>NC_141543.1:112310000-113555000 GCF_021556685.1 Rattus norvegicus
GTGCCGCTGACATAAGTGTGTTTCTTCCTGGGAGGAGCCTTGGGACCGCGCCGTCGGGACGCCAGTGTCTCAGCACCGCAGAGCCAAGGCGCCGGGGGCGGAGTCTGGGGCGGGCCCGGAAGCGAGTTAGCCCCGCCCTCGAGGCCGCTTGGCCGTGCGTCCGGGCTGTTGCGGATAAAGTTGTTTGAGGCGAGCCGGCTGCGGTCACGTGAGCGGAAGATGGCGGCCCCGGCGGGCGGCGGGGGCTCCGCGGTGTCGGTGCTGGCCCCAAACGGGCGGCGCCACACGGTGAAGGTGACGCCGAGCACCGTGCTGCTGCAGGTGCGGCCGCTGCCCCGGGTGGGAAATGGGCGGACGGGTGGACCAGCGGACTGCCCAGGGGTCGGCGCGCCAGGGTCCGCCCCTGCGGTTGCTCCCAGGGCGGCGGGGCGGGGCCGGGCCTCGATGGGCGGGGCCTGAGGCAGCCAATGAGCGACTTTCGCGCGGCTGCCCGCCCCATCCTCTGGCGCTAATGTTCGGGCTGGGTCCCGGGGGCGGGGCGGGATACTGGGAGGCGCGGTTCCTGAGTACAGCGGGGGCCGTGCACCCCACTAACAGGGTCGCGCCACGCGAGACCCAGAATCTTCGGTGCTTGTCCGAATCCAGCCTTCTGGGTCTCCGGGAAGAGTGGCGTTCCTTCCTGCTCAGCTCAGGGACCCTAGGGCCTGTTTGTGTTCCCGGAAGTGAATTTTGCTAAGTCATTCACTGCTTTTGATTGTTGCTGCTTGTGACTTCGTATGAATTACACCTGTTTATTAAACCTCTGTTGTTAGGTTGCAGAGGCGTACACGATACATATCTGTGGCAAGAGCACACAGGGTGAAGAGGGGAACCCAGTTCAAAAATGAGGTTCTGCCATACCTAACACCAGCCCCATAGCCCTTTGGAAGGACCCATTTGGAGCTGCGCTCATGTAGAGGAGGGCTCTGGTCATACAGCTGTTGCACAAAGACTGCCAGGCCACAGAGTGGCCATGGACACAAACTGGTCCCCGTAAGGCAGATTATATTTATGGCCAGAGGCTAGAACATGGGACCAGGGATGGACAGGCTGGGCCGTAGTTGGGGGAGTAAGTCAGTGATGGGTCCACAATAGGAAGGGGGAGAATAGACAGGTTTTGCATGTACAGTTTGCTTGGACAGTGAGTTGGGCTGTTTGGTGGGCTGACCTGTGACCAGTTGAGATCGACATAGGTTTCACTGACCATTTGTCCCATAGGTACTAGAAGACACATGCCGGCGGCAGGACTTCAACCCCAGTGAATATGACCTGAAGTGAGTTTGCTTGGACTCAGCTGTGTGCTTCTCATTCTCAGTCCACCTGGTCCTTTCTTCATCCACATACTGTCTCTCCCTGGGGTAGTTTAAATCAAAAGAAGTTTATTCTTGCCCAGTTCTGGAGGTAAAGTCCAAAGTGTGCTCCCCCTTCCCCAAGCTCTCTGTGTATCTATCCCTGGCTGTCCTGGAATTCGCTTTGTAGACCAGGCTGTCCTCAAACTTACAGAGATCCTCCTCCTCCTGCCTCTGCCTCCACAATGCTGGAATTAAAGACCCACACCCAACCTCTATAGCTGTACTCTTGAGTGTTCTAGGGAAGAGGTCTTATCACTTTAAAGTTCTGGCTGTCCAGGCATTCCTTGGCTTGTGACTGCATCACTATAACCTTTGTTTTGGTCTTCAAATGGTCGGAAGACACAAGTCGCTGGGTTTAGGGTCCTCTGGTTGGTTAGCCCAGGGTGACCTCATTTAATTTACTCCCTTAACCTACATTCATAAATACCCGTGACAAGGTCATTTTCAGAGGTTTTAGGGGCAAGAACAGGGCTGTATCTTTTGGGGAGCACATTCTAAACCCACAGTACCGGGTTTTAGTTGTTTGAGTGTGTACCTTCCTGGTAGGACAAACAGATGCATAGAAAGCTGTGCACGGATTGTTACCCTCCCAGATGCTGGAGTTCCCTCATGTCTGGGTCTTTGTCTCAGGGTGTTAGTACAAAGAGAGGAGTCCTCCACCAGGTCTTCGGGTCTGAGGCCATAGGAGTGACAGGTTTATCTTTTCACCTTAGAGATACGTTCTCACAACATTGTCCTAACACAAGAGCCCACTCTCTTGGCCTTCCTCATGCTGTTATATGACCTTTCTAGGAAGAAGTTTCTTGGGAAAG
This sequence comes from Rattus norvegicus, assembly GCF_021556685.1. Classification (NCBI taxonomy): domain Eukaryota; kingdom Metazoa; phylum Chordata; class Mammalia; order Rodentia; family Muridae; genus Rattus; species Rattus norvegicus. Next base: position 112,312,204 of record NC_141543.1, read on the forward strand.
ATACCTGCCAGGCCATTCCAGTCTCTGGCTCCCGTTCTGGTCTTTTAAGAATCCCAGAACATGTGCTCTGAGTGGCCAAGCCATCCTACAGTATCCTGCCACAAAACTTTGTGCTAGCTCTGTTCTGTTAACCTGCCCATGGTCCATGTAATGGTATCTGGTGAAACAATGACTATAATTTGACCAGTTCCTCTATAATACTGCATTAGCTCTGCCTTGTCTCTTTTTTCCATCCACTGACTGTAATTTGTTTAAGAGCAGCTCCCGCTGCCCTGGCTGGTGCCTGACTGTAAGCATAGAGGCCTCTCCTCTCCTCTCCATTGTTCTCAGCTCTTAGGCCTGTTGTCCTGGTTCACACCAGCATTTTCTGTGGCAGTTTGCTGTTTTTTGAACCTATGTTGAGGATTGGGATCAACAATGGCCAATCCCAGTCAGCCAACAAGAACCAGCTGATGAGGCTGTCCTGTTCTCAGTTTCCCCTTTCCCCCTCCCCTCCCCCCTCTCCTTTTTCTTTTGCGAGAACCCATGTAGGTCTGGTTGGCCTGGAACATATTGTGTAGACCAGTCTGACTAAGCTCACAGAGAGAGATCCTCTTGCCAGTACCTCATGAGTACTAGGATTGAAGGGGTGTGTGCCACTACACCTGGCTTGTCAGTTCTTCTAAATACCCTTGGGCTTTATTAGCAGGTCACAGTCCAGAAAACTGTTATTTCCAACAGTGTCTTGCATTTATAATGTTAGGTTTGTCACTTTGTATATTCAAAAGTGGTTGGCCCTAGACGACCACATATTAAACAGTCACACAGATCTGTCTGTCTAGTTCGGTAGTTTCCTGTTGTCCCCATGCAGTCCTCAGGCGGCCCATGCACTCAGCCATGCAGTTTTGTGTTTTCAGAGCTGCGGGTAGAGCAGCTTTTCTTAGATGTGTGCGGCTTATTCCCAAAGAGTCTTGGGACCTAAGGGGTCAGGATGAGAAGGCTACTTGGTGGGGGCTGTGGCCCTTCTCTGGGTGATTCCCCGGGTGATGGCACTGAGGGAGCCTCTTTTCCTTCTCTTCCAAGGAGCAGTATTGGCTTCCTGTTGGCCATAGTTGGATGCTAGGAGACATGCATCAAGGTGCAAGTCTGCTTTGTGTGGCCTGAAGTGTCATTTGGTTCTCCAGTCTGGGCTGAGCTGTCTTGAGGGGGCAGACCTCTTGGAGGCTGTTTCCTGTATGTGCTTGAGCCTTCACTGACTTCCAGATCTCTTGCTCCTTCAGTGCTTCTGAGAAACCAGATGTTTAAAGCCCCTGCAAGGCTTACAAGCCTCTCTGCTCAGGATGCTGAGGAGGTTTCAGGCTTGCCTTGTCCTCCAAAGGAGGGGAGGTGGGGGTTTGCATCGGTCTGTCTTTATTAGTTGGAAGGCACTGAGCTCTCTCTCTTTTTTTTTTTTTTTTTTTGGTTCTATTTTTTGGAGCTGGGGACCGAACCCAGGGCCTTGCGCTTCCTAGGCAAGCGCTCTACCACTGAGCTAAATCCCCAACCCCACTGAGCTCTCTTTAGGCCTTCCTGCACGTGAACCCTCAGGAGTTAAGCAGAGAGGTAATGGCTAATGTGACTGTGTGTTCTGGTCTGGTCTGGCCTCACTCTGACATCTGTAAGGATATTGGGCTGGGCTGTCCCACAGGTGGTTTTGTGGGATCTGCCTCCTGTGCTTGCCTCATGCTCCTTTGGATAGCAGTGGGCAGAGGTTGTGGGGATAAGTTTGAACAATCTTGACAGTTGCAGTGACAGAGGGTGGCCTGTTATAGTCCCTTTGCTCTTGCTTGAGACAACTTTCTCTCTTTTCTTTACATTTTACACGTAAGTTATGTATAGCATGTGCATGCTGAGCATGCTTGTGAGGTCAGAGGACAGCTTGTTGGAGTACAGCTCTCTGGAGTAGTTCTCTTATACCACCATGTAGGGCTTTCATGAGGCTTTACCACGTCCAAGCTGCCCCCTATTCTCTAAGTAATCAAGATGACCTTGAACTCCTGACACTAATGTGTCTACATCCTAAGAACTGGGAATACAGGCATGAGCAACCATGCCGGGTTTGTGCAATATTGGTGATTGAACCCAAGCCTCATGTGTGTTAGGCAAGCACTCTACCAACTGCACTAGACTCTTCTGAGACAACTTTCTGAAGGTCATGGGGCCAGTGTCTGCTATAGTGTATAGTATAGTCTACAGTATAGTCTACAGTATAGTCTACAGTATAGTCTACAGTATAGTATACAGCATAGTCTACAGCATAGTATACAGCATAGTATACAGTATAGTCTACAGTATAGTATACAGCATAGTATACAGCATAGTCTACAGCATAGTATACAGTATAGTATACAGCATAGTCTACAGTATAGTATACAGCATAGTATACAGTATAGTCTACAGTATAGTATACAGCATAGTATACAGCATAGTCTACAGCATAGTATACAGCATAGTACAGTACACAGTATAGTATACAGCATAGTATACAGTATAGTATACAGCATAGTCTACAGCATAGTCTACAGCATAGTATACAGTATAGTCTACAGTATAGTATACAGCATAGTATACAGCATAGTCTACAGCATAGTATACAGCATAGTATACAGTATAGTACAGTACACAGTATAGTCTACAGTATAGTATACAGCATAGTATACAGCATAGTCTACAGCATAGTATACAGCATAGTCTACAGCATAGTATACAGCATAGTCTACAGCATAGTATACAGCATAGTATACAGTATAGTACAGTACACAGTATAGTATACAGTACGGTATAGCTTACGTTATAGCGTACGGTGTAGCGTGCAGTGTAGTGTGTGGTACAGCGTGCGGTACAGCATACGGTACAGCATACGGTACAGTATACAGTACAGTATAGTATGCAGTATAGTAATAGTATAGTACATCATATAGTATCTGCTATAGTATGCAGAGGTTCCACCCCTGCCTTTTGAAGCAGCTCATCTTGTTCTCTTCCTGTTTCTATCTAAATTCCTGGTAGTCCAAGACTTTGCCTCTTGTTTCTTTAGGTCCTGACTTTCTGCTCTCGTAGCCAGGGAAACAGTAGGCATGGGGCTGTGTCTTCAGGACAGTTGTGACTGTGTCTGTTTTGCAGGTTTCAGAGAACCGTACTTGACCTCTCTCTCCAGTGGAGATTTGCCAACCTTCCTAACAATGCCAAGCTGGAGATGGTGCCTGCGTCCCGTAGCCGCGAGGGGCCTGAGAACACAGTAGGTGTCCAGTTGTGAAGCACAGTGGTACTGCTTCTCTGTCTCTGCTGAGGGAGGCTGTGGAGCATTGGATGGCACTGCAGGGCTGACTGGGAGATGTGTCAAAGCTTCACCCACGGGCTTCAGAAGGGCTGAAGAGGCTGAAGCAAGGGCTGGAGAGATGGCTCACAGGTTAAGAGCACTGACTGCTCTTCCAGAGGTCCTAAGTTCAAATCCTAGCAACCACATGGTGGCTCACAACCATCTGTAATGGAGATCTGATGCCCTCTTCTGGTGTGTCTGAAGACAGCTACAGTGTACTCACATGAAATAAATAAATAAATCTTTAACCAAAAGAAAAAAGAAAAAAAAAAAAAAAAAAAGAGGCTGAAGCAAGCTCTGGGATCCAGCCTGCCTTTCTCTGCCAAGCTGGAGCTGTCTTTGCTACTTGGATAACTCAGGACTGGAGGGGGAAACTTTCTGTTATGCAGGTTTTTGTTTTTGAGTATTTAAACTTGTATTGTTTGTGTTTTGATTTTGGTGGGGTGTATTGATAGCATTTCCCTACCAGCTAGCTGTTTCTGTCCCAAGATCCTGAACTACCGTGTGGACATGACTGGCACCTGCTTCCCAGCCAGCCTCCCTAGAGTGCTTTCCATGGCTCAGCCGCAGCTTGGCTGACAGCATCTAGAGCAGTGGTTAACCAGTGGGTCACAACGCCCTTGGGGGTTGAATGACCCTTTCACAGGGGTTGTGTATCAGATATCCTGAATATCAGATATATACGTTATGATTCATAACAGTATGGGAATTACAGTTAGTAACAATGGGATCATGTTATGGTGAGGATCCCCACAGCATGAGAAACTATAAAGGAAGGTTAAGAACGCTGCTGTAGGGGATCAGGAGGACTTCCCCACCTTGGGTTGTAGCTCATGTTCCCTGTTGAAGATGTGGTTGTTAGTAATCAACAGAAGTTGAGGAATCATCTGGCGTCAGTCTTTTGTGCTAGGTGATAAAAACTACCTGAAGTTGGTGACATCTTATTAAATGTTTGTATCCCACAGGCTTCTGGGGCTGGGTCAGGGAGCGGTTCATCCTAGGTCTCCCAGAGAGAGTACCCTGGTGCTGTTTGCAGCCTATGGGTAGTGGTACAGGGGGGCATTTCCATAATGGCTCACTCACATGCAGCCTGCTTAAAGGTGTTTATAAGCTTGCTGGAACAGCACTCTTGGGTATCACATCCCTCCTCAGTATGTGTCTCCCCAGGAGGTGGGGAGGGCCTGGCCCTGAGAGTCTGAGTCTTCTGGATAGTGCTATTCTTCCTAATTAGGTCTTCTCTCCAGGTTCGAATTGCATTACAGCTGGATGATGGCTGCAGGCTGCAGGACTCTTTCTGTTCCAGACAGACCCTCTGGGAGCTTCTCAACCATTTTGCACAGACCAGGTGAGCATTGTGGGCAAATCCCAGGCTCTTGCCCACACCCTCGTGGCAGAGGTCTGAAGCCTATACTGTGCTTTGGCCAGGGCCCTGGCTCTTGGGCTTTTGCCGTCCTGACTGAGATGACTGGAGACCAGCATTGGCAGGTATTGGCAGCTCAACTTCCTGGCCTGCTGGCCTCCTTGTCGTCCAAGAAGAGCAAGGCTATGCCTCCATCTTTGTGGGGACCCAAAAGATCCCTAGGACTGACGATGAGCTGCGACCGAGATGAGATGTAGGATGTACCTCCCCATGTCTGTGTAAGATTTGTGTTTGGGATCCTCGATTAGAGCGAGCCAAAAGCTGTTAACTGCTTGGTGCTGTGACGTTGCTTTATATGGATGAGGTTTCCTGATATTGGTTCTGTCAGTTCTTGTTGATTGGTAGTTTAAATGTGATTCTGAAGTGTGTGAAACAGTGTTTACGTTTCGTGTAAGTGGGAGTCTGTCTACTTTATTTGGTTTTGTTTTTGTATTTTGAGACAGGTCTCTCTATAAAGCTCTGACTGACCTGAAACTCTATCTGTAGATCAGGGTGGCCTTGAACTCAGATCTGTCTTCCTCTGCCTCTTGAGTGCTGACATTAAAGGTGTCTGCCACCACCACTCTGCAAGTCTGTCTACTTTTACAGATATCAGCAAACAGAATAGAAGGAATAGTGTTTCCTCTATGTCTTAAGTGGATTTAAGAATGAGTTGAGGTGGCTGGAAAGATGGCTCAGTGGTTAAGAGCACTGGCTGCTTTTCGAGGTTTAATTCCCACAGCCCACATGGTAGCTCACAACTGTCAATAACTCCAGTTGCAGGGATCTGATGCCCTCCTACAGGCATACGTCACAGACATGCATGTGAGCAAACACCAATGCACATGAACTAAAAAAAAAAAATATTAAAAAGAAAAAAAAGTGAGTTTAGGCCTGGTGTTAGCAACTGTGTAAATATCAGGCCCATGTGATGGCTAGGGAGAGTGTCGGTAGGACTTGTCCTCTGAGTGCTGGTGAGATCATAAACATAACTGGTTAGAGGGGATGGCAGAGGCTGTGGGTATGGTTCAGTAGGGAGCACTTGTCAGGTGTGTTTAAGGCCCAAGTTTGACACTCACACATACACATGCACACGTACACACAAGCACACTTCTGCTGCCTTATGCCGGTGCCTATAGTTCAGGACACGGAGTTTGTGAGTTTGAGGCCAGCCTGGTTTACACAGTGAGTTACAGACCAACTTAAGCTATATAGCATGGCCTTGTCTGCAAAAACAAGGGAGGAAGGCAGGCAGATAGGCAGGGTGGCTGACTGGCCAGTAGGCTGGTAGACTTCAGCGAGGAGTTGTTGGAATGTGGGAACACAGCAGCAATTTGAGTTACCTCAGCGTCAGGCTTGTACCTCAGCCACAACTGTGGGTGACTTGACCCAAGCACTGCTGCAGCTACATGGGCTCCTCCTCATGGTGGCTGTGGGTATTGACTAACAGCCTGGGAGGTTGGGATTTGCTGCAGGTCTGGGCTAATGTTTGTGGTTTGGCATGTTGCTGCTGGCCGATGCTGAGCTGCTCAAGGTTGAGCTCTTTGGGAATAGAATTTCCGTATCCTTGGAGGGCAGAGAGCAGGTTGCACAGGGTCAGTTGGGTTGTTCCGCTTTCTGTGCCAGGTCACTCACTACAAAACAGGTCCAGAGAACAGCGACTCCAGACTTTGCCCATCTTTATAGAACTTTCCAGAGCTGAAGACTAAGTGACCCTGACTGAGAGACTTGTTTAGTTCAGGACAGGAGGCAGAAGACCCTTATCAAGGGATGTTGTGAAATGTACAATCTGGGGACAGAAGTGTTGCTGCTGCTTCCACAGGGGAGGACAGCCCTAGATCCTAGGGTGGGTAGAGTGGTGCCTTCAGGGTCTACTTGTGCTGGAATTCTCCCTTCCCCAGAGTGCGTGGAAGAGTAAGGATAGAACAGGCAACCCTAGATGTGAAAGGTCCCAAGTTTACTCTGCATATCCTCATGAGAGTCTGCTGGTCTCCAAGGAGGGAGCCTGTGGACTTCATGCTAGGGTGCTGGGCTGCTTTCCTCGGTGGTCGTCATGGGTGGCACAGATAAAACATGATCCGTGGGGAAAATGTCAGGAGAGATGTAAGGCCCAGAGAAAGATATCAGCAAACAGAATAGAAGGAATAGTGTTTGCTTTGTGTCTGAAGTGGATTTAAGAATGAGTCCAGGCTGTTTCTAGGTGCGCCCCCCCGGCTTACTGCAGGATCAAGACACCAAACGGGTTGCTTCTCCTTCAGTGTGTGTCTCAGCACAGGAGAATGAAGATAAAATGGCCCAGCGTATCTGGGTGGTGTCTCCTGGGGAGGAGCCAAAGGACTAGAGGAGGTGGGGAAACACTGGTGTCTGTGTCCCTTAGGCTGTATTGACTTGTACGGTGAAGTGCAGTTGAAGACACAGGTAATAGCATGATCCAGAAGACTGGTTAGCTCTGAGGCTAGTGCCCCTGGGCCCATGACAGTTGGCATGTCTGACCATGGATATTACAAATACTTTTTGTCTTTTTCTTTTTCTTTTTTTTTTTTTTTCAGAGCTGAGGACTGAACCCAGGGCCTTGCATTTGCTAGGCAAGCACTCTACCACTGAGCTAAATCCCCAACCCCACAAATACTTTTTAAACATGGAAATACTGGCTAAGGGTGATTTATAACTTTCTTTCATGGTACTAGGGATTAAACCTAGGGCTTTGTGCATGCTAGGCATGTGTTCTGCCACTGTGTTGTATATATCCTCAGTCCTCTTTTTTACTTCTTTTACTGTGTGTGTGTGTGTGTATGTGTGCATATGTGTGTGCGTGCATGTGTGTATATGTGTGTGCGTGTGTGTGCATGTGTGTGCACGTGCGTGTGTGTGTGTGCGTGCATGTGTGTGTATGTGTGTGCGTGTGTGTGCTTGCATGCATGTGTGTGCATGTGTGCGTGCACGTGCACACGTGTATGTGTGTATGTGTGTGCGTGTGTGCGCACACGTGTGTGTGCGTGCATGTGTGTGTATGTGTGTGCGTGTGTGTGCTTGCATGCATGTGTGTGCATGTGTGCGTGCACGTGCACACGTGTATGTGTGTATGTGTGTGCGTGTGTGCGCACACGTGTGTGTGCACGTGCACGAGTGTGTATGTGTATGTATGTGTGTGCATGTGTGCGCGTGTGTGCGCGTGTGTGCATGTGTGTGCGTGCGCGTGTGTGTGCGTGCGCGTGTGCGCATGTGTGCGCGCGTGCGTGTGTATCTGCGTGTGTGTGCATGTGTGCGCGCGTGCACGTGTGTGCATGTGTGTGCGTGTGTGTGTGCATGTGTGTGTGCATGTGTGTGTGCATGCGTGTGTGTGTGTGCATGTGTGTGTGTGCGTGCGTGTGTATCTACCATGAACTTGGCAATTCAGGAAGATTGGCCGTGCAGGAAGCCTTCTGTCTCTGCATCCTGGCACTGGCATTTACAGGTGTGTGCCACTCACTGTGCCCAGTGTCTGATGTGACATCTGGGGAATTGGACTCAGGTCTTCCTGTTCATGCAGCAGACATTTCCCTGTCTCATTGTCCACTCCTTTTACATTTGAGACAGGGGCTCACGTAGATGTCCAAGCTGCCCTTGAACTGTCTCTGCAGCTGAGGCTTCCTGCCTCAGTCTCCTGAAGGCTTGGATGGTGTCATCCTGTGCTGTCAGGTCATCCTTTTTTGATTTGATTGTCATAAATGTTTTCCTGAAGATCCTCATCATGTTCCTTCTTGCATGTTGTCTTCTGTCGAGTGGATAGCCTCCATTTGTACCTGATGCAAGTGCCTGTGCTGACAGGCCCTGCTCCTCATTGCGTGGCCTGTGTAGGGAGAGCTGGAGTGGACCACTCAGCTGCCTGCAGTCCTGTTTCTTTTCTCAGGATAAATTCAGAGATAGACTCAGTGGATCCAGAGGTCAGACGTCCACGGACTCCAGCTCTGGACTTTCAGACCTGATTTGGTGCCCACTTATGCCCCCGAATGGATGCATTTTCAGTCTCACAATGAGGAGTGGAGGCTCTGTGCAGGGACAACAGTCTCATCAGTGGAAAAGTGAGGGATAGGCAGGTTCCAAGTGGTGAGCCCAGGACGTTTGTTATTCTTAATTTCTGCCAAATGGTACATGCAGGAAGCTGGCCACCTCGAGTCTTCTCGAGATGGAAGAACCCAGGAGCTCTGTGAGTGCCACACCTGTGGAGATGCCAGAGGTCGGGCACTGAGGCCTGTGGCCCATGGAAGGTTCTGTTGCAGTCGTATTGTGTGTAAAGCATGCTTTGTGTATGTGTTTGGGAGGCACGGGGTGGCTTTCTGCCATGATCCAACTCTACCCAGCCCAGCTACCTGCGCTGGTCATGGACAGAACTCAGAACTTTCCAGTAATTGTGTTAATGATAAAGTAAAAAGTGTAATTAATTTTATTGATAAGTTTATCTAAGTATATCTAAAATGTGATTGTCATTTATGGTATGAGGCTTTTGAAAATTGATTTATTTGTTTATTTTTTGTTTTTTGAGATGGGGTTTCTCAGTGTAGCCCTTGCTGTCCTAGAGCTCACTCTGTAGATCAGGCTGGCCTTGAATTCAGGAATCTACCTGCTTCTGCTTGCCTCTGCCTCCTGAGGGCTGAAATTAAGGGAAGGAACCACCATGCCTGGCTTGAAGATTATTTATTTTTGGTTTTCATGCTTGTCTGCATATATGTATGTAATGTATACTTTGCACCCACAAAGGCCAGAAGAGGGAGTCAGCTTCTGTGGAACTGGAGCTAACAGACGCTTGTGAACCAGCAAGTGGGTGCTGGAGATCAAAACTGGGTCCTCTGCAAGAGGAATACGTGCTCCTAACTCCTGAGCCATCTCTCCAGACCTCATGTGAAAATTTTGAAATTGCAGAGTCTCGTTTGGAGCTTGGGCCATACCTAGTTGCCTCAGGGACTGGCAAGCCCTTCTTTCTATTTCTCTGGTCCAGGGAAGCAGCTGGGGCTGCTGACTTTGAGTTGCATACCTTGATGGCTAGACTTACGCTTTCTTCATGGTCATCTGATGGAGGACCTCTTCAGTGGTAGGCAAAGCACAAATGAAAATAACAGTGTCTGAGGCTATAGAAGTGGAGACTAAGAATGTGCGGGGAGAGACAGGGACTCTGGGGCTTTGTAGTGTTACCAGTGCCTCCTGCTATGAGTCAGAATTTACCACATGTCCGGAGATCCTGCGGCGATCCACACAGCCCACATGGGTGTGTAGTCAGTAGGGCCAGTCCAGCAGGCTGCATCAGGCAAGTGGCCACCAGGAAGCCTTGAGTGAGACAGAGATGAGATGGGTGTGAGGAGCTGGGAGGGCGTGGACTGAAGTCAGGGCTTTGGGACACCCAGGATTCAGGTCTTTGCCCACAGGCTGCTCTCTGAAGGCTGTTTGGGAACAATGTGGGCTCTTTTTTCTTTTTCTTTTTTCTTTTGTAAAATGTCAAGTTCATGAATGCATTGCAGAGGGGACTTGCTCTCAGAGGTGCCAACTGTGTTTGCTGAATACTCGTAGGACCCTACAGGCTTCATTTGGCTTATTCTCAGATGGGCCCCATTCTTGACTGGGTCCTCTTCCTCTGTACCTGCTCCTGTGTCCCACCCTGGTTGCTATATGCCCCAAACCTTTCTCTGCCCTTCCTAGCTGAGTGGCTGGCTGCAGCCCTCAGGAGAGCTAACTCTGAGTGGCTGGCTGCAACCCTCATGAGGGCTGCGTGATTCTTGGGGTGTGCAGGATATTTATTATAAGTCATAGAGAAGACTGTGTGTGAGGATAGTACTTCTCTGGGGGGATGAGGTCAAACCTAAGGCCATATTCTGGATGGGTTTGTGTACCCTGTGGTTACAGCTCCGTTCCTGGCTGTAACTATCTGTGTAAGGCCAGAGGCTTCCTTCCTTGGACTTGCGTATAGGCTCAGTTATCTGGGTTTCTTTGTTCCCTCTAGATGGAACATGGACACATGGAACTCCATTGTCACCAAGCATTGGACACTGGCTCCTAGTCCTTTTAGAACATGGGTTCATCCTCAGAGGGCACCCAAACCAGGAAAAGCCAGACTGCCTCTAGTCACAGGTCTGGTGTTTTGCTGGTCTTGTCTGTGTGGGTCATTGTCTATTTGGGAACATGGTGGTGCCGGGCTTTTCTTGGGAGCACTGGTGTTAGTCTCAGTCTTGTGTGTTAGGTCTGAACAGGTGACATATACAAAGACTGTGGACAGTGCTTGTCCTTGGTATACAGTGCCCTGTCCTCATGAGGAGCTGAACCCCAAATGTCCAGACTACACACCCCTAAGGGATGGTGAGCTTTGTGTTGAGTGAGGCATGCAGCTGAAGGGACAGTGGTGACATGTGTTGTCCTCTTCAGCCACACTGACTCCCACCAGGGAAGGCTTGCTGATCTTGGAGACCTGGCTTGGTACCACTAACACACTTTCTCTGGTTCCTGGGGTCATGTGTCCTATGGGTAAGCAGACTCCATAGAAGCCATTAACCACCACCTGGTGGTGCATTTCTCATTCTGGAGCTTGATGTCCTGGGCTCAGTCTTTCCTGGGGGAAAGGAGTAGACTCTGAGAGGTCTGTGTGGGTGTGATGGTGGCCCACTGGTACATGAGGTCTTGAGTCCTATCACTAGGACTGGCAGTTCTGCTTGCTAGGCAGGGGTGGCAGATCTGGAAGCTATTTTGGCTGCCCCTTCCTGGGCCTGTGGCCACACGGCATGTTTATACACTGTTCCTCTCAGATGCTGCATGAGGGAATTTGATATGCCTGCTTGCTCTGGAGAAGCTGCACATCAAAGCTGGCCACTGTCTAATAATTTGATGTCGGGTTCTGTCCCTGTTGTAATTTGTTATTCCATGATGCCCCATGCCAGGGCTTGTAGACAAGGCATGCATTGGCCATTTCCTTGAGTTGGTTCAGGCAGCCCTGGGTCAGGTAGCCTGGCAGCATGGCCTCCTTGTAGAAGTGTGTTATATGTCTGGTATCTGGGAGGCAAAGCCTCTCTGTGTTCTTGTCGTCCTTCCCAGACTGTACCCTTGTTCCCTGGCCTATCTTCTTGAGCCAGTAAGGGCAGTTCCAGTACACAGTTGCACAATGACTTGTGTGAATGGCGCTATGTGAGTCTGCCTGGCCTTGCGTGGAGAGTATACCAGCTGTGGACTTCAGAGGCCTACGGAGCCAGAAGCCTGTCCTGCAGATTGGGCTCTGTGGTCTCCTTAAGCTCTGTTTTGCTGTCCTGACAAGGCCCCTGGGAGCAGATGAAGCTGGAGTGCTGGGCTCTATCAGGAATGTACTCCAGAAGTAGGGAACATACAAGGCAAAAGCAGCAGAATACCAAAGGCAAATGTGCTCCACACACAGGCTGTGGAGGTCTGATGGTGGATTGTGCACCCACCAACTGTTCCTGAGCTGTCTGTGCCATGGGGCTGTAGACTGACTCTCAGCCCTTTAATAGAAGACTATTAAAGACTTCATGTCGCCAGTGCAGGCTCACTCCTGTGGATCCTTACCCATTGGAGCTGTGTTTGGCACATGTGTGCTCCAAAGGTCCCTTGAGTACTTGGGGTTGACCATGGTGCATGTCTCATGTCTAGATGTTCCTTGAATACTGGCTTCTAGCTCTCCCAGGCCTGCCCTGGCCAAGCTCACCACTTACCTATTCCTATATCCTGACTCCTGGCCACCGGCTCAGTTCCTGCCCTGACTGCCTTTCTGTCTGGGCCATAATGCTCACGAGGCCTAGCTGGGTCTTCACTTTTGCCTAGTCCTTGCTCATGGACCCAACTCTTTTTTTCCTTTGGAAAACAGCTGACCTGAGCATATTTTCACTAATGTCCAAGATGTGTGCATGTGCGTGTGCGTGTGCATATGTGTGTGTGTGTGTAAATGTAGGAACTAACTTCCACTCAGTCCTCCAGCAGAGGAAATGGTTCAGTGGCCAGTCAGTCATCTGGCCCCCATTAGTCACCTTGTATGTCAGCACAAGGTAGGCCACTTGTGTGTGTCGGGGGCTTGGGAAGGTGTCACTGTATGACTTACGTGCTTAGGTCTACTAGTGCCTACTGGGTGCTCCGTGGAGTGCAAAGTGGAGATATTTGGAGACAGGGGAAAGGGAAAAATGCTGAGTCCCTTAGGGACATCGTTTGAAAGGTGGTAGGAATGATGGAGAGAGAAGAATGGGGAGTAGGAGTGCCCCCGAAGTTGCTACCCGTCTGTGGCACTTCCTGTTCCTTTCCTGCTCTCAGCCTTTGCCCTCAGCCATCAGTGTATCTGAGTGCTGCATGTGACTGGCATCCAGGATGGGGAGACCAGATCTCATCCTGTTTTGGGAACCATCACCTTAGAAAACTAACTCTGGTTATGCTTCCTAAGAGGAGACTACTCCCACTCTCTGTGTCCAGGCACAAAAGGGACACTTGTCCTTTGGGGCACTGGAACAAGTACAAGTTGTAGCCATTACTTTAAGCTGCTTGTGGGTCAAGAACTTATGTCTTTCACCCTTCTAGGAGATTGCCACCCTCCCTCAGACCTGCTGCCCACCTTGGGTCTGGATAAGAGGCTCATGGCAATACTTATGGCCTTGAGAGCCTAGAATACTTAGGTCTGCTGAATGGGTTTGTGTCCTGAGCTGGGCTTGGGTGTCAGTTCTTAGAGGCAGTTGAAGATAACTGGCTAGACCGAGGATTCCCAGACTGTGTGAGGTGATGTGATGTTGGCAATGTGCAGCATGGAGTTAGGGCTGCTCACCCCCTCTGGATCTCATGCCATGTGGTGGCCTTCTGGCTGAAGTGGGTGGGAGCAATCCCTGGCCATGTCTGATGGCTGAGGCCCTTTTTGGGGCTCCATGCAGCCCTTGATTGCTTTTTGATGGTTATGGAGTACAGGAGGGAATCAGGAAGGCTGGCATCCTGAGCCTGGATCCCTGCTTGGCTAGGGACCCCTGGGGTCTCTGCTGTCCCCTGTGGTGGCTCCTGATGTTTTTCTTCTTTTCTTTCCAGGGAGCGTCTGCAGCAACTGGGTGAGAGGACCCCTGTCTGCGTATACATGAGGGATGAGGTAGGTGTTGGCCGCCAGACTCCTCTCCTACACTTCAGCAGCCCAGCCCACTTTCCAACCTGGAAACTTCGCTGCCTTGAGTCTTCAAAGCAATGGCAGGAGCTCCAGCTCCTGAAAGCATTATGTGTTCTGTGGAAAAAAGCGGAACAGCCGGCTCCACTGGAAGCCGACCACGGCCGCCCGGGCTGCTCCTGAAACCTCCCTCAGTGCCCTGTTTGTTTTTTCAGCTTCTCTCAAAGCTGGAGAAGTCACAAAAGTGGTTTCCTTTTAGTAAATATTTGCTTTGCTCTGTGTTTTGATCTTTTTCAAAATTGAGTGCAGCGTGGCGCAGGCAAAGCTGGCAGTGAGGCCGTGCTGGCCCGCCAGCCCCGCCCGCCACCACGAGGACCCTCCTAGTCCTGGGTCCCCTGACCTCACAGGGGCTTTTTGTTTCTTCCCTGGCCCAGTGCCTTGTCCTGGCTTAGGCAGAGGCATGCTGTTTCTGCAGGTCCCCAGGAAGGCCCTGGGGTGGGACAGGACTTTCTCTGTTACCCCATTTGAGATTCCTCAACCCAAGGCTGTGAGGGGCTGTGAGGGGCTGTGCTGTAGGAAACTGCTCTGACCACATTCTTTCTGTGAAGAGATGAACCACGGGACCCCAGGGACCCCAGCCTGACCATCCTGTTTGGCTACATATTCTAGGTCTCGGGCCGTATGTGATTCTGCTCTTGAGGGTAGCTCCTTAGAGGCCCAGCTTTGGTTCAGTGGCCGAGCTGTGAAGTAGCTGAGGCTGGAGATGGTAGCACAGTTGTGGCTGCAGATAGTATACTGAGAAGGTTTGTCACCCTACATAGGACAGGACAGAAGAGCCCATGAGACAATGCCTTCTAATCTGGGGCTCTTAAACAAGAGTGGGTCTCGCCATCTTGCTTTCGGCTATCTGACAGGGTAGACTCTCTGTGGCCTGGTAGATACCTGTGTGGTGCTGAGGAGAACCTATGCAGGGAACCTGGCATCTGGAGCCCTCGCGCTCACGTTGCCTGTTGCCTCTTGTCCATTGAGGGTCATGAGGACGAGTGGAATGTGGTGGCTTGGAGTTATGACAGCTCTAAGAATGTAGAAAGAGGTGCAGGTCCTGGGAAGGCACAATGGAGATGCTAGCCAGTGGTAGCTCTGGAGCCTGTGCCCAGGGCGTTATGGGAGTATGGGGCTTGCAGTCTGCCCTCCTTGTTCCCAAGATGCTGACCAAGAGCTCCTCACTGTCCTGTCCTAAGCATAGCTGGAGGCTGAGCACAGGATGCTTGGTTTCTGGGCATCTTTAGTCTGCCCTTTCCAGACACAGCGGGCTGAATGCACAGCTGAGGAGGCCCAACCAGGTCATGGGACAGATGGTTAGTGGGTCCTCACCAGCTGCAGACCAGTTACATTCTTGCCCTCACAAAATACAAGGACTTTTAGGGACAGCTGAGGTGTGTGTGGCAAGAGGATCCTGGTGGGCTTTGGCTTGGGAGAGTTTACCAACCAGGACTCAGTAGGTGGAGGAAGTTGTTCCAGGCTTGAAGATCCAGGCATGGCCTACATGTCCTTTGTTTTTCTGCAGGTGACTGGTAGAGCTGCCTTGCAGAACACAACGCTTCAGTCACTGGGCCTGACAGGCGGTAGTGCCACCATCAGGTAGGGATGTCAGAGTCTCTAGGCTTTTGGAACCGTTTAATTAAAAAGGGGGAAGGGGGGTAGGTATGTCACATGTCTGTAACCCTAGCATTTCAGAGACCGAAGTGGGAGAGCCTGGAGTTGGGGGGCAGGGGTGGGGATGTGGAAAAGGTACTCAGGGTTAGGAATGTAGGTAGTACTGCCCTCACAATGACTGGTGACTATGCCTTCAAGGACCACGCCTTCCAGCCATTTTCTCATTTCTCCTCTTCAGAGAGAAGACATGGATTTAAGAAGGGACCCTGAAGTAGGGAAGGGTCAGTCTATGGTGTTAGACTCATTTTTTTTCCTCTCCCCAGGTTTGTCATAAAGCAGTATGACACCACTGGCAAACAGGAGTCTATAGCCGTCAGGAGCAAGCCCCCAGGAAGTCCAGTCTCCTCCATGTCAGCTGACCAGGCATCCAGTAGCCCATTGCTTCCTTTGAACTCTGGGGAGTTCAGCAGGGGAGACTTAAACCATCAGGGTGGTGCAAGTACCTCAGGGACCAGCCTCAAAGGTGGCCCAAAACCAGCAGATGCTCAAACGAAGCAAAGCACCACAAAGGAGTCTGCATCTGCCCCATTCATTCCTTTCTCGGGTGGGGGCCAGCGGCTGGGGGGCCCGTCTGTGTCCTTGAGATCTCTAACATCACCTGCTGCCAAGTCATCCACCTCGTTCTCTGGCCCCGGAGGCCCTTCTAAGCCTAAGAAGTCAAAGCCGGGTGAGGAGCCTCCTCAGGAGCCTGAACCGGTAAGGCGCCTACTGGGCGCGTACTGAGTGCCTACTGAGCCCTGCCACCAGGACTCAACTCTGACCTTGTTGCCTATGATGTCCTCAGGTGTGGGCACCTCCTGGGAAAAGATTTGTTCTATCTGAGTTCCCCGTGTAA
Organism: Rattus norvegicus; assembly: GCF_021556685.1. NCBI lineage: Eukaryota > Metazoa > Chordata > Mammalia > Rodentia > Muridae > Rattus > Rattus norvegicus. Next base: position 112,328,585 of record NC_141543.1, read on the forward strand.
GCATGTGGAAATATGACTTGCCCAGATCGCCACCAGCATCTGTGCTACCTGGAATATTCTTCATGGGGCTCTCAGCCTGGCCTGCTCTCTGCCTGCTGCCTGCTGCCTGCTGCCTGGCCGGGAGGTTTTGATAGTGTGAAAGAGGTTTTGAGCATTGATTGTCCCATACCAGGCAGCCTCCCTGTCATCTTCTTGTTGCTGGGCAGCAGGTTTGAGGCATAGATGGAGATTGTGTAAGAGTAGCAGTGAATTTGTCTGTGGGTCAGGATCTCCATAACTTCATCGGAAGTTTAAGTGGGGGACTTGAACTGTAGAGATGGCTTTGGTGTGAAAGGTGCTCACCTCGGTTGGGAGAAGAGAACAGCTGGCCTTCCTGAGCCCTCAGGAAATGGCCCACCCAGTGGTCCCTGGTCCAGCACGATCTATGCTGTGTTACTTTGTGTTGTGGTTGGCTTTCTTGAGGTGGAGCTCATCTCTGTGTACTTGTTGCTGAGGGATACATTTCAGTACACACCCATTCAGGCCGTCAGTCTGCAGAACAACGCTTTATTTTTTTCTGAGTTTTTTTGTTTTGTTTTTATTTATTTTTGTTTTTGGGGTTTGTTTGAGATGGAGTATTATTGTGTAGTCCAGACTGACCTTGAACACACAGAGATCTGTCTGATTCTTCTTCCTGAGAGCTAGAATTAAAGCTGTACACCACCATGCCTGGCCAGGCTGTTTGTCTGAATTCTGGGTCTGTCTTTGAGTTGCAGTTGTTGCTGTCACCCTGACCCATTTATCAGTGAGTCTCATCCTACCATCCTGGTAATGACTTGTCCCTGCCACCATTCCAGGGATAGAAAGGTACTTTTATTTTGGATCACTCTTCATGGTCAGGTGATGGGCCTTGTGAGTGAGCACCTTTTCCCAACCCTAGGTGGCACCCAGGAGACTGCCTTTGCACCAAGGGATGGGGGTGGATGTCCCTGTCATGTCAGTGTCTGGCTCCCCTGCCTTCCTCCCATTGGCTGATGGCCCTAGCCAGCAGGAGGACAGGGTGTGCGGTTACTGTTGGGTACCATAGGTACCATCTGCACACTCTGCTGGCTTCCAGGTGAGGCATTTGCTTGCCCTTATGGCCTCTGAGCAACACAAGAGTACCCTGTATGAATAACTTCACTGAGGGTTTGCTCAGGAAACATGGGAAGTTCCTGGACTCTCTGCTCTGCTCCTTCATGAGCTTGTTCCTGGGAAGGGCCCAGTCTTTGAGAGTTCAGCCAAGCAGGACTTCATTCAGCAGGACCTGTGGTTTCTGGCCTAGGGCTGGAGAGGGTCCTTGTCTGGCCAGCACATGGCTGGCAGTTAGCTCTGGGGCAGGCTATAAGGTAACCATGGCCTGGAGCCTTGAGGCTGGTGCCTTAAAGGAAGGCAGCTGTTTGGGAAGGAGGATAAGTTACTTATTTTCCTTAAAATTTAAGTTATTATTAATTATAAGTATACATTATAATAATATTGTTGTTGTTGTTGTTTTAAAGACAAGGTGTCACTATGCAGCCTTGGCTAGTTTGGAGTTGGCTCTGCAGGTCCAGCTGGCCACTCATAGAGAGCTGTCTCTTGATCTCTGCCTCCTGAGAACCAGGACTAATGGTATTGCCACCACACCCAGCTATTTTAAAGTTTTCGTGTGTGTGCATGTAAATATGCATGTTCTACAAGTATGTAGGCACATGTGCGCATGGTATTAATACCCATGTGAACACAGGCATATGCAAGCCTGAGGCCGATGTCACGAGTCACCCTTGATCAGCTTTTCACCTTAGTCATTGAGCCACGGTCTCAATCAAATCAGAGTTCACCATGTGGCTAATCTTGTTAACTAGATTACTCTGGAGAATCCTTTGCCTTTGGAGGCTGGAATTATAGGTGGGCTGTCATGCACACCTGGCTGCTCCTGCCCCCTAAGACAGGGTCTCTCTGTGTAGCTCCGGAACTCACTTTGTATACCAGGCTGGCCTTGAGTTCATAGAGATCCGCCTGCCTCTGCCTCCCAGGTGCTGGGATTAAAGTGTGTGCCACCACCACCTGGCTCACCTGGCGTTTACGTGGGTTTTGGGAACCTGAGATCCCATCTGCATGCTTGTTGAGCGAGGGCTACAACCACTGAGGAGCCTCCTGAGTCCACTTGTTTTCCTTTTTTGAGATACATGTCTTGAGAATGTAGCCAGGATAGCCTTGAACTTGTAACCCTCCTCTCTCATCCATTCAGTGCCACCAGGCCAGGCCTCCTCTAGCATTCTCTGTGTTTTTAGGACAGGGTCTCTCTATCCCATGGTTTACTAATGTACTGTCTGAAGTTTGACCTTCCTCATTGCTTATCTCCCTCCCACCCAGTACTCCCACTTTTGGATCCCAGTACTGCCGTGCAGGCTGACATGGTTCATAGCAGCCTGCAGCCTAATGACTCCTCAGTGCCTTGTGCTTTTGCTGCATCTAACAATTGCCAGTGAGATGGGTGGAGAGAGAGGGAGAGGGAATAAGAATGTGTTAAAGAAGTATTTTATTTGTGCGCGCGTGTGTGTGTGTGTGTGTGTGTGTGTGTGTGTGTGTGTGTGTGTGTGTGTGTACTTGAGTGTCAGCACTCAAGGAGGCCAGAAGAGAGCGTTGGATTCTCTGGATCTGGTGGCATAGATGGTTGTAAGCCATTGATATGGGTGCTGCTAGTCAAACTTGGGTACTCTCCAAGAGCAGTGAGCATTGCCGACTGCTGAGAGAGCTCAGAGTTGTCTTTTGTAACACTTTGTCTTTGGTTATTGTGACTGAGCATATCCTCCTTGAGTTCTTGGCACTTGACTTTGCCTTCTCCTGCAGATGTCCTTCAGCCACTGAAGAGCTCCTGGTGTGTTGGGTTGTGTCAGTTGAGTCACTGTGACTGTGATGCTGGCATGGGTCCCTTATTGCACAGAAAGCCTAGTGTGGAATCTGTTCCTGATCTTTGTTTTCTGAGTGATCAGGTGATGTCTTCTGGCTTTGATTTCCTTTGACTCCATGAGTAAATTTTTGTTCCATGTATAGAGCATGAGAGAATTCACTGGGTTTCCCCCTCAGTGCTTGCTTCTAGCCAGTTTTGTAGCACTATCTTTAGCTACTCAGCTTCTGTATCGCTCTGTCCCAGCAGCATCCAGTCTGTGGGGCTGGTCTCCCTCCAGTGGTTCCCTGCTGGTGAGGCTCATCTTGGAATGGCTGCCAGAGGAGTTTCCTCCTTACCTCTCTTTGCCAAAAGTGACATGTCTCTTCAAGGACTTATCCTTTCAAATAGTTTTCAGGATGTTAGCCAAGTTCCTGAGAGACTGCTGTTGGACACTGCGTAAAGCTCTGCTGTGTGGAGCTCTGAGGAGTCTCTGTTTGCTTCAGGAGACTCCACTGGACTGTGTCTCCTTGCATGGATGGCACATGTTGTACACACTTTCTTATTCTGTGCTGTAATGTAGGAGTGGACACTTGAGGTTCCTTTTTGTAATATGTGGAGTAGTATTAGAGTTCCTACTACCAAGTCACAGATAGCACCTTTATTAGTTCCAGGAAGTTTGTCTACATTTCTGTTGATGTCCATGACCATCCTAAGCTTGTTTTTTCAGTGTCAGACTGGACTTGTCTTTGAGTCTCTAGTGTTCTTTGAGTCATGGCACTCCTAGTGGAGGCCTTGCCTCTGCCTTAGGGGAATACTCTATAGCTTCACCGTAAACAACCTTTATTAGGCTAAGTCCTTTATTCCTGAGATTGCTAAATATTTTATCTTCAGATATAGGTGCTGAGGTCTGCAGGCAGCTTTTTCTGCATTGATGATGGGCCTGTGGGCACTGTCTTCTTCAGCCCTTATATTTGAGAGTTTGGGAAAATTTGGGCGAAGCTATTCCTGCATTCAGGGCCAGATGCCAGTGATAAGTTTCATTTTCGGCCACATATAAGTTTAGGTTAACTAACAGTTTATTCCTGACCTTTGCATTGTAGTCCTCATGGAGACAGTGGACAGCCTGCTCCCTCCCTCCTTCCTTCCCTCCCTCCCTCCCTCCCTCCCTCCCTCCCTCCCTCCCTTCCTTCCTTCCTTCCTTCCTTCCTTCCTTCCTTCCTTCCTTCCTTCCTCACTCTTTTTCCAGCCTGGAACAAGCCTGGGATCAAGAAAGTATTTAATTGGGGTGGAGGGGGTGAGTGGGACAGACAGGGTCTCTCTGTGTAGCCCTAGCTGTCCTGGAACTCACTCTGGCATCATGGCTTGGCCTCTGCAAGCCCTACCTCTGGCGGGCTCCCCGAGCTTTTGGCTGACTTATCCTGGCTGTCCCTGCCCTGGCCCTAGTCTGCTTGCATCTTCTCACCTTACATAGACACCCACCTCCCCCATAGCTAGGCTGTTTAAGCCTCAGCATCCTCAGTGGAAGTGGTTGAGGCACCTATGGACTTTGGAGGAGGTAGAAGAGGCCTAGTACAGGCTGGAGACCAAAGGGGTCCAGTGTTGGACTTGGGGAGGAAGTGATAACAGCCCAGTTGACCTAGGGCTGGGCCAGCATGTCTGCCAAGTAAGGCAGGCCTAGCTGTAGTACTTACCTTCCTTTCCTGAATCTCCTACTGGTGTTAGGATATTGACGGGTCTTCCTTGTAACTTAGGCAAGGGTGACTTTTCACACTTGGTGATTTTCCTGTCTATGAAGCTTTATTTTTTATTTTTACATTTTTGGGTTTTTCCAAATAGGGTTTCTCTGTTTACCCCTGGCTGTCCTGGACTCTCTTTGTAGACCGGTTGGCTTCAAACTCATAGAAATCCTCCTTAGTGTTGGGGTTAGAGGTGTGACCACCTGAGCACCATTCCTGGCCTCATGAATCTTTATTTAAAAATGGAAATAGGGGCTGGGGATTTAGCTCAGTGGTAGAGCGCTTACCTAGGAAGCGCAAAGCCCTGGGTTCGGTCCCCAGCTCAAGAAAAAAAAAAAAAATGGAAATAAAAACAAACGTTCCCCTTCTTGGTTCATCTATGTTGTGCCTTTCTCAGAGTTTGTCTTTATGGCTAATACTTGCTTCCACCTCATGTCCTGTGTGTGCTGCTGAGGTGGGCAGTGTGTTGTGAGGCAAGGCCTTCTTGTGTATCCTGCTTATTAGCCCAGATCTCACCTGCTTCACTCCTGTGCCCACAACTGTGGGAGTTGTGGCATGATATCTCGGTCTTGGTGACTCTGAGGACAGCTCATAATGTTGGGGCTGAGGGTATGATAGTGTATACTAGAATACAGGGCACGGTGCATTGAGCCCACCACTGTGGGGCTGACACTGTCAGTGGTCAGTGACAGGTCAGTGCTGGTGCCAACCTGACACTTCTGCTTAGGGCTCTTACTCCTGCCCCTGTCTTCACATCTGAGGGAGGAAGTTGGTTATCTGTGTCCATAGCGGGTAGGTTGTCACTCTTGTGTACCTCTTTAGTGCCTTGATTATCTATTTGCTCATGGCCCTGAACCCCTAAAACTGTCCTTATGAAGTATCCTGGAACAGAGAAGGTGGAAGGACCTGCTTTCTCCTTCAGGAACCTTGCTGGTTCCTGCCCTGTGATGTTTGGCTGGTATGAAGTTCCTGGGTCCATCCACAGTCAGACTAAAAATAGATCCATGACTCTGTTAAGGGGCAGGGCAGCTGTGTCTTTCTCCTACCCTGAAGGTGCCAATTTTCAGCCTCTCGTTACTTCCATGCCAGCTTGAATCCCATGTCCTATACTGTATATGAGTGCATCAGTCAGAGCAGCCGGCCTGGTCAGCTTGCCAGGCAAGCAGTCGCTGTCCCTGTGTCAGGATCCTAGCATAGCCTTAAGCACTGAACCCAGGGCCCCCAGCCAGCAGGGCTTGTTCCATGGAGGGTGCGCATGCTCTGCTTGTGCTCCTCCAGCCTTTGATCTGGGAGCCTGGGCAGCTGATTGATTGTGGAGCGTGTGTCGTCTCCCCCCCACCCCCCTTGTGCTTCTTGTCACCAGCAGCCCCACACCCAGAGGGCTGGCTGGCCACATGCATCTGCTTTGTGTCCCTACTCAGTCTTGGGGGGAGGGGGACGGGAACAAAACAGAACTTTTTTGGGGAACTTCAAAGGTACACTTTAGTAATCAAAAAGAGTTTCCAAGTTTCCCATTAATGTTTTGCCTGTGTGTGGTTTTTGGATTTAAATAAAGACTCAGAAGAAAGAGACAGGATAAAATACAGGCAGGTCCTCGCTGAGGCCCAGGATGGTTCACAGAGCCTGGCGGTTCCTGCCTTTGATGTCAGACATTAATTATTAGAAGGTAGTTTTACTGGCGATCAGAACCGGGCTCTGGGAGAGGCTGGGGCTGCCCGGCGCCCCCTGGCCATGTCCTTTGAAGTCCCTCCACAGCCCAGGAGGCCTCCTTGTAGCTCTACGCACTTGCAGGCCGATCACAGCATACACACCCCCATGCCTGTAGCCTCCCCAGCAGCTGGCACAGGGGCCAACCCTGATCAAAGGCCCTGGGTCCTCCTGGGCAGGTCTAGCTGCCCCTGGCCGGCCTGCCCCTCCCCCTCAGGGGATTTCCTTCGTGGCTGTCCCACATACCCTGCTCAGTCTGGCCTTCACCCTCTGCACCCTGGGCTGGTGACTGGTTAGTACTAATGGGGCTGGAAGGGGGTAGGGGGAGGGGAAGCATGAAGAAAGTTGTGCCAAACTTAGTGAGAATACCCACCTGGACCACTGAGTGTGGCGGGGCAGGCAGGGGGGCGGGGCGGGCAGGCGGGCGGGGTGTGTGGATGGCTGCAGCCCGGTGCCCAGGATGGGGACTCTGAGTCTGCTTGCTCTTCTTTGCCCTGGGTTTCTGTCAATAGGCCCGCTGTGCTTGGGTGCTTATGGATAGCTCTCAGGTGCTGAGGATCAAGCCCACTTCTTTTGAGAGCTGCAGGCCACTCCTTCATTGGAAAGTCCACTGGGAGTATCTGGGCCACTTGTTCATTTGTTTTGCTTTAAAGCTTTTTGTTTGTATTTATTCATTTGTTTGCTTGTTTGTTTTGGGACTAGGGTCTCACTATGTAGTTTTGGCTGACCTGGAACTTGCTATGTAGACCAAGCTTAGTGTCAAATTCACAGAGATCTACTTGTCTCTGCCTCCTGAGTGCTGGGATTAAAGGCGTGTGTTACCATGCCAGCTTATCTTTATTTTCAGTAATGTATTCTGTGCATCTGTGCGTGCGTGTGTGTGTGTGTGTGTGTGTGTGTGTGTGTGTGTGTGTGTGTGTATGTGCATGTCTCTGTGGGGGGTATATGTGCATCGATGCAGTACCCACACATGCCAGAAGAGGGCATTTTGTGTGTGTGTGTGTGTGTGTGTGTGTGTGTGTGTGTGTGTGTGTGTGTGTCTGTGTGTCTGTGTGTCTCTGTGGGGGGGGTATATGTGTATCGCTGAGTACCCATACATTCCAGAAGAGGGTGTTGGGTCTGTGGAGCTGGAGTTCCATGAGTTCTGGTCACTGAACTTCAGTTTTCTGTAAGAGCAGTACATGATCTTAACTGCTAAATTACCTCTCCAAGTTCCTTTCTGGTTGGTTTTGCAGGTGCTTAAGCTTCACTGAGTGACTCCAGGGCCTACTGCTCACTGAACAGGTGTAGTAGAGAATGGTCCAGTAGAACAAGGACCTCCCACTTGTTCCCCTAACCTGGGCTCACAGTTTGTATTGTGTGAGTGTTCCAGTCTTTGCTCCTATCTTGAATATTTATCTTTCTTATTTGTCTTGGTTTTTAGACTTTTATGTAGCCTTGGCTGGCCTGGAATTTACTATGTAGACCAGGCTTGCCTTGAACTCATAGAGGTCCTTCTGCCTCTGCCTCCTGAGTACTAGGATTATAGCTGTGTACTACTAGACCCAACATGGAGGTTTATCTTTCCGGAGCCCCTAGGAGCAGCTGCCAGTCTGGGCCAGTCCCTGCCCTCCCTTTCCTGGTCGAGCCGTTACTTTTAGAGAGGTGATGTATATGCTTACAGTGCTTGGCAGAAATACTCCAAATGTTCACGTGTCACTGCTGTGGCTGAGAGTCTGAAACTGCACTCTGTCTGTTTGTTTGGATTTGTTTTTTTTTTTTTTTTTAAGATTTATTTATTATATATAAGTACACTGTCGCTATCTTCAGACTCACCAGAAGAGGGTACAGATGGTTGTGAGCCACCGTGTGGTTGCTGGGAATTGAACTCAGGACCTCTGGAAGAGCAGCCAGTGCTCTTAACCACTGAGCCATCTCTCCAGCCCCTGTTTGTTTGTTTTAAGATGGGTTTTTCTCTAACCTTGGCTGTCCTGGAACTTGCTCTGTAGACCAGGTTAACCTTGTACTCACAGATTCACCTGCCTCTGCCTTCGGGTGCTGGAATTAAACGTGTGCACCATACCCTGCTGCACTCTCTTCTTTTTTTTTTTTTGGTTCTTTTTTTCGGAGCTGGGGACCGAACCTAGGGCCTTGCGCTTCCTAGGTAAGCGCTCTACCACTGAGCTAAATCCCCAGCCCCACTCTCTTCTTTTTAAAAGAGCTTTGGTCAATTTTTAAGACCAAATGGAAGTAATTCAAATCCACAGTAGAGAAGCTGAGCAGTTAAGAAAAATATACATGAAAATGGAAACCTGCCCTAGGAGCCAGTGGTGTTGTGTGCTGGGGTGGCACTTCCCTGTAGGTATCTTGGAGAGGGGCAGCACCCCTATGCTGCCCCTAAGCCTGAGTCAGTCTAGCCTTGGACTCTGGCACAACTGTGTCCTGCTGCGTCGTCCAGGGCCTTTGATGGTGTCCATGTGCTCAGGCGCCTCTCTCCCTCCCTCCCGAGGGTGGCTGAGCCCTGTGAGTAACTCGGAGGTTTGGCCTGCATCCCTCTTGCAGTGATTCATGTAAGCTCAAAGCCTCAAGGGAAACGCTTCACATTCCCTCTCACCAAAGCCATTGTCAGCACCCGCTGGCTGGGATGAGGAAGAGCAAGCAAAGGGAGCAGGCGACCGTTGATGGAGAAGCTGGAAAATCTGAGGTTGAGGTCACCTCTAAATAGTGTTCACATGTTTTCTTCATCTGTCATCTCATCCTGGAAAATCACTGTCAAAAGAGGGAGCTTGGGCAGGCCCATTTCTGATATGAGTAGGGTATCCTGTGACCGCGAGACCCTGCCAGGGCTGGCCAGGCCAGGATACATTGAGCTTTCTTCCTTCTCTGCTTGGAGTGATCTGCCCTGGGGTGGCTCTTGCCTGGAGTTTGCTTACAGCAATGCCCACCTGTCTCATAGGGGTGCTCGCCTATGTGCCTCCTGTGCCCTAGTTCTCAATTGCTTGGGGTCAGGTGTGGTGGAATTTGAGGATGTGGGATATGGGAGACTACTGCTTTCTGTCTTCCTGGCTATTTCTTGCAAACCTTTCCTCCTTTCTGTCAGTGTGCAAGACCCTCACTGCTAACCAGGACTCAGAATCTGTTGTGTTCCTAGGTTCCCTGGAGTCAAAGCCTCCTATGTGAGTTCTAGTAAGGGCTCTTCCACCCAGTGTCAGTCTATCATAGCCTCACAGACAGGGAAGGGAGGCCACCCGCCCTTTACATACACTTTACAGGCACTCTGTGCCTCAGTTTCTACACCAGTCACAAAGCAACCATCATATGCCCTGACCCTGTAGGCTTATTTTGAGGACTTGGCCCCAGCATGCGTGGGCCTCCTGGGGAAAGGCTCTTTAAGATGCCCTCACACCGAGCTCCCTGTTCTGAAGGCCTGGCTCGTCCTTGGGAGTCTCCTGCCCAGGGTTCATTGTGCTCCCAGGAGCCCTTTAGCTTCCCAGCCTCAGCCTGGTGGGATATGGCCTTTTGTGTCCTCCCACAGCACAGGAGAGTTCTAGGGTGTTATCTTGGGTTCTGACCATTTTGTTGCAGGAATGACAGGACAGGCTTTCCTCTCCTCTAGGCACCAGTGATGCTTTGTCTCTCAGGCCTTGTCAGGCTTGACTGTCCTTCACAGCTGTCCCTGTGTGCTTTCTTTCTCCTGATACTTCACCTCCAGATATGAGTTCTGTATCCAAAACCATCTCCATAAGTACCTAGGATGGGAATCATGTGTAAAACTGTCAGGATGGAGATGGGAGCCTGGCACTGGCAGAGCATCCTGAGTAAACAGGGTCAGACATGGCTGGGGGACAGCTGTGTGACCTCTGTGCTGCTGACTGCCCTGCTGCAGCCCCTGCCTGCCCAGGGGTTCTGGGATGGAAGCTGTCAGGGAAGATTGTGAGGCTGGTGGAGCTTCTCCACTGAGTTCTCAGTCTCCCCCTGCTGCCACTGGTGGCAGTGTGATGCTTCCTGCCAGCCAGCTGCAGACCTCGTGAGGTGTCATGGAAGATTCTGGAGCCTTGGACCCTTCTGTAGCAGCTCACTTGGCCTGATCTTTGCCAGTAGGTTCCAGTAGACCCTTTACCCCAGTGCTTCCTGGTCTCTGGGCTCCTGGTGCTTTGTGGTAGATAGTTTTCCTGAGTAGAGCAGGAAAGGTCCAAAACAATCAAAGGTGCCAATTTTACTTTTCTGACTAAATTCAGCAGCTCCTGGACAGTGCAGTACTTATGTTCCTACGTGCCCTGCCCTAGAAGCATCTAACAAGCCACTCTCTTCCCTGCTATTCCTAGGCTGTTCCACAGGGAGGGTTCTGAACTGGCAGCAAGAAAGCCTGCCCCGAGTTCCTTCAGTTTTTTAGCCTGAGTGCCTGAGGCTACATTTACTCTCGAATCCCAGATTGCCACCACCCAGCCTAGACTATGGAAAGTAGTCCATGGAAACTGTTGCTTATAGCTCAGGATGTGCCTACATTCTGCCCTCCCCCTGGAGCCTGGGCAAGCCCATGGCCCTGCTGGAATGCAGAAACTGTGGCCATGGGGGCAGCCTGGCACCTGGCATCATGTGGTAAAGACCTTTGGAGCAGACTGCCTACGATGGCTACTCCATGGGTGTGGCTTTGAAGGGGCAGCCCCCTGGGTCCATGGTTAGCCACCTGTGACTCCCTGCCCAGGCCTTAGCCAGCCTTTCCTACCCATGTGGCCTGAGGTCAGATGGGCTCCATGGTTAGAACAATATAACAGAGCTTAGTAGATTGTAGGGATACGGTGTCCACGGACAGTGGCAAATGAGGAAACTTCCAAGGAGACATCTGGGACAGGTATGCATCAAAATATACCCAGTGTGGATATATTGAGGGTAAGTACTGGCTAGGGTCAATCTCTCTGGGCCTGAAGACATCTTTAGAATGATGGTACTGTGAAAGGCTGCTGGAGGGCAAGGGGAAGCTTGTTCTTAGAGCCAGACAACCTGTCCCCAAGTTGTCAGCATTTTGGGGCCTGGCTCATGGCATTACAGCTGTTTTTTCTGCAGGACAGGACCCAACATGGGCTCTGCCAGCCCAACTGGCACCTTGGTCAGGCCTGGCTCCATGGGGTGGCCCCAGCACAGAGGAGGTATCCCACCCTCCTGGGCACCGCAAATGGACTGGGCCTGCCTTGTAATTTTCATTGCCATTGATGCCAATTAGGAGTGACGCTAGCCCTTCCTCTGTCCCTGGGTGGGCAGGGCGAAGGCCAGCTAGCTGCTCCCTAGGGAGGGAGAGGTGGAGTCAGCCTGGCTTTGGGGCTGTGACTGCAAGAGGGCAGTAGGGGCAGCTGGCTGGGGTTTTTGCCAACACTCTAATTTGGTGGCTTCTACTGTTCCTCCTTTCTGGAACCCCTGACGTGGCCTCCAACAGGGGTGCAGCTCCCCAAGTTGGTTTCCTGAACTTGAGGTTCTTCCATTGAGGCAAGAAGTATGTTAGGACACTTCTGGTCTTCCCTGAAGTTGAGTTCCCATGGGCAGCACTGATGCCCACTGAGGGCTGAGCATCTCCACATCAAGACTTCTAAATACTACTTCTCCAAGCCCTACTGTGGCCCTCTGGTTGTGAGATGGTTCGCTGGGATGATGAGTCTTCATGGCTATTCTTCTGTGGAAACACAGGCACATGCACGCACACATACATGGTGAAGCCATGTCAACTGAATTCCTCTATTCACAGCCCGTTGACCGAGATCCTGTGGTGTGCCACCCTGACCTAGAGGACTTGCTACAGCCCTGGCCAGCAGAGGTGCCTGACGAGTTTTTTGAGGTGACCGTAGATGATGTGAGGAGACGCCTGGCCCAGCTCAAGAGTGAGCGGTGGGTGCCCCTGGGCCTGTAGTCATCTCCATGGCTTTCCTCTGTGGCTTCACCTGATCCTTTCCTACTGTCTTGAGGGAGAATAGCCCTTAGGGCTGTGGAGAGCAAGGGGGAAGGTGTTTGTTTTTCCTGCTCAAGACTAAGGAGCTTTTCTGTTGAGACCGAGACCCTCTTCACCACAGGAAGCGTCTGGAAGAAGCTCCCTTAGTGACCAAGGCTTTCAGGGAGGCACAGATGAAGGAGAAACTGGAACGCTACCCAAAGGTGAGCAATGACTTCCTTAAGTTCCTATGGGAAGGACTTGCCCCAGGAAGTGACTGCAACATCCACTCAGGTAGTTGGTTCACAGGCTAGGCAGCCCCAGGGTCGCAGAGCACCACCACCACGTGGACTTGTCCTTGGTTGAGTAGGCGTCATGATAGGCTTATATGCCGAGTCTCAGGACTAGCCAGCCCACCCCTCAGCATTTCATGATGAAAAGCTCTTTTTTCCTTTTTTTGGTAGTACTGAATTGAACTTGGCCTTGTACATGCTAGGCAAGTGCTGCTTTACCACTGACCATTCTCTACCCCTGTGATGAGCAAAAATCTTCATTTTTGTTTGCCTTGTTGTTGTTGTTTGGTGGGCTCAGAACTTAGTGTTCCACCTCCACCTCGTAAGCATTGGATTTTAAGTGTGCAGCAGCACACCCAGCCGTCAGGACAGATTGGGACACACACAGGATGTGTTACTCATTTAGTCCAGGCTGCTGCTGGCTTCAGATTTACTTTATAGGCAGAGATAACTGTGATTTCTGACAGGAGAGTTATAGGACTGTGCCGCCTCAGTGAGCTTTTAAGGTGCACATGTTCATGTGTTGGGCATTGACTCCTTTCTTGAGCTCAGATGTATTGAGCACGGGGAAATCCAGGCCTGGGGTAGCTGACAGTTACTATAGTAGGAACGGAGCAGGGAGACCCTCCCTGTACCATGACGTCCCTCTCACTTGCTCCTCAACAGGTGGCGCTGAGGGTCCTGTTCCCTGACCGGTACATCCTGCAGGGCTTCTTCCGCCCCAGTGAGACGGGTGAGAGTCTGCAGGGTCGGGTGACCCTGTGCCCTGTTGGGCTGTTGTCCACCACAGACTACAGCTCCCGCCTTTGGGGCTTTAGGAAGATGGGGTAGCCACAGGCTGCCATCCTTTCCCTGTGATGTTCAGGTGACTCTGAGGTTCCAGGACCAGTTCAGGTCTTGGGCTGCTACTTCTCGGAGAGGCTCAAGCCTGTCCCCAGAGCTCATGATTCTCAGTGTTTGAGCAGGTAGGAATTCTCTGAGAAGAAGCCATTGAAGTCACCAGAGATGGAGTGGACCTTGGAGGACTATTTTAAGACAGTGAGGATGAAGTAGTTCTAGGCCTGAGGGGACTCCTACCTGGCAAGGTTCAGGTTGAGGAGTTGGGTCCTCAAGAGGTACTGGGGATGCTGTGGGCCTACCAGGGCATGGCTGTCGGTAGGAAGCCTCTCTCGCATCAGAATGGGGATTCTAGAAGTGGTGTGTGCTCCAGTTCCCACCATACTGAACACCTAGGATGGCAGGAATGCACTGAGGAATCCTCACATCCAGGGTTTAGCGTCTGCCAACAGGGAGCCCAGCCTGCTTTGCTGGGGAACCCTGGGGCTCATGTCCCTAGGTTCCCAGCAGAATCTCACAGTGAGTGTTGTTCCCCTTTCTCTACAGTGGGGGACCTTCGAGACTTTGTTCGGAGCCACCTGGGGAATCCCGAGCTCTCCTTTTACCTCTGTAAGTCTCTGCTCCTCAGCGGCCTCTGCCTCCCTCTGGCTCTGACTCTTTTCCTCATTTTAGTCTGCAAGGTGTGACCTTCTCTCTGCACTGGGACTTAAGATGTTTTTTGCTCTAGAAGCCAAGCTGTCTAGCTATTCAACCCTGTGGTCCCTTGCAGGGAGTTGATATCAGTGCCCAGCTTCCCAGTTTGGCCTCTTTCCCAGTCTCACCCTGTGGCTCAGGCTGCAACAGGGACTGGATCCAGGAACAGGGTTGTCACCAGGGTGGTGAGGACCCCTATGAGCAGCAGAGGTGGGTGGACAGCCTGTGACCTGAGAGGTGATTCACAAGTGCCTACTAAGGCCTGTCTGCCCTGACACATGGAAGCTACCAGTGTCCTAAAAGACAATCCCCTCTCTCCACAGTCATTGCTCCACCCAAAATGGTCCTGGATGACCACACGCTGACTCTCTTTCAGGTACCAATTGCCTTACGGGTGCTGCTGGGGCTAGCTGTGCTGGGAGGGCAGGCGCTATGCTGTGGTTGGGTTGGGAAGGAGCCCTGGCAGGCTCTGCAGTGGGTAATAAAGCCTTTAGAGCCGGTGAATTCAGAGGGAGCAGTGGCCTCTGAAGTTGTTTCTGACAGGGCTTTCCAGCCTCCTCCGCTTCCTGCCTGGCCCCGGGGTGGGGATTGGCCTGCCCAACTAGCTGGCCTGCTGTCCTCAGCTGGGGCCGCCTGAAGGTCCTGGCCTCTGGGCTGCTGTATGACACCAGCTCCTTAGCACCTGGGTGAGGAAGAGGCTGGCAGCCTGGTCTAGGAGTGGTACAGAACCTCAAGAGGGCTGGGGTCCTTGGCTGCTGTTGGCTGTCATCTCTGCCACTTTCGGGAGCTCAACCTTTCTCCTGAACTCCTGCTAGTCTTTGGTAGGAATGCCCTGGTTGCAGGCCCTAAGATCTCCAAGGCAGAGGCTACTTGACCCTGCACCCGGCAGAGGATTGGAATGAAAGCCTTGTCTTCCCTCCTTGGGAGAGCAGCTGGGGCCTCCTTAGCCCCTGTAGTCTAAAGGTTTCCTTTTCAAAGTCTTTAGATATTTTAATTAACAACAGAGGCGCCGGAAGGCCTCTACAAAGGTCTGGGTTGGGGGCTACAGGCTCCACTGGCTGCCTAGAACTGCCACCATTAGGGTGAGACAGGGCAGGGAGCAAGCTGGAAGCTCACCAGGGACTGCTGAGGGCAGAAGTACAGCCACCGGTTCTGCCGCAGTGGAAATCTGGGAGGTCCCCAGAGCGACCTGTGACCCTGTGATTCTCTTCTCGGCTTATGAACCTCCAGGCGCTGGCCCTCTTTCTTCATCTCTGCCCCTCCCTACCTCCCTGGCCAGCTTGTTGATAAACATTGAATCTGGAAGATGCTTTGGGATTGAGGGCCAGCCCTCAGGCCCTTCCTCTAGTCTGGATTCACATACCCCCTCCCCAAGCCACAGGGTGCCTCTCACCTGCCTTTGCCTGATTCCTGGTGACACTCTGCCCTTGCTACCAGCTGCTTTCATCCTTCAGCTCTGCCTGGAGCCACAGGCCTCCCAAGGGGTGGCATCCCTTCCTGCTGCTGAGGGAAAGAAGCCTGCTCCCCTCGGGTAGGTTAGCTGGCAGCAGCCCTTGAAGCTGCGTCTTTCCCCATCTCTGGCCAGGGTCGGCTCTGCTGCCCAGGGCTGGTCTACATTAGACCATGTGGGATGCCACTGGCCAGAAGAGCAGGGGCATAGGGGCAGGGAAGACTAAACCACAAAGAGGTGGGGTGCAGACCCCCACCTGCACTGTGAATTTTCTGGACCTGAGGCCTGGGCTCCCTGCTGTGCCCCAGCGCACCCCTTTGCTCAAGGTTTAGGTGATCAGTTAGTATTTGGTTGGAGCCATAGGGAAGGAAGACAGGCAAAGCAGGGAAAAGCCTAGTGGTCCTGTGCCCAGCCCCACCTGGCCTGCTGTGCTTTCTGAAGCTTGGCTAGGTCTTGCCTTTCTTGCCTTGTAGGTGTATTCTGGGAACTGCTGGTCAATTGCTACCCTCATCCCTCTCCCTGTGCTCTAAGTAGTCCTGGGAGGATAAGGAGAGGGGTGTAGCTTGAAACTTGTGGTCAGACAGTTAAGTCTGTTCCACTGCTTTTTCTGTGTTTGTCCATAGTAGGGGTAGAGAGAATGGGTGGGTTAGAGCCTGGAATCCTGGCCAGTGTCAGTTCCCACGTGGGGCAGATTGGCCCAGCAGGGACTGTGCAGTAAGCAGAGGGTGGAATCTCATTTACTGGTTGAAATGGTCTTCTGTGCACCTTCCCTTGTTCCTGGGACCCCAAGCAAGTAGGCAAGGGTTTCAGGTTCCAGCAGACACTAGATGAAGGGTGAGTTCTGATCATAGGGGCTTAGAAGACCCCTTTGTAGAAGAGGGTTCCTTCCCCATACTCTCCTGACTTCCTGCCCCAGCTTGAGAGTATCTTATCTTCAAGTTGAGAGAGAGGAAGAGGTAAGGAGTGAGGTAGGCCCTGGACTCAGCTGCTGACAACAGAAAAATGCCAGAGTGCTCCTAATACCCAGCTGAGTCAGGTGAGGTTCAGCCTGGGAGGGAACTGGGGACTTCCCTGTTCCCTATCATTGGCGTGTAGTCCCTTCTCCCTTGGAAAGAGACACTAGCAATAGGCTGTCTGGCTGCTCCTCCCTTGAACAGGGTTGGTCCTGGCAATGTCTGGTGTTTGCTTAGACCAGGCAGGCAGTTCAAGAACCCCAGCCTTTGGGGCATGAACTAAATTGATAGGCTATTCCCTTGGTGCAAAGGAGGGCAGAAGTCCTCACTGTCTCAGGTGACCCAGCAGGGCAGTCCACAGTTGCAGAGGAGATGTAACAGAGCTTGGGAATGCTCGTTTTTAGTTCATGATCAGGCCCAGCCTTGATGTCAACAGTCTACCGCCCTCGCCTCTCTTCCATCTGGGGCTGGGTATGGGCATTTGGGGACAGAGCCACAGCTGGCCTTTCCTCTCACGGTGTTCTGGGTTCTACCTGGCCTTCGCTGAGCTTCCCAAGCACTGCTTGCTAGGTATGGGTCTAGCCTTGGAGCCTCCTCAGTCACCTCCAAAGGGAGCCTCCTCGACTGGTGTTGGTAGAAAACAGACAAGACCTTGTGGACATGCCAGCCAGGCTCCCAGAACTGCTAGAAAGAGTGGGCCACAGGCTGCCTGAGAACACCACTCAGTTGCTGGCAGAAGTATAGAAGGTGGTGCTGGCTACTTGCAAGGCTACCTTGGTGGGAGGTAAGCCATTCTAGGCTGAGGAAGGCCCTAGCACTGTCCTCCCCATGTCCCCGCTTGGATCCCTGGCTTCCTTCTGGCGCTTTCCCAGAGGCACTAGGGCAGCCCCCCGCCCACCCCACAGGCGCCCTCCCAGGGCCACTAGGGCAGCCCCCGCCCACCCCACAGGCCTCCTCGCATGCTGCTTTGATCGCAGACCTCACAATTGCGTTTCAAAGCATTCACCGCCCTTGTTTGTGTCCCTCGTTGCCGGCTGGAGGCTGAGGTTTCAGCGTTCCTAGGCCTGGCCTTTGAAGCTTGCTCTTATTAATCTTTTAACATCCCCCAACCCCACCCACCCCGCCCACCCCTCCAGCCTGTGGCACTCACAGGAGCCTGGAGCCGCACGGAAAGAATGCCCTCAGCCTGCAGCTGCAGCCCCTTCCTAGGCCCTGCCAGACTCCTGGCTGCCCTCAGCTTTTGGCCACGTCAGCTAGCCCCAGCCCCCAGCTCCCTTGGGCACAAAGTCTGAAAAAGAGGAAAACACTCTTGATGTGTGATCCTAAGGCCTCTTGGGCTTCTGCAACCCTGGGCTGTTCCATCACCCTATAAGGAGGACTCAAAGCCTTGTGTTCAGTGGTGTCAGAGAGGAAGCAACCTTGTCTACTCATGCTTCCACCCCATACCTGTGCCCAAGAAAGTCGGACCAGTTCCTGCACCAAAGCGCCATACCCTCTGCCCCCTTTGGATGGGTGGACCACAGGATGGCAGAGCATCAGTTAGGAGCCCCCCTCTCGTCTGTGAGAACTGCGTCCTTCACCATCAGACCCAGCTGCAGCACCAGCAGATTTGGTACTGGTGTGGTTTTTGGATAGGTGTGGTTTAACAGCCTTTGATCCTGGGCATTCAGTTGTGTTTTCAAGGCTATCCTTGTTTGGGTGGGACAGAAGAGCCTGGGCTGGCCCTGGCTCTGGCTTCCACTTAGTAGAGTGTTAACCACCCTGCCCGGACTGGTGCATCTCACCAGGAAGCATTTCCAGAGCAGCTCCTGCCTGGGCCTGCTCTCCCAGGACACTCCTGTCCCCAAGGCACGGCGTACATTCCTAACCTTAGAGATGGTCCTACCCATATTCCCTCACTCTGGTTTTGTTTGTTTTTTTTGTTTTTTGTTTTTTTGTTTTTGTTTTTTTGTTTTTGTTGCATAAGCAGGGGAAGGGGTTGTATATCGATGGACAGGAACACAGATCTCTCTCCCACTTCTGTTCCTAGACAGTGTCAGGCTGGGAGACCCAGACGCCCCTACCCCCTAATGGTCCTATGTCCCCTCTGACCTCCTGGGCTAGATGTGTCTGAGTCATAAACTCAAGTGACATTGGCAGTTTGCTGGTGCTACAGCTGGGCAGTGGGACAGGCGTGAAGGACACAATTCTCACAAATGACAAGTGGGGCTCCCAACTGGTGCTCTGCTGTCCTGTGGTCCATGATGGGTAGAATGCTAGAGGAACACCCCCTATCTGGCTCCCTGATCCCTGCCCTCCCTGCAGGCAAACCTCTTCCCTGCTGCGCTTGTGCACTTTGGAGCTGAAGAACCAACAGGTGAGTGAGGCCAGCAGGACCCACCTTGAATCCCACTTTCCCTGATGCCCAAAGCCAAGATGCCTTAGGTGTTCACTCTTGAGGTCCTTGGGTTGGGGGACTGCAGCCCAGGATTCACCTCCCTGGGGTATCTTCTTAGCCATACCCCACTGGCAGCATGTGGGTGAAAGTGCAAGTTTCATCTATAGCTGAGGGTAGGCTCTGGCTTCTGAAGGTCTCTACCTGGAACCTGGGCTGCTAGAACACACCGTCTCCCCATCTACGGCTGATGTGCTGGTGGCCAGGTAAGTTGCTGAGGGGTTGGGAGTCCCTCCAAGGCTGTGCCCACCACCTGGCCTTGGACTCTCACCCCTAGGTGTATGTCCCGGGCCGCCGGGTCCCCATCCCTGCTGCCAGCCCCTGACCCTGTGTCCCTGGATTCTGAGCCAATCGCTGAGGAGGGGGCACTGGGGCCCCCAGAGCCCATCCAAGGGACAGCCCAGCCTGTGAAGAGAAGCCTGGGCAAAGTGCCCAAGTGGCTGAAGCTGCCAGGTGCCTGTCTGCCATGGACTAGCTGGGTAGGGCAGGGTGGCTGGGCAGGAGCCCAGGGGCTTGTGATCATTCTTGTGTCTGCGTCACAGCCAGCAAGAGGTGAGAGCCACCAGCCTGGAGATGTCCATCATCAACCACAGGACCCACCCCCACCCACCCCGAGCAGGAATAAAGAGTCGCGCTTCTCTCAAAACTCTCTGATTTCTTTTTTCCTGCCAAAAAAGGCCCCCAGGCTTCCCTCTAGCTCAGTCTCATTCACTGCTTCCCAAAGAACCCTGGGAGTTTGGTTGGACCACGGAGTGTTCTGTTTTTGAAAAGCTGAGGTATCTCTGAAGGGCCTGAGAAGGCCAGAACCCTGGGCAGGCCAGCTTCTCTTCATTTTTATCTGACCTCTTTAGCCCCTTTACAGATGGGACAGAAGTGTAGGAGGAAGCCCCCTTTGCAAATTGCCTACAACCTGGGGCCATATCATGTTTTAGCCTGCAGCCAGAAGAGGAAACAGGCACTTAACACAGAGCTACGTTTGGCTGAGCCTGGCCTGGGGTGTTCTGGTAACCCTTTCTCCTTGCCTTCAGTCGGGGACTGCAGGTCCAGTTCTAGCACTTAGGCTGGTTGGAGTCCTGTGTCCCATCAGCCAGCTCCTTCCTGAAGTCTCTCATTTCCCACCATTTGTGTGGGGGGGGGGGGGGGCGGGAGGCAGGGTGGAGTTGAGGGTTGCAGGCACTCAGCAGCTCTGTCTACCCAGCTCAATCCAGCTAGGGAGCAGAGGTTGTTCTTTCATATTTCATATTATTTGCCTTCTCTACTTGACCTCCCATTCTGCCACAGTCCTGACACATGGTCTCAATACTGAGTGCTACTAACTCTAGAGTGCCATGGCGTTTTCACACTGGACTCTGACAGTTAAGGGACTCTAAGACCTACAGGGGCACTGTGCAGCAGGTAGCAAAACACCCTACAAGATTTGCTCCCCATCCCCCAGAGCTGAGGACCGAGCCCAGGGCCTTGCACTTGCTAGGCAAGCGCTCTACCACTGAGCTAAATCCCCAACCCCAGGATATTTGCTTTTTTTTTTTTTTTTTTTTTTTGTCTTTTTGAGACAGGGTATGTGTTACAGAGTCCTGGCTGACCTGGACTCGATTATGCAGATCCAACTGTCCTTAACTCACAGAGAGCCACCTGCCTCTGTCTGCAGAGTGCTGGGATTAAAGGCGTGTGCCACCACCACCCAGCCTGCTTCCTGAGAATTGGCCTGCCAGGGCCTGGTGATCATCAGATCCCCACCAAGCCTGGACTGGCCTTCCAGGAAGGCCTCATAGCTACCCCTCTCTGAGCGCACAGGCTGTCCGTCCCTTACCTACCCAGCCTACAATCGGGCAGGGCGGGATTAAAGGGGAACCTTTCTGCAGCTCAGCACGGCCACAGAACAGGCGCAGGCAGCACATCTCCAGGTCTCCTCACCTTGTGTATCCTGGTCCTGTATCCGCCAGGGGACTGTTACTGGTTCACAGAAACATTCTCGGACCCCAGTTGCCTACTAGTGGCAGTCGCCGTGGCCTGTGGCAGGAGTAACATTTTCCAAGAGGAGCAGCCACATGTGTGACGGCTCCAGTTTTACTGCAGCATGTGCACACATGCTGTTTGTTACCCTGTCTGTCCTTTCTGAGAGGCCTGCACTCAGGCCCGCTGAGACGGATGGAAGGGAGCAATGGGGCTCAGGCTTTGAAGCAACTAGACTTTGGGTGATTAATGGCAATGAGAAGGCAGGCCTCAGAGAGATGGTGTTGATTTATTGATGTTGCTTTGTAAGAACAAATTTACAGCTCAGGGAGGCATCCTGGGGGTGGGGGTCAGGTGGTTAAAAGGCTGCACAGCAGCTTTGATGTAGGGTGGCAAGAAGGAGGTACTGCCAGCAGCTGGTTTATTTATAATGAAGGGTGGGGGTGGGGTGGGGCGGGGCGGGGCAGGGGCTGTGTCTGGAGGCAGCTGGTTCACCTTTCCCTGCACCTGTCTCACGAGGACTCTGAGAGGCAATGGCTAGGAAGGGGAACAGCTGCTGGGATCTTCCCATCCTCTGGAAGCTGCAGAGCTCAGGAACTAGACGTAGATGCTGGCATGGATTCACCAGACATGGCAGGCCACAGGAGGGGAACTCTAGAAGTCCAGGAGCTATGGAGGAGAAATGGGCTCTAAGTGACCACACAGGCACCATTCTGGAGAGCTGCAGACTGCCCCACCTGCATCCCACATACCAGCTGAGGGAGCACCTTCTCCAGCTGATCCACATCCACAACATCTAGGTCCTCTGCTTGGGCCTGCGAGACCCCACGGACAGCAGCCTCTGGTGGAACATCATGAAGTGAGCTGGCGAAAGTGGGGCAGCTTTAACCTGCCCTTGTTAGGTCCCCTGCACCCACTGTCAGCCCTCAGAGGGGGCCTAGGTGGCTCTTGAGTAAGCTTTTCAGGGACAGGACTTAGGCTTAGTGGTAGCTGAGAAAAACCTTAATTTACTGGAAAATAAAAGGAGCTCTTTCTGGTGTTGTAACTCACCTATTACAAAGATCCTTAGGAACTCTGCCATAAGCTGCAGTGCATCCCTGCTGACTGGAGGAAAAGACAGGTTACAGGACAGCCTCCCCCGCCCCTCCCTCCCTGTGCCCCATTCTTCCCCACCCCACTGGGGCCTCAAACCTCTAGTCTTGGGATCTCGGAAGTGCAAATGGAGTAGTCTGCTCACCAGTTCCTGCAGAGAGGGGATAGAGAGTCAGTGCCACTGCCCACAAGTCTGTCTGTCTGTCCGTCCGTCCACCCATCCGCCCCACCCGCAACAAGTATCAGTTCTGAATGGAGCATAGTTGTGACTTCCCAGCTGGAAGCAGTGCTATCCGGGGGCCTCTTCCTGTGTTGAGTGGATGAAGCCAGCTGTGCCTTGAGGGGAGTATGTAATGGGGGCTGTCAAGAAGGGCTTGAGAGACTTTCCCATAGGGATAAGGGAGCACAAAAGAGATGGAGAAAGTTCAGTGACATTTCCAATCCTGGGCACTAAGGAACACCTTTACTGCAGGTAGATAATGCTCCTACCTGGGTGGGGTGGGGTGGGGGAGCTTGGCACCCTTGAGGAATGCTGACCCCTTTGGCAATCCTGGCTTGAATCTACTGCCACACTCACACAGGACATCAGCATGTTAAGCTAGGCTGTGTGGCTGGAGGGGTGTAGGGGAGTGTGTCGACATATACCCAAGAACCCTTGAGGTTTCTTTGGCAAGAAGTTGGAAGTCCTTTCTAGTTGTGAAGGGAGACACAGCACCAATTTTGGGAAAACACTTGTAGGAAGGGTCTAGAGAGACCTCCTAGCTGTGATGATGTAATGTGAGTGCCAGGTGGTGGTGGCAGGAGATTGGCCAGGCCTCTGGAATAGCTTAAGACCCAGAAAAGCTGGTGGCAGTGTGTGAGGTGGAGATGAGAGTGAGAATCCAGAGGCCTAGGAATTCATTGAGGACACCTAAGGCAGGCCATGAAGAGCCCCTAAGCGTCTGTGCAGCTTGTGAAGCCACGAGGTCACTCAAGTTTGCAGAACGGACTAGCAAATGTCTGGGGGAAGGCAAAAGGTCGGCAGGAACAGGCACCCACTCTAGAAGTGGGCGGCCTACAAAGGAAGGATTTGGATTTGCCTTTGGATTCACGAGCGTCAGCCATATGGAAGCCATAATACCCACTCGCTGCAGAGGGGCACGGTTCGGTTGGAATGGACACAGGCACAGGTGAACTTGTCAGCTGGGCCAGGAACTACGTGAGAGCAGCGCCACCTGCCGGTCCTCGGCTCCCGCTCGCTACCAGAGGTGCCAGAAAAGGACCCCCAGGCCCAGGACCTCCAACAGACTGAGTGCTACCACCCGGGGGAAAGCCCACGTCAGAGAGCCAGCCAAAACACGGGACTGGACTACAGCTCCGCAGGCTGTTCCATGAAAGGGTGGATGTGACTGCTGGAGGGTAGGATTAGGGTAAGACCTGTGGTACCTCAAACGCCTGTTCCTCGTCCGTCTGGCAGAAAACTACAGCCAGAGGATATAGGTCCCTCCCTTTCAGTCACTTTTTCCTGGGACAGCCCGCTCCCTATAGCTCGGTGAACTACTACAATTCCGGTCAAAGCCCCCAAAACTGTACTCAAGTACTGAACCGAGTGTGGAGGCCAGCCTGAACTCTGCACAGGGCGCGCACTAACCTGATACCGAAAGCCGAGCCCTCACCGCACCACCCATCATGGAACGGAACGCCTCGGCTTCTGTTTCCCTCCAGCAGATGGGTTTGCGAGTCCCCGCAAACCTGTCACTTAGAAATGACCTCGGCCCAAGCAGTGAAGGCTCGCGTCAGTGTGCCCCGCGCATTCGCATCGGCTGAGTTGGATTCCTCCTGCCTGCTCAGTCCAGCCGCAGAGCCTCACGGCCTGCTCCACCACTGCTGCCGGATCCCCACGGAAAACACAGTAACCCAGCTGACTTCGAGCATGCACGACTGTCACGCGGGGATCCGCAATGCCCAAGAGAGCCTGCCAATATTCCAGAGGCCTCACCTTCCGGAAGCCACTGCTTTCCTCCATGGCCACAGTCTCAGTGCGCGCTCTCCGGAACCCACACCCCAACCAATGAACGTGGAGCGCGATCCTGAAGTTCCGCCTCCAATGCCAGCAGCCAATCATCCAAGCGTTCCCCTGCCGGGGGTTGAATTCCAGCTCAAGCCCGCCTTTCGCTTTCATTGGTCTACGGATAGCAATGCCTTCCGCAATGCTTCCTGGGAGTTGTAGTTCCTATCCTTTCCGGCGCATCACACTCTTCCTGGATACTGAGGCGCGAGGAACCGCGTCCTGCCACACCAGCGACCCGAGGCTACGTCGCGAGGGCGGGCTGGGGGCCGCAGGGCCGGTCTAGGGTACGTGCAACGCGTCTACCTACTCTTCTAGGCCAGTGCTCTGAGCTCCGACTCCTCCCATCTCCAAACCCCTTCCTCAAGCGATTCCAACCTCCTTTCTATTCCACGTTTCTAGGCCTCCCCTATAAGGGTCAGCTCAGCCGACCTCCGTGTACACTCCCTAGGGAAAGGAACTACCTACCATCGGCCTAGCACGCTAATGTGTATCCTGCCTCTAGGGGCATGCTTGCGAGGTCCTGTCAGCATTCGGGGACATGGAGGAGTTCCGGCGCTCCTACAACCGTCTGTGCAAGGAGAGTGGGGCTGAGCCCCAGGAAGCTGTTCTGCAGCAGCTGCACCAGCTCTCGAGGGGTGGACTGGACCTGACTACTCAGAGCCTAACGGTGGACACCTGCAGGGCCCTCGGCAAGCTGCTGCATAAGGAGACACTTTTGAAGGAGCTTGTCCTCAGCGACTGCATGCTGAGTGAGGAAGGTGAGGCTAGCGGTTTCAAACCCTTTGCCACCCAGCTGGCCTCAGGGCCGGTGTCTTGGTTTTGTTTGGCCTGGGCAGCTGTAAACAGAAAAGTCTTTGTGTGTCCAGGCCTCTTTGCTTTCTCCTCTCTTTTTGCATCTTGATGTTCTTTTCCAAAACCTATATCAGTGTAGTAGAAAAGCTGTAATGTTTCCAGTTTTCACGGTTCCCCATGCTGGCAAGCTCAAAAAATGTTTCTGACAACCCAAAACAACTGTACCACTATCTGAGTAGCAGCCCTGACATAGAGTTCATGACAGCCCTCTCTTCTAACTACCTTTACACAGGGTCCACACTGCTGCTCCAAGGGTTGTGTGCCAACACCAGTGTGCAGCTTCTGGATCTAAAGGTGAGCAGGCCTGTACCCTGGGCAGTGGAGAGAGAGAAACCCAGAGATCTGTGTCTTGACAATTGCCAGACTGTGTCTGTAAGAGTTCACAACACCCAAGGCCTCATGAGGAGTCCACGGGTGTGGGGAGTGTTTTTTTTTTTTTTTTTTTTTTTTGAAAGGTCAAGATTTTATTGTCTTCATAACAAAATCAGCTTAGAACTGGACCACTTGGCCCTTTCTCTTCTTGTCACCCCCTAGTTCAAAATGCTTGCATCTCTTAATAGTCAGCATCCTCTTAGATCTGCAGTTGGGTTCAACGCACTCCAGTCTCAGCATAATCTTCTTTGTAGTTTTAGCCTTTTTGCGGAAAATGGGTTTAGTCTGTCCGCCGTAGCCACTCTGTTTTTTGTCATAACGCTGCTTTCCCTGGGCATACAAAGAATCCTTGCCCTTCTTGTACTGCGTCACCTTGTGGGCTTGGTGCTTCCCACATTTCTTGCAGAATGTCCGGCGGGTCTTAGGAACGTTTACCATGTTTGCAGGAGCGCTCGTGGGGAGTGTCTTAAAGGCAGAATGTTGTTTCAAGCAAACACTCATTTCAACAGCGTCACATAAACAAGGGACCAGGCTTAGGATGCTGCTAAAGTCAGGAAAACTAGGATCTGGCTACCTAGAGCTACCTCCTAGCCTTTCCCACTTCCTGGAGCCTATGGGGCTCAAATGTGGTACTCAGAGTCAGGGCAACAGTAACTGATGGGCCAGGATGTCCTTTTCTAGGGCAACAACCTCCGAGCTACGGGAGCTGAGGCTCTGGGAAAGCTCCTACGACAGAACAAGTCAATTCAGAGGTAGGTAGGCCTCACCCATACCTCACAGCTTCCTCCACATGTGGCTTAGCGTTGGCCCCGAGACCACAGTCCTGTAACCAGCTCACTTCCCACCACTTACCAATGTTCTACCCCCCACCCTAACCCTAACCCTAACCTGGTTAATCCCTGCCTTCCACACGCCCTGAACTCCATGGAGGAGTGTCCTGCTGAGCCAAACACCTGTGTCCACCCGTCCTGTAGCCTCACCCTAGAATGGAATAACCTTGGCACATGGGAAGAGGCCTTTGCCACTTTCTGTGGGGGTCTGGCAGCCAATGGCACCCTGAGGCAGCTGGACCTTCGAAACAACCAGATCAGTCACAAGGGAGCAGAGGAACTGGCCCTGGCCCTGAAGGGCAACGCCACCCTCCAACAGCTGGGTGAGCTCTCCTGAATTCTGTTGTGCCCCATGAGACCTAGGTACATTGGACTGTATTAAGTTGCACCTTGTCCCTCTGCTGACCAAGAGGTTGGCCTGGGCCTGATTATATTGGCAGCCACAGGCAATAAAGCACCAAGGAAAGTATCGTAGGGGCCAGCACTTCCATACGACTGAATGACAGCAGGTTTCCTTCCAGACCTGCGCTGGAATAACATTGGCCTCCTGGGGGGCCGGGCCCTGGTGAACTGTCTCCCCAGCAACAGAACCCTGTGGAAGCTGGACCTGGCTGGGAACAACATCCCTGGTGACATCCTGAGAGCTGTGGGTATGGACACTCAAGGCTGCTAGCTTCTTACAAGTCGGAGTAAGGCATGAAGCCCTTTAACAGGAGAACCCAGTCAGTCACAGAAGGCTGTGTGGCTCAGGGCTCAAGACATGGCAGCTTACAATACGAGTAGCTAGCCTCGATCAAGGGGGAAGCAGCTGAAAGTAGGGTGGCTTTCTTGGTGCTTAAACAAGGCTTCACCTACGTGTTCACCAGTTGCTTAGCACCTGTGCAGTTGGGAGCGCAGATTTCACAGGTAAGAGCCTAAGGCCCTATGGCTTGAAGGCTTTGCTCAGACAGCCGTCAGGTAGATGTGTAGCTCGCACAGTGTAGAGAGCGATTGTGGTAGGGGTGCCAGGGCTGTGCCGATTTAGGTCAGAATTCACTTCCACCTCCGCCTATGAATCTTGAGTCCTTATAAATGATATCTTGGCCTCGGGCTCAGACGTTTGTCACCCACCAAAGCTTTCAGGGCTGGAGTCCTGGATCCCATGCTTCCTGCTGCAGAGTCCCTGCCTCCTGCTGACTGTGCCGGAATCTTCTATCATCTGCAGTGTCCTGTTCCCAGCCCTGTGCCTGTGTGGACTTAGTCCTTATAATTCTTTTATGGTTGAGCTTCTTGTGTGTGTGTGTGTGTGTGTGTGTGTGTGTGTGTGTGTGTGTGTGTGAAAGACAGCCTTGCTATGTAGCCCAGGCTGGCTTTGACCACATAATCTCCCTGCCTCAGGAGCCTATGGGATCCAGAGGTGTCAGTCTTTTCAGAAGATAGCATGCAGCTCTTAAAGTTATACACCCCTTGACCTTGGTGGGGGGCAGATGATCCAGGAAGTACAGTAGCTTTCCCCCCCATATGTGCAAAAGACACCAGGGCGTCCCAAGATCCTGTACAACCCAGTCCTGTCCTGAGAAGTGCTTCAGCTGAGGGGAACTGGATGGGGAGTTCTGATGTGTTGTGAATGTGTTGCCATCCTAGGGTGGGCTCCCAGATGACCAACTTCCAGACATGGGCAGCACAGGACTGGGTTAGTCCCTACTGTTGGGCCCAGTGGATAACATGGCACTTCCTGACAGAGCAAGCCATGGACCACAACCAGGACCGAATCACTGCCTTTCGGGAGAACCAAACACGCACCAAGATCCTTAGCAAGGAGGTTCAACACCTCCAGGAAGAGAAGTCCAAGCAGGTGCGTGCCCTCACCAACCCTGAGCTGGCTGATTTCTTTCTCCCTTCCCCTTGTGGTAGATCGATCTTACAAGCCTCTGTGCCAAGGCTAGCCAGGGCCAAGGTGGCCTCCTGGCCCTACCTCCTGTATGCTGACTTCACCTCAGAGCTGAGAGCAAACAGGAGTCCTAACCATCAGGCCTCCCTCTGTCAGTCCACCCTCCCTTTGAATGTAGTGAGGTCCCTTGTGGCCTGTGTGGATGCAGGTCCTGTCCCTGACCAGGGTAGGCTCTGCTTCTAATGGTGTTTGACTGACTTTGTCCCCAGTTTCTGGATTTGATGGAGACAATAGACAAGCAACGAGAAGAGATGGCTAGAGATAGCCGGTGAGTGCACCCCGGAGCTGCAGGAAGCAGAACCACAGCTCAGCTTGGGTACCTGCATCTCAGTGCCTGGCTTCTGACTGGAGTGTGAGGTCACCTGAGCCCTGTCTGTTACAAGGCCAGAGGAAAAGGTCATTGCTTTCAGTGGCCTGGCAGTTAGTGGCAGACGTGCAGTGCTTGGCTCTCTACCTTGTGCACTGGGGATGGCACAGAGGCTGAGGGAAGCTACGGCACTCCGGGGTTCAGATTTCCCGGAACCTCTTTTCTGTCCACAGGGCATCAGCAGTACGAGTTGGGCAGCTTCAGGAAGCCCTCAACGAAAGACAGTCCATCATCAATGCCCTCAAAGCCAAGTAAGGCAGAGGAAAGCAGCCCTCAGACACCTTAGAGACTTAGAACCCTGCTCACAAGGCAGAGGAGGGGACAGTGCTTCCCGGGGTTTGAATAGAGGCTTGGTAAGAGTGGACTGGGGGTGATCTTCTTCTTTGTAGGCTGCAGATGACAGAGGCTGCTTTGGCTCTGTCAGAACAGAAGGCCCAGGACCTGGGGGAACTGCTGGCCGCAGCAGAGCAGGAACGGCAGAGCCTGTCCCAAAGACAGGAGAAGGAACGCAAGCTGGAGCAGCAGGTAGGGGCTGGGCAGTGTGCGTTGGTTGGTGGATGGAAATGTGTGACAGCAGCCCAGCCCTTGCCCTTCTCTCGCAGGAAGCTGCAGATCGGGAGTCCAAGCTCCTCAGGGACCTGTCGGCTGCCAATGAAAAGAACCTGCTGCTTAGAAGCCAGGTATGAGGGGTGTGGGTTTGAGAGGTATGGCCAAAATGGGGATAGAGCCAGCTATCCAAAGAACCCATGGTGGTGTACCAGGGCTGGGTGAAGCTTCCTCTAGCGCTGCCCGTCTCTCAGGTGGATGAGTTGGAGCGCAAGGTGAAGTCTCAACAGGAGCAGCTGTTTCTGACCAGGCAAGAGCTGACTAACACATCGGCTGAGTTGAAGATCCGTGCTATTCAGGCTGAGGGTAGGCACGGACAGGCTTGTCCCTGAGGGGACAAGGAGCTGAGATGCCCTCCGAGAAGACTCACAGCACTTCCTCTTTGGGCCCCCAGAGCACTTGGATATGGAGAAGAGGAGAGCCAAACAGAATATGGAAGACTTGGAAAAGCTTCACTGCAAGGAGGTGCTGTCTTACAGAAGCCCTGGGCCCTCCCGCTCTCTGAGGCCTGCAGACTGACCCTGTGTGGTGTGATACTCCCAGTGCATGCCCCTGGCCGCTGAACCCTGAGTCGGTGATGCCAGAGTTGGGGGCAACGGTACCCATAGTTCAGGCATCTGTGGACTTGCTGTATGTGCCTCCCCCAACCCCCCAATCAGAGCCTCTGTCCTTAGTGCCCACCAGGACCCTCAGGGCAGGCCTTTGCTTCCCAGGGTAGGGATTCCATGGGGTGAGGGCCAGGGGAGCTGGTGTTGGTTAGCCCTGACTCCCTCGTTTGGACAGGTGGATCACATGACTCGACACTTGGAGGAGAGTGAGAGGGCCATGCAGGAGAGGGTTCAGAGACTAGAGGCCCTACGTCTGTCTCTGGAGGAGGTGAGACCACACAGAACCTGGGTTGGGTACAGCGAGGTATTCGTGGCCTCAGGACCCTAGAAGATCCTTTAGTCTCTGCCTTATTAGGTCTCAATATGAGGCTCCACCCATGAGTGTCCCTAAAAGGTCAGGGACTAAAACATAACACTTAGGCCTCTTTGACAATAGAAGCCCCCTACACCACCCACCACTATCCCTCCCCCAATATCCCCCTACACCCCACTCAGTGAGCAAGGAACGGCTGCGTGGTTCTAAGGAGACTTGTGGAGAGGTTTCCCCAGCCTGGCTGCTCAGTAGCCTGGGAGCCCTGGGTTGGTTGTGTGTGTGTGAGTGTGTGTGTGTGTGTGTGTGTGTGTGTGTGTGTGTGTGTGTGTGTGTGAGTTAAGGGGAGGGACTAGTGACTGATAGCCATCTGCCATGCAGGAGCTGAGCCGCATGAAGGCCGCAGTACTCAGTGAGCGCAGCCAAGCCGAGGAGGAGCTCATCAAAGCCAAGAACCAGGCTCGCTTGGAGGAGGTGAGCTTCGGTCACAAGTATGCAGGGGCCTACTGTAGCGCCTCACAGAAGTGTCTGACTGAAGAGGGCAAGATCAGGGCGTGGGCCTCAGGACTGGTGTTCGGACAGACTCCAGGACCCATCAGGGCTGTGGTACTTCACAAACAAAAAGGGGAGCTAGAAATGAGTGGTAGAGTTGACTTAGAGTCGACTTGCGGACCAGGGGTTCAGTGGGAGACGCTTCCGGATGCAGGACGAGTCTATTACCGGTGACTGTAGGACACCATGAATCTCTGTCCTCGGTCCCTGCAGAGAGGTGGCCAGTTCATCTGTAGACCATCTGTCCCTTTTGAGCTCAGACTGGGAGCCCTTCATGTGTAGCAACCATTCCCATGCCCGCAGCAACACCGCCTTGCTCATCTGGAGGAGAAGATCCGGCTGTTGGCACAGGCAAGGGATGAGGCTCAGGGCACCTGCATGCAGCAGAAGCAGATGGTAGCCCAGTCCCAGGCACGGGCCAGCCAGCTGAACCTGCAGATGGAGGGACAGCAGCGGCGTCTGGAGGAGCTGCAACAGGTGGCCTGGCATCAAGGGGCACGGCGGACTCTAGGGGTTCATGTCCAGGTCGTAATCTCACCCTCCCCTACCTGACCCCGTCCCAGGAGCTGAGCAACAAGGACCAAGAAAAAGTGGCTGAAGTGGCCAGGGTGAGAGTGGAGCTGCAAGAACAGATGGGCCGTATGCAGGCTGACCTGGTGGCCCAGGAGGTGCTGAGGGAGAAGGTGGCAGCCCTGGAGCGCCAACTGAAAGGTTAGCACAGGTCATCTGGGCAACTTAGTTTGGCTGGGGTTGGGGGGTAAGAGTGGGGGAGTCTCCCCTCTAAAGATGCAGCCTTTGATTTTTTTCTTTTTCTTTTCTTTTTTTTTTAAAAATAATTTATTTAATGTGCAGTGATGTGAGGCTATCAAATCCCTTGGAACCGGAGTTACAGACAGTTATGAGCTGCCATGTGGGTGCTGGGAATTGAACCCGGGTCTGTTGGAAAGAACAGCGCCCTTATCCACTGAACCATCTCTCTAGCCCCTGTTTTTTTTCTTTGAGACAGGGTTTCGCTGTGTAGCCTGGCTGCCCTATAACTCGCTCTGTAGACCAGGCTGGCCTTTGAACTCAGAGATCTGCCTGCCTCTGCCTCCCAAGAGCTAATTTTAAAGGTGTGCCACAGACCTCACGGCTGCGGCAAGGCAAGGAACCTACCTACCTACCCCCTCCTTACTGAGCCTCTCTCTTGCAGTGGTCGGGAGTGAACACCGGGAGGCGCTGTTGGACAGAGAGAGTGAGAACGCATCTCTCCGAGAGAAACTGCGGCTCAAAGAGGCAGAAATCTCCCGCATCAGAGACGAAGAGGCCCAGAGGGCAAGCTTCCTGCAAAACGCTGTCTTGGCTTACGTGCAGGGGTCCCCTCTGAGAGCCTTGAGTCCCCCTAAATGAAGGGAGGCGTGAAGAACTGAAGTGTCCAGTGAGGGTAGAAACGTTGCATCCCATTTTCAAGGGCAGGCCTGGGGTCTGAAAGCATCAGTTGCAGTTGCAGGGTAGGATTCTGTCAACACCAGTGCTCAGCTGTTAGCATAGGCGGGAACGAAGCGTACAGGATCGCGCCCAGACGACCCAGTCCCAGAACCACAAACAGGACTTACAGTGGTGGGAGGGAGCACATGCCCCAATGACAGGGTGGAAATACAGAACTTTTGTACTTGGTGATACATTCTCGTCCAGTTCCTTTCTGCGCCAGACGCTCCAACCGCGCGAATGACTACGGGGTCGCTCTGATTGCTATCAGGCAACTGGGAAGACCACCTCTGTAGTGGGTCGTAGACACGAGGGTTTCTCAGCTGCAGGATGGGCTGGTGTCCCTGGGAAGCATCGGTCTCGACCGTCCGGGCGCATCCATTTCTGTGGCGTCGTCAACCTGAGCTATATCGTGCCACGTCCTTGCTCCTGGGTGTGGACCCTCAGCCTGAGCCTTCGGGGTCCAAGGACTGGCTGGGGCTCCGCCCCCGCCGCAGCTCGCCCCTTGCCCCGCCCCGCCTGCGCGCATTCGGCTGTCTTCGCACCCGGCACTCGGCGGTGCTCGGCTGTCTCCGGCCGCTCGCTCGGCGTTCGGGTCCGCGGCCGCTGCGGCGCCGGGCATTTCTCCGCAGCTCGGCTCGCGGCCGCGCCCGCCGCCGCCCGGCCCCGCGCCCATGCAGGCCATCAAGTGCGTGGTGGTTGGCGATGGGTGAGTGCGCTGTCCCGAGCTGCAGGGGCGGAGGGGCTGGTAGGCGGCTACGGGGTGCGGCTCGGCGGGGCGGGGCAGTCAGATGCGCGGGGTCCTAGCGAGGCAGCTCCAACGCGCCCCCACCACAGCTCGGCCGCGTGCGTCCAGGAGCTGATAGGGTGGGGTCAAGCTGAAGCTGTCCACCTTCTTCCAGCTCGGGCACACCTGATGCTGCCCGGCCTCTGCCCGGTGCTCGCAGTGGGTGGGGCCGGGCCTCACCTGTGCTGATTCCTGGGTGGCTCCACCCTCGCGCCAGCCACCCAAGGTGCTGGAGCTCTGACGCCCCTGTGCGTTGCGGCGCGCCCTATCGAGGGTTGTGAGCCCTT
Source organism: Rattus norvegicus (assembly GCF_021556685.1). Taxonomy (NCBI): domain Eukaryota; kingdom Metazoa; phylum Chordata; class Mammalia; order Rodentia; family Muridae; genus Rattus; species Rattus norvegicus. The sequence goes on from NC_141543.1 coordinate 112,361,537, forward strand.
GCAGCCGCGCCCACTACTGTGCTTCTTTAGAGGCTACCCTGCTCTGGTCGTTTTCTATTAGCCCCAGGTGGCTGCAGATCTACCAAGCTACGACCTACCCACCTCACCCCCGTCACCCAAACTAACCTCTAGCTCAGTAGGAGCGTGCTGTCCTTGCCGGGGGTGGGGGAAGAAGGGGCGGAGGCTCGGTCCTGGATCCACGTGGGCTGAACCTCTTTCTACAGAGCCGTGGGGAAGACTTGCCTGCTGATCAGCTACACGACCAACGCCTTCCCAGGAGAATATATCCCCACAGTGTGAGTGCATGGGGATCGGGAGGTAACTGGAGCTGGCCACTAGAGGCCAAGCACAAGTGCACGGGACCTCCCCAAGGCTCCAGGTCTGGCTCAAGGGTCCCTGGTTCTGGGTCTCCATGGTGAGGTTGAGGTGCTGGCCAGAGTTTGTGTTCTGTGTGGGCTCCAGTAGCCTGGCATCCCTGCCCAGCCTAGCCTTTCCACTTTGCAGTTTCGACAACTACTCAGCCAACGTGATGGTGGATGGGAAGCCGGTCAACCTGGGGCTATGGGACACTGCTGGCCAGGAAGACTACGATAGGCTTCGGCCACTCTCCTATCCTCAAACTGTAGGTGGCAAGAGGGCCGACTCTAGAGTGGGGTGGTTCCCGAACGGGAAGGAGACGCAGGCTGCTCAGACATCCTTTGGTCAGTCCTGTCTGTCTGTCTGTCTGTCTCTCTCTCTCTGAAGGACGTCTTCCTGATCTGCTTCTCCCTGGTGAGCCCGGCGTCCTTTGAGAACGTCCGTGCCAAGGTAGGTGGGCCTAAGCAGAAGGCACACTTCCACTGAGCAGGGATCTCTGCCAGTGATCTTTTCTGCTGAGGGAAGCACCAAAAGTGTCAGGGTATCAACAAGGACAGCTCACCTCTGGCCATGGGCCCTGACAGAGGATCTGTGGGCAATCTCAAGCCTCCCTGTGGATGGCTGTCTTTGTTCACCGCCAAACTCAACAGACTCCTCACCACTCTGTAAAGCGTGAGGAGCCCAGTGTGTCAGGAAAAAACAAAACTCAGGAGCTGAGGCCTTCTTTGGGCAGATTGGAGACCCTGCCCCCCCCCCCCCAGGCCCATGGGGTCAGAACCTCTGTTCCCACAGTGGTACCCAGAGGTGCGGCACCACTGCCCACACACACCCATCCTTCTGGTGGGCACCAAGCTGGACCTCCGTGATGACAAGGACACAATTGAACGGCTGCGGGACAAGAAGCTGGCACCTATCACCTACCCCCAAGGTCTGGCCATGGCCCGAGAGATCGGTGAGCAAGCAGGGGCCAGAGGTTGGGGGTATGCTTGGAGGAGGTTGCCCTTCCTATGCTCCCCCAACCCCCCCCCATCCACAACTACCCCCTGCCTCTCCCTATCTCACTATCTGTCCTCCCCAAAATGTTACTAGGTTCTGTCAAGTACCTGGAGTGCTCAGCCCTGACCCAGAGAGGTCTGAAGACAGTGTTCGACGAGGCCATCCGGGCTGTGCTCTGCCCACCTCCAGTGAAAAAGCCAGGCAAGAAGTGCACTGTGTTCTAGAGCCTTGTCCGGCCGGCCTGGCTGCAGAGCGCTGGCTCAAGTGTGCCCTTCTGTTGAGCTGTCTGATGTCCCTGAGTCTGCCGTGGGAAGTGGTGTGGGTGGGAGAAGCATGGGGACAAGGCTGGGGTGATGGGGTCCTGTCCCCTATTCCTCCTTTTTCTGGGATATAGCCCCAGCCTTCCCTGGTCCCTATGGGAGGCCAGGAGGGAGCGGGGTCTCCCTCAGGGTTTCAGGGGTGGGTCCAGGGCAGCCCCAGGATGGGCTTCCCTGGGGGGAAGGGTGGGGGTGGTTTTGTTCATCCATCGTGTCCCAGGAAAGGGCGGCCCCTTCTTATTTTATACAATAAACATTCACCACCTCCTTTGTCTCGCTGTCTGTCCTGCCTTCCACCCTGATGCTTGCCCCAGCCATTCCTCCAAAGGAACTCTGAGCTTCACACATCTTAGGTGAGGGAGTCAGACATCATTCAGATCAAACTTAGCTGCATACAGGATGGTCTCCGTGTGCAAACCTGGGGGCCTGGTGGGAACGGGGAGTGGGGGGGCATTGTGGGGGACACACTTCTAGCAGCTCTCACTGATCTGACCAGAACACTCTGTAAAGATGTTGACCCATCTCTGGCTAGTATAGGATGGGGGCGGAGGGGCAGACCAAGAGGACCCCAAGTTATGGCCTGGCAACTTGAACTTCACCTCAGAGGCTTCAGGCCATCCCAGGAGTCCACAGGAGACCAGAAGATGCCCTGCAGGGACTTCTAATAGCGATGCACCCGAGTAGTTCATGCTGACTTAGGGTTTTTTCCTTCAGGAAGTTTGCCAGCCAGAGAAACAGCTCTTATTAATAATTAAATCATATCAGTTTACAATTAGTTGTGCTGAGAACAAAATTTAAAAAAATTCATCACTTCTTGATTAATATGTTGCTACCCTCTGTACCCCGGGTTACTGTATGCATGGGGTGCCACTATGGACCTCCTCACTCCATGTCCCCCCCCCAAACTCCACATCAAACCATATCAGATGAACAGTTTGAAAGTCAGCTATGGTGGAAGTCACACAACCGTGGAATGCAGCAAACTGACCAGGGCTGGACTTATCAGTGGCCCAGGCTGTTGGAAGTGAGATATTGGAAACTGAATACACCAGGGCTCTCACCATGTTGTAAACAGCACAGAAAGTTGTGGGAATGTTCGAGTGTTCGAAAACAGCTCTGGCTCCAACCCCACAGAGAAGTCGTTCAGCTCATTGGCAAATGAGGGGTATGTACCACCTATTTCTTTTGGTGTGGGTGCTACTCACTGACATGTAAGCAGGGTCCACTGGCAGTCATGTCAAAATCACCCAGAGCTGTCGGTTTAGTGCTTTCCAAAAATCCACAGCTCCGCCTAGAAACTTCTGGACGGGCTATCTCTAGACAAATGGACCAACCTCTTGAGGATCCAGCCTTCAGGAAGGTCCTACCTTCCACCCCATTCCAGGCAGCTGGTGAGGCTGAAAGCATGGGAACCAGGCAACACCTGCTTTGGGTGGAGAATCAGCACACAGGCTGGGCAGAGAGCTTTATTGGAGGGATGGAGGGCACGATGTTCTGAACATGAGTTGAGCAGAGTATTGGTAGGGAGGGCTTAGGTAGCCAGGAAGCCCCCATCCACTGGCAAAGCGGAACCAGTAGTCATGCTACTTCGGTTGCTCAGCAGGAAGAGGATGGTGTCTACCACGTTCTCCACCTCTGCAGGCAGGTACAGGCCAAGAGCATAGATGAAGGAGTCTTCTTCCCTCATCCTTCCAACCTCAACCAACGCCCCCCAGGCTCAGGCAAGCACCAGGACTGGCGGTGTGGTTCTAGTCTGGACTCCTGCCTAACTTACCAGCAAACTTGCCAAGTGGGATACGATCCAGCATGACCTTAGCTTTGTGCGGGTCACTCCAGTTGGCCCGGCCCATGGGTGTCATCACTACTGTGGGGTTTACTGCATTCACACGGATCTGCAGAGAGGCCGGCAAGGTAAATAACATGGCAAGGTCTCCAGAGCAAAAAGGACAGATTTGGAGGAGTTGTCCCAGCCTTGTATTACCTTGTGGGGCCCAAGCTCTAGGGCCATCACCTTGGTCAACATGTCTAAAGCACCCTTGGTGGAACCTGTGAGGAGAGTTGTCGTGGAACCCAAGTTGGCCAAGAGTGGGAGTGGGGAGGGTATCAGGCACAGCTGGAATTACTCACAGTAGACGGTATGGTTGGTCAGTGCACGCTGGGAGGCCTGGCTGGAGACATTCACAATGGCCCCTGGAACTCCCCGAGCTATCATGCCCCTGGCCACAATCTGAAATTTTGAGGAACGTGAACCAGTGAACCAGAACCAACACTCTTCTTCCCGGTTCCTGCTCTAGCAGGGTAGGGCAGCTCACCTGCGACACCTGGACGACAGCCCGAAAATTCACGTTGAAGGACCTAGGAGTGAATGGACAGCCTGGTCAGGGGCGGGGCTTAGGCTGCAAGGGGGATGATTCGGTCCCTCCAACCCCTGCCGGCTTACGTGTCACAGGCCTCCTTGGTGACCTCCAGGAAGGGCTGCAACGTAGCCACAGCAGCATTGTTCACCAGAAGGTCCACCGGTCCCACATTGCTTAGGGCCTGTTCTGTGGCCTCCCAGTCGGCCAGGTCCACACACACAGGCTCCACACCAGGACACTGTGAGTTTTTTGGGGGGAAACAAAGCTATGAGCAATTGTGTCCAAAGAAAGGTGGCGCTGTTTCCCTCTTCCACCGAGGGCAAGAGTTTAGACCTGGAAAGGAACTTTCAACTGAAGGGTCAGGAGTTCCTGCTGCAGCAACCAATTGCAGGCGGGAACCTAGAGCCAGGACCCACAGCACGCCCCCAACACCACCCCCATCCCCGAGCAGTTCACTTCCTCTCGGCTCAGCATTCTTGGGCCCAGGTCTGCTCTCTCAGCCGTTTCTTCCAAACTCAGGGAGCCAGGATATCCTAATGGACCCTCCACCAACCGCACATGCCTGGGGCCTAGGAAGGGATGCCGTGGGTTCCTACCCCAACACCCAACGCTAGGCATGGGGCCTGCAGTGAGAAGCACACTGCAAGTGAGGGGTGAAAAGGGCGAAGCGCGGCTCACTCAGCGACCGCCTCCTCACCTCTAGACACAGTGCCTACCTCCCGGACCAGGCTGTCCAGGTCCTCTCGCGTCCGACTCACCGCCACAACCTGTGCACCAGCCGCCTGCAAAGCCAGCACAGTGCTGCGCCCGATGCCTGAGGCAAGCGAGGATTAGTGCGGGTACCCCCTTTTCAAATCTACCCGACCCGGCCAGCGTCCCTCGCCTGCCGCCTCACCTTTGCCCGCGCCGGTGACCAGCGCCCGCCGACCTGCAAGACCCAGGTCCATGGTGCCCCAGTCTGGTCCTGCCAGATGGACTTGGAGTTCCGGAGTCGAGGGCGGTGGCGGTCATAGCCAATCACATGGGCTGTGTCTTGAAAAGGGCGAGGATATTAAAATAAAAGCTCCTTCTGTGTACTGATTGGCTGAATGGCAGTGGGCGTGACCGAGACAAGGCAGTCCTAACGGAGGGACAGCATCTCAAACTGCCCCAGACTGACCCAACTATAGAGGGCGGAATCCGCTTAGCGAGCTCTGGTCAGCATGGTTTCTACTACTAAGATTTCCACTAAAACATAGTAATTATTACAGGAGTTTCATGGATACTCGTGAACCTGAGAGACTTGTCCAAAAACGTTTCTATGTCTTTTTTCCCCAGGCCCAGGAGTGTGTTGCAATGGTCCATATGTAATACCCAGACAGGGAGAGGTGGACATCCAAACTGAATGGTAACGACACACACTTTAATCCCAGCACTCGGGAGGCGGAGGCAGGCAGATCTCTCAAAATTCAAGGCCAGCTTGGACTACAGAGCAAGTTCCAAGTCAGTCTGGCTACACAGAGAAACCCTGTCTTGAAAAAAAAAAAATCGGGCATCCGGATAAGTCCGAAGAAGACACTGTTATCAGTAAATCCCCAAATTAACATAAAAGCTAAGACCCAAGGTCACCTTATCCAACTTGTATCCGGTGGTCACTAGACAATAAGAGGTTGGATTGGGTTTGGAGATTTACATGAGAACTGGCCAGACAAATGCTGCTTTTCAAGGCTTAAGAGTCAGTTGCAGATTAATGTCCAGGTGTGCACTGGGTCTCCTTATAAAAATATCTTGTTTGGGGGGCTGGAAAGATGGCTCAGTGGCTAAGAGCACTGACTGCTCTTTCAGAGATCCTGGGTTCAATTCCCAGCAACTACATGATGGCTCACAACCATCTGTAACAGATTCTGGTGTATCTCGAGACAGCTACAATGTACTCATATACATTAAATAAATAAAATATTTTTTAAAATGTATCTTGTTTTTAGAGTCGTGGTGAGGAAGACCAAAGCAATTGCTCTGAGGATCTACTCTGGCCAGTAGTAGGGATCTGGTGATTGCAGAGCCCTGAGTGATGTGGGGCTTTGGGCCCAGAGAGGCAAGTCCATGGGCTGAGTGTTTTGAAAGTCAACTGCAGGAGGCTCAGTGGCTAAAAGCACTGGGTGCAGTTCCAAAGGACTTGGGTTTGATCCTCAACACCCATATGGCAGCCCACAACCATCTGCTCTAGGGCAACCCATGCCCTCTTTTGGTCCGTATGGGCATACACGTGGTGCACAGACATACAGGCAGACAAAAACCCAGACACAAAAAAATCACAGTAATTTTATAAAAACCATGGAAAGAAAAGAAGCGGGAGAATAGGCAGGTGAGTGTTCCCTCCGCAGTTTTGACCGGCTTGCCACCACTGTGAGGCCATTCTGTGAACACTGCCATCCTCTCCTAACCTTGAACTCTGCCAGTTCCCTGCCAGAAACCAGGAGACAGAGCCAGTCTGCCCGACGCCTAGGCACAGCTGCTTAGAACGCCTTAGTGGGTCTGTTTCTTAGGACGTGTACAAATCTTGTGCATTGTTCTGTGGTCCTGGGTGCGTGAGGCTGCTCAGGCCTTGCTCTCTGGAGAGAAGTGCTCTCGGAACCTGTGTCCTGTGCTCTCTTTAAAGGTCTTAACTGAGCACATCCTCCTCCACTCTGCCACTTGCCCTGAGAGGGACCTCATGTCAATTCAAATGGTTGGCCGCCTCAGGCCCAACAGACTACAAGATACCTTGGGCCAATGTAAGCAACCACGTGAGAACCTGCCAGGCCTCCAAGGCTCTCTGAGGAGTCTGGGTTGCAGGATTACTGTGCTGGTTCAGGCTAGGGTGATAGTGCAGCTAGCTAGCTGTGAAAACTTCCGCCCATTTGGGTAGCTTTCTTAGCACGGTCTCATGTGTGAATCCGGCCAGGGAAGTGGGCTCCCCAGAGAAGAAGGCATGATTCTGATCCCCACCCAACATCTCCTCTCCTTCTGCACAGAGTCCACGGGCTAAGGAGTAACCTGGTCCAGAATACCTCCCGTTCCCTTCCCACGATTGCGGGGTCCGGGTCAGAGAGCCAAGAGGCAACAGATCCAGGACTGAAGAGGTGCGGGCACGAGGGGAAAGGGCACAACGATATAGATCTTTTCTTTTGAGAAGAACCACTGTCCTTTGGTCACATTGGTCACAAGACACAGGAGGTATTGGAGGATAGCAGGCTTCGAGGTGAAATGCCTGCAGGCGGGACTTGATTCAGCATCCAGCTTTGCAAAGGGCCACCCCTACCCCCGAAAGAGTCCTGTGCAATGGTTACGGTGACATGGTGGCCCATTTATTTAGGCAAACGAGCCCAACAAAGCGGGCAAAGAGAACACAACTCCAAGGTCAGGAGCCTGGAGTGGTTGTGGGATCAGACAATAACATGAGTGCGAACCTGGCGAGATGCGTGGGGGGCGTGGCTGTGGCATGAGGGCGGGGTCTGGAGATCAGTTGAAGCTTTGGCTGAGAGTGGGGCCAGGAAGGCCACTCAGAGGTCCGCGGTATCTAGGCAGACTAGGAGGCCAGGTAGCCAGAGTCCACCAGGATGCCAGAGCCACTGGTAGAGGCACTGCTGTCGCTGAGCAGAAAGAGAATGCTGTTGACTACGTCCTCAACCTCTGCAGGAGAACAGACCAGTCAAGGCTCTTGCTTGCTTGGCTGCTGGCAAACAACCCTGGTTCCCTCACCCACGTGCCCAGCTGACCTGCGAACTTCCTCAGTGGGTGGCGCTCCTTGAACTTCCTGGCCAAGTCAGGGTCTGCAGAGACTTTCTTGCCCATGTCAGTCAGCACCACAGTGGGATTTTCAGAGTTCACCCGGATCTGGGGTCAGAAGCCACAGCTGGTGGCACAGCCGAGGAACTCGCCCTACCTGCATGGCTCGGTCGGGACTCGGCCCAGGACAAGCCTGGTGAGCTTGCTTACTCTGTCCAGATGAACTCTGAGCCCATTGCTCAGAGCCTCGTATAGTCCTCAAGCCTCACCCCATCCTCATCACCAAGCCCCAGCCCTGCCCCAGGTGCCCATCACCTGTCCCTCAGGTGTGGCCCGGCCCCCTGTGCCTACCTTGTGCGGCCCCAGTTCCATGGCCATGGCTTTGGTCAGCATAGTCATTGCTCCCTTGGTAGAGCCTGTGGGGGATGGGGGAGATTGCTGAGAACCCTTTAATGACTCCTTCTGTGAGGCTCACCCAAAACCTAAGACTCCCGTAGTTTTTTGGAGTGTGCACTCACTGTAGGTGGTCAAGTTAGGAAAGGTAACGTGAGCAACTATGCTGGAGACGTTGACAATGGACCCTGCCACTCCACGGTTAATCATGTCCCTGGCTACCATCTGGAAGAAAGGGTTGCAGATAGGTCTTCCTGCCTTGCCCCACCCCACCCTCTCCAGTGTTGCTGTGTGGGCCACAGCCCTCCTACCATCTCACCTGGGATACCTGAAACACAGAGCGAAGGTTTACACTGAAGGACCTGGCAGGAAAAGAACAATACTTAACTTCCTACACCTCCTGTCTTCAGCAACCCTCCCTGGCCTGCCCGCTGTCCCCGAGTGCCCACCTGTCAAAGGCTTCCTTGGTAATTTCCAGGAAGGGCTGCATTATAACCAGGGCTGCATTGTTCACTAGCAAGTCCACAGGGCCGATACCGCCCAGCGCCTTCTCTGTGGCCTCCCAGTCACCCAGGTCCACACACACGGGCTCTATCCCAGGACACTGTGGATGACATCGGTGGCCTGAGACATTGTCTCATCCAGCTTCTGAGTATCCCTGAGGGTGGGGAGCAGCCCCAGGTGAGACAGGGCTGTGTGCCTTACTTCCTTGGCAAGGCTGACCAGGTCTGCATTGGTTCGAGTCACGGCCACCACTTTGGCTCCTGAGGCATGCAGGGCCTTCGCAGTGTCACGCCCAATCCCTGCAGAGAGGGAGAGCGGTGGGATAAGGGCCCTATATGCCTGCTCACAGCTACGGTCAGAATCCCAGGTGGAAGTAAAGTCCCTGATGAGCCCAAGGGAAGGCGGCCTCTCGTGCCTATGTGGCCAGCCTGAATCTAGGAGCTATCCTGCAGCCAACCTAAATCCATCCATCAGGGGTATTGTGATGGCTAGGGTGGAGTTGTCATTCTGTCCTGGTGGGTCTCCAGCCAGGTGACAGAAGCAGGTTAGTCCTAGTCAGTGGGAGTCAGGTTTTGAAGGACTGAGCTGTGACAAGGTCACCTTGGACCCCTTCTCAGTATTGAGGTTGTACCCTTCCTCTCCCCAGTGCCATCTTCCCAGCTCACACTCACCCTGCTTCCCTGCTCACACTCACCTCACCCCCCAGCTCACACTCACCTCACCCCCCAGCTCACACTCACCCTGCTTTCCTGCTCACACTCACCTCACTTCTCTGATCACACTCACTTCACTTCTTTGCTCACACTCACCTTTCCCTGCCCCTGTCACCAGGGCCCTCAGGCCACTGAAATTCAACTTCATGCTGCTGACACCAGCTTCTTCTGCAGCAAGGGATGGGCTCAGTTTTTATGGCTGGGCTGGCAGGCGGGACAGGGGTGGGGCTAGGAGCCAACTGACCTGGCCAGGGTGGCACGACCCACTTCCTCCAGGGGTAGAATTCTCACTCCTTAAATATGGCATCCAGCTGCTTGTTAGGGCTTGAAGAAGAAATAAGAAATTGAGCTCAGGCATATGCCTATGGAGATGAAATCTGTGTTTCTTTGGGCTGGTGCCCGGTCTTGAGCCCTCATCGCACGCAAAGCAAACCTTGTACCACCAGGCCACACTTCTAACCTAGGAGAATAGGAATGATGGTTTTCTGATTTGCCTTCTTTGCACAGAAGCATTAGCCTGTGACAGTTTTTTTTTTTTTTTTTTTCTCGGAGCTGAAGACCGAACCCAGGGCCTTGCGCTTAGCGCTCTACCACTGAGCTAAATCCCCAGCCCTTTTTTTTTTTTTTACATTTTTTTTTCTTTTTTCTTTTTTTCGGAGCTGGGGAGTGAACCCAGGGCCTTGCGCTTCCTAGGCAAGCGCTCTACCACTGAGCTAAATCCCCAACCCCCCCCCCCCCCGTGACAGTTTTAATAGAAGGGAAGCTGCATCTTCCAGTCAGGTGGGTAAGCTTCAGCCTGAATGAACGGCCAGGACAGCTGTGTGCACACACATGGTAATGGTCAACCATTCAACATTGGCAGCTCTCAGAAGCTAATCCAGCAGCCTGGTTTGGCTGTGTTCCTGAGTAAGGGCAGACACCCAATGAACAATAATGGTATCTGCCTCTTGCTATCTTCCCCTCTCTCCCTCTTCCCTCTCTGTCCCTTCTCTTCCCATTCCCCTTCCCCCTCTCTCTCCACATGTTTATGGCCGGCCTCTACTACTCTTCTCTCTCTTCCCCCACTCAATTCCCCTCCCCATTCCCTAAATAAACTCTATTCCATACTTTAAAAAAATGGTATCTGGCCGGTTGTGGTGGCGCACACCGGTAGGATTTGCTGAAGGAGGCAGAGGCAGGAGGATCACGAGTTCGAGGCCAGCCTGGGCTACACATTTAAAAAAATGGTATCTGATTCCTTGGCCAGCTTGGGCAGGAGGCTTAGACTGCTTAAGGTAGTTAGTTTCTTCCCACCCAGCATTCCTGAAGTCTGCTACGCTCTTTACCTGCTTCTCCCAGGTGACCTCCACCTGTCCGCAGAGACTCTGCCTTTGGTGACCACACTGAGGCCCTTTGAGGCAGAATTCCCCTTCTAAGAGCAGATGGGTGGACTCTTGGGGGGAAGTTTTGCAAAAACAATCAAAGGATTAAATGTTCAGTCCGATTCTGTGTCTAGGAAGCTGTCTACGGCCATGCCAAGTCCTTCCTGACCTTGAGTGACAGGTTCGTGGAAGGAACATTCTTTCCTGGGGAGTCATGGCAGGGCATGAGGCAGGAGGTCTGAATGCACAGAGCCTTCCGGGGACATCCCCCAGGAGACGGTGGACTCAGGCTCCCTAACTGCTGCTCATCCCACACTGAGACTGAGTGGCCCTTAGAATGAGGGCAGACACGGTTTCGGTGATACTCAGCACTGGGTAGACCAGGCTAGACAGCCCTTGAGCCATTTGCCTGTTTCTGTTTTCCACTTCTCCATAGGATAGATGTATGTGGGTTCTTGGGGTCTGCATCAAGGTCCTCTGTGGAACCATAATGGCTCAGGATTATGGAAGAAGTTCAAAGAGAGCTTTGACCCTGAATATCTCAAATGAGGACCACAGGAGTTGCCTCCCTCCCCACTCCCAACCTGGAGCCATAAAGTCCATTGCTCTCCATCAACCCTAATAAGATTTCACTCCTTGTTTGACCTTATAAGGTACACACACACACACACACACACACACACACACACACACACACAGTGCTTTATAAGCCCCCTGAGTGTGCAGATGAAGCATCTTCCAACACCCCTATTCTGGCCAATGGCACACAAACCTTGCCCCAGAGACCCTGGCCACCTTCCAAAGGGGGATAAGTATCCCCCTTCCCCCAATAAACTGAAGCATTTCTCCAAAGTTGTTCCCTGGTGTGTTCTTTTCCTGAGCACCCATCGCAGACCAAGATCCTGCATTGAACCCACCCATGCCCTGCTAAGCTTCCCTCCCTCCAGTCCAGCCTAGCAGTGAGCCTGGCTACCCCTTCATGGTTGCATAGCAAGCGTTTTATCACTGAGACATTTCCTCAGCCCCAATTTTTCTTTTCATTCAGCTGAAATTTTGGAGAAACTTAAGAGGAACCAGCAGTGTCATCAAGTCACATTGACTTAGTCTCTCCTCTCTTTTATTTTTTCCGGAACAAGATTTCTCTGTGTAGCCCTGACTGTCCTGGAACTCATTCTGTAGACTAGACTGGCCTCAAACTCAGAGATCCGCCTGCCTCCACCTCCCGGGTGCTGGCATTAAAGGCGTGGACAGTTACCTGGCTAGAACATTTTATTATAAGAGTAATACTAGTAAGAACTAAGACATAGACAAAGTCATCTTATTTTTTTTCCTTTTCTTCTTTTCGGAGCTGGGGACCGAACCCAGGGCCTTACGCTTGCTAGGCAAGCGCTCTACCACTGAGCTAAATCCCCAACCTCCAAAGTCATCTTCTTACTGCCCTGTTATCCTACTACAACCACAGTTAGCCACTTTACTTACTGCCTACATTGATATCTTTCTTTGCAGACATGACCGCATTCCTATAGTCTGTGTCTCACAATGTCTACAGCATTTTCTTGTTTTTTTAATAATAGCAACCATCGACTTTGAGGAAAGCATATAATTACCGTTTACAAATATTGTTTTGCTCACTACCTAGACCGGGGGACTGTAGACAACAACCCTATATTTGTGAATAAAGTTGTTCTTGAACACAGTCATACCTATTTGCTTATGTGTCGATGGCTGTTCTCATGCCACCAATGGCAGAGTTGGTAAAGTGTGGCAGAGACAGTAAGACCGACAAGTGATCTGTCTCAATAATTTACTCTCTGGCCCTTTGAAAAGAAAAGCTTGTTGACTTCTGTCCTGAATATTAGTGGCTTGTACCTGGGACTGTGTTGTAAGGTGCTGTCCACTGTGCCAAACTGAATAGCTGCTCCTATTTTGCCTCCTTTGGACAGAACCGTTAGCTGGTATTTATAACCAGGAGCTGGGATAACTAAAGGAGGGGGCTTCATCTGGGGCTACAGGAAAACCATTGTCTGTGTTAGGTGAAGACTTTCCAGTGTGGCTGCTTTCGGGTCACCTACTCTTTGTCAGTAACCCCTTACCTATGCTCTGTATGTAAGTCCAATAAAACCATTGATTTTCCCCAAGGTGAACTGTGGTGGCATCTTCCTTTGTTTCCTCATGGGGACCTAAGGAGGAGAGATTGACACATCTCCCAGGGGTGCAGGAATCAGTAACAGACTTTTAGAAGTAATGCCACTTGGAATATGCTTGTGATTTGTTTGTACTTTGGACAATGTGTTGGGGGATATTAAAATCAGGAAAAGAAGCAATTGCTTAGAATGAACACCTTCAGTCCTGGGCCTTCAACTGCCACCGAGGCTGCACCTTCACCAATGGCCTCTCACAGTATCAAGCATCAGCTTTCTACCCCTTCATGTTTCAAACCCAGTACCACCTGGGTGACTCATAAATTACCAAGTCTGGCTGCCAACACAGGGTACAACCACGGATTCCTCTGGAACACAGCTTCTATGCTCTCAGGAAACACTTCCCAGAAAATTTCACCACAGTGATGCTGGTCTCTTCTTAATCACTGCTAATTTCTTAGCTCCAGCTAACCAGCATCAATTGTCCTGGTATCACCAAGATTTAGATTTAGTAGTTCTTGTATCTCGTTAATCACAGTGGATTCTTCAGCCCCACCTAACCAAAACCATAGAATCATCACAATCGAAATAGCAAGGGCCCTGACAAGAGTCTTTAATCTTCCCTCTGAAATTTCACAAGCCAGGTCTCCATTGTTTGCACTGTTCTCAACATTATCTTCCAAGCTCCTACAGAACATCCCACAGAGCTCTGAACACCCAATGGCTCTTCTAGCTCAAAGTTCCAAAGCCCTTCCACAGTCCTCCCCAAAACATGGTCAGGCTGTCACAGGAATACCCCACTCCTGGTACCAGTTTGTCAGGGTTTGTATTCCTGCACAAAACATCATGACCAAGAGGCAAGTTGGGGAGGAAAGGGTTTATTCAGCTTACACTTCTAGATTGTTCTTCATCACCAGAGGAAGTCAGGACAGGAACTCACACAGGGCAGGAACTTGGAGGCAGGAGCTGATGCAGAGGCCATAGAGGGGTGCTGCTTACTGGATTACTTCCCCTGGCTTGCCTAGCTTGCTTGCTTATAGAACCCAGGACTACCAGCCCAGGGATGGCACCATTCAAAATGGGCCCTCCCACCCTTGATCACTAATTGAGAAAATGCCTCACAACTGGGTCTCATGGAGGCATTTCCTCAAGGGAGGCTCCTTTCTCTGTGATAACTGCAGCTCGTGTCAAGTTGACACTCTCAACCAAGTCAGTACAACTGACCAAAAGTAACTTGGGGAGGAAAGAGTTTATTTCGTTGTACATTGATAGTCCATCATGAAGAGAAGTTAGAGCAGGAACTGGAGGCAGAAATTAAAGCAGAGGCCATGGAGGAACAGTGCTCTAATCTACAGCATCTGTGTCTAATCCTCTATCTATGTCGTCTATCATTCATCTCTCTATATAGATATAACCTGATTATCTCTATCTCTATGTATCTATATCTATCTATATCATCTCTATATCTATATATGATCTATACCTAATCATCTATCTATATTATCATTTCTCTCTATATATAGATATAACCTGATAGATCTCTATCTCTACCTCTCTCTTATTAATCTATATCTAATCTATCATCTATCCGTCTATATCATCTATCATTTATCTCTATATATATATAACCTGATAGATATAACTATATCCAGATCCTTTGCTGTCCTGGAACTCACTGTGTAGACCCAGCTGGCCTTGAACTCAGAGATCCGCCAACCCCTGTCCTGTCTCACAACTGCTGAGATTAAAGGTGTTTGCCACCACTACTACTTGTGTATCAGATCCAGGACCACCTTCCCGTGGAAGACACTACTCAAAATGGACTAGACCCTTTTAGATCAACCATTTGTATCAATCATTAAGCAAGACAACATCCCACAAACTTGCCCACAGCCCATCTGATGGAGGCGTTTTCTCAATTAAAAGTCCTTCTTCAAGGGTCCTTGGCAGTTCTTGTAGAGGACCTGGGTTCAGTTCCTAGCACCCACATGTGTCACAACTGTCTGTGACCCCAGCTCCAGGAAGTCTGATGCCCTCTTTTGCCTTCCATGGGGACCAGGCACATATGAAGTGCACACATATACATGCAGGCAAGTCAACATTTTTTTTAAAAAAGGATCTTTTTCTAAAAAAAATCCCACTTCCCAGATATATCTAGCTGTGCCAAGTCGACAAAAGCCAACCAGTACACAATTCTTTCACAAATGACAGACAGCTGTCGTTTTCTAGGAGAAATATTCTGATTTCCTCATAAATTCCTCAGTAGCTTTCCAGTAGACCGTTGGACAGCTTACCTCTACTGTGGCCAATGTAAAGACAAGCGCAAACCTGACCGCTTTGCGATGTCTTGGATATCCTTTATCCTGTTATGGCCGAGGGCGGTAGAATGGGTATACACGTGTTGCGCATAAGCCTTTTCTTTCTGTCTCCATGCCAACATCTACTCTCTGTGAAATCTAAGCAAACCAAGAATCCTATATAAACGTAGTGATATCTTATCTCCGTTAAAAGTTCTTATCATGGGATTCCGTCCCGGGCGTCCTTGGGAGTCTCTGCGTGGGCACAGATGCTGTTGCGAACCCCGTTCCAGACGGCTATTGCTGAGATCGGCTTCCCCATGCCGCAGGTACGCGCTGTGCACCCGTGGAGCTTCCTTTCTCTTAGCCTTGTAAGCATTCCAGGACAAGCTTGGCTCATTATGCTACTGAACGGAGCATGGCCTTAAACTGAGCGTGTTCAGAAGTGCGTCCATCTCTACCTGTGCCTTCCTGTGTGAACATGTGTAGGTTTCCCAAGTGAAATTGCCATGTTTCCTTTGTTCTGGAAGAACACTGCTTTGGGAACAAACCCAGAACTATTCACTAACCAGTCTTTCTCCTGGTGCCTGACACTTGTTTTTTACAGGTCTTGCACAAAGAATTCTGTCTCCCCAGAGTCATTTGAGAACAATTTGCCAAAGTAACAAACACCCTACCTTGTCTTTATCTCTTTCCAACAATGCCTTGCACTGTCCAGCGGCAGCCTCAGCATCTCCACGTTGATGTGGGCATCCCCACTATGCAGCCCTGTGCTCTGTCCAGTGAGGAACTTAATGATAAAGGGCACAGGCAGGGGACCGCATGGAGCTTCTTGGTGGCCCACTTCTGCCTTTTCTATGTTCCAGACATTGTATGTTTGTGTGTGTGCAGATAGCAGTGTGTGCATGTGGATACCAGAGGTCAATATGGTCTCCTTTGATTGCACGCTCTCTCTCTCTCTCTCTCTCTCTCTCTCTCTCTCTCTCTCTCTCTCTCAGTTTTCTTTTTTATTTATGTTTTTTGTTTTGCTCTGTCTTTTTAATTGTTTTTGCATTTATGTATTTGTTTTTTGTTTTTCTTCCGGAGCTGGGGACTGAACCCAGGGCCTTGCGCTTGCTAGGCAAGCGCTCTACCACTGAGCTAAATCCCCAACCCCTGTATTTGTTATTATTTATTGCACTGCACGCCAGGCAGCCACACACCCATGTCAGTGTACTCACACAGATGTCAGAAGACAACTTGTGAGTGTGGATCCCTCTACCTTCTGCCAGTGGATTCCGGGCATCTGACTCAGGTTGTCAGGCTTGTCCGAAAGCACCATTACCTGCTAAACCGTTCAAAATTCTGGGGAGCCTGGCGGTGGTGGCACACACTCTTAATCCCAGCCCTGAGGAGGCAGGGAGGCAGGCGGATGTCTGTGATTTGTTGCTAGCTTGGTCTACAGAGTTCCAGGACAGCCAGGGATACACAGAGAAACCCTGCCTCATAAAACAAACAGAACCAAAAAAATTTCCTTGACTGGAAGAGACATAAGCAAGGTCTTCCTCTCTTTCTAAGGTTCCAAGGACAAACCAAGGCATGATTTCACCAAAGCACACTTCAGGGAACCAATGAGGGTATGGGACTTCCTCCCAGGGCATAGATAAGAAGTAACTTAGAGGGGTGTTTTGCTTCTCCCAGCAACAGGCCTTTATCCAGCAGGAATGAGGGCTCCCCTGTAGATCCACAGATAGAGATTCCCTCCCCATCCCTTCAACCCCCAGCTCCAGTCTCCCTTGGTCCCTCCCTTAAGCCACATGCAATTAAGGCACAGTTGCATGAAAATGCTAAACCTTAACATTTCTAGAAGGAGGACCACATCCATGACTGTACAATTAAAGCAAGCTTTATTTAATACTGCCCAGGAAGGCCAACACTGGACAGGTCTATATCTGGGATTCCCAGAGAGTGGCAGCGAAGTAAGTCAGTCGGGTGCCTACAAAGGACAAACCCTGAGGCAATGCACTGTTAGCGTTCATCCGGTCAGGGATACACGTACATGCTGACATAAGTCATGACTGTATACTTCCTTCCATTCAATGTGTGCCCAAGCACATCCTGTGCAGTTAGGGCAACCAAGCTCGTTTACTGAAGTCAAAATACATGGCTTACATGGATAACAGCCCCTAGCATTTCAAGAAGATATCTGTCCTTGGGCAAGTGAGTCTTCCAGGTTAAGAACTGGGTAGAGGCTCTCATGACTCTCCTCAACCCTCCATGAGAGGCTGTGTTATAACAGTCAACAAGCCCAGATGATGGTCCTTTTCCAAGGGGTGCAGATGAATTCCTCAAGATGACTGTTGCTTAGCTTAGTGGACAGTCACAATACCACCCTGCTAACCTTGGGGAACACATCTTACTAGTGGGGTGAGGAGAGCTGCTACGTCAGACCTGCAAGTCCAGTGAACATGATCTCACTGTGGCAACAAACTTTTACGGTGCCCTGTAGAGTGATAGGCAGAGGACTGGACAGTCAACACAGCTGCCAAAGAATTACTTGTTAGTTAATGTGAGTAAATGGGTCCATCCACGAGAAAAGACCCAGTAAGGTGATCTTACTATAGGTCTCGGAGGGGAGAGTCCTCCAGCAGGGCCACAGCTAAGCAGCAGAAGGGTTGGACTGTGACGACTTACAGGGCTTTCTCAAGAATGGTGTTCAAAATGGCAGTGGCCACTGAGGTTGCTACATCTCTGTCTTCTGAATATCTAGTGAGGGGAGTTTACTGGCGGAGCTGGGCGTGTTGGTGGGAAATAGATGTGGCAGGTCCTTACAGGCTATTCATAGCACAGTCCTCTTGTTTTGGGTTGTGAGATCTGGAACACAAAGTCCTTGACGGTGACACTAACCTCTGAAATTTAACGCTATT
The DNA here is from genome assembly GCF_021556685.1 of Rattus norvegicus. Classification (NCBI taxonomy): domain Eukaryota; kingdom Metazoa; phylum Chordata; class Mammalia; order Rodentia; family Muridae; genus Rattus; species Rattus norvegicus. The sequence continues at coordinate 112,379,626 of NC_141543.1, forward strand.
CTCTACTGGAGAAGCAGGGGTATGCCCAGCCTCTTTTGGTTGTGCCTGGCCATCCATGGTCTGCATTTAAGGAGTCAGAAAACTGACTTGGGCTCCTCTCTCTCTCCCTCCCTCTCTCTCTCCCTCTCTCTCTCTCTCTCTCTCTCTATCTATCTCTATCTCTCTGTCTCTGGTCTCTGTCTCTCTATCTCTGTCTCTGTCTGTCTGTCTCTATCTGTCTCTATCTCTCTCTGTCTCTCTGTCTCTGTCCCTCTGTTTCTCTCTGTCTCTCTGTCTCTGTCTCTGTCTCTCTCTCGTGTGTGTGTGTGTGTGTGTGTGTGTGTGTGTGTGTTGGGGGTTACAGCACTGACAATCACTGTGAGCCCTGCTGTGAAACACTGTGTGTTGGAAATCCACTGCTTACCTGCACTCACAGCACCACAGTGGCGGCTGCTGGCTTCCAGGAGAGCTCCTTATCCTGGCAAATAAGCCGTGTGTCTTTGAGAGGAGCTGGCTGAAAAAGGGATGGCTGGTTGGAGCTTGGTTTCTTCACAGGACCCTGAAGGACGGTGTCTGGGCTCTGGGCTCTGCTCCTTCCTCAGCGTCATCTGTAAACCCCTTTTCCCTAAATAAGATCGTGTCTGTTGGGTCCAGGGTAGGCATTTTGAGGGAGCACCACACAGCTATTTGTGCTTTTCATCTGATTTTGTGATTTTTTTGCCTCCTGTTGCCTTCCCACTGCAGAGTGATAGCCACTGGGTGAGTGGATGCAAACTTTGCAAGGGTAGCAGGCCTGGGAAGTCCCTTGCTGGTCAGTGCAGAGCTAAGTCAGGCTGTCCTTAGGCTGGGTCACTCCTACAAGTCAGGTCACCACTGAGCTAACCAGGTATTGCATCCTGTCCTGGCTTCCACAATGGATGTGGCTGGGATGTGACGTGACCAGCCTGAGGCCACCCTGGAGAGAAGGCTTTTGGGGACGCACACCCTCACAGGCGCAGACATACCCTGGCAAGTCATCATGAACACCTGTGTGTGCACATGCAACAGGAGAAGGGGCAGAGAGGTAGGCAGGCAGGTACACAAACAAGCAAGGAGACGGGGCTGGGGATTTAGCTCAGTGGTAGAGCACTTGCCTACCAAGCGCAACGCCCTGGGTTCGATCCCCAGCTCCAGAAAAAAAGAAAAGAAAAGAAAAAAAAAAAAAACAAGCAAGGAGACTCTGTCACAAGAGGCCCCAAGGGTCTGTTGAACTTCTGTGGTGTGTATGTAGAGGTATGACCCCCTCCTGAACACATGGACAAGTTACAGCTTGAGCTAGACAAAAAATCCTTCTAGAAGCTTCTGAGCCCTCTTAAATTCCTTCTTTGGAGCTCTGTAGGGGGAAGCTTTTATTTGATTTTCCTGCTCTTTTTTTTTTTTTTTTTTTTTTTTTTTTTGGATGTAATAAGCAAAGGCGAGGTTTATTACGGAGATCTATTACGGAGATCTCCGGGCCGACATGTATCCCACACAGGAGACAGAGGTGTCGACCGATTTTCCTGCTCTTAAGATGTAGAGAGAGCCCTTGACAAAACAACTCGAAACTGGACTCCAGGTTCACAAGGAAATGCATCAGCCAGGTGTGGGCCAAGCTGGATCAGAGCTGCCCATCAGAGTTAGGCACAAAGGGACTTGAGGAGAAAGGGAGGGAGCTCCCAGGCACCTGCTGAACTCAGGGTGTTGAAAGGCACAACATGGGGTGGGAGAGAGTATCCAGCTTGGCCCCAGCCTTGTCCTGGTGTGACATATTGGAGGAGAGCCAACCCAAACAGGGAGCAGAATCCTGGAGTTCTCTTTACTCACCAAGGGGGTGAGGAAGCCAGACTAATCTCCAAGGTGAATTCCAGGATATCCAGGGTTGCATAGTGAGACCCTATCTCAAAGCAACAACAACCTCCCCTCTTAAAAACAAACAGACTGGGACTGGAGAGATGGCTCAGTGGTTAAGAGCACTGACTGCTCTTCCAGAGGTCCTGAGTTCAATTCCCAGCAACCACACGGTGGCTTACGACCATCCGAAATGAGATCTGATGCCCTCTTCTGGTGTGTCTGAAGACAGCTACAGTGTACTCATATAAATAAAAAATAAATAAATCTTAAAAAAAATAAACAAACAAACAGAAGAAGGAAGTGCAAATTCAAAGATGGACTTTCAGTCAGTTTCCGCTTGCTAGTTGCCCACGGGGTGGTCACTTGTCAGCTAAGGCAGATTTTGCACCAGGGTCAGGCCTTTGGGCAGCCCTAAACCTTTGGGAGTGACAACAGGTAGAGCAGAACAAAGGCCTCTACCTTGGGAAGGACACCAAGGGTCACCCTAAGTTGCATTTTATTTTGCCTGTACATTAAAGGGTTAAGAATATCGAGCTTCATCTGGCCCCAGGGCCTCATGTACCCTCCCTCCCATTATATAATGAAGTTATAAGAGGACTGACTCACAAATATGAACAAAGACTTTCCTAAACTCGAACCTTCCCAAAGTCTAAGCTCTTCTGGGTTGGGCAGTGCAGGATCTGGCAAGAGAGGCTTATGTAAGGGATACGGCTGGAAAAAAACCCGCCCAAATATTCTCCAGGTTAAGAAGTGAGACAGGAGAGGCTGCAGGTTGGGATCTATTGTGTGAGAGAAGAATAAATAAATGTAGAAAAAAAAAGTGTGGTGGGAGAGGCAAACAGGTGCAGGGTAGAGAAGAAGGAAAGGATTGTCAAATTTGCTGCCCCAAATATGTCTCCGCTCTTGACCCTGTCCTGGGGAGAATGGAAGCTGGAGCCCTTTGATTCAGTGTCCGCAGGGTAGGATCCCAACTTGTGAGCACCTGTGAACAGAGCTGAGGCCCTGCTGCTGGGTCCCAGTGTTCTTGAGGGGACTCTCTCCGAGGAGTCTGGGTCACCGTGTTGTCGAAAGCTGCTTGTGTCCTAATACAGTTCCTACAACTCGCAGACAGGAGCAACCCTTCCCTCTAACCAGACAGAGTCTCAGGGATTTCTAGAAACTGCTCCACCAGAGACGGGTTCTGTCCTCAGACCCCACCAGATCCTTCCAGACACCTGGCTCTTCCTCTGGGCTGCTTCCTAGGAAATGGCTGAACTCTACTGTTACTGTGTATTGTATGGCACAGTGGCTTCAGACTGTGCCTTGCTCTGGGTGACTCCAATTTGAGTTCAAATGTCAAAGACGACTTTGAACTTTGACATTTGAAGGCACTACCTCAGGCATCATCCACAAGGTTCAGATGGTAAGTGAAGGCTTATTTATATAAGTTAAAAGGCACCACCACAACCACCACCAGCTTCTCAAAGTGGACTGGTATGTCACATGTGTGCAAGGGTGTATTAAACATTATGGGACTTGGCTAAACTGTGGTCTGGTTGATTGTATGTTAGTTCTGGTTCGTTAGAGTTAACTCTCATTAAACGGCTTCAGGCTCTGAGGTGCAGGTTCATGCTAAAGATAAAACTGCTCTCACTTGAAATCGTCCGTCAGCTCACCAACACTTAGGGACGTTCATCAGTTCTCTTGCTCCTGGAATCCAAGGTGACTAACAGGTATAGGCAGGTGCCTTTGAATGACCTGGCACACAACATTGTCAAAACGGACGATAATGTGTCTAAAGGAGAAAGACACGCAATGAAAAAAAATGTGTCAGATTTTCATTCTGCACACGGTCACCTTGTGGGCCCAGGAAAAACAGTGTAGAGTGTCTTTCACTGAATGTCGGGTTAAATTCACCAGCAAGCGCTCATCGCGGAGGTGTCTTTGTAGACCTTTGTTATTAATAATTTTAAGTTTTTGCAGCTCGCGTGTAGTTCAGTGGTAAGGGGTTAGGTAGCATTGTGAGGTCCTGGTTCCACTCCAAGGCCTGTGTTCATGTGAGCACAAATATATACTTGCCTGGGGAAATGGATCACTATGTAAAGTGCTTGCTTCCTGAGTTTGATCCCCAGAACCCAAGTATGCCACAGGTTTATGATCCTAGTTATGGGGAGGCCACAGGAGGATCCCTGGGTTAGCTGGAAAATTCGCTGAAACAGTGAGTCCCTGTTCCTAATGAGCAACCCCATCCCAAAACACCAGGTGAATAGCTTCTGAGGAATGATACCCAAGGTTGACCTCTGACCTCTTTTAAGATGACAAATCTCTTAAGTTCAGACTCCATTTTAGAGAACCTGACCTAAGTTTGAACTCAGGTAAACTAACAGGCTGGTACCTAGCATTAGTTTCCAAGTTGCCCCCCAACAAAACCTGAGGGAGCCTAGCTCCAGTCTCTAGGCTAATCCCCAACAAGACTAGCATTTCCAGGTTACACCCTCAACGAGACCAGCATCTCCAGGTTATTCCCCAACAAACCTGCACCCCCAGGCTACAAGCCCACCCCTTGCCTAGCAACCACCAATGCAGAGGGAAGAAGAAATTAAATTTATGATATGACTTCCAGCACCAGTCAATTATGTTAAAGGCCATAGTATCGTTCCAATGAGATGCTTGCATGAGTACTCCCTGCTTGCTGCTTACTATAAAACCTTGCCCCATAGACATTCAGAGCTCCCCAACACCAAAACCATCCTGCGTTAAGGCTGTGTGTTGGGGTGGGGACGAGCTAGCTTGAATAGAATGAAGTCCCTGCCTTGAGTTGATCAGATTGGCTCCTGGCTGTTTTTTGTGGGGGGATCTCTAACATTTCCCTGGCACTACAAGTCCACACATACCAAAACATTCACACACATACACATGTAAACACAGAAATATAAATCATTTCATAACCACAAGAATTATTACCGTTTTATATCTGTACTATTTTTACATTAATTAATCACCAATTACTTGTGTGTGCACATGCACGTGTATGCATACAAATGCCCATGTGCTGTTGTGCACATGTAAAGGTGTCGGAGAACACCTTGCAGAAGTTGACCTTCGGGCTGGAGGGATGGCTCAGTGGTTAAGAGCACTGACTGCTCTTCCAGAGGTCCTGAGTTCAAATCCCAGCAACCACGTGGTAGCTCACAATCATCTGTGATGGGATCTGATGCTCTCTTCTGAAGACAGCTACAATGTACTTATCTATAATAAATAAAAACTTAAAAAAAAAAAACCCTGATCTTCTCCTTCTACTGTGGGGATTTTGGGGAATAGTGCTCAGATCTTCAGGCTTGGTGGCAAGTGACACTGAGGATCCCCAGCGTCCTGTCACCACTTCCATATCTGTCATATCTGTGTCCTTAACAACCATTATGCCTTGACCTTACTGTGACTAGCCAGCCATGGCTTTTTCCCAGCAGGTTTGAACCCAACCTCAGCCTTTGACCACCCTGGGGGCCCTGACCCTGAGATCCTGGTGTGAGCCTGACCCAGGATTAATCTCTCACAGATGCTCCATTCCTAAACACCTCATTAGAACCAACCAGGGGGACTCATCTCTTTCTCGGGTTCTCTGCTGGATGAGCTCACACTGTAGGTCCCATGAAACCTGTGTTACACACATCTGGTGCTTAACTCTTTCCTTGTAATCTCTATCCTCTCCGTAGAATATGGGGGTACTAACTGTGGGAGTGTCCCTAAGTCAGTTGTGTCCACTAAACAGATTATTGACTTACTATCATCGTTGCTAGGAAACACACATACACAGAACTGGGCGAGCTCTTGTCCATAGACTCTATTTTTCTTTACAAAGAAAAAAATAAATTGGGCAGTGATGGCGCATGACTTTAGCCCCAGCCCTTGGAGGCAGAGGCGGGCAAATCTCTGAATTTAAGGCCAGTCTAGTGTACAGAGTGAGTTCCAGGACAGCCAGGGCTACACGAAGAAACCCTGCCTAAAAACACACACACACACATAAACAGCAAAGGAGAAAGTAAAGTGTTTCCGGGACTTCCCTGAGGCCAACCCAGCCCAGATGCTGTAAGGTGAGCCAGAGGTTCTTGATCTGTGCTGCAGCGCCCCCTACCTTCCGTATGAATGCCACGCCGGGAGCTGAGCCTGGACTGCGAGGTTCCGAGGTTCCGGGTGCATCAACCACTACTCCAATTTTTTATCCACTCTGCACATTTGCGCTCCCATTTGAATGAAGTGAGTTTTCAAATAATCTATGAATAATGGGAAGGGGCCAATTAGCACCTTCTCACTCAGTACCACCGGCCTCCCATCCCCGATATAACATGCCCCATGTGGCTTATCTCTGATACAACATGCCCCATGTGGCTTTTCTGACCTCAGCACCTGCCAGGTGACCAGGCAGATGTAGAAGCCAAAGAAATATTCTCAAAAACATGACACGAGGAGCTAGTTCACGTGTATACAAGTACCATTTTCTCTTGGTGACTTGTGTATGCCAGCTAAGTGTGGCACCACCAAACTATATCCTGCGCCCTAACACAATTAAAATTTAACTTTCTTTTTTTTCTTTTCTTTTTTTTAATTTTTTTTTGTTTATTTATTTAATGTATGTGAGTACACTGTCGCTGTCTGCAGACACACCAGAAGAGGGCATCGGATCCCATTATAGATGGTTATGAGCCACCATGTGGTTGCTGGGAATTGAACTCAGGACCTCTGGAAGAGCAGTCAGTATTCTTCACTGCTGAGCCATCTCTCCAGCCCTAAAAGTTTAACTTTCATTCATAATATCTCAATTTTCATGATTATAATCAATATCAACTATATGCTCATCGTGTCTATCACAGGTAATCTGTAAAATAAAATGAAGAGAAAAGTATTTTACCAATTTCTTGCTTCTCAGAGACAAGCGTAGAAGGACAGAGGACACAACTCCTTCCCACTCTTTTTCTCTCTAAAGCTTTGGACTATCCTCCAAGCCTAACTGCCACCATTATCAGGAGTTCCACCTCCAAAGATAATCACAGCTCGCCTAGTGACTTGTCTAGCTTCTCTCACAAAAGGAGGGGCAGGGGAGGGTCGTAGGACCCTCCAACTGAGTGTCCTCCACTCTTGGGAGAGGAACTAGAGGACATAGGCAGGGAAGGGGGCTCCATCTGAGCAGCCCTGGGGAAAAGCCACCATCCCCACTGGGTGCAGACCTTCCAGTGTGCCCGCCATGTTCCTGTTTCGAGTCATTCAGCCATTGCACTGTAAGCCTGGTAAACTCAGTGGCTCCCTCAGGTGAACTTGGAATCGCACTACTGTCAGTTGGGAGGAGGGGTACATGTTATAGATCACTCCCTGAGGAAGTAATTTTCTTTTCAAGCCATGGCTGTACTGAAGCTTGATTTACAAACCAGGCTGGCCTCCAACTCAAATAGATGCACCTGTTTCTGCCTCCTGAGTGCTTGCATCAAAGGCATGCACCACCATGCATGAGTCCCAGGGAAGGAAATTTTTTTTTTTTTTTTTTGAGCTGGGGACCGAACCCAGGGCCTTGTGCTTGCTAGGCAAGCGCTCTACCACTGAGCTAAATCCCCAACCCCTCAGGGAAGGAATTTTAGCACAAGTTCAACAGCTCTCTTGGCAGAGTCCACTGTCCTGTGCTATCATTGCCTGGCCTTCCTCCCTCCAGAGATGGAGGTTGTGCCGAGCCCATGTGGAGAAGACCAGCTCTGACCCAGCCATAGGCAAGTTCTGAGTTGTGAATCTCTCTATTAGCCTGGCCAAACTCCTTCCTCTAGGGCCTATGTCCTCTTTAGTGGGAAGACAGGACTTGAGGAAGGGTAGGGTTGTTGGAATGTTCAAAAAACTAATTAGAAGGTAGTCCCTTGGGGTCTAATAGCACCTACTCCCAATATCCTGGCTACTCCTGCCATGCCAGCTGGACTCTGACCTGCCCATCTCCAGGCTCCGCCCCAGCTCTTGAAGCATAGAGCTACCCTTTAGTCTCCCTTCTATGCTTCCTGCCTTCCTGTGCTCCATCTAACCAGACTATCAGGGACTCAATTCTGAGATGATTACAGTCCTTTCCCAGAATAGCTGAGTCACATGAGTGACTGGATCAAAGTAGAAAATTACTGGTTCCAAATCTCTGTAATCATAACTGAAAACTAGACAAGTGTTGGTGGCCAGTAACCCAAGAGAAACACCAAGAATTTGTAACAGTTTGCTCTCTGGAATAGAAACAAAATGTCCAAGGAGCTCTGGAAGACTTTGTAGCCTCTGAGTCACACACACACACAACCATAAGGGAAGGGCCAGCTGTGTAAATGGAGCTTCCAGTAGCAATTTTCCTTCCTTTCCAGCTAAATTTGCAAGAGCAACTGGAAGCGAAGTGACCTTGCCGGTAGAAGAAAGATGACGAAAGGAATGTTATCCTTTGGCAAGCGTCTCGATAAGACATAAGATGCACACACTGTGCTGCTGTGGCTCCAAGGCCTACCACCTTCAGACATCAACCTGTGGCAAATGTGGCTACTCTGCCAAGCCCAAGAGAAAGTGGAGTGCCAAGGCTAAGAGGTGATACACTACCCGGACTGGTGAAATGAGGCACCTAAAGATTGTCTACTGCAGATTCAGACATGGATTCTGTGAAGGAACAACGCCTAAACCCAAGAGGGCAACTGTTGCAGCATCCAGTTCATCTTGAGGAATCTAATCAGTCATAAAATAAATGTTCTGGTTTATAAAACAAAAACAAAACCCAGCAGGACTCAACTGGCACCAACAACACAGTAATTAACATGGAAAGGAATGTGATTTTTTTTTCCTCTCTGTGTATCCTAAAGAATTCAAAAGTGGGGCTGGGGAGATGGTTCAGTGGGTGGTGTGTTTGCTGTGCAAACATGACTTCAGATTGGCTTTCCAGTATCCATGTCAGGAGACAGCACATCCTAATTCTATAACAGCAGGCAGGGAGAAACACTGGCCCTGTCACGGTCTTTTGGAACCTCAAAATCCACCTCAAGGGATATGCCTCCTCCAACACAGCCATACCTCCCGCACCCTGAACAGTTTGTTCCCTAACCAGTGACATAGGAGCCTGTGGGAGCCATTCTCATTCAAACCAATGCAGAGGGGCTGGAGAGATGACTCAGCAGTGAAGAGTATTTACTGCTCTATCAGAGTTAGATTCCACAGAGGGGAGTTCCCAAACTCCTGTATCTCCAACTCCAAGAGATCTGATACCCTCTTCTGGCTTCTGTAGCCACCTGCACACACACAGCACAGAGATTAAAAATAAATCTTATAAGGGGTTGGGGATTTAGCTCAGTGGTAGAGCGCTTGCCTAGCAAGCCCAAGGCCCTGGGTTCGGTCCCCAGCTCTGAAAAAAAGAAAAAACAAAAACAAAAATAAATCTTACAAAGTGGAGAGGCTGCAGAGACAGAGACGTCTCAGTGTTGCGGGCACAAAGGTCCTCATACCCACAGATCACTAATAAAAACAGGAATGTCAAACACACAGGGACCTCTTCTCTATGAAGGAGATAAAATAGCTGCATTCTATCCACAAGACTGAGAGTGGATTTTGTTAATGACCTGGTGACCCTTTTGCTACCTGTGGAGGCAAATCTCTCCTACCTATTGCTATAGAGGCAGACCTTATCCAATTTCCCAAGAATGATTATCTGAGACTCTTTATTCCCTGAACTGTTACCCATCTGTAGGGGAGATGTCACATGTACTTTATGGTCAGCTGACCTCTATGCTATCTGTCAGAGGCCACACTAGCCTTTCAGCTATAGAATCCACCCTCAGGCTGGAGAGATGGCTCAGCGCTTAAGAGCACCAACTGCTCTTCCTGAGGTCCCTAGTTCAATTCCCAGCAACCACATGGTGGCTCACAACCATCTGTAATGAGCTCTGATGCCCTCTCCTGCTGTGTCTGAAGACAGCTATGGTGTGCTCATATACATTAAATAAATATTTTTAAAAAGTGAACCCACCCTCATGGTCACAGTTAAAGGCAGTGGCTGCTCTTCCAGGGGACCTGGGTTCGATTCCAAGCACCCACGTGGCAGCTCGCAACCATCTGTATAACTCAAGTACACAGATATGCAGGTAGACAAAACATTCCACACATAAAATAATCACTAGTAAGCCCCCAGGAGAAAAGATATTCTGCTGACCCCTGGCCCCCTGCACAGGGCTTACCCCAGGCTCCCCACCGCTCTCTGAGGCCAGCGAGATGGTTCGCCTGATAAAGGAGATTGCTGCTCAGCCTGACTACACAGCAGACAGAACCAATGTCTTTCCTCATGCTATACTCTGACCTTCACATGTGCCTAGGCATGTGTGCACCACATCACCCCCTCCACACACACGCACACTTGTACGTTGATGTCATACCACAATACACACTAAATAACTAAATAGGCCAGTGCTTTCCAAAGAACTGGAAATAAATCCCACAGACGTTTACTACTCCACCAATGAGGATGTGCCTGCTGTGGTCAGAACCAAGGTGCTGCCTCTGGACACTTAACATGCGAAGGGAGTGGCACTGTTTAGGACTTTTGAATCATAGAGAAATATAAACATAATTTTAAGACATTTTTCCATTAAATTTTTTTTTGGAGCTGAGGACCGAACCCAGGGCCTTGCGCTTGGTAGGCAAGTGCTCTACCACTGAGCTAAATCCCCAACCCTTTTTTTTTTTACATTAATTTTTAATTTGTGTGTTTAGACAAGGTCTTTCTATGTAGACCTGAACGTGCAGGGATCTGCCTATTCCTGCCTCCCTAGGGCTGGGATTAAAGAAATGTGCTATTGTTTATTTTGATTTGATATGCACGAAGTGTTTCGACAGCCTGTGTATTAGTCAGCCACACACACGCAAAGAGCTTTTCCTGAAGAAACACAACATACATGTCCACTCACTCCAGTTAGGCAGCCCATGACAGATCAATACATAGATATCACCAAAGTCCAACTGAGCAAGCCATGAGATTTATTGAGGTTACCTACAGAAGTATTGGTGAGGGCTTTTTTTTTTTAATTTATTTATCTAATACATGTGATTAAACTGTGACTGTCTTCAGACACACCAGAAGAGGGCATCAGATCTCATTACAGATGGTTGTGAGCTACCATGTAGTTGCTGGGAATTGAACTCAGGCCTTTTGGAAGAGCAGACAGTGCTCTTAACCACTGAACCACCTCTAGCCCCTGGTGAGGGTTTTCTTACAGGAGCAAAGACCGTGGCATTCACCTTAGTTCAGCTCTAGTGACAGCTCAAAAAAGCTGGGAACCTGGAGCACAATTCATAGTCTGAAGGCAGCTCAACAGGTTAGAGAGTATCCCTTCCAAGTGGCTTAGTTGGTCTAAACCTCTTGCGGTTAACTCAACTGATTTTTTTGCATCTTGCAGGCTCTGTTCTGCAATCTTCTTTGCTGCTTAGTTTGTCTGAGAGAGACTCTTCAACTTTTATTCCTTACCCTGGCAGGGCGGGGACCAAGTGAAACTAGTCAGTTTCAGGAACTTCCTGAAGCTATTTTTTGTTTATATTCCTACTCAAGGGGCTTCCATTCTGGATGGAGTGCTTTAATCTCAAAGGAAACTGTCATGCAATAGTCCTCACGTAATGCTGTAGTTAGGGCTCAGCACATGCCTCTGGATAGAGAAACCTTCAGACCACACAGGTGAGAGGAGGTAGAGCAAGAGCTGTGGAGTGAAGGTATTTTCACCCAGGAGAAATCCCCTCCAAAGGCAAGGCAGGCAGAGGACTATCTTTGCAAGACCTTGGAGCTTGATGCTCCCTTCGTGGTAAACCACTTCCTCCCGCCTGGTGTCCAACTGGCCAGTGGTGGAGACCAACACCAAATCCCTGAAAGGCCACTGTTTCTCCAGGGGTTCCAACAGCTACCAGACAGCAGTTTGGTCACAATCAACTGCTTTCATCATAGAAGAGGAAGGGCTTTGATCTTACTGGATAGGTCAGGCCAGACCCCAGTATTCAGTGCCACCTAGAGGTTGGCTGTAGGACTTGGTGGTTTGCTCAGACTGGCATCAAGGACACAGTGAGCAGGTATGATCCGTCCCTGATAGCTATGAGGAAACTGCCAGGCACAGCAAATCATTAGGTGTCAACCCCGTGTGTCATGAGACAGATTCACTCACGAAATGCTCTCCAGTCTCCCACTGTGTACACTGTCTCCAAGCCCCAGGAGGATCCCAGAACACCCTTCTGACCAGTGTGGAGGAATGCTCAGTGGAAGGGTCCTACTGCTGTCCCCACACTTTAGAGCCTCTGCAATACAGCTGCCTTCTTTCAGCGAGTCACACAGTCTCTGTGCAAGAGTCTGGACTGAGCAGCAGACAGTCTAAGCACACCCACTCCCCAAGGCTGTCCATGGAGCAGTCTGGCACCTAAGCCTCCTGCCTCTAGATGTCATGTGACCTGCCATGACTCCCTGGACAGAAGCACTAGATCCATGAACTCTGGCACACAAGATAAGAGACCCTCAGCACACCTTAGACAACCGCCTAAGGTTGAGGTGGACAATATTCTCTGGTTATTTCTAACTGGCCCCAAAGACCCAGCTGTCTGCTCAGAGAAGAGGAGACTCACAGAGGGACTCAGGGCTGGCTACTGGGGCAGGAAACCCCAGGATCCATGCTTAGGTTTACCAGAGTCCTGCCTCAGAGTAAAGACGGTACCTCAGTGTCATCGCCAAGGGCAGCGCTCCAGGCTGGTAGGGGGCAGCAGGTGAGGAGCACTGGGAAGAACAGGTTAAGGAAGGGAACCAGTGGACTCACTGGCACACTGTAGGCGTGGTGGGTTCTTGGATTCTGGGCATTTGGGTCCAGTGCCACCTGCCCCAGCTAGATCAGATCATTACCTTCATTTATAATAAGAAAACAAAAAGTCACAAGCTGATTCTCCTCTTGTCCGGATAAGACAAATTCCAAAACCAGAATTTCACTGCCCTGGACTGAGGGTATGTATGGCTCAGTGGAACCTCAATGGTTTAGTATGCTCTCAGGCCCTGGGTTCAAGACTAAGTACCTCAATGCTGAGAACACGGATTCCTTCCCTAGACTGCCCTTTCTTTACCACTACACTGCTGTGCCAGACGTTCTCACCAGCACAGGTGTGTGCACACACACCTCCACTGCCTTGTCAGACCTTCTACACATATGTACCCACACTTCTTTTTGTTGCCCCCCTAAGTCCCAGTGTGGGAAGCTGATTAGCACTTCTGAGGAGTGAGGAAGGCTGCCAGGAGGGAGCGGGTTGTCTGCCCCAACCCCGTCCCACTTGCCAGTTCCATCAACCTCAGCCCTCCCTCCCCTTTCTGCAGGAGGACACTGGTGTCAGCAGCATGAAGCCGAATTTCAGTGGCCTGAGGGCCCTGGTGACAGGGGCAGGGAAAGGTGAGTGTGACTGGGGAAAGGTGTGTGTGACTGGGGGAGGGTGTGTGATCTGGGAAAGGTGAGTGTGAGCAGGGAAAGATATGTGTGTGAGCAGGGAGAGGTATGAGTGGGAAGTGTGGTGAGTGTGAGGGGGGAAGGTGTGTGAAAGCAGGGAAAGGTAGGTGTGAGGGGGAGAGGTGTGAGTGGGGAAGTGAGGTGAGTGTGAGTGGCGGGAGGTGGGGTGGTGGAGAAGGTGTGTGTGAGCGGGTGGGAGAGTTGGCACTGGAGAGAGGAAGGAGGCCAGTCTCAACACTGTCACCTGGTCAGAGACCTACTACCTACCAGGTCAAAATGCCAGTCTCTCCTTGGCTACCACAACACCACACTCTGAAAAGGATGAGTTTAGCTTGGCATCAGCATAGCTCCTAGAGCCAGGCTGAGAAGATGGGCACCAGGCACTCTTCCCTTGAACCCCATCAGGAGGGCACTGCCTCCTTTGACCTGATACCAGTCTGTCTGACCTCTGCCAAGGGATAGTCCCATCTCATCATGGCTTACAGTCTTTTGGACAGCACACTCCCACAGTTCTGGGACCCAGATCCTACTGTGACTAGGCCTACCGGGCCCTTATCCCACCGCTCTCCCTCTCTGCAGGGATTGGGCGTGACACTGCGAAGGCCCTGCATGCCTCAGGAGCCAAAGTGGTGGCTGTGACTCGAACCAACGCAGACCTAGTCAGCCTTGCCAAGGAGGTAAGGCACATAGCCCTGTCTCACCTGGGGCTGCTCCCCACCCTCAGGGATACATCAGAAGCTGGATGAGACAATGTTTCAGGCCACCGATGTCATCCACAGTGTCCCGGGATAGAGCCCGTGTGTGTGGACCTGGGTGACTGGGAGGCCACAGAGAAGGCGCTGGGCGGTATTGGCCCCGTGGACTTGCTGGTGAACAACGCAGGGGTGGCGCTGTTACAGCCTTTTATAGAGTCTACAAAGGAGATCTTTGACAGGTGGGCACTCGGGGAGAGGGGGCAGGCTAGGCAGGGTCTCTGAATGTGGGTAGCTCAGTAGGCCCATGTTCCCCTCTGCCAGGTCCTTCAACGTGAATGTGCGTGCCGTTTTGCAGGTATCCCAGGTAAGGAGACAGGAGGGCTGTGGCCCAGATGCAAACCCAGAGGGAGTGGGGTGGGATAACGCCTGTGTTTGCCCAAAACTCTCGACTTTCAGATAGTAGCCAAGGGCATGATTAACCGTGGTGTGGCAGGATCCATTGTCAACATCTCCAGCATGGTGGCCTATGTCACCTATCCTGGCCTGACCACCTACTGTGAGTGCCTTGTGGTAGGAACAGGAGTAGGTTCTGGGTAGGCTTCCCAGGGGGAAGACTGAATAACTGAAGCACTCCCCACGTGTCCCCCCCTTCCCCCCGCCAGGCTCTACGAAGGGAGCAATCACTATGCTGACCAAAGCCATGGCCATGGAACTGGGGCCGCACAAAGTAGGCACAGGGGGCCGGGCCACACCTGAGGGACAGGTGATGGGCACCTGGGGCAGGGCTGGGGCTTGGTGATGAGGATGGGGTGAGGCTTGAGGACTATACGAGGCTCTGAGCAATGGGCTCAGGGTTCATCTGGACAGAGTAAGCAAGCTCACCAGGCTTGTCCTGGGCCGAGTCCTGACCGAGCCGTGCAGGTAGGGCGAGTTCCTCGGCTGTGCCACCAGCTGTGGCTTCTGACCCCAGATCCGGGTAAACTCCGTAAATCCCACTGTGGTGCTGACTGACATGGGCAAGAAAGTCTCTGCAGATCCTAAGTTTGCCAAGAAGCTCCTGAAGCGCCACCCACTGAGGAAGTTCGCAGGTCAGCTGGGCACGTGGGTGAGGGAACCAGGGTTGTTTGCCAGCAGCAAGCAAGCAAGAGCCTTGACTGGTCTGTTCTCCTGCAGAGGTTGAGGACGTCGTCAACAGCATCCTCTTTCTGCTCAGCGACAGCAGTGCCTCTACCACTGGCTCTGGCATCCTGGTGGACTCTGGCTACCTGGCCTCCTAGACTGCCCAGATGGCACCTATGGACCCCTGGAGGCCTCCCTGGCTCCACCCTTACACTATGACCCTGCCTTCATCCCAGATTAACAGTTCTGCTTCCCTTCTGTGGATCCACCCCAGCCCATCCACAAACCCAGACTCCAGGATCTCTCCCCTCCATATCAGCTAGACTGTGATCATTTTGCCTAAATAAACGCACCATAGTATGTCTTAGTCAGGGTTTCTGTTCCTGCACAAACATCAGGACCAAGAAGCACGTTGGGGAGGAAAGGGTTTATTCAGCCCACACTTCCACATTGCTGTTCATCACCAAAGGAAGTCAGGACAAGAACTCACGCAGGTCAGGAAGCAGGAGCTGATGCAGAGGCCACGGAGGGGTGCTGCTTACTGGTTTGCTTCCCCTGGCTTGATCAGCCTGCCTTCTTATAGAACCCAGGACCACCAGCCCAGGGATGGCACCATTCAAAATGGGCTCTCCCACCCTTGATCACTAATTGAGAAAATGCCTTACACTGGGTCTCATGGAGGCATTTCCTCAAGGGAGGCTCCTTTCTTTGTGATAACCCCAGCTTGTGTCAAGTTGACACACAAACCCAGCAAGTACAGTATGTCAAACCCTGAAAGCACACACGTGGTACACTAAGAAGTACTGTTGCTTGGTCATCTGTGGATTTATACTGCCCAGTGTTCTGTGCAGAATGCCTGGGTAGAGAGAAGGTTATATAGGTGCCCCTAATTCCCCCTTTGGATCCTGCTGCTGCCTCTTGTCTACCACTTCATCTAGGCCTGTGTCAGTGACCATGGCCTGGAAGCCCTAGGTTTATGGTGGCCCTGCCTGATAGGGGATTGGGATCAAGGACAGTTGGCTTTTTAAAAAGGAGGGGTATAGAGTCAAGCAATATGTCAAACCTTTTGTCATAGTTAGTGGCTAAATGGAAGTGGGTGTAACACAAGGAGCCCCTTACACAGAGGAGTGGTTTCTCCAGGTGCACTGGACTGATTCAAGTACAGAGAGTGGGATCTGCTTAGTCAACCTTTGTCCTGACTGGTCCTAGGTCAACTTTACACAGGCTGGAGTCATCAGAGAGGAAGGAGCTTCAGACAGGAAAATGTCTCCACAATATCTAGCTGTAGGGCATTTCCCTAATTAGTGGTTGATAGGGGATGGACCAGCCCATTGTGGTGGTGCCATCCCTGGGCTAGTGGTCCTCAGTTCTACAAGAAGGCAGGCTGAGCAAACCTAGGGAAGCACGCCTTTAATCCCAGCACTTTCGAGGTAGAGACAGGCAGATCTCCGCTGAGCATGGTGGTGTAATGTATGCCTTTACCTCAGAATTTAGGAGGCAGAGGTAAAAGGATCTCTGTGAATTTGGGGCCAGCCTGGTGAGTTCCAGGACAACCAGGACTACATAGAGACCTTGTTTCAAAAGATGAAACAAAAAATGATTGTATTTGTATGGGTGTTTTGCATACATGTCTGTGCCCCACTCGCAAGCCTAGTACTCTCAGAAGTCATATGGCATCAGAGCCTCTGGAACTGGAATTGAGGGTGACTGTGAGCCACTGTGTAGGTTCTGGGAACCCATTTGTTGATTTTTTTCCTCTCTTTGTTTGTTTGATTGTTTAAACAAGGGTAGCCCTGGCTGTCCTTGAACTCAAAGATCTGTCTGCCTCTGCCTCCTGAGCACTGGGATTAAAGGAGGGTGGTGCTGCCATCACATGGACTATTTGTTGATTCTCATGTAACCCAAGTAGCAATTCTGTACCTGGATTTTCCTCTGCCTTCAGTAAAGACTTTTGAACTCTCCAGCTTCTTTAACTCTTCTGTCGCCATCTGATAACCTACATCCCTGTGTGTGAACACACACACACACACACACACACACACACACACACACACACACACACACACACAGCTCTGTCAAATGTAACCTGCAACTCAGTTGTTACTTAAAACTAAAGTAGTAAGATAAACTTTGCTTGCCTACAGACATCAAAGGAAAGTGACATTACTTGTAAATTGTAGGGAACCAATGTAACTTGTGAATTTATTGTCACATGTTAAAGTAACTTTTGTTAGCAGGATGTAACTATCTTCTGGGAGATTTACTGCCTCAGTCAGCTAACCTAGGCCTAGTCCTGGAAGCCTCTGTCTTCTGTACAATCTAATCTAGGCCTAGAACGTTTTTAGCCTCAGAGACTTATACTGTTGAATAAGCTCACCCTTTCAAGATCTTTCTGAACTCTGGCTGGCTGGTTCAACTTAGCCGTTCTGGCTCAAACTCCTCTCCAGATGACTACTGATTCAATCTGGCTTCTTGCAGTGTGATAGTTTCTATATACTTGGCCTTGGGAGTGGCACTATTAGGAGGTGTGGCCTTGTTGAAATACATGTGGCCTTTTTGGATTAGGTGTGTCATTGTGAGTGTGGACTTTAATATTCTCTTCCTAGCTGCGCGGAACCCGGTCTTCTCCTAGCAGCCTTCAGATGAAGATGCTCTCAGCTCCTCCTGCACCATGCCTGCCTGGATGCTGCCATGCTCCCACCTTGATGATAATGGACTGAACCTCTGAACCTATGAAGCCAGCTCCAATTAAATGTTATCCTTATAAGAGTTGCCTTGGCTGGAGAGACGGCTCAGTGGTTAAGAGCACTAAGTGCTCTTCCAAAAATCCTGAGTTCAAATCCCAGCAACTACATGGTGGCTCACAACCATCTGTAGTGGGATCCGATGCCCTCTTCTGGTGTGTCTGAAGACAGCTACAGTGTACTCACATACATAAATAAGTCTTAAAAAAAAAAGTTGCCTTGGTCATGGTGTCTGCTCATAGCAGTAAAACCCTTACTAAGACGCTCAGTTTCTCACTGAATTGCTCTGCTTGGCCTCAAACTTGCAATCTGTTCTGATCTTCCGGCTCCTCCTCATTCTCTGTCTCCTTCTGTCTTCACCTGTGTCTAGCTACTTGTCTCTGTAAAACCATCCCAGTAAAAACTAACTCCGAATACCACAAACCTAACTGCTACCAACTGAACTGCAGACCCAGCGTCTTTGTACTGCTTCTCAACCACCTCCTGTGTGCTAGGATGAAAGGCATGGACCACCTCCATTTTCTGTACCTGGAACTTGCTCTCTACCAGGCTGGCCTTGAACTTGGAGATCTGCTTGCCTCTCTCTCTCCTAGGATTAAAGGCCTGTGTGTATTCCAGCCAGAGTAGCCACGTTGTAGATTTAAATTCCTATACAGTTAACATATTGTGTAATATATTCTAGTATTGTAGCAAGATAAATGTGTGTCCTTCTACATTTCTAACATACTGTCCACAACACTTTCCCAGAATAGAATAGGTCAAACCAGGCTGAGAGATGCCACACAGCACCCCCAGATAACATGTCCACACACTCTCCCTTCTGTCAGCTAAACACATTTATACACTACATCGTCTAGACAAGTTGCTGGATTTCCTGCCAAGCCAGGAATAGGTCTATTTTTCTTTTCTTTTTTTTTTTTTGGTTCTTTTTTTCGGAGCTGGGGACTGAACCCAGGGCCTTGCGCTTCCTAGGCAAGCGCTCTACCACTGAGCTAAATCCCCAACCCCAGGTCTATTTTTCTTGTGTGGCTCCCTAAAAGATTACTGTTTGTCATGAGGCCCCTGACACCCCTGGTGTTTCCTCTAGTACCCTAGTCTTCTAGAGTTACCCAGAATTGGCTGGAGGAGCAACTGTCTCATCTCAAAGCCCAGGGCATCCTCACATGGCTAAACCTCTAATGAGACAACTGCTGCAGCCATCAGATTGTTTCCACCTCCATCAAGCAACATCACAGATATAGACTAACAGACAAATGCGCACAGGATACATGGAAAGGGTAACACCACTTCAGAGTACATGCTTAGATAAATCATTTTGTCTGTGGCTCTGTCCTCGCACAGCTTGGATCCTGGAAATGCTGACTGGGGCAGTGGAAGAAATGAGGAATGTCTTCACAAGAAAGGCTGGGATCTGGAGTCTGGTGGAGAAGACACAGCACAGCAGTATCTTAGTGTGCTTGTTACATAGACTCCAACAAGAGGGGTGGGTTACTATGTCCAGCTGATCTCTGTAGGAGAGCCATCTTAAGGTGGTAACGTGTGGTGCAGACAGCTACAGTGAACATTTTCTGTAAACACTGTCAACGTTCCCAATTGGGCCAGAGGAAGGCTTCCCCTTCCCTCAGACCAGGGACAACGCTTTGCTGCCTCCATGGGCTGAGGCTGGGTCCTTGACACACCCACGTCCATAGCACACATCTCTCTATTTTCAACAGTCTACTGAGGCAGAGGTTCTTCCTTGGGGGTACCATGCTAGCACATCTGGTGTTTCCCAAGGATTTTAGATTGACACGGAAATCTCACAACACCTAGCTCCTTAAGGTACCTTGAGCCTTCTTACTTTTTGGATTTCAAATTTCGTGTCTAAAAACAAATGGCCTAAACCTAAAATAGTTCAAAATACAACAAAGAAATTAAAAACAGGTCATGGTCCTTACAATTTCAAGTTTCTCTGCCATGGGCTGGAGCGATGACTCAGTGGTTAAAAGCACTGACTGCTCTTTGCAGAAGACTTGTTAAAATTCTAGTACCCACATGTTACAGATGCTACAACCATCTGTAACCCCAGTTCCAGGGATCCGATGCCTTCTTCTGGCTTCTGAAGTCAGTGCATTCTATGATGTACAGAGCAAACCTACCCACACCCATAAAAACAAAATTTCTTGAGGCATGGTCTCTCGGGACATGGTGCTCCATGTCCTTAATCCCAGCACTTGGGAGGCAGAGGCTGGCAATCTCTGTAAGTTTGAGGCCAGCCTGGTCTACAAAGTGAGTTCCAGGACAGCCAGAGCTGTTACACAAAAAAGTCCTGTCTCAAAACAACAATAACAAACAACTAACCACCACCCCAACCACAGCAACCTTTCTCCAGGGCCTATGAGTGCTGGCCAGCAGGAAAGGGGTAGAGATCCATTGCTGATTTGGCTGGGGTCTGTTCACTTGTGCGGCTGTCACCCCAAAGGCATGATTTCTCCTGGCCGGGGTCATAAAGGATTGTTATTGGAGCTTTCCGGCAAAGGCTGCCCATGGAAATCCCAACAAGCCAGGTCTGTGTATCCCCCGTGCCTTAAAGAGATAAGGAATGAGGAAAAAGAGAGAAGGGAGATTTAAGCAACTCCTACACACATACACTACACTTCTGGTATCTACACGTGTGCATGTGTGTGCTCCTCCCCCACAGACACCATATATCCTTTGATATGTTTAAGAGCCACCTCCACTTTACGTTTTATCTTCTTTTCCCCCAAGACAGGGTTTCTCTGTGTAGCCCTGGTTGTCCTGGAACTTGCTCTGTAGACTGGCCTTGAACTCAGAGAGATCTTCCTGCCTCTGCCTCCCTGGGTGGGAGCGCTGGGATTAAAGGTATTTGTCAGGGTTGGGGATTTAGCTCAGTGGTAGAGCACTTGCCTAGAAAGCGCAAGGCCCTGGGTTCGGTCCCCAGCTCCGGAAAAAAGAAAAAAGAAAAAAAGAAAAAGGTATTTGTCACAATCTCCTGGCTACATATAATCTCTTAAAAATATTTGCAAAACATTTTTTAAAGATTTATTTATTTATTATATATAAGTACACTATAGCTGTCTTCAGATCCATCAGAAGAGGGCATCGGATCTCTTTACAGATAGTTGTGAGCCACCATGTGGTTGCTGGGAATTGAACTCAGGACCTCTGGAAGAGTAGTCGGGTGCTCTTAACCGCTGAGCCATCTCTCCAGCCCTGCATTAAAATTTTATTTTGTCTGTTGTGCGCAGGCATGCCACAGTGGGCCTGAGGAGTTGAAAGGGCAACGTCTGAGAGTTAGTTCTCTCCATCCAATATGTAGGCCCCAGGGACTGAACTCAGGTTAATGTAGCGTGGTGGCAAGCACCTTTTTATCCACTGAGCCATCTCACCAGCCCTTGACTAACCCTTCATATAACATTGAGGGTTCCCTAGCTCCCCGAACTGCTTCCACTTCATATCTGTGTCCTTAACAACCATTATGCCTTGACCTTACTATGACTAGCCAGCCATGGCTTTTTCCCAGCAGGTTTGAACCCAACCTTGGCCTTTGACCACTCTGGGTCCCTGATCCTGAGATCCTGGTGTGAGCCTGACCCAGAATTAATCTCTCACAGATGCTCCATTCTTAAACACCTCACTGGAACCAACCGGGGGGACTCATCTCTTTCTCGGGTTCTCTGATGGATGAGCTCACACTGTAGGTCCCATAAAACCTGTGTTACATGCACCTGGTGCTTAGCTCTTTCCTGTGATCTCAATCCTCTCCATAGAATATGGGGGTACTAACAGTGGGAGTATCCATAAGTCAGTTGTGTCCACTAAATAGATTATCGACTTACTACCATCATTGCTAGGAAACACACACATAACTCGACAGGCTCTTGTCCATGGATTTTACTTTTATATACTTTACAAAGGAGAAAGTAAAGTGTCTTGGTGGACTTTCCAGAGGCTGACCCAGCCTTGGTGCTGGAAGGACTTGGGACTAGTCATTCTTACTGGCCAGGGCCAGAGGCTCTCGCTCTGCGTTGCAGCGCCCCCTATCTTCCAATGCCCCCTACCTTCCGTTTGCCTGCCACTCGCCAGAGGCTCTCGCTGTGTACTGCAGCGCCCCCTGCTGTCTGTGTGCTTGCCATGATGGGAGCTGATCCTGAGCTGAGTTCGGGGGGGGGGGGGGGGGCAACAGCAACCAATCTTCTAGCTACTTCTTCCTGCTGTGCAAATTGCTTCCTCTCTGCAGACTCTACTCCTGCTCCTGAGGAATGTACTCCCCTTTGGTCTTTCTTCTACTGTGCTCCATTGTAGCTAGCAGACCACCAAGGGCTCAAGTCTGAGACTCAAGTCTCTTCCCAGAATATCTGAACAGCAGGAATGAATGCCTGGTTCAGAGTAGAACACTGTTGGAAAATGTGTAACCACAGCCAAAACTAGATGAGAGTGCGGCAGTGAAATGGTACAGGCAGCTGCACAGTCTCGACAGCCCAAGCGCAGTTTGGCTTCTACAAAGGAGGGACCTTTTCTGTTTGTTAATGTTTTTTAAGAATTTTCTCGGGGTTGGGGATTTAGCTCAGTGGTAGAGCGCTTGCCTAGCAACCGCAAGGCCCTGGGTTCGGTCCCCAGCTCCGAAAAAAAGAAAAAGAGAGAGAAAAAAAAAAGGAATTTTCTCAGGATCAGTTCAGCCCATCACTGCGCCTTTCCTGAGCACTGTAGAGATTTGGTGCAAAGCTCTGGGTAACCCTGGGTAGCTTGTTCTTTGAATGAGACAAGATATCCAAGGAGCCTTGGAAGGTTTTCCGACCTCAGTGTCATACACACCGCTGTCAGAGAAGAGACAGTGTAGACAGAGCCTTAGGATTTTCTGTAAAAAGCTGAGTGAGGAGGCAGCATTGATCTTCTCCCCAGGCTCTGGGGAAGTGGAGAGAGGAGGATGGGGGTGGGGATGGGGTGGGATAGTTCCCTAGCATCCAGTCTAGCTGAAATGGCTAAAAGACCCTGTCTCAAAAATAGTGTGGAGATCAACTGAAGATGACAGCCAATATCAACCTCATGAACATGCACAGACACACACAGACACACAGACACACACACACAGACACACACACAGACACACAGACACACATACACACACAGACACACACACACAGACACACATACACACATACACACACACAGACACACACACAGACACACAGATACACACACACACAGACACACAGACACAGACACACAGACACACACACCTGCATGCACAGGTGTACATGCACACACGCGCGCACGCGTGCACGCACACACATGCGCGTGCACACACACACACACACACACACACACACACGAGGGATCTTTCACAAACACACATATACTACTACCAACCAATCAGAAACTGTGGGGAGGGAAATATGTTAAGTAAAGCTATATTCAGGAGAAGGGTATGCAATTTGGGACACTGATTGTTTAAGAAATTGGGGCTCCTGTAACAGGGTGGTTTTAAACTCACTGTGAAGCTTAAGTTCTCCTTCATCCACACACTGCATGTCGACATTATAGGTGTGCACCACCACATCCAGATTATTTATTTACTTATTTATCTATTTATTTATTTTAGGT
Organism: Rattus norvegicus; assembly: GCF_021556685.1. Lineage (NCBI taxonomy): Eukaryota > Metazoa > Chordata > Mammalia > Rodentia > Muridae > Rattus > Rattus norvegicus. The sequence continues at coordinate 112,403,110 of NC_141543.1, forward strand.
CTGAGAGCTTCCCTGTGTAACAGCCTTGGCTGCCCTGGAACCTGTTTTGCAGACAGGTTGGCCTTGAAGTCAGAGATCTGCCTGCCTCTGCCTCAGATTAAAAGTGTGTGCCTGTGCCACCATGCCCAGCTCACCCAGATTGGTGCACTGAAGCAGATCATTTATTAAAGAGAACTTTTACATCTAGTCTTGCTTCTTGTGAACCAGAGACACCAGCGAGACAGAGTGGGAGCTTCATAGGTATTAGTGGGCTATGTGACGCTTAGGGTTACAGGACCAGCCGTGGTGGGTGGAGGTACTGGGGACATAACCACATGTTCTCTATCCCACAGCAAGCTGCATCGACTCTGGAAAGCAGTCAAGACCTTGTCTGTTCTGAGCAGTTATATTACCACCGAAGAGTCTGCAGATGACCTTGGAAAGACACTGCTGGTGGAGCCCAGGAGTGAGTACAGTACAGGCAAAGGAGGAAATCCGGTTGCTAAGGACAAAGGGGGCCTCCAAATTCCAGGTACTGGATGGAGTTGAGACCTGTTGCATTTCCACGTTGGGGTCACAGCTGAACAGGCCACAGCTGAACTGGTTGATACAGTGACACCGTTCCTCACCATATCTTATTGTTGCTATAGGGACTCTGCAGCAGCTTTCTCTTTTAACTCTGCCCCCCCTCCCTTTTCTAGATTTATTTATTACTCATACAGCATTCTGCCTGTATGTATGCTTGCAGGCCAGAAGAGGGCACCAGATTTCATTATAGATGGTTATAAGCCACTGCATGGTTGCTGAGAACTGAACTCAGGACCTCTGGGAGGGCAGACAGTGCTCTTAACTGCTGAGCCATCTCTCTAGGCCTCTGCAGCAGCTTTCAATAACTCCATGCTCCCTTGTTTCAAGCTCATCCAGTTCAATTGTTTGTTTTCCAGCCTCAGCCCTGTGTGTGTGTGTGTGTGTGTGTGTGTGTGTGTGCACGCGCGCGCGTGCGTGCATGTGCCTGTTCATGTGTGCCTGTTCATGTGTGCATTCACAGAGATCTCTCTGCCTCTGCCTCCTGAATCCTGGGTAACTATGCAATGTGTTTCACCACCATGCAGGACTCTGGACATGTTTCCCTTCTGGTGCTTCCTGCCCTTTCACACATGCTCTTTCAGTGACATGGGGAAGCCATGAGCCCACCCCAACCCAGTTGAAAATATCCTAAATGGAGGCGTGCTTATCATGACTAGCCCACACAGCATCCTAGCTCAGCAACACACTTTCTTCTGGACACAGCGATTCCACCCTCATTGCTTAAGACTGTCAACTACTCGGTATCTGAAGAAAGTTGTATGGTGGGCCCTAGTCCTGGATTATTTGAGGCAGGGTCTCTATTTAGTTCTGGCTGACCTGGAACTTGTCATGTAGACCAGGCTGACCTCAAACTTGTGGCCCTTTTGACTCGGCCTATCCAGTCTTGGGATTACACGTGTAAACCACCACACTTAGCTTCAAAATGCTTTTTGGTTTTCTTTCTTTTTTTAGTTTTTTTTTTTTTCCCCAGACAGGGTTTCTCTATATAACAGTCTTGGATAGACTCCATTTATAGACCAGGTTGGCCTTGAACTCACAGAGATCCACTTACTTCTGCCTATGGAGTGCTGGGATTAAAGGCACATGCCACCACACCTGGCCAAAGTGGGATCTCTGTAGTATACAAGGTAGGTACAAGTTCTAGGCAAGTGAACCATGCCTTCATCCCTTTTTTAAATCCTTGTTGGGTGTGGTGGTGCCCAGCTTTTTGTCCTGCCCTCAAAAGACAAAGTTCAAGGTTTACCTGGTCTACATAGCAAGCTCTAGGGCAGCCAGGGCTACTAAGGGAGACCCTGTCTTTAAAAAAAAAAAAAAAAGGTTCTAAGTTGAATGATACACATCTTTCCACAGCAACACACACACACACCAGAGTTCACGATACACACCCTTTCTCAGCACATTCACACAGACATTATGCATGTGACCATACAGTGCCGTGTACCAAGGTAGAGCCATGTGCATAGCAGACATGCCTACACTCTCATATAACCAGCATACCCATATACATGACATCTGTGCCCACACCAGCCTTAGTACTACTCAGGCACAGTTCTGCACATGGCAGCCATGCTGACATATGTGTATCAGTGGTTCCGTCACGCGTGTTGAGAAAGACGTTGTCCTGCTTGACCTTACAGCATGGAAGGCTGAGGAGGTGGGCAGTGCTGCAGGAACGGGCCTTCCTGGAGACTGAGGTGTTGTGTGTGGACCTCTGAAGAGCTGAGCTGCCAGGGGTCTGGGTCATTTATGACAAGAGGAACCACACTAAGAATGACAAGCCTTTACTCAACAACACTGTAACCACTTCCCCATGGGGAACCCCTGTAAAAGCTGATGGGCCTGCATCTTGCTCCTGAGGAGCCCAAAGGAGAGGCTCTAGTGATGGGAAGCTCAGAGGGGAAGCATCCTGAATACCAGGTTAGAGGAAGGATGGGGGTAATGGAAGAACAACAGCCCTGCGTGGGAGCACAGCCTTGAAGCTGGTCCTCAGTGTCCACCGGCCACACAGTCTGAGCATTCTGGCTTTAGTGGTAGCTCTTTGAGCCCTCCAGCAAGAGCCAGTGGCCAGGTCTGAAGCCCACCCCTTAATGGCCAACCCGTTGGCACCATCTTCTGCAGTCGAGGACAGGCTGCAGCTGTGGGAGGCTGGGAACCAGTCCCCTCCTGGGCCACAGTCATGGGGTAGCTGGGGTAGTAGACCTTATCCACGAGAAGGACCTCTGGGCTTGGCTAGAGGCGTCAATGTCTCAGCAGCTTGGCCCTTCTCTCTCTTCCTGGATGATCTCAGCAGGCACAGCCCGGTTGTCTCATTTTCCCAAGGTACCTGGTGTCCAACCAGGACCGAGGTCATGGGAGGCCTTCAAGCAGCTTCTGCTGACTGCCTGAATCCAAGGCCTGAGGGAGCCAGGTAAAGCAGCCACCGGGGGTCACCAGTTACTGAAAAGCTTCCTTACCCCTGTTCTTCATAGGACACCAGTGGGTGTCTGGGTAGAGAAGGCAGTGCACTGACTGAAACCTGTCAGGGAAAGGAGTCACCTCAGATCTGCCAGGTAGGGGCTGGCGCCAGAGTCCTCCAGGCCAAAAGCCTCCAGCGCCCACTCACCGTGTAGGGTCCTGTCGAATGCTGAAACTTCCAGCTACATTCACCACGTTGTGCGGGTTCTCAGGACCCCCATAGCTCAGGGTAACCTGGGAGGGGAACCGGGGAGGGTGAGGGTCAGTTCTTCCTCCTGGGTCCTCCACCTGCTAGAGGAAATTTCACTCACCCCTCAGGCTTAGGGAAGCAGGGCAGTGGCCCTTCATAAAGAGCCCCATGAGACTTGCCATGCACAGGTTCCTGAGGGTGCTTCATCCAGCAGGCAAAGTCTCCACCCAGGGTCCGCCCCTCCTCCCCAGGGACAAGGAAATCCTGAGGCTAGCCCTCTCCTGAGTTCTGCACAACTGGGAGACCCCTTGGGAGCCAAGCTGACCCAGGCTGGAGCGTCTTTTACCTGCTGCAGAACAGCACCAGATGGCAGCTTCTGCAAGTTCTCCAGGTGGGAGTGGAACAGGGGGCTATGAAGCAGACGGGCACCCAGGAGCCCTTCCACAATGTATCCCACCGTGCAGTCGTCAGGCAGTCGAACCCGTTCTGCTGTGCTCATGAAACTGCCTAGGCTGGAGGGGAGGCTAGTTAGCACCTCTACAGTCCTTACCACCCCCAAAAACAGGCAGCTGGGCTCCCAGTCTCCCACTTACCTGGCCCACGGGCTCATTTTGAGGGCAAGGCCCCTGCTCAGGCAGAACCCAGCCCCACCAGTAGCAAACCAGAATTTCACTGTGTTTGACTGGAAAAGGGAAAAGGTTGATCAATCAGGGCTGCCCAGGATGGGGTTCCTTACCCTCAACCCTCCAGGAGTCTTGTTACTGTTATCCTAGGCCACCATATAGGAGTCTGCGGAAGGCACAAGGGGTTTTCTGACCCGTGGCCTCTACGCCCTTCTCTATTGCTGGACCTGATTTGATGGTTCCTTGGGGGTCTGGAACCAGAGTACTTGGCCTATCTTAGAGTTTTCTCACTCTTCAGCCCTAGGAGGATTTTAGCCCAGCACTCACGGTGCCACCGCCCTGGACCCTCTCTGTGGCTTCGATGGGGTGGTCCAGACTAGGTCGCCCCAGGTAGATGTCCTGGTTGGAAGAGAAGGTGGAAAGCAGGTGCAGCAGGCTTTTGGGGTTCACGTAGTTGTCATCATCCACGTGGCAGAACCATCTGAAGGTGGAGGGAGAGGCCTATGCACTGAGGCCCCCCAGTGTGGGTGGGAGCCCCCACACTGCTCGGTCCTGGCTGTCTGAGGGGTGAGGTTACTTACTTCCGTCCAGACTCTATGAACTTGTCATACTCCACTGACATCTTACAGCACAGCGCCTGGCGGGTTCGCACAGCGGAACAATTGGTGTTGATCATTTGGCTGCCTGCACGGTTGGAAACGGGCAATGTGAGTGCTGACTTCTAGGTTGCCTCCTTAGGTTTAGGCTGGAATATGCCTGTCCAGCCACTGGGCTAGATCCAATGCAGCCCTACAGCAGCCAGCCCTCATTCTGAAGCAGATGACAGCACAGGCGGAAACAGGACAAGACTTGGCAGGTGACTGCTGCTGGGCCTTCCTCAGGGAATGTGGGTGACATTGGCCACAGCACCCTGTCAGGAACTGGGGGCAGGGTGGGGAATCTGATGACTAGAAGGATGGGTGTTGGGAGATAGACTGGCAATGGATGGGTGTCTTGGCTCTGTAACACTAGCTCTGTGACACTAGTCAAATGCCTGACACAGGAATGAATGGCCCCAGTAGATACAACTCAGCCCAGGGGAGCGTCTCACCTGCCAGCAGCTGGAGCTCAGGGTCGTCTCCATCGGTGAAAATGAACGTCTGTGGAAGAAAACACCGTGAGGCGTCAGAGGATCCAGTGAGTGGGTCTCGGGGCAGGTGTGAAGCCCCGGGGTTAGGGGCACAGGGGGGCGCCAGTTTGGAATCCAGGAACCTACAAGGAGGGGGAAGGGGCGCACACCTGCCGTGGGGCTCGTGAGATCCAGGTACGCAACAGCAGCCGCAGGCGCGGGCCGTGGTTCTTCCGAGTGGTCTTGACTGCAATGAAGACGTCGTCCGGTTGCAGGCGGGAGACCTCGAGGGTCAGGCTCCCGGTCGGGACACGACCTGGGTCTGGTGCGGGAGCGCGAGGCAGCGGCAGCGGTAGTGGTAGCGGCAGCGGTAGTAGCAGCAACACAGCCAGGACCGCGGCCAGCGCGAGGCAGGCCCGGCACAGCACTCGCCGCACACGGCTCATGCGATCGCCCAGGCCCGGGCGCTGGGCGCCCGCCTGCGATTGCGGCGGCCCCTTTAAGAGTGACAGCACCCCGCCCCGAGCCTTGACCCGGAACTGACGGACGCGCCGCCCCGGAAGTGAACGTCGCTGCGGCACCGGGGGTGGAAGATGCCGCTGCCGGTTCAGGTGTTTAACTTGCAGGTAGGGGTTGGTAACTGCGCTCGCCGCGTGGCCGTTCGGTCCGGATCGAGCCTGGTGGGCGGGGCTGGCGGCGAGCGGGGCGGGGCCCGCAGCTCTGGCCTGGGCGCGTGAGCGTCGCCTGCCTCGCGGGCCGCTCTGGGCCCCGGCCCCCGCCCCGCCCCCGCCTCGCGCGCCAACGCTTTTCGTGCGGGTGCTGGCCTCTCAGAGAGGTGCGTCAGGCCAAGATGCGGGGCAGCCCGGCGCCCAGCTCTGCCTCGTCGTCGGCCTCCGACTTGAGCCGCAGCCCTGCGCACAGCAGGTCAGACTTGCGGCCCGGCACGTCGGGCGACTACAGCCTGAGCGCCAGCCTGTCGGCCTGCACGCTACTTTCCGAGGTATAGCTGCGCGCCTACCGTGTAGCGGCTCTTTCGATGTCGCTCGAGGCCCTGGCCCCTCGAGTCCTCGGCCAGCCTCTTCCGCATCGTGACCTGTCTGCTTTGACTCTCTTGATTTATGAAGATAGGGTGGCAATCTATTTCATTCTCTGTGGCCTAGAGGAAGCTGTATCGGGATGGCGGCTGGGAATGCTTGACGGTTCCTGTAGTCAGTGTTGTGCCCAGGACCTGGGTGGGAGAGCTGAAGACGGCACTTGGCTGCCAGCACCTGTGGAAGCCCAGTGCAGTTTTGCCTTGAGAAATCGTGGGCAGAGCTGATGGGGGAAACTCTGCTCACCCTGGTGCCTTTCGTCAAGGAGCTCCTTCTGTTTTGCAGGGGGCCGTGGAACCCATGCAGATTGATGTAGATCCGCAGGAAGATCCCCAGAACGCACCTGATGTCAACTACGTGGTGGAGAACCCCACCCTGGTATGGATCCTGTGTGGCGGAGGACTGCTGGCAGCTTCGATGTGTTGAGGGGTCCAAGTCAGACTCCCACTGTATGTCCTAGGACAGTTGATGCTTTTAGCAACCGCTTTAGACACATCTCTCTAAGCCAGGAAACTGGTTTTTCGTTTGCCCACCTATGTTGGGTTCTCAGGCAGTTCTAAGACCCTGCACCCACTTCTCCACAGGGAACAGTCCCGTCAAGTCAACAGTGTGAAGCAAAGCTCTATTTGCAGCCAACACACTTTTCCTCTCTTCTTAGCCCAGCATCCATCACTTGTTAGGTAGCGTATGCTCATGCTTCCGTTTCCCAGTGCAGAGCTTGGTCCTGAAGGTCTTTAATTCACACACTCCTGTGGTGTCTTCCCAGCATCTAAATGTGATCCCAGGACGCAGGTGAAGACTTACTGTTGTGCTCAGGTGGTCAGGTCCTTGCTTACCCCACTTGACCCTCTTTTTTTTTTTTTTTTTCCGGAGCTGGGGACCGAACCCAGGGCCTTGCGCTCGCTAGGCAAGCGCTCTACCGCTGAGCTAAATCCCCAACCCCCCACTTGACCCTCTTATCCCCTCCTCCCCACAAGGATCTGGAGCAGTATGCAGCCAGCTACAGTGGTCTGATGCGTATTGAGCGGCTACAGTTTATTGCTGACCGCTGCCCTCCGTTGCGAGTGGAGGCCTTGAAAATGGCTCTGTCCTTCGTGCAGAGGACCTTCAATGTGGACATGTATGAAGAGATACACCGGAAGCTCTCTGAGGCTACCAGGCAAGTAAGCTTTGGGGGGCAGGGGAGGCAAGTGACCGGAGCTGGGCTGGCCGTGGTTGTTCTGGCCCAGCATTTCACCTGTGATGCACTGATAGCAGGTGAAAGCCTGTAGTAGGTGAGAAGCATAACAGTGCTTCCTTCTTGGGGCGGGGAAGTGGTAGCAGGCCATTTTCTCTTCTTTGGCTTCCTTTGCTTCTATGCGGACAATCGAGCTTCCTAATTCTTGAGAGTCTGGTATAGCTGTCCTCCTATACACACACACACACACACACACACACACACACACACACACACACACACACACACACGCACGCACACACACACGCACACACACACACCCCACTACCTGGGTCAGAACCACCTATTCTCCTTGAACTCGCCTGTCTAGCTGGGTCTCTTAGATCAGCAGTTGTCTCTGTGCCTCTGGTACAGACTGGGCCCTTTCAGTGGGGCAGGGAGAGGCAAAGGGCTCTGGAGAACCAGCCTCTGGCTCCCCATGGTTATCACTATCCTGATGACTACCTTATCCCTCAGGGAGCTGCAGAATGCACCTGATGCCATCCCTGAGAGTGGAGTGGAGCCCCCACCCCTGGACACAGCCTGGGTGGAGGCCACTCGGAAGAAGGCCCTGTTGAAACTGGAGAAGTTAGACACGGACTTGAAGAACTACAAGGGCAATTCTATCAAGGAGAGCATCAGGTGCTGGCCTGCTCTGGGCAGGGGAGGTGGGCAACTGGGCCTAGCTGGCCCCTCGACCAGTATTCACTCACTGCCAGGCCCACAGGCGCGGCCATGATGACCTGGGTGACCACTACCTGGACTGTGGGGACCTCAGCAATGCCCTCAAGTGTTATTCGCGAGCCCGAGACTACTGCACCAGTGCTAAGCATGTCATCAACATGTGCCTCAATGTCATCAAGGTGGCCTGGGTGACAGCTGGGTAGGCATGGAGGGCCCTAAAGGGACAACTCCGACTTAATCTGGCCTTGCCTACTCACCTGCCAGGTCAGTGTCTACTTGCAGAATTGGTCTCATGTGTTAAGCTATGTCAGCAAGGCTGAGTCTACTCCAGAGATTGCTGAGGTAAGGTCCACCTCCACAGATGCCCTGCTCTAGAAGTTGTCATCCCTGTCCCCTGGAGCCCCGTATACTCCTTCCCTGCCTCAGTGTCCCTTTGAGTTTGTTCTTGGGGTAGGGTGGGGACAGGGAATAGAGCTCCTTAAATAAGGAAGGCAGGCGGGGGGCCTCTCATATCTGCTTTCTTCTCCTGCAGCAGCGGGGAGAGCGGGACAGCCAGACTCAAGCCATCCTCACCAAGCTCAAGTGTGCTGCAGGTGAGGCTTCCAGCCACCTCTCCCGCTCTTCTTCCCTCTGTGCATGTGTAGGTGGCACTTGCTCAAGTTAGTACAGAGAAGCTGGTGGGGTCTAGGGAAGTAGGTCAGCTGGTTTCCCTGAGCCTGGTATATAACATGGGCATTTTGAGGATTCCCTGCTTGTGGGGATGTTTTCATTTAGATGCTGTTACTAACAGCTAGGATTTCCATCCCTAAACTGGGGAATGCTGGGGTAGGAGGCCAAGGATCCACTGATGGCCATGGCCTTCTAGGGCTCCTATACCCCCTCTAAATCAGTCTCCTTCTTGCCTTTTAGGCTTGGCTGAGCTGGCTGCACGAAAGTATAAGCAAGCTGCCAAGTGCTTCCTTCTGGCTTCCTTTGATCACTGTGATTTCCCAGAGGTGAGGAGGGGCATGAGGCACTCTTCAGCTTGTCCAAGTCTGTATACAAGAGGAAGTGAAAGCTTGTGGATTGGGCTGTTAAGCTCTCCTGAATGAGGGTCTAAGCATTGTCTTGAATGGGTAGTGGGAAGGGCAGGTCAGACCCCCACCTTTAGGCTTCCTCCTTGGTCTGTGCAGCGGTCAGTGCCCAGGACCCCAGGTTTCTGAACCTACCTCCCCTTCTGCCTCTCAGCTGCTGTCCCCCAGCAATGTGGCTGTCTATGGTGGCCTATGTGCCTTAGCCACCTTTGACCGGCAGGAGCTGCAACGCAATGTCATCTCCAGCAGGTAAGGTGGGTAGTGGGCTCCTACCTCTGCTCCTGTCGAGTCAGGCCCTTCTGTCCCTTCTTAGTTGAGCATTCTGGTATCCTCAGCTCCTTCAAGTTGTTCCTGGAGCTGGAGCCACAGGTCAGAGACATCATCTTCAAATTTTATGAGTCCAAGTATGCCTCATGCTTGAAGATGTTGGACGAGATGAAGGTAAGGCACAAGGGTATGGCACACTGAGACTGACCTAGGTTGTGTGCCTTGGGGTCCCTGACCAGCTCTCCTCTGCAGGACAACCTGCTCCTGGACATGTACCTGGCCCCTCACGTCAGGACACTGTATACCCAGATCCGTAACCGGGCTCTCATCCAAGTAAGTGTGGGTATTGAGGGAAGGGGGCATGGATGGTTAGGGGTTGTATGGAATGCAGACCTGAGGAGCAGTGGACAGCTTGTGGCTTCTGTCCTGTAGTACTTCAGCCCCTATGTGTCAGCTGATATGCACAAGATGGCTGCTGCCTTCAACACAACAGTTGCAGCTCTGGAGGATGAGCTCACACAGCTCATCCTGGAGGGCCTTATTAATGCCCGCATCGACTCACACAGCAAGGTGGGTACACAGGGTTGGACTGCTGTGAGTGTATGGTCTGGAGACCTGTGGGGCTGTTCTGAGCCTCCTCATCCTCCTTCAGATACTGTATGCTCGAGACGTGGATCAGCGTAGCACCACCTTTGAGAAGTCCCTGCTGATGGGCAAGGAGTTCCAACGACGGGCCAAAGCCATGATTCTGAGAGCAGCTGTGCTACGCAACCAGATCCATGTCAAGGTGAACAGCCTGGGGTGCGAGGGAATGGGCAGCACTCACACAGCCTCCACTGAACCCCTCCCTGTCCACTGCAGTCTCCTCCTAGAGAAGGGAGCCAAGGGGAGCTGACTCCAGCAAACAGCCAGTCACGGATGAGCACCAACATGTGAAAGGCATTCCCGTGACCTTCAGACTAGTCTGCACAGCTCCTCTGCCAGTGGAAGCAGCACCTGGGCCTCCTGCCTGCTTTCCTCAAGATGAGACCCCAGACTGTGTGGTTCATTAGAGCAGTCCAGCCCCTGGGATGCCAGTTCATTGGCCTTCCGCTCGGAGGCCCCCTCTGCTGTGGTAGGCAGGCTGCCCAGTATGGCCATTCGGGCCTGACTCTAGGTTTCTGTCCCAATGAAACAGACCATGTGCAATTCCCAGGTAAGGGTTCCTCAACCCTTCCTGTCCATGTAGTTCTGACTGCAGCAGTGTCACTAACCAAGTAGTCCATTAAAGTACAGATTGATCATTGCCCCAGGCTCCCTTCCTTTCTGCCTGTGTGCCCTGGATACTCTGACCACGTGAAAGAGGAGGGAGGTCCATGATGAGGGCTGGGAGAGTAGCCATAGGCCGTTACTATGGATCTCTGCAAATGCGGCTCTGAAATGGTTTATTGTTGAGTTCTGAAAACACATGTGGGAACAGGGCAAGTCCAACCAAGACTACCCTTGGTGTAACATTGCCGGTCCCCACCAGCAGACATCAACATGTTCTTCTGTGTCAAAGAGGAGATTCCCTGAGTAAAGGCATTTCCTTAAAGAATGTCCAGGCTTCAGTGGCTGTCCTGGGTGGAGATGGCTCTTGCTGGCTTTCAGGCTAGGGCACTACCCATGACTTCAGAGAAACCACTTGGTGTTACAGGCCTCACCTGCTGAGCTTCCTGCAGTCCAGGCTGGATCCCTTTCCAGGCCAGAGACTTCTCTAATTTGGTCTTAAAAAGCAATCCATGACCTGACAGGGAGGGTGAGAGGAGAATGGGGGTCAGGAAGCCAAAGTTCTCACTGCTGCTGGAGGGTGGGTGAGCAGTCGCAGCTCACCTGGGCAGTCTGCGGTCTCCCTGAAAGCTCGCTTCTTGCAGCAGCCACGGCACAGATTAAACACACATCTATTGCCCTGTGCACGGAAAGTTAATGAGCTGAGGTCAGCACGTGTACTTGGCCTCAATTCTGAGGTAAGTAGTACCAGCAGCATAAGAACGCCCATGAGGACTGTCTGCCCACCGAACAGAAGGGCCAGCTTACCTTTGGATTTCCACATTGGTCACACTTTGCATATTTGGCTGGAGGGGAAAAAAGGGCAGATTGAATGGGACGAACGAGGCGGGTCAGGGTGAGCAGTTGCCATCCACCCCTACAAAGCTGCAGTGTTGTCTACACATGTGCCTGAACACCAGAAGAGGGCACCAGATCTCATTATACATGACCTCTAGAAGAGCAACCAGGGAAAGCGCTCTTAACTTCTGAGCCCTTTGAGGTTCCCACCTTTAGCTTGCTATGGCCACCCAGGCCAGGAACTGAGCTATGATAAGATTTGGCTGACAGTGGACTGAGCATGACCTCACTGGAAACAAAGAAGAGAGCAGGTGGGCTGCCCACACCACCCCCTAGCATCCAGAGCCCTAGGTCTGTCACTGCTGTCTCCCATTGAAAACAACATCCAAGTGTGGAGGCTTAAGCTATGATCCGAGCACTCCAGATTGCTGCTGAGCATTAAAGTCAGAGTAGACACACGGTGAGATCCAAGGCAGCTTGGATTACCCATGCAGACCGATGTCAGGAAACAAAAAAGGGCAAAACCAACCCCTCTCCTAATGCCCACTTCCTGTGGTACAGCATTGTAGGCAGAAACTACTATGGCATTTCCCTTATAAATAGTCCATCCAGGACTGTGATACGGTCTGTCCTGCTGTCTCTCAGGGAGCCGCCACCAGACTGCTGAACCTCTAGGAAGCAGCTGAGTGTGTGAACCCAGACTGCCAACATGACGAGGGCACAGAGGACCATGCCCTGGGGTGAGACTCAAGCTGCACACCTAGGTACCATACTGAAAAGTCCTGTGTCTCTCTGAGAGGCTCCCACCTTCACCCCCATCTATCTGGGTCAGGATCCTGGCTCACCACTATCCAAATATACAGCACCCTAGAATGCTCCCCAGGAGCAGCCAGGGCCTGCTTGAAGACTGCCTGAGCCCCATGCAAGGGTGAGGCACACCCAGGACTCAGTCTTTGTCATATAGGCAAACTCTGGTGGTCACTTGAACAGCACCTGGCTGAGGAGCTTTGGTATGTCGAGTAGGTTTATAGCCATACACTGTGGATCAGACTCAAAGGCCCTTCACAGGGTCTTAGTGTCAGACCTGAAGTCTGGTCTGGGCCCAGGCCTCTGTTTCTGGATCTAGGCATTAAACTTGACAGGCCTGGACTCCTAGCCCCAGTAAAATGATGAAGATAATGAAGAGGTTTCCAGGCAACCTGCCCAAAAAACCTGGCTTCACTCACGTTTCAGGGAAGGATCAAATGTTTTGTGAGGGTTCCTCAGTTGTTTCTTCAGCTTATTCTTGGACAAGCCCTCCATGCTGCCCTCTTCTTCCTCCAGAGCCCGCTTGCTTCGACCACTACTATTCTCCTTGCTCCCTTCCTTAGGTCTGAAGGTTAAAGGACCGTGAGCAGCATCAAAGATCAGTTCACCAAGGCTAAATGGAGCATCTCAGGAGGGGGATCCAAGGCAAAGGGGCTGGACAGCCAAAGGTGCCAAGGGCATGTACCATTCTCCTATTCATCCCAAGTAACCATTCTTGGCTGCCTAGGCAAGCAGGACTTGTCCAAGGACACAGGGCATTGGTATAGTTCACACAATGCCTAACAGGAATTAAGCCTTCCTGGAATGGCATCTAAGGTTCAGGGGCCCAGGATTTCGACACTGAGTCCAGTGAGGCTGAGATCACAGATGACAGCCTGCCTGCCCACTTTAGAGATTCCAGGGTCTGCCTGTTAACCCCAAGGACAAAGCCACACAGGACTAAAGGACCTTGGGTAAGTCTCTCTTCCTCCTTCACCCAGAACAGGGACTTGCCTCAGTGACTAGAGCAATGGCAAAGGGTGCCTGTGCATGTACTCCCACCGCACACTGACTCAGCTCACCCTGGTCGGATGTAAGGCTGGCAGATCCAGTGGAAAGCAGGTAAGTTGTCAGCTGGCCTCACTCCTTCTTGCTGCCTGGCCATGTCCTCCTGCAAAAGCCCAAGGCCTGTCAGCAGCCTAAGCTGCTGGCCCCTGCAGAACTTGCTGGGCTCCCAGCACCAGCCCTGCACCTGCCTGACAGCGAAGCTTCAGCGCCTGGCTCACAGCAGCCACGCCTTCCAGGGTCTTCACTTTGGCCAGCTCCTCCCGAAGCTGCTGATGTACCTGTAGCCTGAGGCAGATGCCTGTCACTCCAGTCACCACCTAGGCCGAGTCCTAGGCACCTGGCCAGTCATCTCTTCTCACCGAGGCTCCTGCCCTCCCTCACTGCCAAGCCACCCGCCAGCCCTTCAGCAGACTTGGTAGCAAGTTGTTTTGGGAAGACCACAGAATACTCCAGGCAGGGTGCTGACATTGCCTAGAGAGACCCACTCTCAATTCCTGCCCAAGGAGCAACTCACGTGTGGTGCCACAGCTTGAAGAGATGGGCCCGGACGTAGGAGAGTGGACAAGGGTGCTGCCGTACAATGTCCAGGTACTCATCAGCCAGCTCCCACACAGCAGGGCTCCGGCCCTCAAAGAGGGCAGGGTTGTGCAGGTTCCCCTCTGGGGAGAAGGTAAGGAAGAAAGCTTGGAATACTCTCCTGGCCACTCAGGTCACTGGCTAGCTATAGGGTTGGCAAATCTGGAAAACCGTCTGAGGGCTTGGTTTGGGCCCAACAGAGCGGACATGGACAGTGAACACCATCTCCTTAAACAGGTCTATGAGGACAGAAAAGGGCTGAGGCATGTGTGTGCTCACCTGCACTCATGACCCCCTGCACGCCTGTGTCCTGGATGCATCGCTCCACATCCTGCAGGCACCGGATGTTCCCATTGGCAAACACAGGGATTCCCACCGCCTTCCTGTGGGGGGAAGAGAAGCCTGACCCTACACCATGCCAGGGCAGTGCTAAGCCAGGAGGGGCAGCCACCAATTTCTATCTTGTTGAGACACCTTGACTTCTATGGCATTGTTGCCTTCCCTCCCAGATAGTTATAGGGCATCATTACAGGCAATGCTGAACACCCCAAGGTGTGGAACTAGGTTTTTGCCGCCACTTCCACAAAGTCCAATGGACAATGACTGTACCCAACCTGCTCACCGAACTGCCTTGATGTGCTCCCACGAGGCTGTTCCTGCCATGGGCCCCTTCTGCTCCTTGGTGCGCCCATGCACAGTCAGGAGCTAGGACAGACCAATACTTGGTTCAACCCTGCTCTACGCAAAGGTCTCAAAACAATTACAAGGGACCTGCTCAAGTTTCTCAGCTTTCCATGCTGGGAGGAACCAAGGCCATCTGGCATGGATCTGTCCCTGGTCCCAGGGTCTCAAGAGCCCTGCCCCTTTGGAAGAGCCCCGGCTGCAATCAGAAAACATGAGTCAAGGGGCAGAACCCTGAGTACAAGAGAAATCTGGAGAACTCGGGATGCAGGGTGCTGAGTGAGGGTGGCTCCTGCTCTTTCCGGAAACCACATGGCCAGGGTCAACATGCAGGACAGGAAAGAGGACCAGGTCCCATAACCCCATGGCTTATGCCCAGGCTCCCAGAGAGGCTGCATATTGAGCTCACCTAAAGGAAACCCTCCCTGGTGTCTAGAGAGCCTGAGATATGGTAGTGAACCCAATGTTACTCTCCATGCAGACAACACCCTGGAGCTGGAATGGCAGTTTTAGAGATTTGAGCCAGGGTAGCAGGTCTTAAAAGTGGGGCCAGGAGGAGCCTATTGCCCCGCCCAAAAAAATGTCTTGGCTGCAGCCCCCACTCAAGAGCTGCAGAAGCAAGAGCCACGTCTGGTGTTGGAAGATTATCATGGAGAGACAGAATGTGCTCAGATGTGAGGCCAGGCCGCCTGCTAGATCCCAACAACCACCCTGGGAGTCATGGCCTCACCTGACAGCCAGCCTTCTCCAGCATCTGGGCGTATCTCACTGTCTTGTCAATCTCTGGGAAGACACGAATTTTGCACGTGACAGGAACAGAGAGTCGCTCATGAGCCAACAGAACTGAGAAAAAAGACAGTCTCTGAGGGAACCACAGTGCTACTCCAAGGTGGCCAAACCCCAGTAAGTCCCCATGGAGCACTGGGAGCTAACAGGAGTAAGGACGCTGTCCTGGCACTGATTCTAAGGGGATAGTTGGTATACATCAGGGGACTCTATAGTCACCTCCTTCCAGCAGGAAAAGTGCTGTGGCCAAGAGCCCCCAGAGGGATCACCGGTGTCCTCTCTTGAGCCCCAACCAAGCAGCTGTGCTTATGAGCCCTGTCAGACTGTCTCTGGGGCGACTCACTCGCTGACACGATGGCATGCAGCCGACTCACTCATTCTTTGAAGAAGATCCCACTCCTCCTGCAGAAAAGCGCCATAGCGACCTGCAGAGGATGAGAGTGGCCCCCATTGCACCTATACTGCCATGAACCCCCTACCAGCCCAGCTCCTCAGACTACGGAGGACTCCACAGCTAGGCCAGGTGTATAGGTGCCAGCCGAGTTTCTGGTTAGAGCAGGACTGAAAATGAAGTCAAACAGCTTCTCAGCTGTCAAAACTCCAAAGTAGCCTAAGACCAATAATGCTTGCTTAGGGGCCCAGTGAGCCAAAGGATTGCGGAGCCAAGGACCCCCCGCCAGCCGGTCACATTTATCAGTGGGATATCTACGTGGCCAGCAGAGTTTGGTCCCCAGTCAAGCAACTGGGAACTCTCTAGGATGATAAGACCAGAGAAAGGAGTGCTTGCTGGCTACAGGTGTCATTACAGTCAGAGGCAGGGATTAACTCTCCCCATGCCCACTGATACCCAGGCTCTACCAGAACAGGCCTGGACAGGCGTCAACACAGGACTGTAGAAATGACCTCACCTCTCTTGGCTATCATCTGTGGGCAGCCCAAGTTCAGGTCAATGGCATCACAGTAATCTTGTGCTAGGAGAGCTGCCTGGACAAACACCTCTGGGTCGTTGGCACAAAACTGAAGAAGACATGAATGTCACCTTTGGTCAAACCAGGCCTACGACTCTCCCTGCCTAGGCCACCCAGCCCTGTGAGGAATCCCATGGTGACTCAATGAGCTATGGTCTTTCCACCAGCATGTACAATATGATAAAGTGGGAAGATCTCATACCACTAGGGATATGAGTTGTACATGACATGTAACAGAAGCCACTGGCATAAACTTTTAAAGAACTAAGAGTTCTCGACAGGAGGGCACTGAGACAGGAGAAGTATCAAGGTAATACTGATGCTACAAATCCCTCGTGCTCTCCAAGCTGCCCCTTCACAGGGCTTAGACTGTCCCTAGCTTTGGGGATGCTCACTCAGCAGCTGTGTCTCACTGCATGTGTCATGCAAGGCTGCAGGGACCCCGACCCTCCTCCTGGGTTATATGTATATGGTGGGGACAGCTTGGGAATGCTGTCCTTATACACATGGTCTGGAACCCGGGTGCTACTCAGGTAGCCACAGTCCCTCTGCTCACCTGCACAATGAGGGGCCTGTCCTCAGGGCACACATCACAATATAGGTTCTCTTTCCGATAGTTAGCATCTCTAACGAAGACCTGGGCATGTAGCATAGGGGTGTAGCATAGCTGGGCTCCATGGCGGCGGCTTAGCAGTCTCCAAGCTAGCTCACTCTGGTCCACCATGGGTGCCACCACATGTCGGGCACCCCCAAGGGTGCGGCTCCAAAACTCAAAACCCTGCAGTTTGGGCATCCTTTCCACACTAAAGGCAGAAGAGGAACACGCTCTCATTTCAGCCATAGTACACCATCATACCTCAGGAGGGTACGAAGTTCAGCTCAAGGGGCTGACCACTCTTGTCAGTTATAGCTGCCTGCTTCCCCAAACACAGGAGAGGTATATCCAGGCACAGGGTCGAGCTGCCCTCCACCTTTCTAGCAGTGACCCTGACATACCATTCACCCTCTCTGAACCTTACCCCCTCATCTGCCACTGGATTAAACGCCAGCCTGGTGGAACAGGTGTGAAGGATAAACAGGTCTGTGCCCGAACAAGGAAATCTGCGTCCCTGCGGGCCGGACCTGGCCAGATGAGACCTCCCGGCAGCACGAGGCCTGACGCCACCTCACATCTTGGGTTGGGAGAGCAGCGAGTATGTCAGCCCCGAAGGCCCCTTTCCTAGTCTGGCCTAGAGTCTCCTGAGCTAACCCTACCCCTTGGGCTGGCCCGGGGCCCGAGACAGACACCGGACGACGTCAAAGGGGCTTGAATTAGAACTACTTCCCGCACCGTCGGAGCTGGCCGGGGTTCAGTGAAAGCCTGTGGCTGCGGGCACGCTTCAAAAAGAAAAAGGGACATACATACAAGGCCCCGCAGCCTCTGTCTTACCCGCTGCGCCGCCAGCAGGACCCGCAGGAAGGCGGCGGTAGCCGCCAAGCACTATGGCTCAGTCTCAGCGCACCACCGCCGGAAGTGCCGAAGGCGGAAGCGCACTGCCAGGCGCTCCGCACCGTCTGCGGTGCGGCAAAGAACAAAATCCTCGGACACTGCAGCTCAACGCTGAAGGGACCGGCCCCGTGGAAAATGGAGCTGAGCAAGTACAGACTGCGCGTGCTCGGGAGCCACGTTGTTCCTTCCAGACAATTGGCACTGAGAGATCTTTCCTGCATCCCCAACCAACCCCCGCATTCCAGGACCAGCCCTTGGTTCTTCCGACGCAAGACATAAATTCAGTATAATACCACAGTAGAAAACGAAATAAAGAATTATTACTTCAGATCCTAGATAGGAAAGGCTACGAGGAGCCTGTCCTTTGCGGAGTAATGAGATGCTTCCTAGAGGAAAGGAACATGCATAAAGAAATATGGTAGGGTTGGGGATTTAGCTCAGTGGTAGAGCGCTTGCCTAGCAAGCGCAAGGCCCTGGGTTCGGTCCCCAGCTCCGAAAAAAAAAAAAGAAGAAGAAGAAGAAAAAAAAAGAAATATGGTGTTGGCCTTTCGGTGATGGCCTATACCTTTACTCCCAGCACTCAGGAAGCAGAGGCAGGCGGATCTCTGTGAATTGGAGGCCAACTTGGTCTACAGAGTGAGTTCCACGACAGCCAGGGCTACATAGAGAAGCCCCAACGCCCACCCCCCACCAACTCCCCATCTCAAAAACAAACAAAAAAGATTTCTCTCTTAAGTTCCACAATCCTTACAGAAACATTGTGTCATTCAGTCCTGGTCCCCAGCCTTGGTGCAAATGCTAATACATACTTCATAATGATACATGTATGTGTAATAATACATGCATAATGTTATAATGATATAATGTAATATATGTATTACACAGGACATTTATAATCCTTTAATTTTCTGCCTTGTAAGAAAAATGACAGGAAGCTGGGTGGTGATGCCACATGCCTTTAATCCCAGCATTCTGGAGGCAGAGGCATGAGCATCTCTGTGAGTTGGAGGCCAGCCTGGTTTACAGAGCTAATTCAGGATAGCTGGAACCACATAAAGAAACCATATCTTGAAAAATAAAATAAAAAATAAAAAAATAAACAAGAGGGGCAGGAGAGATGGCTCTGAGGTTAAGAGTACCGACTGTTCTTCCAGAGGTCCTGAGTTCAATTCCCAGCAACCACATGGTGGCTCACAACCATCTATAATAGGAACTGGTATGTCTGAAGACAACTACAGTGTATACTTGTATACATAAATTGTACTTGTATACATAAATTAAATAAATAAATCTTTAAAAAAGAGAGAGAGAGAGAGAGTACTAATTGTTCTTCCAGTGGTCCTGAGTTCTATTCCCAGCACCCACAAGGCAGCTTACAACTGTCTGTAACTATATGCCCTCTTCTGGTCTGCAGACATACATACAGATAAAACACCTTAAACACATAATTGATTAATTAATTTTTTAAAAAGAAAATGGGAGAACAAACTTCACATCCACAGCTGGGCATGGTGGTGCACACCTTTAATCCCTATTCTTCATATCTCTGGGAGGCAGATCTCTGAGTTCAAGGACAGCCTGGTCTACAAAGTGAGTTCCAGGACAGTCAGGGCTATGCAGAGAAATCCTGCCTCAAAAAAGCCAAAAACAAGACAAAACAAAACAAAACCTCCCAAAGTACACTACTTAGCTTTATTCACTTATAGTGTTATAGCCTGACACACCTCATCCCCGGATAGCTTTAGCCATTCTGTCCCATGCCTGCCAGATATTTCATATTGTTGCTGTAACATGCCTCCCAGCCATTGACACAGAGAAGTGACTTGACTCAGAGCAAGGACATGCTGACCACAAACCCTGTTTTGTTCTGTATGTTCCGAATGTTCTGTATGAGGTTTGCTAATCTTAAGAATTTCCACAAAGCTTTACGTAGGACCTATCAAATCAAAGGTCAATATGAATTGTTATGTCTAAAATATCTTGAGTAAGAGCTTCCTGCACCTGTGTGTGGGTTTTTTCCCCCTTATAAGCTGACAAAAATATATCTGTTGTCATAGTTCAGATAATTCTGAGCTATGGCGCTGGTCTGACCAGGGCGTGTGTTCAAGAAATTATTCTTGCTTAACTGAGGTCAGTGTTCATATGGTTTGTATGGCAATTCCTGCACCCCAATAATAGCAGTTCTAGCATTGTTTATAGACCTGAGCTTCTACCTGGTATAATTGTCCCTTGAGCTAAAATATCTTTCAGTCCTGATAGATCTGAGAGATCAACCGTCTCAGTTTCACTCGTTTGTAAATCTCTGAAACCCCAAACAAAAAAAGAAAAAAAGAAAGAAAAGAAAACGAAAACAAGAAAACAAAAATAAATAAAGAAGACAACAGCTGGATGTGGTAACACACACACTTGTAATTCCAGCCAGCCTGGAACTCTCCATTGTCCTGAGCCCTGGGATTGCAAACATGTATCACCACACTCCAGCTCCAGCTGGTTTTCTTGGCGTTCCTACTGTTTTGTGTTTGTTGAACTTCTTTCATCCATAAGTTAATTTTTTTCCCAGCAATATTTCAGCTATTTTTTTTTCCTTAGCAGGGTCTGTAACCCAGGTTGGCTTTGAACTAGGATTCTAGCTGAGGATCTGAGGATGACCTTGAATTTCTGTTCCTCCGGTCTCCCCATCTCCCCAAGTACTTCTTTTATGCTGTGCTGGAAATCAAACCCAAGCCTCGTGTGTGTTGGGCAATCGCTCTACCAGCTCACATCCCCAGTCCTTTCTTGCTCTTTTTTTCCTACTCTTCCTTTGTCTATGCAACCGCCTAAGTTTCATTGTTGGCAGTATCTTGCCTGGAATTCTGCTTTGTTTTCTGAAATCCTCTTGGCTGAGCAAGGGCGTTCTCTACCCTTAGGTTGGCCTGCCCCCTAGTGGAACCTCCCAGCACTGTTTGTTAGCTGAGGCAGCCAGGCCACCCCTGCTCCAATAACTAGCAACCGAGAAGGGACAGCCTGTGATTTCCACTCATTTCTCTTGGTAGGGACCCACTGTTTTACTGTAAGGCTGGGTTAAGACTCTGAGACTGGGCCTCCCCAGAGCTGAACTTCGAACCTCTAGAGGGCACTCTTTTTGGTGAAAAAGGACCCTGACAGACGTTTGAGCCGTTGGTAGCCTGTGCTGTGGCCCCGGGCTGGCCCATGGAGGAGGGAGCTTGTCCTTAGCTGCACCCATCTAGAATGGAGCTTGTATCATGCGGGCAGAGAGGAGGGATGGGCCAAGGCAAGTACCCCAAACCCACACTCCCTTCCTGGAAGGATTTGGTAGATTTTCCTGAACACTGTTTCCCCCTTGGCTGAGAGTCCTCAGAACAACTTCCGGGACTTTTTTTTTTTTTTTCTTCGGAGCTGGGGACGGAACCCAGGACCTTGCGCTTCCTAGGTAAGCGCTCTACCACTGAGCCAAATCCCCAACCCAACTTCCGGGACTTTCAATGACTTTCTGGAGACTTTTCACCAGAAAAGGCTGCTTTGCTGGGGACTGTCCTCTGAACCCCTCTGGCCACCAGCAGTATGGGACCCTTTTAGTCCAGTATGACTCACACAGATGCTCGGGTGTTTTTAGGGTGCCGATGTGTACTCCCTTGTACTCTTCTCCAGTTTTCTTTTTTGAAACAGGATCTCACTATGTACTCTTAGCTGGCCTGGAGCTTGATAAAACGGACTGGCCTCAGACTCATAGAGACCAACCTGCTTCTGCCTCCTACACGCTGGGATGAGAGGGTATAGAACCAAATGGTATATTCTAAGAACAACCCCTTATGTCTCCCTCTCCCACCCATCCTTCCTAATACACAAAGATGGCGTTAACATTGAATTTTCTTGTTTGGGCATGTTCTCTCAAACAGGGTCTCACATGGCTGACTCGGAACTTACTATGCATGGTGGTCTTTTAGTTTCAGCCACCCAGGGATTAAAGGTGAGCTCTACCATTCTGACTTTACCTATCTTTCCCATTTGTTGTCTCGAAGCGCATGTCTTATTTCCCTACTTGGGGTTGTGTGTCCTTTGGACACACCCAATCCTGTTCTGTCTAGATGTTCTGTTGGTCACCTAGACTAGATATGTAGGTCATCTCCAATATTTTTCAATTTTACATTGTTTTACAACAGATATGTGTGTTTGTGTGCACAGGTGTGTGTATGTGTGTGCTTATGTGTGTGCACATGTCTATGTGTGTGCATGTGTGTGTGTGTATGTGTGTGCTTATGTGTGTGCACATGTCTATGTGTGTGCATGTGTGTGTGTGTGTGTGTGTGTGTGTGTGTGTGTGAGGGCACGCACATGCACATGCAGGTGTACGTGGGACACTTTCCAAGAAGCATGAATACAGAACTGATTTTTCTGTGTGCTGCCAAGTCTCCCCCTTGAGATCCTATGTTCTATGCCTCCCACTAGGGTTGCTTTGATGCAAGTTTCCCTGTTACCTCCACAGCACTCTGTATGTTTGCAACTGTGTCAACCTGACAGATAAGGAATGGTCCTCCTTGTGACTATCATTTTTTTTTATTTCCCTTATAATGAAAGGCTGAGCATCTTTTTATATGGTTAGAGGTCTAATTGACTATTATTTTGCTTATAAATCCCTTCTAAAACAGCTTCATGGGAGCATAATTAATATTTTTACAATATATACAAAGTGGCAATTACATGTTTATAGATACCTGTATATACAAGTGAAACTGTTCCAGTCAGATAATGAAAGTGTTTATCGCTACTCCCGGTTTCCCTGGGCCCCTCCCCCACCCTCTTCGTCCACATGTTTGCTGCTTTATGTGTGTACCTTCCTAGGGCTTTATTGGCACGGAACTGTGACAAGTTTTTGATTTTGGTCTGAGATGCGCAGCAGCTCAGTCTTTCCATGTGTGAGCAGTGTACTTTTATGGAATGTTCTGAAATGCATTTCTCCCTTCACCTGTTTATGAATCTGGGGTGGTTTCTCCAACCGTTGCTATGAATGTTCTTGTCAAATCTTCATGTAAACAGAGGGTAATTTGTATACCTTGGAGTGGAATGGCAGACCATATATGTTTTGAAGTGGGTTTCATGTAGCCCAGGCTAGCCTCAAATTCTTTATGTAGCCAAGGATGACCTTGAATTCCTGATCCCTCTCCCCTTCTACCCAAATGAGTGCTAGGGTTACAGATATGTGCCACCATACCCGGATTCATGTTTCTTCTTTTTTTTGGTGTGTGTGTGTGTGTGCGTGTGTGTGTATGTGTGTGTGTGTGTGTGTGTGTGTGTGTGTGTGTATGTGTGTAAGGGTTTATTTGGTTTATTCTTCCCAATCACAGTCCATTACGAAAGGAAGTCAGGTAGGTTTCAAACAGAGATTTGGAGTCAGGAATCGAAACAGAGGCCATCGAGGAACACTACTTGCTGCCAGCATGCAGCCCTGAGCCATGGCCATACATCATCTGTCTACGTCTTCTTTGGTGACTGCTATGGGCTCTGCATTACAAACATAGATACCCACTCCCCGAGGCCATCTCACCCATCCAGTGAAACATTTGAACCATTACCCTTTGCACTTCTGCTCTATATAGTCTGCCTAAACTGTCTCTTTAAAAAAGAAAAAAATAAAAAAAGATTTATGGAGCTGGAGACATGGCTCAGCGGTTAAGAGCACTGACTGCTCCTCCAGAGGTCCTGAGTTCAATTCCCAGCAACCACATGGCGGCTCACAACCATCTGTAATGAGATCTGATGCTCTCTTTTGGTGTGTCTGAAGACAGCCACAGTGTACTTGTATAATAAAATAAAAATAAATAAATAAATAAATAAATAAATAAATAAATAAATAGTAAGGGATTTATTGTATGTGACTGAGTGTTTGCCTGGACATGTGTCGGCCCATGGAGGTCAGAAGATGGTGTGGGATTCCCTGGAACTGGAGTTGTGATGGTTGTGAGCTGCCATGTGGGTTCTGGGAATTGAACTCAGGACCTCTGGAAGAGCAGTCAAGGCTCTTAACTGCTGAGCCATCTCTCCAGTCCCCAAAAATTGTCTTAAGCATTCCTCTGTGTACATTGGGAATTGTGTGATGCTTGAGTGTTACTTTTACCCCATTTTCTTTTGAGACAGGGTCTCCTGTAGCCTCGTACTCTGTATGTACCGGAAGACCCATCTCCTATAGGTCCCCTCCTCCACCTCCCAAGTGGTGGGTGCCAGGCACATACCGCCATATCCAGCTCTTATTTCAACCGTTACGCATGAATTGGGGACTAAAAGAAGAAAATACTGCATTTACCCATGCCTTTTGTTTTTCCACTTTCTTCCTGATATATATATATATATATATATATATATATATATATATATATATATATATGTTTTTTTTTTTTTTTGGTTCTTTTTTTCGGAGCTGGGGACCGAACCCAGGGCCTTGCGCTTCCTAGGCAAGCGCTCTACCACTGAGCTAAATCCCCAACCCCTCTTCCTGATATTTTAAGGCTCTCTTTTGTTGAAGGGACGGTAAGGTGGGATCTTTCTTTCTTTGCCACCCAGACAGCCCTTGAGCTTTCAATCCTCCTGCCTCAGCTTTCTTTCTTTATTTTTAAAATTTATTTATTATATATAAGTACACTGTAGCTGTCTTCATGCACACCAGAAGAGGGCATCAGATCTCATTACAGATGGCTGTGAGCCACCATGTGGTTGCTGGGAATTGAACTCAGGACCTCTGGAAGAGCAGTCAGTGCTCTCCAGCCCTTGTCTCAGCTTTCGAAGTGTTAGGATTACACGCCTGTGCCACACCAGAATCAGACTGTGAAATTTCTATTGCTTTATTTATTTATTTATTTATTTATTTATTTATTTATGGTTCTTTTTTTCGGAGCTGGGGACTGAACCCAGGGCCTTGCACTTCCTAGGCAAGAGCTCTACCACTGAGCTAAATCCGCAACCCCTATTGCTTTATTTATTATTATCATTATTGTCATTACTACTATTGGGTTTTTGAGACAGGGTCTCTGTTTAACAGAGCTGGCTGTTCTGGAACTCACTCTATAAACCAGGCTGTAACCGAACTCCCAGAGATCCACCTGCCTCTGCCTCACAAGTGCTGGGATTGAAGGTGTGCACTGCCACTGCCTGGCCAGTGCCCTCTTTCTTTGTTGAGATTTCCTATTTTCGTCGTCTGTCTTATTAGATATGTTCTTTACTGCTCACTGCGGTATGTGCTATCAGCTGTTTTATTCGTTGTTGGGTTACAGGTGTGCCACCTACCCAGTTTACATTATTTCCTTCCTCCCCTCCTTTCCCCTCCCTCCCCCATCCCTCCTTCCCTGTTTCCTGGTCGTGGGGATGAAACCCACAGCCTCTTGAACAGTAGAGGAAGCACCCTACCCTAGATTGTACCCAAGCCCACTGGCTGCTTCCGGTTTCTCTAAGAGCATTCTGTCGATCAGCATGAACTGACACTTATTTTTGTTTTCCCCACTCAAGGTTTCTTCTGGTTCTTGGTAAATAAATGATTTTTAAAAAGACGAAACCTTGTAGGCGGTGGTGGTGCCTTTAGTCTCAGCCTTCAGGAGGCAGAGGCAGGCAGATCTCTATGAGCGCAAGGTTGGCCTGGTCTACAGGTGGAGGACAGCCAAAACTGTTAAACAGAGAAAACCTGTCTGCAAAAACCAAACCAGACCAAACCTGTTTGGTGTATTAGGCTGTGTTAAGCTGTGAGAGTCATTCAACCCTCCAATCTGGCTGGTCTGTCCTCTACCAAAGTGGTAAAAGGTCTGGCTGCTGTTGCCTAGCAGGTCACCTAGGTAGGGAGGCCTCTGAGGAGGGAAAGGAACTTTATTTCTTTAGAGCAGGGATTACAACAAACATCTCTGGCCCCCATAGGCTTTTCCCACACACTTAGGGGTAAGGTGGTGGGCTCCTTGCCCAATAACCTACCATTTTGATTTGCTAGGCTGGTTCTCCTGGCCCTCTGACTACATAGACTTTCTTTTTCTCCTTCTTACCCTCTCTCCCTGTTTTTGGGATGGAACTTAGAACCTCAGAAATTCCAGTTAACCCCACCTACACACCTGTCAAACAGGTACATAGTCCAGGTTAGCCTTGAACTAGTAGTCATCTGCCTCAGACTCTCAGGTGTTTGTCACAGCTGTACATGGACATGGGAGACTTTTATGGAACTGGGACCTTTTGGTCTGTGCCCTTAATGATCTACAGGTTCCTCCCACTCCATTCCCTGGATGTTCAAGGATCCGCCCCCAACTGTTGACTTTCCATTTAGGACTCAGTATTTGGTTTTATTTCCCTGTCCTTGTTCAGTATACTATATACTGCATGTGCAGGAGGGTTGAGTAGAAACATCACTCACTCCAGTTTGACTGTGACAGACCTTAGCAGGAGTTTGTTTCCTGAACCTATGAGTTTGAAAATGAGCCTCCACTCTAACCCCCCTTTTCCAGTTCTAAGGACTGAAAGCAGGGCCTTGTGCACATTAAACAAAGGCCATTTTTTCCTCTCAAGCTGCACCCCCTGCCCTTTTACTCTGGGACTCCAAATTACCCACAAGGTCCCATCTCTTCCTGAGCTCTGTTCATTATTTAAAAATAAAACAAATTCTGTTCTCCAGAGGATCGACCAGCTTGTTCCCCATTCCAGGAACCTTCATAGGACTGCCTCTCTCCAGAGGTTTTACTCAGGGGTCCTTCTCTTGCTTCCTACACACCTTACTAATCTGAATACCTGGACCGGTTACAGCTAGCTCACCTTTTTGGTTGATGTCCTAATGTCCACCTGGGTGGTTTGATAGGTCTCTTTTCTGGGCTTATCCCTAAGATTCTTTTTGGCCCCAAGATGGGGGCTTTCCTTTCCGTGTGGCCCAGGCTGGCTGGAGCTGAGATCCTCTTGCCTGTCTCCAGAGTGAGATGTACCATCTCTGCCGAGCAACCCCCTCCCGGTTTATACAGCCCAGGCTGGTCTCTGCCTGCTGGGGTAATGGGTGCTCAGGTCTTGAGCTTTGTTTGCACAGAGCAGTTAATTCAGAAACTTTGACCTTTAAGCTCTTTGAGCTTTTGTTTAAAATTTAATTAGTTTTATGTGTGTGAACATTTTGCTTGCATGCATGTCTGAGTACTCTCAGTGGTTCCTGCACAGGGTGTCAGGTCCCTTGGGGCTGGAGTTGCTATGGTTGCTGGGAACCTAATCTGGGTCCTTTAACTGTAGAGTCGCTTCTCTACCCTCTTAGTCATTTTTATTGCTGAAGTTCCTAGGAGCACTCCTATTCCTGACTGATGTAAGAACTCAGTGTCGTACCAACAAGCCAGATGCTAAATTTGGTCCTCTACCTGTATTTTAAGATCCCCATGAACAGCAACTGCTCTTTTAAATTTTCATTTTAGTATTGCTCCACTCAACACGTGTGGAAGTCAGATGACAACCTTTACGTGGGTTCCAGTGATCAAACTCCGACTCTACCCAGAGCAATCTCATCAGACGCAGTGGAAGTCTTGTTACATGAGCACGAAGAGCAGGAAGGAGCAAGGTGGCCATAAGACTAGAGTCTCAAGGTTTTATTGGCTCACATATGTGAGTTTGAAGGATCACACAGCCTTGTAGGGGAGTCAGGCCTTTCTAGGACACTTTATAAATGTTTGAGTCAGTAGACTCCAACGAGCTAGAGACATTATTGAGACAGGGTAGGTCCTTCCCAGGAAGTACATGACAAGAGCTTTAAGAATTTTCTAGGTGGGACCACAGCCAACCAGATGCTTCAGTCTTAGACTAATCACTGGGGCCCGGACCTCCTGAACACCCTACCTGTACCCCAGCACTGCAGTTTTCTAAGCTGGCAAGGAGACAACTTAGTCTGCTGCTCTCTGTGGATAGGACTGAATGCTGTGGCCTTCTGATAGACTCTTCTGGACACTCAAGCCTGGTCAGTTTTGTGTGACTCAGGTAGGCATTAGCCCTCTGCTCTGGTCACCTGTTTCCAGGGATATGCTTCTCACAGTGGCCACACACTGCTGTTTTCCTCTATAGGGGCTGGCACCAACTGCCAGGTAGTCAACAAGTAGACAGTACTATTCTCTACCCCTGGGTGAGGCTGTAGCTATGGTGATGCCTTCAGGGTGACTTAAAGGTGGACACATTCTGTTCACTACAGTGCCAAGGTCTCTAGCCAGCCCCACACGCTGAACGTGAATCAGCACACTCTACTTTCCTTTTACTCTGACAGAATGCCACGCCTTCCAAGGAGTGGGCCAATTTGATTCTCACTGTAAGAGCTGTGGAGGCTCTGGGGACTCAGGTCTGGGACTGGAAAGAGACTGAACGGAAGCCAGAGCTCACGTGCAGTTTAATTGTGGCAACGGGACAGCATCAAGAGCATTTTTACCAGGTTGGTGTAAAAAGGACACAGTTCAGACATGTTTCTTTACACTGACAGCTGCAGTAAATTCAAAACCCAAGCAGCAATTTGAATCTTGGAAAACAAATACAGTGAGTGCCCGGTGCGGTCCGCAGAGTCTGGTAGGCCCTGCATCATGGGTGCAGCCGGGAGTGCTGGGGACCAAGGGCCATGGGCTACAGTGTCTGCTGGGGTCCTCGTTCCCCGGGAACCAGCCCTCTCCATACCCTGCCCTGCAGTGAGCGGGTACAGGGCTAAGACAAAAAGGGGCTCCAGCCAGCAGCCTTCCCCACATGGCTTTTCCCACTTTAGGGGTTCTGGAATGAGTTAACCCTGGGGTGGGCGGTCTTTCCCAGCAATGCAATAAATATGAGAATTTAATGGAGAAACAACCAGTGTGACAAATGTCACTTGGCAGAAAAGGCTCAGTTTGGCTCTTGCTGGCCTCCACTGACTCTTCACAGACCAGGGTGCCTCCAAGTCAGTGGCTCTGGGAACCCCACTAAGTGGCTGGGACACATGTGATGGTCCTGTTTGTAGCAGCCACCAGGGGAGGGGGTGGTGCTGGGCCACTGGGGTGAGGGGGTCCCACCAGCAGGACCCTCCCCAGTCCCTGCACTCAGGGTGTGATGGGGATCGGAGCATCTCTGGTGGCCGGTGTGGGTCGTGGCTTCATGGTAGGCAGGTCTAGCCCTCCCGTACACTCACTCGAGGCTCAGCCAGGGAGCTGTGGATGATGTTGATGATAGACTCCAGGCCCCTGCCCTCCAGCAGCGTACGATGGTCACCCTCAATGATGTGCACAGACACCTTCCCATCACACACCTGTAAACATTCAGGTGTCATTCTGTGACCACCAGCAGGCGTCCGTCCCACACCGCCTCGTCTGCCCCACTCACTCGCTTACCTGGGACAGGTTGTAATCGGCACCCAAGTCCTCGCCGTAGGTGCCACCTGTCTTGGCCCGCAGCAGGATCACATTGCCGTGGTACTTGGCCTTGGGTTTATACTGGTCGGCGGCTCGAAGCTTGTAGTAGAAGGACACGGCAGCAAAGCTCAGGTCACGGCGGTCCAGGCTCTGGTGGCTTCTAGTGATGAGGTCCACAGCAGCAGCAACCCGGTCCTCCAGGCTCTTCAGTGGTAGCAGGGCCTCTAGCACCTAAAAGCAACAGCTCTGAGCATGTGGGGTGGGATGGGGGGCTACACGGTCTGCCCTGCCTTCTCTGGGCAGACGGGTTTCTGAAGAAGCGCTTGGATTTCCCTGCTCCATTTTAAAGGCACAGAGACCCCAACCCTCCCAGCCTTGCCTTTCCTGCCCTCTCTAGGGTGTGTCCAGGCCCACCTTGCTATGCTCTGCATCAACAAACTGCTTAATGAAGAAGCATATGGCTTCAGCTTCAGCCTCAGCCTCACAGCCTGGGGTCAGCTTTGCCCGGTAGCTCTGTCAGGGAAGGAGAGATTGATGCTGCAAGGGCTAAAGTAACCAGGACCCTCCCAGAAGTGTGTTCAGAGCCAAGACACAGGCGGCAATGCTTAGGACCAGTTGGCCCGGCTCTCACCTGGGTGTACGCCAATACGTAGGTGTGTGAGCCATCAAACAAGAAGAGGTTGTTGTGGGCGGGGGCTGGGCCCTGCTGGGCCTGCAGCTGGGAGCACATCTCGAAGGCTACACAAGCTCCAAAAGAATACCCAGCCACTCGGTAGGGCCCCTCAGGCTGCACCTGCTTGATGCAATCAATGTAGTAGGCAGCCAGGTTTGGAATGCTGTCCAGGGGGGCCGCTGTAAGGACAAACAGAGGACTCAGCCAGCAGTCAGTGAGGAACGGAGGCCCAAGGCAGCATGTACTGCTTCGCCATGTGCACAGTACCTTGGGTGCACTGCAGACCGTAGGTGGGCACACTGAGCTTGGCAGCCAGGCTGTGGAACACAGTGATGGAACCTTCAATGGGGTGCACCAGGAACAGAGGCCGCTCAGAGCTCTGCACTGAGTTGAGTCGTGTTAAGGTAGGGCCCTCAGGGTTCACCAGCAGGATACTCAGATTCAGCTGGGCCTGCTTCAGGGATGTATCATTCTTGGACTTGGGGGCTGCCAACTCTGTAAAGACAGAGGGTGTAGGGTAGCCTTGGCACATGGGCTCTGGTACACATCCCCTTGTGAGGTCATACACACACAGATTAAGCACAGGCCCATGTGTTCTTTGCAAAAGGGCAGCGCTGCTGCCTACAATACTAGGATGCACTTGTGTCTCTCACAGCCTGCTGCCTGGTACGCACCAGTGTCTGAGCCAGCCTTGGAGGACATTTCCTGAAGCTTCCGCAGTGTGAGTTGCCGTACTTCACGAATGGGTAGCACCAGATCATGTTCACGTTCCAGGATCTGGCGCACTTCCACACCCATGAGCGAGTCCAGGCCGAGGTCTGCCAGCGAGCTGTCCAGGTTAATCCCTGCGAGGTCGCGGATGCCTAACAAAGGGGATGGGTAACTGGTCATTACTGAGAAGGGGACGTGGGAACCAGGTACATACTGTGGCTCTCCAGCATCACTGCCAATCACCTGGCCTGGCCAGCATTCAGATCACAGAACTCTGTCGTCTGCTTCTACAGATGGGAAAACTAAGGCTCCAAGTCACCTAAGCTGGGAAGGTCCCGGAAGCTGGCTTACCTAGGATGTGTGCCACTGCTTTCACCAGATCCCTCTGGGCTTCACCATCACCATGGGCCACAGCTTTCTTCTCAGCCAGCACAAAACTGCTCAGGACTGCGTGGGGCTGATTCAGGAAGAGGTCCAGCACCTCCATGCAGGAGGAGATGCGCTGTGGCAGTGTGCCGCCAACGACTGTGTCATTGGTACCCATCGCTTCCAAGATAATGCCCACGTCACCAATGGCACCCCATTGCACGGCAAGACCTGAGAGCAAGGGAGGCAGCCGGTGAGGTGCTTTGGGGAGTGAGACCACAAGCAGGGGTGGGCTAGACAAAGAGGCCCACCTGGGAGGCCATCGTGCCGGCGCTGTTCGCAAATACGCTCCATGGTAGAGTTGGCGAAGCCATAGTTGGATTGGCCAGCATTACCACGCCCGCAGCTTACAGAGGAGAAGGCCACAAAGTAGTCCAGCTCAGGACAGGCTTCCCGGGTCGCCCTGTGGGTACTCATGTCAGTCTGATAACTTTCATGTCCGTACCTCCCCAGGGCAGGCCCAGAAGGCCACGGGTGGCACAGTTTCACTTCCCCAGACCCTCAAGTCCAGCAGGGACCAGTATACATTGCAAGCATACATGAAACTCAGCAGAGGGACCAACTGCCTACCTGTCAAGGTTCAGGGTGCCATTGTACTTGGGCTTGTTGACATCCTGGAAGAGTTCTGGAGTCTGGTTCTCCAGCATGGCATCCCTTAAAACCTAGAAGAAGGGGTTTTAGTGTCTGCTGCAGCTCTGAGGTTCTAACCCCACTTAGCAGCAGCCTGGGTCTCAGGCTCTGGAGGTACGCAGAGCCCTGCATGCTTTTCTCACCATGGCCAGGTTGAAGACACCTCCAACGGGCCCAAGCTTTGTGGCTTCAGCGATGAGAGCACGGGCCCCCTCCAGTGAACTGACATTGCTTGTCGACACTAGCACATGGATGCCCTGGCGCCTCCACTCCCGAACGTGCTTGGCTTGGTAGCCTATGGGACACAGGGAAATGGGGCTGCACCAGAGGAAAGCAGTGGCCTACAGCCCTCCCAGGACACTTTCCACTGAAGGGAAGCCTACACTACCAACTGCTTCTACTTGCCTACCTGTGCGGATTCCAGATCGGGAAGTTAGTACAAGCCTTTGGGCCCCACGAAGCACAAGCCACCGGGCCAGTTCCAGGCCAAAGCCACCTAGGCCACCAGTGATGATGTAACTCTTATGCTCTGGGCAGAAGGTCTTGGAGATGGCGGAAATCAGGGTGGGCTGAGCCCCTGGCAGCATAGCCTCGGGCTCCTCCTCCCGTACCTGCATACAAGTAGCAGTGGTTCAGAAGCTGTCCCAGGACCAGCGAGACAGCTGGGTAGTTAACAGTGCTTCTATCAAACCTGATGACCCGGGCTGGGGATTTAGCTCAGTGGTAGAGCGCTTACCTAAGAAGCGCAAGGCCCTGGGTTCGGTCCCCAGCTCCGAAAAAAAAGAACCAAAAAAACAAAAAAAAACCTGATGACCCATGGAGGAGAACCAACTCCTGCAAGTTGTCCTCTGGTACCCACACATGCCACTCACAACCATCAAAAGTAAGTAAATATAATTAGAAAAAAAATGCACTACAAAAGGCGAAACCAGGCTTGGTGCCCGAGGGCCTCACTTCACCTGGACAAGGACTTTGCCAATATGTTTTCCTTGAGCCATGTATCGGAAGGCGTCCTCCACCTGGGCCTTGGGAAACACTGTACACTTGAGAGGCTTCACAACCCCATCACGGATGCCGGCCTTCAGCAGCTCTGCCACCTCCCGCCAGCTGTCGTTGGCCCCCTCAAAAAGTGCATCCAGCAGGATCCCATGGAAAGTGACGTTCTTCAAGAAGATGGCCATGCCTGTATTCGAGAATCCTGTTCACTGTGGGATGCCCCTGGCCCCAACACCAGCCCCCACCCCTGCTCCTGACTACGAGTCATACCCAGAGGGTGGTTGTTAGAAAGATCAAATTTGCCGATCTCTAGGAAGCGGCCATGCTGAGCCAAGCACCGCACACTGGCCTGCAGCTTCTCTTCTGCCAGGGAGTTGAGGACCAGGTCCACCCCTACGGTGGCAAACATGTCAGTCGGTCATACTGGGCTCACCTGTACCTCAGTCCTCAGCGCTGGACTGACTATGTGACCCACTCACTCTCAGGCAATGGCCCAGGGGGTATTTACCTTTGCCACCTGTGTGCAGTAACACATGCTGCTCAAACGATGTGTCTCGAGAGTTAGCAAAGCTGGTGTCATCCAGCTGAGGGAATCTGGCCTGGAGGTAAGCTCGCTTCTCAGCGGAGCCTGTCAGTCAAGGGAGACCCCAGTAAGTTTGGCCCACAGGGTTCAAGAAGCTCCTTGATTGGGATCGGGAGGGGGTGAGGGCCTTACCCACAGTGGTGAAGACTCGGCAGCCCAGGCTAAGGGCAATGGAAATGGCCGCTTGGCCCACACCACCGGAGCCCGAGTGAATGAGCACAGTTTCCCCGTGCTGAATACGACCACGCACTACTAAGGAGTAGTAGGCGGTGGTGTAGACAACAGGCACAGAAGCCGCCTCCTCCAGGGTCCTGAGGGAACGGAGCACAGGATCAATTCAGCCTGGCCACCAACTAAGATCACATAACCCCCAACTGCAGCCAGCCACTCACCAGCTAGAGGGTACATCCCAGAGGAAGTCGGGTGATAACAGGACTGAGGTGGCCAGGCCTTCTGCGGGTACCAGCCCCATCACACGCCGGCCGCACTTATCACGGCCTGAGAACTCCATGCCAAGCATGCAGTCCCGGCTGGCCCATTTACCTGTGTGTAGACAGAGGGAGGCTCCTGTTAGCCCAGACCCTAGGACAGGTTGTCAGGGGAGCAGGATGCAAGTGCAGCCTCTGGTGCTGGGAACCCTCTCTTCCCCAGGAGCCGGGCAGGACTCCTCCTCACTGGGCTGCTACAGTACAGGCACCTTCTCTACTCCCAGCAACCCAATCATAAGCCCCCATCCTGGTTGGCACCTGGAATGGCATCAGGGGACAGCTTGCCCGTGGCCAGCATGATATCTCGGAAGTTCAGTGAGGCATAGTAGACAGTGCAGAGCTGTGCTCCTGAGCTCGAGGGCGGCTGCATGTGTTTCAGGGGAGAAGAGACCCAGCGGATGGAGGCAAGGTCCCCTCGGGTAAGGACGTTTACAAAGGCATGTGCTGTCTGCTCCTCGGGCTTGTCTGAGGGGAAAGAAAGCAAGGATGCCACAGGGGCCTACCTGGCCAGCTCCTTGTTCCCCTGCCACCTCACAAGCCTATTAAGTATATAGGGCATGGACAGGCTTACCCTGCTCTAACTGGAAGTGACGGAAGGCACCCCAGGCACCGTCCCTGTACACGTTCATCACCAGATCACTCTCTAGCACCTTCTGTAGCTCTGAAGAGCCAGGGTCCAGCTTGGGGACGTGAGATGTGCTGCTGAGGTTGGACAGCAGGATACACCTGTGGGGGCAAAGTGGGTAAGGATACCAAGAATGGAGGGGGTGAGGGAGGAAGGGTAGGCACCTCTCAGGGCCTTTCCTACCGAATCCGGTGTCCACCCGGCTCTTTTCGGAGACAGTTCACCAAGCCTACCACACCTGAGGTGGGGCAGTTCATGGCTGTTAGCCACACAGGCTGGGAGGAGGATGTGGCCAGAATGCTCTGCAGGATAAAGTAGGGTCAGCCTCTAGGGTGATCATACGTCAGGGGAAGCCAAGGTACCCAGCCCCAGAGCCTGACCTTCAGAGAGTCCACCCACTGGAAACTAGTATCCTCCACAGGCAGGAAGATGGGCTTGTCCTGTGGGCTGAGACGGCGGCACAGGAACAGCGCAGTACCGTAGAATGACTTTTTAAGGCCCACCAGGTGCAGTGCCTTCCTTGAGAACAGGCTCTCCCACTCTTCCTATGTGTATGAAGTCTTGTAAGTACTGAACTGGCGGAACCATACCCAGCCCTTACCTGCCCTGCATGCCCAGGAGCAGTACCTGGCTTAAGAAGCTGGGCCCAGGCTGCACCTCAGAAGGGAGGCAGGCCAGGGTTTCCCCAAGGGCATGTCCTTTGAGCACTGTGTGCATTAGCAGGAAACCACCATCCTTGAGGGCAGCTACCATGTTGTCCAGGGCCAGGGCTGGATCCCCCAGGGTGGCTAACGCACAGTTGCACACCACAAGGTCAAGAGCACCCAGGTTGGTAGGAGCAGGACCAGAAGGGTCCCACTGGCCCTGTGCTACATCATGCTGCTGCAGCTTGGTCTGAACATCCTTCAGGGCCTGGGGGTGCCGGTCGGTGGCTGTATACTCCAGTTGCAGCATAGGCTGGGTGTTGAGCAGTGCTGAGATGTGGGAATACAAGTGGCCTTCTCCAGCCAGCACCTGGTGTGGGAGAGCATCTTAGATCTGTTGTTTCTAGGAGGCAGAAAACCCTGGGGCCTGGGTGAGCCTCTCCGTGCTGCTCATGCTCAGTTTTGTGGCAATGCTGGCCGGGAGGCTCTTCCAGTGTTCTCCTCTACTCTCCTGTGGAGACTGTCTGCGACATCCCAGGCTAGAGCTCAGAGCATCCCAGGATTCTTTCCCAGAAGCCTTCCTTCTGATATCTCATCCCCTGGACTGGTAGCAGTGAAAAGTTCCCCACAATCTTTTAGGGTGGAACAAACCAAAGCACAAAGGCCATAGAAAGCTGCTACATCATGGCTGCCTGCCTTGGGCTCGGGTCTGAGATTGCCCTGGATCCACGCACATGGCCTGTCTACCTTCCCAGCACTCACCTCCACCACCTTCATCTTGAGAGTAGACAAGTTCTCCAGGGCTGTGTCTATGCAGGCCTTGAGGGCCTGGGAGTTAAGGAGGCCACTGATCAGAGGGTCTTCTGGCAGCAGGAGCCTCTCTCGAGCCAGTACCTCACCTAACTCCAGTTGCAGGTTCCCGTTGAGCTGCAGCTGGCAGGCAGCAGCCAAGAGTCGAGGCAGTCCATGCTGGGGAAGGTCCTCTAGCCCAGGCACTGTCATCTTCAGCCCTTGCTGGGTGGCCTTGGTCTGCAGAGCCTTTGCCAGACCTGGGAGGGACAAAGAAAGGCCTACGTTCTCTCTCTACGGCCTCCAGCCTACTGCCAGGGCCTGCTTCCTAGCGTGTCCACAGGACAAGCCCACAGCAATGGGAAGAGCGGAAACTCAATAGGAAGGATGCAGCAGTGCCGTGCTACCCATGGAAGGTAGGCTGTGCTCTCACCAACCCTGAGCTCCCCGCCATCCAGGCCTTGCCTCAGGAGTTTCAAAGGCAAAGACTGAGGAAGAAGAGGGAAGGTTTGGATCCTCACCCTTGCACAGCTGCAGCTCTTTCTGCAGGATAGCACTCTCAGACAGGCACTCAGGCTCCACATGGGGTGTGAAGACAAACTTCTCCAGGGTGGGGACCAGCTGTTCCTGCTGCCGCCGTGAGGTTGCTGTTGTCTGTAGTCTCGAAATGTAGACACCACCAGAGACGGTCACGCCCAGACAGCGGCTCGTGGTCACGTCAGCCACTATGGAGACACACTGGTCAGTGTAGGCAATGCTCAGTCCAGGACAAGTGGACAGAGCGAGGGCCAGAGCTACCTTGAGTGTCTCCCTCCAGCATGTACACCTTCTGCAGGTGGGTTGCAGGGTCAATATAGATGGCAGTCACACGGGTGGGTAGCTGCAGACTCTGCTTGCTGAAGCCCAGGATGGATATCTGCAGCATTGTGTCCATGAAGGTCACCCAGTTGTCTTTCCAGAGCAGCTTGCCTTGCTCACCTGCAGTAGGGGGGCTGCTCAGCACACGAGGCCTCACCTGCTCCAGGGCCTCTACTCCCTTCCTCCGTCTTCCCTGACCCCCAGCAAGACATGGCCCAGGAGTGACAATGGCTCCTGGTCATCATGCTCACTGACTCGGGGATTGCTCCTGCCCACCTTCGAGGGTGGCCTCATAGACGCCCTGGAAATGAGGGCCATAGTCATAGCCACGTAGCCGCAGCTCCTTGTATACTTCTCCCTGCGTCAAGCGGGAGACAGACTCGGACTCGGCGGGGATCGGGACTTCTGGGTGGTCGAATAACTTGGAGTCAGGGTCTTCCCACTGGTACACTTTCCCTGTAGGAGGCAGGGCAACAGGAGGGTCTGAGCATGGGGCAGGCTAGGAGCTGAGGTCCTCAGCCACACAGGCCCAGCCAGGTACTACTCACCGCTCACTATCAGGTTGCCACTGTCAGACACCTCAAATGCATGTGAGGCCTCTAGCAGCCGCACCTCCAGAGGCACGGTTCCTGCAGAGAAAAAAAGAAGGTCAGAGCGGAGTAGTCACAACCACCTCACCAGCCCCCACTGAAGGGCCTCTTACCTGTCCTGGGCAGGATGGTGGCCTGATGAAATGTCACGTTCTCAAACACCACAGGGGTCTCTTCTAGGGACAAGCTCAGGCTTCGAGCCAGTGTCTTCCACACCAGGTACAGGTAGCCAGTGCCAGGGAAGAGGACACGGCCGTCAATGCAGTGGTCGACCAGGTAGTGGTCAGATGACTCGGAACTGGCGTCTGTAAGGACAATGCCTCAGCACGGGCCCACAGGCCTGGGAGGAACCCACTGACCACGGAGCCTGGCTCACCAATGTTGTAGACTGTAGCTGAGGAGGAGCTGGAACCGTTGGGGAAGTCTTCAGCAACTGGGATATCCCAAGTCTGACTGTGGTCCCACTTGATGTGAGGGGAGATGAGAGGAGTCCCTCGGGGAACCGGGAATTCCACAGGTGGGAACAAGGCATTAGGGTTGATGTCGATGCTGGTGACAAACAAGTTAAGTGACACACCTGTCCCTGAGAGTCTGTGGCCCTAGTTTTGCTCTAAGACCCCAAGATGGCCAAGATGAGGACCGAGGGCCAGCACTGAGCTAGGCCACAGCAACCCCTCTCATGGGGGTTGGTGTGGGCCTGCACACGAGCAGCAGACAGAAGGGAGACCTACCCTGTGAGGTGCACCTTGCCGAGGTTGGTGAGGAAGAACTCCAAGTTATCTTTATGGTCCCTCTTCATCAAGGGGATGATGGTGCAGCTAGGCTTCACGCCTCGCTTCAGGACAGCCTACACATAGCAAAGGAGAGCTAGGCTCCGACCCCTTCCGTGCCACTCGCCTTCGCCAGTGACTGGCAGGCTGATGTGCCCCATCCCAGGCGGACCAGTGCTCACCTGCAACAGTGCATGGGGTGCAATCTCCAGCACCACGGCGTGCTCGGGGACGTGCCACAGTGCTTCCTGGAAGAGCACAGGGCTCACCAGGTTGTTGACGTTGTACTCAGCAGAAGATGTGCGGGCC
Source organism: Rattus norvegicus (assembly GCF_021556685.1). Lineage (NCBI taxonomy): Eukaryota > Metazoa > Chordata > Mammalia > Rodentia > Muridae > Rattus > Rattus norvegicus. The sequence continues at coordinate 112,441,253 of NC_141543.1, forward strand.
AGGCTGCTCTGCCACTGGGCCTCAGGGATAGAGGTGCTGAGCCAGCGTGCTGAGCGTGGCCGTGGCTCCCGGATCACCTGCACACAGACGCTTGGTTAGCGAGTGAGGTCAAGTCACCGTGCCCTGGGGTCCAAGCACATGGCCAGGTACTCACCTTCTTGAGAGCCTGCAGCAGCGTGGGGGCAATTCCTTCCATGAAGTAGGAGTGGAAGGCCAGGCCACCTGTTCGCACCTCCTTGGCAAACACGCCCTCTTGCTTTAGCTGCTCCACAAATTCATTCACTGCAGCCTGCAGGCATCAAGGCCAGTGGTCAGGGGGCCTGGACTGGCTTTCCCTGGTCAGGGACACAGTCCACCCAGAGGGCCTGCGACAAGTGTAGCTCACCAGCTGGGCCCTTCAGAACTTGGTGGACACAGACTGAGGAGGCCTTGCCTCCTAGGCAGGGCCAGGGCAAAATTGCAGGGAACAGAAGTCCTGCTATGATTGCAGGGCCTACCTGAGGTCCAGAGATGGTCACAGTGTCCTCAGAGTTGTGGCAGGCAGGCACCACACCAGGAGGGCAGCGTTGTTTACATTCTTCCCAGGACAAACCTATAAGCAGAGAGGCTGGCCTCAGAGCTGGCCCGAACTCAGCCCATCCTCCTGGACCATGAGCACTACTTAGAGCCAATGGTGTTGGGATGCTAAGAGTCGACCTTCCAGGGCACCTTTACTCCCTCCCTGCTGTTTCTGATCTCAAGAGAGGTGTCATTATGGAGGGAGTGTAGGAAAGGAGCCGGACCTCAGAAATGACACCTAAGTGGTGTAGGGGGTAAGCAGCTGAGAAGCTGGGCGATGAACACCTAGGGTTGGTAAGTGGCTCTCCTCAGCTCCTGGAACCCTCATCTGATGTGTATGGTGTTTCATACCTTGCTCGGGCCTGTGGGGTCAGAACTGAAGCCTCCTATAAAGATAATCTGAGCAGAGTGACTTCTCCCTTTGCAACCCCATGTCTCACAACAAAGCAACTGATTCTTTTGGAGGACCCAGGACAGAAACCCCTTCCAAGAAGATCCTGGTGCCTAATGAGGTCGGGGGCCCTTGAGAGGATACCTACCAACAGCTGCCATGGATCCAGCCGGAAGGTTGGCATCCTTAATGCACTGGCCTCTCCAGTAGGCTGCAAGCACAGCCTCTCTCTGGGAGAGACAGCCATCTGCATAGCCACAGGCAACCTCTCCCAAGGAGTGCCCAATGATGCCATCAGGTTTCAGCCCCATAGACGTCAGCAGGTCGATGAGGGCAATCTGCGAAGTGGGGATATAAGCCATGTCACGTAGACCCTAGATCACTAGCCTGACCATCCCTCACAGTAAAGCTGAGCACACCAAGCACGCCAAGCCTCTCTTAGGGTCCTCTGAGAAGACCCTGCTCCTCCTCAGGTGTACCTATTTAAGGCTCTGCCTACATACCAGTCAGGGCCAGGACTACGTGACTCTGGTGTGGAGTGTCCCGGGGTCCGAGTACCACGAAGGTGGCATACCTGGATGGCGGTGAGGCTCACAAAGGAATGCACGATGTCATCAAAGGTGTGCTCATCAGTGCTCAGCAGCAGGTCTGACACTTTGACTCCCAAGGGCTTCAGAGCCTCATCAGAGCGCAGGATGGACTCACGGAAACTGTCCAGGCGCATAAGGCTCAGCCCCATTCCACGCCACTGTGTGCCCATCCCTGTACCAGAAAGCTTATCAGGGCCATAGCATGGCCAACCTCCAGCCTCACCCTCAAGAAAAGGGACCGACTCCCCTCCTCCTTTGGGGCCAGCCTGGGAACATGGGAGCAGGCTCACCTGAGCAGATGAACCAGAGTGGGCGCTGGCTGGCAGGCACTTGCTGCACTTCCTGGACATGGCCCTCAACACCTAACACAGTGTAACCTCTGAAGGGCATGGCTGCTGTAGGGGTTGCTGCAATGTCATTGAGCATGCTCACAAAGGCCAAGTCCTGACTGTGCTGGCGGCCCTGTTCCAGCAGGCCCTGCACTGCCTCCATGGTCCGTCCACTGGCATGCAGCAAATGCGGTAGGGCAGCATGTGGGGCAGGTGCTGGGGCCTGCTGTGTGTTGGGCTGGAGGATGACGTGAACATTGGCACCTCCGAAGCCAAACGAGTTGATGCCCACGATGCCACCACGAACAGGCAGGGGCCTATCGACCACCTGCAGCCGCCCATCAAGAAGTGCTGGGATTTCAGGGTTGGGGTTGTGGAAATGCAGGTTGGGGGCCCAAACCCCATTTTCTAGGGATAACAGCACCTGTAGACAAAACACATGGTTACTGGGCAGCTGTCCCCACCAAGCGTGGCCACCTACCTCCCCAGGGCCCATGAGCTGTGTATGGTACTGGGCACCAAGACCCTTGTCTTCTCTGGCCTTGCCACCAGTGGTCCAGGGTGCATGGTGCCCAAGTCAAGGGGCAGTAGGCCTGAGCGCACAAACTCTGAAGCCAGGCCCAGAAGCCCCAACAGATAGGTCATCCAGACAACCGCACACCTCCCAGCATAGAAACAAGCTGAAGGTGCCTACACGTGCAGGGTCACCCAGGGAAAGAACACACCAGATCAGACACTGGCTCGCTCCTCTCTCCTCATCTCAGAATGGGGCATTCTGCTAGACCTGGCTGCCTAGATACTTCCTCAGAACTGCACCTGTCCTTTATGCAGCCAAGTGTTTCCTTCAGCCAGAAGCTATGTAAGTCAGCACAGCAACCACAGGGAGTGTACCCAGTCTCCCTGCCACTTCAGCAACGGTACAGCCAAAGGGCTGGTTGGTGAGCAGGCAGGAGCCCCGGGGTAGGTCAAGTGGTGGTCACAGTACAGACCTATCCACATCATTCTTGACTCAGAGCCCCCAGCCTGCTCACCTTGGTCAGGGCTGCAAGCCCCGAGGCAGGCTCAGGGTGTCCCATGTTGGATTTGGTGGAGCCAATTAACAAAGGGCTCTGGCGGAAAGCACACAGGGACCGAGTAATGCCGTTCAGTTCCTGGGGGTCCCCCACCTGCAGGGGACAGAGTAGGTTAAGGCTGCAGCCAGGTCCCTCTAGTGAGGATAGAGGAGTGGCAGGTATGGGCTGGAAAGGGCTTTCACCTTGGTGCCCGTGCCATGGGCTTCAATATATTCAAGAGACTCGGGGGCCACACCGCCCGGCTGATACAGAGAACGGATGAGTTGTTCCTGGGCTTCTCCAGAGGGGAATGTCACGCCTACGGAGATGGGTAATGGTACAGTACGGTGTCAAGCCTTGTGTGCTCCACGTCCCCATTCCCCATGCTCTTTCCCTCCATGCCCACCTTGCTCCTTGCAGCCATCTGTGTTCGTCCCGGCATTCAGAATAGTGGCATAGACTCGCCGAGCCAAGGACTTCTTAGTCAGCAGAACTGCCACGACAGCCTCAGCACGGCAATACCCGTTCCCTAGAGTAGATCAACACCTCAGCTAGGTGCTCTGGTGTGATGGGGTGTGTGCTATGAGTCTATACATGCACACGTCCTCCCTTCCCCACACCACCAGGAGCCCAGATGCCACTCAGGGTACAGGCTGGAGCCCTGCAAAGTAGAGCCTAACGATCCCTACCCAGGCCAACCTTACCTGAATCATCAAAGGATCTGCAGGTGCCATCGGGGCTGAGCATGCCTAGCTTCATGAACTGCACAGAGGTGTTAGGCTTTAGCAGCAGGTTGATCCCGCCCACAATGGCAGCAGGGCACTCCCCACTGCGGATAGCCTGATAGGCATTCTGTAGTGCCAGTAGGCTAGAGGAGCAGGCTGTGTCCAGGGCAATGCTGGGTCCTGTGGACAAGGTCATAAAGTGGGTGTGGGTACCCTTGGGCAGATGCTGTCCCACACCCCCCGCCTCCCGGGCTGTGAGTACCCCACTCAGTGCCTTCCCCAGGAATAAGGAAGTCTGAGTCCAAAAGGGTTGTGTAGGTGAATGCACATACAGCTGGGTCGTGCCCAGAGCTGGGCTGCCCACCCACCTTTGAAGTCGAAGAAGAAAGAGAGCCGGTTGGCCATCATTGCTCTCTGGCAGCCCACCATGCTGTAGCCCAGAAGAGTCTCAGGATCTCTGCTCAGGGCCTCCGACGCCTCGGAACCACTCACACCCACCCAGACACCAGTGTTTGTTCCTCGGAGTGAGGCCGGGTTGATACCTGCCGGGGGCAGCAATAACCACATGGGTTTGGGTCAGAGGGGTACCATAGGGGCCACAGTGGACCTCTAAGGTCTGGGTCAGAGCTGCAACCATAGGAGGCTATAGTTAAGACAGAGGACAGCATTGTCTGAGGGCAACTCCCTTGGGCTCTGGTGTTACTGGTGGGTCTCGAGAGGCCGCTGGCCAATGAGTTCTCTAGTGCCAAGGGCAGCCTGCCCTGGGACAGGCTGTGATAAGGAGATACAAGAAGACAAAGACCAAGTGTCCAAGCTGGGAAAGCAGAGGACAGTGGGTAACCCCCTGGGAGCTGTGCCCAGCCATTGATAGAGCCTGGGCAGCCAGACAGGCCCAAGGTGAGGACCTTCATTTTCACCACCGAGGTTACCAGGATCCTGCATCCTCTGGTCTTCTACTCTACCCCAGGGCAGTTATACATCAAGCTGTTTATCAAGTACAGGGTTAATTAGCATCTACCAACCTGAAGCTCACCCCCGCCATACTAACCCACACTGGCTGCCCACTATGGGGCCTTCTATCCCTGGGGACACGTCCATGACCCAAGCAGCAGGATCCAGAGTGAGAGACAGCCAGTGGGACTGGGTTGTTGCCAAAGCTGAGGCTGAGCCCCTGCAGTGCTACCTGCTGTAAGCCCCGCCCTCAGTCCAAGAACAACCAGACGTCGGGGAGTGAAGTAACTGGGGTAACAGGGCGCGCCTGGGACACTAAGTGTGTGGTTGTGAAACCCGTGCCCTGCTCAGGGCCCCCGCCTCCTGAGCCACTGGCCCTACATCAGGGTTGGGGACATAGCTAGAGGGACCCATGCCATCCATGCCTGTCTCTGAGCTCTTGACATCTCAGAGCCAAGAAGGTATCATTGTTGTGTTTCCTTTTCCTGGACTGGGGATGATGATGTTCCCAGGTCCTTGTGCATACTAGGCAAGTGCTCTCCCACTGGACTACGTCCCCAGCCCTCATGACAGTAAGTCCTAAAAAGGGCAATAATAATACCCCAATGACCCACCTCCGTCCACAATAGCTTCATAGCTGACTTCCAGCAGCAGCCGGAGCTGCGGGTCCATTGTGTGTGCCTGCTTGGGGTGGACCCCAAAAAAGGAGGCGTCGAACTTGGACAGATCCTTCAGCTTTCCAGACCGCTTAGGCAACCCATAGAGCCCTGTGGAACATCACAGTCTGAGGCCAGGGAACCAACCTCTCCTGGAGGAAGGTTCCCAGAGAGTGACCCAGCCTCACTGCTAATGAGGAGCCCCAAAACCGCCACATGTGGGTGACCCAAAGCAAAACCTGTAGGAGCAGGAAGTGAGGCTGGCGATCACCCCCTGGTAACCCCGACCTGACTGGGAGACCCTCTGCCTACTCCGAGGCTGGCCAGGCCAGCCCAGTGCTGACTCACACCTGCCCATCAGGTAGAGCTAGCTGCTCTATGGCACTGTTAGAATCCACTGGGTGTGAGCGTCATCTTAGACACTATCCGCCAGCTCAGGGCAGAGGTTACAGATGGGAGATCCAAAGGGCCAGTCCTCTTCTACGGCCCACCTTGGGTGTCTTGCATGCGGAACCAACCAAGACACCTGTCCCTTCTCATTCTAACCGGTTCTCAACCTCACAGCTCTACAGGGAGTTCACTGTCTCTAGAAGCATCTTGGGTGAGACTCTCAGTCTGTCCTGCTGCCTGATCCCGAGGGGACACTCACCAGCCTTCCACCTCCTGTCATCGTCTGTGACCATGTCCACACCGCCAATGAGGTTGGCCCAGAACTCCTGCAGGTTCTCTGACTCGGGCAATTTCCCGGACATACCGGCTATCACCACCTCCTCCATGGCTCTTCTCTGTGGGGGAAGGTAGGTAGCCTGGTGGGCCTCCCTCATAGAGTCATTCCCAGCTACAGCCACCTGAATCCACAGGTAGCACACCTCACAGCCAGGCCCTGACTTTCTGAGAGCAAAGGGCTCAGAAAGCCCCCCAGTGGTGGAAACTAGCAGGACCCAGCTATAATCAATGGATGAGCCCGGGTGCTCGGGTTCCCTTGCACGGATAGCTACTTCTGAGGTTTTTAATCCCTTCCAGACACATGACCTGGCCTGACCCTACCATGCCTTGCTAGTTACCTGGGACCATATGATCTCCAGTTGCCTACTGGGTGCTCCATCCCAATCATAAGGAACTTGCAAACAGAAGTGGGGCTTCAAGAAGCAGGGTCTGGGACACTCTCACCTCAAGCCACGGGGAAGCCAACGCTTCCCTTTCATGATGAGGGTGGAGACTGACTGCCCTGCAGGGCCAGCCAGAACGCCAGGCATGGTAAGGACCCAGAGAGAACAGGCCCGACTACTTAGTGCTCAGGCCTAGCAGGGCTGAGGCAAACCGATCCCCTGCCAACGGATCCTTTCAGCAAGATCCGACCTAGAGTACCACTCCTAACTAGGTGCGGATCCGGGACAGGAGAAGCCTCTCGCCATTTGGTCGAACACCTTGTAACCTGGCTGAGCCAGCTGAAGGGTTTGATAGATCCTCTGGTCCCTAAGGCACTTGCCCAGGGCAGTTCAGGCCTTGCAGCCGTAGTCCAAGGAGAAGGCTTCCGCGCCACCCAGCCGGTGAGGCCTGGATGGTCTGATGACTTCCGCTGAGGCCCCTGGGGCCTCGTGCGCTCCCAGACCCACAACTGGCCTCTCCAAACTGGAGCCCGGGTACCACCGCGGCCTCCTGTGCCCTGCCAAAGCCTCCGGATGAGAGTGGAGGCCCCGGCCCCATCCACGAGGCACCCAGCCTCCTGCACCCGGCTGGCGCGGCGCCCACGTGACAGCGGCCCGCCGCGCTGGCTCTCCGCACACCCCTCCCGCGCCCCTCTCGGCCGGACCGCGGCGCACAGCCGGGTGGTTGGCTGTCGGAGGGGCGCGGCGGCGCTTTTGTGAGCGCAGGGCTGTTGAGGATGGGCGCCCGCCTGTCCTCCCACTGGAGCCGCGGCACCCCGACACCGGCCTGCCATCCCGGAACCCCGAACGCAGCGGCGTACCTGTCTGGGATCTGGAGGCAGACGACAAGCGAGGAGCGCGGCAGGCGAACTGGACGGGACGCTGCTGCCGTCTCTCTGGCTCCCTCTAGGCCGCGCCGGCGCTATTTAAACCGCGGCCATCCCCGCGCGGCCACGCCACATGGGCTGACAGCTTGGCTGCGCCGCCCAGGCCAATGAGCGTCGGGGCTGCGCCCCGGGACCCGGCGCGCCGCCGTCGGTGGGGTGATGCCCGCGCGCGCCGCCCCCAGCCGGGACCCTGCACAGGCGCGCGCTGGAGCACAAGGAACGCGCAGCCCCCGCCCGCTTCCGTCCCCGCCCCCGGCCTCCCGCGGGCCACGCGGGGCTCATCCCGACGCCCTCATCTCTGTCCTTTCTCTCACCCCCCCACCCCCGCGGCCGGGGCCAGGTGTGCACTGTGCGCGCGCAGTGTGGGTCGGGCGTGCTTGGTCACACTGGGAACTGCACTGAGGACACTGGGGCCACGCGGGGGAACAGAACAGGTCCGTGTCGCTGCGATTCCACGCCGTGATCGTAGCGCGCGCAGAGCCGAGGGGCGTGGCCTGCTCCACATCGAGACCAATTGGACACCGAGGCCGTTCTCGGTGGCCCAATGGTGGCGCGCGGGTGGGCGTTGCTAGGCAATAGGGTGATGGGCCGGCAAAAGCGGCAAAGCGCTTCTCGGGCCCCCGCGCAAGCGCGGTCGTTGACCCTGGCGGAGGGCGCCTCAGGCGGGGTTACTACCGGTCATCGTGGCCCAGCTTTCTCAGACACCCACCCTTTCTGTGGCCGCCTTGGAGACCAGGATGCGGGCAGGGACGAGAGCAGTAGGCAGGATAGGGAACACTGACGGGCGCGTGCCGCGGTCTCCTGAGTCCGTTCAGTGTCCAGGCGCGGCCATCTGGCGAGCGGGATACCACCCCTCCCCCGCCTGGTGGGAACAAAGGAGCGTCTGCGCGCCTCCCTGAGTTGCTGGTTTCCGGGACCCTCACCCTCCCTCCCTTTAAATTCCTCTTTTGAAAGGGTTATCGAATTTGGGGACGGGAGATGATGAAAACTCACCGACCAAAAAGACACAGACTGCTCAGAGTTGATCCCTTTCCTTCTGCCCTTCCACTACAGGCCCAGGCCACTAAGACCAACCTTATGGGCAGTGGCTTTGGGGGGGGGGGCGCTAAGGAGGGAGTAGTGTCAGTGGTCCTTGACTGCATGTCTATAGCAAAAGCCAGAGCCTCAGAGCCTTGCTTGTCAACCCTGGCTTCTAGCTTCTCCAGCTTGGCTGTCCACAGGCTCTCTGTGGAAGGAGGCTAAGTGGGGACCCTGAAGGGCAGCCTGTAGGACTGGCAGGTGTATTCTGCCCACATGCCGGCTTGCCCCCAAGTTCTCCTATTAGTGCCCCTGTGTCTTTAGGGCCTGTTCCATGGCCTACTGATGGCATCTCTTGTTGTAATGTGTATTCTATGGAGGTGAGGAGTGCAGGACCCAGGTCCTGCACTCTCTCTATTGGAGGGTCTTCACTTTGTTGTGTCTTTGGGTTTCAGGGTCAGCCTAGGAGAGTTTTATAAATGGCTTGTGCATGTGCCAGCCAGAGCTGTCCCACCCCACCTCCAGGTGCCCTGTGTTTGCCTTCTCGCTGGCCAGGCTGCTGGCTAACCATACTTGGTCAGCAGAGCTCTGCCCTCTGCAGCTACTGGGGTCTTCAGTGGAGGGGTTGTAACCAAGGAGAGCAGGCTGGAATGCAGAGTATGGGCCTGTGCAGAGGAGGATGCTGGGGTCAGCAGACTTCTCTGCTCATCTTTTTACCCATAGAGGTTGCAGGCTACATCTCAGCAAAGAGAGTGGACTGCCAGATGTGGATGTGGGAGAGCCACATCAAGATGGCCTGCCATTGCCCTTGCTGGTCTTGAAAGCACAGTGTGCCTAGGTGGGCTGTTGTGAAGACATCATCCTATGTCTCTTGGCGTATGCACCTCGAGAGCAGCCTACTACAGACACAGCAAGAGTGATCTGCAGTTGTGTGATACCTAGGCCTGAGGGTTTCAGCTAGCGTCCCAAGACCACATTACTGAGCGTGGGCTTTCTTGTGATGTTTGTGTGGCCCACACATGTGAGCCAGCCAGCGGGAACCACTATCAGGATTTTACACAGATGCAAAATGAAGCTGTAAGAGTCACATGATTAATCAGGGACACACAGCAACCTGGACCTGGGAGCTGCTTCCACCCCTGCAGCCCTGTGTGTCTTATGCCCAGCAAGGCTAAGGCCATGACCCTCTTTAAGATCTACTGTGGGCAGGAATGGTCAGGCAGGTCCCTTGATGAGGTTTTCAGTCGGCAGATGAGTATATTTCTGAGATAGGGCCTCGGCCAGGCTCATGCTCCTGGGAGGACCTCTCTCACAATGTTCCTTGGGGACATACTTTGCAGGTGGCCACTCTATTCTGCCCACCAGATTCTAGAGAAGAATAGTGTCACTGACAGGGTCAGTGCACAGTGGCTGTGGGTGGTGACACAGGCAGGTGGCAGAGACCAGCCCAGGATCTAGCCTGCATGTTGATACTTCATTTCCCAAGTAGGACAAGACAGACAACTTCACAGGCCAAGCAGATGGAGGAGGGTTTTAATTTCTCTTTAGTATCAGGCAGGCCAGCATTTGGGAGTCTGTCCTGTGTCACAGTCCACCTGTGTATTATGTGTGTACTCACTCCCAACTTGTACATGCACAGGCCCCGTGGACCAAGGTGGAGGCCCCTGTGCAGTGCCCTGCAGGAGGCTGAGATCTAGTCCTTGAGGTTGTAGTTGCGGATCCTTGGGTGCCGCTGTGGCTGGCAGTTTGCAGGCTTTGCTGGATGCGACTTGCTGGGTCTGGGGTGTGAGGCTTTTGGCTGAGCTTCCATCTTTAGCCCTTTGACAGCAAAGGCCCTTTGTGTGGGGACAGGGCTCCGGCTGACCCTTTGTGTGGGGACAGGGCTCCGGCTGGCCCTTTGTGTGGGGACAGGGCTCCGGCTGACCTTTTGGAAACAGCTGGGTCCCAGAGGTGCGGGACACTCTACAGGCAAGAAGTAGAAAAAGATGTAGGTTAGGATCACAGGAAACGGAGGTGGGTATGTGCCCAGAGTTGGTCATATCATAATCAGCAGCCTGTAAGGACTCAGTCTGCTTTTCTCTGCAGGAGCCTATACAGGCCAGCAGGCCCTCCGGAGTGCCCTAGCCCTGGCCAGTGGCAGCAACGGTATTGGGTCCTGACTAGGGTGTAGGAGGTCTGTGTGGGCACAGGCTTCACATATCTTCAACTGATCCTGGGCCTGCCTCTTCCCTACCGCACAGAAATCTGGGCTCTGGAAACAAAAGAAAGCACTGAACAAAACACCCTGAGCTGTTATAACCATTTCCTAAGGGCATGGGGGCAGGTGGCCCCACCTCCCATTCAAGCCAAGCCACCTCATCGAGAGTTCAGTGAGTTGTCCTGTGCTTGGGGCTTGCGTGTACAGGGAGTGTTCGTGAACACTTCTGACACAGACAGGCCAAGGACTGTCTGGTAAGCTGTACCACACACACAGGCACAGGTTAAAGCCTAGAGCAGCTCTGCCAGAGTCCACTTGAGCCGTAGTCAAAGTGGTCACTTTATTGCCGCTGCTGCGGCTGCTGCTAGAACCCAGACTTCATGGGTAAGGGCCTGCTAGTAAGCCCCACTAGTTAGTAAGCCCCACTAGTTAGTAAGCCCCACTAGTTAGCCCACTAGTAAGTCCCACTAGCTTTTGTAGATGATCATCTTTATCTTTTGATCTTTTGTGTACTTTGAATCTTTGATACTAAAAATGTCTTATCTTTTTTTTTTTTTTTTGGTTCTTTTTTTCGGAGCTGGGGACCGAACCCAGGGCCTTGCGCTTCCTAGGCAAGCGCTCTACCACTGAGCTAAATCCCCAACCCCAATGTCTATCTTTTCTAAAACTATTTCACCTCCCTCAGGCACACAGACAGACCTATCCTTCCTCCCTGGCAACCTGGCCCAGCAGACAGGAAGCTTCTGGGGCTTTTGCATTTTTATACTTTTTTTTCCCTCCTTTTTAGACAGGAACTACTATGCAGTTCTGGTTTACCTGGAACTCACTATGTAAACTGCTTGGCCTAGACATTAGGGACACACCTGCCTCTGCCTCCCAAGTGGAGGGATTAAGAGCATGCAACACAACACCATGCACTATATCTTACAGCAGAGTCTGGTGTCTTGGGGACACAGCCCACTGCTTGCCAGTCTTAGCTCAGCTGTCTTATGTGCATGTCTGTCCAGAGCTGAGGAGCCTATCTCTGTGACTCCCGTGGACCTGGAACATGCCGCATGGGCACAGGGTAGGTAGGGTAAGAGTCAGTAGAGCCACAGAGTGCCTGGCAGAATCTAATGTGCTGTGGGCATGGAGCCTGAGTGCTTGCATAGGCTCCAGAGAAGTGAGCTGCCCTCCTCCCTGTCCTGAGACTGTGTGGGTCTCTTTTTCTTTGGTTTCTTTTAAATCAGGGTCTTGCTTTGTAATGCAGGCTGGAGTCATGGCAATCCTCTTGCTTCAGGCTTGTGAGAACGCAGTATGTGATACCATGCCCAGCTTTCTGAGGAAGGAACTTTTTGAAACATTTAGAAGCAGCAACCTCATTAGGGTCATTTCTGCCCTAGCTCCTGCAGGACAAGGCTGTGCTGACTCAGGATCCTGAGGACACCTGCTAGCTATGCCTGGTTCTCCAAACCTAGACCACCCTCCTCTTATACACATGTTCCTCCCAGCACCAGCTAACCATATCACATGGCTCTTCTCCTCTAAGTCTTCCAGAAGGCATCATGGAGGGCAGGAATCATAGAAGGGCTCCATGCTAGGTCCTCTTGCTGCCGACCTGGCCCAGCCAGGTAGGAGCAAAGGCCAAGGAAGGAACTAGCCTGATCTAACCAGTGGTCACAGTGGAGCTGTTCATGACTCAGGCCAGTGTCAGACAAGTAGCTTCTAACTGGCACCAAGAGCTAGACACACTTACTTGAGCTGTTCCTAAGTAGGTCTAGTTAAAGGAAGAACAGGACACTCTTCTTGGTGGCCTCTCTTTAGACAGTCCTCCCTGTGTGGGGGAAGGAGGTACCTGGCCCAACTCCCAGGCCTCCAGGGCCCCAGCCCACTCACTACTTTGCAGCTAGGAGACATAGCACTGGGAATCCCAGGCCTGGCTGAGGTTTGGTTCCCACCTGTGCTGACCTGAGGTCCAACCAGTAACTGGCCCATAAAACCCACTCTGCCTATCTGGGACTCTATGTTGTCACCTGGGCTCTTGAGTAGTAAGCACCAGGGAGAAGTCAGGACGCACAGATGTCCTGGGCATTGCCAGGCAAATACTCGTGCACACCAGCCTCCTGTTTGATCTGCCTCTGCCTAGCATTTGACTTGTGGAAAGTTCTGGTTTGTAAGGTATTTTAGTCCCTGTGGCTTTTAATTGAGGGAGAGGTATCGGAGCCTTATGGGTCCATATGTGCAGTTACTGCATGTTTTCACTGAACATTTGATCCTGGACTGTGTTTGGAGATGGGCCTGATTCTCATCTACCCTAAAGTGTCTGAGCCTCAGCTCTCTTGCCCCTGAAATTCCTAGGCCCAGGAGTTACCTTCAGAGCTACTACCCCAGCTGCTTGGCTCCAGGATATGGTGTGACCTCCTGGCTCCATGGATGCCCTGATGTGGCTTTTCAAAGGACTGGACTCAGGTCTCCAGAACCTGCCTTGGGGCTAGAGAGGGCTTGCCCTGGACTCTGGCAACAGTTCAAGACTCAGTTCATGTTGTGGCCCTGGGCACAGCTGTCAAGACCTTTCTATCCCATCTTATTTATGGCTGCTCCAGCCAGTCCTGTCTTTGGGGTTAACCAACCTTCACAGAGACCTCTCCTATCCCCATGGGATCTTGTGTGCACCTCAGTTTTCTTGGCATTTGCCCTGAGCTCCTTTTTCCATCACGCTTATCAGTGAGGTCGTATTACACTTCTGGCCTGTCAGACTCTCCAAGGCTCCCAGAGTCCAAGCCTTCAGTGAGGCCTGCACAGGGGACATGATCTTGCTTCCTCAGCCCTCATATTCACATGCAATGGTGGCCTGGCATCCCCACTAAACCCCTGCCTCAATGCCTTTTCCTAAAGGAGCCTTTAATTTCAGGTAATCAGATGCCACCTAACTCCTCACTATCATCACCTTGGGGAACCCAAAGTTGTGTGGCCTCCATTGGAGCAGCTTAGGCTCCATTCACAGGCCTGTTGGACACCACGTTCTCTTGAGCTGTGCTACAGCAGAAAAGCAGGAACCTCAACCAGTGCCCACTGCCACGCCATGGGGTTCAGAGAGGCAGCCCTTGGTGGTTGGGTCCCACCATCCCTCCTGAAGATTACTTTGCCAGGTGTGGACACTAGACCTATCTCTTTCTGGCTGTCCTGCTTATATCAAACCATCTGCAGACAGAGATCCTGTGCAGCTACCAGGCCTAACTCTAATTCTGCCTCTGGCAGGGCTGGGGGAAGGGGAGAGACAGGGCTGAGGACAGGGGTGACGGTTGCAAGAGGAACTGCACTGTGAGGTGGCCTCAGAACTGGCTTGCCTCTGGATACATTCTCGGGAAGACAGACAATAGTGTGGGCAGGAGGTGAGAGCGGGGCAGAGGAGGCCAGGGATGTAACAGGAATCTCAAGTTGTTTAGGAAGCTGTGAACCTGCTTCAGGGGCCACACTGTTCTATTCTCTGCATGTAGAATCCTGTGTGTGCGCAGATGGTGTGTGGCTCTACCAGATGTTCTTTAGGGGTGGCCACCTTGTCATGACAGAAGAACTTTTGCAGGGCCTGCCTACTGACTGGAGGTTCCAGGTGGGCTCCTGAGCAGCCTAAGCCATGCTGGCAGAACAGATCAAGGCTGGTGCAGGCTGGTAGGCCCTCATGGATGGCTACATTGTGGGTAGCAAGCCCCTCACTATCTGCACCTCCCCTCCCTGCGGCACCTCAGGGATGGCTGTGGCATCTCTGGGCTGCTGTACCTTAGCTGTTCTCTGCTTTCCCGGCCCAGGACAGCTGAGTGAGGCAATGTTCCCCACATCTACCAGTGTGGCCTTATGGGAAGAGGCTGCTGGCCACGCTGACACAGGCTGCCCAGCTTGCTCAAGACATCATGGGCGGCTGGCCAGGTCAAAGGCCTGCTCTGGAATCATTCTCTGGAGGTTTGGCCAATGACCCTTTGGACCCCATGAGCTGCTTTCTGTCCCCCCAGGAAGAAGAGGCGGAGGGTGACACGCCTGTGGCACATGCAGGAAGGGTGCGCTCGCCCAGGCATGGGTCTGAGGCCAGGGCCAGAGACACAGGCAGTGCTCCACACAAGGCCATGGCTGTGTTCACTCAGGTCTCAGCTTCAGCAAGCCTCTCTGTGAAGGATGGGAGACCTACTCCCCCAGACTGAAATGTGGAGGAGAACTGCAGGAAGATGAGCAGACATGGCTTCACCCAACTAATGCTCAGCACCTCTTGGGTCCACAGGGGATCAGGCCCCAGACAAAAGGCCTTGTGGCATGGGCTAGGCGGGGGGTACTCGGGTTGGATGTGGGTAGATATTATCCAGTGCTATGCTTCTCTGGGCTAGGGATGCAGGATCAGTTCTGCAGAATAGTGTGCCAGTGTGTACACTGAGGTGAGGTTCCTCCTGCGAGCACTACATGTGGAGCTTACAGCTGAAGGCTGCCCTCCTACCTCAGCTGCCTTCAGCTCCCTCACACCACTGAGAGCTCAGTGGTGTTTCCAAGACAGGCGGGAAACTACAGGGCCTCACTCACTGCAAGGAGAGGGGGAGCTTTGGGGTTCACAGGCTGGGCCACTGAGTCAATCACAGACAGGGATTAACATCAGATCATGATGTTCCCGGGAGGCCTGGTCTTCCCACTCTTCTCCTAGACCTCTTGAGTTCTGCCCATACTGGTTTAGGAGCACACAATGCTTCCATGTTTAAGGCCAGAGGCCATTGTCCTCAGGAGAGCACAGGCCAGCCACTCTGGCTGGTGAGGAGGGTCTCTCTGGTCACTAGGACACTTCTGGGTTGTGACACCTGCTGGTGTTCCAGGTATCTCACTTGTACCTCCACCTACATTCCACTATATGCAGCTTATATACTATAGATACTTAAATACTATACTGGCCCTGCTTATATGAGGGGTCCCCAGGTATCCAGTGACGGGGCTTATCCCCAGATACAGAGTGATGTGAACTTTGCAAATTTATACCCTCAGTGATAGAATAAAGTGTCCTGTTAGCCTGTTATTGGCTTTCCGTTTTAGACAAAAGTTGGTGGTACCACAATGCACATGCCGAGAGAAGACTGTTTCTCCTGAGTGCCCAACCAATCTCTTACCTCCAGTTCTCAATGTCAGGCCTGACAGGGGACATGGCCTTTGCCCCACTAGACTGATTAGTTCTGAAGTTTAATTGGGAAGGCCACATTTCCTAATCCTGAGCATGAATGGGAAGTTTTATTAAAGAACTGCTGCCAGGGTACCCAGCAGTAGTGACCTGAGCTAGCCCTGTTGCTTTGGCTGTGAAGAAATCAGGAAGCAAGTAGGTGCCTGAGGGGTGTGTAGGGTTCACACACACCAAAGTTCCACCATTGTGGACCCCAGGGCACACACAGTTTTCAAGGGCAGCATTGTTTACCTGGGTCAGACTCAGCTCAGACTTATGCATCTTTGTTCTGGATTGTAACAGCTTTTCATGAACTATAGGTATAGCACAGGTTTTTTTTTTTTTTTTTTTTTTTTTTCCTTTTTTTCGAAGCTGGAGACTGAACCCAGGGCCTTGTGCTTGCTAGGCAAGCGCTTTACCACTGAGCTAAATCCCCAACCCCTTATAGCACAGGTTCTTAAAGTGAAGAGAGAGGGGTTGGGGATTTAGCTCAGTGGTAAAGCGCTTGCCTAGCAAGCGCAAGGCCCTGGGTTCGGTCCTCAGCTCTGGAAAAAACAAAAACAAAAAAACAAAATAACCAACCAAAAAAAAAAAAAAAGTGAAGGGAGAACTCTGGTTTGGGTTTTTTGGGTTGTTTCTTGTTTGTCTGTGTAGGCCTGGCTATCCTGGAACCCACTGTGCAGACCAGGCTGTTGTTGAGTTCACAGAGATCCTGAGTGCTGGGACTAAAGGCATGCACCACCACACTGGGGGATTCTGGCTTTACATAAGGGCTTACATCTAGACCCTCTAGTAGAAACTTCTAAAGCAGGGAGAGGCCAGGTGTGGGGAGGCAGAGGCAGAGGCAGAGGCAGAGAGGCAGAGGCAGAGAGGCAGAGGCAGAGGCAGAGGCAGAGGCAGAGGCAGAGAGGCAGAAGCAGAGAGGCAGAGGCAGAGGCAGAGGCAGAGAGGCAGAGGCAGAGAGGCAGAGGCAGAGAGGCAGAGGCAGAGGCAGAGGCAGAGAGGCAGAGGCAGAGGCAGAGGCAGAGGCAGAGAGGCAGAGGCAGAGAGGCAGAGGCAGAGGCAGAGGCAGAGAGGCAGAGGCAGAGAGGCAGAGGCAGAGGCAGAGGCAGAGGCAGAGGCAGAGGCAGAGGCAGAGGCAGAGGCAGAGAGGCAGGTGGATCTCTGGGAGTTCCTAGCCTGCAGAGTTGAGAGAGAGAGAGAGAGAGAAAGAGAGAGAGAGAGAGAGAAATGAGGAAAGAAATTAAGAAATTTTAGGAAACAGTCAGGTCCTATCTTCTCCAAATTATCTATAAGATTAGAAAAATGCTAAGACCTGTAACTCTAGAACATAGGAGGCAGAAGCAGTAGGATCCTGAGTTCAGGTTCAGCATGGGTTAGATAGTGAGGCCTTATCTCAAATACTAAAACAGCCAGCATTGGTGGGCCTTTAGTTCCAGTAAAAGCAGGCAGATCCCTGTGAGTTTGAGGCCAGCCTGGTCTATAGAGTGAGTTCCAGGACAGTCAGGGCTACACAGAGAAACCCTGTCTCAAAACAAACAAACAAACAAACAAACAAACAAACAAATCAAAAACTGAAGTTGGAAAATGGCTCAGTAGGTTAAAGTGCTTGCTATACAAACTTTTAACTTGAGGTCTATCCCAAGAGCCCATGCAAAGGTGGAAGGAGAGAACTTAAGTTAACTGTCCTCTGACTTCTGTGTGAGTGAATGGTATGTACATGCCCTGTTCCCAGACACACACACACACACACACACACACACACACACACACACACACACACACACACACAAAACCATAAAATACAGACAAGACAAACCCAATCAGTTCTAGGCGAGCACATTGCTGCAATGTCAAGCTCACGGCTGCCCCTCAAGGCTGGCCCACACGAAGTCTGCTTCTCCATGTTCACTTCAGCAGAGATAAAGTACTGGGCAAGGTTTAAGGCCTGTCTGTGATGACACGAATATCCATATCCGGGGTAGAAAGTACCTTTTTACAGTTCTGGGGACAGAACTCGAGGCTTTGTGTATGCTAAGCACACACTCCAGCCCTGAACTCCAGCCCCTGCTAGGAGAAATGCTGAGCTTGATAAAGATCCCATTGAGAAGCACACAGCAATCATCACATTTAGAAACTTCAGCCTAATCCCCTTCGATTTAGGAAGGATACAAGACAACTACTGTCACCACTCCTGTTACCATGGTGTTAGGGGGCCCAGCCAACTCTTTAAGAAAAGGAAAAGGAGTGTATGGCTTGGAAGAGAAGAAAAGAAGGAAGACAGCATCATCTACTTAGCAAGAGAAAGAATCAAAGCCAAATTGTGAAGGTCTATTCAGGAGCTCAGAAAGGCAGCAGCTCCACCTACACTCCCCGGCCCTTTCTGAAGCAGCTTCGAGAGCCACGACTTTAGGAACAGCAGAAGTGAAGTGGCTGCCACTCTGCAATAAAGTTTTCCTGGCACTGCCCAGTGTCTGGGCCTGGGTGGGAACACACCTCAGGGCTGGGTACCTGCTCGTCAGTCTAGGAAGTCCTTTGCTTTATATCTTTTTTTTTCTTTTTCTTTTTTTTTCTTTTTTCTTTTTTCTTTTTTTTTTCGGAGCTGGGGACCAAACACAGGGCCTTGTGCTTGCTAGGCAAGCGCTCTTCCGCTGAGCTAAATCCCCAACCCCCTTTTATATCCTTTTAAAAAAGGGTTATAGGTTCTTCTCTTCAGGCTGACTCTCCACAGCAGACTTTTACTCAAGCTATTGGGGGCGGGGTGCCAGGCTCTTCCATTGGCTCTGTCCCCTGGGTTCTACTATACTCCCATGATGCTGGAGCTCCTGGCCTGCTTGTCAGCAATAATGGCCTCCCCTGGTGTCCCTAAATCCACAGAGGAGAACAATTAAGAGGCCTCCAATGGCTTGATGAGAATTATAAGTATCCTTCAAGGATCTCAAGTGGTCTCCAAACAACACACGTGGAAAGACAAGGCAGACTACATAGTCTTGGCTTGATCTTGCCAGTGATAGACCCAGATCTCCAAGGAGAAAGAATGTAGTAAGAAGTAGTAGTAGTAGTAGTAGTAGTAGTAGTAGTAGTAGTAGTAGTAGTAGTAGTATGTGTGTGTGTGTGCGCGCGTGCGCGTGTGTGCGTTGGGTGTGGGAGGGGGTTCATGTGTGCCACAGCATGCACTTTGGAAGCTACAGGACAACTTGTGAGAGTTATTTCCTTTCATAGAGACGGTTCCTAGATGGAACTCAAGTTAGGCTCAGAGGCAAATACCCTAACGTGGTGAACCACCTCTCAGGCCTCTTAAATCATTTTTAATTTACATACAATAGAGTGCATTATTCTAGATCTTCCTATCTAGTTTGTAAAGTATCTGCCTCTCCTTTTTTTTTTTTTTTTTTTCTTTTCTTTTTTTCGGAGCTGGGGATCAAACCCAGGGCCTTGTGCTTGCTAGGCAAGCACTCTACCGCTGAGCTAAATCCCCAACCCCTCTGCCTCTCCTTTTTAAAGAGGCAGATATTTATTTGTTTGTTTGTTTATTTAAAGTACACTGTAGCTGTTTTCAGACATACCAGATCTGATCCCATTACAGATGGTTGTGAGTCACCATGTGGTTGCTGGGAATTAAACTCAGGACCTCTGGAAGAGTAGCCAGTGCTCTTAACCCCTGAGCCATCTCTCTCCAGTCCCTGGCTCAGGCCTCTAAGTGCTGGATTATATGTATATGCTGTCAGGTTTGTTTTGCAGTGTTGGAGGTTAAACTGGAGCCTTCCAGGGTAGAAGTAATGGCTAAAAGCACTTGTTGCTCCTACACAGGACTTGGTTCCAATTCCACACACCCATAACTAACCCATAAAAACCATAATTTTTATACATAAAATAAATAAAAACAAACTGGGACCTTCCACAATATAAGATGAACAGTCTGTCTTCACTCTAACCTTTCTGGTTTTTGTTGTTTTGAGATAGGGTCTCCCTATGTAGCTCTGGCTGCCTGGAAAAGTCTATGTAGACCAATTTGGTCTCTCCCTTGCTTCCCAAGTACTGGAATTAAAGCTTTTTTTTTTTTTTTTTTTTTTTTTTTTTGTGGGTTCCTGGAGCAGACCCTGTGATACTGGAATAAAGAGTGTCTCCTGACAGGTGTGGTGGTGCTGAGGAGACTGGGGTGGGTGGGGCAGAAAGGGCTTTCTCTTTACAATCTGCTTGTCCCCTTTCTGGCTTCATTATGTTGTAGGACTGCCTGGCCATCCGGCAGGCGGAGGAATATGGGCATTAGGTTCCCACCAGAGGTGGAAGCTGCAGTGCCTTCTTGACTTGCTAAATTGTTTGGTTTTGAGACAGGATCTCACTCTGTAGGTCAAGCTGGCCTGAAACTCACTATGTTGTCCAGGATGGCTTAGAACTAATGTGAATCCTACTGTCTTAGCCTCCTGAATGCTAAGATAACAGGTATGAGCAGCCAGACTGGCTTGAATTTATTTTTTTAAGTTTTATTTATTATTATATTTATATGAGTACACCTTAGCTGTCTACACATCAGAAGAGAGCATCGGGTCCCATTACAGATGGTTGTGAGCCACCATGTGGTTGCTGAAAATTGAACTCAGGACCTCTAGAAGAGCAGTCAGTGCTCTTTTTTTTTTTTTTTTTTTTCTTTTCTTTTCTTTTTCGGGGCTGGGGACTGAACCCAGGGCCTTGCGCTCGCTAGGCAAGCGCTCTACCGCTGAGCTAAATCCCCAACCGCAGTCAGTGCTCTTAATTGCTGAGCCATCTCTCCAGCACAAATTTTATTTTTTTTAATCATTTAAAATATAAAAATTTTTTTCTTTTCTTTTTTTCGGAGCTGGGGATTGAACCCAGGGCCTTGCGCTTGCCGCTGAGCTAAATCCCCAACCCTAAAAAATTTTAAAATGTAATGTGTATTTGCATGAGTTTATGTGCAACGCATGCATGCAGATGCCGGTGGAGGCCAGAGGGTATTGTCTCCTGGAACTAGAGTGGAATTAAGGCAGTCATGAGCTGACAGACACAGATGCTGAAAACCCAGTCTAGATCCTCTACAAGAACAGTAAGTGCTCTTAACCACTGAGCTGTCTGTCCAGCTCCTATATTTCAATGGTTAGATTATCACCGTCATTATTGCCACTATTATTACATGTGTGTGTGTGTGTGTGTGTGTGTGTGTGTGTGTGTGTGTGTGTGATATGTGTGACTACACAAACATGGCCATTAGAGGACAACATCCAGGAGTCATTTCATTCTTTCTCTCCTTCTCTCCTTCTTCCCTTCCTTCTTTCCTTTTCAAGACAGGGTTTCTCTGTGTAGCCCTGGACATTCCAGAAACTCACTCTGTAGACCAGGCTGGCCTTGAACTCAGAGACCTGCCTGCCTCCGCCTCCCTAATGTTGGAATCAGGGAGTCATACCACCATGCCTGGCAAGTCAGTTATTGCTTGATACCATCAGCCTCGTTGGCAAGCTCTTTTAATTACTATCCCATCTCGAAGCCCAAAATTGTGCTTTTCAGACAGGAATTTAACTCTGTAATCCCTGAGTGCCAGAATTACAGCATGTGCTACCATGGCCCCTTTGATTTTTTTTTTTTTAATCTGTTTGAGACAGAGTCCCATCCTGTAACTCTAGTTGGCCTGGAATCCGTTCTGTAGACCAAGCTGGCACCCAAGTCACAGAGATCCATTTGCTTCCACCTCCCTAGTGCTAGGATTAAAACTGTGGGTTACCATACCAGGGGGCTGTGTGTGTGTGGGGGGCATCCATACCAGGGGGCTTTGTGTGTGTGTGGGGGGCATCCATACCAGGGGGCTTTGTGTGTGTGTGTGTGGGGCATCCATACCAGGGGGCTTTGTGTGTGTGGGGGGGGGCATCCATACCAGGGGGCTTTGTGTGTGTGTGGGGCATCCATACCAGGGGGCTGTGTGTGTGTGTGGGGTTACCATACCAGGGGGCTTTGTGTGTGTGTGTGTGTGTGTGTGTGGCATCCATACCAGGGGGCTGTGTGTGTGTGTGTGTGTGTGTGTGTGGCATCCATACCAGGGGGCTGTGTGTGTGTGTGTGGGGGGGGTTACCATACCAGGGGGCTGTGTGTGTGTGGGGGGGTTACCATACCAGGGGGCTTTGTGTGTGTGTGTGGGGCATCCATACCAGGGGGCTTTGTGTGTGTGTGGGGGGGCATCCATACCAGGGGGCTTTGTGTGTGGGGGGGGGCATCCATACCAGGGGGCTTTGTGTGTGTGTGGGGGTCATCCATACCAGGGGGCTTTGTGTGTGTGTGTGGGGGGGGGTGTTACCATACCAGGGGGCTTTGTGTGTGTGTGGGGGGTGTTACCATACCAGGGGGCTTTGTGTGTGGGGGGGGTTACCATACCAGGGGGCTTTGTGTGTGTGTGTGTTGGGGGGGGGCATCCAAACAGGACTTCTCTATGTAGCCCTGACTGTCCTGGAACTTGCTCTGTAGACTTGGCTGGCCCCAAACTTGGTGACACCTTCTTCTGCCTCCGAGTGCTGGGATTCAAGGCCTGAGACATTACTGTTCAGCTCTATGATTTTTTTTCCCAGTCATAAATACTTGTGATTTTTTTTTCATCTAAGCCATCCATCATGAAAATGTTTAAGATAAGCCTAGTATGTTGGCATACCCGGATCTCTGTGAATTCCAGAAAAGCCAGGGCAAACCATGTCTTAAAAAAAAGGAAGGAGGGGTTGGGGATTTAGCTCAGTGGTAGAGCGCTTGCCTAGCAAGCACAAGGCCCTGGGTTCGGTCCCCAGCTCCGAAAAAAAGAAAAGAAAAGAAAAAAAAAAAAAAGGAAGGAAAGGAAATGTTAAGTTAAAAACAAGAAGACACTAGGTTTGGTGGCTCACACTGTGATTTCCACACCTGAGAGGCAGAGATGCAGGAGGATTGCAAGTTCAAATTCAAGCTAAAGGAAAGGAAAGAAAGAGGCAATATGGCTGGGCAGGGAGAACGCCTGTGTGGAAAGATTCTCACCTTTCATCTGATTCGCTCGGTACCGGCTGGAGCATGACAAAGTGGGTACAGGGTCACTGTGATACAAACCTCTACACATCAGCCTCCAGATGATGTCACAACTCCTGCCCAGCCCCCTATGGCTCCCACCCCAGTTATTTCCCTGCCTGTGGGCCTGGGAGGAAAACACATGTATGTGCACAGACCTTAAATATATTCTTTGATACTGGGATGTCTGAGTATCACGGCCATCAGAAGAGGCCTGTGTCCTCGAAATCACATGAGGTAGAGGTGTCGGTCTCCTCGGAGATTCTTCACGCATCTTTCAAGACCTTCACTTCTGTGCACTCTCTCACATATTCAATGGAGAAAGTTCTGCCTTTGGCAAGCTTTACAAGTAAAACGTGTATAGGATCCAGTGCTAAACACTGGGGTCAGTATGGCTGCAGCATACAAGCTCACCCACACGTCCTGTGCCATTGTGATTTATGGCTAATAAGTCCTTTGGCCTTTGTCCCTATTTCCTGGTGTATAATTGCTAAAATCAAGTAGACTCACACCTTAATATCTACTGGGTTTGGCTCCAGGCCATCTCGCTCCCCAACACTAAATATACCCTAGTCCTTATATGAGATGCCTCAGTGTTTAAACATGAGTTTTGAAAGATGCCACTGACTCTACCTCACTCTTGATTCCATATAACTTAACATACAATATACACGCCCACCCTCTAAACAACTGCCAGACTGTATGGTGGGGGGTGACAGAATAAAGTGTATACATGTTTAATACAAGCTCCCCTTTTGGTTGAGGTCAGGCGTGCAGATTAGCTTTATTTTCTGCTTGCTTGGCCTTTTTTTTATTGACAAACTAACATCTACTGAACTCATGTCAATACTTATTCAGTAGAATAGCACAAACGGAAAGATTACGTTAGGAAAATATTATGGTATGATATATGGCCTGAAGACAAAGCCAGTCCTGTTGTGGCTGGGCATGGTGACTTACGTCTGTTCATGCTACAGTTCTCTGGAAGCTGAGACAGGAAGATTTGCTGCCCAAGCTGGAATTACAGGCCTTTGCCACAAGGGTCAGCTGAAAAGGTTATTTCAATTTAGCTTTCCTTATTGGAGATGTTGCTCTGTGATAGAGGACTAGCCTACCTTATACATGACCCAGGGCTCAATCCTCTCAGCAGAACAAAATTAAGGAACTAAACAAAACCACTTTCTTTGCAAGGTTGAACTGGCAGCTAGAACAATAGAAAAGTAACTGATTAAGCAACACTGGCTAGCCTTATAGGCTATTCTGTGAGAGGATTAGGGTAGAGAGAACTGTTTTCTTGCCAATTGAAAGTGGCCTGTTTGAGAATTTGGCAGTTGTCTCTTTAGGACTAATTTCTAGAAGGTGAGGTAAAGAGCTTGGCTTTAAGTTGGACAGGAATGGCAATTCTATGTTGACACCTTAGCTTGGTCCACTGCTGGACCCCAACAGTGACCTGCTATTTCTGCATACCTGGTTTTCTTTTTTCTTTTTTTAAAGATTTATTTATTTACTATATGTAAGTACACTGTAGCTGTCTGCAGACACACCAAAAGAGGGCATCAGATCCCATTACAGATGGTTGTTAACCACCATGTGGTTGCTGGGATTTGAACTCAGGACCTCTGGAAGAGCAGTCGGTGCTCTTAACCACTGAGCCATCTCTCCCGCCCAAGTCCTGGTTTTCTAGAGCTGAACCATTTCTTCCATTTCTTGGCTATTGCTTTTGTGCTCCTTGTGTCCCCTCTAGAGATCTTGTTTCTATGCACTGTGCCTGCGTGGGTATAGAGATACCGTGTGCCTGCTGTGCTCTTTTGTGGAGGACCTGGGACTGTTGTGTCCTGCCGTAGAGATGCTTTCCTGAGGAAACACTCCTTGTTGAGACTTAATCCTCTCACAGAAAAAAAAAATTAGCCTAAGCAGCTGTGTTAACTGGTCAGTTGTTTTTCTTTTGCTGGATTCTTGGCCTTCTTAACCTATTTTTAGATTTTTTTTTCCCCTGAGAGAGGGGGTGTCTTGTGGCTGTGGTGACAAACTCCTGTAATCTCAGCACCTTGGGTATGGAGGCAGGAGGATGAGTTCCAGTGTACTGTCACCCTCAGCTGTATTCAACCCTGTCAGAGAGAGAGAGAGAGAGAGAGAGAGAGAGAGAGAGAGAGAGAGAGAGAGAGAGCGTGCAAGCGCTGTAGAGCACTGGCTGCGCTTCCAAAGGACCCAGGTTCCATCTCCAGCACCCACACGGCAGCTCACAACTGTCTGTGGCTCTAGTCCCAGAGGATACAGCAGTCTCTTTGGGCTTCAGACATATGTGTAGGCAGAACATCCATGTGCACAGAATACATGTGCTGGTATGGAACTCCCAGGTTCCACTGGTCCTTCTGCCTTGTCTGTGGAGTAACCGTGATTATTTATCTATATAGGACCATAGGTGTGTGTCACTGCCTTGTTGTGTGGGCTCCTGGGGGCGGGATAGAGCTCAATTTTAGCTTTTACTCCAAGTCAGATAGCAGAGTGTTTAGACCATGTAAATACATTTTGTGAAGCCAGAGAATGAACTAAATTACATCTGTCTGGTGAGACCTATTTTAAAAAAAACATTGATGAGGGTGGTTCAAGACAGGTTTTCTTTGTGTAGCCCTGCCTTTCCTCTTGTTTTAAAGACCAGGCTGTCCTGAACTCAGAGACCTACCTGCCTTGCTCCACCCCCCACAAGACCCCCACCGCATGCTGGGCTAAAACGGCTGGCCTTTTTTTAAAAAATAAAGGAAGCCTAGGTTGGTCTCAAACTCCAGGTATAGCTGAATCACTTGATTGTCCTGCCTTCCCCCTGCCACCCCTCCCCCCACATGCTAGGATGACAGACCCATGCTACTATATTTATGCTGTGCTGGGTATGGAGGACTCTAGGTAAACATTCTTATCAATTGAAGGTTCTCAGCCCACCTAGTGTTCTAACACTGAGCTACAGGCCAGCTATGTTTGCTTTTTCCTTTTTTTTGCTTTTTCGAAACAGGGTTTCTCTGAGTAGGTCTGGATTCATTTTGTAGACCGGGCCAGCCTGGAACTCAGAGATCAGCCTGCCTCTGCCTCCTGAGTGGTGGGACTAAAGGCGTGCAACCATAAAGGCAGGCCTGTTTGGTTTTTTTGTTTGTTTGTTTGTTTTTGTTTTTTTCTTTTTTTCGGAGCTGAGGACCGAACCCAGGGCCTTGCGCTTGCTAGGCAAGAGCTCTACCACTGAGCTAAATCCCCAGCCCTGCCTGTTTGTTTTTTAAGTTACTGCTCTTGGAGACAAGATTTCTGTGTCATTAACCTTGTACTTTCAGCCATTCTATTTCAACCTAAGCACTAAAGTTACTGGAAGGAATATACACCAGACCAGGCCTGGTCTGTATTTCCAAGTGGAAATCCTGGTTTGTGGTTTTTAGTTTCCAAGAGGAGCCTATCAGGATTTTTATCTAGCCTTATGTACAATGTGCTAGTTTTTCTTTGATAGCATTAAGGTTTTTTTCTTTACCTCCTTCTTTAAAAAATGTTTTTTTATTAGTGTGTGTGTGTGTCTGTGTGTGTGTGAATGTGTGTCTGTGTGTGTGTGAATGTGTGTCTCTGTGTGTGTGTGTGGTGTGTGTGAGTGTGTGTGTGAATGTGTGTGTGTCTCTGTGTGTGTGTGTGTGTGTGTCTCTGTGTGTGTGTGTGTGAGCGTGTGTAGGTGTATGATATAAGTGGAGAGTCTATGGTACACGTTTGGGGGCAGGAGTCAGCTGAAGAGTTAACCTCTCCCACGTATATGTGGGTTACAGGGACCCGGCTCAGAGCACTGGGTGTGCCTGGCAAACTTAGCTGGACCTCCTCCCTAGGCCACTTGTCACTGTTTTTTAAAAAAACGTGATTACGCTGCTGGGTGGTGTGTGCCTTTTATCCCATCACTAAGGAGGCAGAGGTGGTGATCTCTGTGAGTCTGAGGCTAGTGTGTCTACATAGTGAGCTCGAGACCAGCCAGAGCTACAAAGTGAACCTTATCAAACCAACTGACCAAACAACTGGTCAAGAACAAATACACATCCTTGCCAGCATGTGCTGTCACCAGCAAGTGCTGTCACCTGAGGTTTTGATCTTAGCCATTCTGATTGGTGTCAGGTGGAATCTCACGGTCATTTTGATTTGCATTTCCCTGATGACTAAGGACTTTCAACATTTCTTTAAGTGCTTCTCAGCCATTCAAGATTTCTCTGTTGTGAATTCTCTGTTTAGCTCTAATATCCCATTTTTTGATTGGGTTGTTTGATTTTTTGAAAATCATTGGAGCCATTGGAATTGTTTAGGAAGTCTCCCACTCCCCGTGCCAATGAGTTCACTCTTCCACTGCTGGTGGGATTGCAAACTGGTACAACCACTCTGGAAATCTGAGGTTCCTCAGAAAACTGGAAATAGATCTACCTGAAGACCCAGCTATACCACTCTTGGGCATATACCCAAAAGATGCCCCACCATACCATAGAGGCACATGCTCCACTATATTCATAGAAGCCTTATCTGTGATAGAAGCTGGAAACAACCCAGATGTCCCACAATGAAGAGTAGACACAGAAAATGTGGTTCACTTACACAGTGGAATACTACTGAGCTATTAAGAACGAGGACATCGGGGGCTGGAGAGATGGCTCAGCGGTTAAGAGCACTGACTGCTCTTCCAGAGGTCCTGAGTTCAATTCCCAGCAACCACATGGTGGCTCACAACCATCTGTAATGAGATCTGATGCCCTCTTCTGGTGTGTCTGAAAACAGCTACAGTGTACTCATAAATAAAATAAAAATTAAAAAAAAAAAAAAAAAAGAACGAGGACACCATGAGTTTTGCAGGCAAATGGATGGAACTAGAAAATATCATCCTGAGCGAGGTAATCTAGACCTAAAAGGACATGCATGGTATGTTCTCACTAATAAGTGGATATTAGCCAAAAAAGTACAGAACACCCAGGATACAACCCACAGAACTCAGAAAGGTTAACAAGCCGAAGGGCCCAAGTAAGGATTCTTTAATCTCACTTGGGAGGGAGAAGAAAGCAATTGTGAGAAGCAGAGGGGGGGGGAGGGGAAAGGGGGAACATGATCAGGTATTGGGGGGAGGGGCAGGAGAAAAGCCCTGAGGGCTGGCAGAATGAATGGAAATATGAAACCTGGGGTTGGGGGGTGGGAGGTAGGAGGACCAGAGACCTGGGAGGTGAGAGACTCTCAGGACTCAAAAGGAGGGACCTTAGATGAAATGCCCAACAGTGGGGAGAGGGAACTTCCAGAAGAAAGACAGAGCATCAAGTGGAGGGGTGGGGTTGCCCTCCCACAGTCAAAAACTCTGACCCAGAATTATTCCTGTCTGAAAGAACTGCAGGGACAAAAACAGAGAGGAGCCTGAGGAAAAGGAGGTCCAGTGCCCAGGCCAACTTGGAATCCAGTTCAAGGGGAGGCTCCAAGACCTGACACTATTACTGATGTTATAGTGTGCTTACAGACAGGAGTCTAACATGGCTGTCCTCTGAGAGGCCCAACAAGCAGCTGAACGAGTCAGATGCAGATACTTACACTTAACCAATGGACTGAAGTTGGGGACCCCTATGGTTGAATTAGGGAGAGGCTGGAAGAAGCTGAGGTACTCCTGAGGTGACCCCATAGGAAGACCATCAGTTTCAACTAACCTGGACCCCTGAGCTCTCTTAGACACAGGCTGCATGCACCTGCTGGTCTAAGGCCCCTGACACATCTACAACAGAGGACTGCCTGGTCTGGCCCCAGTGGGAGAAGATGCACCGAACCTTCAAGAGACTTGAGGTCCCAGGGAGTGGAAGGCCTGGCAGGGGGTGGGGACATCCTCTTGGAGAGAGTGGGGAGGAGAAATGGGATGAGGAATGTGGGATGGCAGACAGGGGTGGGGAGGTAAGGACTGTAAGACAATAAAGGTAATTAAAAAAACAAAACAAAACAC
Source organism: Rattus norvegicus (assembly GCF_021556685.1). NCBI lineage: Eukaryota > Metazoa > Chordata > Mammalia > Rodentia > Muridae > Rattus > Rattus norvegicus. The sequence goes on from NC_141543.1 coordinate 112,469,909, forward strand.
TATGTTTTCAAACACCTCTCCTGAGATTGTGGAGATCCTGTTCGGAATCAAGGTCATGTGTCACCACCATCCCACAAAGCTTTCTTTTTTAAAGAGAAACCAAGAAGGAGTGGATAGGGTAGGGGACAAGGGGGTAGTTGTGGGGAGGGACTGGGAGAAATTGGTTGAGAAGTAAGAAAAATAATTAAAGAGAAAAACAAGCAAACAAATAAATCTTCTTGGGGCTGGGGATTTAGCTCAGTGGTAGAGCGCTTACCTAGGAAGCGCAAGGCCCTGGGTTCGGTCCCCAGCTCCGAAAAAAAGAACCAAAAAAAAAAAAATCTTCTTAAAAACTGCCCCTCCAAATGTGTTGACAATAGCCCAGGCTAGCCTAGAACTAAATCAATGGTTCTCAACCTGTGAGTCTCCCACCCTTTGAGGGGTCACATATCAAATAGCCTGCATATCAGGTATTTACAACAAAATTACAGACAGACATGAAATAGTAACTAAATAATTTTATGGGTGGGGTCACCACCACAGGAGGAACTGTCTTAAAGGATCTTAGCATCAGAATGGTTGAGAACCACTGAGCTAAGTAGTCAAGGGTGACCTTCAGCTCCTGGTCCTCCTACTTCTGTCTTCTATGTGCTACAATTATGGGAATGCGCCTGATGTCTGGATCATATGGTGCTAGGATTGAACCCAGGTCTATGTGCGTGCTAGGGGAGTCCACATCTCCAGCCCTCGTAACAGCTCATGCTAGTTCCCGCATTTCTGAGATCTTTTCACTGACTGATTTTCCTCCGTGTGTGTTGGTTTGGTTTTTGGAGACAGGGTTTTTCTGTGTAGCCCTGGCTGTCCTGGAACTCACTCTGTAGACCGGCTAGCCTGGAACTCAGACATCAGTCTGCCTCTGTATCTCAAGTGCTGGGTAAAGGAGTGGCTACCAGCCAACCTGGCCTTATATCCCTCTTTGTTAATGGATATTTCCATACACTTCATGTGTCTTATAGATTGATTTGATGCTACTAGACATGGGTTGTTTTTTTTTTTTTTCCTTTCTTTTTTCATTTTTGGAGATATACTGAACCTCTGGAAGAACAGTCAAGCGCTCTTAACCACTGAACCATCTCTCCAGCCCCTAGACATTTTCTTATGTTACTGAAATTCCCTCTGTCTTTCAGAGAAGCCTGCATTGATCTTCTATAGTTGAGCAATTGTCTAGGCGCCTCAAGACTGTAGAAGCAGATGAGGCTTTGCCCTCCCTCATGGTGCTTTCTCTGGGGCCTGGGGCCTGAGCACCCTCCTCCCTGGCAGAGCTCTGAAGTCAGTCATCTTGTTAGTATTCTCTTTCTTTTTTTCCCTGTTTCTCCCCTTAATTCCTCTTTCTCCTCCCTCTTTTTCTCTTTCACTGCTTTTTGAGATAGAGTCTCAAGCTATATACCCTAGGCTGGCCTCAAAAAATTTGGGGGGAAGGAGATTATTGAGACAGGGTCCCACGTGTTGTCCTGGCTGGTTTGGAATGCCACATGTAGAGGAGGCTGGCCTTGAGTTTGTGGTCATCCATTCTCTGCACTTGTTTTGCATTTGCATTGTTGGTGCTGGGATAAGCAGACCCTTGGGCATGCCAGAAAAGTGGTCCACCACCCAGGTCCCACAGCCCAGATCCTTACTTGCCGCACACGCTGTGGGCTATCTAGGACTCCTTTCTGTACAAATCTCTCTTTTTCCTAGACTCTGCCTTAAGGTTCATCCTCCTGGCCTCTCCAAGTCCCATTCTCTGTCTCTTCCACAACGTATTGCCTGTGCTTACCTGTTCCTTGCTCTCCAGACAGAAGGTCAGACGACCTAAAACTGGCTTCTGCTCCTAAGGGTGGCACGCAGCAATGCCTGCCCTCCTGTCTGCAAATAGTTAGCTGCTTTGTATCTTTATCCAGTTGTTTATGGGGAACCTCAGAGTGAAGTCTTTATCAGTAGAGCTTGCAGGAGCAGAAGTGGGTGCCAGAATTCTATGGCCTTAGAACAAATACCACTAAGAAGCAAGTTGATTTGGTTATTTCTAAATATATTTGCTTTGCTTTAGAAGTGACTTCAACTTGTTGCGTTCCTGAGTGGCAGTCCTCATAGCTTCATAACTATTAAAAAAAAAAAAATCTCTGGGCATCTGTGTCTCAAAATTGTGGAGGGCCCTTTGTCTTGAGGGACCTCAGTACAGGCAAATGGGCAGCTCATCCACTTCAGGATCTCCGCAGCTCTGCTTGTTCGTTTGTTTCTTCCTTTCTAAAGCAAAAGTTTCTCTCTCTCTCTCTCTCTCTCTCTCTCTCTCTCTCTCTCTCTCTCTCTGTGTGTGTGTGTGTGTGTGTGTGTGTGTGTGTGTGTGTCCCTGGCTATTCTAGAGGTGGGCCACACTACCCCCTGTCTTTTAATATTATTTTTAAATATTTATTTTTAATCTTATGTGTGTGTGAGTTCATTGGATCCCCTGGAACTAGAGTTATGACAACTTTAAGCAGCTATGTGGGCATCTGGAGTCAAACTCAGGTTCTCTGAAGAGCAGCCAGTACTTTTAACTACTGAGCCGTCTCTCCAGCCTCTGCCCAGGTTTCTGTAAAGGCAGTTCAAAGATGCTGTGGGTGGTGCGCAGGCATCTCAGAGAAGTGTTGCCAGCTGCAGGCTCTCACTCAGCAACAGGGACCAAGCCAAGGACAGACAAGCTGAGAAGCGGAGAGGCACCCTCATCTCATGAGCGAGGCAGTCTGGCCCAGTGTGAGGCTGCTGTGACAGTGGCCAGGTCGAGCTGAGGGGAGCCAGGGCTGCACAGGCTCTCTTTGCCCTCCTCTGGAAAGTTCCTGGAGCTGAACTGACAGGAAGCTGAGGTTTGTTCTCCCTTGCAGAGGGGTGGTTGCTAGGGTCTTCTTGGCCCATGCGTCTCATTGCCTTGGCTGTAAGAAGCCCCATGTCTACCTTCCAGCTCAGGTTACTCACATCTTAGGGGACTTGTGTGTCAGTTTTCTAGTGTTTGAAGTAGACAGGAAAGGAACACAGTGTTCTGGGTTAGTTTACAGTAGTCACAAACTGTTCTTGGAGGTTACCCATCCTGTGAGATTTTCACTTGATTTTTCTTATCATAAATAAGCATCACACAGCTCATTACCATCTCCCACAGGGACAGCTTGCCTGCTCTCCTGAGCTCACCTTGGGTTTCACAAGAGACACAAAGCTCCTGCAGAGGCCAGACAGTAGACAGCTCTGATGCCAGGGACTCCTAGTTAATACACATTACAGGAGGCCAGGTTGGGGGCTAAGAAACAAATCAGGAAATGCATCAAAACCCCACATCACCATTCTGAAGTATGTGCCAGATTCCCTGGGAATGGAGCAACAGGAGGCTTAGAGAGCCATGTGGGTATCTAGGATTGAACACAGGTCCTCAGGAAGAAAAGCTAGTACTATCTGTCTGTCTGTCTGTCTGTCTGTCTGTCTGTCTGTCTGTCTATCCATCCATCCATCTATCCCTCCACCCATCTTCTATCCATCATCTATCTATCTATCTATCTATCTATCTATCTATCAATCTATCTATCTATCATCTATCTACCCATCCATCCATCCACCCACCTGTCTGTCCATCCATCTGTCTGCCCATCCATCCATCCATCCATCCATCAACCATCCACCCACCCACACATCTATCTATCTATCTATCTATCTATCTATCTATCTATCTATCTATACTACTGCTGCTGCTGCTGCTGCTGCTGCTACTACTACTACTACTACTACTACTACTACTACTACTACTACTACTACTACTATTAATGGGCTTTCAAGACAGAGTTTCTCAGAGTCTCTGGCTGCCCTGGAACTCACTCTGTAAACAAGGCTGGTCCTCATACTGCTTCTGTCTCCCTAAGTGCTGGAATCAAAAGCACATGCCGTCATGCCACAACCAGTTCTCTTAAGTGCGGAGCCATCTCTCCTCCAGCCCACCTTGCCTTCAACTGGTGCTGATAGTGAAGCTGCAGTTGAAGTCCACAAGGCATCCCAGTGACTAGATGGAGGCCACATCTGGTAAAACTTCAGGAGTGTGAGATTAATCCTCTGAGATTAGCCCATACCCATTTTGCCTCAATTAAATGCTAATGTTCAAAAGTAAACATTTTAAAGTTTTTTTTTAACAGTATTTATTATGTATACATCACACAGCTTTCTGCCTGCATGTACACCCACAGGCCAGAAGAGGGCATCAGACCTCATTACAGATGGTTGTGAGCCACCATGTGGTTGCTGGGAATTGAACTCAGGCCCTCTGGAAGAGTAGTCAGTGCTCTTAATGGCTGAGCCATCTCTCCAGCCCCCTTAAAGTTTAACTTAATTAATTTTTAAAGGTTTTTGAAGGAGGTTGGTGAGATGGCTCAGCGGTTAAGAGCACCAACTGCTCCTCCAGAGGTCCTGAGTTCAATTCCCAGCAACCACATGGTGGCTCACAACCATCTGTGATAGGATCTGATGCCCTCTTCTGGTGTGTCTGAAGACAGCTACAGTGTACTCATACATAAAACGAATAAAAAATGTGAGCAGTATGTGAGTGCTGGAAATCACACCTGTGTTTTTGGCAAGAGCAACATGTGCTATTATTGGCTGGGCCATCTCTCCAACCCCCATTTTTTGTTCCTTTGTTGGGAAGTGTGCACACACTTGTCCCAGCATGTATACGAAGGTTAGAAGTTAATCTGTGGTGTTCTTTCCTCGATGTTTCCCAGGGCCGAATTCCACTTGTCAGATTTGGCAGCTCACTTTTACCCACTAAGCCATCTTGTCAGCTCCTTCTTATGTATATATGTATGTATGTATGTATGTATGTGGGTATGTATGTATGTATGTATGTTTTTTGAAACAGGGTTTCTCTATACAGTGTTGTCTGTCCTAGAATTTACTCTGTAGAGTAGGCTGGTCTCAAACTCAGGGATTTGCCTGCCTGCCTCTCTGCCTCTGCCTCTGCCTCTGCCTCTGCCTCTGCCTCTGCCTCTGCCCCTGCCCTCTGCCCTCTGCCCTCTGCCCTCTGCCCTCTGCCCTCTGCCCTCTGGCCTCTGGCCTCTGGCCTCTGCCTCTGCCTCTGCCTCTGCCTCTGCCTCAGTAGTGCTGGGATTACAGTACTCAAACTCGGGGAAATCTGTAATTTTAAGCTTTTAAAACTGATTTTTAATGATGGTTTTAACCTCCCTTTAGTCCACCACCCACCAGAGGTTGTGGAAAAGAAAGGATATGGGAGAAGTAGACCTGTTTAGAAAGGTTCTGCGGGACAACTCTCTTCTGTGTTGTCTGGAAATCAGCAGTTCACTTTATAGATTAGCAGAGGCAGCTCGATCCACTTACAAACATTACAAACAGAAACTCTGGTCAGTAACAGCAGTGGCACGACCTAATAGGAACAGCCAGGCCTCAGTCTTGGCTTGAGTTAGCAGGAGGGACCCGGAGGAACACCAGAATCTCAGCTGTGCCTCTCTCAGAAAATCGAAGAGCAGCAAAGAGACCCACAGGAGTTACACAGCGAGTTCTATCAGCAAGCCAAGCTCAGCCTCTGTCACTGTCCATCGAGTCCTATTTATACTCTCTAAACGTGTCTTCTATAGGTCTGTCTCAGCTGATGTCATTGTCAGTCAGTACACGGAAGCAACAGGAAACTGCAGCACACCACCAGAAGACTTTCTGCTGTATTTTTCTATAGAGTCCGACAAATACAGTTCAACTACACAATATGACAGACAAATATATGTGTCATCAATAAAAAAAAATCTTTCATCACATGTCTTTTCACGTGCTTGCTTTAACAAAACACCTTTCTATCTATGTCTGCTTTTGCCAAACATTCCTTTACGAGTCTGGCTGTGTCCACTTCAGCTAAACGTTCCTTCATGTGTTTGCCCTAGCAAAACACCATCTGACAGATTTTCCAAAAAACCTTTATGTTTCCACTTCAGAAATCTGCCTGCCTCTGTGTCTCATGTGCTGGGGTTACAGCACCTTAATCTTTTGAGGCATGGCCACTCTATCACGTCTGATCTTGGTCTACAGAGAACTCTACCTACCCCTGCGTCCCAAGTGCTGGGAAGGTGTGCACCACCACAGCTGACTGTTTTTTAACGCTAAGGTTCCTCTCTCACTGAATCTAGAGCACACTGTCTGTTTCAGCTAGACTTGCCAGCACCGTGACAGGGACACGTTATCACCATTGGCTTCTATGGGTGCTGGGACCTGAACTCAGGTCCTTCAGCTGGTGCAGCCAGCACGGTTACCCTCAAAGGTGTGTCCTCAGGTCCTTAAAAGAATTGTTTTGGGGGTTGGGGATTTGGCTCAGTGGTAGAGAGCTTGCCTAGCAACCACAAGGCCCAGCACTAAGAAGGCAGAGGTAGGTGGATCTGAGTTCAAGGTCAGCCCGATCTACAGAGTGAATTCCAGGACAGCCAGGGATACACAGAGAAACCCTGTCTCAACCAACAAACAGTTTTGATTTTATTTTCAATGTGAATATTTTAAAGGGGAAAAAACATTTTCTAACTTCCCTAGAAACAGATGCTTATTAGATCCACAGAGCCAGGGAGGAGCCAGTGTGGGTGTGTCCAGGCCTAGCCCAGTGGCCACTTCCTGCCTATCCTCCCACCCTTTCCCTGCAGGAGTGCTCTCCTAGTGAGGCCTGAGGGAGTGGGCTGGCCATTCCAGCTGAGTCTAGGACAGGGAGGCTCAGCTGTCAGGCCATCAGGTAAGCGTTGGCAGTTCAGTTTTTTTTTTTTTTTCCTTTTTTCCTTCTGGATCTCCAGATAAGAAAAGCCAGGTAGCAGTGGGGCCACTGTCACAGTCAGGATACACACAGCAGGTGTGTTATGTAAGTAGGACTTAAGAAAGGGCGTTAAACTTTTTTTCCCTTTTAGACTGGGCTCCGGTATGTAGCCCAGGCTGGTCTTTCATTTCTGATGATCTTCTTTCCTCAGCCTACCAAGAGCTGGAGTTAGAGTCCTGTGCTATGAGGATACACTAAAAACAACCCATGACATTAAAAAACAAAAAATCCAACCCAACCATTACACTGTACTGTGCCTAGCCTTCAGTTTGGTGGCAGAAGCTGACAAGTTAGAAGCCCAGTACTGAGCAGGGAGGGGCTGGGCTAGTCCCAACCAGTAGCCACATTCCTCAGGAGCTTCCACGCCCATGACCCTTTGTCCTGGGGACAACCTTAGCCCTCCTCCTAAACCCTCCATTTTCACCCAGCTGACCTCCCATCTGGCCTGGTTTCTACTTGGAGACGGGATCACTGTGCGTAGGATTTTGTTTTGTATACCTAGATGTCCTGCAAACCAAGAACTTGCCAAGCATTGAAGGGTACCTTCCATACACTGGCTGTTCAGGCCAATCTCACCTAGAACCCCTCAATACCTGGTCCCTGTAGGTATGGACCTTCTGCCCTGCCTCTAGTCTCCCAGCACCTTGTCTATCCCCTTCTCCAAAGAGTGTTATCCCAAGTCCTCAGTTTCAATTGTCCTCTGTGAAAAGGTCGAAAATCCACATTAAACCCAACCATCTACAGCTTCAGAACTGCAGGTTAATGGACTGGGCGTGGTGGCATGCACCTTTAATCTCAGCACTGTGAAGGCAGAGGCAGGTGGATTTTAGTAAATTCAAGCCTAGATCTACGACACAGAGCATGGTTCTAGGACAGTCAGTGCTATTCAGCCACACCCTGCCACAAAAACAAAAACAAACAGCAACAAAACAAGCAACTGGGAATTACGGAGTTGGAAGCAGGAGGATCAAAAGTTCAAAATCATTTTAAGCTATGTAGAGTTTGAAACAAGACCTAGCTTACAAGAAACCCTGTTTCAAAAAGCAAAGCAAAGCAAAGCAAAACAAAACAAAACACCCAAGCCCCCCCCCCCCCCAACTGCAACTGGTAAATTAAAACGAACAATGAAGTATCAGTTTTCATGTATCAGTCGGAGAGAAGGTCTGGGTACTGGAGCTGAGAGTTGCTTTCCACCTGCCCGGCAGGCAGCTGCTGGCATAGGGCCAGATTTTTTTTAGAACAATTTAGTAACACTTCAAACTACCCACACCTTTAACCCAGCTATTTCCCTTCTAGATAATTGTCCAACCATGGATCCCACAAGGACAGGGACATACATTGCAGCACCACATCTAACGTGGAAGATGAAACACATGAGACCCTGAGACAAAGTAAGTGTGGCCGTGGACTAGCCAAAAGATCTACCAGCCTACACATACTCTGAAAAGATCTTCAGATATAATAAAAAAGCAAGCGCTTAGGGCTATTGGAAGGAAAAGGGCAAAAATGTGTTTAAAGGGGTTGGGGATTTAGCTCAGTGGTAGAGCGCTTGCCTAGCAAACGCAAGGCCCTGGGTTCAGTCCCCAGCTCCGTAAAAAAAAAAAAAAAAAAAAGTGTTTACAGGCACAGTGCACCTGCTCTTGACAGCTGGGTAGGTGGAAGGCAACTGAACAGGCAGTGGGCGGACTGGAGCCAGCTCTGAGAAGGTTGGAGTTCCAGCTGAAGCCTGCACAGGTGGTTTCTAACTGAGGGAGGTGGGAGGCAGAACCAGGCTGCCACTGGAGCCCCTTTCTTCCAGGGAGGCAGGCGGTTCTCTGATACATCTGTCCGCTTGCATTCCTGGGACAGACACTAGGGAAGCGGGACTATCCTAATTCCTGGAAAAGACATTTGGGGGCACCAATAGCTGCACTCCAAGAAGGTAGATGAGGTCGGCCTCAAGACTGAGCTTTGGAGACAGGTGCTTCTGGATAAGGGGATCTTCTGAAGCCCCTGGCTGGGAACTGTGAGCTTCAGAGATGTATCCTCTGAGGGGAAACAGCTGTTTAAAGATGACTGCCTCACAGTGCTGCTCACACCGGAGTAGAACTCTGCCTCAGAACTGGGAACAAGTTCACCTCTAGCTATTGTGTTAATCAGTGTGTGTGCACGCATATGCATGTGTTGTGTGTGCATGGATGCTCTTGTGCATGTGTCTGTGAGCGAACCTAGAGCCTGGCACATGGGAGGTAAGTCTCTTGCCACTCAGATAGGCCCCAGCCTTGCATCATATGTCTTAGTGCTTAACATGTGGAAGGCTGCAGCAAGCTGAATGCCTCCTCCCCAGGCATTTCATTGCTGTGGAACTTGAAAATCCACTTGTTTGGCTTTAAGAGAAAGTCTGTCCATATTTCAGTTAGGATTACATTAAAGGTTTCTTTACTGGAGAAAACCACTGCCCTACTCAAACTTAATATTTTCATGCAGGAAATACATGTACTATTAAAGCCTTACTTTTCTTTTCCTTTTTCTTTCCTTGAAGTGTCTTGACTGACCTAGGCTTCAGGGTGCTGGGATTGTAGATGTGTCCCACTCTCAGGGGCCAAGTGTTAGCTGTGAGGTGTTGAGGTGGGAGTAGGGAGGGATGAATTGGGAGCTTCCTGGATGTGAGGCTAGGACACCACCACTGAGCTGTGGTCTGGTCCCAGGCTTGGCAGTGACCTTATCAGTAATCAGTTTTACTTCCTAAAATTATTTCAATCCTCTCCTACCCCCACACTAGGCTTTGGACTCCATCAACCTTTTAAGTATTGAGTTTACTATCCAAGACAAAGTGTCCCCACCCTTAGGGGCGTTCCTGAAGAGACAGAAGGGACTCAAGATAAATAAGAGAAAGAGAAAAAGGCCTGGGGCAAGTTGCTGAAAGCTGGGTGGGACGTGACCTATTGGATTGGCCTGGGGAGCTTTTTGCTGAGGGAGGAGGCAGGTGGTAGGGAAATGGAGTGGGGGGTGAAGGATGCCCTTAGTTGTATGAGGGACAGGTGTAGTGGAAAAGTCTTCTTGTGTCTGCAGGTGGGTGCTGGGCTCCTGGGCTACCCAGTAACACAGAGAGCAGAAGAATGGGCCCAGGCCTTGGGCTAGTTCTAATCAGAAAGACTTGGGGTTGGGGATTTAGCTCAGTGGTAGAGCGCTTGCCTAGGAAGCGCAAGGCCCTGGGTTCGGTCCCCAGCTCCAAAAAAAAGAACCAAAAAAAAAAAAAAAAAAAAAAGACTTGAGGCTTTTGTAAGAATGAAGGTGAGAGAGGAAGCCTGCTGTTTTTGCAGGTGGGCAGGTGTGCGTATGAGGTAGGAGTCAGGGTGTGTATGGGGGGGGGCAAAGAAGTCAGTGTGTGTGGGGGTAGGAGTCAGAGTGTCTGTGAAGGGGGGTAGGAGTCAAAGTGTGTGTGGGGGTAGGAGTCAGGGTGTCTGTGAAGGGGGGTAGGAGTCAAAGTGTGTGTGGGGGTAGGAGTCAGGGTGTCTGTGAAGGGGGTAGGAGTCAGGGTGTCTGTATGGGGGGGTAGGAGTCAGGGTGTGTGTGTGAAAGGGGTAGGAGTCAGGGTGTCTGTATGGGGGGGTAGGAGTCAGGATGTGTGTATGGGTAGGACTCAAGGTATGTGTGTGGGGGTAGGAGTCAGTGTGTGTGGGGGGTAAGAGTCAGGGTGTCTGTGAAGGGGGTAGGAGTCAGGGTGTGTATGGGGGGTAGGAGTCAGGATGTATTTATGGGTAGGACTCAGGGTATGTGTGTGGGGGTAGGAGTCAGAGTGTGTGTGGGGGTGGTAAGAGTCAGGGTGTGTGTGAAGGGGGTAGGAGTCAGGGTGTGTGTGTGGGGGGTAGGAGTCAGGATTTGTGTATGGGTAGGACTCGGGGTATGTGTGTAGGGATAGGAGTCAGTGTGTGTGTATGGGGGGTAGGAGTCAGGATGTGTTTATGGGTAGGACTCAGGGTGTGTGTGTGTGGGTAAGAGTCAGGGTGTGTGTGAAGGGGGTAAGAGTCAGGGTGTGTGTGTGGGGGGTAGGAGTCAGGATTTGTGTATGGGTAGGACTCGGGGTATGTGTGTGGGGTAAGAGTCAGGATGTATGTATGGGTAGGACTCAGGGTATGTGTGTGGGGGTAGGAGTCAGTGTGTGTGTATGGGGGGTAGGAGTCAGGATGTGTTTATGGGTAGGACTCAGGGTGTGTGTGTGGGGGGGTAGGAGTCCGTGTGTGTGTGGGGGGGTAGGAGTCAGTGTATGTGTGGGGATAGGACTCAGGATGTGTGTGTCAGGTGTTCTGTATGACAGGAAGCTGTCCATAGCTGGTTGTGGGGCTGAGGCCTTGTACTGATCCCTGGACTGGAAACCAAACAGTGAGGATTGAGGGGTTTGGGGTGAACAGTGCTTATTCCTTTCCACCTCAAAACCTGGAGGCATGAGGCAGGTAATCCCAGCCTCCAGACAGGGTGGCACCATAGGGTCTAGGGTTCCTCAAACCCATGACCCTCCTATCTCAGTCCCTCAGTGGTTGTCTGGGTCCTTAACTGTGGACACTATTTCATGGCTCCTGTGCTTTTTCGTCAGTATTGTTAACTGTCCAGGGCTGTCAATGGCCAGTTTGCTGCTCACAATGCACCCAAAGTGCAAAAGACAAGCAGCCGGGAAGAATTCCACCCTAGATTTTAGAGTGAGGTTTACAGACTGACTGGGTTCTGGTCTTATCCCACCTCACTAACATGGTGAGGTCAGCCACATCTTCATCTTATCTCACCTTATCTCCCAAAGTACGACTGTGTCCAGAAATAAGGTCCTCAAGCTGTTACAGTATTAGCACACAAAGTGACAAATCTCATGGTCCACTCAGTTACACATGCCCAAGCTGCCACCAGATAGCACTGACGACACCCATCCTTTCCTCTCAAAAAACCCTTTACAGGGTGAACTAGGAAGCCAGAGATCGTGGGTGCCAGCTACACCCCACACTCAGGCTGGGGATGATCGCTCAGCTCCTCCCCATCTTTTCTTTTTCTTTCTTTTTTTTTTTTTTAAGATTTATTCATCTATTATATGTAAGTACACTGTAGCTGTCTTCAGATACACCAGAAGAGGGCATCGGATCTCTTTACAGATGGTTGTGAGCCACCATGTGGTTGCTGGGAATTGAACTCAGGACCTCTGGAAGAGTAGTCAGGTGCTCTTAACCGCTGAGCCATCTCTCCAGCCCCCTCCCCATCTTTTCTACTGAGAGCTCCAAGAAGCAGGCTTCTAGGAAGATGGCCTAAGGCACAGGTGAGGGTGGCCATGAGACCCATGAAAAGCAGGTATGTGGGTCCTAGGGCAGCATCCCTTCAGTGATAAAAATGAACCAGTAGGAGAAGGGGGTAGGCTCTGTGACTCCTGGGAACCTTACCAGCCAACTCAGCAAAAGCAGAACTGTGAGGACCCCAGATGGCCAGCTAGAGGCAGTATCCTTCTGCTTGTCCTGCAAATTGGTGCAGGCATGTGCTTTGGCCTGTGTGGGTCTTGTACTCTGGCAGGATATGACCAGTGCCATTCCCCATGGTTCTCCTGACACGGTGCTCTGTCCCACGCCACCTTCCCTGGGATGTTGTGACCTACAGCTGCATGCATACTGGCTGGTCTGTGCCACCCTCTTCTCCCTCAGCCCACACCCCACACATCATCGTTGATCACTGTGTGGCTTCTGCTGCCCTTTCAGCTGCCAGTCAGGGTGCTCTAGGCTGCAGGTGGGACTATGGACAGCATGTGGTGTGGCCACCAGCTATGACTCTCACTCTGACCCAGGCCCAGCTTTCCTGAGAACCTGCTGTCAGACACGCTTCTGGGTCCTGTGAATTTATGCCTGGCAGGGGTACCAGTTGTTCAAGAGTCAGGGGCTCCCTCAGGGTTAGCTGCATTGTAGCCTGCTCTTAAGAGGCTACGTGGAAAGTCTACGTGTGTTGGAAGGCCTGCCTGTCAGTGCTGGAAGCCTGTCCACCTCTATTCCAGTCAGCCGGTCCACCTCTGTCCAGGTTTAGGACTGCAGGAGTACATCCGACCTACCTTTACCTCTTCCAGCGCCTCTCTCTGAATCTGTCTCCCACCCCACCCACCAGCACAGGGGAGCTTCTGTTGGGAGTCCCCATCCTCATCTCTGCTGAAGCCATTCATCAAGGAAGACTAAAGTAGTGATCCCTGTTCCACTGAGAACTCTTAAAACCACTAGTGCTTTGTACCAGGCAAAACCCACAAGTCGTGGTCATAGCACCATGTTTATAATACTAGCACGGCACAGGGGCAGAGGCAGAAGGACTGCTGCAAGTTCCAGGCCTGTCCGGGCTACAGAGCAAGACCATGGCTCAAAAAACCAAAGTCAAATCAAACCAAAACAAGGGTCATGGGCTGGAGGGATGGCTCAGTGGTTAAGAGCACTGACTGCTTTTCCAGAGGTTCTGAGTTCAATTCCCAGCAACCACATGGTGGCTCACAACCATCTGTAATGGGATCCCATGCCCACTTCTGGTGTGTCTGAAGACAGCGTCAATGGACTCACATAATAAATAAGTCTTTAAAAAACAAAAACAGGGGCTGGGGATTTAGCTCAGTGGTAGAGCGCTTACCTAGGAAGCGCAAGGTCCTGGGTTCGGTCCCCAGCTCCGAAAAAAAAAAAATAAAAAATAAAAAACAAAAACAAACCAAGGGTCACTTCTCTATCTGATCTCCTGCGTCTGTGAGCCGACCACTTCCTCAGTCTTTAACCCATGCAGGGTGTAATTTCTGTAATCCCAGCATTTAGGAGGCAGAATAATATCCCTGCAGATTCAAGGCCAGACAGAAATACACAGTGAGACACAGTCTCAGAAGAAACAAACAAACAAACCCAAAAACTAACAACAGAAACACTAAACACATGTAATACGCATGAGTTGAAAGAACAATAAAAATAAAATACTTTAAGGTTCTATACATCCAGGTTAAGGAACAGAATGTTACTGCTACTGGAAAAATAAATAAAAAAAAGTTTTATTCACAGCAGCTGTGTCTGCTGCCAGTCTGGACTCTGCACTGCTCCTCTTCGATGGCGGAGATTCACTTCGTCCCAATGTGTGTCACCATGCCCAGCTTTGACAGAGGAGTGGCTGTGAAGCCACATCTCGTACTGGCTAAGTTGAGATTACTGTTTTTGAGGAACAGCCGCTGGTGACATTGCTCAGGCTTCTTTGTTCTGGGTGCATTTCCACCCTCTTCAGCTCCCTGTGCTGAGTCACAACAGTCTGTCCACTACTACAACCCTCAAAAGGATGGCACTGAGGCTAGAATGATGGCTCAGCAGTTAAGTGCTTTTCCAGAGGCCCAGGTTCAGTTCCCAAGACCCACAGTGGGCATCTTACAATAACCTCCTTGTAACTCCAGCTCCAGGGGTATTCAATCCCCTGGTCTCCTTAGGAACCTGCACTCACAGATAGGAACCCACCTCCCTTTGGTGCCAGCAGTCTTATAACCTCCTGGGTGTGGGTCTTACTACTCTGAGACGAGTAGGGATATCTTGTAACAAGTCCAGGAGCTCTGCCTTCTGTTCCCAGTGCCTCCCCCATCTTCCCCTTCTTTTTCCTCTCTGTGCTAGGATAGAACCTGGGACTGGCACCTCTTGCCAGAGAGCTGCTTTCCCTATATTCGGCTGTACGCAGTGCTGCTGGCTTCTTCCTTAATTCTTTCTTGGGCCTATTTTCCTGTTATCCAATTCTTTGTTTTGTTTCTTGAAATGGGCTCACTGTGTAACCATGGCTGTTCTGGAACTCACTTTGTAAACCAGGCTGGCCTTGAACTTTCAGACATTTGTCTCTTTTTTTTTTTTTCTGTTTTTTTCTTTTCTTTTCTCTTTTTTTGGAGCTGGGGACCGAACCCAGGGCCTTGCTAGCAAGCGCTCTACCACTGAGCTAAATCCCCAACCCCTCTGTTTTTTTGTTTTTTGGTTTTTTTTTAAATGGTTTTTGTATTTAATTTTTTTCCTTAATGCAAAAGTGGTTAACAAACATGAAGACTACCTGGGCAGGCGAGGATGTAGCTTAGTGGTTTTGTTTTTTTCCAAGTCTTGGTTATCCTGGAACTCGCTTTGTAGAGCACGGTGGCCTTGAATTCACGATCTACCTGCATCTACCTCCCAAGTGCTGAGATTAAAGGCAGGTGCCACCACCACCTGGCTGTAGCTCAGTTGTTAAGAGTAAGGGCCTAGCATATGGAAGCCTTGGGTTAGCACAGCATAAGCCACAGATGGTGGTGTATACATATGACTTCAGTACCCAGGAGGCAGGAGGTTCAAGGTTATCCTTAGTTACATAGGGAGTTTGAAAACATCGCCCTTTAGAGACAGTTTCTTTTAAAAAATGCTGTCAAGATGACTCAGTACATAAGGGTATTTGCCACCAAGCCTGATGACCTGAGTTCATCCTTGGGACACTAGATGAAAGAAGAGAACCAATTCTTGAGAGCTGTTTTCTGACTTCTACATATATTCTATGGCACACACATGCACACACCTGTTTGGGGATATAGCTTTGTGGTAGAGCATCTGCCTCCCATGCTGTAGGCCTGGATCCCAAAGACAAAAAAAGGTGCTGTTTCTAACTTTGGCAGACACCATAACTTTGGTGTCCACCGAGACTGCAGGTTTTTACTCTCCTAACAATACTGAGGGAACACACACACACACATATATACTCACGCACATACTAAATATAAATATATGTATATATGTACATACACACATATATGTGGTTTGAATGAAATGGCTTCCATAGGCTTGAACACTTGGTTCCTGGTTGTGGAACTGTTTGGGAAGAATTAGGAGATGTGGCCTTGCTGGAAGTGGTCACTATGGGGCAGGTTTGGGGTTTTCTTTTGTTGATTGCTTTGTTTTGTTGTTTTGAGACAGGGTTTCTCTGTGTAACCATCCTGGCTGTCCTACATCTTACTATAGAGACCAGTCTGGCCTTGAACTCACAGAGATCCACCTGCCTCTGTCTTCCAAGTTCTGGGATTAAAGGCGTGAGCCATTACACCTGGTTTGGTTTGAGGTTTTTTTTTTTTTTTTTTCTTTTTTCTTTTTCCTGGAGCTGGGGACCGAACCCAGGGCCTTGCGCTCGCTAGGCAAGCGCTCTACTGCTGAGCTAAATCCCCAACTCCTGGTTTGAGGTTTTTAAAGCCATTCCACTCCCAGTTGCTTTTCAGTGCTTGGTGATTGTGTCTCCAGATATGATCTCTCAGCTACTGCTCCAGCACCATGGACTCTTGAGCCTCTGAAACTGTAAACCCCACATTAAATGCTTTCATTTCTAAATTAACTTGGTCATAGTCTTTACCATAACAATATAAGTAAGACATTGTGTATGAATGATTTAACAGATTTTTTTTTTGAGACAGGGTTTCTCTGTGTAGCCCTGGCTGTTCTGGAACTCACTTTGTAGACCAGGCTAGCCTCCAACTCAGAGATCTACTTGCCTCTGCCTCTCGAGCACTGGAATTAAAGGCGTAGGCCCACCACCACTGCCTGGCAACAGTAATTGTTTTTTTTGGGAAAGCAAACTCCTCCTCCTCCTTCTTCTTCCTTCCTTCCCTTCCTTCTCCTTCTCCTCTTCTACTTCTTTGAGACAGGATTTTGCTATGTTCCCCGGGAAGTACTGAATTTCTGGACCCACTAATTGATCCTCTTGTCTCCGTGTCTTGAGTAGCTGGGACCAGAGGCATGTGTATCACGCTCACGTCAGAACTGTCTCACTTGACATAAAATCCGGGCTAGCGTGCATGTTCAAGGGTACTCACCACTGTCTTATTTGTAATGACAAAGGACTGGAAATGACCTAACCCTAACCAACTGTGGGGGAACAGCTCCCGGCACAGGGCACAGCAGCATGGACTGTGACAAGAAGGACACATCCAGGACCTAACACCAGAAGGACCCTGGACCACATACCACACTCAATGTAGCTGCTGTACTTTCTCCCCCTTTTGACACAGTGTTTCTCTATATAGTTCTGGATGTCCTAGAACTCATTATATAGACCAGGTTGGCCCTGAACTCACTTGCCCATCTGCTTCTGCCTCTCGAGTGCTGGAGTTAAACGTATGCACCACCATGCCAGGCATTGTTTGTTTGGTCTGGCTTTGGTTTTAAATCAGTGTTTCTTCTACCCTTGTTCTGTCATCTCAAACAGTTCCCCCAAAGTAAGCCCTTTGGAGAGATTTTCCCTAAGAATTTCACTTTGACCATCACTGAATCTTCTAGAGAAGCAGGCCATCCACCCTGTATCCAACCTGTGGAGAAGTGGATTTCATCCTAACAAGTCCTGGGGAACATTGTATATGATACTGTTTCTGGTCTGCAGGGCTCTATGATACAAGACATGGGACACCCTGGCTTCATACAAGAACTAAGATACACAGGCCCAGGAGATCAAAATGGCAGAGAGAATGCAACACACAGCCCCAATCACTTCAGAACACCACAGCCACCCTGTTCCCACAGCCGCCCTGCCCCACTCCTGTGGCAGCAGGCAGGCAGGCAGATCTCCTACCTGCAGCAGAGTTATCCTGTGAGGGGACGCCTGAAAGGCTGGATCCCAGGTCTAGCAGCCTCCAGGTATCTAGGAGGGAACTGCTGGCCAATGAAGATGATCTGTGTGTATGGTGGTCACTTTCTTCGGGGACTTCTTGAGCCTGTGGTAGCTTTGGAGTCCTGTTTTCTTTCTGATAAACTGACTTCCAAGTCTCTGTGGGGATTCTATGCTGCTTCTGGGAAAGTTAAGAGGCAGTTATCTTCGATAGCTACTCTCTCTCCAGCGTGAGATGCGTATAGCTCTTCCTCCTCCCTGCTCCCATCAGGATAAAGGAATCAGGATACTTCCCAAGATGGAGATGTGCTCCTGGAGAGCACCTGAGTGCTCTGGGCAAAGTGCACTGGCAGTGCTGACTGACATCACCAGGCTTGGCTGAGTGTCCAAAGCCCAAATGAGTCCAGCATAGAGGTATGGAGACAGCCCTGAGAGCTGAGGCTCCTGCTGGAGTGTGATGGCCACTGTGGGGTGAATGTACACCAGCTGTCCTGGAGTCTGTGGTCCTCCACCTCTGTAAAGTGAAGTACCTGCTGGCAAACCCATGGCAGGCAACAGAGCAATGTGACCCTTTCTAAGGCACCAAGGAGTTCAAGTTCCATACTCGTGTGTGCGTGCGTGCGTGTGTGTGTGTGTGTGTGTGTGTGTGTGTGTGAACATCCAGCTGTGTGTGTGAGAGTGTGTGTGAGAACATACAGCTGGGTTGTACTCCAGTACCCAGACTCCTATGGCTACACTCCAGCTCCCATATGCACCCTCGGAGCCACTGCACCCCAGCACCTGGCCATACCTGCACAGGCCTTGATGCCATTCCTGCCTTGTGGCCTTGTGGGGTGGAGTTTTTGTTGACCACTTGTGCCGAGTGGGGTTGATTCTTCCCTGCATATTCAGAAACACATTTTCTCTTGGTGTGCCTGGGGTCCTGTCATGGAAAGTTAAGAGAGATTTAGGACCTGATCATTGGTGTATCAGCTCTCCTACAAGATTAGAAAGAAACACTTCCCAAATCCTGAGATGGGGGCTCTTCATTTGTTGTCAGTCTTTAAAGGAAGGACATGCTTGTTTTACTACAGATTCAGCCAGCTTGCTCCAGTTGGCCTAGGTGGTTCTCACGATCCTCTGGGGAAGGAAGCTATGAATTTCAAGCATAAGTCTCTTCCCCAAGAGCAGGGCAGTCCTGCATGGTTCTGGCTTAAGTAGACCCCAGCCCAAGATAGAGCCTCCTGGGCTGGTCCCCAGCTGGGCCACTCTGCCCATTGTACAGTCTGAATTCTTGACCCATCCATGCTCTGCAGAGAAGTGAATAGAAAGGGAGGCAGGGCATCAAAGAGGACAAACACTAAAGGGCTCGACAGGAAACAAGGAAAACAGGAAGGAAAAGCAGCTGGGCACAAGCCAAACTCAGAGCAGTGGGTGGGGCAGGGTGCCATCTCTCTGGCAGTCCTCTAGTGCTCACAGTAGTGCGCACAGCCAACTTATGGCCTCCCTGCCCCCCCCCCCCATCTCTGACGGGTTTTTCTGTGTAGACCAGGCTGGCCTTGAACTCACAGAGATCCACTTGCTTGTGCCTCCCAGTGCTGGGATTAAAGGCACCACCACTGCCAGCTCTTTCCACTACTTTTACACGGTAGGTAGAATTACTACTAGAAATAAACATAAATAAAAAATAAATAAAAATGACTATATATGTTCTTGTTTTGTTTCGTGAGATTAAAGAGATTAGAGGCATATGCCACCACCTGGCTATTTTTATATTTTGACGACTATAGGTGTTTTGCCTCATGCTCCCCTGTATTGTATGCATGCCTGCTGCGTACAGAGGCGAGACAATGGCATGGGATCCCCTGTGACTGGAGTTACACAGTCATGAGCTGTTGTGTGGCTGCTGGGAAGCAAACCTACATCCTCTGGAAGAGCGGTCAACACTCCTAACTGCTGAGCCACCTCTCCAGCTGTTTTGTTTGTTTTGTTTGTGTTTAAGGCAGGGCTTCACTGTAGCTCAAGTTGGCCTTAAACTCCGTCCTCTTCCCTCAGTCTCCAGCATTTCTTTTCTAGAGTTTTAAGTTATTTTTTTTTTCTTTTTTTCGGAGCTGGGGACTGAACCCAGGGCCTTCCGCTTGCTAGGCAAGCGCCCTACCACTGAGCTAAATCCCCAACCCCTTGAGTTTTAAGTTATTTAAGTAGATGGAATAACAGAGTTAGTTTTGTTGCTTGGAAAAAATAGTTGAATAAAATATTTACTATCCTAGGAAGAAGTAGTCAGATATCAGACATGCCTTACTGTAATGGACAGCAGGCTTGTTTACTTGGTATGGGAAGGTTTCTTCTGACAAAACAAGTTTGAGAAGTTTCAGTAATGACAAGTACAAGTGACTGAAAATTCCCAAGTGGTTAGAGGTGAAACCTCCCTGGACTGAAGAGCATCTCCCATGGGTCAGGAGTGGAAGCGCACGGAGTGTAGCATTTCTATGTGGGCCCATGGGGGTAGGAGGGAGGTGGTGGCGAACAGGTGGGGAAGTCTACTCTCCAGCAGTGCCAGCAGTACCTACCACTCTGAACAAATGAATGAACGAATGAATGGACGAACAAACGGGGCTCCTCTCTGGACTCAGTCATGTTTCCCAATGCTTCCCTCAGACTTCCCTTTGTGAGGAGAGGGGTCCGATGGGGAAACACCTGGGCCTGCCCCACTTTCTCTGGCTAATCCTGCTCCGTTTCTTCTCTGAGGAACAACTGGCCTGCTGTGCCTCAGCTGTTCCCTCCATGGCTGCTTTCTGGGTGGCCTTGCCCCTGTGCCTGGCCTGGCTCTTCTTGGCTTGTGCTTTGCATGTGGTCTCAAGCACAGGTGTGAATGGAGAAGGAGTACCTTCGACTTGACCCCTCTTCCTTAACCAGCTGCTTAAGCCTAAGCTTTGATGTTCTTTCTTGGTGTTCCTGATATTCTTTTTCCACATTTCAGCCCTGCCCCCCCTCCACCACCGCCTCAGTGGGCCTTACCAGTGATGGTCAGCATGTTGCTCCCTGGCCCAAAGCCTACTCTTCCCACCTGGCTAGGAGTAAATTTGGAATTTACATCACCCCAAGGCAAATCATTTCCACAAGGTTTTCTTTTCTTTTAACTTACTTTACGTAAACTCAAAAGGCAAAGTCCTTTGGGAGGATATATTTGCATTATTCAACAGGTACGAATCAGTATCAAGATTCCAAAAACAATTCCCATAGACTTAAAGGTGCTGATCAGCAGCAGCTTAAAACCTACATTCAGCTGGCCCAGAGTGGTGACCTAAAATCCCTGCACTTTAGGAACATAAGCAGGAAGGTGGCAATGCTCTCAAAAATCAAATAACCCTGCTAGGTACACAGTTAGCTCCAAGGCAAAAGCTTGCTATGCTTCATCAGCCAGTGATGGAAATTACTAGGTGTATTGAAATTTGTGGGAGGAAGAGGCGATGTGAACATTCCCATGGCAGAGGCATGCTACCTCAGGTCTCAGGGAGGCAGGCCCACTACCTCAGCTGAAGTTCCCAGTGAGCAGCCCTGGATGCTGCTCCACCTGGGAATTCTTATCTTGCAAGTCACAGCTGTTCTGGGTAAAACCTGAGGAGAGATCATCTTGTTTGAGACAGGGTTTCACTGTGCAGCCCTGGCTGTCTTGGAACCCAGAGATCGACCTGCTTCTGATCTCAAGTGCTGGAATTAAAGGCATATATCGACACCACTGCCCGGCTTTAAAGTGTTTTAAAAATTTAAAGACTGAGAATTTTATGATATCAACATGAGCAGAGCTCAGGGACACACAGCACAACTTAATCCTAATCCACAGCCCTGCCTCTGAGACAGCTGCACAGAGCAGTAGAGGAACAGACTTACTAACCTTCAGAAAACAAGAAAATAAAGGGGTGGATTAATACTGGCTGCAGTCGGGGTTGGGGATTTAGCTCAGTGGTAGAGCACTTGCCTAGCAAGTGCAAGGCCCTGGGTTCAGTCCCCAGCTCTGAAAAAAAATTTTCAAAAAAAATTCAAATACTGGCTGCAGTCATCTGGCAGGGGAGTCTCAATGGAGAAAATCCCCACTTCAGATGTGAGAAGGTCCTACCCATCCCACCACGGACGGTGCCACTCTGGGGCAAGCGGTCCTGGACTGTGTAAGACAGCAAGGTAGGGGCTGAAGAGACGGTTCAACAGCTAAAAGCACAAGCTGCTCTTCCAGAGGACCCAGGTTTGATTTCTAGGACCTACATGGTGGCTAACAACCATCTGTGACTTTAATTTCAAGGGATCTCATGTCTCTCCTGGTCTCCACAAGTACCAGGCATGCACACAGAACACAAACATGCGAGCAAAACACCAATGCACATAAAATACAAATAGATTAAGAAAACAAAACAAAAACTAACTGAGCAAGTCCTGAGACACATGCCAGTAAGCAGTGTTACTCCATGTTCTCGGCTTCAGTTTCCGGCTCTCGGTTCCTGCCCTGACTTCCCTTCGTGATAGACCATGATTGGGATGTGTAAGCCAATTAAACCATTTCCTTGCCAAGCTGCTTTTGGTTCTGGAGTTTTGTCACAGCCATAGAAAGTAAGCTAAGACAGATGCCCTGGAGCGACAGTTAGTTACCGGAGACTAGGAGCCGCCTGAGACAAACTCAGTTCTTCTGGAAGAGCAACAAGTACTCTTAGCTACTGAGTCATCTCTCCAGCTCCAAGATATTCTTATTAAAGATACAAATCTTAAAATTTATATTGGTAAAGATTAAAAATGTAATACCATATGGGCAGCGCTAGTAAACCATATGTATAATTAGTTACTTAAAGCCATAAACGAATTCAGGAGGCAGGCATGGTAGGGCACTTGTGTAATTCCTGCACTTAGGACCCAGGGTTCACACTAAGCTGCACTTCATAGTGAAGCTCTGTCTCCAAAACTCAAGACAAATTAAGAAGAAAGGCAAGAGTGAGCGTGGTGTGGCCAGCATCATGGTGGGCGCTGAAACAAGAGGTTCTTGTTGTCTTCTACTGAAAACTTATACTTGGGCACTTAGGAAATGGTAACATAGATTTCTAGGTGAAGAAGGTACCTGAGTTGTTGAATGGGGCTGCAATTGTCCCAAAGGTGGGCCACGATCCAAAGGTCTCTCAGGTACCTCCCGGGGATCCTGGGGCTCAGAGGTGGGAGGACCTGGGCAAGGAGTCAGTTTCCCTGGAAACAGAATCAGGAAAGGGTTGGTTTCCCTTGCACATCATAAAGGAGTTCTTGAACACAAGAACAGCAAGTTAAGCTGGGCAGTGGTAGCACACACCTTTGATTCCAGCACTTGGGAGGCAGAGTCAGTCAGAGGAGCTCCAGGCCAGCCTGGTCCACAGAGAGTTCCAGGACAGCCAGGCCTATGCAGAGAAACCCTGTCTCAAAAAAACAAGGTGGATGGGGAAGGGAGCAGGAACAGCAAACTATTTTTCAAAATCAAAGAAATTTTTACTTTAAAGAAGGAACTAGGTGACAGAGGTCAGGTGTGAATTGTGACACACCATCATCTCCTAGCAGAGCCCAGGGACACACAGCACTACTTCCCAGCAAACTCTAACCTATAACCCTAACCCTCAGACAGCTGCATGGACAGTAGAAGGAATGAACAGTCACTAACACAGGCCTCAGGCAGCTCATTAAGTAAGCATCTGCCTGTGCAGGACACACACACACACACACACACACACACACACACACCACACCATACCACACATATACCACACACACACACCCCACACCATACCACACATATACCACACATATACCACACACACACACACACCACACCATACCACACATATACCACACATATACCACACACACACACCCCCACACCATACCACACATATACCACACACACACCATACCACACATATACCACACACACACCATATCACACATATACCACACACACACACCCCACACCATACCACACATATACCACACACACACACCCCACACCATACCACACATATACCACACACACACACCCCACACCATACCACACATATACCACACATATACCACACACACACACCCCACACCATACCACACATATACCACACACACACACACACACCACACCATACCACACATATACCACACATATACCACACACACACCCCCCACACCATACCACACATATACCACACACACACCATACCACACATATACCACACACACACCATATCACACATATACCACACACACACACCCCACACCATACCACACATATACCACACACACACACCCCACACCATACCACACATATACCACACACACACACCCCACACCATACCACACATATACCACACATATACCACACACACACACCCCACACCATACCACACATATACCACACACACACACACACACCACACCATACCACACATATACCACACATATACCACACACACACCCCCCACACCATACCACACATATACCACACACACACCATACCACACATATACCACACACACACCATATCACACATATACCACACACACACACCCCACACCATACCACACATATACCACACACACACACCCCACACCATACCACACATATACCACACATATACCACACACACACACCCCACACCATACCACACATATACCACACACACACACACACACCACACCATACCAGACATATACCACACACACACACCACACATATACCACACACACACACACCCCACACCATACCACACATATACCACACATATACCACACACACACACACACCCCACACCATACCACACATATATCACACATATACCACACACACACACACCACACCATACCACACATATACCACACACACACACACACACACACCACACCATACCAGACATATACCACACACACACACCACACATATACCACACACACACACACCACACCATACCACACATATACCACACACACACACACACAACACCATACCACACATATACCACACACACACACCACACATATACCACACACACACACCCCACAACATACCACACATATACCACACACACACACACCACACCACACCACACATATACCACACACACACACACCACACCACACCACACATATACCACACACACACACACACACCATACCACACATATACCACACACACACACACACCACACATATACCACACACACCACACACACACACCACACACACACCACACATATTCCACACACACACCACACACACACACACACCACACGCATACATCTACACAGCACATACACTACACACATATCCCATATACAACACACACATTGAGTTTCTAATGCTCTGAATACTCCAATGCTCCAGAATGAGGCCAACCTGGATAACACAGCAAAGTCCCACTTTAAAAAGGGGTGGGGAGACAAATAACCCTATTAAAAAATGGGGTTCAGGGGTTGGGGATTTAGCTCAGTGGTAGAGCGCTTACCTAGGAAGCGCAAGGCCCTGGGTTCGGTCCCCAGCTCCGAAAAAAAGAACCAAAAAAAAATGGGGTTCAGAGCTAAACAAAGAATTCACAGCTGAGGAATGCCGAATGGCTGAGAAGCACCTAAAGAAATGTTCAACATCTTTAGTCATAGGAAAATGCAAATCAAAACAACCCTGAGATTCTACCTCACACCAGTGAGAATAGCTAAGATCAAAAACTCAGTTGACAGCAGATGCTGGCGAGGATGTGGAGAAAGAGGAACACTCCTCCATTGTTGGTGGGATTGCAGACTGGTACAACCATTCTGGAAATCAGTCTGGAGGTTCCTCAGAAAATTGGACATTTAACTACCTGAGGACCCAGCTATACCTCTCTTGGGCATATAACCAAAAGATGCCCCAACATATAACAAAGACACATGCTCCACTATGTTCATAGCAGCCTTGTTTATAATAGCCAGAAGCTGGAAAGAACCCAGATGCCCTTCAACGGAGGAATGGATACAGAAAATGTGGTACATCTATACAATGGAATACTACTCAGCTATCAAAAACAATGACTTTATGAAATTCATAGGCAAATGGATAGAACTGGAAAATATCATCCTGAGTGAGGTAACCCAATCACAGAAAAACACACATGGTATGCGCTCATTGATAAGTGGATATTAGCCCAAATGCTCGAATTACCCTAAATGCACAGAACACATGAAACTCAAGGATGACCAAAATGCGAATGCTTCACTCCTTCTTTAAAAGGGGAACAAGAGGGGTTGGGGATTTAGCTCAGTGGTAGAGCACTTGCCTAGGAAGCGCAAGGCCCTGGGTTCGGTCCCCAGCTCCGAAAAAAAGAACCAAAAAAAAAAAGGGGGGGGGGACAAGAATACCCTTGGGAAGGAATAGGAAGGCAAAGTTTAGAACAGAGGCAGAAGGAACACCCATTAAGAGCCTGCCCCACATGTGGCCCATACATATACAGCCACCCAATTAGACAAGATGGATGAAGCAAAGAAGTGCAGGCAGACAGGAGCTGGATGTAGATCTCTCCTTAGAGACACAGCCAGAACACAGCAAATAGAGAGGCGAATGCCAGCAGCAAACCACAGAACTGAGAACGGGACCCCCGTTGAAGGAATCAGAGAAAGAACTGGAAGAGCTTGAAGGGGATTGAGACCCCATATGAACAACAATGCCAAGCAACCAGAGCTTCCAGGGACTAAGCTTTCCACTACCCAAAGACTATACATGGACTGACCCTGGACTCCAACCTCATAGGTAGCAATGAATAGCCTAGTAAGAGCACCAGTGGAAGGGGAAGCCCTGGGTCCTGCCAAGACTGAACCCCCAGTGAACGTGATTGTTGGGGAGAGGGTGGTAATGGGGGGAGGATGGAGAGGATGGGAAGGGGAACACCCACATAGAAGGGGAGGGGAAGGGGTTGGGGGATGTTGACCTGGAAACTGGGAAAGGGAATAACAGTTGAAATGTAAATAAGAAATACACAATTTAATAAAGATGGAGGGAAAAAAAGAAAAAAAAAGGGTGGGGGATGAGATTGGAGAGATAGCTCAGCTGTTTGGAGGACTTGTTACTCTTAAGGAGGACCTGTGTTCAGTTGAAAGCACCCACACAGTGTTTCACAAACATCAAAAACTCTAGTTCCTGGAGATCTAACGCCTTCTTTTGATCTCCTCAGGCACCCAGATGCACATATGGTGTACAGACATACACATAGCCAAAACACTTACACATATAAAATTAAATAAACCTAAAATAAAAAAGTAAAAAGAGGGAAGGTGTAATAAATGCTTCTGTACTCTTTCACTTGAGGGATGGTCCTGAAATTAAGTAAGTATTCTCTCATTAACTTGACATGTTTTAAGTTGTTGTTTAAACAGGTCTAGTTCTGTAGACAGGGTGGCCTAGAACTGTCTGTCTCTTGTTTCAGTCTCCCAAGTGCTGAGACACCCAGTCTGACATAAAGAAGATGATGAAGATGATAATCCTGAGGTCACTGCAGCCCTGGCTTGTCTGGAACTATCTCTGTAGAGAACACACTGGCCTTAGACTCGCAGAGATCTGCCTGTCTTTGTCTCGAGTCCTGGGATTAAAAGGTGCTCGCATCATACCTGGTTTAGGATCGCTCACTTGTACAGTTGCAGAACACAGCCTTTGCAAAGAGGCATGAGTATCCTGTACAGACAAGGCCTGAAATAGTCTGGGACACTGTTTCCCACATTCTGCAGGAAAATGTTCTCTTTGCTAGGGACAGCACTCTTGCTTTCACTGGTAAGTCTGGGTGGCCAGTCAGTCAGGGAGCTTCTGTTTCAATCAGGTGTGGGTGGGAACTTTGGCTTGGTACACTCAATGGAGCACTTGGAGTGCATGGAATCAGTGTTCCCAGCTCTAGTTGAGAAGTAAAATGGAACGAGAAAGGAATTCATGTTGGACTGAGGACTGGGAGGTTTCCAATGGGTCACAACATGTCTTATTCCTCACTGTCCAATAAAGAACAAAATTTAAACCCAGGCTCACGTCCACACCTGCATGAGAGCCATGCTTTTTTCCTGGAATGATCTCCTAGCCATGGATATTGTCAAACACCGAAGCATGCTGGGTGAGCCATGATGAAGTGTAAAGTCTACACTCAGCACAAGAACAAACAGCAAAAGGACAGGGAGGCTCGGGTAGAAGGCAAAAATGGAAAGGTTCTAAGGCACCACAGCAGGCAACCTGAGGAACAGAAGCGAATTCAGAATGTGAGTGTGTTTTATAAAGGCGTTCAACAGCAGAGAATACAAAAACAGAAGCCAGCATATTAGATTAAAAAAAATAACCAAAAGGGATTTTGAAAATCTCTTCTAGATAACTCAAGGGTGAAGTATAACCCTGAGCCCACAAGAGTATGTGCCTTGAGATTAGTTATTTGGTAACTTTCCTGCATGTCTCTAGGACAAGTTTGAAGTCATAGTTGAGAGAATGAGAATTTACACCCTAAAACATGCAATGGCAAGCCAAGTGTGGCAGCGCATGCTTTTAATCTCAGTACTGGGGACAGAGGTAGGTGGATCCCTGAGTTTGAGGCTAGCCTGGTCTACAGAGCAAATTCCAGGACAGCCAGGACTACACAGAAACCCTGTTTAAAAAAACCAAAATGGGTTGGGGATTTAGCTCAGTGGTAGAGCACTTGCCTAGCAAGCGCAAGGCCCTGGGTTTGGTCCTTAGCTCCGAAAAACAAACAAACAAGCAAGCAAACAAACAAACCCAAAAAACAAAAACAAACAAACAAACAAAACCAAAACAGCAGAGACCATGCAATAGCTGAACATGGAGGACTCAAGTAAAATGTGAGACAATCAAGATACCAGGGAAGAGCAATCAAATCAACTCAAGAAAAGAAATAGAGAAGAGGTGCTAACCGATAGCCCCCAGGAACGAATCTAGCCACTTTTGAAGCCTCAGAAAAACAAAAGAAGAGGAACAAACACACGCATACACACACAGACACACCACACACACAACACTCACTCAACACCACACACACAACACTTACTCAACACAGACACACACAGAGACACAGACACAATACTCATACATACAGACACACAACACTCACCCACACAAACGCACACATTATATAATGGACACACACACACACTACACATACCACACACACACACACTACACATACCCCCCCCACACACACACACATCATGGTGATATACACAAGGCTGAGAAAGAAACAAGAAGTGGCATTTAAAGGAGTAACAGCTGGACTTTTTTTCATGTGTGTATCTGTTATTTACGTGTGTGGAAATGAATGCCTCTGTGTACATGTGAACTCTGAGACCCAAGGTTGATGTCAGAGATTGTTCTTGCTTGCTCTTCCACCTTTTTTTTTTTTTTTTTTGGTTCTTTTTTTTCGGAGCTGGGGACCGAACCCAGGGCCTTGCGCTTCCTAGGCAAGCGCTCTACCACTGAGCTAGATCCCCAACCCCACTCTTCCACCTTTTATTCCTTGAGGCAGCATCTTCCAGTCACACCCAGAGCTCACTGATATGTTAACTTCCCCAGCTGGCTTGTTCTGGGGATCCATGTCTCCAGCTACTACATCCACTCAATTTTGGGGACTCATCTTCCAGTCCTCACATCTACTCATCAATGCTTAACCATAGAGCCATCTTCCCAGTCCTTCTGGCTAGGTTTTCAGGACTATGAAAGACAAACCAATTACCCCATCTGGATACAACAACATAAAACAGGAAGGTGACAGAAGTGGCCACTGTGTACAGAACAGACCCCACCATGGAGCCGAGACCAGACTCTGGGTGACTGTTCAGGAGGTGACTTATCTATGGATTCAGCAGGCGGGAGGCTGAGGCAGAGGGGTTTTGATCCAGGCCAGCCTGGACTACACAGTGAGATAAGACCCTGTCTCAAAAGCAAACACACGCGTGAAGAGGTATAGCACCAGCTTAGCTACAGTTCTAGACAGCAGTTAAACTAAGAGACCCAAGGAAGCTTCTCTGCCCTCAAGCTCTGGCTAAAGGAACAGTAAAAGACAGCAAAAACAAAACAAAACAAAAAGAAGCACCACACCTCCACCTCAGAGGATGAAAAGCAAGGTACACCTCCTCTGAGGAGGCAGTTGCCTTTTGTGGAATTGAAAGAGGCCAAGTGTGGAGGAGGACTGCTTCCAGGGCCCAGGACAATGACATAGCAACAAGATACTGGCTTCATAACTGTATTCAACTGGTTTGTAAGGTGAAATTTTGTACTAAAGCCATTTCTTTATGATTAGTGATTTCTGCATCAGGTTTTTGTACGTGCATGTCACTGTAATTACCAGGGATGGACATCTGACAACCCGGGCACATACACTCAGAAGGAGACACCATCAGCTGTAGCCACAGGGAAAACCTGAGGCCCTCCGTTACCTGCTCTTTTAACTTTTTTGACTATGGCTGGTCTCGAACTCATGATCTTCCTGCCTGTGCCTTCTAAGTACTAGGATCATAGATGAGTATAACCGACTCCAGTATGGTAAGTTTTCCCTGAATCATTCATAGCTGAATCAATTTTCCTCAGCAGGACTGGGGATGTGGCTCAGTGGTAGAATATCTGACTGGAATGCAAGAAGCCGTGGGTTTGATACCTAGTATATAAATCAGAAGTATAATAATGTAGTAAAATGGGGAAATAATAAAACAATAAATGGGAGAAAACACTACAAAAATAAAGGATGTATGAAGTAAAACAATGAATGTTTTACCTATCGTGATTTTCTAATGGATTATTTTTATGGGCCTGTGGTCACAGCAGGATTCTAACCCTCTGTTGTGCAAGTCTCTTCCGGCATTCATAGCTCATGAAGAGTGCAGAGAGCAGTTTGTGGGAGACAGACAATAGGCTAGTGGCAGATGAGAGGAAACGCGGACACCATTACCAGGCCACGGGAAGAAGGAAGAAATCGATGTTGGTACGTGCTTGCCTAGCATGTATGAAGCCACTGTTCCATCTCTTCTGGGAATCAGCTTACTGATGACTCAAAATGTACAACATGCCCTGCTGGAAGGAAAAGCAAGCTATGTGCACACCGTGTACCTAAAAGTCTACGTCCATGAACCCTGGGTGAGGTGTGAGTGTAAGTGAACGTGGGGTACACATGGGTTGGTAGAGTGAATGCATACAGGACTGAAGGACGGAGGGGCCGGCGTCTTCCCCAAAGTGTAGACAAGCTCCAGTCACTCAGTTTTGTTTCCTTACAATTTTCGTTTTGCCTTGTACTTTTTCTTTTGTTTAAAAATGTAGACTTTTTTATTTGTTTTATGTGTATGAGTGGTTTGCCTGCATGTATGCACAGGCATGCCTGGTGCCTGTGGGGTCAGAGTAAGTGTTGAATCTCCTGGAATTAGAGGTATAGATAGTTGTGAGTCACCGAGTTGGGGCTAGAACTAAACCCAGGTTCTCTACAAGAGCAACCAGTACTCTTAAACCTGAGCCATTGCTTCAATCCCTGGATTTAGTTTGTCTCACTCCGTAGCACAGGCTGGTCTTGAAGTCAGTGTTCCTGCAGTAGTCTGTCTCCCTTGTGCTAGATTAAAACATTAGCAATGCACCTTAGTTGGTACAGTGCTTGCCTAACATGTATGATCCCCGAGTTTGATCCTCAGCCCCATTGAAAATCGAGTATGTTTTTTTTTTTTTTTTTTTTGGTTCTTTTTTTTCGGAGCTGGGGACCGAACCCAGGGCCTTGCGCTTCCTAGGTAAGCGCTCTACCACTGTGCTAAATCCCCAGCCCCGAAAATCGAGTATGTTAATGCAAGCCTGTAACCCCAGTTCTGGCAGGGGGGCCAGGAGGATCAACTCATTCCTGACTGTACAAGGAATTCTTCTGAGGCCAACCTGAGCTACATGAGACTTTGTCTAAAAACAAAAGCCAGGGTCCTGGGGAGATGGCTCAGGGGTTAAGAGAACTGGCTTCTCTTCCATAGGACCCAGGTTCAAGTCCCAGCACCCACATGGCAGCTCACAACTGTTTGTCTGTAACTCCAGTTCTGGGGAATCTGGCACCTTACACAGACATATGTGTAGACAAAATACCAATGCACAATGTTAGATGTTGTAGAAAGTAAGAGGCAAGAACAGATGCTGGGTTCTGATTTGGGGAAGAGGTAGCATCAGACAGAGGGATGTGTAGGAGGGAAAGGTGGCCTGCAGAAGTATGATCTATTTATGGACCTCTTCCTTCTCCTTTACATTTCCAGTGCTCTACTTCTTGGCTGGTCTTGGCCTGGACACTATCTGTAGTGGGCCTTGGGACCTGAACTTCAAGTTCTCCCAACCACTGAGCTACCTCTCCAGCCTTGTTTGTTTTTAAGATAAGGTCTTCTATAGCTCAGGCTGGCCTGGAGCTTGTGGGGATCCTTCTGCCTTAGCTTCCTGAGTGCTGGGGTTACAGGCAGGGCCTACTATATTCATCTGTCTTGCATTAAAGAACAAACAAACAAACAATCCTGGGACTCAAGAACCACTTGCTTCTTGTGGGAAACCAACTGAATATCAGCAGACAATGCTGCACTATTGAGGACACCTACAGTGGACTGGCCTGAGACTGCCCTTCTGCTTGCCTCACAGGGCCTCAACTGCTACACAGCTATTTCTTCCAGATGTGGCCAGAAGAGTGGGTCAAGGGACACCCAGTGCTGAGATGAAGCCCTGCTCTGTGCCTAAGGCATCTGGTTGGCTCCATTCCACCACCAGTGGCCTCTGTCCTCCAGCCTCCCTGGGAAGCCAGCCTGCAGCCCTCCCTCTGGCCCCAGGCTTGTAGCAAGCAAGCCAGAAAGCTTTTTCCCTTGGCCTCCTGTGGCAGAACCATGGCACCACCTTCCCTCCCCATTGGCGTGACCCCAACTGGCCTGGCTTACCATCCTGCTCCAAACACTTACCTTTCGCGTGGCCCTGCTCAGCTCGGAGTCTATTTCCCATTTCTAGGAGCTGCTCCCTCTCTAGGAGGAGGTTGAGTATCTTCCTAGCTGCGTCCTTTAATTTTCTTTGCAGATGGGACACAGATGTGGTCTGTGGAGGCTGTGCCCCTTCCTGGAGGAAAGTGGGGGACTCCGTCTGGTCTTCCATGCCCATAGGGTGCCAGTCTGCCAGACCCTATACACAAAACCCAACCAGGAGATAGCCATGTTAAGACACTCGAGAAGGCCTGCTGGAGGAGATCATGAGGGCTGAGGGTTGGTGGGACAGCCTAATGCACGGCCTACTGAGGTGCTCACTTGCCCTCTTACAATCACCATGGCTGGCTGGCTCACTGGTGATATCCTTCCAAAAGAAAAGAGAGACTATTTCCCCATGCTTTAGCTGAGCTGGTGAGCTACTTCTTTCCCAGGAGAGAGAGAGAGAGAGAGAGAGAGAGAGAGAGAGAGAGAGAGAGAGAGAGAGTGAGTGAGTGTCTGTGTCTGTGTGTCTGTGTGTCTGTGTGTCTGTGTGCGTGTGCATGTGTATGGTTTGCATAGTTCTCAGTCTCTCCACTCCTGTTCCCATCACCCAGAGCACCCATAAGCTCCTGCTGAGAGTCTAGGTGGGGTGTCTTCCAAATGGAGACAATGAGAACTTATACTCAACCATTAGAAGCTCCCTGAGGGCCTGTATGGACTCTGTTCTGGAAGAAAGTAGAATGGCCTCTCATTAGCCTCCAGCAACACCCTAGACCTGGGAACCTTGAACCCTGTGTGAAAACAGGGCCCTGTGGCCAAGACACTTCTCACTGCTATGGCCCCACTCTGCTTTTGCCCTCTGCCCTGTGCTGGCTGGATGCCCCCCTATGTCCTCGTTTGCTGCACAAGGGTCAGGCATGCTTTTCCTTCTCTTCTTTCAACCCCCTTCTGCTCACCCCTTCTATCTGCCTGTCCCCTTACCACCCTGTGGGTTAGCTATGGTCACCTTTCCCTGAGAAAGTACATGAGACTACTGGGGAGATGGGGCACTGTGCCAGGGTCAAGCAGACATGAACCCTGGGGAAGCACCACGTGCCCCTCCTTCAGCCCAACCTGGAGTTGGGGGCCAAACCACACAATGCAGAAATATAGTATGTGAAGAGGAGAGGGTATAGGAGAGACCGGGTTCTGGCAAGACCTGCTGATTCCTGATAGTTATAAGAAACCATGACAATCTGTTACTATTCTGGGTGCTTGAGTTCCAGGCCCTGGAACATCCTGCATGCCCTGCTCTGTCTTCCTGGTCCTTGCCAGTGCTGGCAGGTGCTTGTGCCCTCTGGGTGCTACTGTTCCACAGGTAGCCTGAAGTGTGTGGGTGATTGCACTGCATCCAGGTGCTTTTGGCAAATGCTGCAGGACACAAGGGACTGAAGGGCTCACAGAAAGGCATAGCAGAGGTAGGAACTCTGGGTCTGAGAAGGTCCTATGGCAAGCTATGACCAAGCTAGGCCAGTGCTCAATGCTCCCAGGGAGTGTTGTTACAAGCCCAAACACTCCAAATCTCAATGCATTTCCAGCATATGTAGTTTGTTCTGAGTCTCTCCTCAGATGTGGCCTTCAGAATACAAAGGAACTCAGGTCCTAGGAAAGGCAGGTTGACCTGGAAGAAAGGAGGACAGGGCTAGCCTAGTGCAAGATCCCTATGGCTTCAAATCATCTCTCTAAACAGGACCTTTGTGTGTGGGTTAAGAAGGGCCCAGTGTGGCTTTGTTCCTGATGGGACACTGGCCTCAAGGATATGGAATGATTTCCTTGGGCTCAGCTATTAAAAATTTTCATCTGGT
This sequence comes from Rattus norvegicus, assembly GCF_021556685.1. Classification (NCBI taxonomy): domain Eukaryota; kingdom Metazoa; phylum Chordata; class Mammalia; order Rodentia; family Muridae; genus Rattus; species Rattus norvegicus. The sequence continues at coordinate 112,504,083 of NC_141543.1, forward strand.
TAAAGTGTTCTGAGAAGTCTTTCCCCTGAGTAAAGATTTTACAACGAGACATATTCAGAGATGACTGTGGTCTACCGGCACTTGAATAAACACTGTGGCAACCCACTTCCACCATCTTGGAATGGTAGCATGTCTGGAGAGTAAGGAAATCTGCAGAAATGTTTTGATGAGATTCACTGGGTCCAGACCAGAGTCCTGCAGAGGAACTTGCTCTGTAAATCAGACTGGATCCACCCACCTCTACTGGGATTAAAGGCGTATGCCACCACCACCTGGCTTAAGCCGGCCTCTGACAGAAGCTGAAAGGATCTTTGGAGGGGCCATCTTAGACTCCTGTCTTGGGAACTGCCATTTCCAAGCTTGGCTGCCCACCTCTCTCCACATAAACTTCTTCCTGAAACACTGAAGAATGGATGGGAGACTGTGCCTTTATACCTAGAAGTTCTGCACTCCCCACAAAGGACAGTGGCACACTATTGATCCTGGCCTCCTGACCATACTCTTCCAAATTGAGATTCCTTTCCAAAGTTTGGGACCCCCATAGTATGAATGTGCCTAAAGCTAAAAGGTTCTTCAGTCTTTATCTGAGAGGGTTGGTTGCTTGGTGTTTTGTTTTGTTTGAGACAGGGTCTCTATGTATGGGGATGGCTGCACTGGAACTCATTCTATAGAGCGCGCTGACCTCAAACTCAGAAATCTCCCGAGTGCTGGGATTAAAGGTATGTGCCACCACAAAGCAGCATACTTTGTATTTTATGACAGTGACATCCTCAAGTGTCCTGAGAGGCTAATCTGTGGATGCCCTTCCACCGGTTCTGTGTGAAGTAATCTCTTACTTAGGTTCAGGTTTCATGCTTTGGCAGAATTCCAGAGTCTTGGGAACGTTCCGCTTAGGCACAGATGCTGGTGTCCTGGTGCTGGAGAAGCTGGTCAAGCTGCTGTCCCTAGCTTTCTCCAATGAAAGGACTTTTCACCTTCTGGTCAAGGTCAACTGAGGGTGGGAGACACACTAGGTGACTGGAAATTAGGGCACCTCAGTTCTCACTAAGCTTCTGCCTTGAGTTCCACATCTACATTCAACTGCCTTGTCTGTCATGCTTACTCACTACTGCTTGATGTAGAAGTCGTGTGACTTTTTACTATGCCTGTCTGGGGTGCTGTGCAGGTCACTGAATATGTTTTATGGAGAAGAACTTGTAGAAGTGGGCCTGCTCCTTCTACCACAGGGGTGCAGAGACTGAACTTGGTCCTCAGGCTTCCAGCAAGTACCTTTGCCTGCTGGGACACCTTGCTAGCTTCCATTTCTTCCTGTGTCTGTTCACTTGGCCCATGTCACTTCAGGATTTCCTATGAACTTGGTGGACTGTAATCTCTCCTGGCTGAGGTGGCCAGTTGGAGTCGTTCCCAGATGGCATCTGTACGATCCTAACATATCCATTTGGAACTCGCATTGTTCAAGGAGTGCTGATGCTAGAAATGGAGCAAGAGAGTCTGGAGCAACCTCTGGAGCAACAGGTGCTGGTGGCTGCAAGGCCCTCAGGACAGTGAGGAACAGGCACACATATGTCTCATCCACTTCTCTACATATCAGTAAAGACAGCTGAGGTCTCTGACCATGCTCCTTGGAAGCACTGATTTCCAGGCCTGGGCATCTAACACTTGGTCCATTTGGGGGATATGCTGCTGGGCAGTGGGTGTCACTCTTGGGGCCTTGTCCAGCAGGGGGGCTGGGCACTCATGCTTCTGGAGCTTTACCCTGGCAATGACCTCATAGTGTGTCAAAATCATAGCTACTAAGACCCAGCAGGAACAAGGGTACCCAATAACTATTTAAAAACTATTTTTACTGTGTGACCCGATAAATGTGACTGTTAAAGCCTATGCCTCCTGCTTCAACCTAGTCTACCACTATTTAAAATCCAGTGTATGTATGATCTGCCCACTTCCCCTGGACTGCTGGTTTGTGGGAAGATCTGAAAGCCAGGGAGACCTGGGCGCAGGAACCCTTGGGGATGAATACTGCTTGATACTTCAGTATTGGCCAGTTCAGTCATTTGCTGAAGCCTCAACCTCCCTCAGCCCCCATCCCTGCCCTGTTTCTCTTCTGCTTGTTCTTAGACATATCCTCTGCCAGAGGCATGGCCTGTGTTCCTGTTCTTATAATATGGTGCCATATGAGCACACACTGTCTTAAACATCTCAGGTGAGTGCCTGTGACCTCTGGTGATTAATAGGTCACCGTCAGCAACCACAAGCGGCCACTGTAGGTCAGCACAGGTAGCCAAAGGTGAGCATAAGTCACCACTGTCACTGCAGGTCAACTGGCAGGGAGTCATAGCTCAGGTCACTCACTGTAGGCCACAGCAGGTCCGTGCAGAGGGAGAAGGTCATCATAAGTGGGTACATACCACCCCAGGTCACTGAAGGATGGGTAAAGCCTCAGGGCACAGCAGCGGTAGGACTGTCACCTTTCCTACCCATGGTTCCAATGGGGCCTCAGGTGGGAAGAAAGGGTCAAGTCTCACAGCTGAAGTTCTGGCCCTTTTTGTAGATTAGGCTCTGCTATGGGATTCAGTGGGTACTCAGTCCATTAGGCAACGTCCTAGCCACAGTGGTGACCAGATATTAAGGACTGTGGCCCCTCCTCTCATAGGCAGGCCAGGTCAGGTCACACAGTGCCTTCTTAGCCATCAGTCCGGGCCTGTCTATGAAGAGTTATGCATTCTTTGCAATGTGTTTCCTAAGGAAGGCTTTTCAATCAAGGAGGGCATGAGCTCCATTCTAGCAATAGTAATAGCCAGCCAAAGAAAGAACAAGAGGCCTGAGCAAGCTCACAGAGGAAAACAGTGGAGGAAGGGAGAGGCAGTGTCTGAGGAGATCAGGAATCTATCCATGTGCCAGCAAACATGTTTTCCTTCAGCAGTAGAAGCTGACAGGCCAGGCTGTGAGAATATGGTGGCAGTCGTACATATCTAGCACCTACCTCTCTCTGTAACTGCTTGATATATGAAGGCTCTCCTTGGGGTTGTGTCATCTTGAGATGCTTCCTTAGCTCAGCCACCTGCTTCTGCAGCTCTAAAACCTCCAGGTGTACCTGGTCCACTTCACTGGGGATCTCCTGTTGGACAGCGACCAGCTCCAGGGGTTTCTGTCTTAGCTAGGCAATCAGTTCAAGAAGGCAGTGTTAATGTTAGGGAAAGGCAGTGGGGACTGTCCTAGAAAGGATGGGAGCATGAGTGCAAGGATTGCAGCAGGTCACGTGGCCAGTTCCACCTCTGGCTGTACATGATGATCTGCAAAGCTGCCCCGTGCACTCCACATCTGTACAGCCCACACTAACTGCCCAAGCTCACCCCATGTACCCCACATCTGTACAGTCCATCATGATGATCTGCAAAGCTGCCCCATGTACCCCACATCTGTACAGCCCACGCTAACTGCCCAAGCTCACCCCATGTACCCCACATCTGTACAGTCCATCATGATGATCTGCAAAGCTGCCCCGTGTACCCCACATCTGTACAGTCCATGCTCACTGCCCAAGCTTGCCCCATGTACCCCACATCTGTACAGCCCACGCTAACTGCCCAAGCTCACCCCATGTACCCCACATCTGTACAGTCCACGCTAACTGCCCAAGCTCACCCCATGTACCCCACATCTGTACAGTCCACGCTAACTGCCCAAGCTCACCCCATGTACCCCACATCTGTACAGCCCATGCTCACTGCCCAAGCTCGCTGTCACTGGGAAGAATTATGCATGAAAGTGGGTTCACAATCCTCTCCTGAGCCCTGGTTCCCAGGAGGATATAAATAACTGCTTTTAGCACATTGCTGGTGACCAGGGAATCTTTTTTATCAAAAGGCCAGATGGTAGGCTGGGTGAGGTGGCGCATACCTTTAATCCTGGCACTTGAGAGGCAGAGGGAGGTGGATCTCTGGATGTCTGAGGCCAGCCTGGTCTACATAATGAGTTCCAGGAGGAGTGGCACAGAGGAGCTGAGAGGGAAGTAGGCATGAAGGAAAGCTCCACCAGGCAGTGATGGGTTAGGGATGTGCAGCTGATAGAGTGCTTGCCCGGGATGCATGAAGCCCTGGGCTTCACTGCCAGTATCACGTGAACAGGGTGTAGTGGTCCATGCCTGTAACTTTAGTGTGGGAGGTACAAGCAGAAAGAGCAGAAGTTCAAGGTCATTTGCAGCCAGCTTGGGTTCCATGAGAACCTATCTTAAAATAAAAAAAGGTAACAGGGGGCTGGGGATTTAGCTCAGTGGTAGAGCGCTTACCTAGGAAGCGCAAGGCCCTGGGTTCGGTCCCCAGCTCCGAAAAAAAGAACCAAAAAAAAAAAAAAAAAAAAAAAAAAGGTAACAGGAGAAGTGACTGTGGTGGAGTGAAGTTCAGAAAGGGAAGCCAGGGTCATGGTTATAATGGGTGGCAGTAGGGTCACCACGTCACCAGTCCCATGAGGCTCCCCTGTGGCCTGGGCCAGGTAGGAAGAGAACCAGGAGAATGGGAAGGACACTTCCTCACACGGTGGCCATCCATTCTAGGTTACGGGAATTAAAACAATGCTTCTGTTCCAGGGATGCCTGTGGTTGTCTCTGCATGACTATCCCTTCTTCCCACTACCTCAGGAAAAGCACTTATAGAATGGTGAGAGGACACCATGCCCTTTCCCACTCACCGCAGGCCCAAGTGATGGAGAAGGAGGGCGAGCTCTGTCCAGTGACTAAGAGTTGAGACAAGATCAAGAATAGGAGACTTAGCAAGCAGTGTGCTTAAGGGTCTGGAATCCAGAGTGCACTCCTGCTGTAAGTGAGCAAAGGACCTCAACATCAAAAGAGGCTGCAGGTGGCCATACCAAGGAGAAGGTACTCAGCACCCTTTGTCAGCAGGGAAGTGCAAGCAGGCTGATGTCAGAGTCGAGTGTCATGAGATACATGAACCACAGTGGCCAGAATCAAAAAGGCAGAAGAGGGCAGTGTCAGTGAGAACATGGAGGAAACAGACCCTAGCACATCGACTGGGGAGGTAACACTGCTGCTACTGCTGCTGCACTCGCTGGTAACAGTCTGGTGGCTCCTCGAAGAGTAAACACAGACTCTCCATAATGTTAACACAGCAATTCTACATCTGGGTACACAGTCCCCAAACCGAAGACACATTTCTATAGTGACACTTGTACAGGGATGTTTACCGTGTTCACAATGGCCAATAGCAGAGCCAACCTATGTGTTTATCCACAGGTAGGTGGATAAACAAAGCCACACAAGCCTGCTGTGTGGCTACAAACAGGAAGGAAGAACTCTGTGTGGTGCAACGCATGTGAACATTGAAATTAATGAACTATTCCAGCACTTGGGATGCAGAGGCAAGAGAATCTCTGTGAACTTTAAGGCCAGATTGGTCCACAGAGGGAGTGCCAGGACTACATACATCTGTCTCAAAGCCAAAACAAACTAAAACAAACTTCTGGGTTGAGTGAAAGAAGCCAGATGTAGTGACTTCACTATACAGTCTTGTGTGTCCATCTTGCTCTCTGTCAAGGCCTCCTCTTTCTTCTACCTGGTTCTTCTTGTATGCTTTCTTCTTTTTCTTCATATCTATGTGTACATGTAAAAATACATATATGCATTGTGCATCCATACATATACTTATAAAATGCATAATGTACATAAACATACACAAATGTATGTATATGCACACATACATGTTTATAGACATACATGCATACATTGTGTGTGTGTGTGTGTGTGTGTGTGTGTGTGTGCGCGCACGCAATGTTGTTGTTGTTGTTGTTGCTACTGCTATTTTGGGATGGGTCACTCTATAGCCACGGATGACCTTGATCTTCCTGCCTCTATCTCCTGAGTGCTGAGATGATAGACACTCTCCATCATATTAGGCTTCCCTGTGAATCATCTGTGGCCACACATAAGATAAACCAACTACTGCACAATGCAGTCCTTTGTCCTGAAGAAAACAGAAGTTGGGACGACACCCCAGGTCAATGAGGTCACACCTGGCAACCTCTCGGTGCCTGCACCTGTGTCCACATCTGGACTGGTTCTTCTGCTGGAATGTTTGCACAACCTTAAGTGTCCAGGCTAAGTCTCACCTTCTTTTTGAGCTGTGTCACTAGCAAGTTCAAGAGATGCACCCTGTCTCCAAGTTTTCTGAGTGCCAATGTAATGAGTGTTTGGTCTGCCGGGGCTGCATCTGTGGGAAAGAACAGTGGCTGTCACCTCAAACCTCAGAAACAAAAACAGTCTTCCTGTGAAGCTGACCCTCCTTTTCCACAGAGGTCCACTGAAGCTTCTAATTGAACTCAAGATAAATATGTCCATCCCTGAATCAAAGAGTTGGGTCCCTAGAAAAACCAGAGGTGTGATATTTAGTACAACCTTATGGAGAGAGAGAGAGAGAAAGAGAGAGAGAAAGAGAGAGAGAGAGAGAGAGAGAGAGAGAGAGAAAGAGAGCGCTATAGGATGAAACCCGGCCTTACTAAGTCAGATCAGAACAATTTTCCCACTTAAATACAGGGCCATTTATTTGGAAAGAAAGAAAAAAGATGATCACATACTTCCTGGGGCAAAGAAGAAGTGACACTTGATATTCCAAGTTATTGTTCATGGAATGGTAAAAACAACTCTAAGGATGTAAAAGATACATGTAAAATAATAGTAATAGTAATAGTAATAACAGTAATAATAATAATAATAATAATAATAATAATAATAATAATAATAATAAAGTAAAGCTGTCCTTTCAAGGAAACTCACAGCATCTAGGCCGGGTGGCTGAGGCAGAGGGCTTTGGAGTGAGTTCAAGGCCAGCTTGATCTACTTAAGGAGAATGTCTGGCACTGAAAACCTGGCTGTGGGTGGGGTGTAACTGAAGGATGCCCCAGGATACAGAGCCCTGGCTGGTTTTTCCAGAGGACTGAGGTCCGGTTCCCAGCACTCACGTGGCAGCTCTCAATCATCTGTGACTTCAGTTCCAGAGGATTTGACACCCTTTTCTGGCCTCTGCAGTTACCAGGCACACACGTGGTACACAGACACGTGTAGGTAAAACACCCATACACGTAAAACAAAAACCAAACCACTGGTTGTGGCTGGAGCTCAGAGGCAGAGAGCTGGCCAGAGCCACTGTGTGCTAGGCTCTAGGGTCCATTTCTAGCACTGCACAAAAAAGGAAAGAGAACATTTATAGCATTAGGCGCATATCTTAGAAATAAAAGGTTAACCCACGAAAAACAAATATCTAGAAGGAAGGGCAGAATAAAATGAACACTAACCACTGAGGAAATAAAGTAATGAAGACTCCAGAGCCAGCAGCCTCAACGGCTGACTTTGGTAAAGTAAAGAAGTAAATGACTGCACACTCCCAGGGAGAACACCAAGAAAGAACAGAAGAGAGCAGAAGCCAATATGATGCATGAGGAAATGTCTACAGACACTTAAGACTCAGGATAGACAGTACAGCAATACAGCTGCAATCTCAGCTACTCAGAAGTAGAGGCAGGAGGATTATTGTCTCAAAGAAACAAATGAACAAAACAGATAGGATGAGAAACTTCATCCTCTATGTTTGAAAACTCAGAGAAATGGATAATTTCTTAATATAATGTACACAAAATATATAAAAAGAAAATATGGCAGTGTGGGTGCACACCTCTAATCCCAGTACTCAGGAGGTAGAGGCAGGTAGAATTTGAGGCCAGCTTGGTCTACAGAGTGAGTTCTAGGACAGCCAAGGCTACACAGAGAGACCGTGTCTCAGAAAAAAAAGAAAGAAAGAAAAAGAAAAGAAAGAAAATATGAACAGTCCCTTAACTACAAATGAATATTTAAGCTTCAAATCTTCCCACAAGGAAAACTCTAGGCCCTGGTGACTTGAAAACTAAATTCTATAAACTGTTTAAGAAAAAGAAAGTGGGGATTGGGGATTTAGCTCAGTGGTAGAGCGCTTGCCTAGGAAGCGCAAGGCCCTGGGTTCGGTCCCCAGCTCCAAAAAAAAAAGAACTAAAAAAAAAAAAAAAAAAAAAAAAGAACCAAGAAAAAGAAAAAGAAAGAGAAAGTGTGTGTGAGGGGGCTGGGGATTTAGCTCAGTGGTAGAGCGCTTACCTAGGAAGCGCAAGGCCCTGGGTTCGGTCCCCAGCTCCGAAAAAAAGAACCAAAAAAAAAAAAAAAAAGAAAGAAAGTGTGTGTGAGTATGCATATCTCTAAGGCCAGAGTAACCCTGGTTCCAAACTCTGACCAGAACATTGCATACAAGGAAACGAAGTGACAGGCCTATCTGTAGTATTTCTCCACGAAATGTTGGTAAGCCAGGTGCGGCAGCCCATAAGGAAGCACGCACCACAGTGCCAGGGCTCCTTCTCAGGAAAGGGTGGTGTGACAGGACACAGTGCATTCCACCCTGCTTTGCTCAAAATCAAAACCTGGCACACAGATGGCTCTCTTGGGTGGCTCAAGAGAGGCAGCTCCTTGGTCAGGGATGGAGTCCTGGATGACTGATGTGAGCTCCTGTCCTTCCTTCCCTTAGGTGATAGCGGATGTACACTGCGCCTCAGACATTCTTTGTAAATAATGGAAAGAAGCCCAGGGAGAGCCTGTTCTAGGAAAGATGTCTGTCCTCTGTGCTCCTGCCCCACTGCTTGCTTCAGTTCTCCAAGGACAGCACACTCCTGGGAAGGGCCTGTGAGTAGACATCTGTGGAGAGCCCTGAGGGACCCAGGGACAACACATGTGGCAGTCGGGAGTGCTGCTCAGAAATCCAGGGTCTCTCAGAGGTCACAAGTGGCTACCAGCATAGGTTTAACGCCAGGCTGGTTGTATTTCACTGTTGTGATTTGAATGACAATGTCCCTCTTGGCTCAGATGGTTGGACACTTGGTTTCTACTTGGTGGCAGTGTTTAGGGAGGTTTAGGAGGTGTGGCCTTGATGGAGGAGGTGTGTCACTGGAGGCTAAAGACTCCATACCTCTATCTGCTTTGTGCTTTTGGTTCAAGATGTGAGTTCTCATTGCTCTTTCCCAGTAGCCACATTTGTCTGTTGCCTCAGCCTTGTCTTTCTAGGCTCTAACCCTCTGCAACTGTAAGCCAAAGTAAGTGTTTTCTTCTATAACCTGTCTAATTCATGGTGTTTTGTTTTTTTTTTTAAAGATTTATTTATTTCATTTTGTATATGAGTACACTGTAGCTGTCTTCAGACACACCAGAAGAGAGCATCAGATCTCATTACAGATGGTTGTGAGCCACCATGTGGTTGCTGGGATTTGAACTCAGGACCTCTGGAAGAGCAGTCGGTGCTCTTAACCACTGAGCCATCTCTCCAGCCCTAATTCATGGTGTTTTGTCACAGTCACAGAAACGTAACTAATATACTCACTATGACAGCCAGGGCAGGTGAGGATTCCAAAAGCTCAAGAAAAGACTTCATGTTCACACAGACTGCAAATTCACACTCTAACAGGACATGCTATGTAGACTCTAGGACAGCTAACCAGGAAGGCAGATTATAACTTTGTGGAGCGGCCCTGCACACTGCTGATGGGCACCGTAAAGCCTGGTATTGTCCACTAAATCACAATTTAGGCCAAAGGACACCAGACAAATGCTCATGTGCCACATAATTCCACTTACATGAGAAAACAGAACTCCCACCTAACACTGGGAACTCCAGTGAGCTCCTGTTCTGGAGATAGGGTGTCTGATGGCAGTCAAGACTGTGCAGCTATGCGTGCATTTGGAATATATATCAATTTTATTCTTAAACATTGGTTTTTTGTTTGTTTGGTTTTGTTTTTGAGACAGGGTATCTCTGTGTAGCCCTTGCTGTCCTGGGACTCACTCTGTAGACCAGGCTGGCTTCGCCTGCCTCTGAAAGCCTGCCTTTGCCTCTGCAGTGTTGGGATTAAAGGCCTGTGCCACCACCAACCACCATCTTGATTCTCACATATAGTCAGTGCTACTGGGACAGAGAATAAGGTTCAGGTAGCCAGGGGCTCTCACCAGCTGCTTCTGCAGAGTTGTGGGCGCCGTGGTGTGGGTCAGCGGTGGCCATGGACGTCTTCACTGGCTCTCCCGTGCCTTGTAGCTGCTCTTCCAATGCCTTGAGTTCATGCTTTAGGTTTTGCATTTCTGCTTCAAGGGCCAGAACATAATCTGCCAAAACACCAGGGAACAACACCACACACACTCACTGGCACACTCACTGGCACGCTTACTGTCTCACTGCCAAAGCTGCAGGGCTCACAGGCCCTCCTCTGCCCTGATCTCTTTCCCCCAACTCTCTGGACCGACCTTCACTTCTCAGCTTAGCCTCCATGTCCTCTAGGAAGGCTTTGGGATCAGGAGTAAGAATTTGCCCGCGTTCATTTCCATAGGCTTTCTGAATGGAGGGAACACCTCCCACATCAGGGGCTAGTCCCTTAGAAGCAGTCATGGTGCCTGCTAAGAACAAGACATAGGTAGGGCTGCCAACTCAGATCTACCATAGGATGCTTCTCCTGAGGAAGGCCTACCTAGCAACCCTGCTGGCAATGACTGCCTGCCAGGGGCATCAACTATGCACCCAGCACTTTCCCCTATGTCGCTAAAGAAACATTGGTAAATGTAAGCGACTGCTGTACTCTGTGGTAATAAATGGACTGGAGTGAGAAGCCTGCCTAGGGGCACTCTCCCTGTCCGGTCCGGTTCCCATGTCCCCCACCCCCATGTCCCACCATTTACTCCTCTTTGCCTCCATCTCTCCCTGCTCACCTGGAGGGGCTGAATCTTCTCCAGCCTTGGGCTCAGGGTTTGCATTTGAACGCTCTTCTGACTGGGCAAAGGGAAGATGACCACTCAACATTTCCATCTCTTTCCTCATCTGTGAAACAGCGTTCCGCAGACCTGCATTCTGTTCCTGCAGCCTCTGGATCTCACTAGATGGAGAATCTGTCCTTATTTCTCCTTCATGGGGCTGAGGAGGTACCTGCCAACCACACACAGCAAGGGAGAAGAATTAGGAATACAAAAGAGGCCCTTTGCTCCAGCTCAGCTGGGAGCCATACCCTGTCCTCCAGAACTGCAGTGTGCTGTAGACCACTATCCTCTGAGTGTAGCAGCCACCATCTTTATCAGAAAAGCTGACTATTTGCAAGAGATCCCCAGGATCAGGCTTGTTGACTGAAGGTGGTCCCTGGACCCTTACTGTCTTACCCTGACACATATTCTGGCCTCTCCTCACTGCACCTCGTACCCAGCAGTATGCAGTCTTGTCCTAACTACACACGCCTTCATGGTTTAGAGATGTGTCAGGGTAAGACAGTAAGACAATACAGACTGAGGGAGGTTAACTGAAGCAGGGGTTCTAGCTATACAGTCATGGGAAAGTCACTGTCCACACTGGGGCTAAATTGATACTAAGACTGCTCTAGAGTTTGCCACAGGCCTATAGGCAGCCACTCACACATGATCTGTGAGAAAACCCAACGAGCTCTTGGACTTCTCAAGGTGGGCTTGGAAGAGTCACACTTTGGTTTGTCACCAAGCATTATATGGAGGGTGTGAAGCTCGCTTGTCTCCCCAGGAAAAATTCTGTACAACAGGACGGCCCTCCTGACCCAAAGGAAGTGCGCCTCACCGGCGTGTTGACTTGTGAGCACTGCATGACAGGGTCTCTCCATAGCTGGATTCACAGACACACACAGGGGTTACAGGGCTAGGAAGGAAGAAGTGTGTCAGGGAACTCTGGAGGAGTGACAGTTCAGTCAAAAACCCGTGTTTACTGCGCCAAAGGCTTCATGAAATTTCTTAATTTTTAAAGAAGATTGATTGGTTTGTTGTTGCTTACTTATAGTTTTTTTTTTTGAGACAGAGTTTCCTCTGTGTATTCCTGGCTGTCATGGGACTAGGTCTGTAGACCAGGTTGGCCTTGAGATTCACCTGCCTCTGTCTCCCAAGTGCTACTACTGCCAGGCCAAGATTTATTTATTTTTATTTTTTGTGCATTGGTGTTTTGCCTAGATGTAATGTGAGGTTGTTGGATTTCCTGGAACTGGAGTTACACTCAGCTGTGAGCTGCCATGTGGGTGCTGGGAATTGAACCTGGGTCCTCTGGAAGAATAGCCGGTGCTCTTAACCACTGGGCCACCTCCCCAGCCCTGGCTTTATGACTTCTATGCCGTTTTAGAACAGTAAGACAATTCACTGGGTAGAACACACTGAAGACAGAGAGAGGGGCAGTAACTACAATTGTAACAGAAAGCATCCAAACAGGTCATTCCCAGGCCAGCGGACAGCATGAGGTATAGGGTAAACTGACACTCAGAACAAAAGGGGAAGAAAAAGCAGCTCCATATGCCCGAGGCATCTCAAGTGCAAACCCAAGCTCTGCTACCAGACCCCTGGTCAGACGCCAGGCAAGACTCAGCACGGGAGATCCTAGCCGATCTTCTGAGCAGAGACACAAATGTGTCCAACAACGCATTAAGAAAAGAGATGGTGTGTATGAGTGTTTGACTGAAGATACGCATATGCACCACCTACTGCACCACTCACAGAGGCCAGAAGATGGCGTCGACTCAGGAACTGGAGTGACAGAGGGTTGTGAGCAGCCCTGTGGTGCTAGGAACTGAACCCAGGTCCTCTGCAAGATCAGCAGGAGCAAGAAGTGCTCGTAACTGCCGAGCAGCCTCCACCCCACCTCGTCCCCGCCCACCACAGCGTTTAACCTGGCTTGGGAACAGTCAGTCAAGCAATCTGGAACCTGATGAGAAAATGATTTGTCACACTAAAGCACGTCATGTGACATGCAATCACGTTATGTTTCTGAGGGACCTCTATGAGGCAGACATATTTATGGTAGAATTAAAGGAAAAGACAACCATCCCAGTAAAATGCTCGCAGAGGCTCAGCCCCTCAGACACTGCCCTGCCTCCTCCCTTTATGCCCTCCTCCCCCACCGACATGTTCAGCCCCTTCCATCCACTGTCTGTCTACTTCCCGGGCAAGTGGATATCAGGCAGAAGTACTGTCAGGCAGCACCTCCCTCCCTCTAGTACAAGTGCAGCCTTGGAGCTAAGCTAGGTCTGTTGTAGGCCTGCATGATCTCAAAGATCCTCTCGCTACAGCCACCCAATCCCACACTTTTAAAATTACATTCTCCCCATGTCTGTTTCTGTGTATATATACATGCTACGGCCTGCATATGGAAGTCAGAAGACAACTTTGGAGAGTTGGTCCTTTCCTTCCACAATGGGTCCTGGGGATCAAACTTAGGTCTTCTGGTTTAGCAGCAAGCACCCTTACCCACTGAGCCATCTCAGTAGCCCAATTACAGTTTTTTTTTGGTTTTGTTGTTTTTTTGTTGTTGTTGTCTTTTTTTTTTTAATTTTTTTTTTTCCGGAGCTGGGGACCGAACCCAGGGCCTTGCACTTGCCTAGCAAGCGCTCTACCACTGAGCTAAATCCCCAACCCACAGCTTTTTTAAAAAAATATTTATTTACTATGTATAGAGTTCTGCCTGCATGTACACTTGCACACCAGAAAAGGGCATTGGATCCCAGTACAGATGGTTGTGAGCCACCATGTGGTTGCTGGGAATTGAACTCAGGACCTCTGGAAGAGTAGTTAGTGCTCTTAACCCCTGAGCCATCTCTCCAGTCCCCAATTACAGCTTTTAAGTTGCTGTAAGTTGGTTTTTACTCCAGAACAGAATTATCATTTCTGTTAACCTGAGCCCCAACTTGTTCATGTTCTTCTTTAGCCAGGCTGACTGAGTGTGCAGCTGTGGTTGCTAACATTCTAGATCGACCTGAGCCACTCCAGCTCTTCCCCTTGGACAGGAGGGGCCACCTCAGTCTTCTACAACATCCGGCCTCCCTTTTATTATGACTGTGGCACAGCAGCCAGGCCAGGAAACCTGGAGAGGACCTCTATGAAGCAGAGGCAACAGTGAAGCTCGGTCTTCCCTGTGCTACCTCACATCTGTGACACCAAGCTGGCTAAGAGCCTCTTCTGGTCTCAGGCTGGCTACATCGTCTTCCTGTTGGGGCCCCCAGGTAACAACTCTGAAGCACAAGGGCCACCTCTTATGTGCCTTAGACTATGAGTGACATTCCTATATCACAGGTGCCAGATGGGAGCCTGGAAAATGGAGGTTGCACATGGCTAATCCCCATCAACCAAGGAAGCCTGTGGCAAGTCTGTTGTCAGTCTTTGGCGAGGCACAGGCTCCTGGCCAATCCAGAGATGGTCTCCAGGGCTCTTAGTGGGGCCTGCAGGAGGGTCTCACTCAATGACACTCAGGCAGCATTTCCTCGCTGACCTCTGCAGCCCACCAGTAGTTCAGCTCTCCATTCAGTTCAAAGTTTTCTGTAATGCTGCCAGTGAGGAGCTGGTGAGGGCTTCTCCCTCCTGGGGCCCGGCCCATCACTCTCTTCCAAAGCGTACCTAGGCTTGCGTCTGCAGGCAGATTCTGGGAACTGTACTGGCTGCTTTGGTTGTTGGGTCACAGCCAGATACTGTGTCCAAGATCAAGGGTACACTTGAGGAGATGGGTGGGTATGGGCTGTTCCTGACTCTAGAGCACACTTCTGAAGTTTATTGTTTACTTAACAAAAACCGGCCAACCGATAGGCCTTGCTGACCTGCTTAGCTGGTACTCAGAGACAAATGTATTCTTTTGATTGCCAACCTAGGGGAAAAGTACAGGAAAGCTTCCAGTAAGAGACCATTGGTGAGGGGCTGGGGATTTAGCTCAATGGTAGAGCGCTTACCTAGGAAGCGCAAGGCCCTGGGTTCGGTCCCCAGTTCCGAAAAAAAGAACCAAAAAAAAAAAAAAAAAAAAAAAGAGACCATTGGTGAAAATAAGTACCTTTCTTCTATCATCACAGATGTCTACAGCTTTTCCTGGGATCAGATTGGGAGGCACTTTATATGTGATCTCAAGAAAGCCTATGGGGTAAGAGGTCTGTGTGTACCAAAAGCCATCCACCCCCTCATCATCCTCTGATTCTTGTGGCAGAAATATGAGCACAGCTGCTCAGGTGTCCTCAGTGCTCTACCCCTGGGGCAGCTCTCATCATAGACCCTAGGAGTATCTTCAACCAACTTCTCTGCCATGGTCCAAGTTTGGGAACTGCAGAATGTGAGAGTTGAGGAGAAATGTGTTTTGCTGGCAATCTGTTGCCCAGATCCTGCATGCCCACAGTACCAGCTGCCAACTGCCAGCCAGAGCCATCCTGGGTAGTCACTTCCAGTGTGGACACTATCGCCCCCTTGTGCCTACTCTTTGTGATCTGGGAACTTGGCCTTTAAAGGAATGACAGCTTGGTAGGAGGAAGACAAGTCTGAGGCAGGCATCCCTCAGGAAGGGCATACAATAACTTCAGTATTGTTACTCCAGAGAACTGGTGAGTGACCTTTCATAAAAGGACAGGTGCTTGATGACTGAAAAAAAAGGGACCATATGCTGGATAGTTTTATGTCAACTTATTACAAGCCAAAGTCATTCGAGAGATGTAAACTTCAATTAAGAAAATACCTCCATAAGGTCAGGTTGTAGACAAAACTGTAGGGCATTCTCTTCATTAGTGATTGATGGGGAAGGGCACAGCCCACTGTGGGTAGTCCTGGGATATATAAGAAAGTAGGATGAGCAAGCCAGTAAGCAGCACCCTCCATGGCCTCTGCATCAGCTCCTGCCTCCAGGTTCCTGCCCTGTGTGAGCTCCTGTCCTGACTTCCTTCAGGGATGAACAGTGATGTGGAAGTGTAAGACAGATAAACCCTTTCCTCCCTAACTTGCTTTTGGTCATGGTGTTTCATCACAGCCATAGGGACCCTGACTAGGACACACCATTAAAGACGATCCTGAGAAGGGGTCGCACTAGTGAAGCCTTATCTTCCAATGGACACGGATTAGGAGAGCCAATGGAGATCCTGCTGAGAGTTGCCCAGGCTAAGGCTTAGTAGAGTCTGCAGGAGTTCCTTACAGCTTTAGGAACATGCATGTGGTCATAGTTGGGTTCAAACGGAAATCTATTCTCTTCTGTTATCCAGACCCAAAGCCTGACTGTGCTATGAGGAGAGGAAAGCTGTGCCTCATCTAAAGGCTTACAGCAGATCTGTTCCAGGTCTTGTCAGAATCTGGTGTTCCTGGGCTTGTAAATTTGTCACTCCAGTCTCTGCCCCTGCCACCACATGGCCATCCTGTGCTTTTATGTGTCCTTCCCTCTAAGGACAGCAGAAACAGAGTCAGGGATCAGGGGTCAGGCCACTCTGCCCCAGCATGGCTCATCTTAACTCACCACACCCTCAGCAATACAATCTTAGTGAGTCATTCTGAAGCTTTGGGGTCAGGACTAATTCCGAATCTTGTGGGGAACGCAACTTAGACCACAGGCATCCTGTAATCAGTGTCTGGCTGTCGTCACCATGGAGCTGCTAGGTTCCTCTTTGTGGAGGGAAAACCACCTTCTCTGTCTTATGTTACTCAGACACCATGGGTGAAGTTATGTGTCTTTGGACAGAATTCTCACTTCTTACTCAGGATTGGAAGATGAAGGGGGTCCCAGGCCAGTGAGATGGCTCAGTGGGTAAGACGACTTGACTTGGAAGTCTGGAACATGCACTGTAGAAGGGGAGAACCAATTCCCTAAAGTTGTCCTTTGGCTCCACCCACTGGTATATGCACAAATGCACACACACAGAAACACAAAATAAATAATGTAATAAGAAAAGGGCACTGTAGGGGTTGGGGATTTAGCTCAGTGGTAGAGCGCTTGCCTACCAAGCGCAAGGCCCTGGGTTTGGTCCCCAGCTCCAAAAAAAAGAAAAAAGGAAAAAAAAAAAAGAAAAGGGCACTGTGACTACATCCTGAAATGTTACTCTGGACATTTGATTGTATATCAATTTTCCAAAATAGACACCACAAACTGATGAGATCAATAAAAGAGAAAGCACCATCTTGTATTGCAAAAACAAACGAAAGGCAGTTATGGTGGCATGTGCAGTCCCAGCACTCGGGAGGCAGAGGCAAGCAAATCTCTGAGTTCAAATCCTCAAGAGTTTAATACAGTTGTGGTGAATTCTTTTAATCCCAGTATTTGGGAGGCAGAGGTAGGCGGATTTCTGTGAGTTCAAGGCCAGCCTGATCTACAGAGTTAGTTCCAGGATAGCCAGGGTTACACAGAGAAACCTTGTCTCAAGGGAAAGAGAAGTTCAGTCAGTGCTCCATACAGTGAGCTGCAGGACAGCTACAAGCCTTCCTGCTCCTTTACGCTCCAGTGGCCAAGAGGCTGCCACTACTACTCACATGCCTGCCTTTCATGGGGCTGTAGCTCCCAGCCAAGAGTACACACAACCAGCCAGTCTCCTGTGGCTGGACAATTCCCATGAAGTGAAGATGGGGTCTTGATAGGTGTACCCTAACTTCATGTGCTCATGTTCAACACAGGGAACAAATTGCTTTCTGTCTCTGTGTGCCTCACAGGTCAGTGAGGATGACTGTGTGCAGTGACAAATCACTTTCATGTATTTGTGATGTTGGGGCTCAAGCCTAGGGCTTTGGTCATGCAAGGAAAGTACTCGGTCTCTATAGCCTATTTAACAGTTTTCATTTCGTTTTTGATAAAGAACCTTATGTAGTCCAGGCTGGCCTTGAATTCACAATTTTCTTCCCTCAGTTGCCCGAGTACTGAAATTACAAGTGTGTGCCACTACACCTGCCTAAATCTTATTGTGTGTGTGTGTATGTGTGTGTGTGTGCGCGCGCGTGTGTGTATGCATGTGCACGCGTGTGTGTGTTTATTATATGCTGGTGTGTACCATGTGAGTATCTATTTTTCACTGTATGTATTTAACAAGATGCAACATCAGATGACTTCTGTGTATCCCTTATGATTGTACAGGAAGGACTTTATACATTGAGCCATCTCTCTATCCCTTCAAATATTCTTATTGTTGGTGTGGGTTTAATTTTGGCTTCAGACAGGGTTTCAATGTGTAGTTCTGGCTGGTCTGGGACTCATTATGACCAGACTGGTCCCAAACTCACAGAGATCTATCTGCTGGGATTAAAGGGAGACACCAGTAGGCCTGATCCTTGAAATATTCTCAACAATGGCAGGATTCACAACATGCAGTAGAAAGACTCCTCCATGCAAGGTGACAGAAGCCACAGGCAGAGGAGTAAATCAATAAGGAGAGAAATCAGAACATGGCCTCTAAGGCTGTCTCTAGACCCTCTAGCTCCCACCTTGAGCCCTTCTGCCTAGGAATCAGTTCTGCTAACAGCTGTGGCAGCTCAGGCATGCTGGTCTCCATGGCAGTTGTACCCAGCTCTGAGGCTGTGGGATGGCACTGTCCTGATAGCTGAAGACACACTTGATGAGCAAGACTGGCAATCTGAGTTACTTCCCTGAAGCCCACATAGAGGTAGAAGGAGAGAACCAAGTCTACAGGGCTGTCCTCTGACCTTCCCATGTTTTCTGTGGTGCACATGTCCTCCCCCAAACAATAATAATAAGTAACATTTAATAGACTGAGTTGGCAAATTTTATGGTCTAGGGAGCTAGTGACACAGCCTAAGTAAGCACTGAATGAATGACCGTCTTGAAAGGCTCAATAGTGATTTGATATAGCCACCTATTCTTCAGTGCTGGGCACACCATGTGTGCTCTTTGGATGTTGGGTTTTAGAGCTTTAAATGCTGAAGAATGGAGTAGACTTCATCCTGGCATGTCCACTTTAGAACTGTAAAGTCTGGACTTGCCCTCACTGGAGCAACTGTCACCGAAAGGGGCTGCACTAAGAAAGCCTGAGCCAATATAATAGACACTGAAGTGTGTAGTGAAGGCTCTTCAAGCCAGCAGAGGGCTCACCTGTGCCTCCTGTCCAGGGAGGAGCCCATGTGTCCGCAGAGTTTCCATAGCCTGGTCTCGCTCCAGCGACACAGCCTTCAGCAGTGTCTCCTGCTTATGCAGTGCCCTCTCTGTCTCCTGGAGCTTAGCAGCAACCTGTAAAAATGTTCATCTGTGGGCAGTGCTGGTCTTCAGGGACCAGACTCCCTTCTGCTTAAAAAGCTAGTGAACAGTCACAAGAGCCGATCTACACTCAGAATGCTGGGGCCACCCTCTAATGGTGGGGAGGCTTCCTGTTCAGTTCCAGTGCTTAGTTTGCTCTGGCTGGTGGGGCCACCCCGGTGGGGAGGGACCATCTCAGCACTCCCAGAACCAGAAACAGCCCCTAAACATGTTTGGGGATTAGGCAGAGATTTATTTTTGTTCAGACTGGCCTTGGCCCTGCAATCTTCTGCCTCCTTTTCCCGAGTAGCTGGGATTTCAGGACTGCATTACAATATCAGCATGATTGTGACTCCTGGCTATAAATTAACTGGTATCTGAGGTTTTGAGTTTTCTGAGTTAAAAAAAAAATATTGCAAGAACCAAACCTATCCCATTGTACAGATCTGCTTATACTCCACTCCCAGAGTACCCAACACACCTGATCTCTGGCCTTGGTCAGCCCTTGGATCAAAGTCTCTGATCTCTGGATCTGGTTGCGTTCAATGTCATCGCAGCGACGCTGCCAGTCGAGGCCTAGCTGTACCTGCTCGCGCTCCAGGCTCTGCTCCCTTTCCACTGCCAGGGACAGTTGCTGCTTGTACCTATAGACACATGACAATGTCCCATGTCAACTTTCTTTCTTGAGGTCGCTTCAACATGAAGAGCAAAGGTGGGGTGATACATGAGGGGCTGACATGATGCTCTGTTCGTCCTTCCCATCTCACATGTGCCTCATGCTGAGGAAGGACGTGTGCCTGATACGAGGAGAAGCTGTCCTAGGAGAGACCTGGAGAAACAGCAGCACTCATGGACAGGTAAACATAAAGGGCTGATATCAAGATTCAACAAATGCTGGAGAAACAGTGCTGGAGGGAGGTGGCCATGTCCAAGCACAGTTGGAGGTCGCCAAACTTTTCTGTGATTGACAGAACCAACAAGCAGATGGCAAGGACATGGGAGATGAGAAGAGTGTCATCCACTAGTGTGGGCCAGTGACATTTTCAGAACCCAGACCACAGCAAGGGCATGTTTTATCTTTAAGTCTACTTTGCTAGGTATTGGGGCAGAGCGCATTCCAAAGTCACAAAACAGACTGCAGAGGAGACCAGTCATGCAAGGTGCATTCTGTGTGCACAGCAGAATTAGGTCAGAATCACTGACAAATGGTGCCTAAAACTAAATCACCAGAGGTTAGGCAATAAGGTATTTTTTTTTTTTTTTTTTGGAGCTGGGGACCGAACCCAGGGCCTTGCGTTTGCTAGGCAAGCGCTCTACCACTGAGCTAAATCCCCAATCCCTAGGCAATAAGGTCTTAAGTCATCTACTGACCAAAGAATATACAAGGAGACCGTATTTTAGCGGAATAACATTAGAACTTGTTGGGTTTAGCTAAGATATGCCAGAAAGGAAACTTCTAACACTAATTACATCTGATAGAAGGAAGAATGTCTCAGAGTTAATCAATCATCTTGGCTCTGATATCAGGATCGATCAGAACAACAAACCAAAGCTAAAGGAAATAGAACAACCACTATCGCCAGCACCACTACAACAAAAAACAATGGAGAATATCAAATCCAATGCTGGTTCTTCACAAAGATCAGCAAAACTGATAAGCCTCCAATGAGGCTGGTCTAGGGTGAAGGGAAGGCCATCAATGGTCAGTGTCATCAGTAAGAGGCCTTTGCTATCTACTCTCAGGCATTAAGACTACAGGAACAGGGGGTTGGGGATTTAGCTCAGCAGTAGAGCGCTTGCCTAGCAAGCCCAAGGCCCTGGGTTCAGTCCCCAGCTCCAGAAAAAAAAAAGACAAAAAGACTACAAGAACCAGGGACGGGGCCAGCAACAGTCGTAGTGGACAGAGAAATACAAAGTACCAAAATGGACAGAAAAAAAATATCAAGAGGAAAATCTACAGAGAGGGAGAGAGAGAGAGAGAGAGAGAGGGAGAGAGAGAGAGAGAGAGAGAGAGAGAGAGGCTTTAGACGACTCAAGCATCACATGGCCCCTGAACATCAAGAA
This sequence comes from Rattus norvegicus, assembly GCF_021556685.1. Lineage (NCBI taxonomy): Eukaryota > Metazoa > Chordata > Mammalia > Rodentia > Muridae > Rattus > Rattus norvegicus. Next base: position 112,525,166 of record NC_141543.1, read on the forward strand.
GAATCTGTGCATTCTAACCTCAAAGTGATAAATCCAAAGAAGCCAGGACCAAAAGCCACATTATGGCTGCCACTCAGAAGTCCAGTCCAGGAAGACCCTCCCCCAGGGCAGCCATTAGATGGAAGTGGGGGGTCAGGGATGGCCACAGACCTGAAGGGGTCTGAGTTGATAGAGTGGTGGGGTATAGATGTCAATGTCCATCTAGATTCATCATGTGGACAATGTTTTATTATATGAGTGACTTGATGACACTATGGAAACAGGCCCTTACCTTCACTCAAGCATAAATCCATACAATGAACAGGAAAAACAAGCATGGCTTTGTTCTGTTTCTTTTTTTTTCTCTCTCTCTTTTTTTTTTTTTTTTTTTTTTTTTTGAGATAGCATCTCTCTATATATATACCTGGTTGTCCTGCAGTGTTATATGGATCAGGCTGGCCTTGAAATCATGGTAATCTGTCTGCTTCTGCAAGTTGATGGCAGAGGAAGGCAGTCAGTGCTCACCACACACCAGCCCTTGGCTGCGTTCCTTAAAGACTGAGATTCCTCATCCCTAAGGTCTGGGCCTGCCCCCTGGGCCTGCCCCCTGGGCCTGCCCCCTGGGCCTGCCCTCTGGGCTGCCCTCTGGGCTGCCCTCTGGGCTGCCCTCTGGTCCTGCCCTCTGGGCCTGCCCCCTGGGCCTGCCCCCTGGGCCTGCCCTCTGGTCCTGCCCCCTGGGCCTGCCCTCTGGGCCTGCCCTCTGGGCTGCCCCCTGGTCCTGCATGTTTGCTGATGTCTTCACCACCACATCTGCTTCCATCCCATTACCATTCCTCTCCCAGGGAATGCAGGGCTGAGTTTGTGATGCGGTTTCACTCCCGAGGACCTGTAATGGTTCTTGTCTGCAGGAAACAGCATAGGTGGCTGCTGCCTTGGGGACAGTACCTGTCTATGTCCTGTTGGGACTTGGCCACCTGTGCTTTGAGCTTCATTTCCTCTTCCTGTAGTGCCTGAATCTGAAGGTCTTTGGAAACAGCTTCCTTGGACATCTGAGCGATCTGGGCATCCCAGGCAGCTTTCAGAGCTGCTGCATCTTCACGAAATCTACACAGGAAGAAGTGTGTGAGTGCAGCGTGGTTCACTTGTTCTCTCTCGTGCTATACAGACCCAGAGGAATGCACATATAGTTGCCAAACTCTCATCAAAAAGCCACATTAGAAGGGATTGCCACGTTGCCTAATTTAAGACCATGGATCGTTCTACTCAGGAAGAAATATCTAGCAGCCAGCCATGTAAATGTTAACTAATTGACTATCAAGGGCCAAATTTCGCAAGGTGGAAAGGTGCTCTGTACACACAGCCTGTGGGACTGAGGAAGCGCTGTGGTGAGTCAGCCTCTCATCTTCCACTGTGCCCAGCCCAGCCCAGCACACTTCAGTTAGAAGTACAGGCAGGCTCTAGAGGCCACGCGTTAGCTTGGCAGTCAAGTGCTGCTAGAGGAGCAGCCCAAACCTGACAAGCTTTCCCAAAAACCAAACATCAAGTGACACTTTCAGGGGACACATTGTACTGATCTAAGCAAGGCCATCGCTGCTCATAGGAACAACTTTGCTTTTGCACCAACGATCACACTCCTGGGCGCAGACCTTGCCTTGTGCAGTATGAAAAGGCCATCGTGCCAACTTCACCATTCATTTTGGGAATGCTGAAAACAGGTACATGGAAGGCATTGATCTTTAGCCACTTTGGGCAGCCTGCCCACCTCTGCCTTCCGCGCTGGTATCTGGTACTGAAGAAATGGTCCTAGAAATGCCTTCAGCAACACTTCTCACCGGCTGTTTCCCAGGCCGGCTGATATCCCCAGGGTCAGCACAGAAACACTTGGTCCAGTGACCTATGTCCACTGTGGCCTCTCCTTCACCTTCGACCTCCCTTCTCAAGCACCTGGCCTGCCTTAGCTGCCTGCACAGTCTGACTATGAGGACCACAGACATTGACAGCTCCAAGTGGAGCAGGAGTGCCACTACCAAAGCTGTGTTTCATCTTAATCCTACATGTGTGTCTGTGGTTCCAGAGCACACCCACCGAGAGGGCAAGCCACTAGGCACTGAGGTTATCACAGAATGCCAGTACATGCTCAGGACACAGGTGGAACGGTCACCAAACTCCCTAGAAGAAGAAGAGAGATTCAAGTTTGGGATTTCAAAGTTTGGGATTTCTGAACCTGTTTTCTTGAGATGGGATTTTAGTTTGTAGCGTAGGCTGTCCTCATTTTCAGAGTTCTGAGATTACAGATATGTGTCACCCTGTCCTGTCTTCTATTGTCAGAGAAATGCCCTGTCTATATAGTAATAACCCTTCAGAAGCAAAAAATACTTAGAGATAAAACTAAAAATTAGTTAAAACAGGATGTGATACATTGTAATTCCAGCCCTTGGGAGGCTAAGGCAGGAAGATTATGAGTTCCAAACTAGCCAGGGCTATATAGAGTGAGACCCCCCTCAAAACACAAAGTCATTTAGTTTAAGGCTTCTAAAGGAGGCAGGAAGCAGTCAGGCTCTGTGAGGACCCATCACTGCAACTATACTGATGGAGAGTGGGAGTAGCAGTGACCCAGCCCTCCCCTCAAGGCAGCCAGAGCACAGCTGGGCATTACTGGCTCACTGAGCTGCTGGTGTTTCTTAGAGAATAAACAAGAGCACACTAGACTTAATGTAATGTGGACAAACTTCTTAAAGCATAATTGTTAAAGTTTTACTTTTACTTTATGTGAATGGGTATTTTGTCTGCATGTGGGTTCTGAGGTCTGGACTCTGATTCCTAGAGAAGTAGACATTACTCTTAAGCACTGGGTTCTCTCTCTAACCCATATAGAATAAGCTTTAATTTCCTGATACTTCACAGATCTAAGAACTACTTCTCCCCATAGCAGAAGTGTAATTTGGCAGCAATTTTTCTTTTTGGTTTTTTTTTTTTTTTAAGATCTAAATACCACCATCCCAAAGCAATATCCAGGTGCTAAGCCTGGGAATGCCAGCAAATTCATGATTTTAATATTCCTGTTGAACACTATGTCCCTGTATATTTCCTTATCAGGATGGAGCTTAGTGCTACACACCCAGCACCCACAGTTCCTGATGTGAGGCACAAGCGAAACAGGTTGCCCAAACACTCTGGCTTGAACTAAATATTGGGAAGGAGTCAGTGTACTGGAGCACAGTTGTAATTCCAGCACTGGGTAGGCTGAGGTGGGAGAACAGAGGCTTCTAAGCTAGTGCAGGCTTTGCTCAGGCTTCATAGGGAGGCCTTGTCTCAAAAAAAAAAAAGTTACAACCAAAGCTGTACGGTCCTGAACTTCCACCTCTGCTCAGAGCCACAAGAGAATTAAAAGCACAGTCTATAAAGGAAGTCTGCACATCTGCACTTCCAACAGCACTATTCCTAAGAGCCAAGGTGGAAACACCCACATGTACAGAGCAGATAAAAGGCCGTGGCTGTCCACGCGGGGATATAAGACATAAAGTTTGACTTAATAAACCCCTGCCCTCCATAGCTCAGATGACTAAAATAGTTAACCTGCATACAGCACTTTTGTGTGTATGCATGTACAGGAGTGTGAATGAGGACACGCAGATACGAATGTGTGGGTGCTTGTGCACAGGTCGGAGGTCAGCCCTGGGTGATGGTCCCCAGCAGCCGTCCATCTGCTTGAGAGAAGGTCTCTCACTGGGACCTATGGCTCAGTGATTATGAGAAGCTGGCTGGTCAATAGGGTCCCATGGCTTCTGGAGATGTATATTTTGATATTTGATGTATATTTTGTTAAATTTTGTCACAATTTAAAAGAGAATGCCGGGGCTGGAGAGATGGCTCAGCGGTTAAGAGCACCCGACTGCTCTTCCAGAGGTCATGAGTTCAATTCCCAGCAACCACATGGTGGCTCACAACCATCTGTAAAGAGATCTGATGCCCTCTTCTGGTGTATCTGAAGACAGCTACAGTGTACTTACATAATAAATAAAATAAAAAGAGAATGCCACCCTATAAATGTGGATGACCCTTGAGAACTTGAGCCTCTGTGACAGGCCAGACATAAGGGCAAGTGCCATAAGATTCCAATTAGTGTCTGTTCCTAGAGTTAGCAGATTCACGAACAACGCAGACTGGAGGCTGCTGGGAGACTAGGGGAAGGAGTGGCAGCTAGAGCTGAGTGGGAACAGCACTGCTGACGGACGGCAGTTGGAACTGCTTCTGTCAAATCCTGATGCCAATGAACTTTACACTGAAAAGATTAAGTGGCTAGCTTGGACAGGTATGGTGCTGCACACCTATAACCCCAACAGCACTTGGGAGGCTGGAAGCAGGAAGATAAGTTGTGGGGGACAGCTATAGTGACATATGCCTGCAGTCCCAATACTTGGAAGGAAGAGGCACAGATTATAAATTCAAGGTCATAGAGCAAGTTCCAGCCAGGTTTGCATAAATGAGACCTTGTCTCAGAAAAACAAAAACTGAAGATAATAGGTCAACTTGGTTATATATACTTTATCACAAGCAATAGTAAATATAAAAACTATATGATTAAAAAGAAAACAATGGGGTTGAGGATTTAGCTCAGTGGTAGAGTACCTGCCTAGCAAGTGCAAGGCTCTGGTTTGGTCCTCAGCTCTTGGGGGTGGGGTGAGAGAAAATAAAAAGAAAACATTACTAAAAATGGTAGTGGGGGTGGGGTGGGCAGAAAGCCCCTAAAGTCCCTCCTATCCACTGCAATGCAAAATTCCCTTCTAAAATGGCCCATAGCTGCTTTGGGCACAGGCACACAAGGCTGTTGGGCTGGGCTGGGCTGGGCAGGCCGGAGGCAGCAGCTCACTTGTCAGTAAGGGAATTCCTCTCCTTGCTGTCCTCAGCTTGCCTCCACTCAGCCCTTCGCAGTTGTCCCTCCAGCGTTTCACATCGGAACTGAAGCTCCAGGACCTTGGCATCCAGCGTCTGCAGCTGCTCTGCATGGGCACCCTTCACTGCTGCTAGCACTGTGTCTTTCTCCCTGGCTTGACGGTCAAGCTCTTCATGTCTGAAACACAGGGAAGGGTTCCACAATGGCTCACTCAGCACTCTGGAACCTTCCAAAGTGTTTGTCATCATTTCTTACTCTACAGTTGTCCCTGACAAGATGGCAAGACTCTGCAGGAGTAACTTGTGGGTATGCTTGCTCTTCCCATGTTAGCAGATCTTCTTAAATGCCAGGCTCTTGGTGGCTCCCCCAAGCTCACACACAGACACCAAAGCAGGTTCACAAAGCACTCCTAGGAGACAACTAAGCTTGCCAGCCCAGGGAAAACACCTGCCTCCTAGATGGGCAGATTCCTGAGTGCTCTCCTAGTATATCGGTTTGTCTGTACTGCCTAACTGTGGCATGAGACAACACAGGGACAATTTGTTCCCCTTCTTTCTCCCCAGTGTGGCTGGGAAGCCTAAGTGTGTGGTGTGTGGTAGCTACAGTTGCCATTTCCTTTGGAGGAGAAAGTAAATGACTTGCCCTGGGAGTTGAGCCCACAGCTGAGCGTCTAGCTGGCATCCCCAACCCCATTCCTTGTTGACTATGCTGTTCCAGCACCTACTGAACCCTGCTGTACCGGGAAGATGAACAACGCTTTAATTGCATTGCTGAAGTTCCGCCTTGAGCCAACATACTATTTATTTCCTGGGTGTTGTGCCTGTTCCTGTTGGCTGGGTCCCAACCCACACTGAGTACAGGGTATATCAACAGGAAAAAGAGAACTCAAGAGAGTCTGCATCTGAGAGTAAGGGGTGTGGCCAACCAGGTGACTGTGTCAGCATGGCAAAGCTTGGGGCTAATAGTCTACAACTTATAAACTAGTGAGTAGAACATTCAAGTTTTAAATGTTAATGCTAAATTTTAAAATATGTATTTATCTAGTGTGGGGTGTGTGTATGGAGCCAGTTCTCTCCTTTTACCACGTGGGTTCCAGGGATGGAACTCAGGTCACCCACCATGTTGACAAGTGATTTTATCCACAGAGCCATCTCATTTACCCATAAAAGTTAAAATTTAACTAAGGTTATATTTTAAAGCCTGTTTTAGACACTGTAGACTAAATCCAGAGTTTTAGACATTTTTAGTTTGTGTTTTATCAATGAACTGGACTGGAGTCTTGGCCCTTCAAACATTTTAAGCTTTGAGACACTGGATGCCTAACCCTTTCTAAGGAAGTAGAGCATGGAGTTAACCAAAGTGGTATCCCAGCTCAGGCTACCCCGTCACAGGGCTCTTGTCTCCAGAGAGTATGATCCAGACTCTTTTCCAGAGGCACTACCCAGGCAGAAATACGCACTTCCTCCTGAAAGTCTCCTCAGCTTTCTTCTTGGCCAGCTGTACAGAGTGAAGCTTCTTCTCCAAGTCCTTTATCCTAAACAGAAACTGTGTCAGTAAAGAAGAGCAGTTACATAAGAGACCAAAGAATAGAACTGGAAGAAGCCAGGAAGGCAGCGCCACCAGGGTCTAGTCCTTATGGCCACAATGCCTTGAGAGCAGAACCCACGCACCGAGCATCCTTCATGGCCTCCAGATCCTGTAGCTCCCGGGCATGATCCTGTAGCTTCCTCTCTAATTCAATGTGCTCTGATTCTGCCTTCTGCAGACTCTCTGTTGCCTGTGCTCCAGCTTCTTTTAAAGCCTGAAGCTCTTTGTTTAGCAGCTTTACCTGAGGGAGATTGAAAAGTTCCAGGAGAGTAAATGGGTAAAAGGAACAGTATGGCTTCTAGCTGAGCTGGTTAGGACTCAGTGGCAGAGCACTTGTCTAGCATGCACAAGGTCTCGAGTTCAACCCCCAGTACCGGATACCAGATATGTGCAAAATAAAGAGAGAAAAGCATCTCCCAATATTAAACAAACAAACAAACAAACAAACAAACAAAAAGGAACAGTGCAAAACCTGGTGTGGTCCCAGCACTTGGCAGAGGCAGGCAGATCTCTGAGTTCGAGGCAGATCTCTGAGTTCGAGGCCAGCCTGGTCTACAGATCTAGCTCCAGGATAGACAGGACTACACAGAGAAACCCTGTCTCAAAAAAAAACAAAACAAAAAAAAAAAAAACTAACTAACTAACTAAAGAACAGCATGGTGTTCTGTAGTACAGGGTAATTAAAGCTGGCAACAGTGAACTTGAAAACTGGAAACACTTCAAAAACCCTGCCCAGCCAGTTACCTTGAGCTCGTGGGTCAAGACAGTGTTGCTCAAGTCATCAGCTCTCAGTTGGAACTCATGCTCCCTTCTCTGAGCTTCAGATTCAAATTCTTGCAGCAGTTCCTGGAATAAGAGTCAAGAGAGGAGAGCAGCCGCTGCAAACATCTCAGCTCAGGTGTGAGACCACTGCTCATAATGAATTACAACATCTGTACACACAAAGTTTTCTGTTCTACATACAAAACTGTTTAACTATATTTTCCTATAACATTCTTCAAGATCTATGTATCTATATCAATATATACCGTCAATCTAAGCACTAAGGAGGCAGATGCAGGCGGATCTCTGAGTTCAAGGCCAGCCTGATTTACAGAGTAAGTTCCAGGACAGCCAGGGCTACACAGAGAAATCCTGTCTTGAAAAACAAACAAAACAAACCAACCAACCAAAGAAACAACAACAAAAATTCTCAGGCAAAATGGGGTCATAAATGAAACCACTTTAAGAAGCCTCTCTCTGGGGGTTGGGGATTTAGCTCAGCGGTAGAGCGCTTGCCTAGCAAACGCAAGGCCCTGGGTTCGGTCCCCAGCTCCGAAAAAAAGAAAAAGAAAAAGAAAAAGAAAAAAAAAGAAGCCTCTCTCTGAGGAATGGCTGGTATAATTCTTGCAGTTCAGTTAGCATTGCTGTCAGGATAGCATACATTCCCTTCTACACACTTCCTTTTCATTTCTGACATGATGAGGCCCTCTATGGGGTCACTGGCTGATAAAAGTGTTTGGATTCTCCAGCTACCAGTGAACCAAAAAGCCTAATTTCTTTATTACTGGGGTCAGGTACCTTTGTCTCATTTTTGATCAGCATAGAGCAAGAGCCCCTGGGGAAGACTGAGTGCTCAGGGACTCATGGGAGCCCCTCTAGTCCTGGGCCCGGCCCTGTGCTGCCCACCACCAGACTCCAGCCCTGAAGGACAGGCTGAGGGAGCACAGATGTAGCTCTGAGGGAGTTGCCCCCACCCCTACCAGACAAACAGGTGCACTGTGTGAGCACTGCAGCAGCAGGTCTCACTTTCTGACTCAGGAAACTGCAAAAGGCACAACTAGAAGTTATGTTTCCCCTTTCAGTCCCTTGAGAGGTAAATGTGAAATATGTAGTCACACGACTGACCCTTACTGGAATCAGAATATTAAAGTCATTATTATAATTATAAAATCATGGCAAAATGCTTGCCTGTCATGTGTGGTACCCTGGGTTCTATTCCAAGCATAGAAACGAAGGAAGGAAGGAAGGAAAGAAGGGAGGGAGGGAGAGAGGGGGGGAGGAAGGGAGGGAGGGAGGGAGGGGAAAAGAAAGGAGGGTGGTGAGTTGGTGGAACTACCTGTAAACGGAGAAAGAACCTGGTAGGCAAAGATAGAGAAGATCCCCTCAAGTTCTAGGCAGCCTTGGCTACATGTTAGGAATCTGCCTCAAAAGACTCAAAACCAAACAACCAAATAACCAAACAACAACAACAAACACACAGAATCTTGAAACATTGTTTTTTTTTTTTTTGTTTTTTTTGTTTTGTTTTGTTTTGGTTTGGTTTTTTCTGAACAAAATCCACAGAGTAAGTTCTGCAGGTTGTGGCCACCAGAGAGCAGAGTTCTATACAACATCAAGCCTGTGCTGCCACCTTCTGGTCCTGTCTCTACTGTGCTTTTGTTGTCAAGGTTCTGGGGACCTGCATCGGGATTTAGTGACAGCTCCAGGTTCCTGTCTAGAGGTCTTGGATAAACCAGGGGACCTCACACAACAATCCGTCACTGTGTTTCCTTGTGCGTGTTCTTTGTCTCAACAAGTGGCAGCCAGCCTCTGTGCTCAAACCAACCAGAAGCATTTATGACACCCACCTCTCCCGTCAGACCCATCAGGGCTCAGGGTCAGGGTTAGGGTTAGAAGTCCCCACTGGCTCCCCTTCTAGGCATACCAAGAGTTGGCATGCTTTTATCTGCAGGGGCCTGCTACCCAAGCATGCCCCATCAGCCTGCCTGCTGGCTACTTCTCCCACGTCTGGCCCTCAGTCACGTAGGTCACTGCTCTACACAAACACTCAACAGTTTCCCATGGTGCCAGAGTCTGTAAGGCCCTGAAAGCCCAGCTCCACCGAGGACATTCCTCCTCTGAACTCGAACTCTAGCTTCTAGGTATCCCTGAGCACATAGGTGGGTTCTTGTCTTCCTCCTGCTGAACTCTCTTCTGCGCCCCCACCAATGTCTATGGACCTTCTCGCCCTCTCACCGTACTTGAGTCCAACCACACCCACTCCTGTTTCATCACGTCCACAGGTAGTGAACTGTCCCAAGGTGTTCTCCGCTCGGTGAGGGCAAGCATGACAGGCATGACAGGTATCCGTGCGCAACCCCGGGCCTGAAGAGCTACCAGCCTGTAGCATACGTTCAGAAACACTTCTGAAAGGAGTGAGTAAATCTCCTCCAGCGTCTTGTGAACCTGTGACGACCAACAGGAAAAAGGGTTTCTCTGGTTCACAGTACGTGGTGAGGTTAAGCAGACCAGTCAGTTACTAGCCGTCAGCTTGTTTAAATTTATAAGAGAAAAATCATTATTTCATGAATCCACTCTATTTACAAAGGTGACCGACACGTGAGACTCTGGCCCAACAACAGAAGGCAGGGCCTTGAGGAATACTGCGTTTACACAACTCTCTCCTGACCACCACCCAGAAGGCCAACACTGCTCCAAGCCACATCAGGCTGCTCTAGGCAGACTGCCCTGGGCCGCCTCGGGCTGGCTATTCCAGCCTCTATGGGGGGAGACCTCTCCCTAGCCTCCTGCAGCAGAGCTGGCATAGTAGCATGTCAAGGTTTCTTGAGTCCAGAGATGGGGATGCCGCCTGAATGACGGAGCCAAAGTTCCCTTGGACACCCAAGTGCATTCCACTGAGTCTGAGCAAACCAACCTCTCAGCAGCCTTTTCCAGCTAAAGACTCTCTTGAGACTCCTTTGGCGACTGTGGCGCCACCGCAGGGGAGTCGTTTCTTAGTTGCTGAGTTGTTTTTGGTGGTTGTTGCTAACTTTTTAGACAGGTTCTCATTTTTTTTTTTTTTTTGGTTCTTTTTTTTCGGAGCTGGGGACCGAACCCAGGGCCTTGCGCTTCCTAGGTAAGCGCTCTACCACTGAGCTAAATCCCCAGCCCCGACAGGTTCTCATTTTGTAGGCCAAGTTATCCTTAAACTCATGGTGATTCTCCTGCCTCTGCCTTCCAGGTATTAAGATTACTTGCTACCTTGAACCACCATATCTGGTATAATTAATCTTTTCTTGACTACATATTTCCAGGATCTGGCTCAATGGGCAAGACTCCTGTCTGTTTTGGAAGTCAAACCTGTTGTTGGTTGATTAAACAACGTCAGACCCAGGTAGGTGCCCTGACAGGTAAAGCTAGATAGGAACAGCAGGGGTGACAGAGACCTCGGGTGACAGGCAGGGTGAGCAGGAGAGAGAAAGAGTTCTTGGGAGGTGGGCTTCATTGAGAAGCTCATTTAATTAGGGGAACAAAGGCTATTTATTTGAACCTTTGGCGGTGAGAAAGGGCTATGGGATGAGTGAGGTCACTGGCCAGGGCCAGGGTACTGGAGATGCCTTATTTGCATAGGGAGGAGTCCCAAGTGCTAGCTGAACTTGACCTTATAAGGAGAGAGGAAGTTTAACCTGGATCCCAGCCACCAGGCTAGGTGACTCCCTCAAAAGTCACAGGGGTGGGAGCATGGGTCTACGTATGCTAGGACATGCAGGCCTAGAGCAGGTTTATAAGAGGTTCCATCTTGAGAACTGCTCTTCTCAGTGTGTCAGATCCTCTGGAACTAGAGTAACAGATAATTGTGAGCTGCCATGTGGGTGCTGGGAATTGAACCCAGGTCCTCTGGAAGAGCAGCCAGTGCCCTTAACTGGTGAGCCATCTCTCCAGCCCCTAGAAGTACATATTCTTATGCTTGGTACAGCTACTGACCTGATAGATGTCTGTTCCTTTGCCCATAAGGCCCAGTAGTAGTAGGCCTGCTTTTGGCTGCCAAGGCTGAAATGTATCTGTACTGTCCTACCTGAGGCTTCTATTGGCCCCAGACCCCATTCTGCAGTTTAGCTCACAGGGATATTGACCTTTCCACATGAGGACACGGCACTGGTCTGTTACACTGTTCTGCTTGATTCTGTTACTGTGATAAATTGCTCCATCAAAAACAACGTGGGGAAAGAAGGGTTCACTCAGTAAGAGGTTATAGCCCATCATCAAGAGAAGCCAATGCAGGAAGAGAAGCAGAGGCCATGGAGAAATGCTGCTTGTTGGCTTGCTCCCCCTGGACTGTTCTTTCTTCTGCAGCCCAGGATCACCTGTCGAGGGTTGGCACTGCCCACAGTGAGCTGGGGCCCTTCTACATCAATTAGCAATCAGTTAGCAATAAAAGCAATTCTCAGTCAAGGTTCTCTCTTCCAAGGCCTCTCAGGTCAATAACCAGAATGAGTCTCACACTGATGGCAGTGAAGATGGCAGAGGACACCGTGAACTTAGTGGTGACAGACTTGCATGTCAGTGGTTGGGACGTAGAACCTGACTAAAATGCAGCGGCCCCTATCTCTAGAATCCAAGTTCCTGGTCTGGCACCTGCCACAGCCAAAAAGCAGGAGACCCGACGACGGGCCTCTTCAGACTTTGGAGGCAACGCACACCTTACTTGGATGCCACTGAGCAGTCCCAAACACTACCTGGGTTACTAATAAAGTGGGGAACATGGCTACCTTCAAAAAGGCGTCAAGTGTTTGCCTTTTCTCCCCTCTCCACTTGTTTTTTGAGGTAGGGTCTTGCTGTAGACCTGGCTATCCTGGAACTGAGATCCCCCTGTGTCTGCCTCCTGAGTGCTGGGATTAAAGGTGAGAGCCACTATGCCTGGCAGTATGAATGGGACCTAAGATGCGAGAGAGCTCTCTAGTAGGTCAAGGACAAGGCTGCTATGCTTTGTCACTTGGGTCATATGACACGACTCCATGGTGCCTGAGGTGGCAGAAGCTTCAACATCATCCACAGATAACCAGGTCTCTAGGCTGGGGATGCAACTCAATTGCTTAGGATGTGCGAAGTTCTGGATTTCACCCCCAACACTGGGGAAAAATAAAAGGACGAACCCTCTCCTTTTCTGTTTGTTTGTTTTGTTTTGCTTGGTTTTTGTTTGTTTAGATGGTTAGTTTGGTTTTTTAGAGATGGCATCTCATTGTGTACCTCTGGCTGCCCTGGAACTCACTATGTAGACCAGGCTGGCCTCAAAATCAAACATCTGTCTGCTGCCTCTGCCTCCCAAGAGATCAGATTAAAGGCCTGTGCCACCATGCCTCAATGGTTTGGCTTTTGTTATTTTATCATTTTTTTTCCTCTCCCAGAGCTGAAGACCAAACCCAGGGCATGGCAAATGCTCTACCATTGAACTAAATCCCCAAGCCCCTCTACCCACATCTTGGTTTTTATGTGTGTGTGCGTGTGAGGGTCTCATGTTGCCCTGGCTGGGCAACTCACAGAGACTCTGTAGGACTCAGAGATCCCCCTGCCTCGATTGGATTAAAGGTGTGCACCACTAGGCCAGGCTCCCTTTTTCCTTTTTGTCAGGAAACTCTTGGCCGGCCACTGGGTCTTGGTATAAACTCAAACACTTGGCTATCGGCCACCAATTTACCATGAGACTCCAGCTCATGCTAAGCTACAGTTTGACATTTACTGCAATACACCATCAAGGAAAAATGGTATCTACAGAGTACAGTGAGTTAAACGGCAATGGCCCTCACTCTAGCCTGCATCTGTGGCCCCACAGGGAGCTCCTATAAGCAGTTCACAGAGGAAGATAAGGCTTAGCTGCACTGTGATTCTCAGGCACCACCTGAGGGTGTGCAGCTGCAATATACAGGTTCTCCCTAGAACACTCCCGAGGGACAGTAATCCTTCCCTGAGGGACTTTGGGCAGTGAACTCACTTTGTTTGGAAGAAAAAAAGGGCAAATATGCAACTCTTCACTGATTCTCGTGCTGCAGATCCATCTGAGTACTGCGACTAGAACTAGAGCTCTACTGTGGCATTGTTCCCGGGATGACAAGCCAGAGACCTGGCAGCAGACTGATTAACATTCCATGCCAACATGGAGGGGACACCACGGTCCATGCCATCATGGAGGGGACATCATGGAGGGGACACCACTGTACCCTTATTAGAACAGATATTTATTTATTCTGAGTATGAACTTACTTTCCCTACATGTAATGCTTCTACCAATACTACAGTTTATGGACCACAGAATGCCTCATCCACAGGGATGGTATTCCACCATTGTTGACATTACTTCTGACCAAGGACTCGCTTCACAGTTGAAGCAGAACTCAGTGGGCTCGTGGTTGTAAGATTCATGAGTCTTACCATGGCTTCCCCATCATGAGCAGCTGGCTTGAATGACCAGTGAAATGGACTTTTGAAGATTAATTGACAGTACCAGCTAGGTGGCATTAATTGCTGAGCTGAAATAAGGTCTAAAAGGATGAATAAGCTCTGGATTGGAATTCTATAAATGGTCATTTCTGCCATGGCGACAACTCATGGGTCCAGGAATTGAGAGGTAGTAATAAGAATGGCATTGCTCATCATTACTTCTAGTAAAACATTTGCCTCCTGTTCCCAGAGTGCTATGCTCTGCTGTGTGAGCTACAAGTCTTGATTCCAGAGTGGGAAATTCTTCAAGCACTGCAATGGCTCCACTCAGGCACTGTCACCACTTTGGGGCCCTCCAGCCCCTAGGTCATTAGGTGAGGAAAGGAACTACAGTGTTGACTGAGGTGAATGGCCCAGACTCCCAGGACATACTGGCTGATTATGCCACAGTGGGGGTCAGAAAGATCCCTGAGACACCTAGTATTACTATGTTCTGTGACTATGTCCAGTGGGCCCAGACATGGTGGAATATAAGTATTTACTTTCATTCTTTTTTTTTTTTTAATTTATTTTATTCTATGTATGAGTTACACTGTAGCTGTCTTCACATACACCAGAAGAGGGCATCGGATTCCATTACAGATGGTCATGAGCCACCCTGTGGTTGCTGGGAGTTGAACTCAGGACCTCTGGAAGAGAAGTCAGTACTCTTAACCGCTGAGCCATCTCTCCAGCCCACTTTCATTCTTTTTAAAATAAAGGAACACAACATTTTATTTTAAAAATTCAAATATACTTCTAATGAAAATTCATGTCGATTTATTAAGCATTAACAGACTGTCAGGCTCTGTATAAAATACCAAGTTTGTTCATGCTTTTAGAGCAAAATCTACTGTTGTTTTTACATGAGACTGACATTTCAGTTCCACTGTCAGAATGACACAAGTTTCCAATCATGGAAGAAGCCCATCCCAGAGCCAAAGCAGACGTGTTTGTTGGGGCATCACTTCTTCTCTCCATCCCATAGCCAAGGCGGAAGTATGTCAGTTGTGACATCACTTCCTCTTTCCATCCCACAGCTAAGGCGGAAGTGTGTTAGTTGTGACATCACTTCCTCTCTGTCCTCTAAACTCACTACTTTCAGCTCCTCTTCCTTGACCTCACCTGTCACTGCTTCTAGCAAGACCTTTCTCACCTGGAGGATGTGTGGCAGCAACTTTTAGGGTCAATATAACCTTTAGGTGTCTATATGTCATTTTTAAAGTACACTGTCTTTAAGATTTCTAACAATTTAACTGGAAATAAAATATCTGAGTTGTTCAAATGTTTCATCTACTTTTCCAATTTGTCCTTCAGTTCCTAAATAAACAGAAGATTGAAATAAGGCACCTTTAGCGCAGAGGCTGTTCAGTGGGTCAGAGCACTGGCTGCTCTTCCAGAGATCCTGCATCCACATGATGGTTCACAACCGTCTGCAATGACAGTTGAAGGCCTGATGCCCTTTTCTGACTTCTGTGGGCATGCACATACATTCCAAAACACCGATACATATAAAATTTAAAAAGAAAAAAAAGGTATCTTATTGTCTTCTATGGTACCTTTACAAACTCATCCCCACGGAGATTGAAGGAACTCTTCAAACATGGACACAATGCTCTGGCTACAGAGATGACTCTCTCACCCAGCTTAATGACCTGAGTTCAATTCCCTGGAACCCAAAATGGTAGACAGTGAGAACTGATTTCTACAGGGTGTCCTCTGACCTTCACAAGCATGCTACAGCATGTGTAAGTTTGCCCTCCCCCCATATACACACAAACAAACTAATATAACACATTTGAAATAAAAATACACAGTGTACGTCTTTGGTCGTGGCCTCTGTTGTGGCTATGCTCTTGTCCAATCTCCTCTTCCATTGCCTCTGAAAAGTGGTTGTTGCTGTTACCATGTCTTCTGCCACTTCAGTTACAGACTCCACAACCTCTGCTTCAAAGGACATGATCTCTCCCGCCAGAGCCACACACATATCCAGCCCAGGCCTGCACACTCAACTTTCTTTGTTTTTCTGACAAGTTTCATCATGTAGCCTAGAGGGTCTCAACAGCTGCAATCTCCATGAGTGCTATAACAGATGCCACGTGACCGCCCAACTGTTTCTTTCCTATTTTCTTAAGAATATGTGTGTACATATATACACATGCAGGACAACTGTTTGTTTTCTTTCTTCTACTCTTTTGCCATATAACATAATATTGATTGACTATTACCAAATCTGCATTAAAGTACTAATGTTATGGACATCAGAAGAGTGAGCATTCAGGGCTGGGGATTTAGCTCAGTGGTACAGTGCTTACCTAGGAAGCGCAAGGCCCTGGGTTCGGTCCCCAGCTCCGAAAAAAAAAAAAAAAAGAAAGAAAAAAAACCAGAAGAGTGAGCATTCATTAAAACTTTACCTGGACAAGGCAGTGTAGGCACTTGGAAGGTTAAGGCAAAATCGAGATCCTAGAACTCACTCTGTAGCTCTGGCCTCAAGTTTACAGAAATCTTCCTGCCTTTGCCTTTCCAGTACTGGGATTAAAGGCAAGGACTACTACTGGCTGGCTACAAGACTTTATCTTAAAAACAAACAAATGCTTCCTTCCATACTTGAGAAAATATATTCAGAACTGTTGTCTCAGGTTCAGTGGGAGGACAAACTTCTAATGTCTTTACTTTGAGGTCAAATTGCTTAGAGCAATGGGGAGATGTGTAATGGGACTAGGTTGACAAGGGGTAGATTTGTAATGGTTAGCCTTATGGGTCAACTTTACTAGCCCAAAGGCTTCCCAGCTAGTTGGTAAGTGATTATTTCTGGGTCTGTCTATGAACAAGTTTCCCAACCAGGAATCAGTGTAAAAAGACCCATCTTCCTGGTGCAGGCATTGTCTGCCAGTCTGATGAAGACCAGAGAACACTCCTTTGCCCTCTGCTTGAGTCCTGACCTCATCTCTCCCGCCCTACAGGGTGGGGCTCCAGTTTCTAGGGCCTTTGGGTTCAGATACAACCAAGTTCCAGGTTCTGCAGCCTACATGGTAGATAATGGGGTGGCCTCCAAGACCTTAAAGGTCAGTTCACTAATAACTGTGCTTCTGCATATCTATGCATCTGCATGAGAAAAGAACGAATTGGCAGTGAGTTCTCACAGCATCCAACAAAGCCCTACAGCATAAATCAGCCCCAGGATTCCCTTCTCCCAGGAGAGCATATTCAATGAACCCCTCATCATCTACATTCCAAACTAGTTGGCAAGGTATGCCCCTAAGAACCAACCCTAGGGATGCTCTACCTGTCTCTGCAGAGCAAGCTCACCATCAAGTTCCTTCAGTTTTCTCTCCAATTTCCACTTCAGGTTCTCATACTGCTCCCGCTGGTGGTTGAGTTCGCTGTTCTTGTCACTGTGGTAAGCAGACAGGGTGTTCAGAGAGCCATACTGAATGGTCATTGATTGTACACACTGCAGGGTGTACCTCACCCATGGAGCCAGTATGTGGCTTTTGCAGGAGTGCATGCAACTCCAAGAAGTAGGACTTCTGCTTCACCTGAACCCGCCTGCCCCCCTAAACAAAGGGACCAACTGTGCAGAAGAAAACACAACATAGAATGAGGAAAAGGGCCAGCATGGTGGCACACACCTTTATCCCAGCACCTAGGAGGCAGAGACAGGCTGATCGCTATGTTCAAGGCCAACCTGGTCTACATAGTGAATTCCAGGTTAGTCAGGAGATAGAAGGGTTAATCATTGAAAGATGCCAATATTTAGAAAAACCAAGGGAAACACAGGTCACTATCCCCTTTAATCAGGATCCTTGCACTTGGGAGGCTGAGGCTGAGGCTGAGGCTGAGGCTGAGGCTGAGGCTGAGGCAGAGGCAGAGGCAGAGGCAGAGGCAGAGGCAGAGGCAGAGGCAGAGGCAGAGGCAGAGGCAGAGGCAGAGGCAGAGGCAGAGGCAGGCAGATCTCTGTGAGTTCAAGGCCAGCCTGGTCTACATAGTGAGGCCTTGTCTCAAAACAACAACAATTAAAAGATTTAAAAAGTAAATAACCTAAACAAAAGTCTCACATTCTAGTTATGATGGATATGGCAAAGGAGAGAACTGGTGAACTTAACACAAACATTAGACATCATATGACAATGGAGCGAAAATAAACTAAAAATAAAAGATAGAGAAACAGGGCTGGAGAGATGGCTCGGTGGTTAAGAGCACTGACTGTTCTTCCAGTTCCTGAGTTCAAATCCCAGCAACCACATGGTGACTCACAACCATCTGTAATGAGACTTGATGCCCTATTTTGGTGTGTCTGAGGACAGCTACAACAACCCTACAGCTATATATAAGTACATCAAACAACGAAGTGTGAGCTGACATCCGTGCTGAGAATCCTCCAGACAGTGGTTGAACAGCACTTCCTGACTGGGTCACAGGCGCTGCAGAACATGTACTAAAGACCTCCGTGTCTGACACAACATCTCTGCCATGTTAGGTGAAACTTGTGGAATGTATTGCTAAAACAGCAGACCAGCAGCTTCCATCAAACTTTAAAGCTAAGAATGTCAGCAATGTCAGCAGATAGCATCTGTCATGCTGGAATAATGGCGCATGTCTTCAGTTCCAGCATTTCAGGAGGCAGAGATAGGAGGTTCTCTGAATTTGTGGTCAGTCTGCTCTACAAAGTAAGTTCCAGGGCAGCCAGTGAGATCTTATATAAAAAAACAAAACAACGAAAACAAAACCAAAACATCTTGGGCTGAGACCTAAGGAAAAGTTCACAGTTCCACTGAGCATCCTGTAGAGCACACATCTCACTCACTCACAGTTCCACTGAGCATCCTGTAGAGCACACATCTCACTCACTCATAGTTCCACTGAGCATCCTGTAGAGCACACATCTCACTCACTCACAGTTCCACTGAGCATCCTGTACTACTGAGCACCTGGTGGCACATGCACCTCACCACTGGGCGTCATACACAATAATCGGTAAGGATAATGCACCTGTGGACACGCTCCAGCTCCAAGCGGTGCTCCTGCAGCATTAGCTTATGCTGATGCCGCAGCTCCTCCATGTGCCTGGCCTCTCTGGTGAGTTCCTGTTTCAGCTTGGCCACCTCTATCTTGAGCTCACTGGCCTCTGCTTGTTGGGCCTCCTCCCGTCTGCGGGCCTGGGTGAATTCAATGTCATAGCGCTCCAGCTCACGATCCCTCTCTTCCAGCACCTGAAGGTTGTAAACAAAGTCCTCCTGTAGGCGCCTCAGCTTCCCTTGTGCCTCCTCCAGGCGGTTCTGAGTAGCCTGTAGAGCTGCCTCCTGCAGCTGTGCACGGTGGGCCTGTAGGGCTCGCCATTCCTCCTCCTTTTGTGCCAAAAGCTCACTCAGTTCCCGCTCTGAGCATGGCGGCAGCATGGTGACAGCTGCAGCAAAGAAGAAACAAGTGGCACACATTAGGAACTCTAACTCATAAAAATAAATTTATGGGGCTGGGGATTTGGCTCAGTGGTAGAGCGCTTACCTAGGAAGCGCAAGGCCCTGGGTTCGGTCCCCAGCTCCGAAAAAAAGAACCAAAAAAAATAATAATAATAATAATAAAATAAAATAAATTTACTTATTTATTTATTTTTGGGTTTTGAGGCAGGGTTTCTTCTGTCTTGCCTTGGCTGTTCTGGAACTCTCTCTATAGACCACGTTGGCCTTGAACTCACAGAGATCTGTCTGCCTCTGCCTCCTACATGCTGGTATTAAAGATCTATGCCACCATTGCTTGGTTAAAAAGCAAATTTAAAAAACAAGATACAAGTCCAGCGGTTTTTGAGATGGAATATTACTAAGTTGCCCAGGCTGACCTTGAACTCCCAATACAGTTTTAACCTCCTGAATAGGGAGGGTAATAGCTATGTGCCACTGTGTCTGGCTAAAGTCTTAATTTTTAAAAACATTAGATCCAACATTATAAAACTACGTTGCCAAATAGCTAACAAGTCTTTCAAAGCAACTTACTGGAGGATTGAAGAATGGGCCTACAGGGCTGGAACTGCAGGGGCCACAAGCACATTAGCAGAGACTGTTTCTTTTTTTTTTCTTTTCTTTTCTTTTCTTTTTTTTGGAGCTGGGGACCAAACTCAGGGCCTTGCGCTTGCTAGGCAAGTGCTCTACCGCTGAGCTAAATCCCCAACCCCGAAGAGACTGTTTCTTATCAAGGCACACTACAGACTATTACTGGTTCTAGTGAGGCCTTGCAGCCAGTACTCTACATAAAAGGGATTCTTTTCTGTATACAGAGCCATTTAGCTTGTAGCCAGGCTCCTGGCTTTATTTATAGTCAGCCCAAGGATACCCACAGGGAAGGACATAAGGTCAACAATGCTGGGCACCATCACCTAGGCACAAGAGCCAAGTGTAATGTAAGCGAGGGGAGCCACGAGGGGAGCCACGAGGGGAGCCACGAGGGGAGCCATGAGGGGAACCACGAGGGGAACCACGAGGGGAGCCACGAGGGGAGCCATGAGGAGAGCCATGAGGGGAGTCAAGAGGGGAGCCATGAGAACTCTTCTCTAATGTCACCATCTTCCAACAGTCTTTTTTTTTTTTTTTTTCATTTTTTTTTTCGGAGCTGGGGACAGGGCCTTGCACTTGCTAGGCAAGCGCTCTACCACTGAGCTAAATCCCCAACCGCCCAACAGTCTTTTCCAGGGCACATGGAGGCTTCTGGCAGTAACAGTTTTGTATCACTGTCACCCCAAAGAAGGCGGCAGTATGACTCTGTAAATGGGTATTCTTTAGAAAGAAAAACACACTGTCCTGGATCACTTCAACTCACTAGTCTTATGTATAGTATATTTACAGAGAGGTAAAAATAATCATGGCCATCACCCTGAGATAGCCCAGAGTGAAGGTAATATAGGTTACCTCACCTCTACTCAAATCAACAATGAGTAGGCCATCACAGACATAAAACTCAAAAACAGGGGTTGCTCTTGTGCTGTGCTGTATGTGTGCATGGAGAAAGACATGATGTGTGTATGGGGGGTGTGTACGTGTGTGTAGTGTGTATTGTACCGTGTAGTGTGTGTGTGTGTGTTGTGCCGTGTAGTGTGTATGTGCGTGTGTTGTACCGTGGTGTACATGTATGAGTGTGTGGTGCTGTGGATGTTTGTGAGTATATTACAGCATGGTGTATATGGTATAACATGGATGAGCTCACGTGTATTATGGTGTGCTGTGTTATGCGTTTACATCAACTCCGGAGTTGCTAAGCCAATAGCTGCTCTTTATATAGGCAATACTACTTACAGAAAATTTAACTCATGAAATTATTGATAAGAAGAACTAGTCACAGTCAGGGTGGAGAGATGGCTCCATGGTTAAGAGTACTTGCTGTCCTTGTAGAGGACCCAATTCCTTTACCAGCACCCACATGGCAGCTCACACGCATTTGTAAGTCCAGTTTCAGGGGCTCTGATGCCTTTCTCTGATGTCTACAGGTTCCTTCAAACACATGGTACACATAAAACTTCCACAAGAACATGCATAGAGACATAAAAATAAATGAATAAAATTTAGAATTACAGTCCAAATCATTATACATCACCTGGACTAAAAAAACCAAGAGTGTATTTCACAGGAAAGAAGGGGTTTTCCATCCAACAGTGAGCACAGCTCTGTGTGTGTCCTGTAAGCACTGAATCACCGAGGGCCTGGAAGGTCTATGGACCAGGCGGTATTTGGTAGGGGCCTCAAGGCACACAGCAACTTACAACCCTAGCCCTGCCCTGCTGGTCTCCCACAGAGAGGCTTCTATCAGCATGTAGGGGACAAGCCTGACAAAGCTTCTCAAAGCTGGTCAGGGTCCTCAACCCATTAGGGACCAAGCAAGGGCTATATAGAGACAGAAACAAAACACTGGCTGTGCAGTCACTGATTCTCGGGCACAGGAGGAGAGCACAGTGGCATAGCGAATCTGAGTGCTGCCAAGAACGAAATTTGGAGCAAGGGTCCCCCTAGCTGCATCCAGAAGAGGCTGGCCCACCAGTGCCAATCACTGGAGATCTCAGAGCTCCTTGAGTGTGCTGAGATGGAGTTCCTAGGAGCAGGTTACAATCTGGGTCAGCTTTGTTTATCCTGCTGCTCACCTGGCATAAGCTCTAGCTTCACAACCGGTCACGGCCGCCTGGCTTCTCAGAACTGCCACACAGCCACCCTTCACTTGAGTTCAGGAGACGCCTGCCGCCTGCCTACCTGTCTGCCTGGCATCCACCCTACAGCTCTGTTCAGTTCCTGCATCCTACGCAACGGTCTGGTCATCTCACTAACAGGCCTGACTCTTCATTGCTTCATCCCCGATGCCTGTATCTTGGTGGCCTCACACTCCTGCCATGACAGTCTATGCTCTCTGTGAGCCAGGAGACCCTCCTTCCTAAACAGCTCTTGTCAGAGCAGTGAGGAAGGTAACTAGCATTCCCCATGGCTACGGGGTTCCTTTATGAAGCCTAACTGAGGGGCTGCTCCACCTAGAGCACTGGAACCCTAATCATTCAACACATAGTCTTGGGGAGCTACAGGAGAAGCCTCTGGAGGAAGGTAGGCCACTGCAGTGTGCATGGTGTCTAGGAGACTGTCTGCCAACAGAGCAGCATTGACCAGGGGAGCACATCAATTTGCTCGCGCTCGCTCTCTCTCTCTCTCTCTCTCTCTCTCTCTCTCTCTCTCTCTCTCTCTCTCCTCTCTTATTTTTAAAACATTAAACTTGCCAGGTGAGATGGCACTTTCCTGAAACTCTAGCTTTTGATGGCTGAGGCAGGGGGATCACAGGCTTGATTTTAAAGCCTAGGCTAAGTGCTGAGGCCTGTTTCAGAAATGAACAAATGGAACACTAGGCTCTTTCTTTTTGAAAATCTAATGGGGTGTTGTCAGTGTACCTGTGAAGTCTAGAGAGCCTTAGAAACCTCTGGATTTGGGAAGATGGAACGATTCTTCCTGAAAGACATGATTTCCCATGGGGCTTACGGGCCAATCAGACTTCCAGATAGGAGAGGCATCATCTGTAAGACATGCTCAGTATGGCACAGAACGAAGTGAGCCCCCAGTCCCGCATCCATCATGCGGGGGGTGTGACTCTGAATTAAGATGTCACAAACAATATGGTAGCACATGCAGCAGCTCATGAACTCAGTTCGAGAGCTCACAAGGCCCAACACAGTGTGTAGCAAGGGTGCGTGCAATCAGGCCTGCAGAAGCCGCTCCTGAGCACAGGATCTGGTCAGTGGGAGAGCAACACACAGCAAAAGGTTGATATGGAAAGGCAATCAGCCTCTCCAGGTGATAAAAGACGCTGGGACTTCACGAAGTTACAACAGAGCCAGAGAGTACCAGAGCTGGGAGCAGGGCCCTCTTAATAGTTGACACCACCCTTAAGAGGGAGCAATTCAATCTCGGGTGGCTGAACGCCACTTGTCCCTCTAAGAAGTTGGGGGACGCCGACCGCTCGGGGGAAGAGTAACTAGTTAGCATGCCAGAGTCTCGTTCGTTATCGGAATTAACCAATCTCGGGTGGCTGAACGCCACTGAGGGAGCAATTCAAAACCAAGCCCTGAAGTCACCTAAGGAAAGTCTATCTGAAAGGGAAAGAGCCTTCCCACAGGCCCAGCAGGGGTCCTTGCCGTGTCCACCATGTGCCTAACTCCCCAGCAGGCCCCCTACAGTTGCTGTTCAGGGATATGCAGCAGAAACCTATGAAAAGCACTGTGTGCTTTCTGCTCAACAGGTGAGCCACAGGATTGACAACCCTTCATTCAACTGTCTACAAATATGAGACAATTAATAAAAATCTGGTTGATAATTAATTGAAAAGTATTAATATGCAGTAGTAGACGCTACAGTTTAGACAAAAGGATAAGTTGTAAAAGCATAAGAACAGAACTGAGGACAAGCTGTCTGGGCACCAGAACTGGACAGCCTTCCACAGTGGCTGTTTCCTTTGGTTTCCTTCCTGTGAAGAACTGCAGCTCGGGTGTACTTGGTTCTCTCTGTTAACAATAAGAAAAGCTGCGTGTCCGGTGCAGAAGAACACTATCTACTCTGGATGGGGGGACACTGTCATCCTGTCATGGCTGGGAGGGAGGGAGGGAGGGAGGGGGAAGGGGAGGGAGGGGAGGGAGGGGAGGCTTCCTTGTTTTGGCTCACAGTTTGGCAGCACAGGCAGGCAGTACAGCAGGAACACAAAGCAGCTGGTCACCATGTCACCATGTCACCTTGTCACCATGTCACCGCGTCACACCCACACTTAAAAAGCAAAAAGAGATCATCCCTGCTGCTCAGTTAGCTTTTAGCTCTCTTTCTTCTTCAGCTGAGACATCGGTCTATGGAACGGTGCTCCCTCCAGTGAGGGTGGGTCTTTCCACTTCAATTACCTTAATTGGGAAAGTCTCTCAGATATGCCCAGATATGCTCATAAATGATTCTAGGGACTTTAATTGATGAACAATGTTAATCACCACACTACCCAACGACCTTTACTCACAAACATTTGAAGGACTTGAACTAAGCTCAGGGAGTCTACCCTTTAAATGCTCACAGGAGACAAAATTCAAACCTATGAGGTTCCAAGTTTTTTCATATTCATCATTAACTGCCAGAGCCACAGCTACAACCATTTTCTTTTGTTGCTGGATATTTGAACCCTGAGATCGTGTTATTTACTGAAAAACCCTGTTTCTGGTTGTGGCGTGGCTCAGCCTTTAGCACACCCTTAGCACACCCTTTAATCCCAAATGAAGGTAATTAGTTTGTAGAAGGAAGAGCCCATGTTTGAAAATTATGTCAAACTGAGTGACAGAAAAAGTGACAAATCAAAGAAAGATTTGACAGGATAGGATATGCCCAACTCTCACAAGGGAGAATGAGAGGAGCTTTACTGGGACAGTTTTACGGACACAAGTTAGCAAGTTGCAGGAAGAGAGGGAGAGGGTGTGTGTGTGTGTGTGTGTGTGTGTGTGTGTGTGTGTGTGTGTGTGTGTGTGTGTGTATAAGCCAGAGAGTGAGGAGAAGCCAGAACAGATTGCCAAAGTTGATATGAGGCAATTCAGGAAAGGCCAAGAGAGAGAGGCCAGATCAAATCAGTCAGCTGGGGGAGAAGCTTGAGTCATAATAGCTGAACTCAACCAGACACCTAGACTGAAGAAACAACTGGGAAGGAGTAAGTTTATTTAGTAGCAAGTCTCAGAGACTAAAAACATTCTAGGCCTAGATAAGATTGTATAGAGGCTGGAAGCTTCCAGGACTAAGCTTAGGTGAGCAGACTGAAGCAGTAAACTGAGAATAAAAGTTACGGTTACAATTTTTAAATGGATCTCCACTATCTTACTACACTCCCTGGGTCACACAAGTAATTGAGAAACAAAATGGAAGAGAAGTCATACAATCTCACACTTAAGAGCTAGGTCCATGTGGACTATTAGATACATACAATGTTTCACATGCCCCCAAACCCACAAAACTTAGTAATAAGCATTCAGAGTAAAATAAAAACGAGAAAGCCTAATGCCATTAAAAATGGGTATCACACACAGACTTTGAAAAATAATATTTTGGTTCTACATTCTAAGTAAATGTAAAAACTGCACATAAGCAATATACCTGACAGTTATAATAGGCCTGTTTTTCATAGGAAAATGAGCTGCCATTCTGAAGCCATGTTGTGTGTGCTACAGGATGTCCTGCTTAGCTTTTTGTTAGCCTGGCACGAGCTTGGAGTTATTTGGGAAAAGGAATGTCAGTTGAAAAGAATGCCTCCATCAGACTGCTCGAGACTGCCTGTAAGCAAGGCTGTGAGGCAGTTTCTTGGTTAATGTGTGAGGGTCTAGCCCAGTGTGGATGGTACCACCCTGGGCAGGTGGGATAAGAAAACAAACTGGGCAAACCATGAAGAGCAAGCAGGCCAGTGAACAGTGAGTGCCCTCCATGGCCCCTGCTTCAGCTCCTGACTCTAGTTCTTGTCTTGTCTTTCCTTGTGACATCTATGGTTGTGTAAAATGAGTCAATCACTCCTCCCTATGCCAGTTAATTTTATGTCAATTTGACACAAGCTATAGTCATGTGAGAAGAGGGAACCTCAATTGAGAAAATGCCTCCAGAAGATCAAGCCATAAGCAGGCAAGCCTGTAGGGCACTTGTTTTCTTTTTTGGAGGGGGAGAGGAAGGGAGTTACTCTGTGTAGCCCTTGCTATCCTGGAACTCACTCTGCAGACCAGGCTAGCCTCGAACTCAGAGATCTGCCTCTCTCTGCCTTCTGAGTGCTGCAATTAAAAATGTGCTCCACCACTCTGCCACTTCTCTCTCCCTGACCCCTTTCTCCCTCTCTCCCCTTACCCTCCCCCTTGCTCTCCACGTGTGTCCCTAGTCTGCCCCCCATCCTTCTCTGTCCCCTCTTTTTCTCTGCCTCTACTCCCTTCTCAACTCCCCTTTCCATGTCCCCAGATAAATTCTATTCTATACTAAAAAAAAAAAAAAATGTGCTCCACCACCGCCTGGCAACAAAGACAGGATGGCTAGTTTAAAGAGAATTCAGTCTTTGTTTTTCTTTTTGTTTTTCTGAGACAAACTCTCTATGTAGACCACACTGGCCTGGAACTCACAGAGATCTTTCTGCCTCTACTTCTGCTTCAGACTTCTAGAGTGTTGGGGGTCGGGGGGTGCTGGGGTCCAGGAGTCACCTCACAAACCACTCAAACATCAATCTTAGTCAGAAAGGGATAGTTTATTGAGCATTTGCGCCAGGACTGATTGATCAGGGCCACAGACCAGACTTAAGAGTTACCTGTGACCTGAAACCAGGATCCTACAGAGCTTTTAAGCCTTGAAATCCAAAAGCATCTGTGCCAAGTTATTTCACCAATCAGAGCTGAGGGACAGGGAATCTCCTTAGGAGCACGTGCTTCTTGTACACTTATCCTGCTCCCATTGGTTGGGGTAGTCAATTGTGGCAACTTGGCTTGCCAACCAGGCTGTCAGTTACCCATTTACACGTCTCTTTTTCTGCCAAGTAGGATGTCAATTCCCAGGTAAGTCTTGGGAACTTAAACTTTATTCGACCCCTACTCAAAATGAGAGTTTTACTCCAAATGGCTTCTTACATCAGTGCGGGTGGCTCTCTTATGTTGAGGTCTATCCCAGGGGCAGCTTAAGAAGACAAGAAACTACAAAAGCTCAGGCACAGGTGCAGGAAGGCTGCTGGGTGGTTCGGGTCCAGGCTTCTTGTGGCTAACCATACAAAGCAGTTTTAACTCTATTTGTTCCCAAGAACACCAAAGCATAGACCATAACAGAAAATGCGATCAGCTAGAGCATGAGAAAGTTTCCTTATACTGCTAACATCACAAAACGGCTGCTGGACAGGCAATAGTTACCTAGGCCTTAACAGGGGAGAGAGGAAGGAGAAGAGGAGCTGCAACCGAGATGTAAGGTGAATAAATTAATTAATGGAAAAATTATAAGGAAAGATTGTTTTACAGCAAAGTGCCAGCTAATAAATGTAGGAGTAATAGAAATTAGAAAATATTTGACAAATACCACATACATAATTACTTCAGGACCAAGGCTGCCAGAGGCAGAAAGAGGCCACCACACTTAAATGCCACGGCTCTCTGACTCCACATCAGGCAATGCAGGTGCTGATTCTCTGCCAGTTTCAAATGAGGCCTAACGGCTTCAGTAAAAAGAAAATCCAGGACTCAGAATAGAGATGCTGGCTCTTCAGACTGAAATTACTGGAATTATCTGGGTGCTTAAGAAGAGACAAGAGACACAGGACCAGAAGAGTCATTGGGCCAGTTAGTGAGGATGTGCTGTGACTGGGAAATCTTCAGCTTTCTGAAAAGATTGGTATTGCTTGAAGGTAAAGTACTATCAGGGAGAGGGAGAAAAATAATAGACCAGGTCCTGCAAGTCAATTATCCCAGAGAAAAGCAAAAGAAGTATATCCTGGGAGCTGATATACGGGTGTGGTGGCTTACATATTCAAATGCTCAGTCAACAAGGAGTGGAACTATTTGAGAAGATTGCAAGGATTAGGAGGTGTGGCCTTGCAGGAGAAGTGTGTCACTAGGGTGGGCTTTGAGGTTTCAAAAGCCATGCTGGGCTGTCTCTCCGTCTGTCTGTGGATCAGAATGTAGCTGTCAGCTATCCAGAACTATGCTCACTGCCATGATGATAGTAGACTAAGCCTCTGAAGCAGTAAGCCTCCAGTTAACTGCTTTCTTTTATAAGAGTTGCTTTGGTCATGGTCTCTTCGTAGCCATAGAACAGTAACTAAGACAATGGGCTTATATGGGACTGTTCCTGAAGCCAAGGGAATTCCTGCATGGTCGTTATGAAGCAGTTTCATAAAGGATTCCAGGATATAGTGGAAGGGCAGTGACTTTTGAGGTCCTCCCTGTGGGGACATCAATGAACTCCATCTCTGCATGACTAGCCTGTGCCATCCCCAATCCCTTGGAGCTGTGGTTATCCTTCACCTCTTATCCTCAGGGAGGACAGACCTGTACCCAGGCAGGAGCCCTGGAGAATACATTCTGTGCCTGTTTCCTGCAGCTCTCCCAGGGCCCCAGCTGCCAGAGCAGTGATTGAAACCTACTCTGATCCAGATTCTAAATAAAGACTGCTGGAAACTGTATCCCAGTTTAGTCCGAAAGGTTTGAATGGTTTGATTCAGTTAACGTGTGATTCATTTTCTCCACCTAACATAGCAAGAATAAGACAGAGATTAAAGCAAAAAAAAAAAAAAATCAGGAAGCTTTCACTGATGTATGCTAAAATTAGTAACGGAAAATATGGTTAGAAGCAAGACACAGTCAAGCACCTCCCCAAATGGTATTTATTATTTACAATAAGAAAATAGTAACTCTGTTACTTATTTAGGTTTTAAGAAAGGGTCTCAACAAATCTCTGGCTGTCCTGGAAGTATGAAGACCAGGCTGGCCTTGAAATCAAGGAGATCCGCCTTCCTCTGCCTCCCAAGTGCTGGGACTTTAAGGAACGTGCCATCATGCAGAGCAGAAAATAGTAGCTTTATGTTAGCCACTTGGCAGGCACCACTTAAACCACTCAAAACTTAGCGACGAAAGTATTCCCCAGTAACGGGCGTCTGCCTTCTGAGAGACGCTGCCATTTTCTTGTTAAAAATGTGTAACTTAGGGGTTGGGGATTTAGCTCAGTGGTAGAGCGCTTGCCTAGCAAGCACAAGGCCCTGGGTTCGGTCCCCAGCTCCAAAAAAAAAAAAAAAAAAAAAAAAAAAGTGTAACTTAATCACGTTAAACATCGGGCCAACCCAGGAAATAATGCAGTCTACAAGACAATGGACTAATGAAGTCAATGAGGGACTGAAGCGCTGTTGCAGGTTGCAAAGCAGTGAAAACAATGCAGTTATGTGCCGGTTTGAGTGAAACCTGCACCCAGTGCTGGTGCTGGAGGCTATCCGAGGATAACCGCGTGTAGCTACTCACGAGATAGGCGTTTCGGGAGTCTGGGTCAAAGCTACAGGGGAGCAGAACCTGATGCGATGGCCGTCCACTCACCGCGTGTGTCACCCGGCAGGACCCTACGGAATTAGCTTCGACTCCTGCGTACGACCTAGAGCTGCGCCAGGCGGGACCGGGGTCTACAGGATTCCGAGCATCCGCACTCTCCCGCCCGCGCCTAAAGCTCGGGCCACGTTACCATAGCGACTGGAGTCCGCAACCTTGGTCCCGGTGCACTCTGAGCGGCGCTGGTGTCCCGCCGGGCAGAAACAGGAGTCTCAACACAGAGTTCCGACCTGTGCGCTGTACGGAAGGAAGAGATGCATGGTGTTCCGTGGCTTACCGGACTCCCTAAGCAGTGCATGTCAGTGAGCAAGGACCCGCACCTGTGGGGCCCTGTGCTCTTCCCCTAGCTGACCTGACAGTCCCCAGGATGCCCATCCTGGAGCCCCAAAGGGCTAACTTCAGCTTAGCAGGAGGCGCCCGTAGGCGGAACGACTAGGAGCTCAGGGGTGGAGCCTGCGAGTCGTGGGTGGGGAGTTATTTCTGGACTTAGGTTTTTCCTTTGTAGATGGTTCATGAGACTGTGACAAGGGGGCACATGCCGAGGGTGGGTGGAGGTTGCAACTAGAGCCTGTCGCCAGGCAGAGAGGGCTAAGTGAAGGAGTTGATCCTCCTTCAGAGCTCTGGGTAAGGCAGGGCCACAAGAAGTCCTTCCAAGATTTGGTCTGATACCTCAAGCATCAAAGGGTGAATGATTCTCCAGGACCCCAGCTTTCATGGAGCTTATCCTACTGGACTAAGAAGAGTTGAATGGAATGGGACTGGTTACTGGGAGGGGCCTGCATGGGCCCACACCAGTAATTAGTTGTAGGCTGGCCTGTCTTCCCTGTCGTTTAAATTCTCAGGTCAACTGAGGGCCAGGGAGATGGCTCTGTGGATGCATCAGCCTGATGACCTAATTCACACTCTGGGACCCACAGAGTGGAAGGAGAGGACCAACTACCACGAGTTTTCCCTGTCCTCCACATATTATGGTTGGTGTACATGTTCACACAGTTACAAATACACGAAATAAATAATAAAAGGAACAGTATTCTTAAGTCTTTATACTGAAGAAGTTAAACACACCTCCACCAGCATAATCTCTAGGGGACGGCAAGTGTCTGGGAATCCCCTCTTCCAGGAGGGCAGCATCAGGAAGTCTAGTCATTTCTACTTTCCTGCCCTACATCCTGCGGTCTTCCTGTTAGTCTCTTTCCCTGTGCTTGCTGTCCCCATTTTCTGATGGCATATGCTTGGTGCTTGACCTGAACTATCCCCCAACCAGCTTGTCTTTGTAGCCTTCTCCTCAGCCGGGGATCCCCTGAACCCCTAAGAGCCTTCTGTTCTATTAGAAAGTGAGGTAGGCCCAAATGTCAGTTCTTTGCTGCCTAAAACTCCTGCCTTAGTGGAGAGGCCCAAGGGTCAACCCCATTCCAGACATATCCACAAGAATGCTCACATCCCTTGTCTCTGCCTCACTCTGTCATATTCCTGGGAGCTTCTTGTAGCTTGCCTTTGCTACTTTGTGGTTCTTTTTCCCACCCTTTATTCTCCCACCCCTGTTTCACTCCCATCACCAGATAGGAGAGAATGGTTAGAGGGGAAAAAATAAGATAGAGACCCCTGGATCTAATTTCTTTCCTTTCGTTTCTTCTTTGAGCATAACTGCAACCTCCCCACCCCACCCCACCAAATGACCAACAACCACCCTGACTTCTCAGGGACCTAGCATTTATATAGCATTTATACAGCCTCTGAAAAGTTCCCAGAGTTCCAAATGCCCCACGATCGAAGAAACTGTCTGCAGCTAGCAAAACCACACCTTTGCTAGAGCACGAAGAAAATCATAGTCGGCTGCTGTGGACAGTCTGAAGCAGTCTCAATATCTCCACATCTGGGGTTAAAATGAAAGCTCATTCTTATGATATTTCTGTGTTTTCAAAGAAGGCAAAATTCCAGAATTTTCAAAAATGCCACGGTGGCTTTCCCAAGGTGACAGGGAACTGGACCTCTATGTACAAAAAAAAAAAAAAAATGGCCAGGGAAGACTGAGAGAAACAAGCCTAAAGCTGTGTGCTCAAATTGGGGCCAGGCCACCCCCAAGAGAGCCAGAATAGGTGCCACCTGAGTCCTTCAAGCCCCCTCCCCCTCATCTGTAAAGTGAAGGTCTGTAAGAGCCTGTGTGTTGTAGAAGGAAGTGGACTCCCCGTAATCAATATTTTGAATTCTAAGTCCCCAAAGGGACTGTATTTGGAAGTTAAGGCTTTAAGGAGGTAATTACCAATTAATGAGATCATCGGTGTGGGACCACTATAAGAAGAGGAAGAAACACAGGAACACACAGGAAGGTCAAGTGAGGACATAGGAAAAGGGGGCTGTCTGCAGGCTGAAAAGAAGTGCCAGAGAAAACCAGCCCTGCTGGCTTCCTGACCTCATTCATCTCCAGAAGTGAGAGAAAGGAGTGTCTGTTTGAAGCCCCAGTCCTCTGCATTTAGTTATGACAGCCAGGATGGAAACACAGCATCACAGGTACATGTGCCTGGAACTGTGGCTGGGTAACCTAGGCGTCATAGTGACTACAGTCATTCTTGCAGCTAAGCCACATGCCCTGGTACCTAAGAACAGAAGCAGGGGTGCCATCTAGGTCTAGAAGCTATGATAGTGTCCCACAGCCTTCGTACTAATCTCAGTGCAATTGAGCTAGGCTCCCTTGGCTGATAGCTCCCCTCCATGGCTCGGTCTAAGGCTGTATCTTCCTCAATTACTCTGCCCTACCAAACACCCCTTGCACCCACAAGATTCTTTCAAATACCACCTGAGGGTGCTGGTTCACGTGGCCACACCCTGCAGCCTCCTAAATGGCCACATACAAGTCCTGCCTCGATTCTTTCAAGGCAGAGGATGTGCTGAAACCCTCGGCACCTCCAGACAGGAGAACCCTCCCCTCCCCCCTCTCCCACCCCCCTACTGTCTGTCATACACCTCTTTCCCTCACCTCTTCCTCCTTTCTTAGCATCACCAGTCAGGAGATGGTTAAGGAGATGACATTTACTTCACTCTCTTGGAAGACAATGCAGATGGAGCTCATGGGTGAAAGACAGACCAGGGGTTGGGGATTTAGCTCAGTGGTAGAGCACTTGCCTAGCAAGCACAAGGCCCTGGGTTCGGTCCCCAGCTCCGAAAAAAAGAACCAAAAAAAAAAAAAAAAAAAAAAAAAAAGACAGACCAGTTGCAGTAAGAAAGGATAAAAAACTTAGCCCTCATCATTCTGGGGAAACCAGGGTGCTGGTAGGGCCAGCCTCACCCCCGAGGCTCAAAATG
Organism: Rattus norvegicus; assembly: GCF_021556685.1. Lineage (NCBI taxonomy): Eukaryota > Metazoa > Chordata > Mammalia > Rodentia > Muridae > Rattus > Rattus norvegicus. The sequence goes on from NC_141543.1 coordinate 112,557,709, forward strand.
AAGATCCTCCTTGTGTGCTTTAGCTGCTGCTGGTGGCAGCATTCTTGGCATCCTCGGCTGCAGGTGCTCTCTACACTGTGCCTCTCTTCCTTCTCACACTGCTCTGCATAGGATGCCAGTCACACTGGGCCTGGATGTACCTAAGGCAGTGCAATCTCATCTTAACCAACTGCATCTCCAGTGATCCTGTTTCCAAGCAGGGCCACATTTGAAACACGGGTGGCTAGGAGTTGAGCCTGTCTTCTGGGGAGCCAGCATGTATCCCACTATAGAGATCATTGTCTGGGCCTGTGCTGACAACTTTGCAGTGATCCCTGCTACAGGTTAAGATGCAGAGGAGAGGTCAACTGTCCTCTACCACCTGGCATCAGTGCTGCCATCCCAGTGCAGATGTCAGCACATCTCTGTGTAGTAGATGCATGGGCTCCTGGGTGGAATGAACAAGGAAGGGTAGAAAGGCTGAAAGGCTAGAATTTAATCAGAATTCTGGGATGTCAGAGCACAGGTTGACTCGGTGGATACTACTGACCACTGAGTGAGCAGCCTAACTTGGTAGCTAGACACTCTCCTAGGAAATGCCCTGGGGTAGAGGGCAACACAAGAGCTACCCAAGGACACCTGGTTCTGGCCACCCACAACTTGGGAGTCTTTTCTTTGACTTTTGGCCATAGGTCAACCTTGCAGTGGCATCTACCCGCAACAAACATACACACACACACACATACACACACACACACATTCACACACATACACTCATACACATGCATATACATACAACCCCTCCACATAATACACATATACACATACTTCCACAAACCCCACACATACATACACATATATACACACATATCTCCCTCCACATTCACACACACATATACACACGCCTCCCCCAATTCACAAACATACATACACCCCCATACATACACACATACATACACACACATCACACACACATACACATACACACACACCACACAAATTCACACACACACTCCACACATACACATACATACACATATATACAACCCTCCCCACATAATATGCACATATACACACCCTACACACATATATACAAACACACCTCCCCCCACATTGACACACACACCCCACACACATATACAGACACCCCAAACATATATACATACATATACACATATATCCATATGTACACCCCACATATGTATATGCACACATTCATGCATATATATATACACACATACACACACCCCATACACATATATATACATATACATGTACAAATATATACACACATACCCACCCCACATTAACACACATACATTTACACACACACACATTCACACAGCCCCCCCATACCTCCCACATACATACCCCACATTCACACACACATCCCACACATTCACACATGCACGCACATGCATGCACACACACAGACACACAGACACACACACACACAGACACACAGACACACACACACAGACACACACACACACACACACACACACACACACACACACAGAGCTGTCTGCTCTAGGACTCTAGGCCTTGTTGGAGCCACAGTAGCACAGGGATCTGCTATGAGAAGTAGGGCAGGGCTCTACCTGGGCACAGGCCTCTGTGGGCTTGAGCAAGCTACTTCCCTTAGGTTCAGGAAATAGCAGTGTCAAGCTTGCTGGGGTGACTTCTCCATCTGCTGGGGAGCAGGAGGTGAGCTGAGGAGTGAAGGAGACAAAGGCCACCTGTTTCTTGGACCTCTCTGAGTGACAATACATGTGGATATCATATCTGTCCCTTACAAGGTCCCCGAATAGGGAGCCGCTCTGGGAATGACTATCAGCGGCAATGTCTGTCTTCGGCCCTACAGTACAGCAGGACATGTACAAGTTGTCCCTGTTTCCTAAGAACCAGAGAAATATTCGAATAGGGCCACCGGGATGGGTGGGCTGCCTAGTGACTGAAGTCGTAAGAGATGATGCTTTGGCCAGGGACTGGTGGCACTTGCCTTTAATCCTAGCACTTGGGAGGCAGAGGAAGGCGGATCTCTCTTAGTTCAAGGCCAGCCTGGTCTGCAGAGCAAGTTCTAGGGCAGCCAAAGTTACACAGAAAAACCCTGTCACGAAAAGCAAAAACAAAACAAACAAAAAGAAAGAAAGAAAGGGTTGGGGATTTAGCTCAGTGGTAGAGCGCTTGCCTAGCAAGTGAAAGGCCCTGTGTTCGGTCCCCAGCTCCAAAAAAAAAAAAAAAGAAAGAAAGAAAGAAAGAAAGAAAGAAAGAAGGAAAGAAAGAAAGGAGGAACGGGGACTTCGGAGGAAAGGAAGGCATGCATCTGAGAAGGCAGCTCTGGTCTTGTACAGAGGGAAATGCCAGCTCAGTCACCCGTCTCTCCATCAGAAACCTGTGATCTTTTGCTTCCCTGTGCCCTTGGCCTCTGAGGTCTTAGTGCTGACTCACAGGGAGGGGCAGTAGTTCCTGGTTTCTGATGGACAGTTGGGCAGAGCTTTCACCCGCCCCTTGGTCTGGGGCATGAGTTTAGCACAAAGGTTATCTACCCCTAAGCTCCCTGTTCCCTTACTATGGGCTGGCCTCTCCTGGAACTCTTGATTCTTCCATGATGAAATCTGAGAGCGAGAACATTTAAAAGCAAGGGTAGGAAGATCATGACCTCTGTCCCCTTAGTTTGGGGTGATCTACGTTGTGAGTGTTTAGTTGCAGTGTAGATGTGATAGGCTCCAGGTAGATGGTGGAGACAAACCAGTCCTCAATCAGTAGAGGAGGAGAAATCAAGGGACCAGGTACATTTGTCGTTGGGGTCCCAAGCCAGTAGATTTCCAAGCTGTTTTCGGCAGAGGTCGTGGTGAGACTGTGAGCAGGACTAGCTCAGGTAGACCACTGTGGATGCTCATCTGAGCCAATGCTAAATATAAGCAAAGCAGTGCTGACCACTGGGGAATTCTGCAGTTCCACCCCACTGCTGCTGGAGAATGGGCTAAAGGGATCAGGGCTGGATAGGCTGGGGGCAAGACTACCTCCTGCTGACCATCCACACACCTTGTCTGTGTGATCCTGGTCCTGAGCCTAGAGGTCCAGTGGGATGCAGGGAACCTTGGGAATTACTATTGGTATGGACAGAAAGCAAAGGAAAGAAGATTCGGAAGGCTGGGGATATTGAGGGGTGCAGAAGCAGCTCTGTTTGGGCCAAGCAGGACTGAGGGCACCCCCAGGGCACCCGGGCTACATGAACAATCAGAAGGGCCAATGTAAGGGTAGTCTTGAAGGCTGTGAGAGTAGATGAAGTACAGTAGACAGAAAAAAGTAAGAACAAGGTCCCCAGGATTGACTCTCCAGGACTCAAGAGATTCGGGTGATGTGGAGAAGGTCTCTGGGCTGCTAAGGGAGGAAACCTCTAGAAGCTAGAGAGGACCAGGGATGTCCACAAGAGAAGCCATGGGTGTGAAGAGTGGTTGGTTTTAGGTCCATGTCAAGCCAAGGCAGAGAATAACCAACACTACCTGATAAGGGTTTCAGTGTGTCAGAGGTGGTGGGAATGAGGAGCAAGGGTCTGCTCAGTGCTAGAGTTGGTAAGTTCTGATAGCTATCCCTGTGACCAGAGTGTTCATAGACTGCTGTCAGCAGAGGCCATGCAATCACAGGCTGTTCTCTGAGCTCCAGAACAGGCCTTCCCTCTGTCCTCAGCAGGACTTTTGGCTGCTGGTAAAGCCTTGGTGGTCCCGTGGTTTCCTAGTGTCACTTCATAAGCCAAGACTTAGAAGGGTCACTTTACAGCACTGCCTTTGAACTCCGAAGCAGCACGTTGTTACCTGCTCTTTACAGACGGGATGGTGATACAGACAGGTTGGGTGCTGCTCTGAAGTCCTAGGGATATGGAGAAAGATGACAGGCCAAAAAACATCGAGGGAGGGGAGGGAGACACTACTGATCAGGAATCCAGCGGAGGCTTGTGATGGCCATTCTTGGTTGTTGACCTGACTGTGTCTGGAATTGACTAAAACCTGAGTGGCCGGGTACGCATGTGAGGGATTTTTCTTTTAAACCATTATTATTAAATCAGTTGAAGTGGGAAGACCCACTCTTTATTTGGATCTTTTGAGGTGGGAAGAGACACCTTTAATCTGGGTACACCTTCTGGAGGCAGCCTATGTAAACGACAGAAGAAGGAAGCTCTTCACTCTTTGCCCCCTTGCTTTCACTTGTGCTGGCAAGGCCTTTCCTTCACTGGCATTAGAGCCTACTTCTCCAGGATTCCAGTGTCTACTGAAGACCCCCTGAGACATCCAGGCTCGTGGACTGAACGACTACTGGATTCTTGGTAGGCAGCCACTGTTGGGCTAGCTGGACCAAGGCCTGTGAGCCAATCTAATAAATCCCTTCCTTGTAACAGTTCTGCTACTCTAGATAACCCTAATACAAGGCTGGGTGTGCCACCACAAGGTCTGCAGAGCAGACCTAAGAGACTGGGGACATGGACAGACACAGCAGAGGAGGACAAGAGATAAAATGGCCCTCTGTCTACATAGCCTGTCTCCATATCTCAGGCTCACCCACAGGGAGATCCAGGATCTAGATGGTTCCAAGGAGCTGGAGTTCCCTGCAGCTGGCCAAGGAGAAAGGACACAAGGAAGAGTGAGAGGAACAGGTAGGAGAAGAGTACCCAGTGGGTTCAGGACCTATAGAACCAGCAGACAGTTTGTGTCACAGTAGGTGTATGTGGAGGAACCCAGACTCCCAGAAAAAAATTCCCTGCTCATCCTTCAGGCTTAAAGACTGAACTGGGGTGGGCGTGCCCCGATTCATCAAATGGAGAGGACATGGACAATGGGCTTTGTCACCCCATGGGAGAGAGGGAGACCCAAGGCAACCTGCAGTTTGGCAGGGAAAGTCCTGCCAGGCAGTGCTCACTCTAGCTTAGACCCAGAGGAGGGTAAGTGTAACCAAGTCTGCAATGGAGAAAGTGACAGTTCTCTGACATAGCAGCACATAGCTGTAACCCCATCACTAGGGAGGCAGAGGCAGGCAGAACCCTCTATGAGTCTGAGGGCAGCTTGGCCTACATAGTGAGTTCCAGACCAGCCAAGGCTACAAGGTTTTGAAACCTTGTCTCAAAAAAGAACAAAACAAAATGCTAAGCCAAGCTCTATGGTTCAGACCTTTAATACCCGCACCTGGGAGAATAAGGCAAGAAGAAGGTAAGTCTGAGACTAGCCTGGGCTACACAGCAGTGAGAGCCTGTCTCACAAACAAGAATGAAAGACATTTATGTGGTGCTGGTAGTGCAGGTCAGTAGATGAACGCCTGCATAGCATGCGAAAGCTCCTGAGTTTGACCCGAAACATTGACAACAAAAAAAATGCCAAACATTTTTTTTTAAATGCTGAGATGAGGGGGTGCCCACGTGTAGAGGGATGAGACCAGACCTCTATCCCAAGCCATTCACGTAGAGTATCTTGAAATTGGACAACGGGTCAACAAATCATCAAATCTTAGAAGAATGAAACACTGGGTAGGGTTCTATTCCCAGCATCAAAAATAAAGAGAAAGAAAAGAAAAGAAAGGAAAAGATACGCAAAACATCACGGCAGAGGATTTTTGTCAGGACACTAAAACCGCAAGCAATTAAGAATAAGGGTGACGGGGTTGGGGATTTGGCTCAGTGGTTAGAGCGCTTGCCTAGGAAGCGCAAGGCCCTGGGTTCGGTCCCCAGCTCCGAAAAAAAAGAACCAAAAAAAAGAATAAGGGTGACAAAAGGTCTGGTGGTGTGTTACCTTTAAGCCCAACACTTAGTGGAAGAGGTACAGACAGGTGGGTAGAAATCCAGGCTAAGTCAATGCCACATACTGAGACCTTAGGGGGTGGGGGTGGGGAAGCCATTAAAGGAAATGTTCTAGGGGCCAGGAAGATGGCTTAGTGGGTAAAGCTTTCACTGCATAAGTATGAGGACAGGAGGAGTTCAGCTCTCTAGCAACCATGTAAATGCCAGGGAAGTGGGTGTGGTGACCTGTCTGTGATCTCAGCCACAAGGAAATGAAAGTGGAGACAGGGAGTCTCTCAGGCAAATTAGGTAGGCAGACTAGCCAAATGGTTGAGCTCTGGGTTCAATGGGAGATTCCGCCTTAATAGATTGGGGAATAATCTGTTGTCTGTCAATATTGGGGCTCCACATGCGCATATGGGCTTAAGCACCCTCCCACATACTACACACACACACACACACACACACACACACACACACACACACACACACGCACAGAGTACACGATAGAAAGCAAAGACATGATGTTTGGTCCTAGTCCCTTTAGAAATGCAAATCAAAACCACAGTGAGCTGCTACTTCATACCCATAAGGACGACTTCAATAAAAATAAAAGCAGAAAACCCACAACCAGAGAAGATGGGTGTTAAGAAGAACATGGGGGAAACTGGAAGTCTTCTGCTCTGTGGTGGGAGGGTGACATAGGGCAGGTGGTGTGGAAAGCAGCTTGGTAGGTAGTTCCTCATGAAGCTAAACACGTAATTCCTGTGTTGTGTGAGCCAGCGATTTCTTTCTTCCGTATCTTGCTGAGAAAGGCGGCGACGTAAACATGAAGCACACACGATGACGAAGCTAACACAGTGGCTTTGGGGACTGGCTCTCCTGGACTCTGCCTGGGCTGCCCTGACCCTGGGAGCTCTGGGCCCAGAACTGCCTTTACCCTGTCTTTACCCTGCCGGGAGGTCCTATGGCCACCGCCTGCCTACCTACTGGTGTCTGCTGGCTGCTGTGCCCTGAGCACCATGAGCTATGGCACGGCTACATTTCATGACTGTGAGGACGCTGCTGTCTGAGAGTTGCAGAGCAAGATCTTGGAGACCCGAGCTGATTTAGCCTGCAGGGGGCTGCACTTCTGACACCTGAATCCATTCTGGTCTGGGCGTCTCTCCTCATTCCCTATTAAAATATAATTTTATTTTCTAAAAAGAAAAAAAAGAGCATAAATCACGATAGCTAAGAGGCAGTAATGGCCCAAACTCCACACATACACATACATACACATACATACAACCCTCCCCACATAATATACACATACACACATACATACACACACACACACATACAGACATACACATATATATGCATACACCCCCACAGGCACATATATACACACATACACACACACCATACATGTACACACACATATACACATATATGCATACACACCCCACACATGCACATATATATACACACATACACACACACGCCATGCATATATACACACATACGTGTACATATATACACACATCTCCCCCCACATTCACACACATACCCCCACACACAAATGGGCGTCCATCAACAGGTGAGCAGATGCACAGAGAGAATACTTTCTGTCCAAATAACAGGATATTGTGCAATACCAAAGGAGTGAAGTACTAGTGGATCTGAAGACTTCATGGTCAGTAAAAGAAATGGGTCGCGTAAGGCCACATCCTGAGCCAGGCCTGCAACCCCTGTGTCTTTGGGAGGCTGAGGCAGGAGGATTGCAAGTTCAAGGCCTGCCTAGGAAACTTAGCAAGACCTGTCTTAAAATAAAAGGAAGGAAAACATTTGGAAGTAGAGCTCCACAGTGGAGCACTTGCCCGAGGCCACAGGTCCAGTCCCTGACATATGCCCCGCTTCCTTGTGCATAAAATGTCCACAGAGAAAGAGGCAGAAGGCGCAGAAATTGTTGCCACTCGGTAAGGAGTGATTACCCACTGGGTGCAGGGCGTTGTTATGGAAAGATCATGGTCACACAATGCTTGCAGGCACTGGATGCCAGAGTTCCTTTATGAAAACTTCATTTTGATTTTAAAAAGGACAAGTAACAGTGTACCTTGCCGGGGAAGGGCAATTTGGGGAAGTAGCAGGGAAGACACACGATCCAGGTCGCACTCGGTGGGGGCGGGGTGGGGGGTGTCCTTCTGGGCTCTACGTGCACACACATTTTCGCTTTGTATATGTGTGTACTATGTGGGTGCGCCCGACCACTCGGATGCATGGAGGGGTCAAGGTTAACATTAGGATGTTTCCCTCGATCACTCTGCCTTTTAAAAAAAAATACTTATTTTGTGAGGGAGTTTGGGTTAGAGGGTGTGGTGGCAAAGGCGTGGAGGGGTGGGAGGGGACAACTTCTGGGAGTCAGCTCACCTTACACTCTGTTGAGGTGGAATGTGCCATTTGTTTGTGATGCTTCAGGCCAGCCAGCCTGAGGGCTGTTATTTCCTCTACCTCCTACGTCAACACAGGAATGCTGGTATTACAGGTACTCACCATTGCATCCAACTTTTTATGTGGGTCCTGGGAATGAAGCTCAGGTGGGCAGGTTGGTGCAGGGACCACCTTTACCCACTGAGCCATCTCCCCAGCCCCCGCTCTATGCTTTGGAACAAGACCTCTCCCTGTTTTGCCAGGATGAGGGGGCAAGTGATCCACCCTTCTCTGTCCACCACCACCACCTTGCTGGGGTTATAGACATAAACTGACAGTCTTAGCTTTTACACTGTTTCTTGGGATACAGACTGTGGTTCTAATGTTAGAAACGGGTCCCAAGAAAATGTCCACACAATCCAAAGAGTTTCAGCAAGGTAAAAAGCTTCACTTGTGCACAAAGAGGCAGAGTGAGGCAAATCCAGCAATCCAGCATGCCTAGGGGTTCCCACTGGGTTTTATTTCTAATGCAAAGAGGTCTTGTACCTCACTCTGATTGGTCAGAGCTCACATTCTTTAAGGGATTATGCCACTTAGAATGGCATACCTGATAAGCCTCGTGCAACCCTGAGCACAAAGGTTTATCTTGGAAAGACGCTGAGTTGGAGAGGGATTCTCACCAGATGATGTCTTTACTAATTTCTTTTCAGGAGCTTGAGAGATGCTCAGTGATTAAGAGCACTGACTGCTCATCCAGGGGACCTGGGGTTCAGTTCCCAGCACCAACATGGCAGCTCACAACTGTCTGTAACTGTGGCTCTAGGGGATCTGATGCCCTCACACAGACATACATGTAGGCAAAAACATCAGTGCATATAAATGTAGATAAATTAATTTTTCCAGATGTTATTATCTTATATCGAGTCTTTCACATGCATGTATTATGTGTACAAATGCATGCCCTTGGAGGTCAGAAGACAGCATCGGGCCCCTGGGACTGTATGAAATTACAGATGGTGTGAGCTACCATGTGGGTGCTGGGAATCTAACCTGGGTCCCTCTGCAAGAGCAACAACTGCTCTTAACCACTGAGTAACATCTCTTCAGATTCTGTCTTGACTAAGTTCTTTATAGCTGGGACTTTCATGACCTCATGTAACCCTTTGATAGCGAAGACAGCAGAGGTCATCTACATTTCCCACCCTCAAGCTTGTGCAGAAAGCGTTTTACCCAGTGAGCCATATCAATTCTACCTTCAAGACCAGGACTTCATATGTGTGCACGTCTGTGTGTGTGTGTATGTGTGTGTCTCGACACCTGGGTTCTAAGACTGCTGTGTATGCTACCACACCGCTTTGCGCAGGAGCAATCCTAACCGGAAGACAAAGCTCCACCCTGCTCGAGTCTGCATCTTGCTGTCCGTCTACTGGATGATTTGCTTGGTCGTGGGACTTGTCCTGCTCATACATTCAGACACTTGACTGCCTCATGTGGTCCACACCCAGGTGCTTCCTGTGCCTCTCCTCCTTCTCCTCCAGGGCTGAAGGGTGGAATGTCTGGTCCTAGTATTTCTTCTCCCTTCTTGCTGTCAAGATCTTCTGTGGACAGCTATGGTAAAGCCGACCCTTCAGGCCCCGTGAAACCTCGGGGTGAGGGGGCCCATCTGAGATCTTGTTGTGGCTTTGTGTGTTCCAGGCTAGGTGTCTCAGTGTGGCCTCGTTCAGAGACAGGACTTTTGGGAGGTTTCTGAATCGTTAGGAATGGACACCAGGAATGGTGTAAGCAACTTTAGGAGTGGGCCAGGGAAGTCTGTATCTCACTATACCTGCAGGCGCCTGGAGAAAAAGTGCTCTGGTTGTGGAGTAAAGGTTTCAATAGTGTCTCCTAGATCCTCTGGACAGAGATCACTCAGGCAGCAGGGGTAAGAGACAGGCAGCTGCAGACTTCAGGGAGGTGAGCTGTGCTTGGGACGGAACGTTTGTCCCAATGACTTGGCTTTCTTTACCTGACCCAGCTTGTCTTGGCTCCAATCCATCATGGGGTAGCAACTGGTGCTGGGTGGTTCACAGAGGCTTGCCCAGGCATAGTGATTAGTCTATAATCAGGATGATCACGGAGAAACTCCATGGGCCACAAATGTGGCCTCTGTATGGCTCTATAGAATCTGAAAGAGTCCTTGGCTCCTGACTGGAGAGGAGATTTGACCTTCCAGCCCCCTTGGGGCAGCTGACAGAGAAACCTTCAGATAACTCTTTCCTTGTTTCTAAGATCATTTTGGAGACAAGGAGGAGCCAGGCAGCTCTCTGGGAGACTGGATGGCTGCTTAAGACTGGTGACAGACAGGGGGTTGGGGATTTAGCTCAGTGGTAGAGCGCTTGCCTAGGAAGCGCAAGGCCCTGGGTTCGGTCCCCAGCTCCAAAAAAAAAAAGAATCAAAAAAAAAAAAAGACTGGTGACAGACATGGTGGCCTTCACTTCCCATGGTTCCTAGGGTCAGGGATCTTGGGAAAGTCCATATCCCCCAGGGATCCAGCCACTAAGTCGCCTCAGAGCACATTCCAGGGCCTGATGGGACTTGAAGCTGTGGAAAGAGGTGGGAAGTGTAGGCTGCCTGGAGGAACTTGGATTTTAGAGGGTTGAACCAGATCTGACCGGATCCCTAGGCAGTTGCTAGGAAACTGTCACCTTGCCAGGGATAGCTACATCTTCCCAAGTACTTTCCCTTGAGAAAGGGACATCCTGGTCTGGTGGAGGGCCACGGTAGGTAGGCTGGACACCAGATCCAGGTCTGAAGAGAGCTCCCACATCCTTGCTAGGTGAGCTCTAGAACTGTAGGGGCTGTGCCACGGAATTTGTTCTTAGGCTCTGGGGTCCTGAATGCTCCTAGCTCAGAAAATGGACTACAGGGCAAGTAGGTCACCAGGTCTGCAGACACATGGTTATTGATGGTGCCACTTCTAACCTTTGGGAGACAGGAGGAGCACTGGCTTGGTTTCTGTTTCCTTGTTGGGAGCTCTGAGTTATTTGGTCTGAAGGAAGGGTCGGGGTTGGCAAGCACAACTGGCTATCCCTAGCATCTGAAGGATAGTGTCTGGGTATCTGTGACATACCCAGTGGCTGAGGCTGGAGTTTGTCAGCTACCTGTCATAGGTCTCCACCCCTGAAGACTGAAGCCACCCCCCAAGCCCCATGCAACTTGTTGGAGGCCATGGGGGTCCTCACACAAATAGTTTCTGAAGCACCTTTTGAATAATAGTCAGACCCTAGGCAGGGGTGGAGGTCAGACTCTGAATGACTCTTCATGGAGGGTCATTGGAGAGTGGACGCCTGATAGCGCAGGCTCGCCTTACCAGGCTGGGCATCTCAACAGGCAAGGACTCAGGATGGTAGGCTGTGGAGCCACAGCTAATGCCCATGGTCCCCCGTCCCCCTTCCTTTTCCCCTCCCCCATTGCCACAGTCAAAAAAGTGGGCAGCTGTGACCTTTTGGACTCAGAGAGCACCCTTTCCTGTTCTGGCTGTGTTGAGATCTTTGTCTAAAGTTGAGTTATTATCAAAACTTCCTAGCTTTAGGGGACCTGGGGTCATTTAGGAGCCGCAGTAGAAGTGATGGAGTGTTCCTTTATCCCAGACTGGGTGCTCAGGGATAAGGGTCCTGGACCCTGTCCACCAAAGGTGGTGCTCCCTGATGCCTCCTCAAACCGAAGTGCCCAATTATTTCCATTGTGTGGATAAGAAAAATGGGGTTGATGTCGCACCCCTCATAGGACCTGGAAGAATTCTCCCCGCTCAGAAGAATGGCTCTGCTTCCTCCCAACCCTGTTGCTTTCCAGGCAGTCAGCATTTGTGGAGCAGGCTAGAAAGCTGCTGTGCTGTCCTCCTGTGCAGGGCTGGGACTATGTTGGGATTGGTCTTGGGCTCTGTGTATTCAGATGCTGAGTTCTGTGCCCCAAGATCAGGTTGCAGTCTGGACATGGGCAGCGTATTGATCAATGTGCCGTAAAGAATGTTCCCCCAATAAACTCTGATTAGATAATAAAAGTCTAGAGCCTGTGACTGGGCAAGAGAGAGAGGAAGGTGAAACTTGAGAGAGGTGTGTGTGTGTGTGTGTGTGTGTGTGTGTGTGTGTGTGTGTGTGTTTTCTCTCCCCCAGGGACCAGGAGAAGGAAAAAGGTAGAGGAAGGAGGAGGTTGCCATGAGGCTGGATGGACCTCGAGGATGGACCATGATCATGTGGCCAAGAGAAAATCGCTCTGAGGACACACATGAGGCAGAGCAAACACAGCAAGACTTAGTTGGCAAGCAACACGGCGCCTATGGCTAGGATGTTATAATAGTCTCAGAACCTGCCCGGTTTAAACTTACAGCTTGTTAATAAAAACACCAGGTTCGGGGTTGGGGATTTGGCTCAGTGGTAGAGCGCTTGCCTAGCAAGCGCAAGGCCCTGGGTTCGGTCCCCAGCTCCGAAAAAAAAGAAAAGAAAAACAAAAAAAAAACAAAAAAACAAAAAAAAACCCCCACCAGGTTCTATGTCTATTTTTTGTTTTGTTTTTTTTTTTTTCTCCCCGGGAGCTATACAGGCTAGAGTGGGGCACACACACCCCCCTCCGAAAATCACTTCTATAAGAGATGAAGGATGACAGAGCAGGTCTGTGTCAGTGCCTGTTATCTGGCTTTGTTGCAGGGCCCCGAACCACCGGGGAAAACGGAAGTTCAGGAGGTTGACAGCCTTGCCCAAGATCCCCAGTCAGTCCAAGGTGCCTAGGTCTTGCTTCCCAACCAGGGAGACAGCTGTCGTAGCCCAGGATTAGGCACGCAGGGTATGGTGGTTTGGATGGGGCGAAAAGTCCGAAGTAGGCCCTACAGACCCAGGGCAGAGGCAGGCAGCAGGAGCCCAGGGTGCAGGGGTGCGGTGGGGGCGTGTGCCACCCGGCAGAAGGCGGAGGCCAGCAGGCCAGGACCTAGAGAGCAAAGGGCCCTGTCTCAGAGATAGTGAGGACATTGCCACTCTCTTGCCAGAATCATAGAAGGAGCCCACAGCCTTGGGAGGGGATAAATGGAAGGGAGAATGGGGTGCCGAGGTGGACAGCCCCGGTCCGAGGGCGCGGAAGAGAACAGTGAGAAGGTCCGCGTTGGGTGGGGTCCGCGCCCTGGACGCCTATAGAGCGAGTACCGGCCTGGTCTCCCCGTTAAGTGGAGAATGGCAGTGTCCGCGCCGTCGGGGCGCAGCGGCCAGGGCGCCCCCTCCGGCAGCGGCGCGGGGTCCGGGTGGGGAGGGCAGGGGCGGCGCCAGGCAGCGGTGACGTGCGCCGGGGACGTGCCGCGCGACGGATGAGAGCACTTAAAGTCGCCCCCGGCGCGGCGCCCGGCAGCCGAGGCGGGCAGAGGCGGACACAGCGGCTGGCCGTAACAGGTAGGCGCGGCGGGATGCTTGGCGCGCGGAGCGAGACAGGGACCCTTCCTCCAGTCGTCTAAGGTTTGGGACCTTCGATCATCAGGAACGGGGTCCGGACCTGGAGCTCCCGGTCCCTGATCCTCTCCCCTCCTGGTTCTCCAGCCCCGTTCTCTCTTGACTTGGAGAACCCTCTCACCACTGTGGCTCCACCAAAGGGCCCTGAGCAGCCAGTCGCGCGATTGCATCCTGCTCCCCTGCCCTCGTAGAAGCCTATCTATCCATCCGGTAGCCCTCGGGGGCTGGATTTCATCCAGGAGGCAGCTGCCCTGGGCGACCAAACGTCCAGAGTATAAATAACTCGGCCCAAGAGGGTTGGAGGGTGGCCGGACGGCCGAGGAGCCTGGGCTATATTTGGTGGGAATGCTACAACCTTCTTGGAACCCCGAATCTCCAGCGGGCGTCTGCAGGCCGCTCAGTGAGAGAGAGAGAGAGAGAGAGAGAGAGAGAGAGAGAGAGAGAGAGAGAGAGAGAGAGAGAGAGAGAGAGAGAGAGACACGTGCGCTTCGGAATGGTTCCAGGTTGGGGGAGGAATGCCCTCGGGTCTCTTTCTTTCGTCTCTTTACCTTTACTACAGTCTTAAACTCATTAACCCTCACCCAGCCACCACTATTAGCCAGAACTAGGCACATGAAAGTGGGGTTTCCCTCCAGAATGGTCTTGGTTTGCTCTATCTTCATCCCGTAGGAAAACCAGGCACACGGCCTCAGTTTTCTTACCTGAAAAGACTAGGCGCCTGCCTGGATGCTGGTCCAATCAACAGTGCAAGGAAAGCCGTTAACTCTGGACAGCTGAGAGTGCTTGGAGTCTGGGTTACAAGTAAGGAGGGGCAGCAGGGTCCAGACAGACAGGAACGCTTTCTGTGAATATCTGAGTCAGGGCAACAGGTTGGTCTGAGAGACAGTAGACGGCAAGGCTCCCCCCCATACAATATGGGCTCATTAGCTTTTTCCAAAGCTGGGGGTGGATTCAGTCGGGGGCAGGTTATCCCCGAGGGCTTCCAGCATCATTCAACAGGCCCAAAAGTTGGCTGGTGTCCAGTGGGTGCTGGGTCTGTCGGTGTTGAGGAATGAGGACAGTCCCAAAAGTGTGGAGACTCACTCAGGATGAGCAGTGACTACTCGTACACCGCTAGGATGTTGGGCAAAGGGGCACTGATGACACTACCAAGGTACGTGTGGCCTCTTCTTGACGAGGACTTTGTGGTGCCAACAAAACCTTGAATAACCAGTGATTTGGTTCCAAGATGGACTTAGATCACCAGTGACCTTGGGCAGGACTTGCTCCCCATAAAAAACGATCTCGCTGCTTGGACGGCTAAATTTGGAGGGGCAGCAAGGAGAAAGCACACTCGGTCCTAGAACCATCAAAAAGTAATGTGGAAGGGGCCGCTTTCTGGTATCTCAGAATATGCCGGTGTTCGGGGACTCTAGGGGCCAGTCCTGCAGTGAGCTGGTCAGAAATGGGAGGGCTGGTGAGGGCCAAAAGCAGACGGCTCCTTGGGGCCCCGTGCGGGACTTTCTGGATGGTGGTGCTAAGCAATTAGAGACGTCTCTGGACCAGGCCTTGGTCCACCTGGCACTGAGCACTGGCTCAGGGACAGGTCAGGAATGAAGACCGCCCTAGCGGTCAGAGCAGATTTCTGGCCGTTGTTCCAATCAGTGGAATGGGCCATGAGGGGGCAGATGGATTCATGAAGTAGCTGAGACCCGCAGCTCATCTAAACATCCCAGAGGTTCAGTCGCGCGACCTCGCTCGTTTCTGTGAAGGGCATTATGAACTGGTCCGCCTTGCAAGCGAATCTGCGGGTGAGGTGTAGCTTTTCTCAGGGGATGTGGCGCCGTGTGCTGCAAGTACGGTAGAAGCAGAGAAGGGCCGCCTACTCCAGGCAATACGGCGGCGGCTCCTCCCTTGGCGCGGTCACGTCCCCCACGTACCTAGGCCGCTTGGGCGGAGCTTCCTTCCCTTCCCGACCCTAGCCCGACCCACTGAACCCCGCCCAGGTCGACTGGACCACTACTTCCAGTCGGCTACCGGCCTCTGATCCGAGCCCCACCTCCACCCATACTTCAGCCATCTCCAGACCTATCTCCTTGCGGGACAGTGATGGGAGTTGGGGGGTGCATATGACTTCCGAGACTCCCTTTAGCTTTAGCGTCAGATCCTAGCTTTAGGGAGGAGGACTGCATGGGAACTGAGGGCTTCTAAGATACACTTGTGGAGGGGTGGCCCGTTCAATGCTCAGCAAGTCTTGGTGGAACTTTGCATAGAAGGGTCTCTGGCAGTAAGCTGGATCGGGTCCCTAGGGCTGCCCCATTTTGTGACAGCCAAGGTTCCTCACAAGAGGAGGGATCTCAGTGCTGAGGTTGAGTGGTGGTTGGCTCTGGGCAACAGTGTCTATTTTGGCAAACAAGGCCAGTATTTCTATCCCACTGATCCCTGAAAAGTTGATGTGAGCTGACAGGACAACGTGCAGGGGAGCCAGGCACACATTGGAGGCTGGGCAAGCCAGTAGAGACCGGATGGGGAGACAGGCAAGGCTGTGGCCCATCCTTTGCTGCCCATGGAGGCCTCTCCAGAAAAATCCCCTAGGGACCTTTTGATGGTATACCTTTGCACACAGGTGGGCTCAAGGCTTAGGGTTCAGAGAGGAGAGGCACACTGCTACGCCCCTCCCTTTTGTACAATGGTAGGGGGAGGGAGGGAGAGAGGGAACTTGGGAGTCTTTCAGCAACCTCCTGCCCCCGCCACTCTGAGAAACTGGGTGTTAGCCTTAACTGGCTGCTTTGGGGTTCTGCAGTGCAACACAAGGGACGTAGTTGCCTTAGTTCCTGTTGCCTCCTTTGACCACAAAGGCAGGACCAAGGCTGGTTGCTCCTCTGGGTGACAGGCACTTAATGGACACCTGGTCTGTCTTCCTTGAACTGGTCCAAAGACCCCAGCTGGCAAGTCCAGGCCCTCAAATGCAAAGGGCTGTACCAAAGGACTTCCATGTACTCCTGTCATAGGCCACAGCCAGTGGTGTTAGGCTTTCCAAGGGCCTCTAGTGACCAGCCCTCAGGGGCACCCCGGAGCCTCTTCTGACCCAGCCCCCATCCCCATATCAGTTTTCTGTGACCTGGAGGCTGAGTTATTTCTGGGCTGCTTCACGCGCTTCCCTGGCAGGGTAAATGTCACCGAAAGGCCACAGAGCTAGGGTGTGCTCATGTGATATGCTGTTGGAGGTGGGGACCCTGTGGATGTAGACAGGGAAGCCCTAGGGTTAGAGCTGTTACCCTGTGGACCTCCTCCTCAAGGCAAGCTGGGTATCCTAGCCTTTTTACTCTACTGGGATGTGTTCAGGACTGGGTGATAAACAGCAGGCCAAATAGCAGGCTTAAACTCCATCCCTGGTTGGGGAATTATGATTTCCCGGCAGTCTCCCTCTGCAAGTTCTCTGGTGACAGGCTGGGGTGGGCACTGCTGAGGTGCCATTAAGGTAGTTAGCGCCTGGGCTGGGTAAGGACAGCGTTGGTGCTGGGCCTTGGCGAGGAGCTTCCTGTCTTCGTGCCATCACCTCTTGGCGCTGAAGGTGGCCCTCCTTGTGTAAGCCTTACATGGCAGCCATGGGACAGAAAAGTCCCAGAACCGGTACTCTTTTGGCCCCCATTGCCCTCCAGGATCCTAGTTCAGAGGGGACCTCATCTACAGCAGGTAATTATGTCCCCTATTTCTGTCCCCTATATACTGTGAGAGCTCTATCGAGGGCCAACCTTTATAATAAACTAGCAAAGGTAGAAGAGACTTCAAAAGGCTTGGATAGTACCTTGGGCCTGTTAGTACCTTGACAAGTGCTAGGTATGTCTGATAAGAGCCCAGAAGCACGATCCTGGGAGCCCCAACTCCTCTGTGGGGACCTCAGGTGCCCAGACTTAGGCTGATGTTCACTGCTGGTTTTGGGCATGCTCTTTTTTTGGCTTCACGTGGAAACTGGGTTTTGTTGTTTTTTTTTTTTTTTTCGGAGCTGGGGACCGAACCCAGGGCCTTGCGCTTGCTAGGCAAGTGCTCTACCGCTGAGCTAAATCCCCAACCCTGGTTTTGCTGTTTTTTGTTTTTGTTTTTTTGTTTTGTTTTGTTTTGTTTTGTTTTTGGTACATCTTAATTTATTTTGTGAACATTGGAGGGGCGGGGGCAGGGGGGTGTAGGCACAGGAACGTATGTGCCTGTGTGTGTGTGCCATTGCTTGTGGAGGGCAGAGGACATCCTGCAGGGGTCTGTTCTCGTCTTCCATCATGCAGGTCATGGAGATTGAACCCAGGTTGTCAGTCTCAGTAGAAGGTGTCTTTACCCATTGATCCATCTTGCCCACTCTGGATTTATTTTAAAGAGTGCATCAGAATAACTCCCAGCACTTAGGAGTTAAGAGTCAGGAGAATTCAAGGCCATCTAGGGCTAGTGAAATACTGTCTACACACACACACACACACACACACACACACACACACACACACACACACGGACAAAAAAGGCAAGAAACTTCTTTCTGTAAATCCACAATCTGAACCGCTCCCTCCCCCCATCCTCTCTCTTCCTTACATTCTGGGCCTGGGGTGATCCTCATGCTTCCTGTCTTTTGGTTTCATCTCTAAATGGCATATTCCTAGAATCTACCACTCCAGTTTTTAAAGATTCCCTTAAGGGCCTTTCAAACTCAGGGCTAATGGATAAGAGGTGTCTGGGCCTCACTTGGGGCTCCCACTGAGCATGTCCTGTCAGTAAGTCTTGGGAGGGGGTGCTCAGGTTGGGCCACGGTCAGATGGTGAGATGTGGGGTGCGGCCTTCAAAGACTGGTGTGCATTCCCAGCACAGCTGTATGTTGTCTCTGAACCTCAGGGAAACCTGAACAGAGAGTCACACTGGGCTTCCTAGGACAGTTTAGCACATCTGTGCCCCAGTCCACGGAACTGCTCACAGGAGAAAGGCAGCAAAGGGGCAGGGGCAGGGCTGGAGCCCAGAGTTCCACGCTCAGCCATCCCAGGATGAGCAGCCAAGGTGGGAAAGCCACCTGGTCAGGAGTTTACATTCCGGTGCTAGCTGCCCTTATATACATATACATCATGGCTTGATTTTTCTACCCAGGGTACTGTTTGGCAGCACACCATCTGCAGAGAGACCAGTAGGCTGGACTGAATACTCAGGTCAGAGGCCGCCCTCGCTGCAGCTCAATTCTTGGTGAGACAGGGGATGAGGCTAACCCCTGGGATTAGGAGAATACTGACTGGGGTACGATAGCCAAACAGAAGCTTGGTCCTAGCTCTCGGACTTGCTTTGTCTCACAATCAATAAGGCCCTGAAATTCATGAAAGGGGAAGTTAGCGCTGGATGGGTGCAGGGTCTGGATCAGCCCGTTCTCATAGATTGGGATATGAGCTGCTGCCACAGCTCACTGTTTTACCCCTTAATCCTAAGCCTTCCCAGAATCCATCAGGATCTTCAGCTTCTCCCAAAAGCCAGTGTCACAGATTGTTCCGGGCAGAATTACAGCTACTAAGATCTACTCGGGGGAACTGGGAAACAAGTCCCCTCAGATACCACAGCCTGCTTCATCATCTGCCTCTAGAGACATGTCCTCCCAGCCAGCCAGTGGAATCCGGACTGGGCAAGAATGCAGCATAGCTCCTCAGGGGCAGGAGAGCAAGGCAGGGCTGACCCTACTTAGACCTAGGGGGTCCACCTAGGGGTGCTGGATACCCATCCTAGACATTCTAGGGGAGGACTCATGAGTGTGCCCTAAAAAGAGACAGGAAGTACAGGTTACTCTGTGGGCAATGCTTATGCCTAGCACAGGTTCAGAAGATGCCCACTAGGCTGACTTCTTTGGGTCTGCGCTTCCCAGGAAGTAATGTAGAATCCTGCTTGAGCCCAGAGTCCATGTACTTCATAACCAACCAGTGTGGGGATAGGCAACTGAATGAGGGGTCTAAACAGCTTTCCAAGGTACCAGTTAAGGGTAACCAGGGGTGGGAGCCCCAAGCAGGCTGCCCGTGGCTGAGCTGCTGCTGGAGCAGTCAGTTGCTAATTCTGGCAACTCTCCAACTTGTCTGTCTCTGTCCCTACCCTCCTCTGCTTGGCTGTGGCAGGAATGGCGCACCCTGGCAACCTGAGTCATCCACATTTCTTTTCCCTCAGGTGAAACCAGCCCTCCTGGCCATGGGAGGAGCTGTGGTGGACGAGGGTCCCACCGGCATCAAGGCCCCCGATGGGGGCTGGGGCTGGGCCGTCCTCTTTGGCTGTTTCATCATCACGGGCTTCTCCTATGCCTTCCCCAAAGCGGTCAGTGTTTTTTTCAAGGAGCTCATGCATGAGTTTGGGATTGGCTACAGCGACACAGCTTGGATCTCCTCCATCCTGCTGGCTATGCTGTATGGCACAGGTGAGGTTGGGGTCCGCAGGGAGCAGGGGAGTGGGTTAAATCTGTGAGTAGGTAAACTTGACAGGAAGCTATTGGTTCTCTAAGTGGGCAGGCTGTGTCGATACTCCCAGTGGTCAGGCTCCACAAGCAGTTCCTTCGAAGATGGTTGATGCTTGCTGACCTGCTTATGTGAGAAGCTGAGTGACCATGAGTGACCCACACTAAGAACCTGGCCCCCAGTGCCCAGCACACCTGATAGGCTGAGGGCCTGACATATTCTGCTGGGCATGGAGAGGGCAGAGCCAAGCTGGAGGCCTGGGCCTGCCCTCAGCTACCCGTCTTCTTCACACAGGCCCACTCTGCAGTATGTGTGTGAACCGCTTTGGCTGCCGGCCCGTCATGCTTGTGGGTGGCCTCTTTGCGTCCCTGGGGATGGTGGCTGCATCCTTCTGCAGAAGCATTATCCAGATCTACCTCACCACAGGGGTCATCACTGGTGAGTCTGGAGGGACCTGAAGACCTTAGTGTGTCAGGAAAGATGAGCACTTCTGCTCATCTATTCTGAGTTTTGGGGGAAGGTTGAGGACTATTGGGCCCCTGGGCTGTATCCTTCCCTCCCATCCACGATCGTCTATGGGAGCAGTGAGTACAGTTCTGCTGGGAAACAGTGGCCAATGGCTGAGGTCCTGTACGTTGAGGCCCATTGGATGCTCATCGTCATCTGCAATGGAGCCCATGTCCAGGGAAGCTGGGGCATGGACAAAGGTCTGGGGTCTAAGCTGCCTTGCTTGGACATCTGATCATGAGGTCTCACACTGCCTTCCCTGCGAATCTTGGTCAGTCATGGGGTTTAACTGCGTCCTCCCTGGAGGTCTGGGGATCTTATACTGTCCTCTCTCTTACAGGCTTGGGTCTGGCTCTCAACTTCCAGCCCTCCCTCATCATGCTCAATCGATACTTCAACAAGCGCCGCCCTATGGCCAATGGGCTGGCAGCAGCAGGCAGTCCCGTGTTCCTTTGTGCACTGTCTCCACTGGGGCAGCTGCTGCAGGACCACTATGGCTGGCGGGGTGGCTTCCTCATCCTGGGAGGCCTGCTGCTCAACTGCTGCGTGTGTGCTGCACTCATGAGACCACTGGTAGCACCCCAGGCGAGTGGAGGGGCTGAGCCCCATGGACCCCAGCGGCCGTCTCCGCGCCTGCTAGACCTGAGTGTCTTCCGAGACCGTGGCTTCCTCATCTATGCTGTGGCTGCCTCAATCATGGTGCTGGGGCTCTTTGTGCCTCCGGTCTTTGTGGTGAGCTATGCTAAGGATATGGGTGTGCCTGACACAAAGGCTGCCTTCCTTCTCACCATCCTGGGCTTCATCGACATCTTTGCCAGGCCCACGGCAGGTTTCATAACAGGGCTCAAGAAGGTGCGGCCCTACTCTGTCTACCTCTTCAGCTTTGCCATGTTCTTCAATGGCTTCACTGACCTGACAGGCTCCACGGCCAGTGACTACGGTGGCCTGGTGGTCTTTTGCATCTTCTTTGGGATCTCGTATGGCATGGTGGGAGCGCTACAGTTTGAGGTGCTCATGGCTATCGTGGGCACTCAAAAGTTCTCCAGTGCCATTGGTCTCGTGCTGCTGTTAGAGGCTGTGGCTGTGCTCATCGGACCCCCATCAGGAGGTGAGTGCTGCTGGCAGGAGAGACTAGGACAGGGCAAGGCCTGGCCTCCCTGCTTTAGAAGACCGGGGCCAGCAGATGTCAGCAGTTAAATGCTGGCCCTGAGCCAGGACAGGCGTACACTCGACACCTCCACACACGGGGCCTGGCTGTTCCCTTGGGCGTCTGAACACCACACGGGCAGCTTTCAAGGGAATGGGGCAATGCTTGTTACTTTGGTCCTTTTACTTTTTAAAGGCCAGCCAAAGAAAACCCACTCCATTGGAATTTAGAGTGTTTTTGGCAGGAGAGGGAAGCCTAGCCATCCTAGACTTGGGACTCTATAGCCCTATCTGATCTCCTTGTACCCTCTGGTTCCTTCTTTCTCCCAGAATGGTCTTGGGGTCCTCAGTTACTAGATACAAAGGGCCTTGTTAAGCCATGTCTCTTTCTAGGGGTCCCAGTCCATGACTGGGAAGAGGGGTGTGTGTGTGTTCGCAAACCCTCAAGGCTACTTCTATCTATCCTTTTTGATTCAGCCTTTGCTCCCATGGGGAGGAGAATGAAGAGGAGACTGGAGAGGGCTGGGTGGGTGCCGCTGGGGACGGAGTTCAACAGACAGGGTGACTGCATGTCTGAGGCACTTCCTCAATGCCAGGAGATGGAGCCCTGGCCCAGGGTGGAGGCAGGGCACTCCCTGCAGCTTTTAGTGACCTGACCTGGGTCTTCTTTGCAGGCAAGCTGCTGGACGCAACGAAAGTTTACAAGTATGTGTTCATCCTGGCGGGGGCTGAGGTGCTCACCTCCTCCCTTGTGCTGCTGCTGGGCAACTTCTTCTGCATCGGGAAGAGGAAGAGGCCCGAGGTGACAAAGCCTGAGGAGGTGGCCTCAGAGGAGGAGAAGCTCCACAAGCCCCCTGTGGACGTGAGGGTGGACTCGAGGGAGGTGGAGCACTTCCTGAAGGCAGAGCCTGAGAAAAACGGGGAGGTGGTTCATACCCCGGAAACCAGCGTGTGAGCGGCCTGGCCGGGCGGGCAGGGAGCAGGGAAGAGGTCCAGAGACTGGCAACGCTCATATTTATTTCACAAACAGGACCAGCTGAGGCGGGGCCATCGGCTCAGCTCTTGGCTGCCTGGTCAGCGGGTCAGTGTTTTGCGGGGAGAGGTGGCGGGGTGGGAACCGCGTCATTCCAAAGTGGATCTGCGGTGAAGCCAAGGAAGCCCCACAGTTACCAGCCGCCTATAACCAGGGACCCAGCCTGCTGAGCCCAAGCAGCCTGTGGCTCCCCCGCCCCCACCACTGTGGCCAAGGACCTAGAAACCCACACTTAGGAGACAACACGACTTTAATCAGAGGGCAGGGCTGGGACAGGCTGGCAGGTGGGCACTGCCTGCAGGGTCCTCCCTGATCCCCACCATCCTACCCCCAACTTCAGCCCCAGTCTCCTATATTGCCAATCCTCCATATCTCTGTCTAGGGGACAAAGAACTCCTTCTACCTGAGAAGGCAGAGATAGACATCTCTGTGGGAGGATCACCAAAGGGCCTGTCTCTAGGAGCTGTGTGGTTTCTGGGCAGTGGTCTGTTCACCCTGAGTCCCACCTTTGTTAAATAACAAACTCCTGATTCTTAAGTGGTTCTGACCCTCATTAGCTCTCCCAGTTCTGCCTGCTGTAACACTCTCTGCTGCCCCTAGGGTTTGTTCAGTAGCCACAGCATTCATACAGCAGGAAGAAAATGGGAGGGGAAATAGCAAGGGAGGGAGCCCCATGCTAGAGAGGGGTGCCTGGGTGGCATGTGGAGGCCATGGGGAACCCCAAGGGCGAGCTGAGATACAGCGTAAGCTGTCACTGTGGGTGGGTTTCCAACATAAGTCTCCTGCCTTCTGTTTATTCACCCCTCTGGAGGGCTGGTAAATTTCTCTACGTGGTCAGCACCTGCTGATCTCTGTTCCCCGTCCTCTGTCCAGCCCATGCTCAGCTTGCCCTGGGCACCTCACACCCACCTGCCCTGTGGCCGGTGGCGGCCTGCGTGGCTGGAAGCCCGGTCAGAGGCCGCTGGGGCCGCCTCAGTAGGTGGTACGTCGTGGGCGCTGGGGACGGCAGCGGGCACCTTGGCGGGCCGCGTGCAGCCGGAGAGATGCCATGTCCCTGCTCCTCTGCAAGGAAAAGGAGGCGAGTGCTCATATCTGGGCCCAGCCTCCCATACCCCACGTTGGGTCTGGCCCTGCTCAGTTCCATGACCCAGTTGAGGCTCTGGGACGCCTCTCCCATCTGGTCTGTTTTCTGTACTAGGAGGTCAGCTGGTGGGCGCTGCTGGTAGCAGCAGCGGTCACATGCATCCTGGGAGTCTCATTTGCCAACCTCACCAGAATTAGTGGGAATGGCAAGGACCTAAGGCTAAGCCCCAGCTGTAGCTGTTAGCTGCCTCTTGAAGCCAGTGGGCGAGTGGGTAGCATTCTTGTGCAGAGACATTGGGCCCCTGGACTTAGTCTGCTCTGCCTACCCTCAGCCCCACTCCTCAGCCTTCCCACCCCCACCTCCCCAGGCTTCAGGCCTTCTACTTCTAGACCTTGCGGCAGTGACCGACTGTACTGATGGGATCATTGGTTGAGAGTGGCTCTTGGGAGGGGCAGGCTCCTACAACTATCTGTACTGATCAGACTCATTACTCGCACCCAGAACATGTGATAGTTGGGAACATGAAGCAGCCAAGAAATGGCAAAAGGGCTAGGTTTCCTGCACACAGACAATCATGGATAAGATGCTGGGGCCCTTTTTTAGTAGTTGTTCTTCATAGGGGAGAGAGAGTGGGCTGGGGCCTTTTTAAGGGAGATGCTGGGTGGCCCTGAGGCTCCTCTCAGGTCTACACATGATGGGACCCCACGCTCACGGCAGCAGTCTCTGGGCCCTAAAATGAGCAGCTAGTTTCATCCGTTTGCATTTCTGCCCTCAAAGTATGGCTGCTGGGCTCCCTAGAGTGGTGACCAACCCAAGCAGCTGATGCAAGAAGCCAGAAGACTTAAGGCCTGAGTGCCCCTGCAGCAGCTGAGGACAACACTGAACCCTATAGGGGGCTGAATGACTACCAAGGGAAGGTTGTACTTCAGATCCTATGAAGACCCAAGCCTGAGCAAACAATGGAGAGGCCTGTCCATCTAGACCCAGCTATAACTGGGACTGCTATAACCCAGGGGAACAGGTTAGGACACCCCATCACCCCCAAACCAGCCTGAGGCAAATGAGCAAGTTTATAGGCTACTGCTGCCCCACCTGCTGACCTGTCTCCTCAGTCCCCTGCCCTATCTTGGTAGAGGACACATGGAGGTGAGGGTGTGGCTGACTCAGCAGCCCAGTGGACAGATCCTACGTCATCTGAGGAGTCTGGGCGGGGCTCCTGGAAGGCAGCTGCTCAGACTCACAGGGGGGTTGCAGGACCATGGGTCTCCAGTGTAGACAATGTTCTCTTGGATGTGCAGTCCACCCAGCTCTAGCGCTAAGACTGATTGATCCTTTCACCTCTTGCCTAAGTGCCCTTACAGGAGAGGGAAGTCCCTAACACTGCAATGCTCACAGGGTTCCCCTGGCTCAAAGAGCAGGGAGTACTAGGCTGGGGAAGTCTGCCCACATTTCATCTCCTAGCTCAGTGGTTTTCAGTCCTCCCTAGTGCTGTGACCCTTTAACACAGTATTCTATTGCTACTAATAACCAGCTTTGCTATTATGAATCATAATTAAGTATCTTTGGAGATAGAGATTTAAGTGGCTGTGACCCACCCACAGGCTAAGAAACTGTTAAGGTGAAGGGGATGGAGTGGGACAACAGATTCCCTTCTGGAGCCAGGTTGGAATGTTCAAGGTACAGGTAGAAAAGACTGAAGAGTAACCTGGAAGAGACTAGAGCGAGTTGAGGGGTGGCTAGAGGGGCAGGACAGTGGGAGGTACTTTCTAGCATGTCCACACTCGCCACATGCAGGGACTACCAAGTGGCTTTTGGCCATAAATCCTGCCAGAACTTTACTACTACAATTGAGCCTCTAAGTTCAACTGGCCAAGCTCATCAGGCTGTGGGACACAGATTAGGAATTCCCAAGAGGACAGGCTTCCAAACAGGAACAGACTTAGTTCTAGCAGCCTGACAAGACTTTGCCTGTTCCCCCTATAGGGTGCTGCTGTGGAAAACTTAGGTCTACACGAATGCCAGTAGATCCGTGGATGTAGAATCCTACATGGATTCTCCTAGTGCCTGCCGGTAACTAAGGCAGTTGGACACACCCACTTCAGAGCTTCCCTTTCGGGTTAGGTGAAAATTTAAGGCACTAACACAGAGGCCTATTTAAGTTAGGTACTTATGAGGGCTCACAGAACTATGTCACAACATCACTAAGGGAACTCATACACATATACACCCATGCACACCAGAGTCCAAGCGGGAATCATCTTTCTGGCACCTACTTCACCTAGCTTCCCAATACCCACAATTCTGAAAAGGACAAGCAGGAATGTCATCCTGGAAAAGTTGGCTCTGTTGGGTTTGTAAAACCAACACACAGAAGGTTGATGCAAAAGGATTGCTCAGAGTTCCAGGCCAGTCTAAGCTATAAACTATCAACCTCAGAACCCCAACCCACACCAAGTTAGCTTTCATGTGGCTCACATGCTGCTGAAAGAAAGACCACACAAAGGGGAGGGAAGAAAGGTAGAAGTCATTATGAATTTATTATTTACACAATTGTTAAAGTACACAAACACAGTGGTAGTACAAACGCACAGCTCAGAGACTGCTCACCAAGACACAGGTTGATACACACATTCTAACTACGCTTCCTGCGAGGGATGGTGGGATTAAATATTGGGCAAGAACTGTCAGGGCCACACCCTGGAGACTTCCAATGGGCCTAATCTGAGCACAACCCAACAAAGCCAGGCTGAACCTGGATTAGTCTCAAGACCACCCTGTACCCCTCCAGCACCACAGGTATCTACAAGAACACTTGCCAGGCAGGCCTGCCACTGGAGAGGGAAGGGCCAACTCTGATAAAGAATTTGCAACAAAGATCTCAAACTCGCCCAACCCCCCCAACCTCCCTCTGCACTCCTCGACACACAATCCCACCGAGTCAAGTCTCTCCACCCTAAAATGCTTGCAGAGTAACCAGCTCAGGATTCAGAAAGCACCCACAGGCTCACGTGGCTGGCAGGCACAATTAACAGCCACATTCTGGGATGCTATCACACATCAGCAGTGTGTCCCCCAACCTTGGGCCAGTGCTCAGAGCCAAGGAACTCTGGGAAGAAGGGAGAAGCCATGGTGGCACCATTAGAGCCCAAACCTCCACAGGGAACAAGGTACCCAGCATAACTCTCTCCACAGGCTGACAGGAAAAATAAAGAGATGGACCCACACCCATGTACTGCACCCCATTTCTCAGATGGGGAGCTCAGGTCCTGCCGTCTCTTCATATCCGGTGCACATGGTAGGGAAGAGCATGTTGGCATCCTAACCGCCAGCGGCAGAGCAGCCCAGCCCGCAGATGTGTCCAGCTGAAGATCATGAGGCGTGTGGCACCACACCTTTCTGGAGGTGAAGGTTCTAGAGTCAGGTAGGCAGTCACCTGCTTCTTGGCACTTCAGGGTGGATTCCCTTTGGCCACTGGTCCCTCTGGGCAAACCATGGTGTCTAGGACAGCCTGCTCCCTGGCTCTGAGAGGCAATGACAAACCCAAGTGGCATCTGCATGGGACTATGCAGTCAGTTCCACAACTTCCCAAGTGCAAAGGCATAGAGGCAACCAATCCTACCCAAAAATCAATCCTCTCCCTAGAAACCACAAACACAAGCTCAGCTTTGAATCTTGGAATTCTCCAGCAGCCTATATGGCTCTCAAGGTCTCTGCACGTGGGTTCTTCAGTCTTGGCTTCCTTCTTGCCTCCTTTGGGAAGAATGCCATGCCATGGTGCTCAGCTGAGGCTAGAACTGCTGAACCCTACTACTCCATGATGTTGTACCCTACCTGCTCTGATGGCTGCAGGCATATCCGTTTACAGTGGGAAAGAGTAAGCAAGATGCCCAAATTAGGCTGATGGGAGCCCACAAGACACACACACACATACACAACTGATGAGAATTTCCTTTCCAAAGTGAACAGCACAACACAAGAAAACAAAACAAAACACACATCCTCGACACTCACATGTGCCCCTCTCTTGCCTGCCTCCATTTTACACAGAAGCTCCAAGCCAGCGTGTCTTAGGATTCTTTAAGGTCAACATCTTTTTTGTTTAAGACCGCAAAAACAGACAAGAAAGAAACAATAAAAAGACAGATTTCTTTACACAGATTTAAGCCAGTAATTTTTAGCAAAATGATACAAAACTGTCTTAACCAAGTAGAAGACTGGTAGCTGCGGTGGGATCATCAGGGAGCGCAGGTCCGCCACCACTGGTGGGAGCTGAGAGGCTCTTCACAGGGAGTCGGGTTCTCTCTGCAATGGTTTCCCAGCCTCTGCTCTTCGTCCCAGCCCCATGACAACTGAGCTCACATGGGGCCATGGTGGCAGCCCCTGGCGATGGCAGCTCTTGGAGCCTGTCCATTTAGTTTGTGTTTTGATTCCCCATGTGCATCGCTGGGTGAGTGGCCTGGAGAGCTCCCGGCGTTAACATTTCGGGTTTAGACCGGGGGGCGTGTCACTAGTAAAGCCATTGGTAACAGAGTAGATCAGCCATGCATTGTCTGCCCTTCACAGCAAAAAGGAGAGTTCTCATCGGTGCACGACAGACTGAAGACCACTGGAAGCCACCCGACCGGGAATCTGTCGGAGCCAAAGCACAGTACAAGGTCAGCATAAGGCCAGAGGAATAGGCCAGCCAGGCGTTTGGGTGCACATAACACAATAGAGCCTGGGAGGGAAGGGATACACTGCCACCTGGCTTCAATCTAAACACCTTCATCCCTGGCTGCACAGAACGGCCTCTGTAGCCAGGACAGAAGTTGGGGAAGAAGTGGCATGCAAGCAAGGAAACTGCAGAGCTGTGCTCCTGTAGATCCAAGTGGAGCAGCGACACTTGCTCCCAGCCTCCCTTCCTAGAAAGAACAGGCATACCCCTTAGGGAAGACGGAAAAATTCTTATCGACACACTTCCAAGAGTGCACACATGTGTTAAACAGAGCAGATCTCCCAGCAGCACAACCCCCACCAAAGCTCAAGCCCCTGATGGAAGGAACCACCAAATACCATGTGGCCAACAAGAGAGGAGCTCAGCGTGGACACCCAGCCATGCACTGACGGCAGGGTAGCAGGTGGCTGTGGCTGGATTAATACAGACAACAGCTGCATGGACAAGATGGCTGGGCAGGTACCAAGTTTGGAAAGAAACACAAAATGAGGACAGAGATAAATGAAAGAGGAAGAGGGATGACTGAAAAAGCCAGGATGGGCACAGACCACCGGGTCTGCATGTAGCAAGAGCTCAAGAAAGCCCAACACCAAGCATGGACCACTCAGCTGAGTACAACAGACACATGTGCTACCAGCACATCTGCCAGAGCCAGGACTGAGGGCAGTTCCAGCATACTAAATATAATCACAGGAGGCCAGAGGACAAAGGCACAGCAGGATGGTTCTCTAAGGTCACTCAGTCCAGAGATTCTAAGGATGCCACTGATCCCCAGACTGGGTAGCTCACCATTGCTACTCCATAACCCACACAAAGAAAAACAAGCAGAAGAAGCCTCACTCTACCTCCAGCATTTGGCATGCAAGCCCAGCCCACCAGCGAGCCCAGATGACAGGTGGGGAGTTGCTCCCACCTTGCCTGGCACCTGCTACTTGCAGAGCCCCACCATGAGCACACTCACCCAGTGCTGCCTTCCGATGGAGACGAGCAGCTACTTGCCGTGGTGTTCGAAAGGAATGCTATTCTGAGGTGGGGGAAAAGACAGCTGTTGGTAAGTGTCCTGTTGGCCACACCAGCACATGAGATCCTGGTCCCCTGGCTTCTTGTATTGAGCCCAAGTCCTGATGTGTCCCTTGCCTTGACCAAGTCAAGACACGAACAGACACTCTGGGGACGCCAGCTAATGGCAAGTCTCACCACACAGTGCACAACTCATCTGTCTCTCATGACCCTTGATAAAAGTGACCACTGCTGTTTCCTAATGTCATCCTTTAGAAAAGCTGAAATCCAGTGGACGGCGAGGCTGAGGAAGCCCTATAGATTGGTTTCACAGCACTACGCAGCAGGTGGAAGGGATAGCACCTCCCAGGATGCACCCAGGGATACACTCCCTCCTAACAGAGTACCAGGCTGATCTTAGAACCTTATTTTGGGGCAGGTGTGTACTAAGTAAGGCATCAAAAGCAGTAACTGGCATATTTTGAACTGTGCTAGACTGGAAACCTTTCTTTTCAATGAAGGAAAAACAATAGAGATGCACTCATCAGATGCCCTGCAAAGCCTATGTTCTTTTGTCTAATGAGAGCAAACTCACAGATATCAGGGAAAATGGGAACATGGTCTCCCGAGAAGACTTGCCCAATGCAGGGCCCTTCAGGGAAAGGAAGATGCTGAAGAAGCCCAGCTGCTTACAGGCAGTGAGTGTGAGGGCAGGGTTCTACAGGAAAGAAGCGG
Source organism: Rattus norvegicus (assembly GCF_021556685.1). Classification (NCBI taxonomy): domain Eukaryota; kingdom Metazoa; phylum Chordata; class Mammalia; order Rodentia; family Muridae; genus Rattus; species Rattus norvegicus. Next base: position 112,587,984 of record NC_141543.1, read on the forward strand.
TGACTCCAGTGACCTGTACCATGCCTTGTCAGCATCATGAGGTGGTGGACAAGAGCAGCAGATGCTTGTCAAGACTGGCTTTAACCAAGTGTATGGACTTGTGGGTGTCATGTTATCTCATAGGATGCACCAACTATTAGAAAACCAGCAGCTGTAGGTAAGGAGGCCGAGTGAAAGGTATGTGCTGTTGTGACAAGAGCTTATATGCACGGTGCTCGCTAGAGTTCACTGTGCTAAGTGACGCCATCACTCCTACCTGAACCCCTGCTCTCTAGGGAGAAGTTAATACTGGCCTGCCTAACCCCAACTAGCCTTTAATTTCTAAAAGGCCAGAACAGAAGCCTGGCTGAGGGCCTAGAAAAGAGTTTAGAGAGGGATGAATTATTTGGAGAAGAGAACACATCGTATATAGTAAGAGCACACTGATGCTGGTGGTACTGTGTAACAACAAGGATCCTCTTAAGGGTAGTTGCCTTTTAGTGACAGCACAACTCCCCCAAAGGTGCAGCTATGAAGACAAATGAGCACCCTAGAGACAACCACACAAGGCAGAGTGTGAGTCACAGTCTAGAAAATCCCCAACACAGCCAAGGAGAAATTAAGAAACTCCGGGAAGGGAGCCTCCCAACCATGTTAAAGCCTGTTAATAGTTCTCCATGCATAAACATGAGAGACCAAGCAATCAGAGACTCATCATGTGGAAGGAAGTGCTATTCTGATACCATAAGGCCAAGGAAGCCATAGCCTTGGCAGGAAGAAGCTGGGCTGTATCCCATGTCTTCTTGGTATCCACAAAACCTGATTCTTCCATTTTCCTCCTGGATCCCAAACTAACAGATGTTTCATTTTCATACTGAATTAAAAGCAAAAGAGCCCATCCCTGCCATCACTTCCTTAGCCTCTATCTAGCTGCTGGCATGAAATATGTCCAAACCCAGCCAGGACCCAACACACCACAGGTTGTAGATGAACAGGCAGAATTGAACCACTTCCTAATGTAAACACAAGGATTTGTGTGAAAAACAAAACAAAAAAACCCAAACAAAAACAAAACAAACAAACAAAAAAACCCAAACCAAAGAAAAACAAACTGTTAAGTCTTCCACAAGGAAGCCGAGCTTAAGAGGGTATGGTACACACTGAGGAACTCAATCTCCTGATGTCAAAACTCAAGGCCTAGAACTTAAGTGATCTCTTGTCAAACTTCCTACATCTGTTGTCTTTTCAGGAGAAAATTATACAAACCCAGAAATTTCTGGCAAATAAGGAACGCACAGGAACACCTTTTACCAGTACAGTCCCCAGTGTGGCCTGAGCCCAGAAAGCCCCAGGGATCTTGCATTGACTCAATCAATACATGCTCAGTCCTTCCCCACGCAAACACTGTACTAGGTCCCACAGTGAACCAGAGAGGTGTTGCCATACAAGTGCGCTTCAAAACAAGCTCTAGAAGGGCAGTGGTACTGGCAAAAACCTCCTCAAATTCATCCTTGACCCCACCTAGCCCCGTAAGTGGGAGACCCTACTTCAGAAAAAGAAGTGTAATGTTGACAGAAGTTATTCTAGTCTGTTGAACAAAGCAGTGTTGAATGTAAAAGCAGCAAAAGCAGAGAGGAAGAGGACTCAGATGTAGATGAAGGAGTATCTATGAGAAAGAGGACTGGGAACTAGTTCCAACTACCCTACCTTGCCTGCGTACTTCATTAGAGACAGACAGGTCAACAGAAGATGACACTTTATAGCTTGGCACCTCTAACGATCGCTCACAAGAACCCTTCTTATGCAGCCAGTGCCTTTCCTGGTATTCTGCTAAGGAGAGCCTGGCTAGCAAACACAAGTAGTTATAAAAGCCAGGTGTGCCAATGACAGACATCTCCTCGTCAAAAGGTACAAGCAAGCAGGCATATTTTGTCTTCCCTGGTGGGGAAGGCGGCGGGGCAGGGATAGGGATGTCCCTCTGAAATGAGCGTAAGAGGAAAAGCTTCACACACAGTTCACAGCCAATCATTACAGTCCTAGCCAGGAAACAAACCCTTTAGAAACCCAGTAAGTCGCAGGCTCCAATGGGTTAAGCATCCATAAAAATAAGAAAAAAAGTAGGAGGAAGAAAGGAAATACATTTTTCACAAATGTTGCCCCACTCCTGACTATGAACCTATAAAGGTCAGTTCTTAAGAAAGGTAGGGAGAGCCGGTGTCAGCACACAGTGACAAGGACATGCATCCCCACACTTGGGTCTGGCGCAGCTAGGCCTCAGTGAGTTCTACATGCATACCTGTGAGGTGGACATGCGAGAGGTATCTTGTCGGCCCGTGAGATCAGATGAGGAGACGTTGACTGGGGCCCCACGGTGCAGCCGCATACTCACTTTCCGTTCTCGTTCCATGCCAGAGACGGGTCTAGGAGAGGTGTTGGCTGGAGAGGACGAGAAACCACAATTATTAAATATCCATGGCTCTTTTAACACCTCATTAGATGGAGAGACTGCTCAATGGTCACAGACACTTGCTCTTACAGAGGACCCAGTTTGGTTTCCAGTATCCATATGGTGGTGGCTAAAAACCACCTCTAACTCCAGTTCCAGGAGATTCGATGCATCTTTTGACCTTCAAGGGCACTGGGCACACACGAGGCAAACACCCATGACACATGTAATTAACTTAAAAAAAAAAAAAATCTCATGAACAGAGGCTAATGACCCTAGCCAAGTACATATCCTGAACCCACTGAACTGGCTCAGGGCTTCACATAACCAACTCAAGTTCAAATGTTCAGCAATTCCAAGAAACCCTAGTAGATGAATGCATTTTAAGGCTCCAATGTTTAGCAATATACATGTCCGCCCTGAGTATTCAAAGATTTATGAGAATATCTATATTATGAGAGCTAAACTTTTAAAAAATTATTTATGTGTGTGGATGTTTTCCCTACACATCTCTGTGTACCATGTGTCCAAGAAATCCAGAAGATGATGTTGGTTCCCCTGGAACTAGAGATTCAATGTAAAAACTTACTTATGGGTGTTAGGAAATAAATCCAAGTTCTCTGGAAGAACAGATAGAGCTCCTTTTTTTATTTTTTTATTTTTTTTCTTTCCTTTTTTTTTTTTTTTTTCCGGAGCTGGGGACCGAACCCAGGGCCTTGCGCTTGCTAGGCAAGCGCTCTACCACTGAGCTAAATCCCCAACCCCACAGCTAGAGCTCTTAACCACTGAGTGATCTCTCCAGTCCCATGAAAGTCAACTCTTACTTCTTTCTTTCCTTTGAGACAAGATCTCACTATGTAGACCAGGCTGGCCTTAAGTTCACAGAAAGCCACCCTGCCCTCTTCCCAAATTTTGGGGTTACCATGCCATGTCTAAAGGTAACATCATGTCCTATGTCCCTGTCCTACCTACTCTTCAGAATGAAGTAGGGACACAACCCTCAACTGATTAACCCAGAATCTTTTTGAGGCCACATACTGGTGTGGTTAGCAATTCATCAACACATTAAACAGAGGTCCTAGTTTGGTGAAGAACACTAAGAGATGTGCTTACCCGTATGTGAGGTAGGGGTAAGGGGCGTTGGGGGAGCCACTTCCTGGGTTCCCCGCAGACGGCCGGAAGCTGTAGAAGGGAGGCCACGAGTGGCTGGATTCCGGGAGTGTCTTAATCGTTCTTCTCGGTCCCGGCGTTCCCGCTCAGCATCATCTGCAGCCCGGCTGGCACCCTAATGAGGAAAGATTAGAATGAACAGGAGGAAAGTCGCCATGATGTTTTGATGTTTTGTTTTGTCTTTTTAGGAGCACTGACTAGGTCCCCAGCTCTGGGAAAAAAAAAAAAAAAAAAAAGAGCACTGACTGATTTTCCAGAGGTCCCGAGTTCAATTTTCAATAACCACCTGGTGGTTCAGAACGTGTACTTGCATGTATAAAAGAAATAAATATTAAAAAAAAAAAAAAAAAGGCAGCTCTTGGGACAAGACTGCCCTTTGAAATCACCCACACCAAACAGTGAAACCAGAAAGACCATGCTCCCACAGAAATGATTACCTACACAATACCCACGAAGGCCACAGTCTCTCTGCACCCCTACCATACTGGAACTCACATGTACAACTTGTCATCTTAATCACTTCCTAGCAGTGTTGGCATGCGAGTGCATTGTGGAAGGAAAAGGAGATTGCCTAGGAGGGGGGAGAGCAAGGTAGAATGCAGACACTGTGAAAATGCCAGCCTTTCTATGACAGGCCAATGGCAAGGACAGGAGTCAGGTTATCAGTCTTAGCACTGTCAGAGGGGTCTGCAAGCACTGCCCTGTGCCACCTAACTTATTGGCCTTAGTTGTCTTTTGAAGCCCCACTATGGCGGAAGGTCCAGGCATCTTGCGAGCATCTTACAGCCGAGGGTTGTCACCTTCAGCTTAGGTTCGTCTACATACACACAGTAGCACGAGGCCCAGCAGGCAGTTCTAGTTCACAGTGCCCTCTATGAGCAGGGACATACATAGTGCAGTTGACAAGGTATGCACTCAGACTAGATACATTACCTACAAAGATTATAACTTCTACTTCAAATTACAATAGTAACTGACTGAAACAGAATCTTGCTTTGCAGCCCAAGACTGGCTTCAAGCTAACAACCATGCTTAGCCCAAACAAGAATTTTTTTTAAATTTAGTCTTTGTCTATTTTATTGAGTTTCATTTTGTAGCCCTGGCTGGCTTGAAACTCACTATATAGACGAGGCTGGTATCACGTTTACAGAGATCTGCCTGCCTTTGCCCTCTGAATGCTGAAATTAAAGGTGTGAGCTACCATGGCTAGTCCAAGAATAAATTTAACTAAAATAGACACGAAAGTTTCACAAAGCCTTGAATTTTAGCAGCAGCAATGTCTGAATGATCACAGGATCACATTCTGACAGAACACCAGGCACTTTAACCCAGAGGCTCTTCTGAGGCCTATGCGGTATACACTAGATTTGGGATGGAGTAAGGGTGCTGGAGGACAAAGAGGGGCAGGGCTTAAGACTACTACTATGCTTCCTACTAGCCCAGACCACCATGCCATGCCACCATAGGTAGCCGAATCCACAAAGTTCTTAAAATTCGTTATATAATTAGAATATTGGTGGACAGTATTACTTGCAGCACCTGGAAAGCCAAAGTTCATGAGTAAGAGCACTTGCTGCCCTTGCAGAGGACCTGGGTTTGGTTCCCAGCACCCACAGAGGCTCACAATAGCTTCTAACTCCAGTTTCTGGGAATCTGACCTCTTCTGACCTTGACAACACAAGCATACGCACACACACACCTTAAAAAATAATTTCAGAAGTAGCTTTACTCCCCTAAAAATTAAAGAGAGGGCTGAGGATTTAGCTCAGTGGTAGAGCGCTTACCTAGGAAGCGCAAGGCCCTGGGTTCGGTCCCCAGCTCCGAAAAAAAGAACCAAAAAAAAAAAAAAAAAAAAAAAAAAATTAAAGAGAGGATGAAAATAGAGGAAGAACAGCAGGCAAGCCTTTCCCTAAGGAGGACTCACCAATCCAGAAGGAGCTGACTCTGAGCAGACCTTCATCATGGCTTACTGGGCTTCTTCGTATGGACATCCATAAATGTCAGAGATTTTTCTAATTTAGCATGTTTTGGCTGCATTAAGTAAATGTATTACCTGCATACAGTAACCACAGAAGCCAGAAGAGGGTATGAAGGGAAACTGGATCACCTAGTTGTACTGAGAACTGAACCCAGGTCCTTTGCAAAAGCAGCAAGTGGCCTTAACTGCTGTGCCCCAAATGCTATAGCAGTTTTTGCCTTATTCAGCATCTTCCTTCTCAGTACTCCGAACCTCAGGCAAAGTGGTCTGCAGGCCCAGTTTCTACCAAGTGTGTTTGGCTTTTACAATTCTACTGTGCCTTGTAAACATGAGGCTTGCACAGATAGCATAGCTTTACATACAGACCCAGCCCAGCCACCAGTGCCAGCGCCCTGAGGACCAGGCTGAAGTCATCCCCTGCTCTAGCAATTCTACTTACAAATTTGAGCATGTTCCAGTCGAACACATAGTCGTAGGAGAAGCCCTGGCGATGGAACAGATTTCTGAAGAGCTGTCTCAGGTAGGAGTAGTCAGGTTTGTCATCAAAACGTAAGGAACGGCAGAAATTCAGGTATGTGGCAAATTCAGCTATAGAAACAAGAAACTCAAAGCTAGCCCGGAACTACCAACTGTTGCCAAATTCATCCAGTTCACCTCCCACAGTGCCATACACTAAAGACATTAAAGGTGAGATATGAAGACTAGTCATATTTAGGAACTCAGGCCTTAGGGAGACTGCTTGGAAAATAAATTCAGCATGTAAGCAAAGGTACAGTTCAATGGTAGAATGTGTCAAGGCTTGCACAGCACGTGTGAGGCCCTGGATTCCATATCCTGCACCCTCCACATCCTCCAAAGGGTCAGACACCAGAGCAAAATTTAGACATTGAGGGCATTCTTATCCCAGGAGCAATTTCCCTCAACAGGAAAACTCCCTCGGAAATGGCTCTAGGAGGTGAGGGTAAAGATGGTCAGTTTTAGATGTCCTTAGGCCTCCCACTACTGTGTTCCTTCCCCAGTCATGGGGGTCATTTCCCAAGGCTCAGTCCTGCCTCATTCCAGTCTCTTCTGGGCCCCACAGAATACCTTGACCAAAGTGCTTAGGGATTGGGAGTGGGATGATGTGGTGGTGGTGGCAGGTCCCACTGCCACCTTCATATAAGTGCCCATTTCATGTAACTCTTCTCAGAAGGTGAGCAAGTCTGACAGCACAGCCAGAGGCTCTCCATATGAGCATCTAGTCAGCACTGGGACAGGTGGCTGCTGGCATGCCCCAGCAAATTCTGCAGCAAGGATGTGAGGGACTCACAAGGATAGCCCTTGCACAGCACTTCAATTGGAGTGGACATCTTCTTCTCACTGATCCTCTCATACTTCTGCCTCTTGGTGGCGGCCTTCAGCCCCTGCCAGGGGAGAGAGCCCAGGTTGAAGTACATCAGCACGTACCCCAGAGACTCCAAGTCATCCCTTCGAGATTGTTCTGGAAGAAAAAGGGAACTATGTCAAGGATGGCATGTGTGTGTGTATAAAATCAATACCTGGCAAACAAAAAATTAGAAACTTCAAAAATAACAGAAAAATATACTTGCAGAATTATGTCACCAGAAGTTGTCCCTCACATTTGTTAAAGAAACCCCCCCTTAAGACTTCAGGGGAGCAACATCAACATCTTGAAGAACTGCTGGAGAAGCCAGCTTCTGCTACCCCACTGTACTTGGCAATACAGAGATTCTGGTTGCTCAATTCTGCTTGTCTGCTACCAAAGTTGGCTAACAGCTTCCACATCTCTCATCACCTAGGCTGCTACATAAGTTGGACTTTCCCTAATCTAAGGGATGGACATGCTAAAGGTACACAACGTCAAGTGATCCATCTCTGTCAGGGCTCACCAATGCCAAGGTGTGTGTTGATGGAGGCATAGCGTGCTGTCCCTGTGAGGTTCTTGTTCTCTCGATAGGGGATATGCTGGTGGGTGCGGGCATCCCGATACTTCTTGGCCAGCCCAAAGTCAATGATGTAGACCAGGTTGCCTTTCTTTCCCAGCCCCATGAGGAAGTTATCTGGTTTCACGTCTCGGTGGATAAAATTCTTCGAATGAATGTACTCAATACGACTTATCTACAGAGAAACAAAGGTAAGACTGAATCTCATAGTGGTTCATGCTGGAAAAGGAGGCTGCCTGGCAGTGAGGCTCCCATTACACATTCTCTTCTCTACTTTCTGGAGAGCAGTGATTTCAGTTAAGGTAGTCGTCTCTCAAGGTATCCTCAACTCTCTGTCCCTCGACAGGCCCAGACATTTTTTTTCTCTTTAGTTCCCAGAGGAATAGGTAAGACAGCAAGCTGCTTGGTTATGGTTCACATCAGATGGACTTTGAATGAGTCATAAACAAGAATTTTCATGAAAACCATTCAAGTGTTGCTACCAAATGTGGACTCCCTGAGAGAACTGAAAGTCCATTCGATATGGATACAGGGAGGAGGGGGGAGAGAAGTTACTTTCTTTTTTTTTTTTTTTTTCTTTTTCTTTTTTTTGGAGCTGGGGACCGAACCCAGGGCCTTGCGTTTGCTAGGCAAGCGCTCTACCACTGAGCTAAATCCCCAACCCCGTGAGAAGTTATTTTCTAATTCAATCATCTTGAGGCCAAGATTAAACAAATCCCCCTTTCTTTCTATGCACAAATGGATGTAATAATGGAGATATGGCAACCTAGTAATTTGTTTAGTTTTTTGAGATGGGGTTTCACTATGTAGCCCTTATGGGCCTAGAACTTGCTGTGTAGACTAGGCTGGCCACAAACTCATAAACATCTGTCTGCCTCTGCCTCCTGAGTGCTGGGATTGCAAGCCACCATTGCCAATGTAACCCAGTAATTTACTCTAGTAAGCCAGCAGGCACATGCCAAGTGCTTGCTACACTGCCTGAACACTTCAGGAAAAGGGGTATTGCTTACCATTTGGTCAGCAAGCAACAGAACAGTTTTGAGACTAAACTTCCTTGAACAGAAGTTGAATAGGTCTTCCAGGCTGGGTCCCAGTAGCTCCATCACCATGACATTGTAGTCCCCCTCAGCCCCACACCATCTGATGGTAGGGATGCCCACTGGAAAAGAAACCAAACACAGCACTTCAACCCATGCTACTGTATCATATCACTTCTATTCAACTCGACAGGTGTTTAGCAGATTATGTCTGTGGGTGTTCAAGGGGTTCAGACGATATTGGCAATGTCTGCCCTCGAGTGTGATGTCCACTTGTAATTAAGCTAGACACAGTTAGCACGTGACAAAGAGCAAGCTGACAGGAGTCAAACAAGCAGTGGCAGCAAGTGAGGTAGTTGATTTCATAACATCAGCATCCATGGAAAGAGAAAACATCAGGTAAGACAGGTCCAGAGAAGCCAGCCGGATGCCACAGTTGCACCAGTGAGGCTGGAATCAAATGCTGAGGAACTAAGGAGAAAGAACTGCCATGGCTTGTAGAAGAGAGAAAAAAAGCGTTTCCTTTTTCCAATATCGATGGGAGAAAAGCAAACACAATGACAACTTCTTGGAGAGTCATTCAGATTTTGAAAACACCAACTGGTAGGAGAGGGAATAAAAGAAAAAAAACAAAACAAACAAAAAACCAGGACAAATCCAACATTAAGAAACCAGTCAGGTGTGGTGATATGCTTATGAGGTAGAGCTCTAGGATCAGAATGTTCACACCTTGGGCTACATACTAAGACCCTGTCTAGAAGAAAACAGCAATCACGCCACCGAATAGCCCAGAACTCCAAATGAGGGAAGAACTGAAGGATGCCTTCAGATATTAGACCTGAAAGCAGTCAATTCTAAACACTCTCTACTTTTGAAGAATGGGACAAAGACCAAGTATTTTATCTAAGAGCATACACAACAGTCACAAAAAGATGGTCAGAAAAAAGCTGAGAGCACTTGAATACTGCTAGGAACAAGGATGCACAAAGCAGCTTTGCTCAAGTCAAAGAGCAAGCGCTACAGAGAAGCTTTATACGATGCCTTGTGCTCTCCTCTGCCTACCACCAGAGCATGAGGTCTAGGAAGCTCCACCTACTGCCACTGGCTTTTACCATACGCACTCCACTTTTGGTTCTGTCATGAGCCCAAGGCCTCTCTTTCCTTTCATGTAAAACATTGAGTGGAGCTTCAATGTGAGTTTAGATGTTTCCGGTGAGATCCTACCATTTGAATTTTTTTTCTTTTTCGTTTTCTTTCTTTTTTTTCGGAGCTGGGGACTGAACCCAGGGCCTTGAGCTTGCTAGGCAAGCGCTTTACCACTGAGCTAAATCCTCAACCCCCCCCCATTTGAAAATTTTAAAAAGTTTCATTATCTCATATCATATATTTTATATCATATAAAAGTATTTTATGGGGCTGGAGAGATGGCTCAGAGGTTAAGAGCACTGTCTGCTCTCCCAGAGGTCCTGAGTTCAATTCCCAGCAACCACATGGTGGCTCAGAACCATCTATAATTAGGTCTGGTGCCCTCTTCTGGCTGCAGGAATACATGCAGGCAGAAAGCTGTATGACGTATACATAATAAATAAATGTAAAAAAAATTATTTTATATCTCATTGAGAACCTATATGACAATTATCTAAATATGAAAGTAACTGAGACTGGGAACCTAACTGGAGACCTAGTATATATTCCTAACAGTATCTTCTATATCCCATCTACCTTATGTAACTTGTGCTCTCTGGTAATCAGCACTCAGACCTACCTCCTGTGCTATATAACATTTCTTCCATCCAGCACTCCATAATCTCTAACAACCCATCTGTCATTTCAATGGTGTGGTAGTCTGAAAGAAAATGGCCCCCATAGTTGTACAGTGAGTGCCACTATTAGGCGTGGCTTTGCTGTCTCAGATGATCAAGCCAAGCACAGCCCCACCCTTTTTGCTGTCTGCTGATCCCAGATGTAGATCTCTCTAGCACCGGTCTGCCTGCATGCTGCCATGCTTCTCACCAAGACAACATTGGACTAAACTGCTGAACTGTAAGCCAGCCCCAAGATGCTTTTCTTTATAAGAGTTACGAGGTCATGGTGTCCCTTCACAGCAATAGAAACCCTAACTAAGACAGGACAGATGGTTTAGGTTTGCTTTTCTTTTTTAATTTTTTTTTCCCCCTGGGGCTGGGGACCGAACCCAGGACCTTGCGCTTCCTAGGTAAGCGCTCTACCACTGAGCCAAATCCCCAACCCCTAGGTTTGCTTTTCTTATTATAAATGACACTGAAGTACGCTCTTATTTATGTATGTCCATTGTAATACACGGAATTAATTTCCCTTTACCTCTGAGTATGTACCTAGAAACACATTTGTTACAGTACAAATTATTTGACTATACAAGGCGTAATGACATCAGAAGCTTTGTAATGGGTAACCCATGGAGCAGTCACGAGCAAGGCTCTGCTCCCAATGTTCTGCTACTGCTCAGCTGTGTCAATTCCCTACTCGTATCTAGAGTGGAGAATGAATCTGTGACCTTGAATGTGTCTTTTATGAAGAGAACAATCACACCCATTTTCTTCTCTCTTGACAATATTTTTTCTATCAGGATACAACCTTCCTATTTATTGCATGTTCAAAGAAAGATTGTGTGGTTTTATGTGAGGCAAGTATCTTTTTGTGGTTAATAATTTCAGTATTTTTTTCCTCCTGAGATAGGGTTTTCCTACATATCCAGTCTGGGCTGGAGTTAGAGTCTTCTGCTCTCTCGAGTGTTAGGGTTATATGGACATGCCTGTCCTGCTTGCTTCTAGCATTTTTCTCTATGAAATTATTTCTGACCCTAGATCCCATCATTATCCTGTAAAAATGTCAAAGTTCAAAGCTACATACTGAGACCTTGTCTTAACAGTAACAAAAAATGTTTACTTGCAGAAGCCACTTTTGATGCAAGTCACAGTTTAGTGCAGTGATACATTAAGGAACTCAATCCACCCCATACTAAGAACTCAAGAGAATTAAGATGATGCTGATGCCTTAAAGACCCCCCTCCCCAACAAATGCGCAAGTGTCACCATAAGACAGAACTAAAAGGGGTTGGGGATTTAGCTCAGTGGTAGAGCGCTTGCCTAGGGAGTGCAAGGCCCTGGGTTCGGTCCCCAGCTCCGAAAAAAAAGAAAAAAAAAAAAAAAAAAAGACAGAACTAAAAAGACCAATGTAACTAGACTTTAACCCAGAAACAGAGGAAGAATGTACATGACAGAAATATCCAACATATGGGGGTAAGATTCTCAATGTTGGCACAATTAAAAAGTTGTGAGACATGTTAGCAAAGGCATGGAGAACCGGGCCCACATATTAGAGCTGGTAGAGAAGGGCCTTAAAAAAATATTAAATTATGGCAAGGGACTGTAATTCCAGCTGCTCGGGGAAACTGAGGCAAGATCACAAGGCTTGTTAGGACTACAGAGTAAGTTCTAGACCAGTCTAGGTAACTTACTGAAACCATGTTTCAAAAGAAAAACAAACACAAAAGTGATGGGGATAAACCTCAGTAGTGATAGACTCAGATTGAAACTCAATAATGCAAAAGAAAAAAGTTGTTATTAAATATAACTAAATCCCATGTCTAGAAAGTTAAAGGAAAGACACACACACAAATCTAACAGTAAAAGTTGAAAACTCTTAAGATTAAAAAAAAAAAAGCAAATTAAACATTGTAAAGACCAATGAAATCAAAAGTAGGTAAAAGAAACTGTGAAAGCAGTTTCACATTTCATATCTACAACACATCTCACATCTGAAAACAAATCCAGACTCAGCTCCATGAAGCCAGGTGTGAGAACTATGGAGATGGCTACACCAGTGTACAACAAACTGCCCAGAGAGGTGGTGCTCCCTCCTCAGCAGTCCTGCATAAGAGATCCTTCTGAAAGAGGGCAGGAGCACCAGGTGAGGTCCTAACTACACATTCCCACCAATAGCTTTGGGAGCAATAGTATTTCTTAGATGTAACCTTCTCTGAAGAAAATCATGGCTATAGTCACAGCAGGTCATACCGTGGACCTGACAGTCGTTACTCCCTCCCCGATGTGCGTTAATACACTGCTGTCATCATTTGTTCAAGCCCTCGCTGTCTCAGAGCTGTCTCAGAGTTGGCTACGAGGCATGTCATTTAAAATGCTCCCTCATTGTCCGAGCTCCTGCCCCAGTCCTGGAACTGGCCAATGCAAGTAGTCTGGACACGTCTCAGCCGGAAGCACACTGAGAAAGCTTGGGACCAGGCCCTGTTCAGAATCACACAACTTTCATCTTCACTTCTTCAGCAAGTCAGTGTAATTTTCAGTCTAGTGAGTCTCTCTAAGAGCCACTGGACAAGATTACACAGGTTCAAATCACATGCAACCCCAGCACTGAGAAGGTGAATAGGCATAAAATCCCATCCCTATCCAAGTAGCTACTTACAATTAATACTTGCTGCAAAAGGTAAACCAGTTCTCTCCAATGTAGTATCACTGGGTATGTGTTTCAACAACTCTCTCCAAGGACAGGCTACATGTCCAGAAAATTGGTCAACAACAACAACAACAACAACAACAACAACAGACTCCAACTTTTTTCCTCTATGTGCTTTTTGTGTTGTTAGCTTTGTCATATTTTTCTTTTTAAAGTTTTCCCTGTGTTTTTGTTCTTTGAAAGAGAAAAACATGAAGTTGGGTCGTAGGGAGGTAGGAAGGATAATAATATAACCAAAATGTATGGGGGAGGGGGAGCTGCTGGGGTGCGCGCGCACACACAGAACTGGAGAGATGGCTCAGCAGGTAAGAGCATTTGGTTGCTCTTGCAGAAGACACAGATTTCATTCCTAGAATTCACACAGTGGCTCACAATTATGCAGACATAATTCCAGTTCCAGGGGATCTCACACTCTTTTCTGACTTCTGAAGGCAGCAGGCACTCATGAGATACACATACACACATACATACACACATACATACACACATATAATACAGGCTTAAAAAGAGCTGGAAATAGTGGTATACAGTTTTAATTTCAGTTGTCAGGAGACAGACGGAGGTTGACCCTCTGTGTTCAAGGCAAGCATGATCTATACAGTTAATTTTAATATATCCAGGGCTACAGAAAACCGTGGCTCAAAAAGAAGATGAGGAGAGAGGGGAAGGTTGTTGCTTTAACTGGAATTTCATTTAACATTAAAACCGACTATAAGAGAACTAACATTGAGCCTTCTTTATGCCATCCAACAAAGCCTTTTAACTTTCTACACAGAATATTTGCCTATCTTAGCATTTATTCCTAAATACCCCAGGTACTTCCTATTTTGTTACTATAAATGTTTTGTTGTTGTTGCTGTTGAGACAGGGTTTCCAAGTGTAACAGCCCTGGCTATCCTGAACTCAATCTGTAGATCAGGCTGGCATTAAACTCACCGAGATCTACCTGCCTCTGCCTCTGCCTCTACCTCCCAGGTGCTGGGAATCAGAGGTATGTGCCACTATCACCTGGCTATAAATCGTATTTTAAAAATGATATTTTGTGATATTTAAGGTGTATGCTACCATAAATGATATTTTTTTTTTTGTTCTTTTTTTTCGGAGCTGGGGACCGAACCCAGGGCCTTGCGCTTCCTAGGCAAGCGCTCTACCACTGAGCTAAATCCCCAACCCCATAAATGATATTTTTAAATTACATTTTCCAACTAGTTTCATTGAATTAAACTGACCGTATTTTAAATGTTTACTTAATCTGTATATATGTGTGTACATGCTGTCCACATTGTGTACATAGATAAAGGTCAGAAGATAACCTTTTTAGGAATTCGAGACAGAGTCTCTCTTAGGTTCTGCTTCTGGCCTGTGAAATCCAGGCAATCTATCTGGCCCATGAGCTTCTGGGCTATTTTCCTGTTTCCACCTTCCATAATTTAATCCACTGAGCTAATAACTCTCCAACCCAACTGATGGAATTTTGATCTTAAGTTGAATAAACTATTAATTTTTTTCTATGTTTACTCTAGGAAATTCTATCATATGCAAACAAGTACCAGGAATGCCAAAAGGTTACAAAATGCATATAGCATGCATCACATAACATCAAACTCATCTTTAGGAGGGGTGTCATGGCTTCTTGATGTCATGACGGGCAGTATATGTGATAGATGGCACCACCTTCCTTTTCAATGGGGAACAATAGTGTTGTTATTCCATGGCATTGGAGACTGGATAAAATACTACCTTCACAGATTCCCTGGCCAGGAAAGATGTAGAGTCTCATTTGTGGTACACTTTACTCTCAGCAAACTGCCAGAAACTAACTCCTGGTAAAGCCTAAGAAGAAGGAAACTGTAAAACCACTTAGAAGGAAGGTTCCTGGTAATGCAGGATGAAGACCCTTCGTTCACTGCTACTCTGAAGCCAGGTATTTCAGACTAGCAAAATTCAGAATCCAAAGTAGATTTATGCCTAGAAAATGCTGCCAGTAGTTTAAAGAAAAAAACCTGAGTACTGGTTTGTGCTGTGGCTTGGGAATGAGCTGCCCCCACTGCTGTTCACGGTTGTAAACATGGGTGCTTTAGCCCTGTGGGGTCCAAGATGCCAAAATAAGTAATTTGGGCCAGACACCAGAAGACACAGGCACTAGCAGGCACCAGAAGACACAGGCACTAGCAGACACCAGAAGACACAGGCACTAGCAGACCCTAGAAGACACAGGCACTAGCAGACACCAGAAGACACAGGCACTAGCAGGCACCAGAAGACACAGGCATTAGCAGACCCCAGAAGACACAGGCACTAGCAGACCCCAGAAGACACAGGCACTAGCAGACTCTAGAAGACACAGGCACTAGCAGACTCTAGAAGACACAGGCACTAGCAGACCCCAGAAGACACAGGCACTAGCAGACCCCAGAAGACACAGGCACTAGCAGACCCTAGAAGACACAGGCACTAGCAGGCACTAGCAAGTGTGCTCCATTATGACTTGACAAGTATTTCAATGTAAATGTGGGTACTCAGAATTAATTCAAAAGAAAACATTACATTTCCAGCAATTTTAAGATTAAACCTGTCAAATATTTACATGTAATGTGGGAGGACAACAAAGAAGACCACCACGGCTGAGGTTCTAGTTCACTGGGAGAGTGCTAACCTAGCACAGGCCAAGACAGAGCTTCATCCTAGGGCTCCACAACAACCCCCAACACCTCCTAAATCATGGCAAACAACGTGTAAGTAAGGGCCAGAGGAAATGAACCAGGGGACTAGGCAGGCACATGTCTTCACAGCACAGGGGAGCACTGGACTTCCTCAAGGGGGTGAGGGTCACAGCGTCTTTTACGCCAATAGCTAAGACTCCTTATTTGCCGCATGTTTACAATCAGTTCTGTGCCAGACACAGTCCCATAGCATTCACCCCAACACTAAGGAAGAGGAGAAGGAACACTGTGAATTGAAATCTTGATAAAAGCAAAAGACAAAACACTGGCAGGCATGGTAGTTTATCAGAGAACTTGGGAGGCAGAGAAAGAAAGAACACCAGCCTGGTCCATCCAGGGCAGCATAGATAGCTGCTAAAAAAGAAAGAACAGTCAAACAAAACAAGAGAAAAATGTTGTGCCTATTTCCCTACCCAGGTCCTATCACAAAGATCTTCTCTCCCCTCCCACAAAGTTAACATTTGCCAGAAGCTTATGTGAGCTCATTAATGTTTTTTTGCTGAGGAGTTACTGAAGGGGGTGTGATCTATATTAGGAATGAAACAAGCAGTTAAACAAGCTACCAGCTCTTATCTGGCAGCACCAGGTGTTGATAAAAACTCAGCGACTACTCAAGATGTCCATTAACACTGAATTCTAATTTATTTCTCATACTTCACCTTTAGTCTACATTCCTGACCAGATTTTGGGCTGGTGAAGTCCTTGGGTCACAACTCTGAGGCTGAATGTCCAGGTTGCAACCTGTATCCTATAGAAAGTCCTCCCTTCTGCAGCATCCATTGCACAGGGACTGCACAGACCCCATGCTGGCTTTCACCTAGCACAGCAGCTCTCAATTAGGCACCGTGACACCACTAGTCTCCCAGATATAGCTTCAAGCTTCAGCCAGCCATGCCTCTTTCTTTCTTTCTTTCTTTCTTTCTTTCTTTTCTTTCTTTCTTTCTTTCTTTCTTTTTCACAGGCAGAGCCAAGGTAAACAAGGTCAAGACAACCAAAGAGGCACTTGTTCCTTTCAGAAGGAGGCAAAGCGACACTTATCACCTACATACAGAGAAACATGACACGTCAGGGAGCAGTACCTTGTGGTTTCTGAGCAAAGTGTACCCCCCATCCTTTATCTGCCAACCTCCATTTAGTCTCTGAAAACAAACACTGCCATAACTGTGCATCCTTTCCCTGGACACAGAGTGTTTCCTAAAACAGAAGTAGGCAATAAGAGTAAAACCTGAGCAAAGCCGGAAGAACAAGATTCAAAGGCCAAGAAAGGGTAACACCCATTTCTGAATCTTGTCTGGATTCTAGGGAGTCTAGAGAAGGGATGTGGGCAAATGATTAAGGTCCCACACATTAGTAATGCTATCCACCAGCGGGTACCTAACACTGTCCAGGACTTCTCTAATCATAACCTGGGAGGGCAACTGACACATAGGACACTCCACAGCCAAAGAACAGGAACCACAGCAATGGCAGTGATGCTGCAGCCAGACACCTTCCTGTCTGGAGCCCACTGTCAGGCGGCCTCACCCTTAGGCACTCCAGGCTAGCACATTCTCACAACTATAACCCTTAATGCATTAAGCTTCATCCTTATTTTGTTCTGCTCCACTTGTTACAAAAGCTAATGCTCCCAAGAAGGCTGTCCTAACTGAGGATGGTGCCAAAGGGCAGGTGTACAGGATTGGGACTCTATTGACTTCTTTTGGGGACAATAAAGATTAAAAGTAAAACCAAACAAAATTGAATAAAACAACAGAAGAACCAAAGAGCGAGCATGTGAAGCATACAGATGCAGAAACACAGAGAAACTCCATGAACACACAATACCAGAAACTGTAACACATAAGCAAAAGATCTGACAGGAAAAGAAAAAGAAAAAAAGGAACAAAAGTGTCCAAACAAATCATTGAGACAAGGAACCTACAAAAATTGAGTTCATCTTGTGTTGGCCATCTACTGCTAGGCACAGTGATACTCACTGTGTCGCAGAAAACTAATCTTTCCATTGTGAACTTATCAGTTGCAAATAGCTTCTGGTTTAGGGATGGTCACTTGTATCTACTTCCTCTCTCAAAGCTGGGAACCCGCAAACTGTCTCTGTGAGTTCACATGTGCACCAGCCCTACTATGTTTGGAAGACATGTGTGTATGTCACCAGCAAGTGTTCATCTACCTATGGCCTCCTTAGGTCTAATGCCCAGGACAGGATACATGGCCACTAAGATGACAGACAGCAGCACACAGCTACTGCCTTAGACGTTTTGTTAGAGAATGTTGGTTTCCAGCAGAGGTAGAATTAAATTGCTTTTGCTGAGGGAGGGCAATCAAACACCAAACCAACAGTTTCCCTTTCCCTGCTGAGGCCAATGGTCTGTCACATGGTGGGGGCTCTCCTCCCTTCTCCAACTATCACAGCAACACAGAGGCTTCTGCTGTTTTTTTTTTTTTTTTTTTTTCTTTTTTCAGATACAAAGCCTGTCACAAGCAGGCTCCTCTCCTAGGAGGTAGGGCTGGGCCTCATGGTCTTGAAAGCCTCAAATTAGAGCCCCTGCTTCATCAAGTATTTAGTACTCCTAGATCTTGCAGTAAGGTTTTACAGAACTGAGAACAGTGACTTAGCTGGGAGTCAGAAGTCATGTTCAAAACTCCTATCCAAGAGAAAACTGAAACTTCAGTTTTATGGGACTACCCTCAAGTTCTAAAGGTAAGCAGGTAACCCAGGAGAGGCTAATGTAGGAAGCCCTGAGCTGTGACACACAGCACCATGTTTATTTTATTTTATTTATTTATTTTTGGTTCTTTTTTTCGGAGCTGGGGACCGAACCCAGGGCCTTGCGCTTCCTAGGCAAGCGCTCTACCACTGAGCTAAATCCCCAACCCCGTTTATTTTTAAACTTACACAAAATCCAGATTTCAAAGACATTACCATCTAATGGGAAGCTAATAAAGGTAGTTCTTAAGCAAGATACATTAAGGTTATGCTTCCTTATTTTTGGGGGGTGGGGGTGGGTGTCTTCTGTATCTGTAAGCTAGACTATGGGTAGACATTTAACCGAAAATGAACCTTACCTCCTCCCTGCATCATTTTGTAGATCTTGCTCTCAATGTGGAGCTGAGGATGTTTGGTTTTGACACATTCAAGCTTGATGGCAACTTCTTCTCCTGCAGCAATGTCCGTACCTTAGGAAGAAAACTAAATGTATTATTCTGTGTCTACCACACAGCCCAAAGCTTGCAGCAGAAAGAACCAGTGCTATTTAATATCCTCTACATCTTTGTAAGGCAAGAACCCAACCCTTGCACATGGCTGGAACCATGCTGTAGAACCATACCTTAGAGCACTGGCTTCCTGAGATGGACTAACCATAGCTGCTCTGTACCTCCTATTAAGAAAAGGTACTGCTGGCTGACCAACACAGAAAGCGATCTTTATTCAAAAACATGTAAGAAAATCTCTTTGGCATTCTACCTTCCATTTTTACCTGTACCCACTGTACCCACCAGCCAATCAATGTAGCTGCAGGCCCCACTCCTTCTACCCACTCAGGGTATACCAAGGCAGAGCAATAGGATGCTTCTCTGTGATGGTTTGATGGCCTTCTGGAGTGTGCTTGAGTCTCCCAGGAGGAGGAGAGCTGGGTTTTCCCCTATTCTCCCTCCTCCCAATCTCAGGCCAGACAAGCCAGACGTCTACCTACACATCTCAACAGTTCTTACATGGACACAATCATCTCCAAACAAACCACCACAGGCTTATCAGCAAAGACCCTCAACTAAACCAGGGAACAACTCCCTACCCCTTCTTTTTGTAGATCAGACTGTCCTTCAACTCAGAAATCTGCCTACCTCTGTCTTTCAAATGCTAGGATTAGAGGCAAGTGACACCCTCTCACCCTCTTGGAGACAAAGCCCTGGCCAGTTCTGCCTCTGCAACACAAAATACAGTTTTTATTAGTTTGTAACAATGTTATAACTAGAGCCTAGGAGTTTGGAGGAAAAAGGGTTTTATGTGTAAGTGTCCCTTTCATGCTTTGCTCTAAAGGTTCCTGCATAAACGTTCCTCAGTCTACCTTCCAAGATGCTCTGGACTTTGCCTCCACATGGTACATCCAGGTGCTTAATAAAAACAGCCTAATGTACCATGCAGCCCTCCTCCTTGGCAGGTTGTTTCTAAGAAAAAGCAATTCTATACTTCCAGGACTGTAGTTATTTGAAAAGGATTAACATGGATTTTTAATAGAGCCTGATACAACCACCCATGACCAGGGTCTGTGCTGTGTAGACAAGGTGTGGACTGAGCAGCCTGACTAGCTCTCTGTGACTCACTCTCTTTTGTCAACTGGGACAGGAGGGATATGTAAGAGTTTCATTGGGAGCTGAAGAAACAAATGGTTAATGAGTCCCTGAGGTAGACAGTAGACAGTGGAGCAAGGCCCATAAGCATAGGGACAACCTAAGGCCAACAAACTGTGTCTCCTGCCACCCAAGATCACAGAGTAATCATTCTGGTCTGTCAGATGACTGCTACTCTGAGAACATCTGGGCTGAAAGCCAATCTCCAGTGCTGTAGATCCATAATAACAGGATCTAATCATTGCCACTGGCCAATCTAGGTTTAAGAACTTCATTTACTGTTCCACAAGAAATCTTTGGAGGCCTAGTATAAGTAAGAAGCAATATATCTTATTCTTCTTGCCTATAGGCAGAGCAACTTATCCACTTACACAAGAAATGACTTCATCTAGAACGCATCTCAGATGAAAAGTGACCTCTGGATTCCTTTAAGGACCTGGACTCTGAGCTGAACTTGCCAGCCAGGAGCCATGGTGACTCACGTCACCAGTTATGTCAGCGACTCTCTGAACCCCAAAGCAGTACTCTCTGGGACATCATACCACCCTTGCCAGCTGGCAGGTCCACAGGGACAAGAGGCTGGGGCCAACCAGCCTACTGGATCAGGACCTTCAGGAAGGTAGAAAACGCCCCTAACTTTACCCTTCTGTGGCTCCTACAGCTCACGCCTTGACAAATCACCTCTGTGCTATGCTCAGCCTTGGGAACAAATGACCAATGACAATTCTACAACATAATGTGAATTAAACCATTTCTCCCCATCCCCACCTTTTTTTTCTTTTGGTTTTCAAGAAAGTTTCTGTGTAGCTCTGGCTGTGCTGGAACTTGCTCTGCAGACCAGGCTGTCCTTGAACTCAGAGATCTGCCTGCCTCTGCGGAGATTAAAGGTGTGAGCCACCATCGTCCAGCTAAAATACATTTTTTTTTCATGCAGCCAAATGCCATATAATAATGAATTACATCTTTTCATAAAGCCAATGCCATTTGTCACTTTGTCACAAAAAAACCTGTAGGATCTATTAAAAGAGCTGTACTGCCTGCATCTGATAGTCAGGAGAGTAGCAGATGGACACAGGACATACGAACTTGAGAGGACAGACAGCATAAGACCTACTCCAGACACTTCATCACTTTTGTAGAAAGACCAAGCAGCTTCAAGCTCCATCTGTCTTACAGGTGCCAGTGCAGGCACTGGTTTGGCCCTGTATGTCTGTCCTATCACCCCAGAGGGCCACATCTCCTAAGCCCCACTAGCATGATAATCTAGTCCAGACCTTACACTGTTCCTGAGCCAAACACAGAAGGACCTAGGAACTCTGGTAGTGACTTATACTTCTGAACTTTATAATACCAGATTCTCTACCATATATAAGTCTGATATATGCTACCAGAAGACACTAGTACCTAAAGATGCCACTGTAATCAGGGGATCAGATACAGAACAGACAAAAACATTATTCGGGAGCCCTAAGGTTGAACAGTCCAAAAGGTTATATGACCCTAACTAACACAGTGTACCACTCTGTCTAGGGCAGGAAGGGAACACTGAATGACAAGCCCAGATGCTGGTCACTCTCATCAGGATCTAGCTTGTCTGGACTGGAGAGATGACCCAGTAGTTAGAGTACTGGATACTTTTCCAGAGGACCTGGGCTTATTTCCCAGTATCCACAGGGCAGTCAACACCTGTCTTATAACTCTAAATAGTAAATTAGACATCCTCTTCAGGCTACCCCAGGCACTGCAAGCACGTGGTGCACAGACATGGAAGCAGACAAAACATATTTTTAAAAAAAGAGAAAGCTAAATACAACAACAGAACAGTTGGGCAGTGGGCAGGTCTTCACTGGGGAGGCAGAAACAGGCGGATCTCTGAGCTCGAGGTCAGCCTGGACTACAGAGTTTCAAGATAGCCAGGGCTATGTCTTGAAAAACTGAAAAAAAAAAAAAAAAGAAAGAAAAGGAGATTTATTTAATTTGGTCGCACTGGGCAGAACAACAAAAGGAAATCTAGTGACTCCCCTGTC
This sequence comes from Rattus norvegicus, assembly GCF_021556685.1. Lineage (NCBI taxonomy): Eukaryota > Metazoa > Chordata > Mammalia > Rodentia > Muridae > Rattus > Rattus norvegicus. The sequence continues at coordinate 112,610,149 of NC_141543.1, forward strand.
CCCATCACTCAGGTACTGACTTAAGGTTCAATGCTGCCCTAGGGTTTTGACTATATAGGACATCTACAAACATGGTAGGCACACAAGGCCCAGGATGGACCCTCCTGCAACTTCAAACACGGGCAAGAAGTAGGCAAAATCAAGTTGTGGTTCCACCATTATTGTATCAGTTCTAGATCTGTTCTGCAAGGTAATCACATAAGCTGTCAGAACTGTGTGAATTCTTTTTGGGCAATCAGTTCCTTTTTGGGTGGTACAGGACTGCAGCCTTGACTTTTCTCCAACAACGGGTAAATTTAATTCTTTGATGTCTGGCATAGTGGGTTACACACTACCCAGCACAGGGGCAGAGTTTAGATTCCTAGCACCTATTTAATGCCAGGTAGGTATGGCATCCCACTTGTCACCCCTACATGCAGGAGCACAGACTGGGTTTCTGGAGCAAGCTTGTTAACTAGATTAGTCAAATTGTAGAGTTCTGGTTTCAAGTGAGAGAGATTGCCTCAATATATAAAGTAGAGAGGGACTGAGAAGCCACTGATGTCAGCTTCTGGCTTCCACATGTATATGTACTCTACGCATACATGCATTCACATGTAAACACATATGCGTGTAGGCACACCACATGCATACACAACTTTTCATAAAAGACGTCTTTCCTGTTGAATGCCGTTGTGAGATCGAAGTACCACTCTCATTTACCAATTGAAATTGTGAGGAGAAAAATCAGATGAAAATGCTACTAAGTTTTAACTCCCAAGGGATGCTTAGGCACATCATGAAATCTGACCTCATTGTCAGCTGAGGTGCAGAGGAACCGGAATAATGGATAACGAACTAATTTATACAGAGGACAATAAACTTCCATTTTGCCAATGACATGCTCAGGACTTCACTGCTTGCTTCCAGAGGAGAAATAAGGATGAAAACAGTAGTAGATAATGCTTGCCTTGCCCCTCTTGCACTTTGTAGGTTGGGCCTATACTGTTCCACTGAACAGACCTTCACTTACTTCCTAACACTGGACAACATGGCCCACACAGCCTAGCCTATCCTGCAAACTCTTCCCAAGTTACCCATGCTCCCTTTGGGCTGGGAACAAACTTTTATTATTATTATTATTATTATTATTATTATTATTATTATAGTATAATCTCTGTTTTAAAATGTTATCTAGTAGGGACTGAGGAGATGGCTTAGCAGGTAAGAGCACTAGCTGCACATTAACAGTCTGTAACTCCAGTTCCAGGGGCTTCTATGCCCTCTTTTGGCTTCCAAGGGCATTGCATACATACCATATTCAGACAAAACATTCATATAAAGTTAAAAAAAGAAAAGAAAGTTATCAAGTGGCACGGTACCAGCAATAGAGCTTTCCTCTGGTTTCCAAAGTGATAGAAACATCAGTTCCAAAGCAACACACACTGGGGTGAGGTTAGGGCAGAGAGGCTGCTTCAATCAGCAAATGCTCCTGTCCAAGGGTCATCTACAGGTATGCAGGCAGTGGCCCATTCTACATCTGGCTGGCTTAGACAAAGAGTGAGACTGGGTTTTCTAAAATCTGGGCAATCAAGAAATAAACTCATGATATCACTTCCCCCTGAAGAGAGTTTTAGAGAAGACAAGAACAATAACATGGTGGGCCACTACAGACTTTCCTCCTGCCTGTTGCCATAGCAGGCCACCAGGGAAGGAACAAGCACAGGTTTAATGACTTATGACCACACTTTTACATATTTCTATGTAAAAATGTCTCAGGAAGAAATATAAAAAAAAAACCCCAGGCTTAAAACAGGGAGAACCTCGCTGGAAGAATAAAGTGCCTTATGAGGAATACCAAAGAGGAGTTTTAGGAATATTTTTCAACTACACTTGCACCAGAATGCATGTCACACAGACTTCAAGATGAGGATCCAACTCCACTCATACTCACGTGGCTCTTGACCTATGTATGGTATGGGTGAGCCAACCCATCCGCTGTCTTCAGGTCCTCTGTCTCCAATTGTCTTGCAGACCTGCTTTTCTAGCCTATCTTACTCTGAATCGCTCAGTTCATGCTCAGTTCCCCAAGGTAGCTTGAAAGGACAGTGATGAGAGCCAAGTGGAAAGAGAGAAGACTGGCAGTGCCTAATCCCTGACAGAAAGCACACTGTGAGGCCAGCATGTTGGCACACAGCACTCACAAGGTAGATCTCTGAGTTCAAGGCCAGCCAGTGCTACATAGTAAGACCATGTCTTAAACAAAACAACAACAAAACTCATACCATAACAGATAAGCCAGTGACTCTAACCCTAACCCAGTGTCCATCTTGGAGCATAACAGAGGAGTCACCAAATTAAAACTTTCTGGAAAAGGTTAGCTCACATGATCAGCTGCTGTGCCCAGGCCTATGTCTAAGCCAGCCACCACCTACACACTGTAGAAGACCCTGCCCAGGATGTGTATTCGCTGGTTCAAGACAGTCTTTCAGCCCTTTGTCCTGTCCCTGGCGTCCCCCTGCTCCGGATGGAGGTGATTTTTTTCTTTCTCTTTTTTAGGGCTGTAGGAACCAGGTGGGGCAGAAGGGATGTGACTGAGTAAGGTGCAACCCCAGACACAGCTTGCACTCTCCTGGAGAAGGATTTACATCTCTGAACGACACATGACCACCATAGCACAAATGGTTGTTAGAACCAATCTTCAGAAAGAACAAAACCTTTTGGCAAAATCTCAGGGAACAAAAAGTTTCAAAATACCTATTTTCTAATGCCCACGAAAGGGTGGCTAATGGATTGGTTTTCAGTATAGCTCCTATATCCTGAGGTTAAACTTCTGCCAAAATCTATTGTTCTAAAAATAAGTCAAACAGCTCCAATTTACCCAGCACTTTTGACTCCCAAACACTGCCGAGAAGGCATCTGGCTGACTCCTTGGATATAAATATTTAAGTAAGCAAACCCTAAGTCTCTCTAAAGCATATTTTACTCATCAGACCACTCTGGCAAGAAGTTCAGGTTCAAAGGCATTGATGTAGCACATCGCAGGGTTAGCCTAACCAGGCACCATACGTACTTATGAGCTACCCAAATGGGACAGTTGCTCACCCAACACGGCCAGCTACCAAGGTCCTAAGAGGAGTTAGAGTACAAGCTGTTAAACTTGGGAAGCTTGAAAGGTGAGGCCCAAAGCATTGCTTCTTACTGACTCTCCATTAGAGATACAACAGCCAAACAAATGCTGGAGATGGGCTACTGTTCAACAGAACACGGTTACCTCTAACAGGATGTTCACCACCAGAAAGCTCCAAGTACCAAGGGGCTTTGGAATAACTTATAATTCTAATAAATGCAGGGGGTAGTTTAAAAATCCCAACTACCGGGTTTAAGCAAACCTTTAATCACACGTATATACATGCATAGCCTTTCACCATATTAAGGTGGACATAACCCAGGATAGTTTAACCCCAAGTCTAGGATTCTCATGTCTACCTTTAGAGTTCTGAAAGCCGCCATGAGAACTTTCACACCGCTTGTCTCCCCTCTATTCTGCCAACATCTTGACACTGAATGTATCTGCATTAATCAAAACTTCATTCCTGTTGATTTCCAGGTGTCCAGGAGTCAACTTAGATGCTCAACATATCCTGAAGACCCCAGCCAAACCAAGGCCTTTCAGGCCAGGCACAGGGAACATTTTCAGTCCTGTTTTGGAGTTAAGGTGGCAACCAGGAGGCTATGGGTGATCCCTTCAGCGGGTCAGCTAACTGGAGATACCATTGTGGAAAAGGGCAGGCCCAGACAGCCCCAAGAACTCTTAGAAATCAGCCGGTCATTTCCCCATTTCTGACTGGGACACTCCCCACCTCCACACTACATTTGGATTGTTTTGACATCTCTCCCACACGCAGGAAAACATCCAGGACCACACTGCAGGGATGAGGAACAGTACCAGACCCTTTTTCAGAGTAGAGCATGGCCTTTGTTTACCGCGGTGACCTTAGGTGGGGGAGGATGCTGACGCCCGGCCCAGGCCCTGCCCCTCCGAGCCCCACCCTCAGCGCGATGCCTTCCCTTGCCCCGCTCTCCCCTCCCCCTCCTCGCTGCCCCCCGGCCCAGGCCCGCTGTCCTTTTCCCACGCCCTCTGACACCCCACAACCTCTGGCCAAGGCCCGCTGCCCCCCGCCTCTAGGCCTTGTTCTTCCTCTCCCGGGTCCCCGACCACTCCCCAGACACGCTCCGAGCTCTTCACCCACGGTCCTGCAGTCCCCAAGCCCAGCTGTCCCCCAGCCCTTCCCCGCACCCCACCCGACCTGCCGCGCCCAGCCCCCCGGCCGCGCTCGCACAGCGGCCGTTGGTGTCTGGCCACGGCCAGTGGCCGGGCCCTCGGACTGCGGAGATGCCGAGCGGCCGAGTGTCCACTACGGCCCTGCGCAGGCCTCGGCCTGCCGGGGACCCCGCCCGCCGACCCGCAAGACTCCCCGGTGCTCGATGGCGCTGGGCCTCACCGAGATAGATGTCTCCGAAGGAGCCGCTGCCGATCTTGCGGCCCAGTCGGTACCTGTTCCCGACCCTCAGCTCCATGGCAGCGGTGCGGCTCGCTACTGCCCGCCCGGCCGCTTCCTGGGTCTGCGCTCCGGGAGGCGGCGCCGCTGCTGCCGCTACTGCGGGTCCGGTCCGACTCCGCCCCCCTCACGGCCCCGCTTTCACCATCGCTTTCTGGTCGCCCCGTCGCTCTCAGCGCCTCAATACGGGGCGGATGGGACAGTCCGAGCGCCGCCGCCGCTGCTCCGGCCCCTGCCGGCCCCGCTCGCCCTCTCCCCGCCGCGGATGGACTCGGATCTTCCGGGCCTAAATCCCCCTTCAGCTGCCTAAAGGAGCCGCCGCCATCGCGCTGTGACGTCACTTCCCCTAGCAACCCAAGGGGGCGGGGGCCACCGTGCTCGGGGGCGGGGCTTGGCTACTTGATGGATTGCGCAGTCGCAACCAGGCCTGTTTCTCTGTCCCAGTATCCGCCGTTCCCGAAGGATGACTACAGCTGGTCACTTTGGTCTTCCTATCTGTCTCCAACAGAAGTCTGAGGAAGCTAAGCTATGTGTGGTAAGGAATGCCTGTAGTTCCAGCTCTCGGGAGTTCGAGACCAGCCTGGGGCACAGAGACCCTGACCCCTAAACACACCACGTATACCAAGAAGCCAAACAGCAAGCAGTTTCTTTTGTAAACCCCGGGAAAGGCCCTTTGCAGATAGGGTAACAGGGCAGAGAAGGCGGTCCAGGCAGACCTGGACGATTAGCTTTTGTAGGAATCACCAGTCCTGGGCTTTGAATGGTGCAAAAACGTGCCTGCTGCTGCCTGCCAGCTTCTTACACATCAAGGGTGGAAGTAAAGTAGTCTTCCTGGGACCCCTTCCTGGGTGGGCAGGAAGGTGAATGTTGAATTCACAGAGAGTGTAGAGCGCACGTCCCGACCCTGGTCTCTCTCCAGGGCCATCTGCCTGGAGAACAAGTCAACATTTTTATCTGGTCTGTATTGGATCTGAATGTTCTTCCTGACAAACACAAACATGAATTCTGAAGTTCAGGCCGGAGGCCAGCTTCCAAGACTTGGCTGTCCATTCTGACCACTGGGGAGGGCCTATGGAGGAGCCACCACACAGGAGGTGCACCCTAACCAGGAGGGGACAACCTTCCAAATAGATGCTTCTCTAGGCCCACTCCCACCCAGCTAGGAACAGAAGAGTCATAGATCAAGGGAATGCTTACATTAGAGCTCTCTGCACAGGGTGTAAATCTGCTGTCACCTCAGCACCGCCTGCCTCGTGGGCAAGAGAAGCAGTTCAGCGATTGCCCTGCAGAAACACACGGAGCTCATATGTCTCCTAGTCTCCTGGCTCGGCCACCCTTCCCCTTGGAGGTCCCGCAGTGCCCGCCTGCACACAGCTGACAGTTGGGTTGGGGAATGTTACACAGTGTAGCTGGAGACAGAAGACACCAGAAGGCAAACTGAAACCAGTGGTCACCGAGAGGCGGGTAGGTTGGGAACTGCCCAGCCTTTTAGTCCAGGAGTCAGGGCCAGACTGGACCAAACTAGTAAAAATAATCTTACTGGCAGAATTCCCTTATTTTTTTTTTCTGTTGACGAACAACACCTAACTTCATCAGAGAAGCCCGTATGTTGAACTGGAAAGTGCAAACCTGGTATCTGGCCTAACTCTCTCCACAACCTTTGGCCTGACCTTGATGGTCCTCCCTCCGGAGGCACTCGCTCTGTCTGGAATAGGGAACAGAGGGTGTGAGCTGCAGTGTGCCTAGGTTCTACACGCCCTTCCTAGTTCTTGTAATCAGGACAGTCAGCGGATAAAGTGACCAAAGTCCTTGCTGTGCTGTACTTACTCGCTGGTCAGAAGGAGGCCCCAGGCAGGATCGATGCTCTGGTTTCCGAAGGTCATTTGCAAGCATCCTGTGCTGGGGGGTTCTTGGCTTCCCATCACAGTACCTTGCTGCAGGAAGTATGTGCCAAAGCCATCACCATCCCCTGGGCATGCCTGGCGGGGACCACACAGACTGAGCTCACGGCAGCTGTTCACCACCGGCACCTCTGAGGCCCAGGCTCTTTCTGTACTCCATGCTCCACCTTCTCACCACACTGCTAGTAATTTGAACACTCTTGAGAGGGGGCCAAGTATCAGGCCTGTAGACCCTTCTCCTGCAGTAACAATGCCCACGCAAAGGCCTACACGGGTGCTTAGCAGACCAGGTGCTGCGCTCTACTGGAAATAGCCTTGTTAGCTTTCTGGCTCATGGTGACCCCCTAAGTGATAACCACACTAAGTACTCAGTAACATCAGCTTCACAAATGACTCCCGTGATCAGATGCCCAGCCCAGTGTGGGGCATGAGGCCAGAACAGCCCAAAGCAAGACAACAAGGTACAGATACTGCCTTGAGGACCTGGGGTAGCCTCTGCAGGGTCCTGGCTATCCTCTTATCCTCACTTCCCAACAAGGGCGCTGATTTAGGCTCTCCCTCCAAACTCATATGTGGACTCCCTAAGTATGTTGTAGACTGGGCACCCCTGCCCAACCAAAGTCTTTTAACCACAAAGCCCAACAGAAGCACAATTGTCTCAGGAAGGTTTGAGTAGCCCTTGTCGGGAGTTAGGGAGCTAGGCAACTTTCCAGGTGCCCCCAACAACTTGGAGTGTAAACTCCATCCTGGCCTTGCCGAGCACAGCCATATCTCTGCCCACTGGGCTTCACTGAGGGTTGTACATGTCTGCAGAATCCCCCAACCCCAATGCTCGTGGTAGGTGTAAGCTTCCAGATTCATACAAGAACACTTGGCTTCAGTCCAAATTTCCCCAGCTGGGAAGCCATGTCTGGTGAGTGTTGATCCAGCTGCCTTCCATCCCGAGCCATCAGAAGAAGAGGGGACTGAGAACAGAATAAACACATCCTCCCCTCCTGGAAGTATGAAAGGTGTCTCCTGTTGAGCAGCCTGAATGAGTGTGAACTCCATTTAAATAAGGGTGCTGTGTATGTATGTGTGCCTGTGTCCGAAGACCTGGCTCAGGCTGAATACAGAATGAGAGGGTGCCGTGGAGATCCATTCGCAGCTCTCATGGTGGTTCCACTTTCCCTGGCCACTTGACTCCATTCTTATCAATGGACCACTCTAACTTCTAGAAGTTTCTTCTCATAACAGCTTTCCTGGCTTCCCAATAGCGAATCCATTCAGTTTGGTAAGAGTGATAGCTGGCAATTAGCCAGTTCTTTTTTTTTTTTTTTTTTTTTTGCATCAGATCATAGTTCGTAGATCACTGGGTAGCCCCAAACTGTCACTTTGGAGACAGTTAGGAGGGAACTGGGTCATTCACACAAATTGTGGCAGCCTCCAGCCTCTCCTGAAGTAGGCCCTGGTACTCCTGGGGTCACCAATAGGGGTTTGTACTTGGGGAGATGGCCATCAGTTCAGCTTATACCAGCTGGCTTCCCGATGAGCATCAAAGATCAGGGGTCCCTTTTGCAGCCCTACTATCCCTGCAGAACCCCAGGAATGCCGATGCACTTTACCCAAGGTGGCACCAATCCTGTCATCGCTGGTGGGGTGGGTGAAGATGAATAAATCAACTCACAAGTGAATAGAAATCGACAAATTATCAAAGGACACAGGGTCTCATAATGGCATCATGCAACACAGGGGTTGCCCTGGCTGCAGTTTGCAACTTCTGGCAGTGTGTAGGGTAGGAGGAGTTTTCTAAAGGAACAGAACTAATTGAAATAATATATATATATATATGATTTATTAGAATGGCTTACAGTAGTTCAACAATGGCTATCAATGGAAGGTCCAGTAGTTGTTTAGTCCACAAGGCTGGATGTCTCAACTGGTCTTCAGTGTGCACTGGAATCCCAAATGAGCGGACGCCAATGCCAGTGAAGGAATGGACTTGCCAGCTAGAATGAGAACAAACGGACAAAGAGCAAAGGCTCCCTTCCCTGTCCTTTATAGAGGCTGCCAACAGAAAGTGTGGCCCAGATCAAAAGTGTATCTTCCAATCTCAAAAGATCTGGACTAAAAGTGGGTCTTCCCACTTCAAATGATCTGATTAAAGAATCTCTCACAGGTGTGCACAGCCACTTGGGTTTCAGTTCCTTCCAGATGTAGTTGAGTTGAGAACCAAGAATAGCCACCACGGTGACCACTGGTGGACCCTAAGGTCTGGTGGAGAACTGTCCCTGTGGAAGACCCCCCAGTGGAACATGAGGGTTAACTGCAGGAGTGGCCAGCAGCGTACACGTACACACAGGTGTATGTGTGTTGGGCCAAGCCAGCACCCAGCCAAATGCTGAAGGTAATTCCAGGAAGTTCTGGGCTTATTGCACTCAGGTGAGACACAGGCACCTGTAAGAGCCATGGAAAGCAGCATTTTGGGTTCACAGAACTTCTGTGCCAGTCCTGATACTTAATAGGGGCTGAAGATCAGGGTTGTTAGCACTGCTCTGATAAAGCTGGCCCTCAGGCTGCCTCCTAATCTTGACTCTTGACCTGATACCTGATATAGTTCCTGTTGAATATCACTCAGGTACAGGGGTATGTGTGTGTGTGTGTTGGGCATATTTCAGCAGTTCTGGCCCACAGTGGCCTCTCCAGAGGGTTCCTCTTAGCCCACCACTCTTCTCCCACATCCTCTCCTATCCTGATTCCTAGACCTTTCAATCAGGTACAAAATCCTTCCCTTCAGGGGTTGGGGATTTAGCTCAGTGGTAGAGTGCTTGCCTAGGAAGCGCAAGGCCCTGGGTTCGGTCCCCAGCTCCGAAAAAAAGAACCAAAAAAAAAAAATCCTTCCCTTCAGTAAACCCCTCTCTTAGCCCTGGCAGGTAACAAGAACTCCTGACATCATTGCAGACGCCACAGCAGAGCAGGCAACAAGGAATACCTGCCTGATCTGAAGGAAATCTCAGTAGTTTCCAGATACTCGCTGCTCAGACTGGGCCTCCAGCCTGATTCAAAGCTAGGAGAGCCATGCCTGTCTCTGGCCTGAGGTCTTTCCTTGTGGGCAGGGAGGCAGATGAGAGGTCCATCCAGTACCCGGTTGCATCTAAGCACCAGCCAGACCAGCATGAGAGATGACACACACACTGACTTGCGAGCTCTGAACCCCCTTCCCCACCCCTGTTATCCCTGCATCTCAAGCCTGTGGGGCACCGACCGGTGAGTGACCAGTGAGTCACCAACCCAGTTTCTCTTGGTTTCCCAAGGTGAGCACCCAGTTAGCTGGCAGCCATGAGAACATCTTCAGCACCTCCTCCGTGAGGCCTACCCACCCCAACAGGCTTGGTTCCCAGTGGAGTCAATCACGAAGGGATGGGTGCTGGCAGCCTCTGATGTCTGTGCTCCCCCTCCGGGCAAGCCATCACACCCAGCTTAGCTGGCAGAACTCTCTGGCTCCGTCCAACCTTGAGCATGCTCACTGGAGGTGACCAAAGAAAGGGCGTGGTGTAGTACTAAGGGAGTTTGGGGTGAAATCAGGGTAAGATTTTGATCCTCTCTAAGGAGGCTCAAAAGACCTGACTGGGAGGACAAAGCAGACATATGAGGTTGGGGAGATGGCCATACACAGGTGCCAGTGAAGGCACAACTGCCACGATTATCAGAAATAGTTTCTGGGGCTAGACAAGGTGGCTCAAGCCTGCAAACCCTACACTCAGAAGGTGGAGGCATGAGGGCCAGGCATTCAAGGTCATCCTTCACTACACAGTGAATTCTTTAGGAGTACACCAGAAGCTGGTCTCAAAACAAAAACAAACAGTGCTGGGGACTTGGTTTAATTAGTAATCACTTGCTGTACAAGTCAACCCTAGAACCCAGGTTTAAAACAAAACAAAAAGTAGGCCTGTCAGGTGTGGTGGCACAAGCCTTCGTCCCAGTACTCAGTAAGCAGTGGCCAGCCTGGCATATGTAGAGTTCCAGGCCAGCCTGGCATACTTAGGGACACTGTCAAAAACAAGCAACAGACACAAAGGAACCGGTACGGTAGTCTGTACCAACTCTTCTAAGAAGACGTGAACGGGTGGATTTCTGAGGCTCAGTGATTAATCAGTCCATTGTGACTGTCCTCTGAACTAAGCAACTTCCATGTTCAATCCAGCTGTACCCCACTGCAAAAGTCCCGTCTGGGATTGATGACTGATCACAACCCCTCACAGAGTGTTAGGCTAATGAGACCCTCATTAAGGAAGCAGTGGCTTCCTTAACACCTGTTGTATGCATACAATTCTACCTTAATTGCACAAGGCCTAGGGAAGGGGAACAGAGCAGGGTGGGCTGGAGCCCTGGTTCTCAACCTGCCCAGTGCCGCAAACCTTTATTGCAGTTCCTCATGTTGAGGCGACCCCTCAACCATGAAATTATTTTTGTTGATACTTCATAACTGTAACTTTGCTACCGTTATGAATCATAATCTAAATACCCGTTTGCTGATGGTCTTAGGTGAACCCAGTGTAAGGGTCATTTGATACCCCTGAAGGGGTTGCAACACACAAATTGAGAATCACTAGACTAGTGTATTTAGGGGTTTGGGGACTAGAGGAAGAGACTTCATCTATGGAGATGTGAGAAAGCTCTCCTCTTTGCTGGGTAAAAGTTTTCCAGGTGACTTGTTTAGAATAGCATGCTTGTAAGTAACCCCTCACCAGTGCTCCGGAAGGACGTCCAATAAACTTGCCAGTTTTCCAGAGTGAGTATATTAGTTCCATTGCTGTGCATAGACACCACGACCAAGGCAACTCTTATAAAAGACAACATTTAATTGGGGCTGGCTTACGGGTTCAGAGGTTTAGTCCATTATCAAGGCAGGAAGCATGGCAGTGTCCAGGCAGAGATGGTGCTGGAGATGAGCAGAAAGCTCTACATCTTGTTCCAAAGGCAAATAGAAGACTGATTTACAGGAATCCGGGAGGAAAGTCTCAAAGCCTGTCCCCACAGTGACACACCCACTCCAAGGCCACGCCCACCCATGGCCACACCCCCAACAGTGCCACTTCCTGGGCCAAGCATAGTCAAACCACCACAATGAGTTCTGGCAAAATCATGCCTGGCTTTGTCACTAGGATTTAGGAGAGGGGGCAGATATTGCACAGGTATCCCTCTGGGAAGGAAATTTAGCAACATCAGCCTAGCCTACTCAGCACAGGGCAATGGGAGACAAAAACATAAGGTGTCAGAGCCGGAGACTAGCTCATCTGTTACTAGCACTTGCTGCTCTTACCAAGGACCCAGGTTTCATTCCCAGTACCCACATGGTGGCTTACAGCCATCTATAACTCACTCTAATCCTAGGTGATCTGACACCCTCTTCGTTTCCTTGGGCACCAGACACACAACAGTGCACATGCAAGCACAATATTTATAAAATAAAAAATTAGTCTCGAAACAAAAAACAAGATAAAAGATGTCTGAGGAATGAGACCCAAGGTTGACCTCTGACCCCCACACATAGTTGCATACATATGTTTGCACACACCATACACACACACACACACACACACACACAAGAGAAGAAATAATTGCTAGGGAAGGGGTGGGTACCAGAGATAGTGAACACAAGACCAGCTCTTCTCCAGGTAAGCTTCCATTCCAGAACTATAACTAGTCAATTGAGAGCAAACTGAAGAAAACAGAAAAAAAGTCAGTAGGAAGGGCAGAGCAAGAATCAACGAAACCGAAAGCGGGTCCTGGAAGAACACCAGCAGGTAGACTCCCCACAGGAATGATGCCAGGAAAACATGTTAGCGAACTACACAGGGGCAGAGTTTAGAAGAACAGAGTTAGGAACACCAATACCCTGATAAAGATGGACGTCTAAATGAAGAAAAAAGTCCCAGAAGACTGTAAACCTGAAAACAAAACAAAACAGAAGAAGAAAACAATCAGAAAAGACTAAACAGTGACTTTAGGAGCCTCCTTTCCTATCCACCCAGCTTCCTGGGACAAGTGAGTCCTTGCCTTGAATAAAATGTGCTGGAGGCAGAATAGAGGTGACAGCTCATTTTACAAGGTCAGGACTTTGCAAAGCCAGACCAGAAAGGACAAACAAAGGATGTGTGAGAGCCCATTTCACTAGGAGCCCAAGTACAGATAAATAGGGTTCTGCCAAGATGGCTCAGGTAAATCAGGCCTGACAACCCGAGTTGAATCCCTAGGACCCACGTGCTGAGAGGAGAGAATGCATTGTAAATTGTGCTCCAACCTCCACATGCATGCTATAGCAAGGCAGCCCTCTCCCCCAAATTAAATAAATGTAACAAATGCAAATTTAAAAATACAATGTCAGGGGGTTGGGGATATAGCTCAGCGGGTTCAGTCCCCAGCTCCGAAAAAAAGAAAAAAAAAAACAATGTCAGGAGCTGGATCCAATTGTACATTAGACTTTATGGCCTAGGTTTCTCTGGAAAAGTATCAGGGAATAATTTCTATCATTAACTCAACAGACACATCATTTGATAGGAGAGGATAGACTTTTGTCTCCTTTGTTTATGATTAAAATCACTGTATAGTTATACAATGTATATGTAATGTATATTGAAGTGTGTGTAATAGAAAAACATCAGTAGCCAAGACCATGGCTAGATCAACACTTCCAAGGCAGGCCCTGCTTTACACAGCTTTCAAGACAAAACATCCTTCTTGATGTCCAATAGAATTGAAAACTTGTGTTCAGCTGGAAAGATGGCTCGGCTAGTAAAAGTGCTTGCTATGTAAGACTGGCAAGTGAGTTCCATCCCTACACCCCACCTAAGAGAACGGACTCTCCAGTGCTGTTCTCAGACCTTACACATGGGCCGTGGGAGGGTTTACCCACATCATGCCTGCATACACATAATAAATAGATATATTTTAAAAACCAGGCAGGCTTTGGTGTTACTTCCGTGCCTCGTTCTCCAGGATTGTAAGCGTGGCTTTCACTTTTGTTTGCTCCCCCATTAAAACCATAATGTCTTTAAAAAAAAAGATTCAAATTTTTCCCTTTATTTCTTGCATTTGAAGTACTCTTTGCTGACATCCTTGGCCTGAGAGGTTTTTTGTTTATTTTTGTCTTTTGTTTTTCTGCCACAGTCCTTAACCACTACACAACTCCAATCAACCACTTTGTGTGGTCTCTCCTCATGATGGGCCTTAAAGAAGCCCGTCCATTTCCCCAAGTTTATTGCCATCAACCTTAATTAGGTTGCTTTGGTGCTTGGCTCAAAGGGCATCCACCGACTTGCTGTACAGAGGCTCACCATAATTGTATACCAGCTCACAAAGGTAGGCTTGGCTCCCATCTAATTCCACCAGCATGGATGAGGGGTAGGCTGCAACACCTTCCATAAAGCAGTAACATTGTCTATTTTATCTCCAGCAACAATGTTTCCTCTGCCATGGCTATACTGTGGTTTATAAGTGAAGCTAAGTCTTGCGAGCACATGAGCCTCTGCCTCTGTACACCATGGTGGGAGCAAAGGAAAAAGGTTTGTAGCATCTCTCATAATAATTATCCCCAACTAAAAGAAGGAGGGTGCCTTCCAGTAGGTGGATAGATAAGTATGTTAGCTTTTTTTTTTTTTTTTAACTACTCTGACAAAATATCCAAGGAGAAATAACTAAGGGATGATTGGCTCACAGTCTCAAAGGTTTTAGCACAGTCTCAAAGGTCCCTTAGCAACCAGTTGTTGGGCCACACAATCATGAGGGTGGGGGCTTGGTAGAGCAAAGTTTCTTACCTCTTGGTGGACTGAGCAAATAAAGAGAGGAGAGGGAGCAGGTCACAGGATGGCATCATACCATGACTCCATCGAGGGGTTGGTTCTCAATGAGGTCAGAGCTCTCAGGATCCAGTCACAGTTCCAAAGTCCTCAGCTGGCTGCCAAACGCCTGAGTACACTGTGAAAGAGGAGTCATATTCAAATGTTAGCAATAAATAAGCCATTACATACATTTAATCACAGAAAGAAGGAATGTGGAAACGGGTGAGTCACACGCTCAGTCTTAGTGGAAGAAGCCGGTTCAAAAGGCTGCATGCTATGCAGATGGGGAAATCAAGGAGTTCACGGGTGTGGGGTGGGAGGAAGGGATGAGAAGTAAAGCACTGGGAATTTCAAGACAGTGGAACTACTTTGTAATTGTAGACACCCGAAACCCTACCTTAATGTATGCAAATTTAGTCATTTAGCAGGTGGGGAGCCCCGAGATGGAATTCAGCCCTGAGGAGGGACTATGACTTGTGATATCACAAATACAGCAGACAGAGTTGCTAAAGGGGCTTGGGGTTGACGTAAGTAATTTTTGAAGTGAAGGAACTGCACATAGACACTTGTCCCCCCCCCCCCAATTTGGTAAAGTTGACTAGCAAAGGCCTCTGAGGCTTCTGAGCCAGCACCTGAATGAAATGAGGTAGATGGCTTCTCTCTGTGGAGTGACCCAGGTGGTAGTAAATCAAGATGGGAGACACCAGTTGAGCTTCTACCTAATGCAAAGACTTAGGTATACATGCATGACACGTATTTATGTGCAGAGAGTAGCACACATATGTCTCTACCTTTGGTCAGTCAAGAAGCGATGGTGCTTCAGTGAACACAAATACATCATTCTTTTTTTTTCTTTTTTCTTCTTTTTTTCGGAGCTGGGGACCGAACCCAGGGCCTTGCGCTTGCTAGGCAAGCGCTCTACCATTGAGCTAAATCCCCAACCCCACATCATTCTTTAGTAGAGAACCCACAGCACTTGGAGAAATGGAGGATGCTGGACTTGTCTCAGCAGATGTCTGTGTTCCTAGAGTATCTTCTAGTGCTGCTCCTATGGACCAAACTGTGTTCCCCTCAAATCACATACAGATGCCCCAATGTGATTGTGTTAGGAGCCAAATTATCTAATGAGGTAATTACAGTTAAGTGAGATCATCAGGGCGAAGTTCTGATCCTGTGGATGACTCCCTTATAAGAGGAAGGGACTCCTGGGAGCACAGAGAGAAAGCCAGGAGAGGGGTGAGACACAGGGAGAAGGGGACATCTGTAGGCTGAAGAGAGAAGCCTCAGGTAAAACCAGCCCTGCCAGATCCCGACTGCAGGTGTCCAGCAGAACTGAAAGAAAGGAGCATCTGTTCTTGAAGCCACTCTGTGGCGTTTAGTCAGGCGACTCAAGCGGATTAACACACCTAGGGAGGGAGAAAAAGCATCAACAAAACAGCAAACCCACAAGGATGGCATCAGGCCAGACACACGAGTGGAAAGTGTTCCTAATGGTTCAACCTGGAACGATCTCTATTCTAAACAGTACAATAGGTAACATGTGCTAGGCCATGAGCCGAATCTAAATTAGAGTCCACATGGGTCCACAGTAAATGGAAAAATGACCGAGCCTGTAACTTGGAGAAAAGAGATGAATGTCCCCCAGTAGAACATTCCATATGGCTTAAGTAGATCCTCTGCCTCACTTCCCTGTTCTTGTTAGCCTGGTCTACTTGACACAGCTTAGTTATCTGGGAGGAAATTTTCAACTGAGGAATTGCTTACCTCACATTGGCCTGTGGGACTGTCTGTGGAGGACTGACTTGATTTCTATTGCAAGAAGACCTAGTTCATTGTGGGAAGCACCTTCCTTAGGCAAGTAGTCCTGGGCTGTATAAGAAATCTGGCTGGGCTGGAGAGATGGTTCAGAGGTTGAGAGCACTGACTGCTCTTCCAGAGGTCCTGAGTTCAATTCCCAGCACCACATGGTGGCTCACAACCATCTGTAATGGGATCTGGTGCCCTCTTCTGACAGGCAGATGTATATGCAGAACACTGTGTATATAATAAATAAATAGGTTTTTGTTTTTTTTTTAAAGAAAGAAAACCAGCTAAGTTTGAGCCTGTGAGTGACTGAGACAGCAACGTTCCTCTATGGTCCCTGCCCTGACTTCTCTAAATGACAGATTGTAACGTGGAAACCTAAACCAAACGAACCCTTTCCTCTCCAAATTGCTTTTAGTCAAGAGCATCAGGTCCCAGCAATGGACAGGACAGTAGCACATTTCCCAACCAAATATCATGACCCCCTTCTACAAGGGAGCACAGGGCGAAAGAGGGAAAAGGACAATTTAACCGGAGAGCGGTCAATGGTGAGACAAGGCAATAACAAGATCCCTTGAGAGAACATGACAAGGATGACACTGCATTTGTCCCCCTTCTACTACTGTGACGGCACACGGAGATCAAGGCAATCTAGAGAAGAAAGGTTTATTTGGGCTTAGGTACCAGAGGAGAGGAGTTCACCACACCATGGCGTGGAGGCATAGCAGTAGGCAGGCATGGTGGCTGGAGCAGCAATCTGAGAGTTTGCATCTTAAACCACAAGCAGAGAGACTTTACCTCAGAGTCCTTCCTCCAGCAAGGCCACAGCTCCTAACCGACTCAAACAGGGGATCAAGTATTCAGGTGTCAAAGACTATGGGGGACAGTTTTTTATTTACACCACCATAGGCACCTTATCTGGTTGTGTTCCCTGTCCTCAAACCACAAGCCCCAGTCTGGTCATCATAAAAAAAAATGGCAACTGTTTGCAATGTACCTGGCCAGTGCTCCTGACATCCCTGAAGACAGGGAGAGGAGGAGTCTCTAGCCAGGCATGGTGTCCTGTCTTCTCAGCATTTGAGAGCTGAAGCAGGAGGATAGCTGCAGGTCTTTGGCCAACCTGGGCTACACTGTGAGCTCTGAGCCAGTTCCATATACAAAAGAAGGAAAAATCTCAGAAACTCTTGCCAGGAGAAGCCTAAGGGGATAGAATATAACCTGTGGGATCCTGAACAGAAGGGGCACCATGAGTAACTGAGGAAGTAAGAAAGGGTCGAGGAATGACTTTTTTTTTTTTTTTTTTTTTTTTTTTATAATTTAGAGACAGCTTTGGGCTGGAGAGATGGCTCAGTGGTTAAGAGCACTGACTGCTCTTCCAGAGGTCATGAGTTCAATTCCCAGCAACCACATCATGGTGGCTCACAACCATCTGTAATGAGATCTGGTGCCCTCTTCTGGCCTGCAGTCACATATGCAGGCAGAATGCTGTACATAAAATAAATAAATAAATCTTGAAAAAAAAATAGAGACAGCTTCATGTAGCCCAGGCTGACCTCCAACTTGCTATGTAGCCAAGGATGACTTTAAAATTTTGCTCCTCCTGCCTTCACCTCTTAAGTGGAAGAATTACATTGGTCTCCATTACTGGGTCTTATACAGTGTGGGGGATAGAACGTCGTGGTGTTTTGAGCATGTTAAGAAATTGCTCTGACAGGGTTGGGGATTTAGCTCAGCGGTAGAGCGCTTGCCTAGTGAGCGCAAGGCCCTGGGTTTGGTCCCCAGCTCCGGAAAAAAAAAGAAAAAGAAAGAAGAAAAAGAAAAAAAGAAAAGAAAAAAAAGAAATTGCTCTGACAACTGAGCTGCAGCACCAGCCCCTGACGTATGACTTTCACGTACCAATGCTGGGCTCCTAATGGTAAACAGCCATGCCTCTCTCCGTGAAAACGGCATCAGGAAACCCACTGATCTGCACAGTTACTGTATGTGAATAAACAGAGCAAACCCAGAAGCACCACATTCGTTAGAATGTTAACCGTGGGGGTTGGGGATTTAGCTCAGTGGTAGAGCGCTTGCCTAGGAAGCGCAAGGCCCTGAGTTCGGTCCCCGGCTCCGAAAAAAAAGAACCAAAAAAAAAAAAAAAAAAAAAAGAATGTTACCCGTGGGAAATGGGCCATGTGGAATACTGATGTGGAAAATATTTTTTAATTATTTTAGATTTCATAATGGTCCCACATTATGGACTTTGCCCCCTAGCTTGCTAATAATTGTATATTTTATTGTTTTGTTTGAGGTGCCCAGGCTGGCCTCAACATCCTGGATTCAAAGGTTCTTCATGCCTCAGATTCAGAATTCTGGGACCATAGGGCTACCAACCTGCGTCTGGCTTTAGTGGTTTCAGCAAGAATATACATTTCTATTCATCATGTGATAAAGACACAGGCAACCAAGACACACCAGGAAAGACCTACCTGAAGGTCAGAGGATGAGAACAAGGAGTGTGTGTGTGTGTGTGTGTGTGTATATGACAGAAAGGACTAATTGTAACTGCACATCTGTTGAATTCTTGCAAATACCCACTTCTATAGTACCCAAGATGCTTTGCAGATGCATAGAACTTTCCAGCAGCCCAGAAGACCCATGCTATTCAAGTCACCCTATCCATGGAAGCATCGCTGTTCTGGGGTCTTCCAGATCCTCAGAGGTCATGTGAGATCATCAGCACACCCTCATGGGGTCAATATCCTTCTACAGTGTGTTTGCAAATCTCCTATGTATCATGTATGATCTCCCATTATCCATCCATCAATAGTTTGTGTTCTTTAAAAGGTTTCCTCTTCTCTCTCTCTCTCTCTCTCTCTCTCTCTCTCTCTCTGTGTGTGTGTGTGTGTGTGTGTGTGTGTGTGTGTGTGTGTGTGTGTTTTCCTGGCTGTCCTGTAACTCACTCTGTAGACCAGACTGGCCTCGAACTCAGAGATCTGCCTGTCTCTGCCTTCCGAGTGCTGGGATTAAAGGCATGCACCACCACCATCTGGCAGATTTATTTACTTTTATGTGTATGAGTTTGCTTGCACGTATGGGTGTGCACTAAGTGTGTGCCTGGTACCAGGGGAGGCCGGAGGAAGGAGCTGGATCCCCTGGAACTGTTATGGACCATTGTGAGCTGCCATGTGGGCACCGGGAACTGAACCCAGGGCCTCTGCAAGAGCAACAGGTGCTCTGAGCACTGAGCCACTGCACTGGTCTCAGCCGTCTTGCTGAGCAGCACTGTCTTAAGCACGCTGCATGCACTCACACCCTTTACTAACCGATACTTGGCTTCAAGAACATAGATGCTGTGGACTTTTTCTTTTTCTTTTGAGACAGCATTTGCTATGTAGCCACGGCTGGCCTAGAGATCCCAATGTAGAGCAGGGGCTGGCTTTGAACTCAAGAGATGAGCCTGCCTCTGCCCCTGGAGTGCTAGGATTAAAGGCATGCGCCACCATACCTGGCTCCTTACAGACATTCTTCTGGGGGGCTACTTCATTGGGCTCTATCATCTACCACCCTTCCAACCCTTATTCCACCTCAATCCCTTTTAAGACCCCAACATTGTATAGGAGAAAAAGAAGGTTAAAAGCAAAAGGGGGTGTAGACCTCTTTAGACTACTTCCTGCTGATTGAGAGCATCAGGTTCCCCGGGGCAAGTCCAATCTCTGTCTGTCAGGATACATCTCCAGCCAGCAACCCAACAATCCAGCAAGAACAACTGCAGCAGCAGGGACGAGTAGCAGGGAAGTGGAGATGGGGGTGAGAAAAGCAGAGGATAGCAGCAAGAGCAGCAGCAGCAGGCTGCAGGCCGTCTTGGTCTCTCAAATTTATACCTTCTCAAGAGACCCCAGAATTCCAAACATAAACCATCTGCAGCTGGCAAATGTCACGCCCCTCCTCGAGCACGAGACAAAGTTTGCAGCTGTGGACAACCTGAAGCGGCTTCAACGCTCACGACCGGGATGGAAACAAAAACATACTAATATAACTGGGTTTCTAAAGAAACCCACAGCTCTTAGCTTTCTTCCTCCCTTCCTTTAAAAAAAAGTATTTATTTATTTATAGCCCAAATGCCACCCCCCCTCTCCAAGTCTCCCTCTCATAGAGTCCCTCTCCTTCTCCTGGGGCCCCTCTAGTTCTCCCCCTACTCTGGCACATCAAGTCTCTGCAGGATTAGGTGCATCCTTTTCCCAGAGGCCAGACAAGGCTGCCCTGTTGGAGAACAGATACCACAGTCAGGCTACAGCTTCAGGGAGAGCCATCTGTTCAGTTGTTGGGGGACACACAGGGAGACTGAGCTGCACATCTGCTACATGTGTGCTGGGGATCTCGGTCCAGCCCTGCATGCTCTTTGGTTGGTGGCTCAGTCTCTGAGAGCTTCCCAAGAGCCTGGGTTAGTTGACTCTGTCGGTCTTCCTGTGGATTTCCTCTCTCCTTCAGGGCCTTCAGTCCTTCCCCCAGCTCTTCCACGAGAGTCCTCAACCTCCATCCAATGTTTGACTGTGGGTGTCTGCGTCTGTTTCAGTGAGCTGCTAGGTAGAGCCTCTCAGAGGATGGTTATGCTAGGCTTCTGTCTGCAAGCATAACAGAGTATCAGTAATGTCAGGGCTTGGTGCTTGCCCAAGGGCTGGGTCTCTCAAGTTGGGTGGGTTATTGGTTGGCTGTTCCCCCAGTCTCTGCATTGTCCCTGCATTTCTTGTAGACAGGACAAATTTGGGGTCAAAAGTTTTATACGTAGTTTGGTGGTTTTTTTTTTTTTTTTTTTTTTTTTTGGTTCTTTTTTTCGGAGCTGGGAACCGAACCCAGGGCCTTGCGCTTCCTAGGTAAGCGCTCTACCACTGAGCTAAATCCCCAGCCCCGTAGTTTGGTGTTCTTATTCCCTCCGCTGGGGGTCCTGACTGGCTACAGGAGGTGGCCTCTCCAGGTTCCATGTCCCCACTGTTAGGCATCTCAGTTAAGGTCACCCACATTGACTCCTGGGAGCCTTCCATCCCAGGTCTCTGGGACTTCCTCGAGACTCTCCCTGCCCCCAGCAACTGCAGATTTCCATTCATTCTCCTGGTCCTCGGCCCTCTCTCCTGTCTCTCCCCACACCTTCTCCTGTACCCCTGTCCCCATTATCACGTGTCCAAGGGTGTCCGAAGTAAGCTGGGCTCTTCCTCATTAACCATTAACCAACAAGATGCTCCCACAGGTCAATGTGGCAGAGGCTCCCTCTTCCCAAGGGATTTAACTTGTATCACATTGAGAATAACTAGCAAGCACAGCCACTGTAAACCATTTTTAAAGAAGATGGTGATGAGTAGGAGGAGGAAGAGGTTACTGTAACTTTTCCTTGGGCAATATGTTCAAACATCTACCCTAGATGGGACACCAACAACAGACTAAACAAATGATTCCACTCCAGTCCAGCTTAGTGAACCACGAGTTTATTGGGTTTATTTACAGGGGTGTGGTGAGGGGTTATAGGAGCGTGGGTGACAGCAAAACAACTGCATCTCTGAAAAACTCTCTGAAGCTGCACCATGCAATTTCCTCATTCCTACAGCACACACACACACACACACACACACACACACACACACAGACACACAGACACAGACACATAGACACACAAACACACATGCATGCACACACATGCACAACTCACATGCATGCACACATGAACATATATACATGCACATAGTCACACACATGAACCCACATCATACTTGCACACACATATGAACATACATGCACACACACGTGCACACATGTGCACATGAACATACCCACACAAACATACATACATGCACACAGTCATACACACACATGAACCTACATACACACACACATGCACATCCACACACACAAGCATACATGCACACACACATGGGGGCAGGGAGGCTATAATGCCTAGCAGACAGTGCTCCTGCCCCCCTGCCCCATCATCACCTATCTAAGGGTCACATGACATGATATGCAGCCAAGGTGGTGGGGAACATAGGAGGGCTGAGTGACTGGACCAATGCCTCCTTCAAGGGAACATCAATAGGCGGTGTCTTGCGAGAATCCCTCATGGATTTCGTAGCCTCTCTGATTAAGATGGTAATGGTGATCTTAAGAGATAATCTTAACTGATAAAGCACTTGCCCTGAAAGAATGAGGACCTCAGTTCACAGCCCCAGCACCCGCATAACATCTAGCTATGGGCCTGTTCACTTGTAATCCCAGCACTGGGAAGATAGGAAAAAGAGGATCCCGGGATTTGCCGTCCACTCAGTGAAGCTGAGCTGATGATCTCCAGGTTCTGCGAGAGACTCTCTATTAAAGAAGAAAATAAGGTGGTGGGTGTGTCAGCAGGACGGCTCAGGGAGTGAGGGTGCTCATTATCAATCCTGGTGACCTGAGTTCCAGCCCCAGGACCCATAGGGTGGAAGTAGAGATGAGCCCATCCTGTCCCATAAATAGGTGCAATAAAAAATTAAAAGCGAATAAGGTGGAATGTGAAGGGCTGTTAGAGAGATATACAAAGACAAGAAGGTGAAAGCAGCCTCCCTGAGCAGAGGCAGCTTCCTGTTCCCTGGGAGAAGAACATTATGTTCATTAAACAAAGAGAAGGTGGGGACAGAGGCAGGTTTCCAAACAGGACCAGTTGGGTAAAGGGAGAACCCAGGGGCCCTATAGGATACCCAAGCTAGAATGAGTTAGGACTTAGGGCCCCTCCCATCCTGAAGGTTTTTCCTTCTTGTTACTTTTCCTTACTTGGCAACTTGGTCTTCTGCCTTCTCTGGAAGTTCAATTCCTTGTCCATGCCAGAGGAGGACCCTACATGACCACCACCGTCACACACACACACACACACACACACACACACACACACAAGAAAGGGGGGGGAGATGCACACAGAGACAAACAGAGACAGGGGGTAATGCTAAATGACTCTGAGGACAGTATTCTACATCTAACATAAGCAACTTCTTAGAGAACATGCCTGTGAAATGGATTATGACATGGGAAAAGACTTTTTCAAACACACAGTACTATATTGATTAAAACAGCAAAAAAAAAAAAAAGTCATCTAGTTAGTATGATGAAATCTCCTAGATTTCTGTATTGCGAATAGAATTGCTGTAGGGATCTACTTGGCATGATTATAGTCATCTTGGGCACAATTGCAGTCTTGTGCTCCAGGCATCCCTGGCACACATCCCAGAGCGTATCAGACAAATGAAGTCTTTTAGTCGGCCAAATGTGGTGTGCCAGCCACCGATGCTGGGCTGTTTCTTAACTGATGGGGACATGTTAACAGTGAGAAAGACCAGGTACATCCAGGGGGCTGCAGCTCACTGCTGTCTAACGAAGCATAAATTGCTTCTGCTTTGGGGTGCGGGGAGTGTCTTGTCTTGCTGAGATGCTCTTCTGCCTGTGAATTCTTGCTAAAGCACATCAGTGCAACCCTTGGCGCTACACCTCCTCCTATCTCACAGCATTTCCATCTTTGGTAGAACCCCAGCCCACAGGAGGCTGAGGCCTGAGGATCAGGAGTTCAAGACCAGCCAGATACATATCAAGTGGAGGGCCAGCCTGGATGACTGGGATGATATCAAACTCAACAAAGGTGGGTGTGGTAACACACAGCTCTATCCTGGTGCTTGTGAGGTGCAGGCAGGAGGATCACAGATTCCTTCTTGGCTACATAGTGAAAAGGAAAACCAGCCTGGGCTACAGATAAATAAAAACAGACCACAAAACAAAAGATAGCATTCGGCAATGGCAACTCTGTATCTGCCTTTCACCCAGGTTGTTTAACCCAGGTTGTAGGGAGGGCACCAAGGCAGTTTTGTGTACATTTACTGGAACCTTGTTTCAGGTAGGCCAGTTAAAACATTACAGCCGAGGGGAAGAGGGGTGCAGCCCAGTGGAAAGGAACTTGGAATCCCCAGAATACTGGAGGCCCAAGTTCCATACCCAGCAACACAGAACAAATGAAATGTTCTGTGGAAATCTTATGTTATGGTTTCCATGTGGATATACAAACTAACTGTGAAGTTTTTCCTCTACCCCATACTTGAATTTCTGATTTCCCTCTTCTTAGCCAACATTGTCCTACCCTTCCCACACTCTCCCTTCTCTCTCAGCCTCTTTATTCTTCCTTGGTCATCTTGTGGCTGTTCTGCAGTGGGGATGGGTGTCTCACGACTTTAATCGTTACAGGTTTTCCCGAGTACAAAGACACAAAGAGAAGCTCGGGTCACTCTTTTTTTTTTTTTTTGGTTCTTTTTTTCGGAGCTGGGGACCGAACCCAGGGCCTTGCGCTTAGCTCGGGTCACTCTTAAGTGGAAGAAAACACGCCCTAGCGTGATAAGTGCAGATGGGATCTAAGTGATTCAACCCACACAGGACTTTAGCCATTCTGTATTACTGCAGCATCGCTTTCGCTTGTTCCCAACTGAGTTCATCATGACGTAATAGCACGAACCCGAGGAAGTGCGCGCATCGCCCGGAAGCCTGACGCCACAGTCTGGCATCTTGCAGTCTTCCCACTGCTCTGCCTGGACTTTTTGCGGAGCCTTGCGTTTGCCGCCTCTAGTGGCGAAGCAGATGGGTCACAGGGAGCTTAAAGCAGAAGGCAGCGCCAAGGCTCCCACCACCAGGAAGAGCCGCCTCCAGATGAGGAAAGGTTCCAGACAAACCGACTGCTTGCCTCCGGACCGAAGTGAGCAATCGCCTGACATCCCCTGGAGGGAAGACGTCAGTAGGCAGTGCGTGCCAACAGCACCTGGACCATCGCTGCTAGCTGACAAGACCTAACCAATCTCCCTTTATCTTTCATGATGTCTGTGCTTCCAAACTTACTGGATACAAATGCGGAGGCGTTTTCTAAGTTTAAATTCTCACCCAGATTCCTATTAAAAGTTTCCCCTATGCTTCTGTTTTCACTTTTGTAAAATATTCAGATTCTGTCTTAGAATAGAAAACAAAACAAAAACCCAACAGTACAAAACAGGGCATCGGTTGTTTGTGTTTGTTTGTTTTGTTTTGTTTTTGTTTTTTGTTTTTGTTTTTTGCATTTTCTGCCTGAAGACAGCTCTCAGAAACCTGGATAAGCTGGGGCAGACATGTCTAGGGCCCTTTAGCTTCCTCCTCAGGGCATCTAGCCAGAAGCCCTTAACTGTTAGTGAGTGAGCAGAGATTAGGGAGAGGTGCCTGTGGAAGTGGAAACAGTTTGGAAAGTAGCCGAGATCCTGTAGAGCTAGGGCAGCAGGAAATTGGTGTTTATTGGGACAAAGCCATCTGCCTAGGGAAGACATTCTTTAGCGTACATGACATCGCATACTGCCCTGGTTTTCTCCTGTTCCTGCTTCCTTCATACTTGGTCCTTCCTTTTGTTTTGTGAGACAGAGGTCTCAGAGAGCACAGGCTGGCCTTAAACTTACTGTGTAGTTGAGGATTTCCCTGCGTGTCTTAGCTCTCTGCTTCTATCTCCCAAGTGCTGGGATTATGGGCATAAACCACCACATACAGCTTCTGCTAAACTCTCCGGGTTCCCTCCGATTGCCAGAGGCAGCAGGGATGCAGCCCAGTGCTGCTGAGGGCAGAGGAGGAGGTCCCAACTAAGGACCTCCACATGGATAAAGCCAGATCTGTGCATACATCATAGGAAAGGCATTCAGACAAGCCGGTGTGAAAAAAAGTTGGTGGGTTATTAATAAAGCTAATGAATGATTAATATTTATATTTACCAGGATGGGCACAGGTGAGAGGGATACTTAAAAGGTCAGAAAAAAAGAAAAAAGAGAAGAAAAAAAAAAGGGCAGAACACTGCCTCTCTCAAGGCATGGGTATTAGACACCTCTAGAGAGAGGTACTCTTAGATATCCTTACAATGGCCGAATATATTTTGTGGTTCCTTTTGTTTTTTGTTTTTTGTTTTTGTTTTTTTTTTTCTTTGAGACAGGGTCTCGCTATGTAGCCTATGTTGTCTTGGAACTCAGTCTGTAGAGACTTGATTGGCCTAAAGCTTATAGTGATCTTCTTGTCTCTGCCTCCCAAGGGCTGGATTTACAACTGTGCTCCACCACATCTAGTTGACTCTGTAGCTTTCTAAATTACAGTGCTCAAAGGATATAACTTACAGCAAGGTTTAATGATTAAGTACAATTTAAAATTGAGGAAAACCTGAACTGTTTTCCCCCCTATCATTTTGCAGATGAAGCTGTGTAGTGATTTTCTGAGGCTCATTGTTTGGATTTGGGGATGAGAGAGGAGAGTTTACACTAGTGAACTCAAGGTCAGACAGTTTGCTCTGAATACACTTGGTTCATTAATGTTTTCTCCCCCCCCCCCCCCCCGCCTTGTTTGAGATTTCTCTTGGGGACGCAGATATCTTTCCCTAGGCAATCTTGGGCTTATAAATTGTGTTCAGTTTTCTGATTCCTGGCCAGATTGTGGGATGAAGGGCTTCTTCCTCTTTTCCATTGTTAGAACATAGGCCCATCTCCTTAAGACATTGGCCACTCTAAGAGGGTGGCAGTTCATCCCGAAGAAATCAAGCCATATCCTGCTATCAGCATTCCTGCAAGCCTCACAGCCAGCAGGGGAGCAATCTGCCCGAGGAGAAGAATGAAATGGGTCAGCACCACTTTAGTGGGTACTGGGTCAAAAACTCCCAGAGTCTGACCAAGCTGTTAATTTTTCTTACCCATTTAAGCGCAGTAAAGCTTGGGGGTGGGGTTGGGGTTGGGGGTGTCCACGTGACAGTTATCACAGCAAAGCTTTGTTGGAAACGCCCTTGCAAAGTACACCTCTATAGAAAAGCAATCTGTGACCTTTACAATAAGAATGTCCTATTGACCGATAAGCAGCATTCAGGGAAAAGGGCCAAAGGAGAAATGATTTGTATTAGGCATAAGGATAGACTCTATTGATGGAGGGTGCAGAGAACATGGGGCCTCTCTCAAAGGAAAGAGTTCTGTTCACTGAGAGACAAACCTCAGGATCAGGGCCTAAACAATGCTCAGGATATGGGGGGTGGGGTTCAGGTGAAGGCTGGCTTCATAGAATAGCAAAAAGAGCACTCCAGTCTTCCCCGTGAAAAGCCATTTCTTTCCCTTGAAGAACGTAGTGCTGAGTGCTTAACAATTCTGGCCCCTCCAGCGCTTTCTCTAGTGCCTTCTACACTTGCTCTCTCTTTTTAAAATATTTATTTTATTTTTAAATTATGTGTATATATGTTGGAATGTAGGTGTTCTCAGAGGCCAGAAGAGGGAACATCAGATCCCCTGGAGCCACAGTTCCAGGGAGCTGAGAGTCACCCGACGCAGGAGATCTTAATGGCTGAGGCACTTCTCCATTTCCACCACCTAGCTTTTCAGTTAGGCTGATCTGTGTTGTGGTTAACAGCTCTTAATTTGTTGTATCTGGCTCCTCCGTCCTCTTTGTCATGTGTATTAACGAAGACCAATTCTGGCCAGCTGCCAAAACTCATAAAAGCCTTCCTTTCCCATCTTTCTCTCGCAAACATTTTTTATCTTTATTTTTTTTTTATCTTATGTGTATGGTGTTTTGCCTGTATGTATGTCTGTGCACCATGTGAGCTCAGTGCCCTTAGAGACCAGAAGAGGGGAGCCCCTGAGACTAGAGTTACAGATAGTTGTGAACTGCTATGTGGATATTGCAAATTGAATCTGGGTCCTCTGGAAGAGCAGCTGGTGTTCTTACCCAATTAGCCAAGTCCCTTATCCTCACACTTAGTGAACCTCCCCTCCAGATTTTGAAGGGCAGGCTCTCCTCTCTTTTAGGCCATTATTATTCTGTTTCTAACATATTATTATTTCTTCTAATGTTCTCCATTTTAAGGACACATCACAGGCTCCTAATAAACCTCACTCATGAGGAGTAATTATGTATCGTCTCCTTTCATAAACCAGCAACCATGACCTTCCTCCTCTTCTATTTAACACGGAGAGTAACTATGTATCATCCCCTTTTATAAAGTAGCAACCATGACCTTCTTCATCTTGTATTTAACATCCATATCTTCTAAAACTTCCTCCTTATTATCCTGTCTCAGGATTTCCTTACTTAAACCCAGGACAGAGTCTGCCAGGAAGTATGGGCAGGGAGTATGGGAAAAGCTCAGAGAGTGTGAACTTGGAAACACTGGCCAACTAATGAAAAGATAATACAAGACACTAGGGATTGGAATGTGGCTTGGAGACTGAGCACTTGTCTAGTTTGTCTAAGGCTGTGGATTCACTGTCACTGAGGAAAAAAAATCACTGATTCTTTGAAGTAGGTGTGGTGCCTCAGGCTGTAATCTCAGAAAAACAGATTAGAAAGCACCATCTCTCCTCAGAGCAGAAGTGAAACTCTGTTGAGGCACGGCTAATGTTGATGGTAAGTCTTTACTATAAGCACCCTTTTCAAAGTTAATCTTTTAAAAAAAATAAGCTAAGATAATGGAGGTTTGGTAGCTTGACTTTGTACCTGACAGCTGTTAGACCATGAATGTTTTGAGAAAAGGACTGTCAGACAAGGTGGCTAAAATGCCTTTGTGTGAACACCTTTGCTTTAAATGCTTCTGAGTTTGCTTGACAAAGTTATAGCCATAGTGGTTGCCTCAGGAGCCTCTGATTGCTTGTTCTTAATCCACCATCAGCTCTTTCTGCTGGCCACTGCAGCCCAGTGTAGGCTCCTCAAGGCCCAGGCCATAGCAGTCCTGTGTGGGTTCTGTAAGGCCCAGGCATCACCTTCTTGTGTTGCATGTTCACTCATGCCCACTCCCCTGATACAACTGCAGGTGTCTCCCAGTGTTTCTTCCACTCTTAGACTCAGACTCTGTGTACCTCCAACACATGGAAGAACCTTCCTTCCCTGGGTGCCAGCCAGGGCCAGTGACCGGGATTTAACCTTCTCTTTACTTCTGCATGCTATAATTTCTGCCCCGCGTTTCTTTGGAGTTCTACTTTGGTTGCTCTCTCTCACTACTACTACTGCACACATGCACTTGCATATGCGTGCGCGCGCACACACACACACACACACACACACACACACACACACACACACCCCAACACTGTCCTCTTCTTTGGGTTACCAGCTCAGCTCATACTGCCTACAGTGAAGATTAAGTTTAGCAGAAGACCACTCAAAAGAAACCTTTTATTGGGCCTAATGTTGCAACACCAGGAAGGTGTCTCCTTGCTATCCCACAAGATGAGTAGAACCACCTGTTTAAACACATGGACAATGCACCATCTCAACAGACCTTCCTGGAAACGCAGGACTGTTTACTCTAGGCCCTCTAGTGGGGGAAAGGCTACACACCCCGGTCTTTGTAGAAAGTGCTGCAGGGTTATCTAAAGTTCATGGAAGTTTGAGATGCCAGAAAGTCCTGCACCAGTTGTTTGAAACAGTTTTTATCAGCTGGAATGGGGCACGGTGATTAGGTTGTTTGGTTGCTGTGAGGGCATTTTAAGGCTCATGAGAGAAGAAACATTTGCTTAAGGGCTACCTGAGTAGTCTTGGAGGATTTCCCCTACGGTGTGATGCAGGAGCTGGGGTCAGGTCACCAGGCAGTCAGGATGGGCTGTGGGTCAGGAGGAGCAGCCCGAGGCCTGTGCTTCCCATAGCCTGGACAGAGAGGAGGAAGTGTCCCTATGTGGTCCAGGAGCACAGAGGCTAAAGAATGCCTCTGCCCTCCAGGCCAGTCTCAGAGCTTACTTCCATAAATGGCTGAGGGCCCTCCCAGCACTAGAGTGTGGGCCAGTTTGGGCTTAAACTCCTGCAAAGATCTCTGTGAAGAGATGGAATCTCCAAATTTCAGTCAGCCTTTCAGAGTAGGTAACACACACACACACACACACACACACACACACACAGAGACAGACAGACAGACACACACACACACACAGAGAGACAGAGACACAGAGATACGGACACAGAGAGGTAGAGAGACAAAGACACAGACACAGGCAGGCAAAGAGACAGAGACAGAGAGATACACACAGAGAGACAGAGACAGGGAGATGTAGACACACACAGAGAGACAAAGAGAGACACAGACATGGAGAGGAGGAAGAAGAGTTAGAGAGACAGAAAGATACAGACACAAACACACAGAGACAGAGAGATACAGGTACACAGAGAGACAGAGAGGCAGGGCTGCTGCTGCTACTAGTACTACTAGTACTACTACTACTACTACTACCACCACCACTACTACTACCACTACCACTACCACTACCACTACTACTACTACTACTACTCACACACACACACACACACACACACACACACAGAGACAGACAGAGAGAGACAGAGAGAGATAGAGAGAAAGATGGAGAGACAGGGAGCTATAGACACACA
Source organism: Rattus norvegicus (assembly GCF_021556685.1). Lineage (NCBI taxonomy): Eukaryota > Metazoa > Chordata > Mammalia > Rodentia > Muridae > Rattus > Rattus norvegicus. Next base: position 112,640,596 of record NC_141543.1, read on the forward strand.
CACAGAGACAGAGACACAGAGATACAGACACAGAGAGGTAGAGAGACAAAGACACAGACACAGGCAGGCAAAGAGACAGAGACAGAGAGATACACACAGAGAGACAGAGACAGGGAGATGTAGACACACACAGAGAGACAAAGAGAGACACTGACATGGAGAGGGGGAAGAAGAGTTAGAGAGACAGAAAGATACAGACACAAACACACAGAGACAGAGAGATACAGGTACACAGAGAGACAGAGAGGCAGGGCTGCTGCTGCTACTAGTACTACTACTACTACTACTACTACTACTACTACTACCACCACCACACACACACACACACACACACACACACACACACAGATCCCTACGAGGTTACTATAGATATATGTAGCAGACAGGGATAGAAGGGACAAGGAAGACCACCTGGTCCTCTCCCAGTCACACTTTCTGTTAGTAATCAGGCAACCGCACTGGCCTGCTCTCAGGGACCTAGCAGCAGCTTACATCATGACTTGATGCTGTCAGGTGCAACAGGAGGGTGCTGTGCATAAAAGTGCCTCCAGCCACCTCAGATCTCTCTCTTATGTTTCTCTGCCTTCTCTCTTGTCTCCCTCTCTTGTGTCTCCTGTTCACGTCTGTCAGCCTGACTGTCAGTCTGTCTGACTGTCAGTCAGTCTGCCTGTCTGCCTCTATTTCTCCCTCCTGTCCCCACTTCAAGACAGCTTTTTGCTCTCCCCTCCCCTAGTAAACCTCTTAGACTAGATCTGTTGCCTGGTGTAATTTCTAGGACATGCCTTGCCACAGGCCCGTCAAAGGTACCCCGCTCCTCTCCGAATTTCATTTTATTACAACAAACAACAAACTCCTCCTGGGTCCCTGGAAATAATGCTGCCTGAAGACAAGCATAGATGGATGTCCTTCCTTCATGGGACATCTTTGTATTGTCCAAATGGGCCTAGGTGAGGGCCAGCTCCCTCTTCCTTGACACTCATCCAGCTAGGCTTCATCCTCTTTCCTGATCTTTTTTCCTAGTAGGGAAAACGAGGTGTGCAGGGTGGACCAAGGGAACTGTGTTGGTGGAGGTAGGCAGGATCACTCTGCTTTCTATAATGTGGAAACTCTCAGGGCACAGACTCAGTCTGGTCCCTCCACATAGGGGGAGTCCTATCTGATCACACTGTTCCCACTTCTGCTCTATCTAGCCACCAGAGGGCAGGCAGCCCTTCTTAGGGCTGCAACTGGCCTTGGACTCTGCCTCTCTGTGCTAGAGTCCTCTGGTCTGTCTCTGCCCAAACTTCAGTGCCAACCCTTCCCAGGACCTTCCCTGTCTCCAGGGTTAAGTTTCTAGATGGTTCCTAGAGAGTGCTATCCTAGAATCGAGACAGGATGGTCCCAGTGTCCCCAGAGTGGTGGAACTATTCAGTGACCATATTAAGAAACCTTCCAGGAGCTTTTCCAAGGGCAGCGAAGGCAGGGCTGCCCTGGGGGCAGTTCTGGAGGATTCCAGATCAGGGGAGGTGGGGAAAGAGAAAGAGAGACAGAGACAGACACAGACAGAGAGAGACAGAGACAGAGAGAGACAGAGAGAGACAGAGACAGAGAGAGACAGAGACAGAGACAGACACAGAGAGACAGAGACAGACACAGAGAGACAGAGACAGAGAGAGACAGAGACAGAGACAGAGACAGAGAGAGACAGAGAGACAGAGACAGAGACAGAGACAGAGAGACAGAGAGAGAGAGGTGTGTTGCAGGTATTCTAAAGCCTGGATATTGTGGAAGGAAGTTCACAGGGAGTGGTGGACCATGCTGTCCTGTGAGATGCTTGTCCTCAGTCTCCTAGAGCTAGGCTCAGCCTCAGGCTCAGATGATGAGTAGTACCAGGGTACTGAAATGGGGTCGGAGACTTCGGCAGCTAAAATGGACCCAAGAGGAACATGAGAAAACCTAAAGATGTTTAAAGAAGATATCATGACTCGTGTCAGACGTAGAAAAACAAGACTCTCTAGGAGGAAGAAGGTTTTTCATCTCAGATATCAGGGGCTGACTGAAACAGACAAGCCCAGGGGAAAAGGGACACCTGGCCTAGAAGTGGAATGAACACTGAGAGAAGCTCAGGGAGGTGTTGATGCTTAAAGCTGTCCCAGGATACAAATGGCATCCTGGGGAGTGGGATGAGGGAGACGGCTCTACTCCTAAGTGCCCGACTTTTTCAATGTCTTGGGGGATGACCTAACTGGGACCATGTCCTAGGGTTACCCACTCAGTCTCAGTGACCAGGACCACGATGAAGATAGTCAGTGTATCCCTGGGGTTCCAAGGCCAGTGGTGGCAGATGCAGAAACAAGGGTAACTTCTGGGGATCCCTACTTTTCTTTACCCCCTCCCTTCCCAGCCTCTTTTGCCCCACAAGTGGTAGGTAGCCTTTTGGCAGCAGATATGAAGCCAGGAAGAGGAAACGTGACTGAGGTCCTACCCAGACTTGGCCTATTCTCTTATGAGGCCCTCCTCTCAGGTGTGAAAGGCCAAGGTGGCCTTTGAGCATTTGTGGCTGAAAGGCTGAGGTCTGTGGTCCCTGCATAGAGAGAAGGGGTAGAGTAAGAGGTGGGGAAAGAGGTGAATGGGGGTTCTGGAGGCAAAGGTCATTTCAGGGTGTGCTAGCTATGGCTCTGACCTTTTCATGGTTCTCCACACTTGAGTGAGAATTTGGGGCCACCCTCTGGATGTGATATGTACCCCTTTGCCACAGGTAGGGCTAAGAGTGACTAGCCTTGGCCCAGTGTGAGAGAAGGGGACTGAGCTTCTTCATGGGTCTCTTAGAAGACAACACTAGGACCTTGAAGGGGTCTTGTCAGGGCCACCCCTTGGTGCCTACTGACTCTCAGATCACATTAACAGGATTGCCTGAGGGTTCCTTTGGCTCCATCTATTCCAGAACGGGCAGAGAGTTGCTATCCTGTTTTCTGCATTGCTCTCTACCTGGGACCCACTGGCACAGGCTACCTGACACAGAGTAGGTGCAGATATTGGCTGACTCTATATGGACTTGACTTCTACAGCAGACTGGAGGAGGGTGGCCAGTGGGAGGAGGTGGGGCCTTCCTGCAGGTCTGCTGAATAAATTGGTGGACAGAGGGTGAGATGTCTCTGCCCTGGGATTTTGGAATATTCCTGAGGACTAATGGTGGAAGGCTAGACCTCTCTCTGCTCCCACAGATGACCCAAGTGGCAAGGCAAAGTGCCTAAGACTTGTAGGCACCCCTGGCCCTTGAGTGCTGTCTAATTTAGGACTTGAAAGGATGGGGCTCCTCTTAATTGTTAAGGCTTAAAGACAAGGACCAGGGCCCTGAAAATTGGGGCTAGAAACCACCTGGCTCTTTGTGGGTGCTTGGCCTGGTCACTTGCTGCCCCTGTGACCTGTAACACACTAATAGGTCGGTTCTTCATGGGCTCAGGGTATCTGAGATCTCCATGCTGAGCCCAGGGGATCCTTGTAGGGGGTCAGCATCTCGTCAGAGAAGCTATCCCTTCACTGATGATTTATGAGAGCTAAGATGTAGTTCTCCCACTCCATTTCTTTCTTGTGTCTATTGAGGATCTTGCACTCTAACTTGGGAGCTATCACAGCCCATAGGGGAGCAAAATGCGCCCAGTTTCTGGGGTTCCTCACAAATGCTATTAAGAGGGATGCTCATCTTGAGATTGTAGAGATTGTATACCTGGAGTGCATGGGCAGGGGTTTTCTAGGGGATGTGGTACCCGAGGCAAGCTGAGTCCCAGGCCTCGTTAGGTCACGTGAGGTGTGGTCAGGCTGGCAGGAGGTGGCTAGACCAAATTCTGCATGAGAGGTAAGTCTGCAAAGTTTCACAGACAAGCGAGGAAACAAAACAAGAGACCCAGGTCCCCTTGCACACTCCATTGCGTTGGCCTTTCCCAGAGTATCCCGGGACTACAGTGGCTATGTTTCAGCCTGAATAAATCACTGTGTGTTGTCAGTTCTTCCTGCTGTGGCTTTAGGACTACCTTCCTTGTACCCAAGGGAGTTTGGTGATATCTGGGGAAGGGAGAAGATAGGAATGTCTTCTTCCCATTAGGCAAAAATCACCTCTGAAGGCATGACTTCCCAAAGAAGCCCTGCTTCAGGTCACTTCTACGGGAGATCAAGGTGGCCCCTGGGCCCGGAGGGTGCAGGTGGGGTGGCTGGACAGGCACAGAAAGTCTCATCCTCATGACGGTGGTATGGTACAGGTGAGCAATCAGAGCAAGGATCTTATAGTCCTTGTCCTGTAGGGTGGTGTCTCAGATAGACCAAGCCTCTGGTATAGGTGCCAGGCTAGGAGGGGAGGTATAATCTGTTGGGATGAGAGAGAGAGAGAGAGAGAGAGAGAGAGAGAGAGAGAGAGAGAGAGAGAGAAGAAGAGAACATACCCCCCAAGAGTCAGGATGAGGTTAGGTCCACCCTCAAAAACCAAAAGTTCAGCCTCAGAAGGTAGATCTTGGAGTTCTGTGCTGTGTTCTATACCCTGAATTTGGCCTTAGAGAGAAGTTGAGGTTTTGGGTCTGGATAGGTTCCTCATGAGGTCCATTCTACAGGGTCAGAGCTAGCCTGGTGCTCTAGTCTCTGGGAGCTATTTCCCAAACATCACAGCAGTCTATTCTCCCTATGGAGGTAGAGATAAGATGATTGGCTGACCTATAATGTGGCTATCGTGGGCCTGTCGTGGGCTTGTAGAACTTGTGATCCACTGACAGGCCCTTCTGGGGCTCAGGTCACCTGAGACCTGGGACCTGAGTGACCATTGTAGTGTGAGCTAGCCTCTACACACACACACACACACACACACACACACACACACACACACACAATTTTAAAATTAGATCTATTCATTTTCATGTGTGAATGTTTTATCTGCATGTGTATAACACCATGCGCATGCTTGGTACCTATAAAAGTTGAGAGACAGCATTAGATCCCCAGAACTGGAGATATGAGTAGGAGTAGCTTTGAGCCACCACATAGGTACTGGGAATCGAACCCAGGTCCTCTGCAAAATCAAAAGTGCTCTTAATTGTTGAACCATCTCTTCAGCCCCTGCGAGCAGCCTCTTATCAGAGCAGCTAACCCATCACTAATGACCTGTAAGAGCCAAGATGTGGGGGTTGGGGATTTAGCTCAGTGGTAGAGCAGTTGCCTAGCAAGCGCAAGGCCTTGGGTTTGGTCCCCAGCTCCGAAAAATGAAAAGAAAAGAAAAGAAAAAAAAAAAAAAAGAGCCAAGATGTGGTCCCTACAGCTCCTGTTCTTCTCAGTTGTCTATGGAAGGCCTTGAATCTTAACTCGGGAAGCCTCCACACTGACCTGAAGAGCCGCCAATACAGAAAGGGTGCAGGCCACAGATCCCAGGAACTGCAAGAATGTGGGTCATGGGTCTGAGGCACACAGGCTTAGTGTAGGGACATTTGCTGTTTGGAAATGGGGAGACCAGGATCTTCCCCTGGATCAGGAGTCATAGGCAGTTGTGAACTGCCCCAAATGAGTGTTGGGAATTGAATTCAGGCCCACATTGAGGACAGTATATTCTCTTAACTGCTGAGCTGTGTATTCAGACCCAGCAAGCTGGCTTTGCTAATAGCAGCCCACCACTCATGGCTCTCCTGAGGCATGGACCCTTTAAATAATGTGGCGCTCAGAGCTTGAGCCTCAGAGCTACAAGTAGAGGAGGAATCTGAGGAAACAGGGGTCTTCACATGGCCTGTGGGACACTTGTCCATAACTGTAGATGTAAGCAGTCTCTGGATGCTGTCCCTCAGGCCCACTGTGGTACAAGACTCCTGCCTCTAGGCAAGTTGTCTAGCCACCATTTGCTGCACTTGAACACTGTGAATCTGTGAAAGAGTCAAGAAGAGCAGAGAACTGGGGAGTGGGATAAAGGTCTCATGCTCTGAAGAGCAGGCTGTGGGGCTGGAAGGGATGCATGACATCCCATGCTGCCCTGGAGGCTGCAGGGCTCTGAGCTCTTGTTTCTGAGTACTAAGGATTTGGGGCTTTCTCCCTCCACCTACTAGCCAATGAGTTGACATGGAAGGGTATCTGGCAAGATGTGCTTGCTGACCCCAGGGCTGCAAGGGCTGTGTTCTTCTCCTTCCCCTTTCTCTCTGCTTCGTCCTATAGCTTCTTTCCTCCCTTCTAGTGTTCCTCCTGTGCCCATGCTCACCTTAAACCCTGTAAGCGCCCCTCTCCATCATCCAAAGTCACAATTCAAGAGGCCATCCTGTACTTTGGGGCATTGTCCTACCGGGTTTGTAGATGAATCTGAGGAAGCCGAGTAGAAGTCAAGGACTGTGTCCCCCAGATTGGCCATGGCTCCTGTAGTGGAATGAGCAGCAGTGTATATGGTTGATGGGCCCAATGAAATCTCATTGGAGGAGCCAGGCATGGGCAGAGGGACTGGACACACAGGCATACCCACTTGGTGCAGAGCCCCTAGCTTGACTCTCGGGTCCGTATGAGGGTTCTTTGCCAAAACCAGAGTGTTTTATGAACCCCTGTGACCTGGTTTAGGGCTGTGAATTATCCAGCACAAAAGTCTAGGACCCTTGCTGGTGTTGAGGTACTGTGGGGGTGGTGTTAAACAGTGGAGGTCCTGAGAACTTGATGGGCCTCTGTAGACCCAGGAGGTTCTTCCTGCATCAGCCACCATAAACCAAAGCCACAGCCACAGCTCGAGCAGACAGGCGCCCGCTGGCAGGTTACCATTTAGGTGCCTCAACATCCTGGGGGGTGGAGATGGGGGAGGGGCTCCTGCTACTGGAAGTAATGAAGGGTAGATGGACTTTGTTACAGCCCTAACCCCTTTGGCCAATTGGTGTGGCCAGGTGGGGCTGAAAACCAGGTGGCAGCATGATCAATTGCTAGGAAAAAAAAATATGGGAGTTGAGTATACAGAGCATGCTTACAAATCCTAGCACTTGGTAGGCTAAAGAAGGAGAATCTCTTTGAGTTCTGGGTAAGTTTAGGCAACATTGTTACTTCTCGACCAGCTTAGGCTACAGAGTAAGACTCTCCAAAACAAAACATTAGGGATAACATTAACATCAGCTGTTAAGAACACTCATTGCTCTTGGGAAAGACCCAGGTTTGAGTCTCAGTTACACACACAACTGTGTGTAACACCAGCCCAAGGGATTTGACGCCCTCTTCTGGTCTCCATGAGCACCAGGGACACCAGTGGTGTATAGGCACAGGCAGGATAGAGATTAAAAAGTTAGAGCCAGGTGTGGTGGTATATAATTATAATCCCAGGATTTGTGATGTGGAGGCAGGAGGATTAGGAATTCAAGGTCAGCCTGTGTTATATGAGTCCTTGTCTGAAAAAACAAAAAGAAAGTATCTAGAAGATGGCCCAGTCAGTAAAGCGTTTGCTGTGGCATAAACACGAAGAGTATTTTATTTCTGGAAAGGCAGAAACAGGAGGATCCCTAGGGTTTTCTGGCAAGTTAGCCCAGTTGCTGGTCCTGTACTGGATGCTATCCTTGGGGATCTGAGGGGTTCTGGCCTGGCTTTGGCCTGGCCAAAGACTTGCAACTCTCTGAGGGAGACCCAGAGCAAAGTGGGCTGCTCACGTGGGTGCTGAGAATTGACCCTGGATTCTCTGGAAGATCAGCCAGTACTCTTTAATGATAAACCATCTCTCTAGCCCAAAATAGAGACAAATAAATCTTTTTAAAAAAGAGAGTCTTGGGGTTGGGGATTTAGCTCAGTGGTAGAGCGCTTGCCTAGGAAGCGCAAGGCCCTGGGTTCGGTCCCCAGCTCCGAAAAAAAAGAACCAAAAAAAGAGAGTCTTATTTCAAGAATCATATTTCAATGTTTTAGCAATGGCCATGTGTGTGAGTTTGAAGTTACACTAGTCAAAGGATTTACAGTTAAGGACATTTACATTTACTGTCTTAGGGTTTTACTGCTATGAAAAGACACCATGACCAAGGCAACTCTTATAAAAGACAACATTTAATTTGAGTTGGCTTACAGGTTCAGTCCATTATCATCAAAGCAGGAAGTGTGCCAGCATCCAGGCAGGCTGAGAGTTCTACATCTCCCTCTGAACGCTGCTAGCAGAATACTGACTTCCATGTAGCTAGGGTGAGGGTCTTAGAGCCCACACCCACAGTGACCCACCCACTCCAACAGGACCACACCTTCTAATAGTGCCACTCCGTGGGCTGAGTATATACAAACCATCACACTTACTTTTATCTAAGAAACTTTACTAAGTGAGGTCATCAGTGGCGTATGAGGTGCAACCTGCAGGCGATAGAGGGTGATAAGCTTGAAAACAGTTGAGGGACATCCAACGGAAAAGAACCTCAAGACCTCTTTTCAACAGTAAACAGATTCACTATCTTAATGTGAGATTATCAGCGAGGTATCGATTTACAGATGAGAAAGGAGTATCCTAAACACAACGATCACAAACATTTTGACCTTCCGCACAGTTCTCTGCTACTTTAACATTAACAAAAAAGGGTGTATTTATTCTCTGGGCGTGAGTGTTTTGTTTGTATGTTCATTTGCCATATGTGTGCCTGGTGCACGGGGAGGTGTGAAGAGGGGTCCGCTGGAACTGGAGTTACAGATGGCTGGGGGCCAGGGACTGAACCCAGGTCCTTTGCAAGAGCAGCAGGTTCTCTTAGTCACTGACCTTCTCTCCAGTCCTAATTTTAATGTTTTTGTTAGAAACATCGCTCTCAAAAAACAAAACAAAACAAAACAAAGAAACAAACAAAAAACCCAAAAAAACTCATAGGACTCCCGTGGGCAGTCATCACTGTGATTTTTGTTAGCTGTGTTAAAATTCTTGATGCTCAGTGGGTGAGAAACCTAAATCTGGTTCCAAGGTTGGGAATGGGAGTGTGCTATGTGACGTGTGTCATGCACGCACACACTCACTCGCGCATTCACTTGAGTACTCACGCATGTGGTCACGAGGTTAACTTCCCATGATGCAGCCGCCTATGACATCTGTGACCACACCATTCTTTTACTATTTCTAGAATCTCAACAAACATCTTCCAGAATTCCTTGTGTGTGTCATGAGCAAAGCCCATGTCTGAAAATCTCCACTAGGTTGCACTTTATCTGGGTCTCCTAGACATATCTCTGTTGAGTCAGCATTGAGACTTCCTATCTTTACTCTAGAACCCCATGGAATTGTGGTCAGCTGATGAGGGAGAGAGAAGGGTGTGAAATCACCCAGCAAAAAATAGCTGAATGGACAGACAAGGTGGCATACATCTCTAAAACCAGCACTTGAGAGGCAAAGGCTGGAGGATTGATCTGTGAATTCAAGGCCGTTCAACATAGAGAGTTCCAGGAGAGTTAGACTTACATAGAGAGACCTGTGGGGTGGGTGTATGTGAGGGACGGAGGTGTGGGGGTGTAGGGTGTGGGGGTGAGGGTGTTGTGGTGGTAGGGGTGGTGGTGTTATAGGTACACCTATATTGTTAGTTCCTGGATATTTTTATGTTTTTCAGAATAGTTATTTTTAAAGTAAGCTGAGGTTAAAAATGGATTGCATTACAATTAATTTGATACAACCTAAAGGTTTAAATCCACACTAAGAATATATAAAAATAAACCTGCTGCTGGTCTTACCCTTTGAAAGAAAAATTTATCTATCTATCTATCTATCTATCTATCTATCTATCTATCTATCAATCATCAATGACAGCTACTCTTTTTTTGTAGTCATAGTTTCATAGTTTCCCAAGGAGATGGAGATGTACAGAAGTTACAATGCTATTTTCATTTTTAGTAATCTATATTTTAGTTTTTAAAGTTCATAAATTCAAAGTTATTCACACAAATAAAAGTTCTTGGGCTGGAGAGATGGCTCAGTGGTTAAGAGCACTGACTGCTCTTCCAGAGGTCCTGAGTTCAAATCCCAGAGACCACATAGTGGCTCACAACCATCTGTAATGGGATCTGATTTTCCTTTCCGGTATGTCTGAAGACAGCTACGGTGTACCTATATTTAATAAATAAATGAATAAAAAATCTTTAAAAAATTCTTCCTTGCTCTTTTCTCTAAAATTTTATAACTTATAATCTTTTCTTTGAACTATAAGAAATATGTACAGGCTCCTAAATTGTATATGTTGCTCTTAACCATTGAGCCATCTCTCCAGCCCTTATATATTCTTTAAAACATTAACTTTGGGGGTTCTTTCTCATATTTAAAAATATTGAAATAGAAAGATGGCCCAGTGTCTAAGATCAAATTCTGTTCTTGCAAAGAACCCAAGTTTGATTCCCAGCACTGTGGCACTTACTTTTAATCCCAGTACACTGGAGGCAGAGACAGGCGAATCTCTGTGAGTTCAAGGCCAGCCTGGTCTACATAGCCAAGTTCCTAGATAGTCAGTGCTGCACAGAGAATCCCTCTCTCAAAAAACCAACCAACAATCCAGCCAACTAACAAACAAAATGGGATGGATGGATAGTTCAGTTAGCAAAGTGTTTGGTTTGCAATTACAAGGACCTGAGTTTCATCCCCAGAATCCACATAAAAATCCAGGTATGAAGCCCGGTGGTGGTGATGCACTTGGGAGGCAAAAGCAGCCAGATCTCTGTGAGTTTGAGGGCAGCCTGGTCTACAGAGTGAGTTCCAGGACAATCAGGGCTATGCAGAGAAACTCTGCCTCAACTCTCCTGCCCCCCCCCACCAAGAAAATAAAAGTCCAGCATGGTGGCAGTACAAAGGTAGAAACAGCAGGTATCTAGAACTGGAGGAGCAGCCTACCTAGCCTAGCTAGTAAACCTCAGGCCAGTGAGAGAACTTACTTCAAAGACCCAGTGAGATGGTGCCTGAGGAGAGATACCCAAGGTTGACTTTTGGTTCCCATATGTGTACAGTTACACAAACGTTCACATTATAATTTTAATTTGATTCTAAACAAGTAGCCCAGGCTAGTCTTGAATTCACTATGTAGCTGCAGATGGCCTTGAACTCTTAACCCCTCTTACTCTACCTCCCAAGTGTTGGGTTGCAGGTATGTTCTACCTCACCAGGTGGCACTGTGATTTTGTGTTTGTTTTCTTGGTGCAACTTCTCAGCCTGTGCATGTTCGGGCCCCTCTGCATGCCTAGAAACCTAGGAAAGTCTTTGTGTATTCTTCATTCCCAGTTGGCCTGAAGGTGAGCCTCTCCACGGCCAGCGCAGCAGGGGCCTGGTTTATAGACCTTGGCATTTGCTGAATTGGAGAATATATACAGGCATGATAAAATGTGGCTGTCTGTGGTGGTATAATTAAGAATCATTTTCAGCAGGTTTTAGTGGTGCACACTTGTAATCTCAGCATTTGGGAGGCAGTGTGGTTACAGATGAGACACCAACTACATCATGGAAAATGAAAGCCTGTGCGTGTGTGTGCGTGTGTGTGTGTGTGTGTGTGTGTGTGTGTGTGTGTGTGTGTGCAGGTGTGTATGCCACAATGCATGTATGGAGGTCAGAGGGAAATTTGTCAAGTCTGTTCTCTCCTTACACTATGTGGGGTCTGGGGATTGAATTTAGGGTTTCGGGCTTGCTGGTAAATGCTTTCCCCCACTGAACCAGCTCACCAGCCCTACATCTTCAGTTGAATTTAGTTGATTAATTAACTAACTAATTGTACTGGGAGTTGAACCAAGGGCATTGCTCATTCTAGGCAAGCTCTACCACTGAACTATATAACCTCAGCCCCCAGTCTCACCAAGTTATCCTTACGCTTACTCTGTAGACCAAGTTACTCTTGAACTTCTGATCCTCCTGCCTCAGCCTTCTGACTATCTAGAACGACAGGTCTGTGCCACCAGGTATATGGCTTCTTCTTTTTTCTTTTCTTTTTTTTTTTTTTTTTTTTCGGAGCTGGGGACCGAACCCAGGGCCTTGCGCTTGCTAGGCAAGTGCTCTACCACTGAGCTAAATCCCCAACCCCGGCTTCTTCTTTTTAATACCCTGATACTCTGACTTTCCAGGGTTTCCGCACAGATAGATCTCTGGAGCAGCAGCTGTTTCAAGACCACAGACTGCTGGGAAGGCTGTGAGGAGAGCAAGGGATGGACTCACACAGAGAGGGGCTTCGTGAGCACCAGAAGGAAGAGTTTAGGGTGGATCTGGGAAACGGCTTCCTTCCAAGGCATACTCTAGGGTCCTGTGTCATGAGCTGGGTAGGAACCTGCAGCCCAGGTGAGAGAATGGCTAGTGGGGGCTTGGGTCCTTCCTGGGTGGAGCAGATCTAGATTTTGGCACACAAACCTCAGGTTGGGTCCAGACAGAGGCCAGGCTGAACTTCAAAGATAGTGTACAGGCCTCAGGTCCTCCTCAGATGTTAAGACTGGAGCTGTCACCTCTCTCTTATCGTGGCCACTCTCCTGCTTTGTGGTTTCTTGTTTTTTCCCTTGTAAGAAAACCAAGATAGTCTCTTGCCTGGTCTGACTTCAAGTGCACTTTCCTTTGTGTCTGCTTACAGCAAAGAGCTCTGGCACTTTCTGTAAGTTCATGAGTTGCATGAAGGATGCTGAGCTCGTAAACCTCATCCTGCCTCTCACTGGTCAGGGCCTGACACAAGTTATGATTAAAATACAGCTTCACACGATCGGGTGGTAGTGTGGGTATGACTATTGGATCCTTTGTTGACTAGCTCTGTGAATTGGAGCTGCAGTGGGGCTTAAAAATCTCCCCCAAAGCCAGGCATGGTAGCAAACACTTGTAATGCTAGCACCTGAGAGGCTGAAGCAGGAGATTGAGGATGAGGTCATCCTTGGCTACATACATACTGATTTGACTCTCTGTCCTCCTTATGCTGCTCTGTAAAATCTGCTTTTTAAAACCATGGATTTAGGGGTCGGAGATTTAGCTCAGTGGTAGAGCGCTTGCCTAGCAAGCACAAGGCCCTGGGTTCGGTCCTCAGCTCTGAAAAAAAGAAAAGAAAAGAAAAGAAAAAAAACCTACGGATTTAGGGCTGGAGAGATGATGGCTCAGCGGTTAAGAGCACTGACTGCTCTTCCAGAGGAACTGAGTTTAATTTCCCAGCAACCACATGATGGCTCACAACCATCTGTAATGGGATCTGATGCCCTCTTCTGGTGTGTCTGAAGACAGCTACAGTGTACTCACATACATATTTTATGTATAAAATAAATAATTAAAAAAAACTATGGATTCATCTGTCTCTGTCTATGGTCATGGTGTCCTCAGCTGCACAAATTTTACGTTTCCAGATCACATGTTTGCATGGTGCTTATATCATTGAATGTTTTATTTTATTTTTTAAAGCATATTTATTTATTATATATAAGTACACTGTAGCTGTTGTGAGCCACCATGTGGTTGCTGGGATTTGAACTCAAGACCCCTAGGAAAAGCAGTCAGTGCTCCTAACCACTGAGCCATCCATCTCTCCAGTCCGTTTTATTTTATTTTATTTTTTAACCACATATAAACTAATGTGTTTTCATATGGCATTTCCACACTCGGCTAAGTTTAGGTTGATTCTCCCATGTTTCCTACCATCCCCCGTCCCGCCCTCAGTGTACCCTTCCACCCCCAATATCCACTCTCTGGATTTTAGTGTCTTATTAACCCAACCCTCTCCTTTCAAGTGTTTGACCTCCCTCTATAGGATCCTTTCTAGTCTCGTAGGTTCTATCCGCACAAATACGCAAATATAACAGTTAGAAAGCAGAGTTTGCATATGAATGAGGGCAAGCAGGTGGCCTTCTTTCTAAGCCTAGGTTTCATCACTTAGAATAGTACTTTCCAGCCATTTTCCTGCAAATTTAATAACTTTGGTTTTTTTTTTTAAATGGGAGAATAGAATTCCACTATGTCCTGTCCCGCCTTTTTGTCATCTGTTCATTTGTTGGTGGACACGTAGGTACGTTCCATTTCCCTTCTATTCAGAAAAGCATAACCATAAACATGGATAGGCCAGTGTCTTTGTAGTAGAATACCTTTTGGTATCTGCCCAGTGTGGTGCTGCAGGTCATGCTGTGCCTCTAGTTTTAGGATTAAAAAGAATATTTAGATTTATTTTACTTGTATGAGAGTTTTGCCTGCATGCATGCATGTGTACCACGTGAGTGCCTGCTGTCTGTAGAGGTCAGAGGAGGGTGTCTGATCTGGAACCGAAGTTACAGATGGCTGTGAGCATCTATGTGGATGCTGAGAACCAAACTTAGGTCCTTTGCGATAGCAACAAGTGCTCTAAAAATAAATCGTGGGTCCGAGTTCCGCCCAGCCACTGGGGTGCTGGGCACAGTCTGCTGGGGAAGTGAAACGGGGTGCGGGGGGCGGGGGACTTAACTGGGCTTATCCCGCGCTGCTGCTGTTGGGTGCTGGACTTTAGAGAAGCATGGAGACACTGTTCCAGGGGTGGGAAAGTGCAGTCCAAGATGCAGGGGGACCGAAGCTGGGGTTCCCTGACTCCTGGATACCTAGTCACCCCTAGGGCGCCACACGGAGAAGTTAGGAATGAAGTGTCAAACTCCTGAACATCCAGGCATCGCCGAGCTGAGCAGAGTTGGGGGTCACAGGCAGGCTGAGAATGGAGTCTAAGTGGTTTCGATGGAAGAGACAGTCCATGCTTATCCATACCATTTATTGACTATTCATCATGGAAAAGGGATGCATACTAACTTCTCAGGGTAAACCAGAGATTAAATACCTTCCGTGGGAAGGAATGTTGGAAAAGGGAAGCTTATCGGCTAAACCCTCAGGGCCTCTAGGTGCCTCATTAGCATGGAGATCTTTGTTTCAGGTTATGTGACCGTGGGCACTTGTTCCACACCAGGAATCTGGCAGGAAGCAGGGAGGTGCCTACGGTCTCGAGTGTGTACCTGGGTGCCGGGGTCTCAGACTGCTCTACCTTACCAAGTTTCCTGGCATGGTCCATTGTCCCACACTACACCACTTAACCATCTCTCCAGCCCCAAAGGTTCTTTTTTGAGAAGCCCTCACAGGGGCTCCGCTAGTTCATACTCGCAACAGTGAGTATCTTTCTCCATATGCTTAGTAATATTTGTTGTCTCCTCCTCCTCCTCCTCCTCCTCCTCCTCCTCCTCCCCCCTTCCCCCTCCCCCTCCTCCTCCTCCTCCTCCTCCCCCCTTCCCCCTCCCCCTCCTCCTCCTCCTCCTCCTCCCCCCTTCCCCCTCCCCCTCCTCCTCCTCCTCCTCCTCCTCCTCCTCCTCCATTATTGGCAGTATTAGAGATTAAACCCTGGGTTTGATGCATGCTAGATGAGTGTTCTAGCACTGAGATGACTTTTATTTTCTCGATGACGGCATTTTAGATTGGGGCGGGATAGGATCTCAAAGTAGTTTTAGTACACATTCCCCTGATGGCTGAGGATGCTAAACACTTAAGCATCTGTTGGTTATTTCTATTTCCTTTTGAGGATTTCCAATTCAGCTGATGATTAACCTGTTTAATGATTGGCAGTGTGGGGTTTGTTTTCGGTTTGTTTTTTTTTTTGTTTTTTTTGTTTTTGTTGTTGTTGTTGTTTTGCTTTTGGTGTTTAATTCTGCACTTCCTATTATAGCTTAGATATTAGCCCCTTGTCTGAAATACAGCCGGCAAGGGTTCTCCCACTTTACAGGCTGTTTATTCCATTGATATTTTCCTTTGCTGTGCAGAAGCTTTCGGATTTCATGTAATTCCATCGAGGCTGTTTTCTGTGCTACTGGGGTTCTGTTCAGAAATTCTGACCTAAGCCAGGCATGATGGTACACATTGTTATCCCAGCACTTGGAGGGCTGAAGCAAGTGGCTCTCTGCTGAGCTGGAAGCCAGACTAGTCTATGTAGCAAGTTCTAGGCCAACCAGGGCTACAAAGTGAGACCTTGCCTTAAAAACAAACAAACAAACAAACAAACAAACAAAAAAACCCTTGTTCAAATCAATCTTGAAGCATTTCCCTTGGATTCTTTTTTCTTTTTGAGATTTAAATGTTTAAGATTTTAAGTTAGGTCTTCAATCCACTTTGAGTTGATTAAAAAAAAAAAAAGCAGGGCAAGAAATATAGTTCTGGTTTCATTGTTCTGCAGGTGAACACGCTGTTTTGCCAACACCATTTATTGAATAGCATGCATGCTCTTTCCAGGGTATGATCTTGACACTTTTGTCAAAAATTAGCTGCCCGTAGTTGAGTGGATCTATTTTTGGATTTTTTATTCTGCTCTACGTGCCTATTTTTATGTCAGTACCATGCTTTTGTCAGTATGGTTTTGTGGTATAATTTGAGGTCAGGTAGTGGAATTCTTTGCCTGTGTTCTTTATGTAGATTGTCTTTTGTGTTTCCACACACATTTTAGTATTTTTTCTTTTGTAGCTCTGTAAAGAATATCTGTGGAATTTTGATGGACAGTGGACTGAAATTAAAAAGAAAACACTTATGCATATACAAGTGCGCCTGTTTGAGTGTGTGCCTGGTCTGTGCAGATACAGAGGCCAGAGAGAGCATTATTTAGATCCAGTGGACCTGGATTGTAAGCCACTTGGTGGGGGTTCTGAGAATCAACTCAGGTCCTCTGGACAAGCAAGAAATGCTCCTATCTGCCAAGTCATCTCTAGCCTAAGAGGGAGTGAATCAAATGGATAGGTTACTTTTGAAAGTGTAACCATCTTCACAGTATCAAATCTGCTAATCTCACACCCATTGTATCTTTGTATCTTGCTCTATTGTATTCTGTCCTGTAAACAATGTATTGTGGAATCTTTAATATATATATATATATATATATATATATATATATATATATATATATATATGGTTTTAAAAAAGACAGGTATATTTTGATTTCATGGTAGTCACCTGTAAGCCTCACACCTAATTTTTCAGTGTGTCTTCTTAGCCTTTGTCTGTCTTATCTTTCTGATGTGAGAAATGTCTGGGCATGTTCTCACCCCCCCTTGCTCTCTCTACCTTTCCTCCCACCTTGTTGTGCTGCTACAATGTAGAATTTCGGTTCTATAGTGTTAGATAGGTAGATTCTGCTTCTGCTTTCTTTAGTCTTTCATTCTTCTAAAGCAAAAGCAAATGCTAGCTGGTCTCTTATCTCTGTTTTATTGTATTTTGACACAGGGTATTGTGTATCCCATCTGGCCTTGAAATGTATTTCTCCAGGAATGACCTTGAACTCTTGATCTACCTGCTCCTGCTTCCGGAGCGCAGAGACTATAGGTGTGTACCACCATGAGTTTTTGGGGTTCTGAAGCTCTCAAACTCAGGGCTTCATCACAGCAAGCAAACATTCTGCAAAATAATTCATGTTCTTAGCTTTGACTTTTTTTTTTCCCTTTTGTTGTTGTGTTTTGCTTTTTTGAGACAGGGTTTCTCAGTGTAACCAGCCCTGGCTGTCCTGGACTTAGGTGACCCCTAACTCACAGAGACCCACCTGCCTCTGCTTCCTGAGTGCAGGAATTAAAGGTGTGTGCCACCACACCCCCCTGACTTTATTCACTTTTATTTTATGCATATGAATGTTTGTCTGAATTTTGTCTGTGTACCATAGGTGTGCAAAACTTGAGAGTCTAGAAGACATTGGAGCCCTCAGGACTGGAGTGACAGATGGTTGTGAGCTCCATGCACATGCTAGGAATTAAACCCTGGTCCCTGAAAGAGCAGCCAATGCTCTTGGCCTGTACAGACCCAAGCTCTGATGTCTTATTTTCTGCACTTGAGCCTAGTCTGACTTGAATCCTGCTTCCATCCATGACGACAAGGTTTACTTTGGATGGTGTGTTTTAAGAGCTTAAACGCCTGACTATTTTGTTCTTAACTTGTGTACTTTAGTTGAGTCTTGTCGGCATGCATGGGGAGCCTGGCACCATGTGGGTCTGAAATCTCCTCACTGCTCTGTTCTCTCAGGCTCTCCCTTCCCTCTCACCTGTTACCCCAAGCTGCCTTTGGGGTGAAGTCTTATCCCACAGGAGCCCTCTGCTTGCTGTGAACCTTTCTTTTCCCATAGTCTCCACTGGCTGCCACCCCTTGGCCCGGGTCCTTGCAACAGAGTATAATATTAACAAAACATTAATTGATACCTTCAGGTTTGGAGTAAAGGAGGAAGAGGCATGGGGTTGTGGTTCTACGGCTCCCCTCTGTGCTGGGAAACCTTAGGCTGAGGCTGAGCTCAAGAAATTCTCAAAGTTCCAGCTGTGTGTGTGTGTGTGTGTGTGTGTGTGTGTGTGTGTGTGTGTGTGTGTAGGTTTCCCCTGTGGATGGGGCTTCTCCTAAGGTTTTTTTTTCCGCATGTGGTCTACCTCTCCTGTCTGTCCAAGCCTGAGTGTCTAAGAGAGTATTTGTGGGGGTATTGCCTGCCACATCTTGGTTAATCTTCATGGCATCCAACTACCACTTTGTCCCAGATGCCTCCACAAAGGCCCAAGGGCCAAAAATAAGGCTTATTTATTTCTTGAGTAGTCAAAATCTGGCACCAGGAGTCAGCAAGTCCCTGGTGGCACTGCTGTCTACTCAGCTCTGTCCTTGGCTGAGTCCCAAACCATAGATGGCTCCACTTCCTGCAGGGAGGTGGGAGGCACGGAAATGAGTGCAGCAGGGGGCCAGGTCTCAGCCCAAGCACATGCTTTTGTTAGTGGAGGAATAAGCCAGAATATTACCTAACATTCATAGCACATAGTGGTACTCAGTAAGAGGCTGGGTACTTCTGAGCCTGGGTGTGGAAGGGGACATAGTAGAAGGTCTCATTCCTGTGTACCACATATCAGAGCCTGAATGAGAGCAGAGAGGACCGTGGGAATTCAGCCTGGAACATGGAAGGGTCATGGGAAGGACTTTGAAGAACATAGGCTTGAGTACGGAGTGGCCAGAGAGATGTTAGGAGGAAGGATGAGGACCCTGGGGATTCAGCTCTGAGGATACATGGTGTGTTGGGGCTGGGTGGGGTCTAGTAAGCAATGTTTCAGATGACGAGGGCTCTGAGATGACAAGGGCTTGTGGCACGTCTGCTTATCTTTCAGGAAATTGCTTCTGAAATGAGAAGGGAAACCAAGTAGAGTTACTTCTCTGTGGTGGGAGCTGAGGGTCTGGGACAGCTCAGTTGGTGCCCCCTAAGTCTGGTAACCAAACCAGCACTTGAAGTAGACCCCATCTTCCTAATTCACAGGTGGGAAATGAGGGCCCAAGGACCAATAATGAAGCTTCTTTGTGGAGTTGGACAGGCCCTGGTAGTACCTGCTGTATACCTGGATCTGCCATTGTCTGAATCTTAAGACATAGATGTCTCTATTTCCTTTAGGGAGGTGGAGAGGACAGAAATTAGCCTCCTGGGCTTTGTCCCATCGTTGTCTTTTGCTATGTGGAGGCTCTGCTGGAAGGAAACTTCTGTTACTGCACAGGTAGAACTGCCAACATGGCCGCTTCACAGTATGGGAGGAGACTTTGTATCTATTACATCTCAAGGATGCTTGTCAGCAGCAGCCATGCACACCAACGGGCCGGGCCGGGCTTGAGAGCTTCAGAACATCAGCCATGCTCAGACTATTTCCAGGGACTCCCACTCCTGTGTTCTTTCACCTTTCCTAGTCACAGTTTGGATCCAGCTGTGGTGCTAAGTATAAAGGACTCAGCTAGAGCCACCCCGGCTCATCGTTGCAGGGTAGGGGACGAGCTTCTCGATACGGACATGATAGTCTCTCTCAGATCTGCAGAGGGTTGGTGGTCTCCAGATGCTGAGGAGTGGGGCTGCTAACACAGAGAGAGCGCTAAGTGACAGCAGACACTGCAAAGTCACTGTAAAGGAAAAGGGACAGTTGTGTACTGCTGGCTCCTTTCTGGTAGATTCTTTACCTCAAATGCCAACTTCCTATTCATGAACTCGTCATCTTATAAATTAAACATATTGGATCCTGACCAGTCTATTAAACAGATTTCCCAGTCATTGCTAGTTCCTCATCGTCCATTTTTATTTGAGATTTTTTTCTTTTTTTTCTTTTTTTTTTTTTTGGTTCTTTTTTTTTTCGGAGCTGGGGACCGAACCCAGGGCCTTGCACTTCCTAGGCAAGCGCTCTACCACTGAGCTAAATCCCCAACCCCGATTTTTTCTTTTTTAAGCACGCAGCTGACAACATTAACTTTGTCTTAGACTTGCCATTGTGGTCAGGCACAAACTTAGTCTCAGGGCTCACTGTTAGCCTCTGGATCAGTAGACATCTTAGCCAGGTTCTCTTTATTCCTGAGAGAGGAATCTTTGTGGATGACCCCTGGCTGAGCAAAACCCTGCTCACAAAGGCCTGCAGGGAGGACCAAATAGTGCTAGAGTGACTGGGCTCGTCTGAGATACCAGGGGTGGAGAAGACAGGGAAGCTGGGTCAGCCTGGTCAGGCCTAGATGGAGGACAGAGGGCCAGAGTTTAGGTTTAGAGGGGGGCCTCATGTCTTAGAGGCACCACTGAAATCTGAGAATACACATTTCCTAAGGGAAGCTGGTAGTGTTGTCTAGGAGGCCACATAGACCCAGGAGTGGCCAGATTGATAGGACTTAGGGTTGCAAGTAAGAGCGATAAAGGACAAAGGGACAAGGCTTGCTGGGGCTTATTAACAGAGGCCTTAGCTACCCCACAGGAGTTTTAACCCTATCGATTCCAGGAGGCTCCCATGAGCCCTAGATAGGGATCTATCTGCATGGTAGGCTGGGTGCTCACAACTCCAGTGACTTATGTGACTGCTTCAGGCTTTCTTGTCACAGTCACCTTAGTGACCACACAATAGTGTCATGGTGCACATGGTCTCTGTGAGGGCCATGATGGAAGCTTGGGGGGCAGAGGTCAACCTGGGTAAGGGAGGCTGAACTGGGGGACTGGTTGGCAGCACGGGATGCTCTGTGGAGAGTTGAATGGAGCTGTGGTCTGGGTCGAAGGGTGCCCCTCTCCATTGGATTCTACGATACCCCATTTCCCAGGTGCACAGGGCAGGGCTATTTGTTAAGTTCCCTACTGCACCACTGCTGTTGGTCACTTGTCCTCTCTACCCACCTCATTCTGTTGGCAACAGGGATGGAACAGAACAGCAGGAGACAAGTAGTGGCAGCTGAGAGTCTGGAGCAGATGCGAGGCTAGCACACACATGTTGACTTTGTTCTTTTCCTGGTCCTTCAGCTACCCTCAGGGTCCATGGTGAAGTAGATGGGGACAGGGCAGCTCACCATGTATCAACTGGGTACCCATAACTTTCAGTCTCCCTACCCACAAGTGGGAAAGTGAGGGTTCCTATCCCCAGGTGCAACACTGGAACCTGGGCTGGCCCCAGGTGCTGGGATAGTGCTGTGGTCACTTCACGTTCCCCCCTGGGGACTGAGACAAGGGCGAGTCCAGGAGAACTGCCACTTTATGCTGTTCTCACTGAGGGCTGCACTGAAGAAACCCAGTAAGGCTGATCCGGCAGGGACGTGACCATCTAGAACGGGTGAGGGTGTTGTCTCTGGCTCTCACCTGCGCAGATGAGCCGCTCTGTGTGGGGTGTCTGGAGTGCTGAGGCAGGAGAGCTCCCCCACCCCCACATTGCCTTCCTCTGCTCTCACAGACATTGGACACAGAACCCTGGAGGTCTGACAATCTGAATCCCTGCCCTCTTCAGGTAGGAGCTGGCTAGAAGAAGCCATGGTCTGAGGAGGAAAACAAGACGACAAAAAAGTGCTTTATTTATGTATTTGTTTATTTAATTTTTCCTGGCCAGGCTGTGCCAAGGCAGGCATCACTTTTCCCCTTCCAGCTTTGTCCTTGATGTCAGGGGTACCTGGCTAGGGTAGGTGACAGATTGCAGAGCCTTGTAGGGAAGCTTACAGAGGAGGAATCTCACCCAGCCAGAAACAGTAAGGGGGTATTTGAGTGCCACAGGAAAGGTGCTGGGGGAGTTAGGCTGGGTGGGTCAGCAGGACTGCTGTGAACTTTGCTGAAACAAGGCACGGGGCTGCGGGCAGAGGGACTCATTGGTACTGGTTGGGGGTACATGGTATCTTGCGGTTGCTGCAGGACATGTCTTCATACACGACGCACAGAGAGTCCTTATTCCCTGAGGCACACAGTTTCTTGATCTGAAAAGACAGCCTGTTGTCACCCAGACAGTGGCCAGCCTGGTGACCCAGGCAAAGTACCCCTGTCTCCAAGTAACCCCTTTAATTCAGCAACGTGCAGTTTTCCCAGACCTGGGGGACAGATCGATTTCCATTTGCACCTGACAGAATCAACCGTAGGCAGGGCCCAGGGCAAGCAGTTGTGTGGTCAGAAGAGCTGACCATCGTCAGGACCTTTCTCACACAGTACATGATGACTCAAAGACAAAGAGGCTTTGCATATCTTACATTCATAAAGATTCACTTACACTAGTGCATCTCAAATAGTGTGCACGCACACACGTGCGCGTGCACGCACATGCACATTATCTCATTTTGGGACCTGGTCAGAAGCCCCACATTCTCCCTCTAGGCTTCACTCTCCCATTCTGTGTCTCTGAGAGATGCCTCACCCTCATGGCTCCCTGAATCTTCAGCTTCTTATCATGTACATCCTGACCGATCTCTGCCTTAAGCCCATGAGAAGGGTCATTTTGCTGATAACAGCCCTAGGCTCACACTGACCTGCGTCTTCCTCAGCATGCTGCACAGCACCCCAAGGATCAGCCCGGTGAGGAAGAAGCTTACAGCAATGGCAGCTGGGAGGGAAACTGATGTCTGCAGAGGTTCCTGGGATCTGTACGCTTCATGGGATAGTTTTTCTGGAAAAATGAACAAAAAGCCATTGGTGGAAGACATGAACAGGTGTGGAGGGGATCCCCACCGGAAGCCTTAGGGTTCAAGCCCACTATGGGTACTATTAGGAGGCTTTCAGGAAGAAATAGGCTCTGAGCAGACAGCTTCAGCAAGTGCCAAGAAGGTCCCTAGCAACAAGTAGTCAGATGGGCAGATCTTTACCTTTCACCACAACCGTGGTGAACAAGCCATGGACACTGACTTTTCTGACGGCCTCGCAGGTGTAGGCTCCAGTGTCTGCCTCCTGGAGAAGGCTCATGATGATGGTCAGATTCTTCTGGGACCCAGAGAAATTAATTCGGCCTGAGAAGGCACTGTCTACTGTGGGCTCCAATTCGTCTTCAAAGTAAATCACATTGGAAGCCTGTGGCCAGATCCGCTTCATTATGAGCCCTTCCAAATCCCCTCTTGTAGAGCAGGTGATGTTGATGGACTCTCCCTCGGAGGCGATCACGACTCGGGGAGACTGATGTACCTCTATGAAGGACCAGCCTCTGTTAGCACTGAGCCGGAACACAGCATGTGGTGACTCAAACACGTTAACACATGTCTCAAAGACTCCATATATCCTACATTCCTATATGTCTTTATGTATTCTCAAGCATCTCTCACAGCATATGCACCATTTGCACACACACACACACACACACACACACACACACACACACACGCTCGCGTTCTCACTTTGCTGTGCACAGGGAGGGGCCGGTCAGAAACTGCACACTCTACATCTCCAGGCTTCACTGTCCCATTTTGTATCCCTGTGAGATACCTCCTCAATCGATCACACCTCTCTGCAAGAATGCTGTAGGGACTTGGGGCCAGGCCTATGGTCAATTCTGGGCTAACATGGCACTTTAGATGCTGTGGGGATTGCTTCTCGGCCTTTTGGCTAAGATCAAGTGTAGATGCTGTGGGGATGTTGGAGCAGCTCTAGGTGCTGATGTCCGGCCACTTTGACTATGCTCAAGTCCAGAACAGCTCTTGGTCCTCAGGGAGGGCTCTCTGCAACTTTGTTGCACCCAACACAAGGATTTCTTCCTTTTTGGCTACTCCCCACCTTGACTGTATCCTTTCTTTTTTTATTAAGTGACTCACTCCCCGGCAGCCATTGTCCTATCTCCTCTTTGCCTTCTCTTTCCAATGCTGGTTACTTAATATCCTCCTCCCTCATCATTTCAAGCATCCAGAGCCCATGGTCCTGTGCAAGAGGTGTTGGCTTGTGCATGGGATACCCACTCTTTCAGATTCCAGCCCTGTTTGTCCTGTCTGGCACCCATGCCAACCATTTTCCTGTGTACACCAGACAGAGTGCAAACCTCAGCATCTCACAGACTGAACACTATGCTGGTTTTGCACAAGCACTGTGCCTGGGAGCCTGAGCCTCCCATAATCTTATTGTAGATCTTTTGCACCTCACCACAAGACTTCCCACAGGCAGCTGCTCTGAAAGGGAACTGAAGAACAACGTTCTCATAAGCACCAAGGGTAAGTGTTAATCCATAAACTAAAGCTTTCAAGCCTCTGCTTTTCCACGGAGCTGGGACTACCTCAGGACTAAGACTCAGGGAAGTCAAGTCAGCGCCAACCCAGGCAGGTGTGTCAGATGTCCCCTGGGAGCCCTGCCTCGGGGATGCTTACCTTGGGCATCCAGGGGGCCAGGCAGGATTCTAGCCAGTGTAAGTAGCAAAGCCAACAGTGCCTGAGTCATGATGCCCAAATCCAGCCGATCAGAGCCAAATCAGCCACTCCAGTTGCAACACATTACTGAGTACTGTGAAAGACCACACCAACAACCCCCGGGAAAGAAACAGGGGCGTGGTAGTTCAATAAGATTGGTGGTGACACACAGAGGGAGGGGCTTCCTGAAGGTGAAGGTGGAGCTTGGTGGCAGCGGGCACAGCAAGTCAAGTGGAGGAAGGCACTCTAATTATACCAATATAATTAGCTGACCCCAGCTGTCCTCCTTGACTGGCTGGCTGACCGGTCCACCTCTTTATCATCCCTAACCAGGAGTCTCCACAGGAGACATCAAGAGAGAGAAGAAATAAGGACTAGTCCTGTGACCTGGAAGGAAAATTGGGGGGAATTTAGAGGATTAAAGGCCAGGAGAAAATTGAAGTCTTCCTCTGTGTTTTTGGTGTCATTTTCTTCTCTCTCTCTCTCTCTCTCTCTCTCTCTCTCTCTCTCTCTCTCTCTCAAGATTTATTTAATGTACATGAGTACACAGAAGAGGGCATCAGATCCCATTACAGATGGTTGCGAGCCACCATGTGGTTGCTGGGAATTGAACTCAGGACCTCTGGAAGAGCAGTCAGTGCTCCTAACCACTGAGCCATCTCTCCAACCCCTTGGTGTTTTCAGGTCTGTGGTCTCACCTGTTATTTGGACTCACTGGGGTTATAGCACCAGCCTGACACAGCATATCAGGTAGCCTTGGCTAGGATTGTCTTGGAGACCTGGGTGATCCTTCCTTCGGAGCAGGAATGAGTCAGACCTGCTAGGCTAAAGGGCAGCTAAGAGCCCCTTCAAGTGCAAATTGCCTTCTGGGACAAAACTGAGGACCCTGTGTCTGTCTCCCAGGTCAGGTGAGAGCTAGGATTCTTGCCAACCACGGAGTTTTACTGCTGGTACCAAAGCCAGTGTGTCACACTGAAGGGTGAGTTTCTGTGTGTGTCCATTGTCACATAGGGACCTAGAGCCAATTCCTCTGGGGGCCCTACTCTAAGTGGCCGGAAGATGTTTCTCATGTAAGTGGATTTGGAATGCTATGGTGTAGACAGGGGTGCTGTGTGGGGTACTGGAGGGCACATGGAAGAGGGACTCAGGTAAAGGAAGGTCAAAGTTGGAAGATTTTAGGAATAGAGGGCTGGGGAGGGACAGGTCACCTGTGTGCAACACAGGGGCAGCAGGTATGAAACTGTGCAACCTGAGAATATAGGAGAGAAACGTGAGGGGAGCTAGGTCAGGTGGGCAGTAGGGAAATTGTCACTCAGCCCCAGGGGAGAAGCTCATGGGAAGACAGAAATTACAGTAATAACATTCAAAGGCCTTAACCTAGTCTCCCTCCTAGGATTCCCGTGGCCATACAAGGGCCACATGGACTGGACTGCTACCACCTTCACAGGGCTGACCCTGATGTGGTCTTCATGCATGGACACTTTTAACTGTTTGAGGCAGCACGCCTGGAGTTTCAAATATTGTAGACACACACAGTCCTGTGGCCTGTGTCCAAATGTGACCCAGGGCGCCAGGGGAAGGTGATGACACAAACCCCAGTGGACTTTATTTTGATTAAGGAGACACAGACTCTTGTGCACCTTGGTGTTGGGCCATAGCCTCAGATGCACTGTAGTTATGGCTCTGAGGCCACTGTTACCAGGTAGGGCCTTCACCACTGGGCCATCTCACCAGGCAGTGTCTTCAGTTCAGGGCTTCATTTTCAGATCTCAGCTCAACAGTGGTTTTTGCTGTTTTTCGAGACTTGGTTTCTCTGTGTAGCCCAGGCTGTCCCAGAACTCTCTTTGTAGACCAGGCTGGCTGAGATCCACCTGCCTTTGCCTCCTGAGTGCTGAGACTAAAAGCATTCACCACCAGCCTGGCTCAGCGAGTATTCTGTGGGTTTGTTTCTAACGATCATATTTCCCAGATGATTGTTTTTTTATATCCATTGGTTTACTGTTCTTGTTTAACTATCAGAATCACAGACGCTTATCTGAAGATCCGGTTATGGTGGATGTAGGTGGCAAAATCACCCAAGCTCAGATTACAATAAGAGAAAAAGAAGTGGGCCCAAGAGAAACAGAGGGTGGAGATGGGGGTGGGGGTGGGGTGGAGATCTGTAAAGAGATATCCTTGGGGAATTCAAAGTCTCCAGAATCTCTTTGTTCCTTAGGGTTCCCTGTAAGGCAGGCCACCTCTGCCCCCTTGTGGTGAGAACCAGACAACATATCTTGGATCTCTGAACTCAAGTGCCCTGGGAACCTAACAGCTGGGTCCCCAGAATTTATTACTGTGAGTAATAAAATCTCCTGAAGCAAAGCTGGTGTGGTATAACCCTTGCAGATGCTGCAGACTATTAGGGAGTTTAGAGGCTCTGAGGTGAGGGATTCAGTTGAAGGGATGGTACACAATTGTGTTCTCTCTCTCTCCCTCTCCTCCCTCCCTCCTTCTCTACTCCTCCCCTTTCTCCCTTTCTCTCTCCACAGTCTCACTGTATCACCCTGTCTGGAATGGAAATCACTATGTATATCAGGCTGCCTCGGACTTATGGAGATTCCCCTACCTCTGCCCTCCAAGTGCTGGGATTTAAAGATGTGTACCACCAGCTATGAATGGCAGAGGCAGTGGACCCTGAAGGTCAAGTGAAGTGGGGAGCAAAACCTTGGGTTGTGTTGTACTTTCTGAGTTCTTTTATGGTTTTTCTTTTTAACAGCAGCTGACTTTCCAGAAGTGCTGGGTGAGTCCATCTCTTGTTTACTGTGGCTTCGCTCTAATGTGTGGCTTCGCTCTGTGGGCTCCTTTTTCTCTGAATTTTGCAGTGCATGTGAATGCATGGCCACACACAGGTTTCAATCATAGATGGAACGTGTCCAGTGTCCCTGAGCAAAGGCTTGCATAGTTATTTCCTCAGAACCAAAATGAAACTTTTCCTCCTTGAGGGGGGAGGGAGATTCATAAGTCTCTGGAAGCAAAGCAGAAAGCTCAGAAAGTTGTAAAAGTCGGGAGGCTCCTCTCCAAAGTTACAGAAGCAGTAAAAAAAATAGCAATGGAAAAGACTAGCCAGGCCGTGGTGGTGCACACCTTTAATCCCAGCACTTGGGAGGCAGAGGTAGTTGGATCTCTGAATTGAGGTCAGCCTGGTCTAGAATAGTGAATTCCACGACAGCTAGGGCTACACAGAGAAACGTTCTTTTTAAAAACTGACACATAGGAGCTGAAGGGGTTTGCAACCCCATAGGAAGAACAACAATATCATTCAACCAGACCCCCCCACCAGAGCTTCCAGGGACTAAGCCACCAACCAATGAGTACACATGGAGGGACCCATGGCTCCAGCCACATAGGTAGCAGAGATGGCATTGTCTAGCATCAATAGGAGGAAAAGCCTTTGGTCCTGTGAAGGCTTTTTCCCTAATGTAGGGGAATGCCAGGGCATTGAGGTGGGAGTGGGTGGGAGTGTGAGGGGGGAGGGGGTGAAATGTAAATACATAAAATATCCAAGAAAAACAATTAAAAAAAAAACAACCCAAACACACACACACACACACACACACACACACACACAGAGAGACAGACTGACAGAGAGATTCTGTTTTGGCGGTGGCTAGGAGTTGGACAGAGGCTCAGAGACTAATAAAACCAAAGATGAGCTCAGGGGAAACAGTTGTAGAGTCCCTGTGATGAAGAGACATGTAAGTGGAGGCCAGTCTGTCAGAGGATGAAGAATTCTCATGGCCACTTTTTCCTGTGTGGTATAGGAGGGATGGTCTGGGTTTTTTTTTTTTTTTTTTTTTTTTGTGTTGTTGTAGTGTTGGTGGCGGTTGCCTGCTCACTGTGATAGGTGGTAAAACATGCCACTAAGGCTGAGCCATCTGAGAACAGAGTATTTTGTGTGTGGGGTGGGGGGAGGGGGGAATCCCATGGTAGCTGCTTCCTCATGCTCCCTGGGACGGTTAGTGCTAAACTTGAAAGAAACTAGAATCATTTAGGAGATGGGCATCTGGTCGTGCCTGTGAAGGATTAAAATAATTCTATTAATTGCAATGGGAGTAGCCATCTTAATTCTGGGCAGGACCATTCCCCGAGCAGGAGATCCTGGACTGGAAAAAAAAAAAATGAAATGAAATAAAAAGATAAAGGCAAATTGATCACACAGAATCATCATTTTCTGCTTTCTGTCTTTGAGTATGAGGAGATCACTGCTTCAAGCTTCTGCTGCCTCAACTTCCCCACCATGATGGATTCTTCGTTGAACTGCTGTGCAGGATTGTCCTGAGATAAACTGCCACAATCTTAACAAGTTCCCCTGGGCCCACTAGCAAACGATTGTAACAGCCGAGTTTGTTGACTGTTGGTGTTCCCTGACAGGAGGAGGGGTGGGAAGGATTAGGCTTCCTAGCCCATGTAAGTGTAGCACAGCTAAGTAGAATCCTAAGTTTGGTGGTGGTTCACAGTGGATGTGTGAATACAGCTCAGTGCAGAGGGGAGTCCTAGGATGCTAGACTTGTTGCTCGGAGAGGTGCGTATGTGCATTATATATGGGTTTGGGGCTGCCCAGTGCATACTTAGAAATGAGGTGTGTGCAAGCCCAAACCAAGTGGAGTCCCAGGTTGCTAAACTATTCCCTATACTGCCTGCCCCATCCCTAGGGTACATTTTTAAACCAGGGAGACTTTTGTTATCCTGTTATTTCTGTTCCCAGCCCCTTTAAGTCACTTTCCCTCTCCCTTCTCCTAAAGGGCCATGATTTCCCCAAATGACACAATTCAACTCAACCTGTGCAGAAGCCTTTTGTGACTTTCTGCACCCCTGTGCTCCCAGTTGTGCTGACTTGCTTATCTGTTACTCCATTCAAATGGACTGTCGGTGTTAGGGTTTCTGTGGCTGTGATGAAACATTGCTGGGGAGGAAAGGGTTTATTTGGCTTTCACTTCCACATCGATCCTGTCCATCACTGAAGGAAGGCAGGACAGGAACTCAAGCAGGGTAGGAACTTGGAGGGGTGCTGCTTACTGACTTGCATCTTCCTCTTCCTCTTCTTCTTCTTTTTTTTTTTTTTTTTTTTTTTTTGAGCTGGGGACCGAACCCAGGGCCTTGTGCTTTGCTAGGCAAGCGCTCTACCACTGAGCTAAATCCCCAACTCCACTGACTTGCTTTCTTGAGGCTTGCTCAGCCTGCTTTATTATAGAACCCAAGACCACCAGCCCGGGATGACTCCACCCATCATGGGCTGGGCCCACTCTTACCAATCACTAATTAAGAAAATGCCTGTCTGGCCTGATCTTATGGAAGCATTTTCCCAATCAAGGTTCCATCCTCTGTCAGAATAGGGACCCAAGTAACAATCTCCCTCCCCCATCCATTCCCAAGGGACCTCTTATCTCACTTCCAAAGTTTTCATAGAAAAAATGTAAGTGCAAATTTAATTTTCTCACTTTATATTTTGCTTGCAAGTCTTGTCAGATGTTTACCTTTTAATCCGGGCTCCACCTGTGTTTAGGATACCAAGCATAGAGAAGAGTCCATTCCTGTGGGTACTCTTACCATACAAAGAGATCATTCTATTACACAGGACAAAAGGAATCTGACTCTCTTTCTCTCTGTCTCTCTTCTTTCTCTCAAACACCCCTAATGCCAAGGCAGCATATAAACATACAAGTCTCATAGGTATGTGCTTTCCACATGTCTGACAGACTCTAAATAAATAAATAAAAATTCAACACTCAATCAAGCTAGTCCTTACCCGTCTCCTTTCTTTCTTTCTTTTTTTTCAAATCTTTTTTTCTTTTATTAGATTTTTTCTATTTATATTTTAAGTGTTATCCCCTTTCCTGGTTTCCCCTCCAGAAACCTCCTATCCCACCCTCAACCCCCATCTCCTTTCTATTGTTATAAAGATTATGACCAAAAAAAATCCCAGGGAGGAAAGAGTTTATTTGGCTTGCAGGTCCTGATCACAGCCCACCACTGAGGGAAGCCACGGCAGAAAATCAAAGCAGGAACTGAAACCACACCCACAGAGGAATGTGGCTTTCTGGCTTGCTCCTTAGCTCCCTCAGTTTGCTTTTTCATCCAACCTAGGACCTCTGTCCAGCATGGCACTGCCCACAGTGGGATGTGTTGTGTTTTATATAAAAAAAAAAAAAAAGGAAAGGAAGCCAGGGGTATGTTTGATGAAGGCTTGGTATGGTGTGTGGGAAGGGGGTGCCTCTGCGGGCCTGTGCTGAGGCATCCTTCCCCCTGAGGTACTAGCCACAGGGTATAGTATAGAATAGAGTTTATTTAAGGCATGGGACACGGAGTTGAGGGAGTAGAGACAAGGGGAGAGAGAGAGAGAGAGAGAGAGAGAGAGAGAGAGAGAGAGAGAGAGAGAGAGAGAGAGGTGATGAAAGGTCATGAATACGTGGAGGGTGGGAGGGGAATGAGGAGAGAGGGGATAGAAGGTAAAGAGGGTAAGAGCAAGAAGAGCAAGAGAAAAGAGTGAAGAGGGGGCCAGTAGCCTCTTTTACAGTGAAACAGGCACACCTGGCTGTTGCCAGGTAACTGTGGGGCAGACGGAGCCGAGGAGAAAAGCCAACAGGATGGGCCCTCTCACATCAACCATTAATCAAGAACTCGCCCCCTCAAAGACTTGCAGACTGAAAGAGGGAGTTTTGTTTTTGTGTTTTTTTGTTTTTTTGTTTGTTTGTTTTTTCCATTTGAGTTTCCCTCTTCCCATTCGACTCTAGCTTGTGTCAAATTGATAAAACAATTCACCAGCACACAACTTGTCCTGGCTTGTCAACTTAGCAAGATTGTATCCGCTCTCAAAGGGCCCTTCAAATTCCCACTCTCTCTAATGAATAACAGTGAGTCCAATTGTGTTGGTTTGAATGAGAATGGGCTCCCACGCTCTGCAGCTGGTTCAAAAGAAGAGTCTCACGTCTGTCATTGATTTGACCTTCCTCAAATTTGAGTACTTGAATACTTAATTGGTAGACTGGGAAATATTAGGAGGTGTGGTCTTGTCCTGGGAAGTGTCACTAGAGGCAGGTTTTGAGGTTTCAAGAGTGGAGCCATTCACAATGTGTTATTTGCTTCCTGCTTATAAGATAGGAGCTCTCACATGCTGCTCCAGACACCTGCTGCCTTCCTTGCCTTTACTATGCCATCAAGGTCTCTAACCAACCTCTGAAACCAGAAACGGAATAAAACTCTTTTTTTATGTTTCCTTGGTTGTGGTATTTTGTTACAGCATTACAAAACTAACTAACTAAGTAACTTACAGTAACTAAGGTTAGGTCTCAAAGAAACCCAGGACAAAATGGCTAACTGAGTTGCCTATTAACCAATCAAAGGGGAAACCAGTCAGTCTCTCTGCAAGTACCTTTTACTCCTGGCTTCTCAGTATTTCTCTCTCTCCCTCTCCCTCTCCCTCTCCCTACTCCCCTCACCACTGCCCCCCCCCAACCCTCCAGCCCTTGTACTTCCCTTCCACAAACTTCTCTTTTTCAATAAAACCTAGTCATTTTGGCTACACACTTTCTGGGTCTCTTGGTCTTATTTTGGCTTCATTCCTGGACATTTCCATATGTTTGCCTTCTCTCTCCTCTTCCCTCTTTCGTCTCTTCCTTCCGTCTTCCCCACACTCTCCAGTCATCTCCTCTCTTGGCCTTCCAGATGTTCTCTCCCTCATATTTACAATAACACCTTCTCCTTAGGTCATGTACTGAAGGGAGCAAGATAACAGAATAAATTCCATTTTGCTTTTAAGACTCCATTCTAAGTTAACTTGCCCTTAGAGACCCTTGAGGTCTGAGAAAAATCATGAAATGTCCCTGGTAGTTGCAAAACAGACACAGCAGCTGCAACCGGCTGATAATGGCAGAGTGGGTTAAGAAAACATAAGTAGTTCCCAGGTTGAGATGCTCCTTTCTGATATAGCCAGGTTTAACCAGGTGCTGTAAACAATTAGCTTAAAGACCAACATTCCTTTACCCCCTCATATAACTCCAAGACTTGAAAACCCCTACAAACCCTGCTACCCCTAGATTTTGGGGCCACTCTCTTATTCTGTTACATTAGAAAGGTTTGTGGCCCAAGCTCGAGCTTAAATAAAGACTCATGTGCTTACATTAGAGTTATGCTTCCTGGTGGTCTCTTTGGGGTTTTGGCCATCTGGGCACAACAGTTCAACCTATACTGGGAAGATCAAACAGCCTCAGCACCACAATGCCAAATTCCTCCATTTTTATCCTCTCCTTGGAGCAGTCTTGATTTCTAGGTATTTCTTTCATGCCCTGGCTTTTTTAAGAATTAACTTATTTATTTATTTATTTATTTTATGAGTACACTGTCATTGTCTTCAGACACACTAGAAGAGGGCATCAGGGGGTTGGGGATTTAGCTCAGTGGTAGAGCGCTTGCCTAGCAAGCACAAGGCCCTGGGTTCGGTCCCCAGCTCCCGAAAAAGAAAAAAAGAGGGCATCAGATCTCATTATAGATGGTTGCAAGCCA
Source organism: Rattus norvegicus (assembly GCF_021556685.1). Lineage (NCBI taxonomy): Eukaryota > Metazoa > Chordata > Mammalia > Rodentia > Muridae > Rattus > Rattus norvegicus. Next base: position 112,673,594 of record NC_141543.1, read on the forward strand.
CCATGTGGTTGCTGGGAATTGAACTGAGAATCTCTGGAAGAGCAGTCAGTGCTCTTAACTGCTAAGCCATCTCTCCAGCCCTCATGCCTTGGCTTTTACTCTTGTTAAAATTACTAACCCTGGACTGGAGAGATGGCTCAGTGGTAAGAGCATTTCCTGCTCTTGCTTGGTTTTGGTTCCCAGCACCTGTTTGCTTTTTTTTTTTTTTTTTTTTTTTTTTTCAATACAGCCAGGACCACCAGCCAAGTGGTGGCAGCATCCACAGTGAACTGGGCTCTCCGGCATCAATTATCAATAAGGAAAATGTGCCAAAGACTCTCCCATGGTCCCCTCTTCTAAAATGACTCATTGGTATCAAATTGACAGAAAACCAGCACATCCCTCTTGGGTGGCTCAGAATCACTACAGGAACGGGTACCAGAAACGTGTAATTAGATTCTCGTGTTTATCATAACTTGTCAGTGAATTTGGCTATGAGATTATATGAGATTAGCTACACTGTAGCAGCTCCTGAGACCTTCAGGACCAGGTGGATCCAAAACTGCCAGGCTTGGTTCTTGCCTGGTCTAAGAGGGGAGGAGCTGAGTCTGTGCCAATTCATCAGGGGCAGTTCCAGCTGCGGCTAGAAGGAAAAAAGAGCAGACATCCGATTTATGAGAGAACAGTTCCGAGAGATGGTGCCCTGGAAAGGCCTTGGGTCTGGCTTTCTTGGTTACTAGTTCTCCATGGTCCAGTCACCTGCATAATTCTCCTTTTGGATTTTTTTTTTAACCTTCCTGTTTCACTTCCCTCTTGAAGATTACAGACCATAAAGCTCCAGCTAGTACTGTCTCAGGGATGTCAAGCAGTACCACTGTCCAGCCTCAACCTCTTTCGATAACCAGTCCTTCTCCCTCCAAAATGCAGCTCAAACCTGTTGCGGTAAATATTAAAAATAAAAATAACCACAGACCCTCCCTAGCTGGCATTGTCGAGCTATATGGCATTAGCGGAGTATACTCATTCATCCCCAGCAGCGGCCGGTTCTAGGGCACCATGCTACGATAACACCTCTAGCTATTATCTGGTCCCAGCGGTGACTGCCCTCCTGGCTCTCTGTCGACAAACTCTGCTCACATTCCCAGCATCTGCCCCCTGATGGTTATAGTATCAACTCCCAGCAACCCATTAAAATCAAAACTCAATCAGCTTGTAACTTAACAATCAGATTTATCTCAGTAAATTTTCACTCCACAAAACATCCACACAATAAACTCAGAGCCAATTAATATGATATAATTTGCCGTAGACAAGACAAACTGTCCTATAATAATCCATCCCTTATATGATATTCATAGCTACCTGTGGCTAGTTAAAACCACACAGAGAATGATCCTCCTTGTCCTCCTCCGTCTTGCCTCTCTTGTTCCTCTTTCTCCTCTCTCTCTCTCCTCCCTTCAACACTCTGTGCCTGCCTTACTTTTTCACTGCCCAATCACAGGCCTTGCCTTAACTTGTGCCAGCCCTCCCTGCATAAAGACAGCAATCTACGCAAACCCTGTGTGCTTTATGGTTCTATGACCCTACGTCAGATAAGCAAAACCAGACGGTATTCCAAAGCCCCTCTCCACTCCATAGCTGTCAAGAATAAGAGAGCCTGGGGTTGGGGATTTAGCTCAGTGGTAGAGCGCTTGCCTAGCAAGCGCAAGGCCCTGGGTTCGGTCCCCAGCTCCGAAAAAAAAGAACCAAAAAAAAAAAAAAAAAAAAAAGAATAAGAGAGCCTCATCTCTGTCACTGATTTGACCTGTGGGGTATAGGATCTGAGCACACTGGATGTGTCTAGAACACGGTGTTTTCAGTGAGATTCCAACGCTTGCACGGCACAACAAAACCAGGACGCCTCAAGACACCGGGAGCCAAACCTGGAGTTTGAAGAAACCAATGGGGACATCAGACAGACCAGGATTTGTGCGAAGAGTATCTCTCTTGGTCAAGCTGGTGGACCTTTGATGCAGAGGACGCAGAGAACTCCAGTAGTCAAATGTCTTTGTTTCATGTTGTTTTCCGTTATCGCTTTGACTTGTCTTGTCTTGTGGATGCTGTTAGGGCGACTGAGTAGACTGATATGCTGCTCCAGAGGTCACTCCTGAAACCGTGGGGCATTGGGGACATGGGCTATGGCAAGTCTGTGCACAGCTCTGTAACCTACTTACTGTGGTGGCTCTAAGATGCAGGCAGGACTATAGTAGCCCTCTAGGCATTGAATCCAGCAGTGGCTACCAAGGTGCACCCCCAACCCTTGAAATTACAACATTGGAAGAGATGAGGAAAATTTTGTCTGTCTGTTTTGAATGTATGAGCGTGTCCACTGCGTGTCTGTTTCTGATTGGTGTCCCTTGACTGTGTTCTGCGTTTCTTGGTCATAGTCTAGCTGTTACTGTCACAACCAGTAATGTCCAGGAACTCAGAATTTATCTCTGGGCTTTCTGGCCACTGGATCTAGTGAAAAAGGGATCCAAACATCATTCATGTGTGGATAACAAAAACGTTGTTTTGTGCCTTTCCACTTGACTAGAAAGCTGTTTCTGAAACTAGGCTATGGCTCTCCCTTCCTCAGACCCAGACGTGCTTCTAAAGTCAAGAGACAGGAAGAAAGGAGAGCAAAGCAAAACAGCTAAAGACATTATTGGTTTCATCTAATCGCCTGGAACTATAACATAACTTTTCTATGGCTAAAAAAAAATCTATAGGGGTTGGGGATTTAGCTCAGTGGTAGAGCGCTTGCCTAGGAAGTGCAAGGCCCTGGGTTCGGTCCCCAGCTCCGAAAAAAAGAACCAAAAAAAAAAAAAAATCTATAATATCCATAACAAAAGGTTAACTTTAAACTCATAGCATGGGGTTTGTAATGGAAGCTCTATTCACAGGTAGTTCTAACAGAACCATGTGGCACGATTCCACTTTGGGCTATAAGCCCGTGTGGCTAGTAGCCATCTTTGCTAGAGTTGCAGAAGAAAAATGTCCTATGGTTTCACCACCATCTTGGTTAAGGGCAACTATGTGGTATGGGCTGACCAAGGAGAGTACAGGCCTCCAAAGATACTTTTGAATTGGGATGGCTTCTATGTTAATTTCTGTGTTAATTCATGTCCTGTTTTAAAAACAAGGTTTATGAAAGACAGGGTTTAAAACAATGTTTGTTTAAGAGGTATGAATGCGGGTTGGGGATTTAGCTCAGCGGTAGAGCGCTTGCCTAGCAGGCGCAAGGCCCTGGGTTTGATCCCCAGCTCCGGAAAAAAAAAAAAAAAAAAAAAGAGGTATGAATGCCGCATTGCCTTGCATTCATATAAAAAAAGCATACTTTGTTAGCAGCCAAGCTTTGTAACATGAGACACCCAGGTGGTATTGGTTTTGGAGACTTTGAATCGTTTGCACTCTTGGAGCTTTGTTTTGCCTCACAGATTATGGTTGTGACCCGTGTCTTCTCTTTTGAAATAAAAAAGGTACTTCATTTTGATATTGTAGGAACACACAGTTGGGGGACTTTAAGCTTTTTTTTTCCCCCTCCGAGACAAGGTCTCACTATGTAGCCCTGGAACTTCCTCTGTAGATCAGGCTGGGCTCAAACTCATAGAGATCTGTCTGCCTCTGCCTCCCGAGTGCTGGGATTTAAGGCATGCACCACTACCACTCAGGTGAGATTTTAAACTTCTTCAAGAAGAAATTTTGGAGTTTTTTTAAAAAAACACTTAAATGAGGAAGAAAACTGGATATTTTTTAGGAACATCTTTAAGCATACGTTTAAAGATCTTATAAAAGAGTATAGGACACTTTAAATTTATAATATACTTTATTATATCTTTATTACTATTTTATCTTGATAAATAGATAAACAAAAGGCTAAAATTAGGGCCACAGATATGGGCACCAAACATTAAACACCAGAGACTGAGGTACACCTGTCTTATGATATAACAAGATAATAATCTAAATAGTCTGGTGAAGGGTCTCTCCTTACTTAAGGTCTACACAGGCTAACAGAGATTGATTTAAGAATGTATATCCAGGGGCTGGAGAGATGGCTCAGAGGTTAAGAGCACTGACTGCTCTTCTAGAGGTGCTGAGTTCAATTCCCAGCAACCACATGGTGGCTCACAACCATCTGTAATGAGATCTGATGCCCTCTTCTGGTGCGTCTGTGGACAGTGATGGTGTATTCACATATGTAAAATAAATAAAACCTTTATTTAAAAAAAATAATGTATATCCAACCTCCTTGTTTTTGCTAACATCGTTAAGCTATAGCTATTTTGGTAAACTGAGTCAAACAAGAAACTAGTATTCTATAATGGTTCACTATGTAAGGACCAGGAAAATAAAGTTGCTACTCTCCCTAGGGGCCGTATTAATTAAAACAAAAAGCTTCCTTTCAGAAATTGTTACTTTTATTAAATTGTTAAAGATGACTAAGCCATAATAGGTTCAGAACTATGCTCATAGTCCTGCCAAGAGCTAATGTAATTAATTACAGGAAAAACTTTATTTAGCCTTCTGTACATGCTTTCAAGGTGTAGCCTAAAGCAAGTAACTAAAAATTTTAGTTTGTTACTTAGTAGTTAATGGTCCTTGTCAGAGATCTGCTGAATATGTAGTTTAAGATGTTTAATGGAAAACATTTACTGTGACAGGAATCTCTCCCCCCAGCTCCTAGCAGTAACCCCCAAAGTATCTAAGAAGATAGTAGGGCATAACAGTCATGCAGACTCCGCCTGGATTGTGGTAACGCTAACCACTGGGCAAAGACTTTTCCATTGTCTCACTTGCTGCCAGGACCCGGCCCAAACTGTGGGCAAGCAGGACTCCTAAAGAGCTGATTGCTCTGCTTTGCTCAGACAAAGTAGGGTCAGTCCCCTGATATTCCTCTTCTACAGGAAAGCTGCTCATCTGGCCCACAAGCTGAAGACTGACGCTGCCCCAAGCCCCATGGGAACCACAGGAGCTTGGGATGACTGTCTAGGTAATGGATTGGTCTCTGTCATTTTAACTGATACATAAGCCGTTTGGATTATACTTCCTGCTATTTATCCTTCTCAGATCTCTGATGCCATCGACAGCTAGGCTAACTGTAGCCTTTGTCAGCTTGCCAAGAGCGGGCAAACAGTTCTTTCGCCCAAGGCTGCAGCCACCTTGCTAATTAGTCAGTTCATTAGTTAGTTAAACTACCCCGCCTCTTGTTAAGACAAGGCAGACAGACAGGTTTGCCTTGCTAAGAGACTTCGTATTAAAGGATAAGCAAATTTACTTTGCGATGACTGTTCTCAATAATAACTACTCGTGTCTCTGGTAAATTTAGATTTTTTTTTTCAAAAAGAGACTTAAAGACCCATGCGAGCTGTCAGAGGCTCAGAAAATGATTTAAGATGTATAAATGCGAGTTCTGATGTTATGAAATAATTTAATAATTATTAATAGTTATGCCTACAGGTATATGAATACTGGGACACGTTTTAGACTTCTTCCCCCCTCCTTCTATGCTAATGTTATACTAAGATTTTGAAGGTTCAGAGTTTTAACATTGCTCAGTGGAGTTGATGAATAATGGGAAATGTTTTAGATTTCTCCCTCCCTCTGCACTGCTGTTACACTAAGACTTCAAAGGTTTGGAGTTTTAGCACTGATCAATGGAGCTCTGATAATCACAAGCTCAAGATTTTAACTATCCTTTGATTATATAATTATAGACTAAAAGGTGCTTCTCATTCACATAAAAACACATATCTTGCCCTCTAGATTGAGAAAAAGACGTTTATGCTTTTAAACCCAAAGCTATAGTTTGTGCTAGGACTCAAAGTCGTGAGTCTGTTTCAGGTGTTTTACAACACGAACCTCAGTACAGATTAATTTTAATATATTTAAAACTTCCTTATCTCTTTTGTAAACTAAAAATTCATGTTATCTTAGGGGGTCAAAGAAGTCATAAGACTAGAATGCACCTGTCACACGTCAAGTCAATGGATTCCAGATAAGTACAGCTAAGTTTCCCCACATGTCTGTTCCTGAGTGTGGATTCTCTTTTCCCAGGTCCTGGAATTCCATCCCTTCCCCTATTACTTGGATTATGGGGCCCGAAAGTTCCAAATGTAAGATTTTTCCTTTAAGTTCCCAATTTTTAACTTGTGTTCTAGTCTATATTTGTCTCCACAGATTTCCACTTGGCTGACAGACACCACCCAGGAATCAGCTGCAGACTGCAGACCGCTGAGCCCTGGACTTGCTGAAAGCTGGTGTGAACCAGTCCATCTGATGTGATTGTTCCATGTCTCTTCAGCTGGGTCAGCTAACCAGATTCTTCTGATGACTTCCCCATTGCCCAGCCTTTGACTTGCCATTCAACCTTCCTGGGCCCTGAGAGTGGTGCCCTACTTTCAGCTGGAAGTTAGAAAATTGAACATGATGTCCCTTGTCCCCTAAAAGGTTGAAATGCTAAGTCCAAAGAAAACTTCCTGGCATAGGGGACAAAATGGCTACCCGGAAACTGGCACACCAGGAAAGTGGGCTCAGATTTATCGACAGGTAGATTCATTAACTGAAGTACTTCTACAATATGATTGGGTTCTTGGTCTGCTTTATATAGAATGAAGAGGTATTATATGGCGTTAAGGGGAAATTATTATTACTACACAAACCATTCAGGATTATAATCTGAGTATACTCAAAGAAGCATTACAAAAAGGGGACCCGAGGTACCTGATCGCATGGACCCAGGGCACATGGGGGAAGGGCCGGCTGGAGGAAGTTGGAAAGCCACAGAGAAACAGGGATCAAAGTACTAGGGAGGGGCAGATCACATGAGCCTGGCACAAGGACCTTACAGAGCCCTGTGGCTGGAGTAGAGGGGAAAGACACAGAAGGGAGCCTGGACGGTGCAGGACAGCGTTCAGTTTCAAGCAGAGAAAACCTGAAAAGAAAGAAGCCATGGAGGAGGAAAACAAAGTCAAGGGCTTCTACATAGTTTCCGGTGGCTGCTAAGCAGTCCCTCCCACTATGGTGAGGGTTCAGAGCTGACACCTGCTGTGACTTTATGTAGCAGCAGTCTTGACTGGTTTTAGGCAGTATGTAACAGTTTCAGAAGCCCCAGATGCATGGGCCGGGTGAACTGTCCCCAATGTGACCCAGGGCACGGAGGATCTGGTGGGCTGTCTTGGCTTGAATTGGCCCAAACTGAGCATCATGATGACACTAACCTTAGTTTAGACCAATAGGTACATGTCCTTATGCACCTGGGTTCAGGGTCACCACCTCAAAGCTACTATGGGCCCGATCTGGACCAGGTAAAGGGCAACAGGAAGCCTCCTCAACTGTGACCTTTAGAATTCAACATGCAAGTGTTTTGTGGTTTAAAAAATATTTATTTTATATCTACATGTGCACCCCTGATTGTACCAATTTGCACCAAATGCATGCAGGAGGAGGTGGAGGTCAGAAACGGTATTGCATCCCCTGGAACTGGAGTTTTAGATGGTTGTGAGCACCATGGGTAGTGGGAGCCAAACTAAGGTCTTCTGCAAGAGCACCAAGTACTCTTAATCTCTGACTCATCTTTCCAGTCCTGTTTTGTGGGGTGTTTTTTTTTTTTTTTTTTGTTTTTTTGTTTTTTTGTTTTTTTTTTTTGCTTTATCTGCATTTATTTATTCCCGTGCCATGAGTTTTTGTTCCTTTAGTTTCTTCTGGTATATCTTTTTCTTCTGTGCAGCCTCCTCTTCTGGCTTTGGAACAATCTGTTCCTTCTCAGTGAAGATCGTCTCGATGTGGCAGGGGGAGCTCATGGATGGGTTAATCCGGCCACGAGCTCTGGAGGTTCGTCGGTGCCATTTTAGGTGCCGTGTTCACCTGCATGTGTTCAATGACTAGAGAATCTACGTCTAAACCCTTAAGCTCAGTATTACTCTCTGAATTTTTAAGCATATACAGCAAACATTCAGCACTCTTTTTTGGCCACCGCCCCTGTGTCCAGCCCCACTGTTTGGCCTGGGCGCACCTACCGACACCACCATTATACCGCAGGAATGGCACACACTGCTTCTTTAAAGTGACATCCTTCAGATGCTCGGTGGCTTTGTGGATATGCATACCCTTGATGACCTGGGCAGTTTCCTGGGTGTTCTTAAAGTGAACATGAAGGTTGGAACCTCTTGATTTGCATGGTTTTGTGGGGTTTTCTGGGTCAAGGGACCATCTTCACAGATCACCTCTACGCTTACAGGAAGAGGAGTTTTGTGGGTTTTTTTTTTTTTTTTTTTTTTTGTTCTTTTTTTTTTTTCGGAGCTGGGGACCGAACCCAGGGCCTTGCGCTTCCTAGGTAAGCGCTCTACCACTGAGCTAAATCCCCAGCCCCGTTTTGTGGGTTTTTAATGTTTCTCAATAACCTGTGTATTTCCTAGCAGCCCCATGGCTTTATAGAATTGTTGATTTACTATATTTATTTAACAATTTGCATCATGAAGTGTTTTACTGAAGAATGAGTTATAGTGTATAGAAGATGAAATTATTCGAGTTGGCATCACAAGGAAGATAATGGGCCCAAGAGGAACAGCAGGTGAGGGTGGAGGTAAGTAGGAAGTCAGGGAGAGGGTCTACAATGAGAGAGGTTCACGAGGAGTTCCGAGGGCCCAGCTGTCCCCCTAAAAAAGCAGTGCCCACTAGCGGGCCTCTGCCCCCTCAATGAGCTCCTTGTCCCTGAGGGCTCCCCGCGTATAGGCCCACACCACCCCCTTGTGGTAGGAGTGCGGTGGTGCATCATCTTGGGCCCTAACAACAGGACCTGTGAAGGTACTGTGAGTTAGAAGACACGCTCTGTGGACCTGGAGCAAAGCTGGTACGGAATCTCCCACAAGCTCCTGAAGGCACCGGAGACCATAGGGAAGTGGAGTGAGTTTAGCAAGGAAGGAGCTCAGGCCTCCCCTTTAAAAGGCAGAGGGAATAAGCCCTGAGGGCCAAAGGCTGTGCTACTTGGAATTTCCCCATTTTGGTAAAAGTTGAGGAGCAGAGTGAGCAACCAGCGATCACAGGGGAAAGTGTGTTATTGAGAGTCAGAGAGAGGCCCAGATCATCGCTTATGAGGCCTGTTCCTGGTGACCTGATGTCCCTGTCTCTGCTTAGGACATGGTGGGATCCCGTGCCTCTCCCCAGGCGTCGGACATGGGTTACTGTGTCTAGCAAATACAAACAAGGCTCTTCCTTGCTGTTGCCAGTGGGTGGTGATATGTCCATGAATGTTCGCAGGGTAATGGGGGCTCCAGAGGCTCCAAATCCATGGTGTTGGCATTGCTCTGGATCCTCCAAGAATACAGATCCATTCTGCAGGGGGCTCCCCTCAGGATCCTATCACCCATAAAGCTTAGAGCCTCCTCATCTGGAGAGAGAGGGAGACAGAGAGGGAGGAAGAAAGGAAAGAAATATGAAAGAAAGGGAAGAGGAGAGGAGAGGGAGAAGTTGCCTGAGATCCTGGCTCGGGCCTGTGTAAGGCACAGATACTCCAGCACAGACAGCTTACACAGATAAACAGACACCACACACACTTGGGATAGTCTCAAATACTTTGATATATTTCAAATTCCAACAGAGTCTACGTTTTGAGTACAGGAGGGGCTCGGTCAATTTCCAGGGCATCCTCAATTAAAAACCACAGCTCTGCCCTCGGTGTGAATTTCCCTAGAGTCTTGGGAGGAACCCGAGGAGTACAGACCCCATTCTGACCTCTGGGTGTCCTAAGGTCAAAATGAGGGCTTGGGGACAGAGAGCTCCTGTGACCTTGTCCCAAGTCAGGGCTTGGATTGTCAGCCGTAGCCAGGTGAGGTTCTCTGTAGTCTGTTGTTTGGAGCTAACAGGGCTTCTTACGCATCTTTTTGGGGCAGGGATTGGGAGACTTTAGGGCAGTATCAGGTAGGGGCCACCAGGGGACCCATGACTCAGACCAGGTACTGGAATTTGTATCTGCTGGAATTTGTATCCGCGGAGCTTCAGGGAACGGCGGTGCTTGTACCAAGCAAATGCACTCATTCCTGCGATGATGGTGAGGGCGGTGATGATGATGACGGAGACAGCTTTTGTCTTGACTGCAGTTTGGGGCTCAGCAATGATCGGCAAGCTCTCTGGTTTCTGGTTGTCAGTGGCTAGACCTGAAACAGAGGCGTGAATGAGAATTGCCTTGCATTATGAATTCGCTCTGGTATCGCTCTACCCCTGTGCCTCTCCCACTCCTCGATGCTCCCACCACGGACTCCTGAGGTAGGAAAGGACTGTGCAGGAGGTTGGGGGAGCTATGGGTGGGGCTCCAGGAATAGGGGCTATGTGACCCGAGAGGGAAAACTGTGAAGGGCCTCTACCTTGGGAATCAGAGAACATGAGTGGTTTCCAGCCCTTAGCTTCTTTCTGGTCTTGGGGTCCTACCAGAGACAATGGGGATAGTGGCTGTGATGTACTTCGACCTTACGTCAGGAGGAATTCTGATGTTACCCCCGTGTCCTACAGGTTCATATGACTGTGCTGGATTGAACTGGTGTGAGGGACCACAGGGAGCGGAACCCAGAGGGACTCTACTGGGAAGGAAAGGGTCGGGAGGGCAGTAGGTTTAGACATGTAGGGTCCTTGTTTGTATGTGGAGTCCAGAGCTCAATTGTGAGGGGTTCCTCTCTGCTTCTTTTTCCCTTGCTCGCCCACTCACTTCCTAGCACACAGCTCACCAGTAACATCCAGGGTGAAGTTTTTGAAATTTTTCTGGAATCCACTCAGCTTCCACCAGTACTCCCCTGCGTGGATGTCCTGAGCATCTGTGATCACCAGCTGGGCTTGGCCTCCTTGAATCTGAAGTTGCCATGAGTCCTTAGAGTAGTTTCCTGGAGGCATTTTTTCGAAGATGGTTCTAGTCTCTTCACCGGCAGTCAAAGTTATGGTGACGTCTCTAAAGGTGTTGGAGATGTTGCAGGCCATCACCACGCGGTCACCTCTCTTTGCAGACACCTCAGGCACAGTGCAACTGGATTCGTCCCACTCTGTGTAGAGAGCACACTCTTTACTCTGCAGCCTAGATCTTTGATACCCCAACTAATGCCCCGACAGTGACCCCAGGCACTATTGGTGCTGCTCTCAGAGATATGTAACTCACCTCAACCTCCTTCAACAGTTTCCACCGTATTGGGTCTGTGAAGTCAAGGTCACCACCTGGGCCCAAACTTGGTCTGACCCTCCCACCAGGAGACTAGTAAAACCCAGACTTACCTTTATTATAAGCATTCAGGGAGGCTGCCAGCAGAAGGAGGGCCCAGAGCATTCTGGGAAACAGGCCAGAGTATGTTGCCCAGCAGACCATCATGGCTCATTCCTTGGATGGGCCTCAGGAGACAATTGTTCTGGTCAATGTTTTTTGTTTTGTTTTGTTGTTGTTGTTTGCTTTTTGGACCCTATAGAGGGGAAGGAAAAAGAGGGGGGTCAGAAGTCCCTAAAGCAGCTGCAGATGCCCATGAAAATAGCACCAATCTGAGAAGGGCTTTGAAGCCCAGTATCCTCCTTTTCACCCCTTCCCAGATTCCTGAACCTATACAGGGCCCTCAGGCACCAGTGAAGCCCCTCCTCCTGTCCTCACATTTGGTAAGGGGTGTGGGGCTGGCTGAGGGAAAGCAATGAGCAAATGGCAGTCAGGAGACAGGCACACTGGACTGGCTGTTTATACACTTCTTTCTCAGAGCTTTACAGCAAATCAGGCAAACCGTCCGAGTTGGACTTCGTACGGAAACAGGGTCATGTTACAGTTTTGTCACACTGACCTGTGACCTGTGAACTGTCTCTCTATTGTACACTAAGCAGCCTCTGTCCTGTGCACACTGCCTGCCTCTCAGAGCCGCCTTGTCCTCTCGGGTGGTTCTCTCTGCTGTTCTCACACCCGCCCCGCCTGTCCTCATTCACTTGTTTGGCCACCCTCACGCTGAGCACGGTAGCTTATAGGATGTGGTCTGTGTCGTCCCACAATGGCTGTCTCGTACCAGAGAGGCCAAGAATCTGGGAGTTGTTCAGTCCCCTAGGTTGGTCATCTCAAGAGTCCCAGTCTGGAGCTGAAGGCCTGGAGGGTCACTGCTTATCTTCCGTCTATGTTGAAATCCTGAAGAAGTAGGCTCTGATGTTGGTGAGGGGAGGCAGCAGGAGGCTAGATGAACTTTCCAGTGAGGGCGAAGGCAAAAACCAAAGCTTTCTTCTCCCCTTCCCGTGTTATCTGGGCACCAGAAGGTGCCGGTCACATTTAGGGTGATTCTTCTTATTTCAGATAATCTGAGGTCAAGAAAATCCCACACAGCCCAGCAGCTGTGTTTTAGTTGACTCCAGATGTAGTCAAGTTGACAACCAAGATCACCCACCACAATAAATCATGCCAGAAATGACTAGACACTGTCTAACCTGCACCCACCTTTCAGGCAAGCAGCCTGTCCGGTGCCTTCTTGTTCAAACCCAAGCTCTGTCTATTTGCCTGGTTGCAAATATTACTTTTGTAACTCTACACTTTTAAAGAACAAGTGAGTTTTATACTTCTTCTGATTACCACAGGACAGGCTACATGCTGTTTTTAGTGGGTAGACAGTTTCTCCTATGCTTCAGAGTCAACCCACCTGACTCTGTCTTATGGTAGCAGCAACTCCAGGTCCCTGGGCACGTAAGCTACGCTTTGCACCATCCTTTGAGGCCTTGATTTGTCGTTCCCAGCACATGATTTATACCCTCCCACACATCCTTCTTACTAGTGCAGCCTCTGTGGTATAAGTAGACCCTGCTCAAGGGGGCCTGGAACGTTGACTGGCAATAAAAGAGAAGGCTCTGCAAATCACTCATACTTCCTGTTAGGGACCTCATCCGCCAGAGAGCACCCCAGAGACAGCATGACCCAACCTTACTTATAGTTTGCCGCCTCTTCTGTAAATATGTAATAACCTGTTTTCCAACTTCTCCCAGCTTCCATCACCCTAAACATAAACACATGCACACTCATATATGTACACATACATGTGTGCGTATACGTGTACATAAATATTATATTGGAGGAGGATAAGAGAGCAGAGGTGAGTGACCATGACGGTGTCATCAGCTCTGTTTCCCACAGCCCTGACACACGCTATGCACACAGTAGGGACTCAAACAAGTGCATCTGGATCCACTGAGCTGTAGGAAGGGGCCCTGCCCAGTCTCTCTGTAGCCTCTCGGACTTGGACACGGAGCACCGCTTTGCTCTCTGGGACATTTGCTAGTAGCCCCCTCGGGAAGGTTTGGGGGCCCCTTGGGAGGCCCAGTCCACACTCTTGTGCTAGAGGAAGGCCAGTCAAAGGTCAGTCTTGTTCTTCATCTGGACTCAAGTGACATGGAAAGTTAGCAGCCTCAGCCAAAAGACTGTTTACATAATGTCTACTGATTCACAGCTGAAGTTGAGACAGGGACACCCATGGAAAGTGAAACAGTCTGGGCTGAGCCTCAGGGAGGTGGGAACAAGGTCCAGTAGTACTGGGGGGCTGGCATTCTTCAGCCTTGGGGACTCAGCTCTCTGGGGGATGCAAGAAACTCTCGGCTAGCACTGAGCGTGACAGGACTTCCCTGTTGCTTCCTCACTTCAGGGAACACATCTGTGCAGTCCCCTCCAGATGCCATAAAAAACATTCACATTAGGAGGCATCTTGGCCCTGAGGGTACCATAAATTCTCCCGGAAAGCTGGAACTCTCGGGGTGGCCTCCTTAGGAAGCTGGAAACGTTGTTTATCAAGAGTTCCAGGATTCTCGGTCGCTCAAAACCAAGACCATCCTCAGACCCTGATCCTCCGAGGCTTCTTCTCATGCCCGCCATGAGATCATCACACTGAGAGCCCCAGATGGTTCGATGCTCACCTCTCTTTTACTCTTGGGTACCTCCGCTTAGATGGTGCTACAGCCTTGTTATGGTCACTGTGGTGCTGGTCAGGCACCATAGTCAGGTGACTAAGTGAAAACCACAGCATAGTGAACGACCTTAGAGTAGACCAAGATCTTTCCCCAGAAGGACTGAAGGTATGGTGGCCAGCTTCTTGTTCCTGGCCTACCTAGTCAAAGCTGGGCAGGTTGCCCTGACTTTAAGGGGGCCTTTGGTTTGCCCTATGGACACAAATGCCAAGTGGACTGAGATTGCTATCAGAGGAAAGGGCAAGCATCGAACTGCCCCTTGGGACAACCTCCCAGTTCTCAAAGCTGCTTCTGAAATTGGATGGCTATCCCCTCTTTCTCTCTGGTAGCCTAACTTTGCCTCTCCTAGCGACCTAGTTAGAAATGGATTTCGGAGAAACCCAGTCAAGGGGGTAGGAGAAACATGTCAGTCCAGCAGTCTTTCCCTCTCTGAGCTCTGGGCTCACCTTCAGACTGAGAACCACAGGTGGATATTTTCTTTCCACCAGGTCAGATGAATCCTCTGGGCTCTAAGTGCAAACTCCAGTGTGTGTATTCTACCCTTTGTTCCTCGTCAGTGACAAGACCAGCCCTGGCCACCTGAGTGTCTAGCCTAGCTCAGCAGAGAGTGGCACCCTGGATCATGGCCTTCTGGATTCTGAGAGCCAGCATAAACAAGACGGAGTCAAGTGCCTCCAGCACCCTGTGGTTATGCCTGCCTCCAGCTTCCCTTTCTGAGAAAGTGTAGAAAAACAGGGAAACAATGGGGACATGGGATCGAGACTCCAGCACATATAACATTTTGTTTTGAAAGATTACTTATACAGAGACAATATTCCTTTATATAAAACATTTCCATGTTAAAACATGCAGTGGTACACATTTTTAATCACACAGAAGCTGGCAGATCTCTGTGAGTTCAAAGCCAGCCAGGGCTACACAGGGAGACCTTACCTCAAAAAGAGAAAGAAAGAAAGAAGGAAAGAAGAAAGAAAGGAAGGAAGGAAGGAAGAAAGGAAGGAAGGAAGAAAGAAAGAGAGAAAGAAAGAAAGAAAGAAAGAAAGAAAGAAAGAAAGAAAGAAAGAAAGAAAGGAAGAAAGAAAGAACTGGGAGGTTGTCCCAAGGGGCAATGAACCTGTGATATATCTTTGGTCTAACTGCCTGATACTTTCTGGGACTCAAACACACAAGACTATTTTTGCCTTCCATTTACAATAATGGTACCCTACCTTCCTGAGCCTGTGACCCAGGATTTACATGCCTACAGTCCTCAGAAACATCATTGCAAACTCATTTAAATTTGTTTGTTTGTTTGCTTGTTTTTCAAGACAGGGTTTCTTTGTGTAGTCCTGGCTATCCTGGAACTCACTCTTTAGACCAGGCTGTTGAACTCACAGAAATCCACCTGCCTCTGCCTCCCGAGTACTAGGAGTAAAGACATGTGCCACCACACCCAGGATCATTTAGTTTAAAAAAATTACTTGTTCATTTATTTTTTAGGTATATGAGTGTTTCACCTGAATGTATGTGCCCCACACGCATGCCTGGTGCCCTCAGAGGCCAGAAGAGAGAGGAAAAGAGAAGAGAAGAACCCTTAGAACTGGATTTGTGGACAGTTGTGAACAGCCATGTGTGTATTGAGAACTGAACCTGTATCTGTAAGTGCTCTAAACCTCTGAGCTATTGCTCTAACCCCATCACTTAAATTTCTTAGTAAGTCTTTGAAGACAATTCTTTCAAAACACACCAACATCCAATACATGCCTATTTTAAATACAACAAAATGTGATTTTCCTTGGAGAGGGGAACAACACCAGCTTCTCCCCCTTGGCTTCTGCCCCTTAGGGGGTGGCATGTGACTCTTGGGTATGCCTTACTCTTTTCCTGAAATTCTTTCTATTAACCCCTGTTCTTGAATCAATCTATGTTAAAAATGTCTTTTAAGGGCTGGCGAGGTAAAGGCGGTTGCCTCGAAACTATGACTGCCAGGGCACGAAGTTGCCCTCTGACCTCCAGATTTGTGCGTACATACATGCACATGCACACGCCTACACACATACCCACGCCCACACCCACACACACTCCTACACGCACAAATTTTCAATGTCTTTTTCCGGGTGTAGATGCACCTGGCTTTAATCCCAGCACTCTGGAAGAACAGGCACCAGAAAAATATAAAAGAAAGAAAGAGCCCTCTGCCAAGCGGCTAAAAAGCACTTGCTGCCAAGTCTGACTGCCTGAGTTTGTTCCTTGGGACATATATAGAGGAAGGAGACAAACTTGATTCTCCACAGCTAGTGTGGCTCTGGCTTTTCTCCAAATTACTAACTGCTCCACGCCACATCCTAACACGAGAGTTCGCAGCCTTTTTCCAGCGGACTGGGGTCACGTGCCACCCTGGTGAGGGTGAGATCACAAAGAGGGAGAAGTTAGGACTGCTCCTCTTTCAGACCTCTGTTTTGTCTGTGGTCCCAGGTCCTGGCAACCTTGGCTCTCGGGCCCTGGGAACCTCTGGAGTTCTGCCAGCTATAACAGGACCTCTTTACCCAAGTCACCAGAATGACCAGAAGCAGGATGAACCCGTGTCCACCTTGTGTGCAGCTGTGTCTTTTCTGGTCCAGTTCATGCTCAGCTGTGCATGTAAGTATGGTAGCTACTCAAGGAGCATTTGTCTAACCTCCCCAAACTCCTTATGGCTGAAGAAACAAAGACAAGAGCCTCTGAAGCATCTGTTGGCTTTTGAAATGTCCTGTTCCAGGTCCCTCCCAGAACGCACGAAAAGTCTCCAGTCATTGTTCTTAATTTGAAGTAGCGCAGAGTGTCAGAATTACATTCTCACAGATCCCTTAACACAGTCACCCCAGCAGGAGGAGTCACTTCTTGGAACCCCATTATCCCTCAACAAGGACTTCTTGGCAGTACCCTACTCAATCAGAACTGAGACAGTAACCAACCAGACTACACTGTGACCAGGACTTCTTAATGATGGTGCTCTTCCCATTCCTCTGTTTAAGCCCAAAGCTCATGTTAGTACCTTAAAGATGGGTCAACAGACTTTGTTGTTATTCTTGCCCAAGGACTGTGTTGGTTAAGTTCCCTCCCTGTAATTTTATTTGCTTTCTTTTTTTTTTTTTTTTTTTTTTGGTTCTTTTTTTTCGGAGCTGGGGACCAAACCCAGGGCCTTGCGCTTCCTAGGTAAGTGCTCTACCACTGAGCTAAATCCCCAGCCTTATTTGCTTTCTTACAGGGGCCAGCAGAACCCTCGAATTGGAACCCTCAGAATTGGATCTCTGTTTGAGGACTCAGGTTACACAGTCAACATGGTATGTCTCCTTTCCGGACATTCCTCTCCCAATGCCTTTGCAATTAATGCCTTGCTGAATCTCCTGATGGGTCTGACCCCATGGCCTGTGTCTACCCGTGTGAGTGCTGAGCCACAAAACAGTTAGAAGCAGATCTGAGCGCAAGGCCCTGGGTTCGGTCCCCAGCTCCGAAAAAACCAAAAAAAAAAAAAAAAAAAAAAAAAAAAGAAGCAGATCTGATCCCCCTCTGTGGAGCATCTCATACAGCACAGTGTTGATCTGGGAGTTGCATGCATGGAGCCTCAAGAATTTTGAAGTAGAAAGTCACAGGAAAAATGAGCCTTCAACCTCACAGGCAGAGGTTGGCTTCTACTTATATTAAATGAGACCCACACAACAGGATCCACAGGGTCCCTGACTGAGCATGACATAGATTCTTGATTCTCTGAGTGACCAGCTTCAGAGAAGGTCATACATATCACATATCAAACACAGTTCACCCGTGTGCATCAAGTCCCTCTCCTGTAGGCCTGGGCAACTGCATGCCCTGGCTTCTGTACCCATGGTCCTATAACAAGGAAGAGTGCTCTACTCTCTTCTTCCCACCCATACACACCAAAGAATCTAGCGGCTGCCTCTGCTCCTCCTGGAGCTCAGTAGGAGGCACCTGTGGAGGAGGTATCTACTCTGCTCCTGATGTCCAGGGCACTCGAACACTATCTCAGTCTCACCTTTACTCTGGACAAATCCCCAAGACAGAGGCATCCAGTGAAGAGACAGGGTCCCAGAGAGGCTGCAGCCAGGACGCCCTGCCTGAGGGCTTCACCCCACAGTCTTTAGGGCCCCAACACTCTGCTGCCATGCCCCGATGAGTCCTTACCTGGATGTGTGCTCCAGCTTCTCACCTGCTCCTCTGGAAGTGAACTCTGGTGTAGCTCTCACTAAGCACATCCTGACTTGAGGGCGTGACCAAGAGGAGACAGTCCAACTACCACCCACACATACACAACCGACTCTATTAATCCAGGAAGAAAACAACTCTGGGAAACAGTGTCACTTGCAGGAACTACCCTGAGTTCACACAACAGTGATGAATTTCTCAGTGACTCCTTCATTAAAACATTTTAATTGGAAGCTGCTTTTAGCTGCTTGTCTTAGGAACACAGGAAGAAAGTCTAGGCTTTTCCTAGAAAAGTCCTGGCTGGGGTCAATGTTTGATTCAGTACTCAGGAGCTGCTCCTTTAGGGGAACTTGTTTCCCCGTATTGGGAAGGCCACTCTGGGCAATCACACACAGGGAAAGGCAGGAGCTTTAGAATCGAGGTAAGGTAGGCAGGAGCCTAGTGTCCACACTGGGCACTGCCAACACATGTTAGAGAGAGGGTCAAATAACCATGATCCCATGATTGTCTTATTCCTCCTTGCAAGGCTTTGGCTAACTGACCAGAGGTAGGGGTCCTTGGTATAGCAGGGCAAGAATGTCCTATGATAAGGAATCTTGAAGGGCAGCTGAAGTTTCCCAGTGTCTCACCCAGCCATCAAAACGCCTTTCGTGTCTGAGTGAAAACTCACTGTGAAAGTGAAACTAGATTATTTGTTTTGAAACTATAAGGCGGGGACAAGAACATTACAAGTCTTTCCCAGTGACAGTCCCAACTCAAATGTCAGTGTCTGCAGGTGGTGCGTGCTCAGCCTTCTGGAGAGTCTGTGTGCAAAAAAGCCACTCCGGTTAGGCATGTCTCCTCTCGTGTGTGTGCAGCACTGCTGTGTCTCCATTGGTAGTCACAGCTGCTTGTGTCCTGCTTAGCTCCACTAGGAGTCACCTTCTGCACATCCTCTGGTCAGAACCTCCTCTGCCAGGAGTTGTGACATCTCCTGTCTCATCTGTGGGGTTTTCAGAGACTTATGCTCCCAGGTCACTCTCAATTTCTTCAGCAGGATCTGCTGACAATTTAGGAGTGTTGGGTGCCAATTTCTTACTGTCCTCTGTGGCTCAATCCTATTTTTAATCTCTCTCTCTCTCTCTCTCTCTCTCTCTCTCTCTCTCTCTCTCTTTGTGTGTGTGTGTGTGTGTGTGTGTATGTGTATGTATGTGTATGTGTGTGTGTGTGGGACAACACTATGTACAGTTTTGAAATAGGGAAATAGGGTCTCTTGTTGGCCTGGGTTTCATCAGATTAGGTATGCTAGTGAGTTTGAGAGATCTACCTTCTCAGTGCTGGGATTATAAATGTGCACAGCTTTTAATTTTTTTTTTACACAGGTTCTGGGGATCAAACTTGGGTCCTCAATTTTGCAAAGCCACCTCTTTACCAACTGAGCCATCTCTTCAGTCCATCCCTTTGTCTTTCATGCTTTTGGGGTTTGCATGCATGACTCCATGGTCACGCACAGAGTCATCTGTAGATATGGCTCATGTCCTTGGGCCATATGTGTGTTCTCCTCTTGGGAAGCTGAGTTTTACAGGTGTCTCCATATCCTGGTAGCTGATAGCATGGATTACTTACTAGCCTATTTGGACTGACTTGAGCCAACAGTGGTGAGGGAGGGGAAGTAGAGTGAGTGGAGTGTTGGGGAGCCTTGGGGATGGAGCAGGAGGAAATATGTGCACAGTGTGGCGGGTAGGGGTCAGATTGAAGCTTAGGTCTCTGCTGCCAGGAGCTTGGTCTTTAGAGTCATTTTCCTTTGGGGTCTGAATCATGTCCTCACATCTATAAAACATCACCCAAGGTAAAACACTAGCCTGACTGAGAAGACCTGGCTTTGGCCCTAAAGAAGAGGCTCCCTGGGAGCACAACAGAAGCAAGTCATCTGAACCAATGAACAGACAGGAGACACCACAAGAGTGGCCCTTCTCTTAGGATGGAAGTGACAGGCTTGTGTCAAAGACCCTGCTGGCCCTGATCTCCAGAACAGTAGGAGGAGCATGCATTGTCCTGGAGCCTCCTGTGAGCCACTAGTGCTAATGACAGAGTCAATGTGTGTCACTGTGCAGGGCGGTCTCATGTGCACATGCAGACAATGCACACACACCATCATACAGGGATGCAATGCTCAGAGCACATCCCTGTACCATTCCCTGTGCTGGTGGTGAGTTGGAGGTCCCATGACACAGATGTATCATCTACATGACACAGATGTGCACATGTACAGTGTAGGTGTAGATGAGTTTCTTGGGACTAGCTTCCTACTCTATGAGAGGTAACATGTTTGAAGGCAGGCAGCATCTGCCCAGGTGGCCCTTGAAGGTTCCTATAAGAATTCTATGTCCTCCCCTTGACAGAAAGAACCGGGACAGGGAGCATAGTGGGACTCAGTCCCTGACAGACAAAACCTGAAAAGACAGAAACCATAAGGACGAGAATAGTTGAAGCCTCTGACTCAGTTTCCTTCTGGAATCCCTGTTGCTGCCAGGGGCAGAGGGACTTCGTGGATTTGGAAGTTTCCCCTTTTCAGTAGAGGTTCAGAAATGACTTTTGATAGAGCTTCCTACATCAGCACATGTGACTGGTTTAGAAAACACATGACAAGCTTCAAATTGAGACACATAGGGCCCTGAGCTGTTAAGTTTCAGAGGAGACCGGGAGAACTGATAGGCTGCAACAAGACCCATGGATGTTCTGTTATCATTCAATTTGATTACATTTAGAAGGACAGTGAATCACCTCTCCATATGTCTATGCCAGTATTTCCACAAAAATGTAAGTGAGGAGGATGTGGCTAGCATTACCCTATGGGCCAGGATTGGAATTCCAGGTTGAACAGAGAAGAGACAGCAAGCCAAATATTGTAGCCTACAGCTTTAATCCCAGTACTTGGGAGGCAAAGGCAGTTGGATCTCTGAGAGTTCAAGGCCAGCCTGATCTACACAGCGAGTTCTAGGACACCAGGGTTAAACAGAGAAACCCTATCTTGAAAAACCAGTAAAGAGAAGAGACAGCAAGCTGAGCACCCTCATTGGGTTTTTCTGCCTCCTGAATGAACACAATGTTTCCGGATGCTTCATGGTTTTGTTACCAGGCCTTTCCCACTGATAGACTGTGTCCTCAAACTGAGACAAAGTAACCCTTTCTTCCCTAAGCTGCCTGTTTCAGTTATTTTGTTCCAACAAGAAAAGTAACTGACAGATGGTCTCACAAGCCCAGCACTGAGATCACCTTACTTTGACCTGACAAGTCTTTCTGCGTCTGGTCACAGGTTGCAGCCTCAGAGATATCATAGTCTGGAGGCCGCAGGTACTAGGCAGCATTGCTGGTCTCAGCTTTCATTCAGGTACCAGTGTGTGAGGTTTCTGGTAGATTTTTATGTTGTTGACTAACAATTGTATTTCCCAGCTGATCTGCTGGTCTCATCATTGGCTTATTATATTTATTTAAAGATTAGTATCTAGAATAAAGTGTGGCACATATAGTGTTCAGTAACAGGGCTCAGCAGGTAAAAGCATTTACCTGATGACCTAGATTTTATTTTTTGGAATCTATGTAAAAGCCAGATTTGGTGTGTGTATCTGTCATCTGGGCACTCTTGGCACTTGTGAGGTAGAGATGGGAGAATTGTTTGGATGCTCATGGGCTAGCTAGGTTGCAACATATACCACAGTAGCAGAATCAAGAGAGATTCTGCCTCAAAACAAGGTGAAAGGCAATAAGTGACTCCCAAAATTTGTCCTCTGCCCTTCATAATGCACCCTGGCATGTCTATGCCCATACTCATACACAACGCAATGATAATAAAATAATAAATAAAAGTAAATAAAGTATGGATTTTCTATCAAAAATCTTTTTTTTTTATTGTAAGGAAAAAAATAACATTGTAACCAGGACAGAAGGTCAGTAAAAAACAGTGGATAGTGGCTACGAATCAGGGAGTTGGGGCTGGAGGAGGGGTCTGCTAAAGAGAAACCCCCAGGGAATCCCGAGATTCTCTATGACCCTCAGAGAGCAATGCCTGGCAACCAACACCTGCACTCTTTCATAGAACCCTGTTCTGACAGCACTCTGCCTTGCAGGGGCTGGAGAGGGGAGGTGATTCATCTTAAAGTCCTATCTCCCTATTTTGGCCCTTGGAACCTGACATCTGGGTTTCCCAAACTCGTTTCCATTGTCAGTCAGAAAGCAGGTATGTTCCCACGTTCTACCTGAAGCAAACCTTGGTGCAGCATCAGGCTTACGCTGGAGATCTTTGGGTAGTGGAGAGACCCTGACCTCAGAGGTTTAGCAGAAGAAAAGGAGTCCATGCTGAGCGTCAAGAGCTGTGCTGCTTTGGAATTCCCAATTTGGGGAAGAGTTGAGGAGCTGATCAGATGACTGAAGACCATAGTCAGGAAGCTATATTCTTGTTCATGTGACCAAAAATGCCTAAACTGTTTTCCAACTTCCAAGGTCCTTCTTCAGTGAGTCACTGTCCCCTCTTCTGCACAGAACCAAGAGCTCCATTACCCTCAGGGAAAGGTCTTTTGTGCCCAGCAAACTGAACAAAGTCTTTTGCACTGTCAATCATGTAATGATGATTCCATGATGTTTGGGGTTCCAGAGGCCTCCAAGGAGGAAGAACATGATAAGCCCATGTTGGTGGCCTCTCTCTGGAATCAACTCTGCAGGCAGCTCCATTAGCTTCCACTGGGCACAGACTTAGAACCTCCTTACCTAGACAGAGAGATGAGAGGGGGTCGGGGGTGAACTCCTGAACTGAGATCTCTGTACAGATGGGCACAGGCATGTGCAGATGACCTACCATCTCATACTCTGCATATGTGAATGGCCATGCCACCTAGCTAAGAACACTCAGCTTTTGTTACACGCTTCCTCCCAGAAAAGCCTGGGGATAAGGCTAGGAAGGACTTACTTCCAGGGCATCATAGGCCTGAAACACCCTGGATCAGAAACACACGTTCCCAAGAGTCCTGAGAGGATCCTGTAGACTCAAGACTCTCCAAAGAATTCCAGGGTCAAAATAAACCTTGAGAACAGATGGTCCTTGCAGGCCTAATTTGGGGCCTATATTCTTAGCTGTATCAGGCTAAAAAAAAAGTTCTTGGATTGGACCCTGCTGTCTTGATCCTGTGTAGGCTCTACAATCCCTCTGAACCCCTTTTGCAGCAGAACTCAGGGTCTCCCCAAGGCAGTGCCAGGGAAGGATGCCAGGAACACCCCACCCACAGGCATTGAGGTACATACCCAATGGGGCTTCTGGGAACGGCAGTGCCTGTAGCAGATAAGTGCAAGGATTCCTGGGACTCCCAAGGCCAAAACAGCAATGATGACTCCCATAAGGGTCCCAGGCTTGGCCTCTAGCTGGGAGCTCTTGACTTGATCTGAAGTGGGTCAGGAAGTCAGGGATGAGGGTTTCCATCACTGGCTCCCAGTCCTATTTTCCCCAATATCTGCCACCTGCTGATCCCACATCCTGGGCAGTTATACCTCCTGGGCATGTACAAGGAGGGCTAAGGGTGAAGGGGCCCAGGGGGGCAGTGCTTAGCTCCATGGTATCAGGAGTGGCTGGAACGCACAGCCTAGAGACAGGGTTATGACACCTACCTGGGAGGGATGTGAACAGCCTCGTGTCTGTGACCTTGTCCTCATTTGAAGGCTCTGCCAGAGACATACCATCAGGTTGAGTGTTATGTGAATCCAACCCTAATTCCCGCTGCAGGAGTCCTGCTGGCTGGTTCCAGGAGGACAGATGTAAGGCTCACCTTTAGGGATTCATTGATTTGTGACAGAATGAACTCGTGTGGGGAGGGTGGCAGCCAGATGGAGCCTGGGGGAGGAGGTGCTTTACAGGTACAGAAAGGGTGAACTGGGCAGTGGGTTTCAGGCTGGGAGGGACCCATTTCTAGGTGCAGTAAGGATGGGTGTGCTTACAGCACATCAGGGGGTATGCTGGCCTCTAGAGGGATGTAAGGGTGGCACAGAGGGGTGTCAGGAGAACAGAAGTCTTTGTAAACAAATTGTGAAAGTAGCTATGGTAGTGCTGTTCTAGATAGCCTTAAATGTCAATGTGACATAGCCTAGAACCACATGAGAAAGAAGTCTGTGTTGAGGGACTGCCTGGATCAGATAGACCTTGGGCATGTCTGTGGGGGGTTGTCTTGATAGTCAACAGATACAGGAGAGTCCAGTCTACTATAGATGGCACCATTCCCAGAGCAAGTAGTCCTGATCTAGATAAGAAAGATAGGGAAGTTGGCATACACCTAGAATTCCAACATTTAAGAGGCAGAGGCAGAGAGGCAGAGAGGCAGAGAGATTCCTGTGAATTCAGACCAGCCAAAGCTACTCAGAGAGAGAGAGAGAGAGAGAGAGAGAGAGAGAGGAAGAAGAAGGAGGAGGAAGAAGAGGAGGAGGAAGAGGAAGGAGGAAGAGGAGGAGGAAGAGGAGGGAGGAAGAGGAGGAGGAGGAGGGAAGACGGAGGAGAGAAAGGAAAAGGGAAGGTCACAGTACTTCTCTGCCACACTCTACACACTGGCCTTTATCCCCTCCCACCTCCTTGCTCCACAGCCCTTACCTCACCTGAAACATTCAGGGTGATGTTTCTGTAATATCTCTGGCGTCCATGCAGCTGCCACAAGTATATCCCTCTGTGGTCGTCCTGGGCGTCTTTGATGACAAGCTGTGCCTGCCCCCCTTGAACATGGAGCTCCCACCCACTCCAAGAGAAGTTTCCTTGGGGCTTTTTCTTGAAGATGGTCCTGTCCTTCCCATGGGCAGTCAGCTGGATGGTGACATCGGTGAAGGTGTTAGAGATGTTACAGCTCATCACTGCAGGCCTGCCTCTAGGCACAGACACAATGTTCTCGGTGCAGATAGGTCTGTCCCAGCCTGTATGGAGAGGAGATCACATATGGGCAAGGTGGAGCTGTATGTAGGACAGTTGCTGGCTGCTCTTGCAGGCCATGGGCAGAGAGATAGAATGGGATATTTCACACTGATGAGGCCAAAAATAGGCACACACTGTGTGGAAGGACAGAATGGCGCTGATGTCACCGGGGATTTTTTGATCTGGAGAGCTATGTTGGGGGAACTCCCTGGGACTTGTTTTCTACCCCCATTTGATGGTCCTGAGTATCTGCTGTCCTAAAGGTCCAGATGATGCTTCGGCTGCTGGACAAGGCTGGATGTATCCAGAGGCCATTAGGCAGACCCTCAGTTATGTGGTACTCTTGTTGCCTGGCAAAGACTCCCTTGCAGTCTGGGTGTGGTTTGGGCAGTCCCACTGGTGATCTAACATCAGCTCCAAGTGTGACTGGTCCTTTGTTGTCAGCCACCCTCAGAGATACATAGTTCACACTCCCGTAGCCCAGGGGACACCAGTCCTCCTGTCCATCCTCGGTAATGAGTCTGCTGGGTGGCAGTAATCACCTGGATCTAACCTTGGTTTGTCCTTCCTAACCTGTCTGGGCCCTTGCATCCTTCCCTCTGGCGGAAGACCCACACCTACTTTTATTCTGAGCATTCAGGGAAACAACCATGAGGAGGATGCTGAACAGCCTGAGAGTAGGGATGGTGGACACCACAGGACGGGTCAGCATGGCCAGTCGGTGGGGTGGGAGGCCTTAGGAGACCGTTGTCCTCTCCAGATGTCTGGGAACACTCCCTAGAAGGAAAGCACAGAGGTCGGAGGCTCGTTGAGGCTGCTGCTGAGCCTGGTAGGAGTGGTCCTAGCCTGGCTAGGGGTGTGCAGTCCCTGAGCTTTTGACCAGCCCTGCCTGAATACCTGAGCTTCTGCGGGACTCTGAGCTGCCAGTAGTGCCCCCTTCTCCTGACCAATACTTGATGAGGTGTCACTGGCTGTGGTAAAGCAATGAGGCAAATGCTTGAAATGAGGAGCAAGTCCCACCACGCTCAACACATTATGCAATTCTGTAGAACTTTCCACAGAGCTAGCAGCTGCCTGGATTGCACTTACGGGAATGAAATCATGGCAGAGACAACATGTGAAGTCACTTGTTAGTTATTTATTTAGACAGTATCATGCTATGTAGCTTGGATGACCTTAATTTGTATCTCCTTGCCTCAACCTCCCAAGTGCTGGAATTATAGAAAGAAACATTGAATTTTTCTTGTTGCCGACTTCTCTCTCTCTCCCTCTCCCTCTCTCTCTCTCTCTCTCTCTCTCTCTCTCTCTCTCTCTCTCTTCTCCCCCCTCTCTCTCGCCCTTCCTTCTTTCCTTTTTTTGTTCCTTTCTCACTTTTTTCTTTCTTTGTTTGTTTTCTTTTTTATTTTTTAGATGAAGCTCTGGCTGACTTGGAACATACTTTGTAGCTTGTCCTGGCCTAAGAGCAGAGATACACTTACTCCCACCTCTGGAGTGCTGGGATAAAATGCTCCACCATTCCCAGCTCCTATATTTTATATCAGCCTGCATGCACCAAGTCACAGTAACAGACTTACAAAGGACATAGCCTCAGTATCCAGTACCCATAGTCCACACAGGGTTCCTTCTTGGTTTAGACAAACCCATCCAGAGGTGCAGTGCTTAATCTTGGGTTACGTGAATGGAATTCCAAAGTCTCAAATTCCTGCCCTACTCTGTGCTCGACCTACATCTCCACCCTCACTCACATTGCTGCCGCTTCAGATACAACCCGTCTCCAACCTCCTGGGAGCAGACTGGGCCAGGTAAAGGGGATCCCCCTCCTAAGCCATGTTCCAAGACATTCCAGGGTGACAGGTATTACCTTGAAGTTGGGTCTGTGTTATGTGGTTCCAGGACTATGATGGAGTATCTATGAGTTTTAGGACAGGAGGAGTTATTTTTAATTTTATTTTTACAACTTTTTCCAGACAAGCATGTAGAAAAAAAATTTAATCCACCAACATGGCTGCTCTGACAAGGGATCACATTCAAAGACCTTCTAGATCTGTGTGATCCGGCTGGAATACAGTCATGTGTTTAATCCCAGAAGGCAGGCAAGCAAATCTCCGAGTTCTAGTAAACCAGTTCGGTTGAGTTGGCAGAGAGGCAGTATAGGGGAATTTAGTTTATGGCTGTGCAGTTTGTGGAGTTCAGAGGCAGTTTTACCAGGACAGTTTTAAGTCAGGTTGCAGACTAGACACAGGTGAGGACAGAACAAGTCAGCCAGAAGTTTAGAACAGATTGCTAGAGTTCATTTGAGACCAGGAAGAGTAATTAAGTCAGAAGCTGAGTAAAGCCAGTTTGAATCAGTCAGTGTGGAGGGGAGTTTAAGCCAGAACACCTGGGTTGAACCAGCCAGCCAGAGTTCAGAAAGAGCTAAGAAAAATTATTCAACAGAAGGCCTCTGAGATGACAATTACGTCAGATGAATAAAATTTACTTTTACACAATCGTGTTGTAATCTTAGACCTTGGGAGGTAGAGGGATGAAGATTGGAAGATCAAGGTCTGCTCCCATTGCATAATAAAGTCAAGGCCAATCTAGGACACATGAAACCCTGTCTCAAAAACCAAAAACAGCAGTATTATTTTCTTTTTAGTTTAGAGACAGGGTCTTTCTATCTATCCCAGGCTGACCTTGAACTTGAGGTTCTCCTGAATGTTGGAATTAGAGGTATGTCCACTCTAGGACTTTTTAAAAATTTTCTAATTTATTGTTGGAAGAAGGGAAGATTGCTTAAGCCACTACATTTCTCACATACTCCTTCAAAAATAACCTGCAACAGAAAACCATGAGACAAGCTAGTCATGGTGGCTCACACCTGTTATTCCAACACTGGGGTGCCGAGGCGGGAAGATTTCCATGTGCTTGGGCCAGTCCGAGGTACAGATTGAGACTCTGCCTCACTACTACCAAAGTTCTTTCCACCCCTTTCCCAAAGAAAAAGCAAGGGAAAGGCATATGATAGAAACTGCTGGATAGACACAAGCTGAGAGAAGCCAGAAGCATATAAAAACATCCTTTCGTGTACATTCTGTGTATTCTCTGTGTGTGTGTGTGTGTGTGTGTGTGTATGCACACACAAAAATGAGATCATTTTATGTAACGCTTAGTTACACCACCTCCCTATACTCTGTCTCTCCCTGTCATACCATTTGTCCCTTAAGATATTTGTCTACTGAGTGACTGTGGCCTCATTGGGAGTTAAGCCAATACAGTGTAGCTAGTGAAGGCTTACAGGATCTGGTGAGCTGATACAGTGTAGCTAGTCAGGATGAGGTCCTACTGGATCTGGTGAGCCATACCCAATAGGACTGATATCTTAGACACTCAGGCATAGAGATGAAGGCCATCCGACACTGAGGCAGAGATGAGATTGGTGCAGCCACAATTCCTGACCTCCCAGAGCCTCACGACAGAAACTGACCCTCTCAAGCCAGTATGTAATATTCTGGACATGATTATAACCCCCATTTCTGGCCCCAGGACTGTGAGAGAATAAATTCCTGGACTCACAGCACAGGGAGCACGGAGAGCACGGGAGCACGGAGAGCAAGGGAGACGGAGAGCAAGGGAGCACGGAGAGCACGGCAGCACGGAGAGCACGGGAGCACGGAGAGCACAGGAGCACGGAAAGTGTAGGGAGCCAGTGCTCTTTTCCCAGGACTTCTTGCTCCTGGAGGGTTTCTATTTTGCACACTGCCCTTGCTAAGCCTTGCCAGTTTCTCATGGGGTTATCTGACTTCCGACTGGTTTATGAAACATTTGTGTTTAGAGAAGCACATTGTCTGCCTTACACAAGGCTAATTCCTTTTTTGGTTACGCCTCTCTCTCTCTCTCTCTCTCATCTCTTTTCCTCAGTAATGAGAAGTTCTGTACACAGATACTTTCCTCGTTTCTTTTTCCTTCCAAAGCTTCAAGTTTTAGTTAAAATGTTTACCAGAGGTTGAAGAGATGGCTCAGTTGGTAAAGTGCTAAGCAAGAGAACCTGAGTTTGACACTTAGAACCTACATTAAAAGCTCAGGTATTGTGAGTTCAAGGCCAGCCTGGTCTACAGAGTGAGTACCAGGACTGCCAGGGCTACACAGAGAAACCCTGTCTTGAGTGCCCTCTCTAAAACCTAAAAAAGTCAGGTATTAGCCAGGCTTGGTGGCACACACCTTAATTCCAGCACTCTGGAGGTAAAGGCAGGTGAATCTCTGAGTTTGAGGTTAGCCTGGTCTACAAAGGCAGTTCCAGGACAGAAAAACCCTGTCTCCAAAACAAAACAACAAAAAGTCAGGTATGAGGGCTGGAGCAATGGTTCGGCAGTTAAGAACACATGCTGCTCTTCCCCAGGACCTGGATTTGATTCCCAGAACGCACATGCTGATTTACAGTAGTCTGTAACTCTAGTCCTGGATCCCCCAGGGGGCTCTCCTGGCCTCTAAGGGCACTAGGTACCCAGGTGTATAATATATATCCAGACATAAATGCAGGCAAAACACCCATGTAGCTGTTAGGCCCGGTTCTTCCTTTCAGCCCCATGCTCCCAGAAATAAAACTCAGAATCAAAATATATTTATACATACCTTAGCAATATAGGTAGGCTCTTCTCTGATTAGATCATAATTTAAGACAAGCCATTTATTTTAACCTACATTCTGCCATGTGGCTGGTTACCTGTGCTCAGGTTACCATGTTTCCATCTCCTCATGCCTCTCTGGGTGATGTCCCCCCTGGCTCTATCCCAGAATTCTTTCTGCCTTCCGGATGCCCCACAGTTTATGCTATCCTTTCCTACATGCCATAGTTTTTTTTTTAATTGACAGGTGAGACATCTATACAATATACAAGATATTCTTGCTATACACCCACACAGGTAAGATTAAAATATTTTAATTAAAAAAAACAAAGATCGGACATGGTGGCACATGCTCACCATCTCGCCACTGGGAAGTGGAAATAGGAAGATCCCTGGCTTGCTGGCCAGCTAGCCTAGCCTACTTGGTAAGCTCAGGCCAATAAGAAAGCATGTTTCAAAAATGCAATGTGGGGGGTTGGGGATTTAGCTCAGTGGTAGAGCGCTTGCCTAGCAAGCGCAAGGCCCTGGGTTTGGTCCCCAGCTCCGAAAAAAAGAAAAAAAAATGCAATGTGGACAGTGTCTGAGGAGTAACACCTTCCACAAGTGTTTACATGTATCCACCCGCACATGTGCACCCTTACACATGCATACGTGCACTCGAGTGTGCACCCACGTGCACACACACAGGACTTTTTTTGCTAAGTTCTCAGATCTGCCCGGAAAGTCATGTTGAAAACTCAAGAGTATGAGAGTTCACCATGTGCAGCCGTTGCACTGGGTAAGCAGGACTGGCTGCCCACCAAACCAGGAGCCCTGACACCAAGCACCTGTGGCCTGGCCTTGGGCATCCACCTTTACCTTACAGGTTTCAGCAAGCATCTTTGACACCTGACTCAGCATCTGGCCAAATAATCTCCCCTCCTTGGTTTTTATCTTCCTCAAGATCTGTTTCCCAGCCAGAACTGTCTCCTAACATTGCAACTTCTTTCCTTAGAACCAGAAGTTTGCCAGAACCTACTCCACACCTACAAACTCAGCTTTTTAGTGTTTCCCACCCCTGCCCATCACCAGGATTCACATAACCAGTTCTCCAGCATTCTGAGTTTCTTGGACCTGTGTGGGTGGAAACATCTAGAAAGGTGTGGCCATTCTCTTGGGGGGCTTTCCATCTCTGATAAGATCTACCTAACACTTTCCCTGAGACAGTGTTATGAAACACTTTCTCCAATTCAAATGTTTCTGCCAGGACACAACCTCCTAAGTGATAGCTTTGCTGGGTCCCTGGGACTCGGTTCTGCTCTCAGAACTGCAGCCACTGAAGAGTGGGCCCTATCTGGGGTGCTGTCCCACCTGAAACTGGGCTATGCTGGGGCTGAATCTTATCTTAACCTCCATCTGCTTCACTTCTCTGTCCAGAGGGAGACTCGGCCACTTCTGGGTTTTGTTTCTCACATGTCCCTTCTTCAGTAGACAACACCTCTGGGCTAGTGTTGGCAGTGGGACAGGGGACATCACTGGGTTTCTTTGGCTGTAGGTGTCTCACTGGATCATGGATATAAAATATATCACTCAGGCTCAGCACCATTGTGTCATCTGCCCTGGAACTTTGGCAAGTCATCTAAAGCCACCTCTCAGGCTAGCCAAGGCCACTCTCTTGTCACAGAAGTCTGTCCTGTGGTGGCCTAAGCTTTTTCAGGTCCCTTCTGGAGACCACTGAAGAATTTCTGGCCTCAGAGACACTACCTTTATTCTTGACCATCAGTAGACTTCTGCCTCCTGGGCCACAGGCTCTTTCTTCACTGCCTGAAGATGCCCTTTCAGAGACAGTGCTATAGCGCCCAGCTTAGCCAGAAGCACAGTGGACCCGGCTCAGATGCTGCCTGAAGGAAGGCAGCCAGCACTTCCCTTTTAGTGACTTGTTGTGTGTGTCCCCTCCATGTCAAGCCCCCATGAAGTTTACGTCCACTGGCATGCGGCTAGAAAAGGTTGCTGACACAGAAAGCCTCCACCTTTGCTGGAAGCAGATATTCCCCTCCCTGTAAGGACCCAAGACCTTTCAGGGCCTTACTTTTTTTCTTTTCTTTTCTTTTTTTCCCCAGAGCTGGGGACCGAACCCAGGGCCTTGCGCTTGCTAGGCAAGCGCTCTACCACTGAGCTAAATCCCCAACCCCTGGGCCTTACTTTCCAGAGACACTTTATAGCTGCCCAAGGGAATCAGGCTCAGCCCTGGCCTCTTGAATACAACTCTTATACTCAAGACAGATAACTTGTTTTTTAAACTGCAGATATCAACTTGAAGGTGGGATGTATCTCAAAGGAAAAACTGAAAGGGAGAGTGGGAAGGAGCCACCGAGCACCCTGGTGTCTGGCCTGAAGCATGTGTGTGCATGTGCATGTGTGGATGTATAAGTGTGTGTGTGTGCACATGGGGATGTGTATATGTGGATGTGTGTGCATGTGTACAATGTGTGCATGTGTGTGCATGTGTGTGCACGTGTGGATGTGTATATGTGCATGTGTTTGTGTGTGTGTATGTGTGCATGTGTATGTGTATATGTGCGTGTGTGTGTATGTGTGCATGTGTATGTGTGCATGTGTTTGTGTGTGTGTATGTGTGCATGTGTATGTGTGCATGTGTTTGTGTGTGTGTATGTGTGCATGTGTATGTGTATATGTGCGTGTGTGTATGTGTGCATGTGTATGTGTGTATGTGTATGTGTGCATGTGTATGTGTATGTGTGTGTGTGTGTGTGTGTGTGTGTGTGTGTGTGTGTGTGTGTGCTATGAGATGCTCATGGGCATCTGTGAGTATCCAGGATGTGGGTATGAGAGGGCAAAAGCTCAGGATGCTACATATAGGCACATGCGCACAGCTGTGGGTGATGAGATGCTGCAGGAACCTGTGCTACCGGACGAGGGCACTTTTGTCATTCACAGGCCTGTAGCACTCTGTTGGCCCTCCCATCCTTCAAATGCTCCACATTCATGTTGAGAGGGCAGAAGGGAGGACTCCATGCTACTCGTCCCACTCTGTGAATGCTGAAGCAATTGCCTCTACTCTTCCAGAGCCAAACCTGAGGCACCTGAAACACACAGGTCCTTCTGGATGTTGTCCACAACCCTGACCCTGTCTCCTGTGTTTCCTGAATCCCAACCGCCTGTCCGATGGCCCAGCTCTGCCTTTGCTCATCCCTTATCTGAGACAGCCATTCCCACCGCACAGAATCCTCAACCTTCAGACCACCTGCCTGCCCTCTAGTCCTTGCTTCCTGCACACCCCAGCCTCTCACCTGTCTCTTCTTCAGCAAGCTCCCCAATGTTACCGCCACTGCTGCCACTGGATGTCTGATCTTGTCCAACCTAGTAGGAAACTGAAAGCCTGGAGGGAGGGGCTAGACGAGGCAGCCTGTTCTGTTCCTTTCCTTGCCAGCAGTCTGTAGGAAGCCACTCGACTTTCAGGAACTTCTCTGAGTTAACATTAACAGTGCCATGAGTTTCTTAAGTGATTCTGTCATGAATATGTTTTGATTAGAAGCCTCATGCAAACTTCATTAGCTGCATATCAGGAACACTTGAGGAGGGTCCGGGCTTCTTCTAGGAAATCCCTGGCTGGAGCTGGTGTTTGATTCAGAGCTCAGGGCTGCTCTTTTGGGAGCTGTGTGGGTTTGCAGGGTCAGGTCAGAATGTGCCTTAGGGTTGAGCTATGGAAGACAGCTTGGTCCGTCTGGTCACCCTTGGGGTGTATGGCAGGAACACACTGAAGGGGTAAATGAAGTGGGTAGGAGTGGCATCCTTTGTTAGCCCCACTGTAAAACACTAAAAGAGAGCTTGCTTTGCCAACCTGTACCAGGGTCCTATGCCTTGATGACAAACCCTGAAGGACGCCCTGGCCCCACCTGAAATATGTCCCTGATTCAAAGAGGTTTCAGGCATTTGACACCTGCTCCTTGCAAAGAGTTTCTGCAGCCGGCTGCAAGGATTACATTTGAGAAGCCTCACAGTGAGAAGCAGAGACTGCTGTCCACCATTGCTACAAGGAAGGGAGGGCTGCTGTAGGCCCAGTCATGAGTAAGCTCCATGCTCTGCTCCAGCATCCTTGTGGTTTAGTAGGGCTGTGGGGTCAGCTCAGTTCCTGCACTGTGAATTTTCTCATGGACAGTGGGAACTGGAGTCTATGGCCGTAGATACAATGAGAGACCCTGAGGAAGATATGCTTGTGAGGCCCTGAAGAGGGATGGTTTACATCCCAAGTGGCTTTGTGAGCTCTGACGGGACTTAAATTTACAAAATCTATGCCCATACATTGAATGTGAGTTCAGTGGACACTAGGGCATGACCTGAGGCCCCACGGTGACTCTGTAGGGTGTCTGCAGCCTTGTGTAGATCTAATGGGAGAACCCTAAGATGTCTGCTCTATGGGTAAAGTACCCTGGAGGGGCTAGGCAGCAGGCATCCTTTTGCATACCAGGTCTTAACTTGACATGCTGGCACAGGGATGAATAGAGATCTTTGGACACTAAGAAAAGGCCCTGCAGTCTCCAGACACATGAGGTGACCAAGCCTCAAAGAAAGCTACTGATGGATAGTGGGATGTGGTGCCTCTCTGCTCTACCCTCTGCCCAGTTACAGAAAGAAAAAGGAAGAAAAATAAGCTGACTACAACTGTGGGAGCCTGCCGCTGTGGGGATGAGCAGGAGGGACCAACCACATCGACATGATATGGGGCCCAACTGTTCCCCAGGTAGAACATCTAGAACTTCACAGGCACTCAGGAAGCAAGAAGGGCTGCCTTCCTAGGGACACACTGAGCCTGGAAGAAATGGCCAGCAGCCCAGTGCACAAAGATGACCACAGAGAACAATGTCCTCCACGCTCTTTCAAAGCAGTCAAGCCACTGCCAAGTTGTCAGATTAAAAGCAAAAAGCTTACAGCCTCGAGAAAGACAGTACCAGGTTGAGTGTGGAACCCAGCAGCCGCATGGGACCCTGAGGCCAGGCGGAACTCTCGAGGGTTCTCCAGACACCCCTGTGCCATCATTTTTCACACAGGAGAGAGATCCCAGTGACAATAACCCTCACGCCCTTTATACCGTTGCCCCTGTCACCGAGACAGCAGCCCAAATTATCTTTGCCTTACTTTTTCTCCCCTCTGGCTGCATCTCTCAGGTATGGCCACCCAGGCCTTTGTATGTCTGAAGGGGCCTCTGGCCTGTGGGGCAAAGTTTCTGGTGGTGAGGGGATAAGCGAAGGCTGGGGGTAGCAGTATCTCATCCACAGAAATTGCCCTTCACAGTCGTTAAGTTTATTTCCTCCTTCAGCGCCCACACACCATGAAAGTGAAACCAGTTTGTGCATTTTGAAAGTAATGAGGAAAGAAGAGCAAGCAGGTCAGAACAATCCAGCTGCACCCGCAGGGACAGTCACGGCAGCTTCCTCTTTACTTCTCTTTCTCCATTTCTTTTTCAGTGGTAAGCATGCTCTCAAGTCCAGCATCGAGGGTCTCCTACAAATATTCACAATCCTGTCCCAGTGTCACACGGATTCATCCTCTGCGCGGCTCTTGACTGACACCATCTCTACCAGGGGACTCTGTCATCTTGTATCTCACCCCTGGGGTTTTCATGCCTAAGTGGCCAATGGCATGAATGGTTTAGTAGCTGGTTTGGACTGGTGAGCCCTTTCTGACAGAGAGGAGCGTGTTGCAGTCTGTTCCTCCTTACAAACTCCATATGCACCAGGATTCTTTGGTTATTGTGTGTTGAGACAGGGTCTCATGTAGCCCAGGCTAGTCTGGGACTCATTAAATAGATGAGGAGTCCCCTGACCCCATCTCCCAAATGCTGGGATTGTAGGCATGTAGCCCTGTACCCAGAAATGCTGGAATTATTATTTATTTATTTGGAGACCAGGTCTTACTATGTAGCCCTGGCTAGCCTAGTATGTAGACCAGGCTGGCTTTGAACTTAAGAAATCTGCCTGCCTCTGCCTCCCAGATTCTAGGAATTTTGGGATTATTATATACAGAATAGATTTTCAGGACTAGTCAATACTACACAAAGTTAGAATTTATTAAAAAAAAATAGTGGTCATGGCACTGGCTCAGTCAGTGAGCACTTTCTTTCTTTTTTTAAATTTTATTTATTTATTATATATGAGTACACGGTAGCTGTCTTCAGACACACCAGTAGAGGGCATCAGTAAATTCAGACACACCAGTAGAGGGCATCAGATCTCATTACAGATGGTTGTGAGCCACCATGTGGTTGCTGGGATTTGAACTCAGGACCTCAGGAAGAGCAGTCTGTGCTCTTAACCACTGAGCCATCTCTCCAGCCCCCAAGTGAGCACTTTCTATGTGAGAGAATCTCCAACACTCACATAAAAAGCAGGCACAATGACACAGGCTGGTAATGCCAGCCTTGGGTAGACAGAGACAAAAGGACCTGTGGGGCTTGCTGGTCAGCCAGTTTAGCCCGTGAACCCCAGGTTCAACAAGGGATCCAGCTTCAAAAAAAAAAAAAAAAAAATAAGGCAGAAGGGCTGAAGCGATGACTCAGTGAGTAGCACACCTGCTGCATGAGCAAGGGGACCTGGATTTAGGCCCAAGCACCCTGTAAAAAGCTGGAGGTGGCTGCGTGCATCTGAAATCCCAGTGGTATGAGGAAAAGAGACGGGGTAATCACTGTGGCTCGCTGGCTATCCAAGTAGCCTAGCCAAAGAGCCAGCTAGCTTCATGCTCTGAGAGAGCATAGAGCTCTCTTGAGGGAATAAGGAAGTGACAGAGCTGGATACCCGACACACACTTATTTGTGTGTACCACATGCAGAGACACATACTTAAGGTAGGGAAATGAATGATAATGCCCAGTGTGACCTCTGGCCTCCACGAGCACATTCTCTCTCTCTCTCTCTCTCTCTCTCTCTCTCTCTCTCTCTCTCTCTCTCTCACACACACACACACACACACACACAAACACACATTCCTACACTCTCTCTCTCATACACACACATACTCTCTCACACACACACATACACACACTCACATTCCCTCTCACTCTCTCTCATACACACACATACTCTCTCTCTAAATCATATACACACGCTCACATTCTCTCTCTCTCTCTCACACACACACATACACACACTCTCTTTCTCACACACATTTTCTCTCACGTATTCTCTCTCTCTTTCTCTCATACAAACACACACACAGTTTTAATATTTAATATAGATTTAACTGTGGGAGAGGGAGAGAGAGAGAGGGGCTTTCTCTTTAAATTTTTTGATGTTTTTATTTTGCTGTGTGTGTGGGCGCATATGTGCCATACATAACATGTGTGCAGAAGTCAGAGGACAACCTCAAGGAGTCTCTTCTCCAATACCATGAACGTTCCCGAGATAGAACCCAGGTTGTCTGGCTTGCAGGTTGACTGAGCTGACTTGAGGGAATCTTAAGGGCAACAGGCACCCTAGAACATCATAAACGTCTCAGGATAATCCTAAGGATAGCTACATGCATGGATTTAGTGGCTTCTGCAGTCATGATGGTCAAAGGTTTTTAAGATTAAATATCAGTGTTTCGCTATACCTATGTTGATCTAAGGAGTGTGTTGAATGAGATCATAGGGTGATTTCTCTCCAGTGCACTGGGTAATTACAAGTGGATAAGATAGAAACGTAAGTCAAAATGTCAGACAAATCATTGACATACTAAGTCCTAAAGATTTAACCCATGTTTTGACTGTGAACAATGTTCATTATCTTGCTTTTGTGATTAGAAAATTACAGGTCTATGGACCAGAAGGGATTAAGGTTAAATTCAAAGGTTATGTATGTTAGGATATAAACATGGTTCACCGATCAATACTTTAACATCCTGTCGTATTATGTCTATAAAAAGAATTCTATCGAGCATGTTGGTTTATGCCTGCAATTCTAGCTGTTTGGAGGCTAAAGCAGGAAAATTGCCACAAAACTTTAGGTCAACCTGGACTATAAGAGTGGAAATGGGCTCTGTAGGTATTCCTTGGAGTTAATTTCATTAAGAAGAAATCTTAACTCTGAGCTGGGTGAGGGGCTCATTTTTCTTCCCGTATCTCTGAACTTTCCAGTTAGCCTCACTTTGCTGCCATTGACTTGTAAAAATGATTATAAGTTGCCAGATGACTATAAAGGGTTAAAGAAGCCACAGTGCTCAAGGCAGACTTGGTGGAGGAAGAAGTTAATACAGATGCAGAAACAGTCACTACAAATGGTTAGATATTAAGGGATCCAGGAGTCTGCAAGATAGCTTCATGGGGGGTTGGGGATTTAGCTCAGTGGTAGAGTGCTTGCCTAGCAAGCGCAAGGCCCTGGGTTCGGTCCTCAGCTCCGGAGGAAAAAAAAAAAAGATAGCTTCATGGGCTTGTGATTGGTCTTTTGGCTATTTCATGGGTTTCTTTTTCTTCCACCCTTCTCCTACCCTCTTCTTCTACTCTTTCAACCCCCTAACATTAGATAGGAAAGGAAAAAAAAAAACAGTTAAAGAAGAAAGGGAGTGACAATGTTGTTAGACTACTTCCTGCTGATTAGGGGCATTGAATTCCTTGGGGCAAGTTGGATCTTTACCACCAGAATATCCAACTTCCTCTTCTTGTCTCTGTGCAGGACTACTTGACAAATTGCAACAAATCACATCCAACCACTAACAGGCCAACCAGCCCCTTCTCTCAGGGCTCTAGCATTTAATATCCTCTGAAAAGTTCCCAGAATTAAAAAGAAAAAAAATCACACACTCACAAAAACTGTCTGGCAAAATCAACTGGCTGGCTAGAGCACGAAGCAAATCATAGTTAGTTGTGTGGGCAAACTGAAGTAGCCCCATATTCTATACCTGGTACTAAAACAAAAACACATTCTTATAATATTTCTGTGTTTTTTAAACAAACCCAAGTTCTCACTACAGGTGCTTATCCCCAAGACTGACAACCTGATAACCCAAGTTAAATTCCTGGAGGGCCAGGTAGATGAGAGGACTGACTTCAACATGAACATCACACACACACACACACACACACACACACACACACACACACACACACACACACACACACGATAAAAGACAATGATAAGATAATAAGCAAAGCCTTTGAAAATCTAAAGTCATCAAGCCACAGAGGTCAGCCCAGCACACTGTAGCAAGTGACGAAGGCAGTCAGTGCCTTTACCAACTGAACCATCTTACCAGCCTTAAGAGACATTTTAAATATAGATTTTTAAACATGAGGGTTAAGAGAAAAGAGGCGCTTGAGGAGAAGGCAAGACATATCCCAGAGCACTGGCCACAAATGGCCAGGATTAGAGCCTGAGGGAAGTTTGAGTGCTTGGCTTCAGAGGGTTGCTAATGGGATCACTGTGTGGCCCCCGAGCCGCATGTGGGTGGATTACCATCAACAGAACTAAAGTCCACGTCATAGGAATTGGACATTGCTCCTGTACACAAAGCTAATTGTCCTGCATTGTATCAATGTACAGGAAAACAAGTAGCACCTGACCTGAGATTAATTACCTTTGAGGCTTTCAGTCTGGTTCCTTAACTATTTTATCCTTGCTAACTTTATATAAAATAACTAGAAACAGAAGGAATACTATGTCAACTTTTGCAACAAATATTAACTGTTGCTGGGGCTTCCCAAGTCCTCTCAATTTTCCTTCTTCTTGGAGACAGGGTTTTGTTACTAAAAGTTTTAAAGGTGAATGTTCAATGTTGTTTTAGACACCAAATGAAAACAATTACTTTAATGCCTCAGGTAGATCACTGTCTTAATCTTTTCACTTGTTTTATTTTGTTGAAACAGTCTCTCTATGTAGGTTAGGCTGGCCTTGAAGTCAAAGAGATCTGCCTGACTCTGCTTCCCAAGTGCTGGGACTGAAGGCTTGCAACACCACGTCAGCCTTACTGTCTTGTTTTTGTTTCCCATGACTGAGATAAAATACTCTGAAAAAAAAATCATCTGAAAGGAGAAATGGTTTATTTGGCTTACAATTCCAAGTCATAGTCTGTCATTTTGGGGACTTCGAGGCAACAGAAATGGGACTGTCACACTTTACATTGATAGTCTGGAGCACAGAGCAATGAACTAATTCACACATGCTAATACTGAATTTACTTTCTTTACTCTTATCCAGCCCAGGACCCCCTGCTCAGGGAATGTCCTCCCACATTAATTAGCATAATTAAGATAATTATTAATTCTCACTGACCTCCTTCCAGGTGATTCTAGATTGTATGAAACTGACAATGAAAATCAGCCATCACAGTCACCCTAAGTTCACAGACTAATCAGTTCGAGTCACCTAGGGGACACCAAGATAGTATAGATTTAATGTTTCATAGTTAACACAAATTAAAATAAAGGTCTCCTATATACTCTTGTTTTTCTGAGTTCTTTATTTCCCTTTTAGACTTATTAAGCTTCCCTGGATGTGGCAGATTTCCCCCAAAAGAAGCTCTAGAATGGCCTATCACACAAGTGGCAGTCACCTCAATGGTTCAACAGTACCCTAATGACCCAGAAAAACCCGAAAAGATAAGGATCTCACACTTCCTGTTCGACAAATTGCAGAAATTAAAATTAACTCAGAAGCAGCCCAAACAGCTCCAAAGACTCTCCAAGCTGACCTGGAAGAGGATGTAGGTTAGTGGAAGGTTACTTGCTTCCTTAGCAGAAACACACAGTCTGGCCTGAAGCTGATTTTCAAAGAAAAAGCAAGTCTCTGCCTTCCTGATCCTTCCAAGAGCATTAGGAAACAAAGAATCTGCAGAAGCATAGGACATTTCTACTCACTGCCTCGTAAGAAACCCCAAGATCTTTCTTCTTTCAAAACCTGGAGGATCAGTAAGATGGTCCAGTAGGGAAAGAAGCTTGCTACCAGGCCGGAGAACCTCAGTTTGATCCTGGGAACCCACATGGTAGAAGTGTCAACTCTTGTGTACACATGCAGGCATGCACACATGCATGTTAAAACACAAACAAACAAGCTGTGTTAGAGTTTGTATTCCTGCACAAACATCATGACCAAGAAGCAAGTTGGGGAGGAAAGGGTTATTCAGCTCACACTTCCATACTGCTGTTCATCACCAAAGGAAGTCAGGACTGGAACTCACACAGGTCAGGAAGCAGGAGCTGATGCAGAGGCCACGGAGGGATGTTTCTTACTGGCTTCCTTCCCCTGGCTTGCTCAGCCTGCTCTCTTATAGAACCCAAGACCACCAGCCCAGGGACGGCAGCACTCACAATGGGCTGGGTCCACCCCCCTTGATCACTA
The DNA here is from genome assembly GCF_021556685.1 of Rattus norvegicus. Classification (NCBI taxonomy): domain Eukaryota; kingdom Metazoa; phylum Chordata; class Mammalia; order Rodentia; family Muridae; genus Rattus; species Rattus norvegicus. The sequence continues at coordinate 112,714,545 of NC_141543.1, forward strand.
ATTGAGAAAATGTCTTACAGCTGGGTCTCATGAAGGCAATTCCACAATGGAGGCTCCTTTTTTTTTTTTGTGATAACTCCAACTTGTGTCAAGTTGACACACAAAACTAGCCAGTATACAAGCCAACAAAAATTTTGTGGGGACACAGGGTCTCACTATATGCTGCTGGCCTGGAACTTACTACATAGACCAGGCTAGCTTCATGTATATAAGTACACTGTAGATGTCTCCAGAAACATCAGAGGAAGGCATCAGATCCCATTACAGATGGTTGTGAGCCACCATGTGGTTGCTGGGAATTGAACTCAGGACCTCTGGAAGAGCAGTCAGTGCTCTTAACCCCTGAGCCATCTCACCATAGGCTAGCTTCAAACTCACAGAAACCTGCCTGTTTCTTCCTCCTATGTGCTAGGATTAAAGCTATACACCACAACCTGCCCAATTTCTTTTAAAATTAGGAATGGCTAGGCAGTGTGGCACATGCCTGTGGTTCTAGCACTTGGGAGGTAGAGGAGGGGAGTATCAGGAGTTCAAGGCCAGCCTGAGCTACATCATACTCTGTCTCCACAACAACCCAAAACATTGAGAATCCTTTCTCTGTGAGATGTACAGCCCTTACCCCATTTCCCCTGGTCTGTACCCTCCACCAACCTCTCAGTTTCTTTCAGGAAGGTTGGCAGTAGGATCTCCAGTTTAGATCAACAGGCATGTGAGTCTAACTGGTGCTGATCTCATACTTAGCGCTCTTACGTGTATGTCCCTCATGCTGCCGCTGATAATGGACAGGTGCTGGCATTTGTCTTGGCCCTTGGACTCTAAATGGAGCCAAAGGCCGCTTGTTAAAATGGAATCACCTGGGGCAGGCACAGCCTGAGGCCACTGCTCCACAGAAAATGGAATGACGTAGAGCACCTCGAAGTTGATTTCCCCAAGCAGTCAGCATCTTCAGCGTTTAGCCGTAGCCCTGGTTTAGAATCCACTGTGCTGAGTTAAGGGGGGGGGGGGGGCGGGATTGGCAAAAGAAGCTGTGTCAAGGACAACTGACAAAGGGGCAGCCACTGAGGGAGGAGCATCTCTTTGGAAAGAAGGCTGAGTGAACAAAGTGGGGAGGGGAGAAGTCATGGGGTGTGCTAGCATCTGGACCACAGGACAAAAATAAAAAATAAAGGATGTGGTGGCCAGCAGCATATTAGTACAGAGTGATCCTTTCTGTCTTAATCATGCTTAAAACAAAACAAAACAAAACTCGTGTGTGTGTGTGTGTGTGTGTGTGTGTGTGTGTGTGTGTGTGTATCCAGTATCACACCCAGGATTCTGTACAACTTAAGCAAGGGCTCTACATCCCAGGCCCTGAGTGCCCCCACCAGCCCTTGCATGGCCCCCAACCCCTGCGCATCCCCTTTTTACCATTATTTTTCAGAAATGATCGTTAGCCCAGCTTGTGTTGAATTGCTGAGTGGCTCTTGAACTCCTGATCCTACTGCCCCCGTCTCTCGTGTATTGAAATGACAGTTAATATCTTAGTACCAGGTGGATTTTCCCAGGGTGATAAGATATGGGTAGATAAATATATCCCACATGTGTTGACAAAGGGTAAAATAACAGACAGGAAAAACTGTGGGCGAACCATACTGATACTTTCAGTGAACTTTGGCAGGACTGGAAGCTAGTTCAGTAGGCAGAGCAGTTGCCGTTTAAGATCAAGGACTCAGATTTGAACCCTAGAACTCAAGCAGAAGATCTGGGTTCAGTTCCCAGCACCCATATAACGGCTCACAACTATTTGTAACTCCAGGTCCTGAAGATATAGTCTGGTCCTCTGGCCTCTGGGAAGTGGGGCATAGGGATGGGGAATGATAAGGATGACCAGGCACACACGTGCTGCACATACATAAATGCAGATAAAATTTTACTCATACAGAAAAATTAAATACATCATTTTTTTAAAAAACGCTAGGTGTGGTGGTTTGGTCCTATAATTCCATTGTTGATGAGATGGAGACATGGGCCCACCCTAATTAGGAAGATCAAGGCCATCAAGAGACCCTGTCTTAAAAAAGGTGGTCAGTTCTGGTCTACATCCATGTGTACAGGCATGTATATATATGCACACAAAGTGAAAACAAAAACATTGCCTCCTATATCAGCTGGGTATGATGGCACACGTGATCCCAATATTCGGGAGATGGAGGCAGGAAGTTCAAGGGTTCAAGGCCAGCCTCAGCTACTTAAAACCCCGCCTGGAAAAACAAAAACAAACAAACAAAAGAAAGAAAGGAAGGAAGGAAGGAAGGAAGGAAGGAAGGAAGGAAGGAAGGAAGAAAGAGAATGCTGGATCTTTGTGCCAGAATATCCATGAGAGTTGTTTTATTTTCCTAACATCCCCAGCCCCCCTTAGGCACTGTATTTTGAATGAGCAGAGCTCTAGGCTCTTACTCCAAAGACTCAGCCTTATTTATACCCACACCTGGCACCACTGTTTCTGTTCCGCAAGTTCTTTTGTGAACACTTTCTTACTTAAAGCAAACAACAACAAAAGGGCGGAGATACAAATTTCCCCAACAAGATAAGATGTCCTGGACTTAGCTCTGCTGTTCCGGGAATCAGGTTCTGGAGGCAGGAATTAGCAGAAGGAAATGTGTGTAGTCGCCTGAGTCAGAGAGGGAGGGGAAAGCTTCCAGTTCCTTTTCGCTTTTTTTTTTTTTTCCTGGAGCAGTCTTAAGCGCTGTTATGCAGGAGAGTCAAATGTAGTCAGGAAATGCATATATGAGATCAGCTGAGTTAATCCTCTCCTGGAAGTAGGCTCTTAAGCCCTTCCTTGGGCCACTCTCAGCCAGGACACACGATGTTCTGCAGAAATTTAAATTTATTCTTTTCCCACGTCCTCCACCACTTTCTTGTGAAAGGGTCTTATGTACCCGCAGGTTGGCCTCGAACTGTTCTACGTAGCCAAGGATGGCCTTGAACATTTGACACACATCCCCCCACACACACACACACACCTCCAGCTCTGGTATGTGGTGCTGGTATAATAGACTTGCGCTACAGTTTCTGGCTTGTCGAATGCTGGGGCCAAGGCTTCATGCATGCTAGGGAAGTAGTCTATCAACTGAGTTGCATGTCTTACCCTGAAATTTGAATTGTTTAGAGTCCCTGTTGCTGTTATGGGGCTTCCTTGTGGATAACCAGTTTCCTGAGGTCACTATCTCTCCTCATGCAACTAGCCAGCTTTATGACTCTTAGGACTCCTAGTTTTGAGGACATCTCTAAGTGGCAAGCCCCGAGATTCTTAGGCCTCAGGGTGTCTGACTACTTCAGGCCCCAAGATATGGAATGAGAGACGATTCTAGGTTTTTGGGAAGAGTAGGGGTGGGCAGAGACTCACTATACAGCCATGTCTGGACTTCACTACATAGACCAGGCTGTCCTGAAAGTGTTCTGCCTGCCTCCGCCTCCTGAACGTTGGGATTAGAGGTGTGCACCACCGTGCCTGGCTGATTTCCAGGATTCTCATTTTTATAGTACTTTGACTTCTGTGTCCTATTCTTTCTTATCTAGAACAGATGAAGAACAAGATGTCTGCTGGTTCCCAGGTTTGATTTTTGATGGTTTGTTTTTGTTTTTGTTTTTGTTTTTTTTCTTCTTTTTTTTTTCCGGAGTTGACCGAAGTCAGGGCCTTGCAGTTGCTAGGCAAGCGCTCTACCACTGAGCTAAATCCCCAACCCCTTGTTTGTTTTTTGAGACAGGGTTTCTCTGTGTAGCCCTTGTTGTCCTGGAACTCACTTTGTAGACCAGGCTGGTCTTGAGCTCAAAGATCCGCTTACCTTTGCCTCCTGAGTGCTGGGTTCAAAGGTGTGTGCCACCACTGCCTGGTTGATGCTTTCTTATTTTTAAGATCTATTTTTATTATTTTTAATGTGTGTATTTATTATTTTATGTTTGTATGCATGTGTCTTTATATGTGAGTACCTGGGTGGCCAACGAGTCCAGGAAAGGGCGTCCTAACTGGCACATGACCAGTCCTTGCCTAAGCTCTATAAAACCCCCTTGCTTAGTCCACAGGTATGACTTCACCGACCTCCACCTGTGAGATTGGTAAACCCACCCGAGAGCAATAAACCTGCCTTTATCTACTTTTAATCTGGTCTAATCTGGCCTATATCTGCATCACCGAGGGCGATAAAATGCCAATCACCAAGCACATCACTACTGAGCATATACCCAAAGGGTCCCATATTCTATGACAGAGACTTACTCATCCATGTTTACAGCTGTTCTACTCACCATAGCAAGGAGATGGAGCCAGCGTAGATGTCAACGGATAGGGAAATAGATTATGGAAATGCTGTACACACACCAAATGGAATATTATTCAGCTGTGAAATTTGCACGAAAACGGATGACCTGAAAAGTATCTTGAGGCAACCCAAACTCAGAATAAACACATCTCCCTCATATGCAGCTCCTATCCTACAGCGTGCACATGCAAGTGGGGATGAGTGTGGCTATAGCTTAAAATTTAGACAGGAGATCAAGGGAGGGCGATACAGGGCCATGAGCAAGAATAAACCACACCTAAATCATGGACACGGATGTGAAAGTAAACATTTCGCCTAGTTCAATGTAGGAGAAACTTGAAGTAATAAAACTGATGGTATGAAAGATTTCTTAATAAATTTGCTTAGGAAATGCTGAGTTACACACGTAGAAGTTAGCTAGGGGAGCGCTGCCTGCTTTAAGACCGGAAGGCAAGCAGTGTACGGACCAGGCTTGGTAGAAACTTTTTACTGTAATTGAAGTTTAAAGGTGGCTGGAAAAGTCCCTGTTGGTATTTGCTCGCTGAGGTTGACCCTAATTAGGTGGCATTCCTGTGCCAAAAAGAACCACTGTCTCCTAACAAAATCCTGACTTAAAACTGGCCACATCAAAGACCTTGCCTCTAACTTTAGTTAATGAGGGAGGACTGGGTGACACCTACACTGATTCCTCTTCTGCTAATTCATCTCTGTTCCAGGAAAGAAATAAAATTCTGCCAGGCAAGCAAGACAATCCTGTATAGCAACTATTTGAGAACGACACAGGTGCAGTTATGAAGTAGTTCTGGGTAAATCTCCCATCTGCCCAAGTGAAAAGACTTTCAGTCTCCTGTCCCTGTTTACATTATTCAAGACTTGAAGATTTAAGGATATTGGGGTAGGCAGAATATTTAAGCCTAAGACTTACAGAAACTGGTAACATTTCTGTTCAAGGCTGGTTCTCTTCTATGTGTTAGCCTGTTAGTGCTGCTGTGATTAAAGTGTTATTATTATAGTGTCATTACTAAAGAGTGTTTCCCTTTATTAATCTCTAAGTGCAGAGTGATTTTTCACTGGGAAAACATTAATTTTGTAACAGTTTGACTCTCTTATTATTACTAGTCGTAGTATTTTGTGGTAGGTCTATGAATTGAATTTTTGAGGAGTTGAAATAATAAGAATCATATTTTTTGCATTCCAAAAGAATACAGCATGTCCTGTTTCTTTCGGGCAAGGATTGTGAAAGTTGGGCTTAAAAAAAAAAAAATCCATTGGCCATTTGTGACTAGTCCCTAAGGACATTTGTCACATCAACTCAGACAAAATTATTTTAAAAAATTTTCCCAGGGGGAGACTTTTGCTGTTGCTGCTGCTGTTGGTTTTTGAGACAGAGTGCGTCTGTATCAATTCTGGCTGTCCTAGAACTTGCTTTTAGACCAGGCTGGTTTTGAACTCACAGAGATCTACCTGCCTCTGCCTCTGGAGTGCTGGGACTAAAGGCATGTGCCACCTTGCCTGGCTCAGGGGAGGGTTTTATAGCCTAAAACGTCTTCCCCTTTCTCTTCTGTTTATGTCAGATTATTCTATTAATATGTAACTTGTATTGCTATGTGTAAAATAGAATATAGTTTTTGATTTAAAAAAAAAGCCAAAGATACAGTTTTACCTGAGTGGAAGTCCCTCAAAGGTTAAGGTGATTCCTCAGGCTGCTGTAGGTGACGGGGTGGTCTTGTCTCCATCCCTGTGGTCACTGACACGAGGGGAAGGCTAGAGGTTCCTGGGATTCCTGGCTCAAACATGAAGCTGGGGGTGGGGGTCCACCCACCCTGGGGACACATTTCAGTCCTCTCAGTCTCCATAGTGTCTTCCACTAATGCAGATGTCACCCTTCTGAGTGGATCTCAAGCCTCTGCTATGCTGGGTCTGCTGATGCTCTGTTTGCGCAGCAGGCCCACGCGCAGCCCCCACTCAGTGCAGCACCAGCAGCCCTCTTCTCCTCTACATATCCTGAGTAGGTTATTGGTTTTCTGAGATGCAGGCAGACGTCAATGATGTTTACAGTGCCATGCTCCCTCTTTCCTGCCACCAAGTACGTGAGGAGCAGTCTCGTTCTAGGTTGTGGTCTCTCGCTGCCTTTGGGCTTGGGCACAGGGCTATAGAAGCTGGAGATGGAAGGCAAGGCTCCTGGATTGGGGTCTCCTTGCTCTCTGCGGACAGAGGAATGAAGTCCACTCACCTCCAGGCCCAGCCATCCACCAGACCCAGCTGCCTCTGGCCAGGGGTGATTTCCTCATCAGCATAGCTTAGGTCTCCAGAGAGCTAGCCCCTGCTTCGTCCTGGGCCCTGTGAGCTCAGACAGAACAAACCACAGCCAAGATAGACCGTTTTTCCTGGAAACCTGATAATATTTATGAATCTTCATCACTCCTGAGGCGGTGACACACAGGCTCTAGGGAGGGCCTCAGGAGGCAGTTGCCCTGCCAGGAGCTGGAGCTCAAGGTGGAGAAAAGGGGAGAGGCTAGTCCTTCAGCTCTGTGGGGTTTTCCAGGATTTCAGGGACAGTAAGAAGCTAAAACACATGGCTCTGCCCCACCTCAGGGCCCAGCTGTTTCAGCCCCTGAGGGAAGCCCTGAGGGGAGCACTTAGCTCTGAGGGAGGACTTAGCTCTGAGGGAGCACTGTAAGAACAAGTGTTCATTCCCAGCAGCTCTGCTGTCCTCTGGTCACTAGAGCCAGAAGTGACGCTCAGCACACAGAAAGGCCAACCGAGTCTCACCCTGTCCTGTTGGTTGCCTGTTTCCTCTTCTCAGAACTGTCCTTGAAACAGGATGCTGGTCCTTGGAGAAAGGAGAAGACAGTGAGTTAACAGACAACCAGGCCCCAGTCCCTAGAGGCTCAGGCCATGGGTCATGGCCCCAGGATGCTGCTCTTCTCTGCAAGGAAGACAGAGTTCAAGCAGTATCTCAGACCAGCCCTATTCTCCCAGGGACAACTGCCTGTTCTCAATTCCAGTCGGTGTTCATTAAGTACTGAAGGATAGTCAGGGGCAGACTTGCTGGGAGCCAGGTAGGCATTCACATCTGGGCACCACTTCTAGGCCGGGTTGTGGTTAATCCTCCACCACCAGGCAGGATGAGGAGATGTTTCTAGAACAGAAGAACAAGGGACCAGAGCTGTCCTGAAGAGTGCCTCCCCAGAGCAGCAAACCTGACTGGCACTCTCCGAGAGTGAGAGAGGAAGATTACAGGAATCCAGATACCACAGTGAGGCCTTTTAGCTGCCATCATCGTCCTGCAAGCCACCTTCCCCAAGTGTCCCATTACACTCAGCAGTCTGAGGCAAGAGGATTGCCATGAATTTAAGGCAGCTTCCCTGCCAAGAGCTGGGGCTCAAGGTGGGGTGAAGGGGAAGGCTGGTCCTTCAGCTCTGTGGGGTTTTTCCAGGATTTCAGGGACAGTAGGAAGCTAAAACACATGGCTCTGCCCCACTTAGGGGACCTGTCTTCAGGACCCAGCTGTTTCAGCCCCTGAGGGAAGCCCTGAGGGGAGCACTTAGCTCTGAGGGGAGCACTTAGCTGTGAGGGAGCACGGTGAGGACCAGGATTTTTAAGACCATCTTAAAAATCCAAAATATTAATAATAACCAAGAATAAATAATGATAAAAGTAGATGCCAATAAGATGACTTGCCACCAATCCCAGTGACCCACACTGCAGACAGACAGAACCAATTCCAGTCTCTACACATATGCTGTAGCACAAGTGTCCATATACATAGGCACACATAATAAACAGACATAATACATTTTGTGTATATATTTTTATTTACATGCATGTGAGTATGTGCCACATGTATGCACATGTCCAAGGAAGCTAGAGGGAGACACTAGATCTCCCGGAGCTGAAGATATAGGTGCTTGTGGACCAACCAGCATGGCTGTTGGCAACAGAACTTGAGAGCTTTGGAAGAACAGTGAGTACCCTTAACAGCTGAGTCATTTCTCCAGCCCCAACTATAATAACCTTTTCTTTTAAAAGAATAAACATAAATAAATAAAATAAAACGTATTCCAAACCCGTCTCCTTTAGGCATCCCACATCAGAGGACATTGGGTGAGAAGGAAGGTTCATTTTTCCAGACTGTTTGGAAACCTCTGCAAGATCACGATGTCCTCCATATCAATGTGCACTTTCCTCCCAAGACCTCCCTGAATCTACCCCCCCCGCCCCCATCTTTGCACAGTGCTTGACAACTACTTAGACATTTCACTTTAATGATAAGGTGAAGGAAGGGTCTGAAGGAAGAATGAGAAACTACGTACACGGAGACCGTTGGTTACAAGGTGACCTGATGACCCATTGCCGCTCAGGTTCCTCCTGGAATGGCTCACTAGCAGGCATGTCTAGTGGACTGGGGCAGAGGTCATTCTGTTTGGAGGTCCATACGAAGTCCCACTGGAGAGCTCAGGCATGCAGGGAGAGAGCAAGGTGCCCACCAGGGTGTGGGTGGTGGTCAGTCGGGTTCCTATTCCTTCTCTTCAGGAACTGTTGTTAATAGCCTGCCATTTCCTTTCAGCTTCTGTGTAAGCCCAGCTCACAGTTCTTTTCCTAGAATGGCTGAGTCAATCCCATTACCAGATTCCTCTATCCACGTGTGTCCTGAGGGTCCCATCCCATGACCTGCATTGGTATCCCACATTCAAGGAGCTGCTGAGCCTTTTCTGGGAATCAGGGTTGGGCTGACGGATGTCCGCCGTCGCCGTCCTCGTCCTTAGATTAGGAGTGGAGAACATTGGGGTTTGCTCTATCCAAATGTTCTGAGGTACAGGTCACAGATGGGGACAGGGGTCATCTGGGGAGGGTACCATTTACCGCTCAGCTCCCTGTTGGCAGGCCTGAGCCGGCTTGCTCAGGTGTTGGGCCAAGGAGCTGCCATACACTGACAAGTTCTACACAGGGCCCTGTCAGGGTGTCCCGGGCTGCCTAGGGAGGAGATGTCTATGGAGAGCCATGTGTAGCTGGAAAGTGGTGTAGTCTGTTCAACTTGATCTGTATCCCTGTGATAAACAACTGTGCTGGACAAAGAGTAGAGAGCTCCAGCTAACACTCCAGGAGGAGTCCCAGTGTTGGGTTTTAAACCTGAGACAAAGGGCTGAGGTGCTGATTTAACACGTCAAAGCAGACACTGCCCACCAGGTTCTCCCTGCATCCTCAGTCCCTGCCTGTTACAGGGTATGGCCAGCACATCCTACCCACTAACCTGAACTCTCTAGCCTAGATCACAGGGTTGCTTTTCCCTATACAATCAAACATTTTGGTTACCCGATCTCTGTACTTTTGGGCCCCTGACTGATTTCCCTCTCTCCCCTGTCCCTCCTCCACCTCCCCTCACAGGTCAGACCTCCCCTTTGTTTGTCTTTATCTCAAGAGCTTTGAGAATTGGAAGGTTTTAGTTGGAGCACTCGTCCCACGGCTCATTGGCGACTAGTGGTGTCAGGGATCACTTTGGATGTTATTTGCAAGGCCAGGGTTTCTCTTTTTTTGTTTGTTTGTTTGTTTGTTTGTTTGTTTGTTGCAAGGCAAGCGTTCTACCGCTGAGCTAAATCCCCAACCCCAAGGCCAGGGTTTCTTAAACCCCATGCTACCTTTCTCTGCTTTTGTGTCTTGGCTTCAGGTCACCCAGATGTGCTGGGATTCCATTGCCTCTGCTGGGGCACAGCCTGGCCCAGTCTGGATCCTCAAGAATTCTCTACTCTCTGGCCTAGCCCTTTTTCTACCTTTACTCCCTCCCAACACCTGGCTTTTCCTCCCCCCAGGGTGAACTTTTTCCCATGGTCTCCAGCCTCAGGGAAGCCTAATTTACTTTAAACTCCAGTCACTGAAACTGACCTGGCTAGTAGTACCTGTTGAGACAGTTCAGTCATGACCAAGACTTGTTCTCTTTAAAGTTTGTTGCTGGAGAGATGGCTCAGTGGTTAAGAGCACTGACTGCTCTTCCAGAGGTCCTGAGTTCAAATCCCAGCAACCACATGGTGGCTCACAACCATCTGTAATGGGATCTGGTGTGTCTGAAGACAGCTACAGTGTACTAATAATAAATAAATAAATAAATAAATAAATAAATAAATAAATCTTTTTAAAAAATGGGATTTGGGGATTTAGCTCAGTGGTAGAGCGCTTGCCAAGCAAGCGCAAGGCCCTGGGTTCGGTACCCAGCTCCGAAAAAAAAAAAAAAAAAAAAAAAGAAAAAAAGGAAAAGTTTGTTTAATGGGGGCTGAAGAGAGCTCAGTAGTTAACCGTACATGCTGTTCTTGCAAAGGACTCTAGTTTACTTTCCAGCACCCATGTTGGGGAGATCACAACTTTCAGGAAGTTTGGGGTAGCAGAGCTATCTAGGGTCTCTGTAGCTATGTCCCCATTATGGACACGGTAGGATGACTTGTAGTGACTTCAGCTGAAGTAAGATCCTTAGACAACTATTATCCCGAAAGGCTTTCGTAGGACAACTGCTTGTTAAGTCAGAAGCAAAAGTGGTTTTAGGGAACTGGGGAAATGGTTGAATAGGTGATATGTTTGCTATGAAAGTGTGAGGCCTAGGGTTTGGATACTCAGCACCCAAATATCTGGGAAGCCCATCTGAAATCACACACACACACATACACATACACATACACACACACATACACACACACACCACACACACACATACACATACACACCCCCCACATACACATACACATACACACACACACACACACCACACACACACACACACACACATCCCACATACCACACATATACATACACACCACACTACACACACACACACACACCATACCACACACACACACACACACCATACACATACATACACACACACACCACACACACACACACACACACACACACACACACACACACACACAATTTAAACAACAAAAACAAGACCGGTGGCTCCTGAGGAATGGCACCCAAGGTTGCTTTTCGCCGACTCTGGATTCGTGTGTCCCACATGCACAAAGCCAACAAACAGCAAAAGTGGTTCTATAATTCTCATGAAATAGCACAGAGGCAGAGATCAAAAGACACTTTGAAACTGTTGTGGGCTGTGTCTCCCATCTCACATTTGAGGTCGAGAAGTAAATTATCAGCCAGAGAGGAGGGCGGGCAGGGAGTAAAGGGTTAGAGGTTCTGGGGTCGAAGGAGCACGGGAGGTGGGAGGTGGGGCGGGGGAGTAACAGGCCATTCCACGGCTTGTGCTATGTGCTAGTCACCAATAGAGAAGCCAGCTCTGCCTGGTAGGCTGGGGCTACTCTTCATAAGGGCTGTGCGTGCTGGAATCTCAGCCTTTCTGCTGGCTGAAGCTCTCTGACCAGAGCAATGAGGGAATTGATTGTTTCTCATAAGCTCCTGGGCCTTTGTACATCTTGGTGTGCATGTATGCCAGTGTGCATCGCACAACCAAAGGGTGTGGATTAGCGCGTGCAAGTCATTGTGTATGCTTATTAAGTCATGTGAATTATGGGAAAGGGAATGTGTATGTGTACAAGTATTCTGGGGGCACTGGGGCCATGCAGCAGGCTTTTCCTTATCAGGAAGAAGGGCCTGGAGTTCCGCTGTGATATCTAAAGGAATAAACTGATTTTGGCAGCCCCTGGGACAAACCTGCACACATCTGCCATCTCTAAAAATGATAAATCTGAGGCTATGTTAGTGGCAGTTCCCGCAACTGGCCCGGGGTGAGGGCTGCTCCTCAGAGTCACTGTCCAGAACTTCCTGGTAACAGTAGGTGAGCAGGACTGGACATAGCCTCAGGGAGGCCACTGAAGAACACAGGAGGAAGGACCGGGTCTGCTGCCCTTTGGCCATACCCCTGACAGAACAGGTATTATCCAACCCACACATTCCCACTGGGTCAGAAACTTATCAGGGGCAATGGTTACTTGTCCTGGGGTCAAAGTGTAAAGGAAACCAGGATAGTTCTAGCTTTGGGACTGATCAGGGGAACATTTTGTGTTTTTCTCACACTGTAGCTCAGAACAGCCTGGGACTCACTCTGTAGTCCGGGCTGGGCTTGAACACAGCAGTCATCCTACCTCAGCCTCATAAGTGATGGGATTCTTGTCATGTCACTATGCTCAGCTGGTCTGTCATTCCTCCTGATCCGTAAACTTGCTCACCCTGCTTAATATTGACTAGTCCTGAAATTCTTTTCCTCAGTGTAGGTCTAGAATTTTGGCATACTGCTGGGGATGTGGCTCATTGGCTGCCTAGCATTCATGAGGTCCTAGGTTCAATTCCCGGCTATGCCAACACTCCTTCAAAATGTTTTTAGGTATTGGCTACCCTCATCTGAGTTGTTCATCAGAGATTGCCCAGAGTTACCGCCATTGCTCTTGGTTACACAAGATGGTTTTGTTTGGTTGATTGGTTGTTTTATTTTGTTTGTTTTCAGAGACAGGGTTTCTCTATGGGTAGCTCTGGCTGTCCTGGAACATGCTCTGTAGACCAGGCTTGCCTCAGGCTCACAGAGATCTTTCTGCCTCTGCCTCCCAAGTGCTGGGATTAAAGGTGTACACTACCGCTACCCAGCAAACAGAACAAGATGTTAAAGACACAACATACTTTGTAGGACACACACACACACTCAATCAATCAATCAATCAATCAATCAATAACAGATCTAGAAGCTTCTTCCCTACTGGCTAGCTTTCACAGTGCTGGGGTGTGCTATATTGGTTGCTAGGGGAGAGAAAACAGCAGCAGTTTTATGTGATGTATCTTTGAGCTACCATACAGCCCTGCCAGTTAAATCATACCCGGTGATTTGGCTGTTGCAGAGGCAACCAATTACTCTCTGGCTGGATCAGAGATACATTCCACAGGAGGAAATTCACATCTAGTGCTATGAACCTGGTCAAAAGCCCCTGGCAATGGAGGCCATAAATCCTAAGAGGAACCTGCTACTGTCGTTTCGTTAAACGGGCACAGTATCTAACTACCTTTAAAATACTTATGCTTACGTCCATAGATTTGTGTTGCTTTCAGCCGTGGTCAGAGCCGTTTCTCATTGCATGGGCAATAGTTACTGCAGAGATCCACAACTGGCCAGAGTGCTGGGGATAAATGACCTCTGCACTCTGCCCTAAACAGAGCATCAGTAGCGCCTCCTCAGAGGTTCAGAGAACCGTTGTCGATGAGGGAGAAGAAAGGCTGTAAGAGTCAGAGTGAGGGAGGAGTGCAGTCAGAAGCCATCTTTTGGACATGATGACCGTTGCACCCACGAACTCAGCAGCTGTGATTATCTATAAAAGTCCTATATAAAATGGGACCAACATCCCATTAAAATGGGGAGGGACTGAGCCATTAATTGACAGTAAGTGGGTGATGGGGAAGGCAAGTTTTTTCAGTGCCATAGTCATTGGTAAGTTCTCCATGTTTCAGTAAAAATCCCTTCCTGTGCTCATGCAGGCAGCCATGATTAACATACAAGGGACAGGGGAACAGGCCGGGGCTTGCTTGGAAGGAGAAGGGGTTCAGCAATAATTGGGGAGAAATAAGAGAGGGAGAAATGCTATAAATATAAATAATTTACAATAATACATATCATATATGTGAAGTTGCCAAAAATTCTGGCTAAAGGTTCAAGGATACAGTATCCTGAAGGAAAGCTCTTCCTTGATTGACTGGTTCAGACAGGCTTACTATGTAGCCTTGGATTATCTCAAACTTGCTATGAAGCCCAGGCTGACCTTGAACGCAAGCTTCTACTGCCTCAGCTTTCTGAGTTGAGAGTTAGCAGGGGTTATTGGAATTACACGGCCGGCTCTGTAGATTTTATTTATTATGAGAAAGGTCAAGCATTAACACAGGCGGAGAATATAAAACCAGGGTCACCCATAGCCCAGTTTCAAGAATTATCAGCAGAGCGCCTCTTCCGTTTCCTCCCCTCGAGCTCTTGGGCTTAATCAGCAAGTGCGTTGTCTCTTCTCCCAGCAGATTCCTGGCCCTCACCCCATTTCCTGATGTTTGGAAAACACAGGCTTGCTTCCTAGATTTGCTAGAAGCTCAGATGGGGAGGTGCTGTACATCTGCTGAGCCCCTGACAGAGGGGACACATTAATTACATGCACAACTGAGAGAAGAAGTTCTCTCCTTTTAGCCCAGATGTCTGGACAAGTACATCTGGAACCCGGATATCCACTGGGAGCAGAGTCGATAGCCATGCTGAGGTTATATGGGGGCTGGAGGCGATCTCCTGCTTGCTATACAGTCTCTGTGGGAGACCTGCCACGTCCCAGGGACACTTTCCCACATTATTTTTTGTCCTTTAAAAGCTTGGGTGTTGCCCAGTTGGTGTTTTAAGCAGTGCCAGAAAGACTCTGGGGTCAACCATTTCAGCATGACACAGGCATAGCACCTATGTCCTTGGGTTGCCTATCTCTCAAGGGCTCCACCACAGGGCACATTCAGTTTTCAGCACCAGACCAGGCTGCAAGCCTTTGGTTTTCCCGGCCCCTTGGTTGACTCAGCACCTTGTGTTAACCCTGACCCAGAGCTTGGGATAGTCTCAGTGAACACGGACCATCCTGGAACCATGTTACAGAAGTTAGATCCATAGCTAAACTTGATGACCTCACTGGTCAGCCACCTGCCACAGCAGCACAGCAGGGTATTTGTGTGTGTGTGGGGGGGCATAGGGGGGTTGGTCACTGCTGGCAGATAGGGGAGGATCTCCTTTGTCATAGAGGAAAAGCAGAAGGAAAAGTCAAGAAGCAGTTTAAGGAGGAAAGGTGAGGGGACAGTCTGCTGATGGCACAGAGGTTGGAGCTTTACCTCCATCCTGGCTAGATGACTTGACTCTACCCCAATTTCCCGAGCTGTCCCGTGACATCCTCACAAAGCCCCTGCCACACCGTGGGACAGCCAAGAAGGGGTGAACAGGCCCTAGAAACCTTGCATGCCTGTCATGGTTCAGCCCAGCTGGATTGCAGACGAGGGCCTGCATACCACTTGGGGGAGGTTAGGGTTCTTTCTTGTTACACAGGAGTTCAAGGTAACTTTAAAACCCTTAGAAGTCACAGAAGAACACAAAATAGGAACATCCTGTGTCATTTCTTGACAACAGTAGCCCTGGCAATTCTTCATTTGGTTCCCTCACCCTGGGCTCTCTCCTTTGAATCTGTTATTAGTGTTCACTGCAACATGGGCATGCCTAGAGCACCAAGCACACCAGGTACTTGCCTGGGAGGAGGCACCTGTTAGCAGGGGCAGGGGTGTTGATATACCCAAACATGTACACAACTACCACATACCACATACACTTAAACGTGCCTACTCCCTCATATACACACGATCACAGTTGGCCTCCCAGTCTGAGCAGGTGCTACTGGGGAAACTTGGTTTCTCTTTTGTGAGTTCTTAGTATTGTTAATTAAAAAAAAAAAAACAAAACATTTAAAGACAGACTCAGGGGGCTGGAGAGATGGCCCGACAGTCAAGAGCACTTGCTGCTGTCAGACGACCTTGTTTGATTCCCAGCACCCATGTGGTTGCTCACAAGCATCAATAATCCCTATTCCAGGATTCTGGTCTCCTAGGTCACCAAGCATGCATTCAGTGAGGCAAAACACTCATACAATGGAAATAAAAATAAATCTGTTTGTTTGTTTGTTTGTTTGAGAAAGGGTTTTTCTGTGTAGTCCGGGGACTCACTCTGCAGACCAGGCAGGCTGGCCTCAAAGTCTGCCTCACAAGTGCTGGGATTAAAGGCAAGTGCCATCACCAGGTCAATAAAAATAAATATTTTATTTTTTTTTTTTGGTTCTTTTTTTCGGACCTGGGGACCGAACCCAGGGCCTTGCGCTTCCTAGGCAAGCGCTCTACCACTGAGCTAAATCCCCAACCCCAATAAAAATAAATCTTAAAACAAACATAAAACAAACAAAAACAAAACAACCCAGACTCATAAGGAAGTTGGTAGACCATTTAATTAGTTTGAGAGAAAAACAAGAGATTAAGTGGGCAGCAATGCCAGCAATCAGCCAGAGGGAGCATCAGACTGGAGAAGAAATGAGCCTCTCAAGTTAGGCACAGAGGTTGGAGAGGCACCAAGGAACTTCAAAGTGGCAGGGGAAGGGTTAGGCTTTTGATTTGTTTCAAAAAGAGACAGAGATAAGGAAAAAGGCTTAGTTGCCAGACTGCCAGTCTCAGTTCACGGGGAGCTCCATTTCAGCCTCTAGAGTCTCAGGACAAAGGATTATACCAGACACACACAGTTAGAAATAAGAAACAGCTAAAAATGGTGGTAGCCGCATATCCCTTTAATTCCAGAACTTGGGAGGCAGAGGCAGGGCTAGCCTGATCTACAGATCAAATTCTAAGACAGCCAGGGCTACAAAGAGAAACCCTATCTTGAAAACACTCACACACACACATACACACACACACACCCCAAAGAAACAAAGAAAGGAAGACAGGACAAAGGGAGGAAGGAAGGAAGGAAGAAAGGAAGGAAGGAAGGAAGAAAGAAAGAAAGAAAGAAAGAAAGAAAGAAAGAAAGAAAGAAAGAAAGAAAGAAGGAAAGAAACAAAGAAACTGTGGTGAATTTAAGTGGAATTGCCCCCAAAACTCATGCATTTGAATGCTTGACACATAGACAGTGGCACTATTAGGAGGTGTGGCCTTGTTGGAGGAAGTGTGACACTGTGGAGGTAGGCTTTAAGGTCTCACTCAGCTCAAGTCAGTTCTCTCCCTGATGCTGGTGGATCAAGATGTAGAACTTTCAACTCCTTCTCCAGCGCCACGTCTACCTGCAAGGTGCCATGTTTCTTGCAGTGATCACAATGGACTAAACATCTGAACTAAAAGCCAGCCCCAATTAAATGTTTTCCTTTTTTATAAAGTGTTGCCATGGTCATGGTATCTCTTCACAGCAATAGAAACCCTAAGACAGACAAGATGGACAGACAGACAGATGGACAGACAGAAGGAGCATTCCTGAGATGAGGTGTGGGCTAGTGCCCTGAGGAAGGAGCCCACAAACCCTGGGTCACATAGAATGCAATCCATGCACCTGCCATGTTTACATTTTTATGCCCCATGCTTCCCTTGTGCACATTGTGTTTACTAATGTAAACTGGTATGAACAAGTTCAGTTCCTTGCATGAAGCCCTTAGGGGAATTTCCAGTCTATCCCTGCAAACTGACTTCTTTCATATGTTAATCTTGATGTTTCAGTCTCAGGAAGGTGGAGTGGGGTTAGCGGGGCAGGATGGCTCATGGTAGGATGACTTGGATAAGGTCTCTTTTCCTAGGTCCAGCCCACCAGCAGAATCAGACAGAAAAGTACCAAAGACACATCAAGTCAAACCATCTCAGATCCAAGATCAAGGGCAGAGGACTGGAAGTCACAGGAATTTTTAAGGGACCGAGAGTTGATTCTCATTTCTTCCTACGAGACAGACCAGGGACAGGGCCTGGAAGACCTAGGGAATACAAGCAGACACACCAGCACTCGATCAACCTGAAGTGACCACCAGGTTGTGCCATTGGCAAGCAGAAAATTCCAAGAAGGTCTACCCTCAAAGAGTCCTTATGGTAGGGGTGGGGGTGGTGGGCTTCTGGATTCTGTCAAAGATCCCAGGATTCTAGGTACCTGCTCCAAGCCCATGGGGGTAGCCAAGTGTTCCCAAGAGCAGTAAGTTTCCATAACCATTTCTCTACCAGATGTGTGGGTTGGACTCAGTCCTAACTTAGAAGGAGGGCCTGTGTTCTCCAATTATGCATGTTTAAACTAAGCACTCAGCACAGCAGGATCCAGGAATGGGTTTTTTGGCCCAAGTCTGTCATGTCCACATGCTTCCTGGGCACGGGGCTCTGTGCCTGGGCCGGGGTGTACATGGTCCTGTCCTCCCTGGAAAAGGCAGCTGGACAAGACCCCTAGACATCTGATCACTCGCCAGAAGCAGTGATTGAAGAAGGATGCCTTGATAGCTTTGGGGACCTTTTATGTGCCCCTAGAGATGTCTCATGGGTTCCCCAAGTGGGTCCCACCTAAAAAGGGACAGTGGGGCACACCTAGAGTCTAGAGCTCTTAGAACTTCCAGGATGCATTTCACCCTTCATCTTTCCAAGGGGGAGGGACCCACAGCCTGCAGACAGACAGATACCCATATAGCCCACCAGCTAACACCATTGCTTTTGCTTAAAGCTCAAACTAAGGAAGTTAAATAGAAATATGTAAGGCTATTTTCAACCCGAACATGTTATTCATATCGTGCGCAGTACTGTCTGTCACTTGAATGATGGATGAGGGCACCCTCCCAAAAGGGCAGACTTGCCAGTAGCAGAGGGCGAGGCAAACTGGCCAGGGTCTTATTTGCCCAGCATAGTTAATTCTTGAGTGTTGTTTAGATTTTTTTTTTTATCTTTTTCAGGCAATGACTGCCATTTTGGAGGGTGATGAAGCCAAAAACAGCCCCAGCATCTAGCTGGGCACCTAGAAGTACCTCTGCTGTAGGGGCCTGGGCAGGATAAGGTGGGTGGCTTCACTCATTGTCTCTGCCAGAGCCCAGGGCCAGCAGTAGCTATTATTATAGGTTTGTGGCCAGTTGACACACAGGGGCCTGGATATGACCATTGGGTATGGATAAGGCTTACCTCATCTGTGGCTTTGTGTTCTGCTGTGTGGAGAAGGCAAAAAGGGTGGGAGGAGAAAAGCTTGCATTCTCCCAGTGGTTCAAAGGTCAAGAGCCCTTGGATATGGGAGAATGTTTCAGGACTCCAAACTCCAAAGGCATCAGACTTCCAGGAATCTCTACAACAGTGGTTCTCAACATGTGGGTCAAGACCCCTTTTTGGGTGAAGGGAGTCGAACAACCCTTTCACAGGGATCATATATCAAATATCCTGTATGTCAGATATTTTCATCATGATTCATAAAGATAGAAAAGTTACAGTTGTGAAATAGCAACAAAAATAGCTTTATGGTTGGGGAGAGTCACCCAACAGGTATGAAAATGTCACAGCATTAGGAAGGTTGAGAACTGGGCTGGAGAGATGGCTCAGTGGTTAAGAGCACTGACTGCTCTTCCAAAGGTTCTGAGTTCAAATCCCAGTAACCACATGGTGGCTCATAACCATCTGTAATGAGATCTGATGCCCTCTTCTGGTGTGTCTGAAGACAGCTACAGTGTACTTATAAATAGATAAATCTTTTTTTTTTTTCTTTTTTCTTTTTTTTTCGGAGCTGGGGACCGAACACAGGGCCTTGCGCTTGCTAGGCAAGTGCTCTACCACTGAGCTAAATCTCCAACCCCCATAAATAGATAAATCTTAAAAAAAGAAAAAAAGGAAGGTTGAGAACCACTGCTTGAGAGAATAGCAAGTACCAGTGTGTGCTGAGGAGTGCATATCTGATGCCCAGCCCTGGATGGCTGTCAGACACTGTACAGATCGGGAGGTAGGTAAGGTGGGCCTGCTGACCCCCTCCCTTGTAGACAGAATCTCCTGGGAACTGCATGGAAACATCTCCTGTCAATTAAAAAGCCCATGGCCAATAAGTTGAGGCAGGAAATAGGAGGTGGGAGTCCCGGCAGAGGCAGAGAGGGGAATTCTGGGAAGGAGTCAGGCTCAAGAGATTTGCCCAGAATGCTGAGACAGTCGTGTAAAGCTGAGGAGTGGTAACTAACAATGTGGAAGACATACCACAAAATAAACAGGTAAATAAGTTACAAGCTAGAAGGGGACAAGTCAAAGCTTATGGCCTAAGCATTTATTCACATAAAAACTAAAGAGAGAAAGAGACTGAGGAACTACGTTATGATCTAACTGGGTAACAAACAAAAGCTTATGGCCTCGGCATTTATACCTAACTCCAGTGCCATCCCCAGACAACCCATTTCACTCCATGGGGGATGCTCAGAGATGCTCAAAGACCACTTTGTTGTAACTAGATTCTGGTTCTTCCTCCCAGTCCCATGATTCCAGAAAAAAGACTCAGACTCAAAATATATTAAAAAATACCTTGGCCATATAGCTAGGCTCGTCTCTGACTAGAATCATAACTTTGGATAACCCATTTATTTTAACTTACACTCTGCCATGTGACTGCTTACCTGTGCTCAGCCCCAAGAATCTCATATCTTCCCCCCAAGCCGATCTCCCCTGCCTGGCTCTACCCCAGAATTCTTTCTGCCTCCCAGATGTCCGACCTTCTATTTCCTGTCTAAGCCATAGGCCATCAGGTAAGTTATTGGCAGGTGCCACATCCATACACACATAGGATATTCTTTCTACACCATTTCTTGCCAAATGTGGCATCAAAACACCTGAAATCCCCACAGTTAGGAAGCTGAAGCAGTAGGGTTGCTCAAAATTTAAGAATAGCCAAGACTACAGGAGTCATACAGAGATGGCTCCGCAGTTTAGAGTGTGTATTGCTCTTGCAAAGGATCCAAGCTTAGGGCCCAGCACCCACATCAGGCGGCTCACAACTTCCTGTAACTCCAGCTCTCATGCTTGCAAGTATCCCTAGCATGCTTGAGGCTCTTGAGCTCCATCTTCCATAAAACAAGCACACGGTTCTGCGGCTGTCAGCAACTGCTGTACTAATTATTTATTAATATGCTAAAACATCATGAGCATAAAAATTTCCAGAAGGATTCGGGCATATGGTTCCAGAAGGTAGAGTCCTTCGTGGCAGAACAGCATAGCAGCAAGTAGCATGCGGGTAAGAACAAACTCAGAGCTCATACCTTGACTTGCAGGCAGGAGGCATAGACCTTGAAGTGGTCTTTTCCTAAAAGCCTGCCTCCAGTGACAATGCTTTCCCCAACAATACCAGACTCCTAAGCAGCCCACAGCTGGCACCAGCAACTGGAGGCCAAGTATCCAAATGTTAAAAACTATGGCGGACATCCCATTCAAACCATCACATTGCAGTTTCAGAGGATCAAAAGTTTAGTTCTCAGCACCCAGATCAGATAGCTCACGACCGGCTGTTAACTCCAGTTCCGTAAGACAGGCACACTGGAGGCGGGGACACACACACAAGTGTAATTAAAGCATATGGAAATAAATGACTGTGTCAAAGTCCATGACTGATTAAGCCATGACCACTCAAGGGTACTGATCAGCATGGATGAATGGCAAGAGAAGACCAAGGCACAGATGAGCCTGCAGTGTAACAACTTCTAGGACCCTTGTAGGGGCAGAAGCCACCAACAGGTCTTAGAGCTCAGTGGGTGGGCAAAGCAGAGCACCTGCAGGGCCCCATCCCACAGCACAGGGACCATTTATATACAGCCCTCAGGTCAGATTCATGTACTCAAACCCAGGACAACTAACAGATGATTACTATGCACATGACCCAAGCACTTGAGAAGCTGAGTCAGGAAGGCAGTCAAACGTTCGTTCAAGATTAGCTTGGGTTTTGCAAGGAGACCTCCTCTCAGAAAACAAAGCACAAGGTATATGCTTCAGAAGTCCTGGCCCAGCATAGATCAGTCAGTGGTTGACTCTCATTACTAGGAAAAACAAACAAGCAAGCAAAAAACCACCTGATTTTTTGTTTTGAGTGTGGCTATCACTGGCCCTGGCTGGTTTCAAAATCAGTATAAGGATGAAGATGACCTTAAGCTCCTACTGCTACTTCTGGGATTACAAACCTGTGCCACTTCTGTCAATCTGTGAAATAGACACTACTCATCTACACATGGAAAAAACTGCCTGTTTTAAAACACTTGAGACAAACTTACCATGTGACCCAGCAAAGAGACCAGAACCCAAATGTCCCCTTGCCGGCTCTGTGGGATCTTAAGCCAGTGAGCTACTCACCCAGGAGACGAGGCCAACAACCCACTGGGACCCAATGAAGAGACTGCAAAAGGCTTCTATGAAAACGATGACAACTTTATTAACAGAAACATGCACAGGGCAGGAACTGAACAAGTAGCACAAGCAGTCAACTCTGAATCCAGGACTCAAGGCCCCTCAGAAAAAGCCAAGTGCAGATCATAGGGGTCACCCGACCTGACTTGGTGTCACACTTCTAGTGTCTCCACTTGCAACTAGGGCAGAACTGGGAAGGACCAGTGACCCATTTCCTCCATATTACTTAATACACAACAGCCTTCCCTCTGTACACAAAGCTGGGCCTAACCTTCCAAACACTGAATAGTCAACTAAGGACAAATAACCAGGCTTCCCTGAGGCCCCAACCTCAGGCTGATCCAGAACCTCCCTTCAAGATGATGGATATCCTCCAGGACCTTCGGCTGAGAGGCAACCTCTGGCTCTTCAAGGTCCCTGGAGCCCTGGGGTTGTACAAGCATCAGCTGTTTAGTTGTGTGGCTCAGGGGAAGGGGAACGGAAGCAGGGCAACTCCCTCAGAGATACAACTTCTATGACAAGGAGCCTCTCCCCTGGCTCCCTGTTCCAGGCCTCTGGGGTGCTATTGTGCCATGGCAAATAAGAGTGCACCTTGAAGCCTCCCTTTCGCAGGCTGCAGTCGGCAGGCACCAGCTCCACCCCCAGCTCTGAGGACTCCAGGATGCTCAGCTTCCAGCGATGCAGATCCTGCTGTTCAGGTGCATTCTGCAGCTGGGCCACTCTTACCTCACCAGGGTCCAGCAACACTTGCCAGCGCTGGACACGGGTTCTCACAGCCCAGCAGGGAGTCATTGACAGCATGTAGCAAATGGCATCAAAGCCACCCAAAAGGAAAACGAACTTCAGGTCTACCAACCAAGCTTCTGCTTCCAAAGGGTCCATGGGCCAGGTGGGGCTCAATTCCAACAATACAGGTTGCCCGGGAGATGGGCTCGCATTGAAAATATCCCACCAGGACAAAGGAGGGATGAGCCAGTGTGAGCAGGGAGAAAGGCCATCAAATCTCCAGGGAAGGGCCTGGGTCCACTCCGCATCCTCAGGGCCCAGATCCAGAGGTACAGCTTCCTGAGGCCCCAGCTCAGTGGGCACAGGCTGGGGTCCCTGCCCTGTCCCCTCTGTCCCTACAAGGCCTGGTGCTTGAGCCCCAGAACCTGTAGAGGCAGAGATGCCATGTGGCGTATGACCTTGGCCCTCTCCCCAGCTAAGCCCGGGCCACTCCTCTGGCTCAGATCCTGCCTCTGAGAGTTCCATGGGCTCAGCATCCCACACTTCCTCTTCCCAGTCTCCCATCTCCAGCATGTTCTTAACGACCAGGAAAGCTGCCTTGAAGCAAGCAAAACAGATCTTCATTTGTTCTCCATGGACAAGCTGGTACAGCCAGGCTCCATAGAGGCAGGACATGCCCTTGGCCCCATGGCGAACACTGACTGGGGGACACATGGCCAAGAAGTCTGTCTGCAGCCAAGTGGACACGCAGAGGAAGACTTGCTCGATGGTCTCAGGAGGTCAGGTCAACAGGACCGTAGACGCTAGAAATAGGTGGAAAAGCTGAGAATGAGAGACCCAGGAGTACAGTAGGAGGTCTAGGGAGTTTGGGGCTCCAGGACACGGTGCAGTGGTACGAGAACTGGGTGCGAATTCAATGGATACCTCTCTGGAGAAGTAGACAGGCCCGAGCTTCCAGAAAGTTCTTCAGCTTCACACTTGCTCCAATGTCTGGGGAGCTACAAAGGCAAAGGAAATGAGGTTTGGCTCCCCCTGCTGGGCTCGCTGCTGGTTCCACTAAGGAGCGGGATGTTGGGACTCTGATCCCCCCGGATTCACTGCTCACTCTGTACAGGCCGGGGAGTGGGGTGCTTTTGCCACACCCACAACTCCAGAAGTTTCCTCAGGGTTCAAGGCCCCAACCTCACACTTGGGCCCAGCTACCACCCAAGGGAGGCCGGGAAGCCTAATCCAGGACCTCCTCTCTGCCCACCGCGCTCCCAACCTGGCCCAGGCCCACCATGTCCAACCAGTCCCAGCCACCCGCCTCAGCCCCTTCCCATCCTTACCTCCCCGACTGAGATTGCCGGAAGCCCCGCTAATGGCCTCCGCACCTGGGATCTCCTCGCTGAGCTCTGAACCCAGCACTGAGCAACGCGGACTTATAAAGGGCCAACACCCATGATGCTCCAGCTCATTTACATATCTCCCATGAGGCCAAAAAAAAAAAAAAAAAAAAAAAAAAAAACCAACGCAGGAAGCGAAGGCGAAGGCGCTGAGTCACTCTAGCCCCCAAGGCGCACATGCGGCCAAGCGCTCCCTACAGCACGCATGCGCCGCTGACCTGCCCGCACCCCAGCGTCCTCTGCTTCCTGTGTGCTGTTCTTGTGGTGCCCGATGTCCCAGATCCCGGTTCCTTCGAGGGACTCGAAGGCCCGTGTCCGAATCTGGGCCGGCAGTAAGCACATCTTGTTTGGAAAGGACGATCCCTTCTTCCCTGTCTCTTCGTAAAAGTTTTTCCAAACTTGGGAAACTGCTCAGTCCACCCTCCACTGCGTTTTCAGCACAGTTCCCCGCTCTCTGGGTCTTTTTGTTCTTAAACAGACTCTTAAGAATTCTTTGTAGAGTTTGTCCTTAGAGGAGGCTGGGACTCAGAAGAAAAACCAAGCAGAAGATACAAGGTTTCCAGTAGCCTCCCTCCAGAACTCAGCCTTGAGCTCAACCTTGACCACACAGAGATGCATTTGTTAAAATCTGCCGCAGTCCACTCTGGACATCCCACGGGGTTGGACACCGGTGTAGTGATGTGTCTCTGTCACCACACGGCCATATGGAGCAGTTTCACTCTCTCTATAGATCCTCTGGGCTGCCCTCAGGGTCCTGCCCTCTCCAGGCCCTGACTTCTGCAACCGTTTTGCCCTGTCCAGAATGTCACATTTAGCCTCAAGCACCAAGAAACTACCATGGTTTCCTTCCTTAGGAACATATGGCTTGTTTTCCTGGGTGCCCTGGGACAGCAGAAAGCCAGTTTTATTCAGAGTTCAGTAATGCTCCACTAAAAACATATCCTTTTATCCACTCACTTCTTGAAGAATATCTGATTGCTTTCTGGGGTGTGGTAATTTGGTATTTTAAAAAGCTATGACCAGCTTTGCGTTGGTTTTCTAAACTTAAACTTTTGTCTCATTTATTCAATACACACAGAGAATACATACAGAGAAGCACAAAAGCTGCATTGTGTGGTGAACCAGTTGTGTTGTATCAGAACTGTCACATTTTCCTAGAAGCTCTTCCTTCAGGACCAAATGGAGTCTGAAGCCCAATGAATTTGCAAGTCTTCGAAAAATGGTAGCTGTGACAAAAACAATGAGAAACGACATGGAATAAATGACCATTCGTGTGGAAAAACCGATTTTTATCACAGCCGGGAACTAGTGGAGAGCTGCATCACGCTGGGCCATCCTCGAGCTCTAACCTCTTTTTGGTCTGAAAGGATTCCTGAGGAGTCTTTTTTTAAAAAGATACTACAAAGTGAGTTCCAGGACAGCCAGGGCTACACAGAGAAACCCTGCCTTGAAAAATCATAAAAAAAAAACCAAAAAACAAAAAAAAACAAATAAAAAAAGCCAGGTCACAGCTAGAAGTGTACTCCCTCCACTAAGCAATCAAATATATGAGCCTATAGTAGCTATCCCCACCCCCCACCCCCCCACCCCCCCACCCCCTACCCCCGACTCCCCCAATCCTCCCACCACCCCCCCCCACTCCCGGAGCTGGGGACTGAACCCAGGGCCTTGCTGGGCAAGTGCTCTACCGCTGAGCTAAATCCCCAACCCCAATGGTAGCCATTCTTATTCAAAACACAACAGTCTCTTCCTGGAGAGATGGCTCACAATAGCCTTAATCTTTAGTCTGGCACACTCACTCACCCCTCTCCCCCACCACACACACACACACACACACACACACACACACACACACACACACACAAATAAAAATAAAACTTAAAAAAAAAAAGAATTATTGGGGCTGGAGAGATGGTTCAGTGGTTAGGGGCACTGGCTGTTTTCCCAAAGGGCCTGGGTTCAAGTCCCAGCAACCACATGGCAACTCACAACTGACTGGAGCTTCAGGACACCCTCACATAGACACATTCACATAGACAGACAGACAGGCAGGCAAAGCAGTAATGCACATAAGTAATAATAAATAAATTTTAAAAAATTATCCTTGAGGCTTCATACTGGGCACCAAACTGTCAATGTAAAAAACACAAGAGACAAGAGACAGTTTATTCTTTATAGCGGTCTGTCTAAGCTCCGCCCCACAGTTACTTGGCAACAGCCAGGTAATGCCTGACTCACTATAAAAGGAGTTGCTTGCCCCCTCGTACTCTCTCTTGCTCTCGCTCTTGCCTTCTTGTTCCCAACTCTCTCTCCATTCCCCTTCCCCTCTCTCTCCACATGCTCATGGCTGCTCTCTCTCTCTCTCTCTCTTCCCCTCCTTCCCTCCCTCCCCCTTTCCCTGCCTCTATTAACCTCCTAACTCCCATCCCCATGGGATGTGATGGTTCCTCTGGGGAAGGGATGCCTCAGCATGGGCCCTCGGAGGCACCCCCTCCCCCACACCTGACCATACCTCCATAGGATATATCCCATATCCCCTCTCTTTATCTTTTTATAAACACATCAATTCTGAGGCTTATATATGAGTGTCTACGGCCCTAAAACACACCACAACACACACACACACACACACACACACACACACACACACCCCTCCATGATCCAGAATGGTAACAGTTTCATCAAGTATTCACAGTAACATGTTGTTGTAAAATTATAAAAATAAAAAATGTGTGGTTGTCTTTTTCCTGCTAGGTCTGCACCACGGTGCCCCAAGATATCTGCTAGATATCTGGGCGGAAACACATCCCAGCTGCACACTTTCCTACACTCAAACCCTCACATAAAAGAACACACAACACAATAATCTTAGACCCAATTGATAAGATATAATTGCCCACTTAAACATACAAAGCCCGGTACCATCCATCCCTTAGGAACATTGATAACAACCTGTAAATACACAGAGCAGAATCTTAACATCACCATGACTTCTCTCTCCCTCCTCTCTCCTGTCTCTTCCTTTCTGTCCTAGTCTCCTCCTCCTCTTTCAAACTTCTCTCCCACCCATCCTTCCTTCTCCTCCAATGACAGGCCTCCTTCTATCCTGTATCTGCCCCTCACCTATACTTTACAAATTCAATGGGAAGAAGGTTCTGGTGAAGTCACCTGAGTTCTGAGTAGGTGACTAGGCAGCTGTCCTTGGGGCAGTGGAATTAGCATCAAAATACAGATAACTTCAGGGCAAACCACATTTCCCCCATTTTGTCCAGTTAAAAAGCCTTTTCACTTATATATAAATTGAGTACAATTATTACCATTCTACAATTTAAAAAGCATATGCTATACTCAACACCCAGTCCATCACTATATCAGTTAGACAGAACATTTAGTTATTCATTCCAGCTTAAGAAAGGCTTAGAATCTATATTATATCTTGGCTAGCTTGTATACTATCTGATAACTATCCAATAAAATATGTATATTCAGAGTTATACAGCCTGATAGACTATGAGACTATAATGTCTTCAACCCTGTCAGAACTCTGAAAATGACCAAATATCTATACACATAGGAAGCCTAACACGGCTTCCAGAACTGAGAAGTTGTAGAGACAAATCTCCACTAGCACAGTCCCCTGTTAGCAACATGTGAGCACAAGTCTTCAGCCTTCTGGCCCAAAATCAACTGACAGACTCTTGAAACGCAGATTTTGAAGGACTGATAACCCTGTCTTGGCAGAGCTTATTAGTCAGCTATTCTGCATATTTTGTCCTTTTCTGGACAGTATTAGTCTGCAGATGAAACAGGCAGTTTTGTCCAGTGGCTGCCTAGCCACAAAGTATTGCCTCATCTGGAGGTAGAGATGTTCAAATTCTTCGTTAAATCCACCAAAGGGGAACTGTTAGGAGCAGATATGTCTCAACAAAAGATAAATAACTTTAAATCTCAAATTTTGTGGATTTCTGACGTTTTTGAAAACCATCTATCTATATAAGACAATCTGTACTGTTGTCTTTATATCTTAATATCTTGAAAGTACTCTCACAAACTCAGAGCCATGAATTTGTTATTTGGCCCTTAACTCACATGTGTAATCAACTCAGAAGTTTGTAATGACATCAATAGAAAGACTGGCTCTAAACCTTGTACTTTTAAACTCTTTTAACAAATAAATTCTATATCAAAGCAAAGATATGATTTTACCTTAGTTACCAAATGAGATTATGACTGTACAACTCAATCTAGCTAATTCCTCCCTGTTATATTACAACCGATTCTAAATTCCTCATAAAAACAACTTTAGAATAACCACTTTCAGCCCTCCAAAGTCCAGGGAATTGGGGCGACGACTTCTCTATAACTTCTTCAAGCTGTACATGGGCGTTGAGATATCCTTGGGGGTAGGGGGTAGAAAGAATGACGCAAATGCTGTAGCCGATGTGTCCTGACTGGACCCAGCTGAAAGCCCTTGAGACCAGGAATCCAAGTAGGCCCATTCCGCAAAATACAACTCTCAAGACAAAAGTTTAGAATCGAAATCTCTTTTTGTTTGATTCTCCTACATTAATTTTTTCAGGCGGTCTACCTCTATCAAATCTGATCAGTATGACTCTGTGAGGTTTCCAGAGCCTAATCACACTTTTTAAAAACACAAAGACAAAATCTTTCTCCCAAAATACTGTGTTCCTTAGTCTGTAACCAGAAAAGCTTGTATCTTATATCCCCCAGAGTAATAATATAACCATAAAACTCAAAGTCACACCCATTATGAAGATTAAACAATTTTTTAAAAAGGAAGTAAGCTAAACAATGAGCCTGACAGGCTTTTGTACTCTGTGATATCAGAAAATTAACCCAAAATTCCTGTGGAGCCCATGTTAAGAGAATCTGAGCTTCGTGCTGTGCTAGATATAAAAAAATAACAACAAACCCTCACTAGCCGGCATCAACGAGCCATATGGCCTTTAGCGGGGTAATTCATAAAACAAACCAAATACCTTCTATCAATTCCAATATCAATAAGCAACATATCAAACCATATTTAGTCCAAAATATCTCAATCTGTTAAGCTCTGTACCTGGAGCCACAGATTTTTCTTTAACTTTAATAACTTCTATAATATGTGTCTGCATTCACTCTGCCTGGTGTTACAGACATTCATCACAACTCTCTACTTGGAGTTAGTGAGTAATTTTTCCCTATCTCAGTTCTGAACCGTGGATGAAAATCCCCACCTGATTCAGGTAATCTCTTTACTCTGTTCTTTCTAAAAACAAACTCAATCACCTTTTAATAATACCTGTAATTAAGAAGTAGCTTGTCTAACTAGGATTTCAACCCAAAATTCCCGTGGAGTCCATGTTAAAAAGAATATGAGTATCCTGAAAGACTTTCTAAACAACTTTCTTTAAAAAGCAGCTTTTAATCTCTAACTCTCTGAACTGCCATTACTTATCACACAGCCTGGGACCTACAGCCTGCCAGCCCAGGCGGCTTCCATCTATTTGTTAAATTCCCACCCTTGAGATATCACATGACTTAACATGGCGCCAGCCTCCTCTTACTTAGAAAATAAAAACTTTATCTCAGCTCTTAGGATTACTAATGGATTCTTGCCCATCGCATTGGTTTGCCACTGTTATTCTACAAAGAAAGCCATAATTCAATTTATGTGACTGAGGTAGCAGAATAAACTCCATTTTGTTCTTAAGACTCCATTCTAAGTTAACTTGCCCTTAGAGAGGCATGGCCCCCCTCCCTTGAGGTCTGAGAAAAATCATGAAATGTCCCTGGTAGTTGCAAAACAGACACAGCAGCTGCAGCTGGCTGATAACAGAGTGGGCTAAGAAAACGTAAGTCTTTTCCAGGTCAAGGTGGTCATTTTTGATGTAGGCTCCCTCCTTATGGTTTAACCAGGTGCTGTAAACTGATTAAAGACCAACGTTCCTTTACCCTCTCACGTAATGCCAAGGCTTGGAAACCCCCGCTTGTGTTTTTTTTCCTTTATAAATCCCCTTCACTTAGACCTGGGGTACACTCTCCTTCCTGTTCCATCAGGAAGGTTGGTGGCTCAAGCTCGAGCTTGAATAAAGACTCTCACGTGCTTACATCGGTGTTGTGATTCCTGGTAGGTCTCTTTGGTGTTTTTACCATCTGGACACAACAAAATCAGGATGCATTTCAAATACATTGGAAGGTTACCGGAAAGTGGGGGAATCCCTACTGTATGCCTCAGATGCTAACTGAGGACATTCTAAACTCCAGGGAGTCGATGGGCCTTTGTAGAGGATCAGCATAGATATGGCTTCCTTCTGGGAACATTACACAAAACAAGATCCTCCCTTCTTTCCAAGACACATTTTCTCTAAGTAGTCCTGGCTAGCCTGGAATTCTTTATGTAAAATAAGGTTGGCCTCGAACTCACAGTGATCCACCATCTTCTGCCTCCAAACTGATGTTTATTTTATTTTTATTTTTTTATGCTTTTGGGTTTGGGGGGGATTTTGTTTGTTTTTCAGACATGGTTTGTATGTGTAGCCCTGGCTGTCCTGGAACTCACTCTGTAGATCCATCTGGCCTCCAACTCAGAGATCCTCCTGCCTCTGTCTCCTGAGTGCTGAGATTAAAGGTGTAGACTACCACTTCCTGGCGCTGATGTTTGTTTGTTTGTTTGTTTAGACTGTGGCTTTCTTCAGACACACTAGAAGAAGACATCAGATCCCATTACGGATGGTTGTGAACCACCGTGTGGTTGCTGGGATTTGAACTCAGGACCTCTGGAAGAGCAGTCAGTACTCTCAACCTCTGAGCCATCTCTCCAGCCTTCTGAATATTTTAGTTTCATTTTCGGTTGCTATGCGAAAAGCAGTATAAGGAAAAAGTGGATTATTTTAGCTCACAGATTAAATTACAGTCCTTCATGGTGGAGAGGTCAGGGCAGCTAGAACCTGAAGTATTTGGTCCTATAACATCTGTGGTCAGAAAACAGCTATAAAACCATGCTGGTCTCATCTTGCTTTCTTCACAACATTTTAGGCTTATTTATTGTTAAGTTTAATTCATTATGAATGGTAGAGCATTCTGGTTATTAAAAATAAAATTCTTAGGAAGTAATAACCGGCTTCTCAAACCACTACCAGCCTGTCTCAGCGGAGTAGACATTACAAGGAGAAACTTTGGGCTTGCGCAGAATCCCAGAATTTACATTTAACTTCTCATTCTCCAAAACTGCTATAAAACTCCAAATATTCCCCCCTTCCCCTTTCCTGCTGGAGAGTGAACAGCCCCTAACCGTCTGAAATAATCGGTCTCACCCACTGGAGTCAGGCTGGCTCTTTTTCTGCCTCTGTCTCTATATGCTCTCTCAGAAATCTACCTGTGCACCTAAGAGATGTGCATATTTGTTGGGGTTCATGTGGAGATCAGAGGACAACCTGTTGGAGTCAGTTCTTTCCTCCTACCACATAGGTTCCCATAACTGAACTCAAGGCGTCAGGCTCAGCAATCATTTTAGTCAACCGAGTCATCTCCCCCCTCCCCACTTGCTTTCCGCACTATGTATAATGCGGGACAAACCCTGAAAGGGAATGATCCCACCTATGATTAAGGTAGATCTTCCCACACCTATTAACTCAAGCAATAAAATCCCTCACAGCAGCCTCTCTTTCAGATGACGACTCCAGATCCCAATACACTGACAGTAGACAGTGATCGCACGGACTGTGCTGAAACTCAGCAGGGAGCTAAGAAATGCCCACCCCCCCACCCCCGAACTCTGATCCTCCTCTCTCCAACTTCTCCGACGCCGGCATTGTTGGTCCGTGTCACCACACACCCTACTTTTTTGGTCTTTTAAAACCAACCTCCTGGTAGCCTAAGGCCATGACGTTAGTCTGCCTTGTAGTCTACTCATTCCTAAGTATTTTTTGTTGGCTTGCTTCTTGCCTTAGTCTGCCTGGATGTTGTAAGCCCACAGCTGGGCAGATGAGATGACAGGGGTGAATTTTCTCATGCCTCTTTAAGATGGAATTCTGAGGTCAGGGAGCTGTGAGACAGATCAGGGGGACCCGCTTTCCCTTTGGAGCAAGATTAAACACTACCAAATATTACTAAATACTTAAGTGTTGTTCGCTGCTGTTAGATTTGTTCTCTGTAGAGCTTTTCTTAACTCTTCATAAACACATTTTTAAGTGCTTTTCTGGGAGAACGGAAGAGGCACTTGATGAGGCCTTTCTTTTGCCTGTCAGGCTAGAGGAAGGACGGATCAGCCAAGCTGTATCTTGTTCATTTACTTACTTACTTACTTACTTACTTACTTACTTACTTACTTATGTGTGAAGCAGCCTTACTATTTTGCCCAGGCTGTCCTCAAACTTGAAGTGATCCTCCTGCCTCAGCCTCCTAAATGCTGAGATTGCAGACATGCATCGGTCTGTCTGATTTCCAAGAGGCATCAGCACTGTCTTCCTGTCAGCCTAACTGTTAAGAACAGGCCAGCTGCTTCAGAAGACCACTACAATGACAGCTAAAGACATACTCCAGCTTTGGTGTCCCCCAAAACAGCCTGTGCCAGTCAAAGAAAGCTACATTCCAGCTAGACAAGCCTCGGTGACCTCTCCATGATCATGCGGCCTTTTTCAACTAGAAAAGAAGACATTTCTCCTTGTGGCCCCTGATAGGACCTGGGATTGGTGAAACCACAGCCAGTTATATAACACCCTCACCATAATCCTTCTGGTTGTAAAACCAGATTGTCTGTTCACTTTTTCCCATCAGCCAGGAAAGACATCTGTACTGTACCTGTGTTACAGCACAAGACCCATGAAAAGTCTTCTCTTGGTCTGGAGAGATGGCTCAGTGGGTAAGAATGCTTTCTGAACAGAATGAGGGCCTGTGTTTGGAACCCCGTGTGCTGGCTAGTTTTATGTGAACTGTGTAAGCTATAGTTATCTAAGAGGAGGAAACCTGGATGGAGAAAATGCCCCCCAAAAATTAGGCTGCAGGCAAGCACTTAGAGCATTTTCTTATTAAGCAATCGTTATAGCAGGGCCCACCCTATTATGGGTGGGACCACTGCTGATATGGTAGGTGTAGTAAGAACTGCGGTGGCGGGAGGGTGGTTCAGGGCTTGAGGAAGGGAACCAATTGAAGCGGAATCAGAAGTAAAAAGGTAGGCTTACTGAGAGGCAGCTCTCCGACAAGTTCATTGATGTCAGTCATGGTGCTGGAGGAGTTCAGAGTTCTATATTTTGATCAGAAGGCAGCCAGAAGGAGGCTATCTTCCACAGGCAGCCATGAAGAGGGTCTTTTCAGCTCTGGGCAGAGTTTGAACACTAGGAGACCCCCAAAGCCCACCTATACAGTGACACACTTCCTCCAACCAGGCCACACCTCCTAAAAGTGCCACTTCCCAGGAGCCACGCATATCCAAAACATATCGATAAACGTCTTTTACAAAGATTGTCTATACCCATCAGGTAATTCAACCCTCTTTTCCAAACTTCTATCCAGTCACACCTGAGAAGGCTTCTCTAACCCATCTGAGAATGCTCCCAGAGAGAAAGTCTCTGGCCTGTGGTCGGAGGCAGATGCAGACTGAACAGACACAGCAGGAAGGAGGCAGCATTAGTCTCACAAATCCAATAGCAAGTGTCCTTGTAACAATTGTCCCTGGGTTCTTGCCGTACTTTTAACACTCCCTGGGAGCTTTTCTGCCTTAACCCCCCCCCCCCCCAGCACTGCTTTAGCTCTGCAGAGGGTATTCTAAGACTCATCACTGTATCCCTCCAGCCGCCATGGGAATCCACCCATCTCTCAGACAAGCTGTGCCTACGGGTGGTCTTCATCAAGAGGATGGAGGGTAACAAATTCATGATTTTGTGGAGATGCCCGGGCTGAGGGCCAAGAGAGTGAAAGCAGGACATGAAGCATCATCCTGTCGCCATTGTCAGGGGCCATTGTGGGAATCGAGCTTCACAGAGACACCTCAGCATCCCCACCAAGAAGACATGTGGGGGGCTGGGGATTTAGCTCAGTGGTAGAGCGCTTACCTAGGAAGCGCAAGGCCCTGGGTTCGGTCCCCAGCTCCGAAAAAAAGAACCAAAAAAAAAAAAAAAAAAAAAAAAAAGAAGACATGTGGGACTGTGTGAAATCAGACAAGGACAGTGCTCAGGAAGAGGGCGTTGCTGTGATACAGGGGCTGCGGAATGAGGCGAGCTTACAAGCTGCTGATCTTAGGTGTGTTAACACATCCAAATTCTAAGATCCTGTGCAGTCTGGGGACAGCCTCCAGCCCCCTGAGCAGGGGCCAGAGTTCTGCCTGTCAGAGCTGCAGGCAACACAACTGAACCTGGCAGGTCATACTATGGAGTTCTTTCTCAGAGCCTCTACTTAGGGGCAGCCAGGATCTAGACTTATACCACCTAAAAGAATTTCAGGGCAAATGAACATAAGGCAACGGGTTTACTAAGACATAGTAGTACACACCTAAGGGATAGGCAAGAGATTCTCAAGAAACAGTCATGCTAAGCATGAGAGATGGCTCAGCAGTTAAGGATACTTGCTGCTCTTGCAAAGGACCCAGCTGCTGTTCCCAACACCCACATGGTGGTTCACAAATTAATTACCTGTAATTCCACTTCCAAAGAATCTAATCGGGGTTGGGGATTTAGCTCAGTGGGGTTGGGGATTTAGCTCAGTAGTAGAGCGCTTGCCTAGGAAGCGCAAGACCCTGGGTTCGGTCCCCAGCTCCGGAAAAAAAAAAAAAAAAAAAAAAAAGAACCAAAAGAAGAATCTAATGCTCTCTGGTTACTACACGCATGGTACATGTACAGACAAGCAGACACACACACACACACACACACACACACACACACACACACACACACAAACTAAGAAAAAAACATAAGAGTATAGCAAAAATATCTATGCATATGATTTTTGTAGCTTTTGGATTTACATCATTTGAAAGATGTAATTCATATCTAGGTTTAAGAGATTAAGCAAGAAGGTTTTGTAGAGGCCTGGTGTAGTAGCATACACCTTTAAACCCAGTTCCGAGGAGGTAGAGACAGGAGGAATTTCTCTGAGTTCAAGGCCAGCCTGGTCTACATAGAATAGCCAGAAGAACACAGTGAGACCCTGTCACTAAATAAAACAATACCAAAATACTGATTATAGACAGACAGACAGATAAAAAGTTTTTGGGGATCAGATCTACGGCTCAGCAGTTAAGAACATTTGTTACACTTGCAGAGGGCCTGTTCGGTGTCTAGCATCCACGTGGCCGCTCACAAGCTTCTATAACCTCGAGTTCCAGATAATCTGATTCTTTTTCTAGCCTCATTGGGCACAGACACATACATGGTGCATGTGCATAAATTCAGGGAAAATATAAATTCCACATGTAAACACCAGTTGTTAATGAATTATTTTGAGACAGGATCTCGCCACATAGCCCTGGCTGGCCTGGAACTCACTATGTAGGCCAGGGTGGCCTAGAACTCACAGATTTGTTTGCCTTAGTCTTCTCAGGGCTGGGATTACAGGCATGCACCACTATAGCCAGTATAAAGTCATCTTTCCAAGGGACTAAGAAGAGTCTGGCTCTCAGGGTGTGTGTGTGTGTGTGTGTGTGTGTGTGTGTGTGTGTGTGTGTCCCTGTGTGAGTGTGTGTGTGTATGTCTGTGTGTCTGTGTGTATGTCTGTGTGTCTGTGTGTATGTCTGTGTGTCTGTGTGTGTATGTCTGTGTATTGTGTGTGTTTGTGTCTGTGTCTGTGTATGTGTGAGTGTGTGTGTGTGTATGTATGTTTGTCTGTGTGTGTGTGTCTGTGTCTGTGTATGTGTGTGAGTGTGTGTGTGTATGTATGTGTGTCTGTGTGTGTCTGTGTATTGTGTGTGTATGTGTGTGTGTCTGTGTAGTGTGTGTATGTATGTATGTGTGTCTGTGTGTATGTATGTGTGTCTGTGTGTGTGTCTGTGTATATATATGTGTGTCTGTGTGTATGTATGTGTGTCTGTGTGTGTGTCTGTGTATATATATGTGTGTCTGTGTGTATGTATGTGTGTCTGTGTGTGTGTCTGTGTATTGTGTATGTGTGTGTCTGTATGTGTGAGTGTGTGTGTGTCTGTGTGAGTGTGTGTGTGTCTGTATGTGTGTCTGTGTGTATGTATGTGTGTCTGTGTGTGTATGTCTGCATATGTATGTGTGTCTGTGTGTATGTATGTGTGTCTGTTTGTGTATGTCTGTGTATTGTGTGTGTGTGTGTCCCTCCTCTCTTTCACACATCTCTCATTTTGAATTCTAGCAAAGATAACAACCTCCTTTCAACAAGTATCGGGGATTTGTGAAAAACTCTGAGCCAGAAGCATTCAAACTGGCATCTCTGCCAAGACCATTCACAATTGTAAAGGGCGGGACACCCCTGAGCAGAAAGCGGTAACGCACATCGCAGATGTTCACGCCAATCAGATTGTGAATGCACGTGAGCGCAGGAGAGAATGGAGAAAACCGGTTTTCAGTGTCACCTGGCTTGACCCTTCCCTTCATTCCACCGACACGGCTCTCCTCTCTGGCTCTCCTTCCCTCACTCCCACAGTGCCCTCTTCTATTTGAGACTGTAGCATAAATCCTTGCCTGGAAACCCCACAACCCAAGCTCTCACTGCAAGACACGAGTGGTAATCATAATGTAATAATCTAGTTGACCTTGTTCTGATAAAGTTACAAAACGTTGCACTCAAATCTGACCATGGCAGGTGGACCTAGGAGGCGCTTCACCCTCTCTATGTCAAAGTCTTGTTTTAGTGACAGAGAATTGCTGGATATTGGAATCCATTTAGTCAATTCCAATCAATGTTCAGTCACCAGGCAATTCATCCTTCCATCTCCCCATTCATCTACTCATACATCTGTACATCCAGTCAACCAGCCATTCCCATATCCATTTATCTGTAGATCCATCTATCTATCTACTTATTGTTCATCTATTCACTATCATTCCCTATTCACTCATCCACCAATCCATCCATCCATCATCCACTTAAGCATTTATCCATTCACCCAACCATCCACCCAGTGATCCAGACATTCACATACTAGTCACCCATCCATTTACCAATCTAACAATTTTCTAATACATACGTATACCCATCTATTTATCCATCCATTTATCCATCCATCCACCCACCCACCCATCCATCCACCCACCTATGCATCCATCCATCCATCAATGCATTCACATGTCCAGTGATCCATCCACCAATTCATCCATCCATCCATCCATCATTCATCCATCAATGCATTCATATGCCCAGTGATCCAGCCACCTACCCACCTATCTATTTCACCAATCCATTCATCCATTCTTCCACCCACTCTTCTATTCTATCCACCCAATCAACCATGACCCATCCATCATTTACTCACCCACTCACCATTTCGCTTTCATCCATTCACTTGATAGTGTGCCAAGTACCTGTGAAAGCTACATTTTAGTAGATAGAGAGAGAGAGAGACTATGATGATTTCACTGGTAAGTCAACACAACAATTTCGTATGTCAGCAAGTGCGAGGACGAAAATCAAAGGACACAGTCGAAGGATGTGGCTACCCGCAGAACGGAGTCTCTACTGCAGACTTGATAACAAGGAATGACTTTCATTACTGTTCTTTCCAGGAAACCTGAGGCTTGCTCTGGCCTCTTTGTAAGGAGGATGTCCTTTGAGACCAAACCTCATGTCTATGGCTGCTGAGGTTGGAAAGAACGATGGGATGGTGACTGAAGGAGTGAGGGAGCTGGATGTCAAAGTGACCAATAGCCAGTTCAGTCCTCTATCTGAGGGAGAAGGCGGGAGATGACACGGAGACTAAGGTAGATGACTTGTGTGAGTTTTTAAATCTATTTAAATAGAAAAAACAAAGTAAACCAAATGAGGACAATTACACAGACAGTATACACGTAATTAAAAAACGAAGATCCAAGGTACTTCTACTTTGCAAATTTTTTGCAATATTCAAATTTTAGTCTCCCTAGAGAAGTATGTATCTCTAAGGGACTTACAGTGCAGCTTGGGAGACCAACTAATGTGACCTTGGTCATGCTCCAGATGGGGAGGCAGAGACAGTGGCCATGTAAATTATTGAACAGTAAACTTGTGACCCTTTTCTACTTTTAAGGCTTTCTGGAATATTATTAGCGCCATCTGGTCAGAGAATTATTGTGTGTCCTTGTCTTTGTGGCTGGCTTTTTATTCCTTTTGAAAACATAACTCTAATTTTATTAGGCAAGTCAGTTTTAAAAAAAATAGAATCCATCATACAAAAAGTCAGAAAATGGGCGACTTTTCAGAACACATCTGTTTGCCACATCCAAGGGTGTGCCCCATCTTGGCCACCAACTCGTCTGTTTTCACGCTGGAAGGCCTCCTCTGGCACCCACGGGCAGACTCTCTAAGGAGTCCTCTGCCGTGAATTTATGCATAAAAGATATAAAAGTGCTTCATCTCCTTCTTTACTATCCATGTGAAGGAATGGCAAGGGAAAGCTAATAAAAATGCAATTGCATCTGCTACTGAAATGCTTTGTGCAAATGCCGAGACTGCATTTGAGAGCCAAGCTTGGCTGTGAAC
This sequence comes from Rattus norvegicus, assembly GCF_021556685.1. Taxonomy (NCBI): domain Eukaryota; kingdom Metazoa; phylum Chordata; class Mammalia; order Rodentia; family Muridae; genus Rattus; species Rattus norvegicus. Next base: position 112,753,471 of record NC_141543.1, read on the forward strand.
TATTCAGAGCAAACAAATGTTTGTTCAGGGTCAAAGTTGCAACACTCACTATCTTTTTCCTGGTTTCAATTATTATAATAGATTTCAAGAAGGTTCTTTATCTTTGATGAATTGCCCAATGGTCTAAAACACTTTTCTTTTTCGTTAGGGTTTGGATCCAGCTGGGACGTCATCCCTCATGGGTCTTGAAGGCTTTGTGGTTTGGATGGTTTCTCTGGATGCCACTACTCATGCTTAGGTCAGCTTCCCGGATGAACCGGGAAAGGCACCAGCCTAGGGTGGCTCTGAGCCTCATCCCAGGAATACAGCATATCTGCTGCTGGGGTGGTTGTTGCCGGGATGCAGCTCAGAAGTGTGTTGGCTTAAATCTGCTGCACCCCGCAAACATCTCTGAAATTGAGGATGAGACATCGTAGGCACTCAAAAGGCTTCACATAGAAACTTTCTGATTTCCACCCCACTCTTAACTAGCATTTGTTCTCCCTGGTGTAGGTGAGGTCCCTTGAAGGCCAGTACTCCTGTCCTAATCCTCTTTGGGTTGCCCAGACTTGTCCTCTCACATATGTTGAATGTTTTCTGTTTTTCCTCTCTGTACTACTCCAACACTGTGGAGGTAGAGTGCTGGCAGGTCTGGGGAATGGACTCTGTCTGGGTCCTACAGACTCCTGACCATGACCTTGATCCTACAGAACTCACGTTGTACCCATTGGTGGTCTCTGCAGCTGGATAAATGTCTGGCTTTTCTCTTAGTAATACAGGTTTTGGGTCTCCCGGTGATGGTCATGTCCTGACCCCTTGGTGCCTCCCTACCCACAGAGTCTCTGTCCAACCCCAAGACAAGCTGTTCAATCTTCTGTTCCCAGTCTGTCAGGAACAGTTAATGAGGGATATTTATCCTAGAACCTGTGGTTTGGGTGTGTTTTAAGTAATAAATGATATTATAACTTCAGTGGACGAACTATTCTTTAGAAGTTTAGTAGGAGGCAACCTGAAAGGAAAAGGCCTTCAGATCTGAAGAAGCAAATGAAACCTTGCTTCTCTAGGTTTGGGGGTACTCACATGAGCCAGCCAGCCTATGTGCAAGGGCCATGAAGGAACATACTAGATAATGTGTCAGAAAAACGAGAGCTGGAGACTAAAACATAAAAATTACATATAAAAAAAGAGGTCAGAGAGTTACCTCAGCAGTTAAGAGCAATTGTGGCTCTTGTAGAGGACCAGGGTTTAGTTCCCAGAACCCACATGAAGCCTCAAAACTATCTGTAACTCCAGCCCCTGGAGATTCTCTGCTCTCTCCTGACCTCCATGGGTAACAGGCATGATGCACACATTGCACATACATGCATGGAGACAAAACACTCACGCACAAAATAATAAAACAAATCTAAGAAAGAACTAAGAACACTTGTTCTTGAAGAAGACATGGGTTTAGCTCCTAGCACACCTGAGGCAGTTAACAACTGTCATTAGGTCCAGTTCCAGGGAATCCAATGCCTCTTCTGACCTCTGCTGGCTCTTGTATGCAGAGAGAATCTCTTGTGTAGTATATGGAAGCATCAATAAAAAGCCGATTGGCCAGTGAGCTGAGGCAGGAATTAGGTGGGAGTACTGGTGGGGAGAGAGAGAGGAGTTCTTTCAGGTGTGGGAGAAGATTCACCCTGAACTCTGAGGAAAGACACATCAAACGGAGAAGGGGTAACCAGCCATGTGGCACTCATAGAATAAGGTAAATGGGTTAATTAAGTTATGAACTAGTCTGGAAACAAGCCCAAGCTTATGACCTAGGCATCTATTCATATGTAATTCATCTCCGAATTGTTATTTTGGGAACTGGGGGTATGGGTGGAAAAGCCCACTCTTTTTTAAAATGCTTTTTATTTTTTATTGGATTTTTTTACATTTACATTTCAAATATTATTCCCTTTCCCGGTTTCCCGTCCATAAACCCCCTATCCCATCCTCCCTCTGCTTCTGTGAGCATGTTCCTCCACTCACCCACCCCTTCCCGCCTCCCCACCCTGGCATTCCCCTACACTGGGGTATCAAGCCTTGGCAGGACCAAGGGTTTCTCCTTCCACTGATGCCCAACAAGGCCATCCTCTGCTACATATGAAGCTGGAACCATGGATCTGTCCCCGTGTACTCTTTGGATGGTGCTTTAGTCCTTCTTGGAAAGGGGAACAAATATTCACAGGAGGAGATACAGAGACAAAGTTTGGAGCAGAGACTGAAGGAAAGGCCATCCAGTGACTGCTCCACCTGGGGATCTAACTCATATACAGCCACCAAACCCAGACAATATTGCTGATGCCAAGAAGTGCAAGCTGACAGGAGCCTGATATAGCTGTCTCCTGAGAGGCTCGCCAGAGCATGGCAAATACGGAGGCGGGTGCTTGCAGCCAACCATTGAACTGAGACCGGGGTCCCCAGTGGAGGAGTTAGAGAAAGGATTGAAGAAGCTGAAGGAGTTTGCAACCTCGTAAGGACAACAATTCCAACCAACACCCAGAGCACCCAGGGACTAAAGCACTCTTAAAATCCAAGCCTGCGGGGGGCGGGGGGGGTGGGGGGGCGGGGGGGTGGGGGGGCGGGGGGGTGGGGGGGCGGGGGGGTGGGGGGGCGGGGGGGCGGGGGGGCGGGGGGGTGGGGGGGCGGGGGGCAGGGGGGCGGGGGGGGATACAAAATGGAAGGCAGGAAACAAACACTTCCCAGAGAGAGCGGTTTCCTAGCCAGGCAGGAGGCTAAATCCATTCAAGAGAAAGTGAGAAGTGGCCCATGAGCTAACCCAAAGCACTAGAGAGCTAGACAGCCTAATTCAGCACGTAGGAAAAGGTTACAACCTCCCAAAGAAAGGGACAGACTCAGAAGGGGCAGAGCTTTAGTGAACAAGCAGCAGCAGCCGGCTTGACTGAGCTGAGGGGGCGGAGTTAGCCACCATACATGCTGCCCACGCTGTGGTGGGGAGCCTGGTTTCCAGGAGCTATATTGGGACTGAAAAGCCCCAAACTTTGAACTGGTAACGTATTAAGTTTGAAAACAATAAAAGAGAAAAGAAACTTGGTATAAACAATCAGAAAAATAGTTTAAACTTGGTAAAATGAAGTCCTTAGAAAGATAAAGAAATTTAAAGAAATAAGGCAGATAAAGACGAGAAGGCACAATGGCACTGTATCTTTTTGGAGAAAAGCCTTAAAATAAGGAATTAGAAACGTTTATAAGTAAGAATAAAAAGGATACTTCTGAACTCTGTATATTGTGATTCTAAATGGTTTGAGGGTAGAGACAAAAGAGAAAGAGATAAGTGACCTAATTACCAACTATGATTACAATCACAATGGCAATCCTCATTCTAATCCTGATAGCCAAGATGACTTCTTATGCCTTTTCAAAGATGAGGGCTTTTAGAGAGACAAGAAAAAGAGAAAGATGAAGAGTGGAAAATAAAACTTAGAAGAAAAATAGAAACTGTTATAAATAATAACAAGGAAGATGGTAGAGATACAAGCAAGGGAGAAAAATGAAAAATGGAGACAAGCTATAAAATAAAGAAGAATTAGAAAAGTTTATAAATAAGAATGAAAAAGATGGGCTGGAGAGATGGCTCAGTGGTTACGAGCACTGACTGCTCTTCCAGAGGTCCTGAGTTCAAATCCCAGCAACCACATGGTGGCTCATAACCATCTGTAATGGGATCCTGATGCCCTCTTCTGGTGTGTCTGAGCAGCTACAATGTACTTACATATAATAAATTTTAAAAAAAAAGATTGAAAAAGATACTAGGATGATAAAGATACAAGAAAAGGAAAAAGTTGGAGAGTGGAGACGAGCTTTAGAAGAAAATTATGTGAATAAAACTGAAGAAGATACTAAGAGACAGAGGAGAGAAGGCTAGAACCTACAGCACTACCTTGTAACAAGACAGAAAAAGGACAGTAAATCCGTTAAAAATCCTAAAATGATTTTCCCAGCTTTGATAAGGGAATTAGCACCAGGGTGCTGAGAGAACCCTGGTGTCATCAAGAATTTGGGTGGCAACCTACAGAGACACAAGAGTTTAAAGGATTTAAGGAGTCAGTAATGACCTATGGCTTACATTCACTGTATGTTGAAAAGATATTTAATAACTGGGCCACACAAAATCACATTCCAAAAGATTGGAGAGAGTTGATGACAGCCATCTTAGAGTCTGGCCCCCAATTACAGTGGCTAGCATGGTGGAAAGATGAGACTTCAATCATGAAGCAATGAAATAGGACTAGAGACAATGAGATTATTAAGGATCAGTTACTAGGTGAAGTCTGAATTCTGAGTTGAGAGTACGTACAGATTACCCTTGAGGATGCTGTCCTAGAACAACATCCAACAATAGCTTTAAATGCCTGGGACAATCTTGAACAATAATGGGTTCAGTCTTGAATAACCCAGGGTTCAAATGAATCCTTCCCTGACTTCTTACAGAGATCAACTACAGTGTCAAATAGAACAATATCAGTTCAAATGCTGGAGGAATTTAAAGTCTCTAGCTTTTGAATATGCCAATGCTGAACGCAAAAAAGGCTCTGACACCTTTAAGGCTAAATCTGCACCTCTTTATGAATGGATTAAAACCACCATGGATAAAGAAACAAATGCTCACCATGCAGTTGTGGCTGGACAAACAACTGTGGAAGATGTAAAAATACAAACATTGCCGTGGCTGGGAAAGACCAGGTCATTCCCTATAAAGGACTGTAAATAAACAGTTCCTAAGGAGAACTACCTCAATAATAATAATTCAGGTAGAAAGTTTCCTGTGAAATGTAGATATAGAAGGAAGGAAGGAAGGAAGGAAGGAAGGAAGGAAGGGAGGGAGGGAGGGAGGGACATAAGACTCATGAATGTAGTTCATCAAAAATTCCTTATTGTTGGAAAACTGACTAAGGGGCTTGACTCAAGGTCCACCTACTCCCCTCAAGAGAACCATTCATTTCCTGTCCACCAAGGAAAGATTAACCTGAAAAAGAACTAGAAAATCAAAGCCTGTTAGTACAGAGCTGCTCAAAACTTAAATGAGCTTTTTTTTTTTTTTTTTTTTTTTTTTGTTCTTTTTTTCGGAGCTGGGGACCGACTTAAATGAGCTTTAACAGAGATAGAGCCATTCCTATAGATAAAGCAAGAAATTCTACTAAAAATACAAAAGAAGGAGGAGGAGGAGGAAGAAGAAGAGGAGGAAGAAGAGGAGGAGGAGGAAAGAAAGAAAGAAAGAAAGAAAGAAAGAAAGAGAAAAAGAGAGAAAGAAAGAGAGAAACTAGATATTTTGGTAAACTACTACAAATGATGAGAGGCCAAAGTTAAAAGTACCAATAGATGGAATTGAGATTGAAGGATTAATGGACTAGCAGATGTAACTTTAATATCATGAGATTCCTGGAATACAGCATTGCTACTTCAAAGAGAATCTAGATACCCTCTTGGAATTTGGACATTATCTCAGGAAAAACAAAATTTAAAATGGATTAAATGCATAGGACTAGAAGGTCAAAGAGGAAAGTTAAGACCAGGTATGTCTAATATAACCAAAAACCTATGGGGAAGAGATCTATTGTAACACTGGGAAACTCAGATTAGCATTCCTCCAACTATAGAAACAGTCTGTAAAAGAAATGTTCCTAATAAATTTTAAAATGTTACTGAAGACAGTTACAGACTGTCCCAGCTGTTCGTAAGCAGGATCCAACAGAGGCTGACTCTTCAACTTTATATGGGAGAGCCACTGCTGATAGCTCACCAGCCTTAAAAAAAAATGGCAAAGTGACAAACCTGTTCAGATAGAGCAATGGCCCAAGACAAGAGGAAAGTTACAGACCCTAGAACAGCTAGTCTAAGAGCAGCTGGGGGCTCAACATATAGACAAGTCCATCAGCCCTTGGAATTCTTCTGTATTTGTCATTAGAAAGAAATCTGGGAGTACAGGATGTTGACAGATCTGAGAGCAATGGATAAAAGCATTCAGCCGATGGGCTCTTTACACTCTGGAATTCCATTGCCCCCCTTGTTACCTAAGGCATGGCCTATTAAGTGATTGATTTTAAAGATTTTTTTTTCACAATTCTTTTACATGAGCATCCTAGGGAAAGGTTTGCTTTCTCAGTACCTATTTTTAAAAGAAGTTGTCCAACAAAGAGATTTCATTGGAGAGTCTTGCCATAAGGAAGGCTGAATAGTTCTATGTTATACCAATATTTTGTACAGCCATTAGAAATAGTTTGCAAGCAGTTTCCTCAATCCATAATTGACTGTTATATGGACATCTTACTGGCTGTACACCTTAGAAAAAAATGCCTTGCTGGGGATTACAAATTGCTCCTGAAAAAATACAAAGAGATTCTACTAATTATCTAGGATATAAGATAGCTCTACAGAAGACTAGACCACAGAAAATACAAGTCAGGACAGACCAATTGAGAACTCTTAATGGTTTTCAAAAATGTTGGGAAACATTAACAGGCTAAGGTCTACAACTGAATTAACTACTCGAGAGCTGAGTACTTTCAAACCACACAAGGTGATTAAAAAATGTAAATAGTCCAAGAAAATTATCAGTTGAGGCTGAAAAAAGAGGGGTTGGGGATTTAGCTCAGTGGTAGAGTGCAAGGCTCTGGGTTCTGTCCCCAGCTCCGAAAAAAAGAAAAAAAAAAAAAAAAAGAAATGGCTCTGGTATAAAATAAATTACAAGATGCATATATAGATTGTTTGGCTCCAAGGATGGCTTGTATTTTAGTTATTTTGCCCTCTACTCATTTTCCTACAGGAATTCTCATACAGAGAGAAAAAATATTTTAGAATAGATATTTTAGCACAGAGTAAAGAAATTAAAGGCCTATATAGAAAAGATTTCAGAATTGATTCTGAAATGAAAAAAGGGACTTCCTGTCAATTAGTAGGAATAGATCCAACAGAAATTGTGGTGCCTCTTACTAATACAGGAATTGCCTCATTATAGGCATAAAATGAACATTGGCAAAGGGCCTTTGGCATTTTTTTGGGAGAAATTAACAACAAATACCCCCCAAAGCAAGCAACTTCAGTTTATAAAAAGAACTAATTGGATTCTCCTTCATATAATAAAGGGGACACCATTTTCTTGAGCCTCTACATTCAATACTGATGTAAATAAGTCAGGAAAGGCAGGTTATAAGGCAGAGAAAATAAATAAGGTGACTCAGAGCCCTTATAATTCAATTTTAAAAAAGTCAGAGGGGTTGGGGATTTGGCTCAGTGGCAGAGCGCTTGCCTAGGAAGCGCAAAGCCCTGGGTTCGGTCCCCAGCTCCGAAAAAAAGAACCAAAATAAATAAATAAATAAAAAGTCAGAGCTAGATGCCATTCTTAGGGTATTATTAGATTTTTCCAGAATCTCTCAATATAGTTACTGACTCTCAACATGCAGATAAAGTAGTTTTGCATAAAGAAGCTGCTGAATGATGATTCAGTATTAGTATCCCTGACTATTCAACTACAACGAGTGATCAGAAATAAAAATCTCCCATTGTATACTACACATAGCAGACCCCATCCAGGTCTACCAGGCCCTCTAGCTCAAAGTAATAACGAAACCGATCAGCTATCAGTGGGAATTGTGCTAGAAGCTTCAGAAATTCATTAAAAGACACAAGGTTAACAGTGAAAGTTTGAAGATTTTCTATCACTTGGCAACAAGGCAAGGAAATTATAAGGAAGTGTTCTACCTGTTCTTTGTTTAACCAAACTCCATTACCTGCAGGAAGTAACTCAAAAGGTACCCAAAGAAATGAAATTTGGCAAATGGATGTGTTTCATTTTGCAGGATTTGGAAAATTAAAATGTGTATACCATACCATAGACATATATTCAGGATTTCAATAGGCAACTGCTTTAAGTCCTGAAAAGGCTGGTTTGTTAATTACACATTTATTAAAAGTTACGGCAAGGGGTTGGGGATTTAGCTCAGTGGTAGAGTGCTTGCCTAACAAGCGCAAGGCCTTGGGTTCGGTCCCCAGCTCTGAAAAAAAGAAAAGAAAAAAAAAAGTTACGGCAATTATGGGAATATCTGCACAAATTCAGACTGACAGTGCCCCAGCATACACCTCTAGTAAAATGAAGCAATTTTTGCCTATTATAATATAAAGCCTATTACAGGTTTACACACAGTCCTACAGGACTGTCAGTTGTAGAGAGATCTAATCATACTTTAGTAGAGATGCTAAACAGAAAGAAGTAACAAAGACCCCAGAGGGAGATTACCTGGTGCTGTATTAACTTTAAATTTTTGAATGTTAATGAACAAAAACCAACAGTTAGCTGTTGAGAGACATTAGATTATGAGGGAAAAATCCTGCTTAACCAAATCAACCTGTTTATACCAATCATGTCTTAACTTCAAAATGGAGGAAAATGTGTTATACTGGGGGAGAGGATTTATATTTGTTTCCATGGGGAAAAAAAAACCTGTGGATTCCTTCCAAATTGACAAAAATCAGATTTGAGGGAGGAGACCCCCCCTGAAGATCTTGGTTGCAAACAGAAAGAAAGAAGTCACAAAGACCAACAAAATGGGTAACTTGTATTGATGATTCCTCTCTCCTTGGGTACAGCTCTGGGACTGGCTGAGACATGAACAATGTCTCTAGCTAAAACTTCAGCTATGCACAGCCAATGAATCTTACTGCTACAAAATCCTCTGGACTTAGGCCATCCTTTCAAAAGGCACAGATAAAAATTTATATTACAGTTTGGTCATACAATCCAAACTAACTTAGAAAGAAAGAAAGATGCACTACCTGCTTGAACAGACAGCAGAGAATCATCTTTAAATGATTTGTGCACACTGCACATTCCATATATGTATCAATGCAGAAATGTATATCACTTGTGAAAGTTTATATATTTACAGACACCAATAAATTCAAAACAGCCCTGACAAGACTCACTGAAATAGAGGCTGAGAAGCTGAGACATATTTATTCCAACATCCTGCTTGATCCTACCTCAGACTGGCTCAATGTTGTTTCCTCAAAAATCTGTATCTGGGACAATGTCTAGCCAGGTAGCTAAATCATCCAGCATCTCAGGACTGTTCCAGCCAGGACTTCATTTAAATGAAGCTAGCTTAAATGTTACAGCTACTTTCTTAAGACTAACCAACATTCCAATTTTCTCAGGGCTCCTCAAAAAGGAAAACAATGTAGCCAGACAGATGAAGCAATTTTAAGAAAACAACATCCCATTCCCAAGAGGTGGAGTGAGTGGTTTCTGGTCATTGGATGGATGTTTGTTGTCCTTTCCGGGGGCGTGGTTACAAGTTGTTATGGTCTTGGACAGGGAGGAAACAAAACAAGGGAGGTTAGATTCAGTGATTTCTTTGCCAAGGACCAGCCTAGGCTTGGAGAAGGCTTCTGAGAGGATTGTTTGAGAGTGTGAAACAAAGGACAAAGTCAAATCGTGGGTCCAAGCTGATGGTCTATGTTATGCTCAAAACAGCTTTCCAGATTGTTCTATGTTCCGCTTTCTTTGGAAATCCCCAGATAGCTCTCTCTCTGTTCTGCCCAAGAGAGTTCTCCAAGCAAGTCTCTTTTGCTATTCTAGAGACTGCCATACCTGGGGATCCATCCCACATACACTCACCAAACCCAGACACTATTGCAGATGCCAAGAAGTACGTGCTGACAGGAGCCTGATATAGGTATCTCCTGAGAGACTGCCAGAACCTGACAAATACAGAGGCAGATGCTCACAGCCAACCATTGAACTGAGCATAGAGACCCCAACTGAGGAGTTAGAGAAAGGACTGAAGGAGCTGAAGGGGTTTGCAACCCTATAGAAAAACAACAATATCAACCAACCTGGGGTTGGGGATTTGGCTCAGTGGTAGAGCGCTTGCCTAGCAAGCGCAAGGCCCTGGGTTCAGTCCCCAGCTCCGAAAAAAAGAATAAAAAAAAAAAAATATCAACCAACCAGACACCCCAGAGCTCACAGGGACTAAACCACCAACCCAAAAGTACACATGGAGCAACCCATGGCTCCAGCTGCATATGTAGCAGAGGATGGCTTTGTTGGGCATCAGTGGGAGGAGAGGCCCTTGGTTCTGTGAGGGCTCCATGCCCAGCGTAGGGAAATGCCAGGGCAGAGAGGTGGAAGGGAGTAGGGGGGCACCCTCATAGAAGCAGGGGGAGGGAGGATGGGATAGGAGGATTTCCAGAGGAGAAATCAGGAAAGGGGGTACCATTTGAAATGTAAATAAAGAAAATATCCAATAAAAAAATGTTAAAAAAAATTATCTGGCTAGATCATTCTCTTGCAGATTATAAACCCAGACTTTTATTTTGCATATCAACCCAGTCATTTACTCCAGGCTCCCTTTTGATTCCTACGAATCAGCATCCCATGACCCCAGCCCTTTGATTCTCTGGAGACAGCAAGCACACTTTTTTTTTTTAACATTGCAAAAATAATTCAGAGATCTGCCTGCCTCTGTTAAGCACAGACTATAAACTAACTGGGTAGAACCCAGTCCTGAAATTACCATTTCTACCATGCCTGGGCCTAACCTTGCTATGTCCCAGGCTGACCCTGCACTCAGGAATCTGCCTGCCCTTGTATCTGCCTGCCTTTGTATCTTTCTAACAAACTGGCTCACTAATGCAGCTGCCCCTACTACTCCAGGTCTGTGAACCCCTCATACAATTCAGACTGCAACCCTATATTTTTCATAGTAGAGAAATCATATATTTTTTAAATTCATTTTAGAGTTCTTTTCCACAGCCTGAAGGATTGTCCTGAAGGTCTGAGCGTTTACCATTTTACTGAGACATTAGCCACAACTTTGCCTCCCAGACGCAAGCTATCTCTGATCATCTGAAGTCATTAACATTAACAGGGAGGACGTTCCTTGAAGGAAGAATATATATATATTTTTTTTATTATTATTATTATTATTATTATTATTATTATTATTATTATTATTATTCAAACAGGCCTTACAGTACCACAGCAGCCACAGACATTTTTTGAGGCCCATGCCTGCTGGCCCTGTTCCAGAGGTGAGAACCATATCTTTTTACCTCTACCAAGGCCATGTCGGACCCAGTATTTTTTCTCTTTTTCTTTCCTCTATTCTTCTTTCTCTCCTGTCTAGTGTTAGAGTGAAAAGAGGGGAGTAGGGATGAAAAGAAAAAGGGGGGAATAGGAGTAATAGGAATAAAGGATAGATTATTGAATCTACTCTTAAACTATAGAGCTAAAGATCTTTCTTTGGTATAGATCTGTATATATTGATACAGATTAATGTTATATCTTGATACAACATACTATGTATATATGTTTCAACTCTTATGTAAGGTATTGTACCTATGCAATTCTTTTTTTTTTCCTCGGGGCCTTGCGCTTGCTAGGCAAGCGCTCTACCACTGAGCTAAATCCTCAACCCCTACCTATGCAATTCTTAAAAACACAATGTTAAATTCTAGTCCTTTTGAAATATGCTATTACAAACTGTTTAGGATAATTTAAAATTTTAAGTTATTAGTGAATCAACCAAACTTATGATTATGATAGATACTAATTAATTACAGAAAGATGCTTTCTAGATTGAATACACTGAAATAGGAACAAGTAATTTGGGTATATACTATAGATAGACGGACGGTCTTCAAAAACCTCAGAGATCTACAGAAAGGGGTATTTAAAGATGCTTTATTAATAAAATATCTTTTTTGGCAATGAGACATGTCATCTCCTGGCAGCACCCCCATTTTACTTCGAGGAAGATGATTAGCATCGAAGAACCTCCTTATGGAGTTTGCTTCAAAAGTGGCAAGCTAGCCACTGGGCAAGAAACTGCCCTTGCTTCAAAACTGCTGACAGTGTGCTGTCCAAAGTTGACAAATGAAACACAAGGAAGTCAACGGCCATGATGTGCCAAGACAGGGTAAACAGTCCTTCATAATTCCCGCCTCACAGGAAAAGTCTGTCAGATATTCTGGGCCAGAAGCCTGAAGATGGATGTTCCAACGACTTGGGAAATTTTGGAGTGACTGTCGAGATAGGCAGTTTCTCTTCACAGTCCTGTAGTCCTGGATGTAACAGTTTCTATTTTTTATTTCTAGCTGGGTGTTCCTGATAAAATTCTTTGATCTAGGACATAGGAGAATGGAATGGGATGCCCTCTGACCTCGGGCCCGCAGCTAAGCACCAAGTGTGTTCTTTCTCCCCCTTCTCCCAGCAACTCTCTGATTTTGGTGATCAAAGCAGGGTGGGGTGGGGGATTGGGGGGTGGGGGGGAATGTGGAGGGGTGAGTTCACATCCCCATTCCTTGGATTACTTTTAAGTCAAAAGCAATAAAAATGGAGTAAAATGTACAGTTGTAGTTTATAAACGCAACACCCAGCAGCCACACCAGTCTGCCTGTGGCCACCTCACCGCTCTCAAAGCTGATCTCTTTCATAAACAGCCTTGTCAAATGCTACGAAAAGACCTGCCAGGACTTTGGACAAGGCTGCAGTGAGCCCACAGATCAAGTAGGCAATGAGTGTGCCTTACCAACAGCTTGCCTTCCCAAAGGTGGAAGAACACCCTTCTATTGATGTAGGACCCTTCTGTTGTCTTAACAGTTCCCACAAAGGTCTTAAACATCTTTTTTCTATTTATTCCTCAGGACTTGGTATTTTCTGATATAATTGTGTCCGTTTGTTCTGAAGATTGAAACTATGGCTTTGTTCCTGCTAGGCAAGTTCCCCGGTGCTGAGGAACAACCTCCGCTCATGTTTTACTTTGTATTTTGAGACAAGAGTCTCATTTTGGTGCCCAGGCTGGCTTTAAACCCACACAGACCTTAAACTTAAAAAGAAAAAAAGGTTTATTTTTATCTATATGAGTAGACTGTAGCTGTCTTCAGACACACCAGAAGAGGGCACCAGATCCCATCACAGATGGTTGTGAGCCACCATGTGGTTGCTGGGAATTGAACTCAGGACCTCTGGAAGAGCAGTTGTGGAACCAAAGGAAAATTCCACAAGCTACACCCCTCCCCTAAGAAAAATTCCTCTGCCGGGAAATTCCACCAGTTATACCTCACCCACCCATTTGTGGTTTTATGACCTAGTTACACACTGTCCTCGTGGTCCTATGACCAGCAGGTTAGTCTCATGGCCAGCAGGATGGACAGGGACTTTCCACCTCCCAAAACCACAGCATTGCTCCAGGCACCAAGGACAATGTGACCATGACGTGGACCAGTGAAGTTAAAGGGCAAATGTTTCCAACCAATCCTTGTGTGCCTCAATGTACCCATCCCCATTCCTGTGGCTTTTGTCGTTTTTGTACTTAAAAGTAGCCTGTCTCTGTAGGACAGGGTTCTTCTCCTTCTTCTCTTGCTTGAAGGCTGAGGAACCCCAGCGCGCTGGAATAAACTTCTTGCTGATTGCATCGAATCTTGGCTCTGGTGGTCTTTGGGGACAAGCATATCTTTGGTGGTGGTTCTTTGGGTCCAACACAGTCAGTGCTTTTAGCCACTGAGCCATCTCTCTAGCCCCGACCTTGAATTTTTTTTAAAAAATCTTTTGGGCTCAGCTGAGCATACAGCTGTGACTTACCACACCTAGCTTGCTTGGTACTTTGTTTGTTTGTTTTTTTAAAGATCTGTTTATTTTTATATGAGTACACTGTAGTTGTTTTCAGACACATCAGAAGAGGGCCTCAGGTCTCATTACAGATGGTTGTGAGACACCATGTGGTTGCTGGGATTTGAACTCAGGACCTCTGGAAGAGCAGTCAGTGCTCTTAACCGCTGAGCTATCTCTCCAGCCCCCGACCTTGAATTTTTAATGACTTATTTTTATTATTTTTACTCTATGTCTATGCGTCTGTGTAAGAATATGCCACATTTGCGCAGGTGTTTGCAGAGGCCAGAGGAAGAGTGAGATGCTCTGGAACTGGAGTAACGGGGAAGTTGTAATGTGTGTGCGGGGAGTCAAACTTGGGTCCTCTGGAAGAGAAGCAAGCACTCTTAACCGTGGAGCCAGCCATCTTTCAAGCCTGGCCTTGAAAGTATGACCTGACTCCCAGCCTTCTGATTAGCCTGGATCACAGGCTTTGGCCACCCGGCTTGGCTTTTAAAATTACTTACTTAATGTAAGGCTATCACTATGCAGTCAAACCTGGCATTTGACCTCTGGTTTTAAGCACATACTGCCCACGGTCATGTCTTAGAACACAGCTTGCTATTTATTTTTGGTGCTTAGAAATGCAGTGATCATTGTTTGAGCTCAGTAAGTTGTAAGCATTCATCAACGACTGAGTACGACCCCTCCTGGATTTTCTATGCACAACTAATTTCTTCTGTGTAGCTTCTCCTCTACACTTGCATTTCTTTTTATTCTCTGGCCAGGTGGACCGACCAGGACCCTGCTGCGATACTGGCCAGCATAGACAATCAACACCTACTTCCTCGCTATCTGCACTGTCCTCCATAGAATGAAGTTTCTCCTTAGCTTTACTGTCCCACGCTCTGTGTGGAAGGGTGGTCTTGTGGGAAAACTCTCTAGTTAAAGTTGAAGTCCACCCGGACCATGGCCTCCGAACTCTGCACAAAATGGGAGACTCCCTTGTGAGCAGGCTTTCTCTTTCTCTAACCTTGTCAGGAAGATTCTATGCTTCCACACTCACCTTTCCCTGAGGAAAGTCATGTAGCATTAAAAACCTGGAATTTTCCATGCTAGGGAGGTGTCTAGATAGGCTCTGGGTGTTCAACCAATTAGATTCCCTTCCTGGACATTCCTTTCTGAAAAAGGTACTTAATCTCTGGTTTGCCATGAGTAAGGTGTATGCACTTACATTCACCACTAGATAAAGCAATTTCAACCAGCAATGACGTCTCTTCATCAAGGATTGCTGCAGGGGTAAGGCCTGTGGCTTGAAGAGCGAGAAGACCTTCTCCTTTCCAGCCCCTCAGAACTCTCGGACTCACTCGGAACCAAAGCGATTCTGCCCTCATCCTGGGTTCTGCCTTTCCTTTGGAGCAGGAGGCAAGGGGACCAGGGACCCCTGTTCCCAATTCCCTAGAGGTACTCAGCAGCGCTGGGGTACACAAGAGACTGGGATACAGCAATAGTCGCAGACTCCTGTTTTCCACTTGGGAAAAACACGGACTGAGGATCCCCATAATGGACTGCCGGAGTCCCAGGCACCTTGGCAAGACAGATGCATTTTCTGTGGCTAATGAGGAGTTCTAGGTAGTGAGAGAGGTACCCCCCAACACCTTCTTACCACCAGTACCTTATCCCGGCCCCCCACCGCGCTCTCCACCCCTCCCCCAAGTTTTACAGCAGACTTGGCTCAACAGGCTGCTGGCTTATCAGCAATGAAGTTGTGGGGAAAGCTTTAAGGTAACCACCTAGCTTAGAGGATCCAGCACAGAGCAAGGCTGAGTCTAAGATGTCTCCATAACCCTGGGCCTGGGCTTGGGAGCTGAGACCTCTGCTCAGCCCCAGACACAGAGGTTGGATCATCATGGGCAAAGAGATCAAAGGCAGAGGCTTCCCCTGGAGGTACCGGGCATCATCTTACTGTCCAGCAAAAGGGCTGCTGCTCTCAGCTCTCGACAGTCATCCATTCCACACCCTCCCTGGCTGAGAATGCCTCCAAGATCTGATGACATTTCCAGGAGCTGAGTATCAAGTGCTTAAGTTTGGCAAAGGCCAAGAGCCTCTGCTTGTCCCATCTCTTCTGAAGGGTACACTTCTCCAGTTGTGTAAGCCACATCTGCTCTATGCCTCTGACTTCCCAAAGATGAGCATGCAGGAGGGTATTTCATGCAGAAGTTAACATTATGCAGGGCCACACACACCAGAAACTTCTTGTTTACTGGTACGGCTTGAAGTTTCACAGGAGGAGCTCTGCTTCCCCATCTTGACTGAAAACAAAACAACAAAAACAAACAAAAAACTGTTCTGGTTCCTACTATCCGCAGCATCCTGCCAGCTACATTTTGCTTATTTATGTTGTTTGGTTCACTTAGACTTAATTAGATTTTTCTGGTGGGGCAGGGTCCTACTTTTTCTTCTAAGTACATCAGACTGTGCTTTACTGAACAACCCACCTTTCCACACAGGTTCCTCTTGGGCTGGGAGATGGCAGCCAGAATCAGAGGTTGTTAATCCAAACCATTCTCCTGGTGTGGTCGAGCATTGGCCTTACCCCTGTGTACTGCCTCTGTGGTTTTTTCTTGGTGTGAGAGGTCAGACATTTATGCCTTACCTATCAGCTGCCATGAGTTTTCAGTATTGTTGTTACGGCTGGTTTCTTACGCTCTATTACCCGGTGATAAAAAAAAAATACTTCTAAGTACTGTATTCTGTTTATTTGCTTGTCTATGTGTTTTGCCACAGGGTCTCATATAGCACAAGCTGGTTTCAAACTTGCTAAGTGCTTAGGCTAGCTAGAAACTTTTAAATTTTCATTTATTTATTTATTATTTTTATGTATATGTATGCAACACAGAACCCTGAAAATTTGATCCTCCTGTCTCTACCTCCCAATTGCTGACTGTTTGATTTTAAGAAGCAGTCTTGCTAAAATTTCTTTTCCAACTGGGGTAGGGAACGCTCTCCCGTCAGCTTGTATCCTGCTCCTGTGGAAACTTGAGTCACTTAAAATGGAAGAAGAAACAGAGATGGTTTGGAGCCCAGCTGAGTGTAGAGAAAATATCTCTCATGTAAAATATCTCAGTAAACTAAAAAAAAAAAAATTGTAAAAATGAGACACCTAGGGCCCAATGAAGAGAAACATAGTCTCGCTGCAACAGACACAACCCAGCCATGTACCTTGCTGGGTTTTTGCACCAGGACTAACTATGTACAGGTTTCTGCACCTCACTCAATGGCTGTCAACTGCAAACACCAGGCAGCTAGCATTCAGGATAGTGACTTGCATAGCATCCTCTAGGTGAGAGGTAGGATAGTCATAGAGACCTACATTTCCCAGCCTGTTGCCGACAAATCTCTGCTTGCTCAAAAAGCCTGGATGCTGGCCTATGTTGCTGGACAGTGTCATGGCCCCCAGCTATCTGGGGTCAGCTAATCGGAGGCTTCTGGTGAATGCCTGAGTTCACTGAATGCCCTTCCTCGTTGGCTTTCCAGGCTCTGCTCTAATCCTAGTGGGCATCACGTTAAATTCTCCTCACCACTGCGGCTCTAAAGAGTTGGAAGGACATCTGTTCTCTGACGAGGTCACCCCTGGGGCTTTGCTATTCCTTGCAGGTGACTCTGCCAGCACCAACTGGGTTGCAACCTACATGTTAGGGACGGCTGTGGCCTGGTAGAACACTAGACACTTCCATGTTTAAAGCTATGTCCATGTCGTCTCCTAGTCATAGGAGCGCCTCTTCTCCAACTTCTAGCCCAGGGAATTGGAACGGAGCCCCAATAGCCTTTTCAGAGGAGCTGGACACTTAACTGGGTCCCTATATGTCCCACCCTTCCAACCCCCAACACTAGGCAGGAGAGGAAGGTTAGAGGGGAAGGAGGCATAGACTTATTTAGATTATTTCCTTGGGGCAAATCCAACCTTCCAATTTTTTCTTGTTGTCTCTTTGCTCACAATCACTTGACAAACTACAGCAGTAGCAACCAGGAGCTGCCCATAAACGTTGGTGACTGGGCCTTATCTAGGCCACCTGGTTCCAAGATCCTGGCTCAGAGCCTTGGTCCTCAGAACCTATCCTGGACGTAGGGCCCTAACTCAAAAGGACGAGGGAGCAAAGGAACGGGCAAGCCACCACGTAGGCGATTAGGCAACAATGGACAAATCGGCAATAAACATTTACAACATGTGAACCTTTGTTTAGATAACAGGCAACTTCTTTATATTCTTTACCAGTTAAGAGATAAGCCAGATACGTCTGGAAAAACAGGACAGGAGTTGGTTCCAGGGTCTGGGTAGATGAACTGAGTTTGACCCTGCCAGCAAGGTAGAGAAGCTGTCCTTGGGATGACTGGACTCAGACAGCTGTCTCCACACAATGTCTATATTAACTCTAACTAAGACAGCACTCAGTGGTGAAAATATGGATTGGATTAATTATAATCAAAGGAGGTTAAAATAAAGATATCAAAAAAAATTAGACCAGTTCTGTTTTTTGTCCTACTCTGTAGCCCTGGCTGGTTTGGGGCTGACTATGTAGATCAGGCTGGCCTTGATCTCACACAGATCTGCCTGCCCCATTGATCCTAAGATCAAAGGTATGTGTCACCCATGTCCTGCAATTTTAGATCTAACTAGAAGGTTAAAACAAATATGGAAATGAGACCACTAAAATACCTGTACTGGCTAGTTTTGTGTGTCAATTTGACACAAGCTGGAGTTATCACAAAAAAGGAGTCTCAAAAAAGCTGCCTCGATGAGACCCAGCTGCAAGGCATTTTCTCAACTAGTGGTCAAGGTGGGAGGACCCAACCCATTGTGGATGGTGCTGTCCCTGAACCGGTTGTCCTGGGTTCTATAAGAGAGCAAGCTGATCAAGCCAGGGGAAGGAAGCCAGTAAGAAACATCCCTCCATGGCCTCTGCATCAGCTCCTGCTTCCTGACCTGCTTGAGTTCCAGTCCTGACTTCCTTTGGTGATGAACAGCAATGTGGAAGTGTAAGCTGAATAACTTGCTTCTTGGTCATGATGTTTGTGCAGGAATAGAAACCCTGGCTAAGACAATACCCGTACATATATAATAAAATTAATAGTAAAACTAGTAAAGATCACAGTAGAGAGATGGCTCAGCAGTTTGGAACATATGTTGCTCTTCCAGAGAACCTGAGTTCTATTTCCAGCATCCACATAGTGGCTTATAACTGTCTGTAACTCCAATTCTAGGGGATCCTACACTCCCTCTGGTCTACCTTGTCACACGGCACTGATATACATACAGTCAGAACACCCTTACACATAAAACAAAATTTAGCCAGGCAGTGGTAGCACACACCTTCAATCCCAGCACTCAGGAGTCAGAAGCAGGTTATCTGAGTCTGAGGTCAACCTGGTCTACAGATGGAGTTCCAGAACAGACAGAGCTACACAGAGAAACCCCATTGTGGGATGACGTCATCACAAAGGGGAGGTAGGTACAGGATAGAACGAGGCCTGTCATTGGAGGAGAAGGAAGGATGGGCAGGAGAAAAGTTTGAAGGAAGAGGAGGAGGGAACAGAAGAGAGGAAACGGAGAAGCCTCGGAGAGAACATGGACGCTCTGTGGGGGTTGGGGATTTAGCTCAGTGGTAGAGCACTTGCCTAGGAAGCGCAAGGCCCTAGGTTCGGTCCCCAGCTCCGAAAAAAAGAACGAAAAAAAAAAAACTCTGTGTATTTACAGGTTGTTATGAATGTTCTTAAGGGATGGATGTGTATTGGGCTTTGTATGTTTAGGTGGGCAATTATATCTTATCAATGGAATCAAAGGTTATTGTGTTGTGTGTGCTTTCTTGTAGAGATTTAAGAGTAAGAGAGTGTGTGGCAGCTAGAGACACTGGGCTGCCACAGCATTGGGATGTGTATTTCTGGGAAGATATCTAGCAGATATCTTGGGGCACTGTGGTGCCAGATCTAGCAGGGTAAAAGACAGCATTTTACTTTTTATATTTTTACAACAACACCCTGTCTCAAAAAAAATTTAAATTAAAAAAAGATGGTCCATTTTGGGGCTGGAGAGATGGCTCAGTGGTTAAGAGCACTGACTGCTCTTCTAGAGGTCCTGAGTTCAAATCCCAGAAACCACGTGGTGGCTCACAACCATCTGTAATGGGATCTGATGCCCTCTTCTGGTGTGTCTGAAGACGGCTACAGTGCACACACGCCCTCCCCCCATATATCTTAAAACAACAACAACAACAAAAACAACCCAGGTTCATTTTCAGGCAGGGGGATGGCTCAGTGGTTAAAAACAGTTGCTGCTCTTACAGAGGACCCAAGTTTGATTCCCAGAACCCACATGGCAGCTCACAATTGCCTGTAATTCCAGGCCTCTGGCCTCCCAGGGTGCAACACTCATGCACATACCTGACACAAGCAATACGCCCACACATGTGCATGGGTGTACACACCACAATTAAAAATAACAAGTAAATTTAAAAAAAAAAAAATTGTTTCCAAGAGTTGTCTGAGTCACCTTAAGTGCAGCTTTGGGTCCAGGAAACACAGGAGCTGCTGCCTGATCTACTCCTAAGGACTGCTACCCGAGCTCATCAAACTAGAAAGTAGAATAGAAGGCTACTGGGCTGGAGGGATGGCTCAGCACTCAAGGGCACTGGTCGGTCTTCCAGAGGCCCTGGGTTCAATCCCTAGCATCCCCATGGTGGCTCGCAGCTGTCTACAACTCTACAGGCATCCAGTGTTCTCTTCCAGCCTCCATAGGCACTGCGTGAGTGGAGTGCACAGACCCAGGTGCAGACAAAACACCCACATGGATAAAATCAAAACAAATCATTTTAAAAATTACAAAAATACTAGGTAAAAAGTATTAACAGCCACACTCGTCTAACAACCTGCAGATGTGCGAAGGCCACGCAGCAGAAAACACTCCAAATCGACATGACGGAAAATATAGGGACAAACCGACCTGTGGTTTTTATTGACAAAAAAAAAAAAAAAGTCAAATGTAAATCGCCTACATTTTAATCTCTGTGGAGGCACCTGCCTTTGCAAGGTCATAAAGTAAACTGCCTCAGTGTCACTACTCTGGGTCTTTCATGCTTTTCCATTCCCCACACCAGGAGCTAGAGGCTGGATCATAGAGAAGACCGGCTTTGACTCAAGCCTGGCCAGGTGTGTGGCTGACCCTCAAGGCACAAACAGCACAAAGGCAGGAGTAAGCTGTGGGACTGTAGAAAGGGGGTCCAGCACACCCCATTCCTACCAAGGGTACAGCTGAACACATATTCCTGATGGGAGCCTGTTGTGGGACAAATCTTTTCCTGGGGAGACACTACACACATATCTACACACATATCTATGCACCCCAGATGGGGAGCCTCTGACAGACAGAAATCACAATAGTCTCGCTTAGCCATGAGTTACTTACAGGAGTATGCCCAAGGGAGGGATCTATCCAATGCCTGCTGCTTTTGGAGTTTAAGCTGCTTATAGAAAACATTTAATAGGTCCCCAGCTCCGAAAAAAAGAAAAGGAAAAAAAAAAAAAAGAAAACATTTAATAACCAATACCATAACACTTACAGAAAGTTATTCACATAACAATTTTAATAGTGGCTAACAGTACGTAGTAATAGTATTGACCAATGTTTGGTAATGTTTAATTCTGCCCCAGTGCCCCTGGGAAGGCAGGCTCCTCTGATCTGTCTCACACCATCCAGCAGAGCTGTAAAAAAAAAAATAAATAAATAAAAAAAATATGCATCTCTGTCCTTTAAGCTGCCAAGGCTTGATATTTCGTTCTCACAACCAGGCAAACTAAGACAAGAAGCAAGTTAACACAAATATCTCAGAATGAGGGGTTGGGGGTTTAGTTTAACTGGTCGAGTGTTTGTCTAGTGTTCATGATACCCTGAGTTCATTCCAAGCACTAAATAACTGGGCATAGTGGTGTGTGTTTATAATACCAGGACTCAAGAGAGGGAGGCAAGGGAATCAGGAATTTAAGGTCTACGTAGGGTATCCAGCCTAGGAGATGTATGAGTTTATCTTTAAAAAGAAAACAGTCTAAGAATAAATAGAGTATAAAGAAAATTAACACTGTGAGCTATGAACTTAGGGTGCCAACACAGATGCTGGAGATCTATCTCTCCCTGAAGAACTGGGCAAGGTGTTAAACACTGTCAAACAAAAACAGACCATGAAAAAAACCTACTGTTGGCGTCAACGACAGACTTGCCAAGTCCTTCGCTGTAAGCTCTGCTTATGATGCTTGCAGGGTTGGAGGCAGAAGCCAAGAAAACTCACTTTAGATACAGAAGTTTTATTTCCCGACTGCTCAGGGAGGTGGCCAGTTTGGGATCTGGAGGGAGAGTCCCGGAAGGGAGATTGTCCGACATTTTTAAAGGATGGGAACACAAAGCGAGGGGAAAAGCTGGGGTGTCCTATAGTGTTATCCAATTGCATTTTGGCTTTATGGGTGAAAGAAGGAATACCTGTGGGAGGCTGGGTCATAACCAGGTCCTTAATGCATTCTCCTAGAAGTTAGTTCCAGAGCTCAGAGTGCTAAGCGGGCAAAGGGACTGTCCAGCTGCATGTAGTTAATTAGAATATAACAGGCCATCGGTTGTACATGTTTACAACCTAGCCACCATGGTTTAGATAACAGCAATTTCTATATCCTTTACCAGTTAACAGACAATTAAGAAAACACTCGGGGAAGTGGGATAGGCCTTCGTTCCTAGGTCTGGGAACTCGAACTTGTTTCATCCTGACAGCAAAAATGGAGAAGCTGTCCCTGAGACATCTGGACTCAGACAACTGTTTACAACAGAAGCTGCTCATCTATAGGGACACTAGAGCCTGGGACCTTGAATTTAGTTTCTCACTATGGTTAAACGGAGCCTGAAAATGAACTGGTAGGACTTAGAATAAGTTTCTTTTGCTTGCTTCCAACACTGTTCATTTTCCTGTAAATAAATGAATATGCTGGGGGGAGGGGGTAATTTCACTCCCTAATTTAATTGACAGCTATTGGACTCTGGCTGCTTTGAGCAAAGGGGCTGTCAGTCAAATAGCCAAGGCACCCTTATGACAGAATAAATATCTTTTAAAAAAAATCGACGAGAGGTGTCATGGCTGGTAGCCTCGCTCCCGAAGGTGCAGCTTTAGCAAGCACTGTTTTCAATGATTTGCAGAGGACCTTTTGTGATTCAAGTCTTAGTGAACTCTACATTACCCTGTAATGGTTTCTACAGAGGAGAAATACTTTACTTCCTCTGAGAGAAGGATGCCGAGGGCAGTCCAGAAGATCTGTAGAGAGAAGCTGCTTCACATGCCCTTGTGGTGACAGAGGCACATCGCTACACCCGTATCCAAAACCGCGGGCTGTCCACCTTCAATATCTTATGCATAGCTTTTTCTCCAAGTCCCAAACTCCTCTAATCTTCTTGTTTTTCTTTTTTTTAAGATTTGTTTATTTTATTTATATGGGTATTCTGTTGCTCTCTGGAGACACACGAGAAGAGGACATCAGATTCCATTACAGATGGTTGTGAGCTACCACGTAGTTGCTGGGACTTGAACTCAGAACCTCTGGAAGGGCAGTCAGTGCTCTTAACCGCTGAGCCATCTCTCCAATCCCTACAAAGAATTCTTTAAAGAGTCTGTTTAAGAACAAAAAGACCCAGAGAGCGGGGAACTGTGCTGAAAATGCAGTGGAGGACGGAGAGCAGTTTCCCAAGTTTGGAAAAACTTTTACTGAAGAGACAGGGAAGAAGGGATCGTCCTTTCCAAACAAGATGTGCTTACTGCCGGCCCAGATTCGGCCTTCGAGTCCCTCGAAGGAACCGGGATCTGGGACATCGGGCACCACAAGAACAGCACACAGGAAGTAGAGGACGCTGGGGTGCGGGCAGGTCAGTGGCGCATGCGTGCTGTAGGGAGCGCTTGGCCGCATGTGGGCCTTGGGGGCTAGAGTGACTCAGCGCCTCTGCTTCCTGCATTTTGGGGGCCTCATGGGAGATATGTAAATGAGCTGGAGCATCATGGGTGTTGGCCCTTTATAAGTCCGCGTTGCTCAGTGCTGGGATCAGAGCTCAGCGAGGAGATCCCACGTGCGGAGGCCATTAGCGGGGCTTCCGGCAATCTCAGTCGGGGAGGTAAGGATGGGAAGGGGCTGAGGCGGGTGGCTGGGACTGGTTGGACATGGTGGGCCTGGGCCAGGTTGGGAGCGCGGTGGGCAGAGAGGAGGTCCTGGGTTAGGCTTCCCGGCCTCCCTTGGGTGGTAGCTGGGCCCAAGTGTGAGGTTGGGGCCTTGAACCCTGAGGAAACTTCTGGAGTTGTGGGTGTGGCAAAAGCACCCCACTCCCCGGCCTGTACAGAGTGAGCAGTGAACCCGGGGGGGGGGGGGGGGGGCGGCGGGATCAGAGTCCCAACATCCCGCTCCTTAGTGGAACCAGCAACGAGCCCAGCAGGGGGAGCCAAACCTCATTTCCTTTGCCTTTGTAGCTCCCCAGACATTGGAGCAAGTGTGAAGCTGAAGAACTTTCTGGAAGCTCGGGCCTGTCTACTTCTCCAGAGAGGTATCCATTGAATTCACACCCAGTTCTCGTACCACTGCTCTGTGTCTTGTAGCCCCAAACTCCCTAGACCTACTGTACCCTGTTTTCTCCTGAGTCTCTCATTCTCAGCTTTTCCGCCTATTTCTAGAGTCTACGGTCCTGTTGACCTGACCTCCTGAGACCATCGAGCAAGTCTTCCTCTGCGTGTCCACTTGGCTGCAGACAGACTTCTTGGCCATGTGTCCCCCAGTCAGTGTTCGCCATGGGGCCAGGGGTATGTCCTGCCTCTATGGAGCCTGGCTGTACCAGCTTGTCCATGGAGAACAAATGAAAATGTGCTTTGCTTGCTTCAAGGCAGCTTTCCTGTTGAATAAATTCTACCTGGAGATGGGATACTGGGAACAGGAAGAACTTTCAGAGGAAGAGGAGGAAGAGGAAGTGTGGGATGCCGAGCCCATGGAACACTTGTCAGAGTCAGAGTCCTTGGAGTCAGATTCTAAGCAGGATGCAGGGTCTGAGCAGGATGCAGGGTCTGAGCCGAATACAAGGTCTGAGCAGGATGCATGGCAGGGTGTGGGGTCCCTTTATGTGCCTCAGAGTGTCTCTGAATATGGAGGGCCTGGGGCCCTGGTACCAACCCCTTCATGGACACAGTGGGTAGTATTCTCCATTTCTGTGCCCACTGAGCTTTTGCCTCAGGAAGCCGTACCCCTGGATCTGGGCCCTGAGGATGTTGAGTGGACCCAGGCCCTTCCCTGGAGATTAGATGTCCTTTTCCCCTGTTCGCACCGGCTCATCCCTCCTCTGTCTTGGTGGGATATTTTAGATGTGATGCCATCTCTTGGGCAACCTGTATTGTTGGAGTTGAGATCCCTCTGGCCTTTGGACCAGTCAGTAGCACAAACCTGGTTGCAAGACCAGAAGTTTGTCCTCTTGTTGGATAGCATACACTTTATGTGCCACCTGCTGTCAATGCATGTCTGCTGGGCTGTAAGGACCCAGGTCCAGCACTGGCAGGTGTTGCTGAACCCTGGTGAGATGTGGGTGGCCCATTTGAAGAGAGTATTATTTAGACCGCGTGGCCTGTACCCCTGGAGCCTGAGCATCCTGAAGAGTTCGGATTTGGGAATGGAGTTAGTCCCTGCTGCTTTCTACCTGCGGAAGAAAGGCTTCTGGGTAGGCTCCTTCTTGCCCTGGAACAGTAGCATACCAGAGACCTGGAGCTGGGATCCAGGGGAGAGGCTGTTTATCACAGATGCTACTATTTGTGCTACTAACTACCACTTTGCTCGATCCTTCTTCCCTTGATTTCCCCCCCTCTCCTGATCCTTACATAACTGAGACACCAAAGCTCAGGCATCCCCCAGGGCCCCAGGGACTGAAGAGCAAGAGTTGCCTGTTTTGAGCATCAGGGGAATAGTTCATCAAGGGTTTTGAGGGTAGCATCTTGAACAGCCTGGGAGTTTATGAACCTGGGAGGGAAATCTGGCATGTTCACATTAGCACTCAGTGTTTGGGAGGTGAGGCCTTGCTGAATTTTTAGGTGGAGTGTTGTGTAGTGGGTGTTGTGGGGGTCCCAGTCACAGATCTTGAATATGTATGGACTCTGAGTCACTAGTTGACCTGGCATGTTATATGCTTACTGTCTTAGGGGTCAAGATACCTAATTTTAGTGTTAACTGTTTAGAGTGTTCATGGTCTTTGACCTTACTCGTGCTCTTTTTGAATAAAGTTGATGTTTTAAATTTTATTGTTTTATATGTATGGTTTTGCCTCTATGATACTGTTTTCATACCTGATACATGCACCAGCCAGTCGTGGGCACCAGACTTCGTAAAGCCAAAGTTACTGACAGTTTTGAACCACCGTGTGGGAGCTGGAAATGGAGGGAGCGTGGGTCCTGTAGAAGAGTAACCAGTGCTTTTAACTGCTGAGCCATCTTTGTAGCCTCAGTTTTCAGGGTTTATTGGAAGCCCTGTGCAGTTTTCCTAAGTGGGTCTTGGTGGAGTAACCTCCTCCCCAACTTCTGGACTCAAGGGCTTGTGGGCCTACAATCCCAGAGTTGGGGACATGGCACAGGGGGGTTTGCTCTTTCCGAGTCACCTGGGGAGTTTGGAGTATCTCCTGTGACAGTCTTCATAACCATCAAGTGTGTGCACAAGGGTTTAAAATAAGGAGAGCCCTGTGTTGAAGTTGTATGTCATCTAGTTGACACAGGTATGTGCCCTAGACGTTGGAAGGGACCTGTGGACCAATCCAGATGTCAGGTCTACTAGTATGAGACAGAGTCACGCCTCAGCACCTGCACAGGTGGAAGGAAACGGAACAGGGTAAGGTACCCATGTGCCTCACCAGTGGACACTGAGTGGCCCATCTAGAAACATCTGCAGTTCTGTGGGTTACCCCTGGATGGGATCACCTGGTGATTTAAGTTGTTCAGTTGATAAAGACATGGGTCCCAATCCTTGCTGGTCAGTTAACCACATGATAGGATCTGATTATAGGTTTTCTTTGTTTTGTTTTTGAAATAAGGTCTTACTATATAGTCCATGCTAACCTCCTGTACCAGGCTATGGAATACAGGAATTACAGGTATTTGTCATACCCTCACCTTAGGCATTGATTTCTTTTTTAAAGATTTATTTATTTACTATGTATACAGTGTTTTGTCTACATTATGCATGCACACCTGAAGAGGCCACCAGATGTCCTTATAGATGGTTATGAGCCCCATGTGGTCGCTGGGAATCAAACTCAGGACCTCTGGAAGGGCAGCCAGTGCTCTTAACCTCTGAGCTGTATCTCCAGACGCAAGCATTGCTCTCTTACCTGACTTTGAGTGTCATTTTTTTTCATGTCTTCCAGAAGTGTCTTAATCCTTAAGTCACTTAGGGGTTCTGATGCTCATTCCTAGAGAGATGGCACCACACTGTTGTGTAAAGAACACAGTAAGGAGGCAGCCTTGGTGTTCTGTCTCCTTCATCGGCCTGGAGCCTGTGGTTCAATGGATAAGCTAACTTTCCTCCCCGACAAAGTGGGCTTGTCCCTTCTGTAGTCCCTCCTCTTTCCTTCCTGATTAAGCAGTCGATCTCAGCAAATCTTTGTTGTTGTTTTGTCTTATAATTCAACTTTACTTTTATTACTGTTTGTGTTTGAGAGTGTGGATGCACGAGTGCCATTGAGCACAGGTGGAAGTCAGAATTCAACAATCAGGAGTCAACTCTCTTCTGGGCACTTGGGTCATGAGCAAGGGACTTTTATCTATCAAGCTATCTCACTGGTTCTTAAACCCTTTTTGTACAGGCTTTTTTTTATTTGGAGGGGAGGTTGAGATAGGGTTTCTCTGGTAACAACCTTGGCTGTCCTGGAACTCACTCTGTAGATGACTCTGGCCTTAAACTCAGAGAAATCTGCCTGCCTCTGCCTCTCCAGTGCTGGGATTAAAGGTGTAAAACACCAGGGCCTGGCTTGTGCAGACTTGTTAAAATAAAAAGTGTGTGTGGAGGTGGAGTTGGTTGTTTTGTTTACCTGATGTATTTGTCTTTGACTATGTATGCACAAACCCCAGAACAAGGTACCAGGTATCCTCTAGCACTCCCTGCCTGTCCCAGAGGCAGGGTCTCTCATACCTGATCTTTTTCTCAATTAGGCTGAAAGCCAACACCCAGGCATCTGCCTGTATTCACCTATCTCCCTCAGAGCTGGGGTTGCTGGCATGAATTGCAACACATGCTTTTTTGCATGGGTGCTAGGATCAAAACCGGTGCTTATGATTACACAGTAAGCTGAGCCATCTCTCCAGCAGCCTTCAGGCATTTAAAAAAAATTAGTTACATTTACTTATTGTGGGGGTTTGTGGAGGTATGGGTGTGAATATGACATTCCCACAAAATTATTTGATGTGGAAAATTCAATGGCACTTAACGTGTAGGGTTATTCTGTCCTTCCGCCACGTGGGAAGCAAATCTTAATCCACTGAACCATTTCACTGTCTCTTCCACACATCACGTTTAGAACCTCACCATAGTGTGATATTCTGGGGGTGGGGGTGGGGGTGGGGGAGTGTCAGAGGCCATCCAGGAGATCACCAATTCTGTTCAGTGGGCTTGTACTGGCTCCTCAGTCCTTCTCATCTAAAAATAAAGAAAAGAAAAACATCTGACCCAGAATAAACTCCAGAAGAGTTAGGCACAGGTACAGCGTTACTCACAATAGTAAAACTTAGAAGATAAATGCCCAACAAGCCGTGAGCAGGTAAACTGTGCAGAATCCACGCACAGAAATATTAGTGACGAAAAGGTAGCAGGGGTTCGTTCTTACAGCATGGTCAGCCCCCCCCAAAGCATGTGGGTGAAAGAGGACTGTCTAAGGCTCATGCTATGGGGTTATGTTTATACAAGACATTCAAAGTAGACTAGTCCTTAGGGTCAGCAGGTAGAGAGGCGCCTGGGGCTGGGAGGGATGGCTGAAGGGGTATAGGCATTTTCTACTGTGACAGAAATAGTTTAGAATCAGGGGTGGTGGGGGTTTGGCTGTGCATGCTGTGAACTCATTAAGTGCCATTGCATTTTTCATATCAAATACATTTTGTTGTGTACATGCCATCTCAACTTAATCAAATGTTGCAGTTCCAGGGCGCTGGCCAGATAAGGAATCACCACCCTTTCCCCAGAGCACCTGTGTGGGGAAACCAAACCAGAAGCACACCTAAGAGCAGCCGTATATCTACTGCCTGTGGAAATGCTGGCCTCTGTGCCTCCGGAGTCCTATGAGTCCTGCAACTGAAGCTCTGTCACTCAGGCCTGTGTTCTCTTGCCAGGCTCACAAGATCTCTTGTTCCCAAACATTAAAACTTTACTTGTTGTTGACTTGAAATTCAAATTTAATTGAGTTCTATATTTTATCAGACAATGCTGCTTGCCATGTGTCTGTAGGGGACTAGGCTACTGGAACTAAACAGGAAGCAGGAAGTATGGACAGATGTTGGGGCGCCAGAACAGTCCATCCTCAATGGCTGTTATCAGAGTTTCAGGAGTCAGAGCCAGGGCCCTGGCAGCCCTGGCAGCTTCAGCTGGACCGCCTGTCTTCCACAGGTCAGTTAAGCAAGTAATGGTGAAAAGCACAAAAAGAGTTTGTAATTTTAATTTTTTCAAATGCTATTTTTTTTAGAAAAAAGATTTATTTATTTTATGTATGTGAGTACACTGTGGCTGTCTTCAGACACACCAGAAGAGGTCACTGGATCCCATTACATGTGGTTGCTGGGAATTGAACTCAAGATCTCTGGAAAAGCAGTCAGTGCTCTTAACCATTGAGCCATCTCTCCAGCCCCCTCAAATGCTATTTTTTCTTTCTTTCTTTCTTTCTTTCTTTTTTTTTCCTTTGGAGCTGAGGACCGAACCCAGGGCCACCAGGGGTAGTGGAAAAGAAAGGAAGGGGGGGGGGGGCTGCAGGGGAAGTAGACCTGTTTAGAAAGGTTCTTTGCAGCAACTCCTGTCTGTGTTGTCTGGAAACTGGCAGCTCGGTTCACAGGCTAGCAGGCAGTGACAGTTCGATCCACTCGCAAATACCTCTCGGATACACTGTCAGTCCAAGTCAGTAGTGTTGTGTTAGCAACAGCGGTGACATGACCTAGCAGAGACAGCCAGGCCTCAGCCTTGGCTCGAATCAGCAGAAGGGACCAACAGGAACACTAGGAGAAGTTCTCTGATGTGCCTCTCTCAGGGAAGTGCAGATCCACATGTGTTGCACAGCTAGCTGTGCCAGCAAGCCAAGCTCTGTCTCCGTCACTCTGTGGAGTTCTATTTATACGCTCCAAACATCGTGTCTTGCCTTTCAGCGCAGGTCTTGCCTCGACGTGTCTTGCCTCAGCACGTGCATCCGAGTCCTTGGAAGAGGCAACCAACTGCAGCACACCACCAGAAGTTATTTTGGTGAGTTTCTCTCTATGGCATCCTGACAAATGCAGCTCAACCATGCAAAGTAAGGCAGACCAATACACGCCTGTCGGTAGCAAAGAATCCTTCATCACGCATCCTTTCACATGCTTGCTTTAGCAGAACATCCTCTCTCCTGTGTCTGCTTTTTCCTTCACAAGTCTGCCTTAGCCTTTCACACCTGTGTCCACTTTGACGAAACGTTCCTCCACGTGTTTTGCCCCAGCAAAACACCATCCAACTGACTTTCCAAAGAACCCTGAAGTTTCCACTTCAAGAGTTATTCAGTGTGGGCCATGTTAGATGAAGAATGACTCAGATGTTAAACTGATAAGAACAGATACTATATTTGATCTTAACCAAGAGGCCCAAAAGTAATTCAATATGACCACATTAGGAAAAGTAAAAACAAAACAAACAACAGTGATCAAGTCCATCGACAGAGTTCTAACACAAGGGTTAGGTTTGAATAGAAGGCAGGACATCTGCATAACTAACTAGTCCAACCCATTGTCACTCTCTCAGCTCAGACCCTCCAGCAAGGTGATCTGTTGAGTTTTCAGAACTGTGTGGAATCTCCTGTGGGGAACGTGTCCCCCTCTGGCTGGCAGCAGACCTGCCTTTCCTTCCCAGAAGAATGAAATTCCTGGGGAAATACTACTCCCTAGCTTCCATTGTTTCTATAGTATGATAGTCAAAGAGTCACGGGTGTCTCTATAATCCTAGTCTCCATCCCTGCCAGGGTGCTTACATTATGACTCCCATTCCAGAAACATCTACTGAGAGTCTACCATGTGTCAGGAGGAAACTAAATCCCAGGAGGAGGCCAAAAGTGGGCACTTTGGGTGATGGCTCCACCCACTGGTGCTGGCCAGTTCCTGTCTGTTGACTAGATGTTCTTTCTCCTTGAGACATCTAGACTCCCCTCTGTGTTCCCTGCCATTGGGCAACATCAAGACACTGCTGCCCACAACCATGTCTGGGCTGTATCTTACCCCTACTGCTCTCAGAGTGTCCCAGGTCTGGATACCCTGCCCCATAGGATATATCTGTACCAGTTAGAGACCCTTCTTGAGGTGGGGAAGGAGCATCTTGTGATGGGGGAGCCCCCATTTCTTGGATGGTGACTAAACTCTAATGGCCAGACCCTGGACAGTTGGTAGAAACGTATTCTAGATCCTGACTCTTCAAAATGAAGTAACCCCACGTCTTAGTCAGGGTTTCTATTCCTGCACAAAATATCATGACCAAGAAGCAAGTTGGGGAGGAAAGGGTTTATTCAGCTTACACTTCCACATTGCTGTTCATCACAGAAGGAAATCAAGACTAAAATTCAAGCAGGTCAGGAAGCAGGAGCCGATGCAGAGGCCATGGAGGGATGTTACTTAGTGGTTTGCTTCCCCTGGCTTGCTCAGCCTGCTTTCTTATAGAGCCCAGGACCACCAGCCCAGGGATGGCACCACCCACAAGGGGCCCTCCTTCCTTGATCACTAATTGAGAAAATACCTTAGAGCTGGGTTTCATGGAGGCAGTTCCTCATGGGAGGTTCCTTTCTCTGTGCTAACTCCAGATTGTGACAAGTTGACACACAGAACCAGCCAGTACACCCCAGAAGAGGAATTGGGGCTCTATATTCCAAACTACTCCCCTCCCAGGAGCACGAATGAGATGATGGGGAGGAATAGTGTCCTGGTTATCCTGTTGTTGATATTTTTGTCAACTTGATACAAGCTAGACATTGTTTGGAAAGATGAACCTCAGTTGAGAAAAATCCCTTCCTCAGATTTCCTGTAGCTTGTCTATAACACATTTTCTTGATTAATGGTTGATGTGGGAGAGCCCAGGAACTGGGATGAGTAAACACCTCTGGGCAAACAGTCCTGAGTTGTATAAGAAAGCAGGCCAAACAAGTCATGTTGAGCAGTGCTCCTCCATGGCCTCTGCTTCTGTCCTGCCTCCTTGGCCCTGCCTTGTGTTTCTGCCCTGACTTTCCTACAGGACTATAACTGTAACCTAGAAAAACTCCATCCTCCCCAAGTTGTCTATGGTCATGGTATTTATCACAGCAATAGAAACCCAAGACTGGCAAGTCAGTCCCATTCTGCAATTTCTTTGCACTTGTTTTTAAGTCCAACTTCAGAAGGCTTTAGTCCCAGGAACTTGCAGGAAATTCAGCTGGGTGGTGACATAAGATACCAAGTGTTTGTGTCTTGCAGGGACCATGGGGAGGACACACACACACACACACACACACACACACACACACACCACCAGTGCCAGGCTGCTCCATGTTTGTCTTTTCCCAAACAGTGGTATGGACCAAACCCTCTTCAAACTTGGGACTAAAGGCAACATATAGAAGGGCCTGGAACCATATGGACATGTCCCTTCGGCTGATGTCTTCTGAGAAAGGGAGGAAGCCCTGTTGGTGGGGAATATCATGAAAGGATTGTTGGAAGGCAGGAGGCATACGTGTGCTAGCCTGCATGCCTTCCTACAACTAGGTCTGAGCCTATCACATCAGCAGCCCTGTGGCCACCAATTCTGCCATGTTTCTGATCTCAGGCAAAATCCCAGCTTTACACAGAACAAGGACACTATCTCCCCTGTTTCCATGAGGAAGGGACAGACTGAGGGGCACTAAAAGCTTGAGCTTGGGGGTCTCCTTGTCATATTCAGTGTGCCATGGGGGCTGCTAGGATCTCTGAGAGTTTCATAATCTCCTCTTGTCACATCCTGGCCCAGAGGTATCACCCTCCCCACCCCCAAACAGCCAATCTAGTCCTTCCTCCAGGACTCCCCTAAGCAGCCCACTCAATGCCTTCCCTACACTCAGCCAAAGCCAGAGGCTGAAGACATACCTCTAGACATTCTGGATAACTATGTAGGCATGGTGGCTCCTCTCCCACAGACCACAACCTCCTTGAGAGATAAAACTATGATGTCACCTTTCTCTCTCTCACCACCATGGTTGCCAAATATCACCTACAGCCCAACCTTGTGCCATCACTCCATGTTAGACTCACCGGATTCCCACAATATCCTGAAAAGTTAGCTATACTTGTAGCTGCATTTCACAGACGAGGAAACTGAAGTACGGCGAGATGCAGCAGCCGCAACCCTGTATGTCTAACGCAGAGCCTGACTGATGGGCATGTGTTCCTGGGAATGGGGTAGAGGGGCCCTGGAAACCTACAGAGGTGTGCTGGAGAGGGTGTAGAGCTGGTCAGAGTGACACGTGAACTCCTGTCAGCTGAGCGAAAAGAAAATGTGCAAAATGCTAAGTACATTATGGTGTCATTTGTGACAGAATTGAAATACATTATTAATTAGGTATGGAAAAGCCACATGTGGTCCAAGACCAAAAACAAAAATCGAACAAACAAACAAACAAACAGACAAACAAAACAACTTGGGAAACAGAGGTGAAATAAGAATGAGTAACGCTGTCACGCTGTCACTTCATGATGCAGGCGGAGAAGAGATGGAGAAGGTGTCTTTTGCTCACTCCATGAATGAACAACAATGGATGGTTATGGTCATACTGATGATGATGGCATGGGTGTTGGAGACAATGTTGATAATGGCTGGGGTGGTGGTGAAGACAAAGATGTTGACACATGGTAGCGATACGACGGGAATAATAGTAAGGATAGTGATCCTCCTGGGAGGAAAGCCAGAGAGACCAGGGCCCCACCCCTTAGACTCTGGCTCCTCCATCAGTTTCAGGGTAAAAGGCACTCCCACTGCTGTTAGACATGGATGAGCTAATGTTCCTGGCCTACTTGTCAACACACCGCAGGAAGGAGAGAATGCCCACGCTAGAGGAAGAGAGGTTTTGAAGTTAGATGGTCGCAGGATGGGTTTTTTTTTTTACCCTGGGGCATTATTACGGACATGTAACTTTGTATACTTCTTGCGAGAAGTGCACCCCACCTTCACAGTACCCAGAAAGGCTCCCCCGTGGCTCTGTGTGCAATCCCGTAACCCAGGATGTAAGGTGTTTGTAGTTCCTGAACTGGGACCTTTTCCCAAAGGCCACTCAGCCTTGTGGGACCAGAAGACGGCAGCGTTGGGACTTTCTTCACCTCTCTCTGCAGTAGGAGGCCCCTGGGGCTGATTCTCAGGGAACCTAGGGAGTTAGATATTTCTTTTGTACCCATGTTTCAGCTTCCGATGGCTTGGGCATTTTCAGTCAGTGTTTGCATTCAGCCCACCTGCCAGGTTCCAAGCTCCCATCCCTTGTGATTACTGAAAGCCTGAGGCTGCCCACTAATCATTCGTCCCTGTCTATCCCCAGCTGCGTACTGTTACGGGTTTTAATTGATTTCATCGTGGCCATCACATCTCCAGCTGTGTCTGAGTGGGGGCGGGGCATTAGGCCCAGAAGCAGGAAACTACACTGCCCGAGACAGGAAGTAGCTGGATATTCTCTGTACCTAAAGAAGCTGGGGTTCGGGATTTAGCTCAGTGGTAGAGCGCTTGCCTAGCAAGCGCAAGGCCCTGGGTTCCGTCCCCAGCTCCGGAAAAAAAGAAGAAAAAAAAAAAAAAAAGGCAACTTCTGGAACCATGGAGTGGTTTCAGGCTGTGGAATGCTCTAACAGAAGTGACTGTAGAATGAATCCCAGCCTCAGGCTATATGGGGTGCCCATAGCACCCTAGAAAGTATCCCAGCCATTGACGTTGGTGGGCTTCCCTAGAATGTCAGGAGTGCCTTGAAGCCTAGGCTGCCCTGACTCTCAGCCTCCCTTACCTCTCCCAACATTTCCCATAACAAATCACTGCTCTTGTGGACCAGAATGATGAAGAGAGGGACCCATGGTCTTTGAACCTCCAGTGGTATACTTTTAAAGCATTGCTCTCCTATTGCTGTAAAATTATAATATGATAAATGGTGTCTTTTACCTCTACTAGGTCCGGCACTGTAATGCCCTAAGATATCTGGTAGATATCTTCATCTCAGTCAGCAAAGCCTCTCACCTGCTTTGCTCCATCCCATGTCACCCTGCCACACATTGCTTCTCTCTGAGCCTGGCAGCAATCTCTCTACTCATCTAGTTCCCAAGGCAGGTTGCCACCATGCCAGACCCTTCCTTCTCATCCAACTACAGGCCTTGTTCTATCTTGTACCTGCCTACACCTGAATGATGACATCATCCTACACTCTCCTTTAATAAGTAAAAAATCACCTGTATGTGGTCTGCATGTGAACCCGAGAAGAGACTCTTCCCAAACTGGCTCCTACCCACAGAGTCTCATTTTTTTTTTTTTTTTTTGAAGAGTGAGGCAATGCAATTGGAAATTGGTTCTTTCAGAATGAAATGATTATTCTCAAATGTAAGGAAACTATTGAGGGCAGAACAAAGCTTTAAAAGTCGAGTTTTAGGGGTTGGGGATTTAGCTCAGTGGTAGAGCGCTTGCCTAGGAAGCGCAAGGCCCTGGGTTCGATCCCCAGCTCTGAAAAAACGAACCAAAAAAAAAAAAAAAAAAAAAAAAAGTCGAGTTTTAATGGATATGCAGCTGTGTGACCAGAGTGTATGATTTAATAAAGAGCCTCACAGACAGGTAATGTGCTTCTTCACAGAGCACAATAGATGTGGGAAGCATTTGACTTTGGACAGCCCAGTTTTAAATGAGTATTTGGGGCCCTGTGGACACTAAGGTTCCCCTTTACTAGGCCAAATCTGAGGCTATTTGTGCAGCTAAGAGAAGGGTTCGGGGTTGGGGATTTGGCTCAGTGGTAGAGCGCTTGCCTAGGAAGCGCAAGGCCCTGGGTTCGGTTCCCAGCTCCGAAAAAAAAAAAAAGAACCAAAAAAAAAAAAAAAAACTGTAAGAGAAGGGTTCTTGGATGACCTCCCATTTCTCGCTCTGAGTTTCCCTTTGACCCCTCCCTGTGCGCTCACCCCTGCTAACCTACCTTGGGATGACGCAGCAGCTCCAGTGTTCAAGAGTTAGTCCAGCATCCACCTTAGACAGGCATCTGCCCTTTAGAAAATGGCTCTGCAGGATCAATAGATGAACAGCTGGGCTGGGATTCAGCTCAGTGGTGGGGTGCCTGCCTAGCTGAACTAGGAGGGGGAAGTGACATCAAAAGGGAAGAGCTCATAGCTGCTGGTAAAAGCGCAGAGAACCAGGAAACAGCTATAACTATCTTGGTCATCCATATATCCGGCCTGTGGTCCTTTGAGCTCAGTAACACGGACAGCTTCCCCTAGGTAGTCTGTTGGTTTCTAGAGGTCTCTCTCTGTAGTCAGGGCTCTTACCAGGCCAGAGCACCAGCAGAAGAGAATGAAACTCTGGTTCTTCTGCTGTAAGGAGAGTGTGGATGTGACTGCCCATCAGCCCATGGTATTTAGCACCTTCCCAGCCGCCAGGGGCCCCTCTCTACCTATGACACAGACAGGGCCCCAGAAAGATGCCTATCAGAAGGCCTTGTAAGTCCCCTGGATGAAAGTACTGAGCCTGAGGTGGGAACCAGGACTAAAAGGGATAAAATCAGACTGCTTTGAATGCAAGGTGGCACAGAAGAGGAATACAACTCAAGCCGAGGTGAGACCTGAAGTAGAGGGGTCTGAGTAGAGGGCATGGGCTTGTATCCACTCTCAGGCTTCCCTACAAACCCTTTGTCTGAGCTTCACATAGAAAGTGGAACCCCACAGAGTAATCTCTCTGGATTCTTTTCTATGCATTTTTATTTCATTTTATTTTATTATTATTATTATTATTTTTTTGTGATGGTCTGGTTCCCTCAGAGCCACGAGAGGTCCGTTTTAATTCAGCATATGACCAAATGGATCAGTCCTTCTGAGCACTACCCACTCAACATATCAGCTGGGATTAGCCACTTCACAGGGTGCCTTTAACAAGGTCTCTGCTACAGATAAGGGCAGAGCAGAGAGAGGTTCCCTATATCCCAAGTTTGCCTGTATGGTCTCTCCCAGAGAGCTGAGCCACCCGAGAAGGTGAAAGCAGCCACATCATTTGATGCCAAACATGTTACTTCCGGAGTTATGGATCATGGTCTCAGGGTTCTTTCCCTCTTCACGCTACCTGGGTCATCAGCACAGGCCTCGTTTCTCACCTTTAAAGTAAGTCATAAATCTTTGAGCTTCAATCTGACACGAGTGGTTACAAGAGGCATGGAGGGCTCATCAGCCCCCAGCATACACAGTCCTTTCCGCTCCCAAACCGGGCAAACCCCTCTGTGACCACTACCTCGGCCCGGATCTGGCGCCCATCTCTGCTGAAGAGACCTCGCCAGGGCTGGCGTGGCCGGTTATTAATACCCAGACCGGCGCATTCCCAGCTGGCAGTGGGACAGGTGGCGGCAGCAGCGCAGGAGCGGGCGTGGTGTGGGACTCTAGGGGGGTCAGCGACCCGCATCACACCGTGTGCCCGGAGCCCAAGTGGGCTCAGAACCTTGCTCCGAACCGCGCTGCCCGGGCTGGGGAAGCACTCAGGGACGTTCCTGCAACACAGCTTTCTGCACGCATTAGCCAACCTGTGCGCGGTGATGGCCACTGGGTTTCGAGCATCTGAGTGACAGGACGCGTTGCATCTCTTAAGCCCCGGGCTGGGAGGCAGCCGATGGCTTTGTGACAGAGGTGAGCGCACGTTCACGAGCTGCACAACCCGGGACGCACGACCCGGAGTGTGCGACCCCAAACCCAGCTTGCACCTCTCAGAGGGTGTGGCCGCAAAGGTTCGGGGAGTGCGGAGGAGCGCCAAGTCGCCTGTGAGCGGAGTTTGGCCGGCTCTGCAGCAGTGACTGGCATTGAAAACTTTCACCTTCCGCGAACTGGTGACTCGAAGGCGGTGGCTTCTGCGTCCTTCCTAGTGGGATAGGAGGACCCCAGTGTCTCTGGAGCTGACCTGTGAGGTGAGACAGCAGCAGGGCGAGGGCTTCGGAGCTGCAAGTGTGCTGACCTGAGGGCGATTATCTCCTCAGACCTGCCCGGATTCTTCAGCTTTGAGTAAAGGGAAAGATGACTTCTAGAGGCATTATTCCTAGTCCTGGATGTTGGATAGGCCTGTGCAAAGGTCTTCTTTACTCCCTCTTAGAAAGTCTACCCTTTAGGGCTTTCTTTTTCTTGTGAGGCTAACCTAATCAAGTCAGCAGGAGTCGTAAGTATACCAAGCTTAGAGGTTTTATTATTTGATTGTTTGGTTTGGTTGAGACAGAGTTTCTCTGTGTAGCAGCCCTGACTGTCCTGGAACTCAAACTGGAGATGTAGACTAGGCTGGACTCGAACCCAGGGATCTGCTTGCCTCTGCCTCCTGATTACTGGCATTAAAGATGTACACCACCACTGCCTGGCTGAGCCTAGAGTTTTGGGGGGTGGTGGTGGGAGAGTTGTTATTGTTTTATTTCACATGTTCACCTGTATGACCCCTGCCAAGGGCAGGGAATGTGCATAACCAGCTCCAAGAGATTTCCAGTGTTCCACATTGAGAGAACATACACATCACACAATGCACACACCACACACACATGAATATACATTACACAATGTATACACCACACACACACATACACACACACCATATATGTATACCACACACACATGAACACACACATCACACACATAGGAACACATACACACACATGAACACACACACACACACGAACACACATACCACATATGCACATCACACACATGAACACATGAACACACACACAATGCACATACCACGTACATATGAACACACATTACACAATGCATACACCACACACACACACACACACACACACACACACACACACACACACGCACTGTGCCTATAACCAGAAATATTGTTGAGTTATGGGAGCAAGGGTGGGAAGGAAGCAGAATTGTCAGTTACCGTAGTTGAGTATGTGAAATGCTACAGCGGCTTTGGAAAAGTTTTGCGTTGCAATGAATCGGAGCAGGTGTGTACCGAGCCTCCAGTGATCCCGATAACACCCCGAAGAACAACAGCATTATGTTTAATGAGTTTGAAACAACCCAGAAGACCATAAATAGCAGCACCAGTAGCAGAAATGCAGTAGTAGAGAAAGGCAAGGAAGAGACTGACTGCTGCAGGCTGCGTGAGGTAGACAGGGTTTGAAGGACAGAAGCAGGCAGGAGTTCAAGTGTGGCTTCCTCTGAGATGAGTTCACGAACTGGCAAAGTCATGGTTACAGGAGGCCAAAGCAGTGGTATGTGTGTGCTTGTTACAGTTTCTTTATGGTTTTGATTTATATTTCTCGGATAGTAGAAAGCTCCATTCAAGCAGAAAGCAGTAACATCACTTCATTAGTTTCTGGCCTCTGGGGTATATTTTCTTTTAGACATACCTGTTCGGTTTGCCTTTCCCTCCCCTAAATAGCTAATCCCCCTTTTCTTTATTGATTTGCAGTTCTTGCATGTATATTGTTCCCTAGTTCATGTATCTTTTCTTATAATTTCTCATCTCGGTTTTATTTGTTTAGTGAAGTTCTTGTTTTTGAAGTTTGGGATTTTGTGGGTTTGTTTTTGTTTTAGAAACTAGCTTGGTGTGGTGGTCCATGCCTTTAATCCCAGCATTTTGGGGGCAGAGGTAGGCGGATTTCTGTGAGTTTAGGCCCAGCCTGGTCTACAAAGCAAATCCGAGACAGCCAGAGCTATTGCACAGAGAAACCCTATAAAAACCACCTTATTTTTGTTTATGTGTATGAGTACTTTTATATGAACGTATGTATGTATTCCATATGTGTGCCTGGTGCCCGAGGAGTTCATAAGAGCGTGTCAGATTCCCCAGAGCTGGAATTACAGATAGTTAATTAGCTGCTATGTGGGTGCTGGGAATCAAACCCAATTCCTCTGCAAAAGCAGCAGGTAATCTCCCCAGCTCTAATGAAGTGTCTTTTACAGTAATCTTTACCTGAGCTAGAGAGATCGGTCCAGTCCGTGGTTAAGAGCCCCTGCTGCTACTGCAGAGGACCTGGATTTGGTTTGCAGCAACCACATGGTAGCTTTCAAACACCTGTAACTCCAATCCTGAGAGATCTGATGTTCTCTTCTGGCTCTTGAGGGAGGATACATACATCTGTGAAGTCAAAACACTCATACATAATAAATAAATAAATCAGAAGCGGGGGAGAGGGAGAGAGAGAGAGAGAGACTGTACTTTCTTTAAAAAACAAAACAAAAAGCTAGACGTGGTACACACTTAAGCAGAATCTTTTGGTCTACACAGAGTTTTCCAGGCCAGCTAGGGCTACACAGTGAGGTTTTTTTTTCTTTTTGTCCTTTTGTAAAAAT
This sequence comes from Rattus norvegicus, assembly GCF_021556685.1. NCBI lineage: Eukaryota > Metazoa > Chordata > Mammalia > Rodentia > Muridae > Rattus > Rattus norvegicus. The sequence goes on from NC_141543.1 coordinate 112,793,875, forward strand.
CATTTTGGGAGGAGGGGACTGGTATGATGACTCAGGGAATAAAAGTGCTTGGTTCCAGGGTTGGGGATTTAGCTCAGTGGAAGAGCACTTGCCTAGCCCTGGGTTCGGTCCTCAGCTCCGGGGGGGGGGGGGGGGAGTGCTTGCTTCCAGGACAGATGAGTTAGAGCCTGGAGACCTGCATGGGAAAAAAGGAAAGAACCAATGTCCAAAGGTTGCCCTCTGACCCCCACGTAATCACTGTGCCATGTACACACGTGCACAATCACCCACAGGTGCACACCAAATGACAATGTAATTCAAACAATTCCTTGGTATAAAGAAACATTTTCCTGCCCTGGCACAGGATGTTTTCTTCTAGATGCTTTTGATCGACTGCCGTCGGTCACTGAGTATGTAATGTGAGGTAGAGATCCAGGCCCATTTCCTTCATATAACAAATGGAAACCCAAAGGCCTTTTATCTATTTTTCTATTTGAACTTTTACACCCAGCCTAGCTGTTACTTTTGTGATTGGAAGAAATCTTTTTTAAAAAATTAATTTATTTATTTTATATATGTGAGCACACTGTCATCACTGTCTTCATCACTGTCTTCAGACACACCAGAAAAATGCATTGGACCTCTTACAGATGGTTGTGAGCCACCATGTGGTTGCTGGGAATTGAACTCAGGACCTCTGGAAGAGCAGCCAGTGTTCTTAACCGTGAGCCATCTTTCCAGACCAAGAAATCATTTTTTTAAAAACACACACGTAACGTAAAATGGGAAATGGGACTCTCTCTGAGGCTGTGGAGCTAGAACTTAGGACTCTTTGCACACTCTGACCTCTGCCTCACTGTGGCCAACGTTTCAGAAAAAGCATTTGGGTGAGACTTGGGGTTCTACTGGGGAGCGTCCTGGGGACAGTGGGTCCCAATGGCTCTAGGGTCCTCCTGTGTAGCTGGGGAGATAACACAAAAGGGATTCTTTTGAGGCTTCCAACAGGAGATAGGACCTGGTGAGCCTTTGTCTCTCTGCATAGGGACAGTGACTGTGTCCATCACAGAGGCTGTTTAGGGCATAGAAGTAGGTTACTGCCTTGAACCTCTGACACTAATCTTTTCCCACAGGACAAGTTTCCCACGGGCTCTCCTCACTGAGCAGTGGTTCTCCCCCTGGAATCCCAGTGTGAGGACCGAGATGGCTCTGAGCCTGGAGTCTACAACAAGCTTTCATATGCTCACCGTGTCCGGAAGCACTGTGACTGAGCTGCCTGGTGACTCCAACGTGTCCCTCAACAGTTCCTGGTCCGGCCCAACAGATCCCAGCTCCCTGAAAGACCTTGTGGCCACGGGTGTCATCGGGGCAGTGCTCTCAGCCATGGGTGTGGTGGGCATGGTGGGAAATGTATACACTTTGGTGGTCATGTGCCGGTTTCTGCGTGCCTCGGCCTCCATGTACGTCTATGTGGTCAACCTAGCGCTGGCTGATCTGCTGTACCTGCTGAGCATTCCCTTCATCATAGCCACCTACGTCACTAAGGACTGGCACTTTGGAGATGTGGGCTGCAGAGTCCTCTTTAGCCTGGACTTCCTGACAATGCACGCCAGCATCTTCACCCTGACCATAATGAGCAGCGAACGCTATGCAGCCGTACTGAGGCCTCTGGACACAGTCCAGCGCTCCAAGGGTTACCGTAAGCTGCTGGTGCTGGGCACCTGGTTGCTGGCACTGCTGCTGACCCTACCCATGATGCTTGCCATCCAGCTGGTCCGCAGGGGCTCTAAGAGCCTCTGCCTGCCAGCCTGGGGCCCTCGTGCCCACCGTACTTACCTAACGTTGCTCTTTGGGACCAGCATTGTGGGGCCTGGCTTGGTCATTGGGCTGCTCTATGTCCGTCTGGCCAGGGCCTACTGGCTATCTCAGCAAGCTTCTTTCAAGCAGACACGGCGGCTGCCCAACCCCAGGGTGCTCTACCTCATCCTTGGTATCGTCCTTCTCTTCTGGGCCTGCTTTCTACCCTTCTGGCTGTGGCAGCTGCTGGCCCAGTACCACGAGGCCATGCCACTGACTCCCGAGACTGCACGCATTGTCAACTACCTGACCACCTGCCTCACTTATGGCAACAGTTGCATCAATCCCTTCCTCTACACTCTGCTCACCAAGAACTATCGAGAGTACCTACGTGGCCGCCAGCGGTCACTGGGTAGTAGTTGCCACAGCCCAGGGAGTCCTGGCAGCTTCCTGCCCAGCCGAGTCCACCTCCAGCAGGACTCGGGCCGCTCGCTGTCCTCCAGCAGCCAACAGGCCACAGAGACCCTCATGCTGTCTCCAGTCCCCCGTAACGGGGCCCTTCTCTGAGAGTGCACTGTGCAATCCTGGCATAGGAAAGGACCCAAAGGCGTGCGGCTCCGGAGCGCATTCCCAGAATCCCCTGCTCAAACCTAACTGGCTCGTCTGTCTTCTTCCAGTTCTCTTCTGGAAAGCCCCCTGTTGTTTCTTCGTTGCTCACTTCAGCTCTTTCGGCAACTTTGTTACGATGCCAACACATTCACAACCAATCTCTGAGGGACTTCGGAAGCTGTGGTGTGCCGAGTCATCTAAGGCCTAATTGCCCAGAGCAGCTAGTACCAGGCTGACCTTTGATGTAAGCCCTTCCAGCCCTGAGGACCTTCCCGGACTGGTTGGTAAGGGACCGGCAGGGCATCTCTACCCTCTCCCCATCCCATGGTAGCTTCTTGCTTCCGTATGCACATGGAACAATAAACCATGTACTCTGCAGTGTGTCCTGCCTCAGTGTTGGGGATGGAAGTTGTGGTGGGGTGGAAATCCTGAACTCTGCGATCCCCAGCATGAGGAACCTAAGTGTTTGGTGAGGTTTCCAAACCTTTGCCTGTGGATGTCCCTACATGGTTGTCCTTGGGACAGCTTTTCCTTGGCTGACTGTTTCTCTTACCACGGGTAAAAGACAGCTGCCCACCCTCTTCAGGGTGACCATCAGAGGGTGGGACGGCACCTGGGTCTGTTAGTACTCTTGCTGAATGTGGCAGGGCATGGAGTGCAGGTCTCTGCAGCGACAAAGTGTTCCAGAAGTAGATTCTGGTGTCTGACCACAGTACTTTGCTTTTTTATTTTGCTATTAAAAATGAGAGATACCCATACCCACATGCGCACACACGCAGAGAGAGACACACGCAGAGAGAGACACACGCAGAGAGAAATGAAGGGGTTTAGCCTGTAATTCCAGGAGTTGGGGAGGCTTGAGGTCAGCCTGTGCTACTTATTAAAGACTTTAAATTTAAAAAAAAAAACAGGGTTGGGGATTTAGCTCAGTGGTAGAGCGCTTGCCTAGAAAGCGCAAGGCCCTGGGTTCGGTCCTCAGCTCCGAAAAAAAGAAAAAGAAAAACAAACAAACAAACTTTTCTTTGAGACAGGGTCTCACTATGCAGCCTTGGCTGGCCTTAGACTTACTGTGTAGACAAGGCTGGCCTGATCTCACAGAGAGATCCACCTGCTTCTGCATTCAGAGCGCTAGGAATAAAGGCATGTGCCACAATGCCCAACTCTAAATAAATAAAAATTTAAATGGCTGGGAGTATAGCTCAGTGTCAGAGCACTTGCTTGGTTTCACCACCAACTCCGCAAAATAAAACAAGACAAAACAAAACCAGCAGCACACTAGTAAATTCACTAGAGAAGTATGTGGGTAGTGGAACCCCCTATCCCTGTGCTCCCCCTCTTTTGCCCTAAGCCCCACTATTTCTGGCTTCAGCTTTAGAAAATTCATTCCTTCTTATTGAAGCTCAATTCCTGGTCTTGTCTCTGAGAACTCAGAACTGGGGCTCTCATTAGGGGTCCAAATTGGTACCACTCTTATTTGACACTAATTCATGTTGTGACCTCAGTCCTGGGCAGGGGCGGCTCTCATTCCAGACCCCCATTTCTCTTGGAGACTTCTTCACTCTCCACTGCTTAGATGATCTTGAGAAGGGGTTTATGCAACAGTATATGCCCACGTAGGGGATTTGACCCAGAGTTAGGACACAACTCAAGGGGAAGGGTTACCATCCCCAGAGAGGTCCACACCCTCCACCCCTTCAGACTATTCTAGTGTACTGGATGGGGTGGCCATAAACTAGAAAAGCTTGAGTGACATGGAAGGTAGCTTCATCAGAGGCAACATCAGGGAAGTAACCTAGTGAGGTCCTTACCCAGAAAGACCTCATATCCCAGATGTCCCTATCAACCTGATAGGGACAAAGTTCTAAAGCCAGAACTTCCAAAGGACCACTTCTAATTATAGGTGAGCATGGTTTCTATGAAAGAACCGCTGTCCTGGGAAAACCTGGGTGAAGAGCCAGCAGCTCTGTGATAGTCACTGCCTTAGTCTTTGGCACCTGCTAATCTGGCCTTGGCCGCTTGAGAGCAGCACTGACAGACAGAGGTTGGTGCCAGAGCAATGATATATGCATGTATATGCTCGTGCACAAGGACAGACACACACACACACATACACACACACACACACACACACCCTAAACACACCACATGTAACCAATGCAGTAAGTGCATACCACACACATGTATCCCACCACTCATTCCACATCACACAAATGCATAAAATATTTACCTCACACATTCACCCCCCAATAAACACACCACATCAAGCATAACATCCGTCAGATACAACGTATCCATGTATGCACAAACCACAGATGCATAACATCCATCAGATATAACACATACATGTATGCACAGCCACAGATGCAGAACATCTGTCAGGTACAACACATGCATGTATGCACAAACCACAGATGCAACATAATAATGTACACAAAACATACAACACAGACGAACACACTAGACACACACAGTGCACTCTGCCATCATCCAGGGATGCTGCCTATGACAAGCTGACAATGGTGGCAACATGTCAGCTTTCGATACGGGTGATCCCAAGCCTGAATTCCAAGTCCCTATCTCTCTGGGAATCAGGAGAGGTGAGGCTAGTGGGGATGGGCAAAGCCACCGTCACAGAGTCACCTTAGCTCTGTACTCCTTTGGCAATGGCTGCAGTGGCAGGCCTGTCCATAACCTGCCTGTTCTCAAGTCTGGCTGGGAGCTGGAGCTGACCTCCACTGAGCCCTTCCTGTCATCTCCAGCACAAACCGAAGGCTGTGCTTGAAAACTCCACTAGGCTATGCAGGACTTCACTGCTCTGTCAGCTTGTCCATCACTGACCTGGGCCTGCTTGCCTGCCAGGTTTGGGGGCCAATGCCCTCCTGGAGTCGTGATTGTCAGCTAACATCACAATTTTCCCTCTTCCGTCCTCAGGGGACTTTTTGCTGCCTGCCCTGTTTTAAATACGGAAAGAATATGTGTTCAGAGAAAGTGCAGGCAGGAAGACTTGGGCTTGGGGTGACCAGAAGTCCAGCTGATTGGTACCCAGGGCTTTCTAGGACATGGAGCTTTCCAGAGTAGCCTTCAAGCTGTTGTAACAGAAAAGACAGGAAAGGTGGTCCTCTAATGGCCCAAGCCCTGGCAAGAACAAGACCATCATGTCTGGAACTTGGAATGCATGCAGAGAAAGTTATGATGGAAAGAGTCCTTTACTGCTCTAGCCATCCAGGAGGGAAGGGGAGGATCAATGATTGCTGTGAGGGGACGGGGTCAGTCAGGAGAAGTGGGAAGGAAACAGAGAGATCGAGTGGCCATGCTCCTAGGGCTGGATCTGGATGTCAATAAGCTAATGGGATCTCCATTAGAATCCAGGAGTGGCCTCCCAGGCAGTGGTAGCCAGTAGCTGGGGAGAGGTAACTATTGACCTGTGTGACTGATGAGCACAAAGCTTAACTGTACTTTGTGTCAAGATGAGTGTTAGAGGAAGATGGAGCTGGCCTTTGAGTGTTACCCCTGACCTCTGAACTGTTTCAGGATGAGCTAGCTTCCAGGACAGTGTTCCAGGCTCATGTACCCTTTTGATGTCAGGTCCTGTCACCCTGGCTCCCTACTCTTGGAAGGAGGGCTCTACCCATCCTCCTGCCCTGGGCTCTGGCTTTGTCATACATCCAACTTGGGTAGGAGCTGCTGGGCAGTTCAGCCTGGCTGTGGATGCCTATGTCTGAGGCCATGGGATTTGGGCCTCTGCACCTGCTTCGGATCTAGACACAGTGGACAATGGCCAGAGGAGTGGAGGCTGAAAGACCTCAGTGCCGCTTTTCTCCAAGGCGCTAAACATCCTAACACAGTAGCCTTCCAGTGGGGCAGCCTGTCTCAGAAGACTCTGGACACATCCCTCAGCCAAAGTAAAGCTCAGGTGGCATTTCAAACATTCATGTCAAATATAAAATCATAAAAGAATGAAGGAGAAAGGGGAGCGCTCATATTTCTAAAATGAGGAAAAGGAAGTCTGACCCAGCAGGCAGGGAAGGCATACACCTTTAGTCCTTGCACTTGGGAGGCAGAGGCAGCTGAATTTCCAAGAGTTCAAGGCCAGCCTGGTCTACATACCAAGTTCTAGGCAGCCAGGTTACAAAGTGAGACCCTGTCTAATAAAAAAAAAAAAAAAAGTGGGGTGTGGGAGGAGCCTGACCCAGAACCTCTCCAGGAAGAGAAAAGGTCATTTAGAATTTGATGCAGGGAGGAGAAAAAATACTGCAAACTCAAATAGAGATTCTATAGGAACAAAACACCCCCCCAAAAAAATTCACCTTTCTTAATAAGAGCCCTTTCGTTGGTGGAAACTTTACCTAAAAGGCACGAAGGACTGGTTCCAAGTCCAGCACCACAAACAAATAGGTAGGTGGCTAGGTAGATATATAACGGATATGACTGAGACACATTGTTTACATGCATGAAACTGTGAAAGAATAAGACAAAGAGAATCTATTTTAAAATTCTAATAAATAAATTAATTGATCACACACATGTTTATAACTCTTGCCTGAGCAATCAGGGTTTTATCCTCAAACCCAAATATCAAGTGTGGATCAGGATTTATGTAGGGAGGAACTGATTTCAGTGTCGTTATGGAATGTCCCACAGCTGTTAATGGTTGTGGCATGGCATCTTCAAAGAAGAGCAAGGTTCTGTGCGGTCAGAGAGGGACGGACCTCAGGGAAGTAGAACATAAAATTGTATAGCACAATCTCAAGTTTCCTTCAAAACGAACAAAAAAGCATTTACGACTGTGTACATGAGAGCCTGGTGTGTGGCTGTAGGTAGACATGTGCGTGTCTGTGCACAAGTATGTCTGTGAGTGTGAGTGCATGCTGGGTAAACACACATGCACATGTGCAAAAAAAATCTCTACAAAAACATCTTAAAGATCAACAGTGACCTATAACCTCCTGGTGGGGAAAACCTTAGGGTTTTGTTTTGTTTTGTTTTTTCTTTTCTTTTTTCTTTTTTTCGGAGCTGGGGACTGAACCCAGGGCCTTGCGCTTGCTAGGCAAGCGCTCTACCACTGAGCTAAATCCCCAACCCCTTGTTTTGGTTTTTTTGTTTTGTTGTGTTTTGTTTTTTGTTTTTGTTTTGGGGGTTTTTTGGTGGGGCTGGGTTTTTTTTGTTTTTGTTTTTGTTTTTGGGTTTTTTGGGTTGTTTTGTTTTGATGGTTTGGCCTTGTTGTTGTTGTCCGCTTGTTTGTTTAATTTTCCAAGATAGATTTTGCTGTTGTGGCCCTGGCTGTCCTAGAACTTCCTCTGTAGACCAGGCTGTCGCACTCAGAGATCTTTCTGCCTCTGCCTCCAGGGTTTTGAGATTAAAGGCATCCATCACCACTGCCTGGATAGTTGGGTTTTGGTGATCTTGGGTATCTCATCTCATTTCACCTCATCTTATCTTATCTTAATGCTTTTCGAAACTTCTCCCAGAGGATGTATGCAGCTTTAAATTTGGGAGTTACTTAAGCATTCCAGTGCCAGAGACCTCCATTATCACCCCAAGCTTAGGTGGATCGGAGCATTTCCAGAGTAACAAGAATCCCACGCCTTCCCAGTCCTGGAGATTAAAACCCCTCTACACTGGGCCACTCTCAGCTGTGCCACAGGGAGAAGGAAATGGAACCTAGGAACGAATGGGTGAGATCCAGACTACACTGCCCATCCATCAGGTGTCCCCTCCCTTTGGAGGCCTCCGTTTGCCTAAGCTTTTCCTTTCTCCAGTGTCCACCCGTTATTTAGGTCGGGTCAGTCCCACTTCCAGCCGTGTGCGCTGGATCCTGGGCTCCTTTGCATCAGAAATCTTCCAGGTCATTGGCTCTACTCTGTGAAGTATACACAGAGTGAGGGGCTGTGGGTAAGGAAAACAGTGGCTCCTATACACCAAGCAGTTATTGAAACCTGTCTACCCCAGCCAGAAGATTTCGGCAAGAGGTTTTTCTGTCCACAATAAGCAGCTGGTTCTAACCTGTTCATGCTGATGTTGCCTACAAGACAGAACCTGGACATGTCCTTTGAGTATCTCTAACTACTTTGTCCCAAAGGTCCTGCTATGCCCAGTCTCCCAGAGACTATGTTCTGCTGTTCTCAGTCAGGTTTTGGTAGACAGGGGTCCTCAACCTTCCTCATGCTGCAACCCTTTAGTAAAGTGCCTCATGTTGTGGTGACCTCCAACCATGATATTATGTCATTGGAACTTCATAACTGTAATTTTGCTAGTTATGAATCATAATGCAAATATCTAATATGTAGGATATCTGACATATGACCGACCCCCAAGGAGCCTTGACCCACAGGTTGAGAACCACTGTTCTAGAACGGCATGGTGGGCTCTCACACCTGTGGCCCTGTGTGTGTACAGTGGCCATAGCTTGCTCTTTAAGTAATCTGCTGACGGACGAACCAGTCTACATGTCAACGTGTGGATTTACACAGTGCAGGAATCAACAAGATGGCCAGGAACACCATGATGTTTGAAACCCACAGTGGGGCTGCCACAGAACCAGTGTTTGTTTAGAGTAAAAGCCAAGTTCCTGTTCTAGTAGTTGGGTCATGAGCACTCACAGAGGGACGGGGGCTTTCCTGTTCCAAGCCTTCACCACAGATCCAAGGAATTCCAGGTGTGTTTGGAACAAGTTTCTTCTCACAGAACGCTGGTGGGGGTTTCACTGGAAGATGCTGACTAAATTGGGGTTGTGTTTTGTTTAAAAAAAAAAAGGCAGAATTAAATGTTGATGGTGCTAGGAACAGAAGGCTTGCCAAATGTGGGACAAGAAGCTCATGGAAAGACTCAGGAAGCCCTGCAGCCTGGCTGGACTAAGTGACCATGTGCCTCAGGAGAGGGCCACAGGGATAAGACATATCTGTCCATACCTGAACCCCTACTCAGCTGTTTCAACCCAGATCAAAACCAGAGAGTCTTGATAGGACCTTGACAAGCTGTCAGCCTCACAAGCAGGACAGGGGAGGCCTGGCATGATCCTGTTTCCCAGCCAGAAGGCTGATCTGTCTTCAGATGGTAGTTACCTCAGCTCAGAGTTAATGACACATCTCCAGGCTAGATGCTTTTACAGCTCCAAGTTGGAGAAGGTAGGAGGTGCCCAGGGGCACCTGCATAACTGTGTGTGGTACATCCCTGAAGATGTACGTGATAATATCATAGTTCAAAGCACTCTTTTTTTTTCTTTTTTTCTTTTTTTTTTTTCGGAGCTGGGGACCGAACCCAGGGCCTTCCGCTTGCTAGGCAAGCGCTCTACCACTGAGCTAAATCCCCAACCCCAGTTCAAAGCACTCTTACACCTGTGTATGTCATTCATCAATGGAAAATTCCATGCACCAAGGTTTCCTGCGTTCATAACCTTGCCAAGAATGAAGTCCTTTGGTAAGTGTTTATCTACAAGCAATAGTATTTGCTTTCCAGGTGTGGATCTCAATTAAAGGGAACCAGAGGAGCCCCCTTAGACTATGGGGATGATACTGACAGTGCTGAGACACAAGACAGTCCTGACCAGCAAGGACTTAAGGAGTCAATGATGGTCAGTGGTTTGGGAAGGCCTACATACTTCCTGCCCAGAACCTGCACCCAGCTGGGGCTGGGGTCAGGAGGCATTGATCTCGCTGAGTCATCAGCAGGGGGAGAGCGTAGGTTCTCAGATACCCTTGGGAAGGTCCTCAGGAACCCGTCCCAGCCCGTCCTGGCATTGCCCCTCACCACATGCATGTTTTTCCATTCGAATTCCAGACAGATGACGGATGAACAGATGAAAGCCAGGCTGCTGGAGCTAATGGCAGGCATCTCCAGTCTCGGGCCATTTCTAGGCCAGTGAGAATGTTGTCCCATGTTGGGTCAGAAAGACCAAGTCCTTCAGGACTGATCTAGCTCCATAGGATCCCTGTCCCTGCCCCCTAACCTGCCAAGGTCAGGTACACAGGCTGGCAGTGACCTAAGGCTAAACATGGCAGACTGCAGCTTTATCTTGCTGGGACCACATATGTTGAGGCTGAGTGGGGTGATGGTGAGAAGGGCATTCAGCAGCCAGGGACCTCTCAGCTACCCTCCCCTACAACACAGCCTGAGATATCTCCATGATCTCTGTCCAGCCCAGGAGTCAGCCTTCTGGGGATGTCCCTTCCTCCCTTACCCAGCTTTTTTCACCTGCAGTGCTCGCAGATGACACAGACTGGCTGGCCATTTGTGTCTTTCAGGTATTACAGTGACCTTGTCAGCTGTCCTGTTGCTAGACCATCTTTCTATTAAGCCCCCTTAGCTAAGGAACTAGGTGTTTGAGGGGCACCCGAGCTCTGCAGGAGGGGACATGGGAGAGGAAATATGGCCAGATGTTAAACACTGATGCTTTCTTACAGGGTTCTAGCAAAGACACTACCCAGAAGCTGTGCTGGTAGGACTTCCATCTGCCCAGGTGGCCATGAGCCGGGAACATAGCTACTTTGGCTGGCCAACAGGGACACAGTGGTCCTTTCACAGCGTCTGGCAACTGGCAGCGTAATTGAAAGTCCAGATCCTGTGTCTCACTCCATAAATATGCATCAGTTCGAGATTCAAAGGCACCACAGGTGTCCAGGGTGGCTCCCTGCGCATTGGTGTGCAGTGGTGGCTAGCGTGTGCCAAGAACTCTTGTAGGGTTGGAACCCTGAACAGAGTTGGGGCTGGGCCCTGATGGATGAGTCAACCTGCACAGAGAGCCTGAAATACAGGCATAGATCAGGTCTGTCTGAGCTTAAGGCCTCTGAGAGGGGCACAGAAGCATGGGGGACAGAAGGCACCGGTGGTTATCCTTACCAAGCCGACCCTGCATCTGCCCTCACTGAGAGACAGAGATGGGGAGGGCTCATGGATCTGATCTATGCATTGCCAAGCCCCCCCCCCCACTTTGATTTCTTCTAGTCCTCCCTGTAGGTAAAAAGATACTTTGCCACAGAGGGTGAAAGGCTAGGGCAGGCCTTCTCTAAGGAATTGGGCACACTAGAGGAAGACAGGAGATTGAGGCAAGATGCATGAGGTTCAAGAAACTACATGGGTGTGTGGAGACTCTAGGATACCTATCTCCTTAAACCTCTCAGGCCTTTTAAATAGTCTATCAGCCAGAATTCTCTGTTCTTATCAAAAGTCATAGAAGGGAGCATTGGAGTGGCTGTAATCTCCCAATATGGCACAGCCAGAGAGAATTCCGTGAGCCCCTGCCAGCCTTCTTAAGAATAGAGATATGGCCCTGAGTACCCCTTGTTCTGCCTAATCCAGGTCTCAAGAAGGGATAGCAAACTAGAAAACCAGATGGGGCAGAGTTAGAGCTGATGTCCTCTGGGCAGCTGGTGCACAGGCTGCAGACTCTTCCCTGCATGTAAGGGTCACAGTGTTCTGACACACAGGTGCAGATACCAAGGGTGAGCCCCAGAGGGAACAAAGGGTGTTCCTTAACTCCAAAAGGCCCAGACCTGCTCTCTCCCAGTTGGTGCTAACAGGAAGGAAATGAAAGTGCAGAAACAATGCTCAGATTAAGACCCATAGAAAGCCAGGTGTGGTGGTGCACGCCTTTATTCCCAGCACTTGGGAGGCAGGGAGAGGCAGACCTCTGCACCCAGTTCCACACCAGTCAGAGCCATACAATGAGACTGTGAGACTGTGAGACAGACAGACAGACAGACGAGACAGAGACAGAGACAGAGACAAAAAGACAGAGACAGAAAGATCCATGGAGAGAGCTAAGGAGGACCTGGTACCTCACAGGGATGAAATCAGACATCCAAGAAATGGATGAAACCCTGATATTTACAGTGTCAGGTATCCTAGGAGAGACTGCTGAGAGGGGGCTGGGTTGCAATTTATCGGAGAGCCTCTGGGGAAGTATATCTGGGCCTTCCTTCTGTTTGATTCCAGTCCAGTATTTCTAAGGTATTTGTCTTGCTGCTGTAAACTGTGGGTGATGTTCCCCGGGTTATCTTGAAAGTAATGTGTCAACTGAGCACATGAAACACAAATAAACTTCGGCCGTCGCTTTGTTTGCCTCCTGCCTCAGAGTCAAGAGCATCAAAGAGGTGGGACATTCATTGAACCTTGACGGAGGTTCCTGAGGTCGATGGCCCCTAGATGGAAGCTGGATGCATAGGATGGGTGAGGGGACATTTCTCAGACTTCCCCAGGGTTCCTCTGCAAGTGTTAGGTGTGGAAAATCATGGATGGGGCTCAGAGAACACGTGTGAGGGGCTGGGGTTAGGATCAGTGTGACTAGAGCTTTCCTGGGTACCCTGCCCATACCTGAGTTTGCAAGGTGGCGTCAACCCAGACCCACTGCCTCCCAGACCCGGCTTCCTTTCAGTCCTTTGCTAGGAAGCACCCATGCAACTGCTGTCTTAGGCTTGATCTTCACTTCAGTGACAAGCAAAAGTGTCTTCATTTCTGTCCACATGAGCTAGGACCTCTCTACCCCCCAGAACAGGCAACAGTTCTTGCGCTCTGGGTACAGTTCTCCTGAGGTTGATAGTGCTGTCTAGGATTTGTATAGGATGTCCAGCTCTTGCCACACCCACAGAAATCTCAACTCTTACTTATTGGCTCTGTTCAGGCATGACACCGGGTGAAGATGCTGGTCCAGAAGTAGTGAACAAAGGTCCTGCTCCACACCCTGGCTTCTGGGTGACATGTCTTTGGCAATGTCTCAGTGACAACCACAGAGCTAAAGGAAAAGAGTTATGGGGCCTCCTTATCTAGAAGGGGCTCACACAGACTTGGCTGTGGAGTCTGAGGGAGGAAACAAAACACTTGGTCTTTGCTTGCTCTGAAGGAACCTGTCAAGTAAGTATAACTTAGGTTGGATCCGTATCTAAAGTGTCACCTCATAATGTCTGCTCAGGTGATGCTTGCTCTAAAGTCTGTGGTTATTCTCCTTAACCACTAGGACCTGCAGGACCACCCTTGTTCTAGTCCTGCCCTCTGCCCATTGCTGACACCTGGCCCCAGCTTTGATCCGGCTGAGGAAGAGTGCTATGGGCCATGTGACCTTTCCAGAAACCTCTTGACCTTCATTAAGAACCATGGCCTATTCCCACTCAAGTATTTTTTCTCATGCTGTGTCCGACTGGCTTGGGACAAGACGGCTAGACCTCCTGACCAGGTAAGTACTGTCTAGAATTCCAAAGGCCACAGAGAATCAGTGTTATGACTATGGAGAAAGTACCAGACACACGCCTGTCCTGACTACTATCAGAGCTTAACGGCCAGAGCCACAAGATGACAACCGCCTGACCACTGCCCTGACTGGACAGGCCCAGGAAGCAGCGGCCCTGCAAGGTCAGCATCAACCACCAGCCAGCCAGAGCTTTGTTGTCCCCTCCTGTGATGTCCCCTCAGGATGACCAACAGGGGGCAGCAGAGGCCTCAGCACACACAGCAGTCTTGTCCATGGTAAAACCTGCTAGGACAATGATCCTCTCTGCATGTGGAGATGAGGTACCTGCCTGCCTTGAGACAGGCGGCAGAACAAGCAGTACAATGCAGACCAGGCTCCTCTATTTGCAGATCTCCTCACACCTTCACTGGCATCACAGCTACTCATTCCCAAGGAAAACGGAACTCCCAGATTTGTTCTGTTTTGTTTTAAATCAGGCCACAGGACAGCAATGGCCAGAGCTGCCTGAGCTGCCTTGGGCAACCACTGGGCATATAGATTGTGGGGGTAATTTCAACATCAAGGCCACCTGCCTCAGGGGTGCACGGCCATGTACCATGCTGCCAGGACAGAAGAGGGGTGATCCAGTAACTTCCCAGGCTGTTATGTCAAGATGGATGAATGAATCTGGTTTTTTTGGAGGGGACATTCTTGGGATTCCATTTATATGTGTGTATGGGCGAGGGGTCAGCCTTCTCCTGGGGATGTGGCCTCAGGGAGCAACTGTGGCTGACGGAGCTGGAGCTGCCCGAGTCCCAGGCCTCCCGTATGGCACTTTTGTTCCAGTTCCTCTGCCTGTTGCTGGTGGGAAGAACATGGTACCTCACTGGGCAGGAAATCCTGAGGGTGGACACAGGGATGCTGAGACCCTCCTTGGCAGGGATGTATGTGGATCCTGTACTTATGGGGATAACGCTGGAGACAAGCAGGGCTCAGCACAGCAAGACTGAGCCTAGGCTGACTTTTGGGTGCTGAATATCAGTCTCCTCCTAAAATGCACAGAGTTATCCTTCACCCATGAAACTTCTCGGGTTCCCAGAGACACCAACTGCTGGAGCCTTTTCCAAAATGCCACCATTTCTGTTCTTATGCCCCCTCTCTTTTGTGTAGTCTGTTCTAGAACGGATCATCTTCAGTGGGCTATGTGGACTGGGGCAAGATGTCTCTACAAGATGGGTGTTTCTTCCCCACAAGGGGATGCCTCTTGAGGAATGAGGCCTGCCAGTCAAAGGAGCAGCACCCAGAGCACACACCCAGGGCACACACTCAGAGCACACACTCAAAGCACACACCCAGAGCACACACCCAGGGCTCACACTCAGAGCACACACCCAGAGCACACAGTCAAAGCACACACCCAGGGCACACACCCAGAGCACACACCCAGAGCACACACCCAGGGCACACACCCAGAGCACACACCCAGGGCACACACCCAGAGCACACACCCAGGGCACACACTCAGAGCACACACCCAGGGCACACAGTCAGAGGACACACTCAGGGCACACAGTCAAAGCACACACCCAGAGCACACACCCAGGGCACACACCCAGGGCTCACACCCAGAGCACACACCCAGAGCACACAGTCAAAGCACACACCCAGAGCACACACCCAGGGCACGCACCCAGGGCTCACACCCAGAGCACACACCCAGGGCTCACACTCAGAGCACACACCCAGAGCACACAGTCAAAGCACATACCCAGGGCACACACCCAGAGCACACACCCAGGGTACACACCCAGAGCATACACTCAGAGCACATACGCAGAGCTATCAGGTAACAGGCTCCTTCCTTGATTTACTCACAGATGAAAAGATTAAAACATCAGCAGATCAAATAAAACTCAGGGCAATTCATAAGGCACTTTGGGCAGCAGCAATGGGCTGAAATGGGAGAGATGAGCACACACTCAACCCGGCCTAGGAGTGCCTTCGCCGACAGGGCTGTATCGCAACACTAGGGTGTCGTGAACAGGCTTCCAGACATGGTACTCAGTACACGACCTAGCTGGTCACGTGAGTACTGGGTCCTCGATGCCGTGGTCGGGGTTGCAGGTGAAAGCGATGGTGATGGCGTAGCGGGTGCCCCAGAGGACTTTCTCCACTCGGTGCAGGTTCTCAGAACCTGAAGTAAAGAATGAGACTCGACCTGGAGAGAGAGAGAGAAGAGAGAGGTGACCTCTAGGCCACACTTGCAGGATGAATAGCAAGCAATAAACACAGCAGCGCTGGACAAGATGGAGAAACACTGACGAGGAGATAGAGAACCAAACCAGCAGCACTAGGTGTATAATGGGGGCGCGGGGCACCCCCTGTCTTCCTGGCTACAGGAAAGACTCTCTGTGGTGAGAAGGACAGAGGCTTGCTGGTGGCCTTCCAGGTCTGACAGATGGGAAATAAAAAGTAATCACAGGGGCCGGAGAGACGCTTCAGCAGTTCAGAGCGCTGGCTGCTCTTCCAGAGTTTGATTGACAGCATCCACGTGACCGCCCACAGATGGTTCTAACTCCGGCTCTACGGAATCTGATGCCCTTTCTGACTTCCATAGGTACCGTACACGGTTTACAGACATACATGCTGACAAAACATCCGTACACATGAAACAGAAATAAAGTTTTAAAATAAAAGAATCAACCATGGAGGATGATAATGATGTATGCCAAAATAGATGACCTGTGAAGACGAAACAGCGCCTCCTTGCAGCTTCAGGGCCGCTCCCGGTGAGGTGCCCTGATCTGCGGCGTCCTTCCAAACCTCGATCCCAAGAGAATGTGTACTTGTTTGAACATCTAACTGGCCTGTACGCACTTTTACTGTAAGTGCTTACTGCTCAGTGCTGCACTCAGCTTTGTGACGTCTGAGGGACACTGGGCTCCGGAAGGCGCAGCATCTGACATGCAGCTGGGCTCCAAACGCTCTATGACAGCGCTGTTCCCCTTCTGGCCACCGCATTTCTTCCTACTGGGACTTGCCTCTAAACCGTTAAGGGAGAAAAGTCCATCTGACCGGCACCACATCCCGCTGAGAGGCTTACACAACCCAGGGAAAGCAGAACGGAGAAACCAAGCGTGAAGAGCCTTGAGCCCTTCCTTCCTCTGGCACCGGTCAGGTGCTGTGAATGAATGGCCAGGCTTTCCAGGGTGAGTGGAGGCACCGCTTTCTGAGCCAATGTGTTTTTAAGGACATTTGGTCCTTCTTTGTCAATTAACCTTGAGATGTAGAAACAAGCAACCAACCCAGTGCACAGCAGGGCCCCATGGAGGTGGCATCTGTGACCCTTAACCCCAGTGCACAGCAGGGCCCCATGGAGGTGGCATCTGTGACCCTTAACCCCAGTGCACAGCAGGGCCCCATGGAGGTGGCATCTGAGACCCTCAGCCATCTTGGCTGTCTGCCCTCTCTGTCCCTTAATGCCAGACACACTTTCGTGTGGCAATGTTCTGTATCAATGCTCAAACACTGATCAGGATTAAACGAACAACCAACCAACCAAACAACAACAACAACAACAACAACAACAACAACAACAAAAAAAAAAGACTAACAGAATCAATGCTCAAACATTGCCCCATGATGCGAAATCTCGGTTTTATATCCTGAACCGCAGAAAATTCCAAGGCCGGAAAAAAATGCATATAAATGAGTACTTGTGCACACCACAATCGAGCGATAAAACAAGACTACTGAAAATCTCAAAAATAGCAGGAAAAAGTGCACAGCATACACAATGAACAGCAGCTGGCAGAACTGAGTTCAGTTCCTCAGAAGCAGTGGGAACTGAAATTAAAAACACAATATTTTGCTCAGGTGTCCCACACCTTTAACCCTTTAACTTGGGAGGCAGACAGGTAGATCTCTGTGAGTTCTAGGCCAGCCAGTGCTACATAGTGAGACCTTAACTTTAAAAAAAGAACAATGAAAAATATATTTTAACCCCTTTGTTCCCACCCTCTCTGTCTCTCTCGTGCTTTCTGTGATCCCCTTTACCAAGATTCAGTAGTACGGCAGGCACTTGGGGGCTTGTTTTGCTAAAAAGCTCGCTAAGGCAGGAGGAAAGCCGGGCATCTCTGCCTCCACTTGTCTGACTCCTGCTTGACGCTGTGTAGGCAGGCTGAGCACTGAGGACTACCACCTCTACCTGAGCATCCTACAGGCTGAGCACTGAGGACTAACTACCACCTCTACCTGACCATCCTATCCCCTTAGGCTAGCAGCACAGAACTATCATTATCCTAGGCCTGCAGTTGCCTTTTATTGCTAGAGCCTTGTAGGACAGTCCATCCTCCAGATGAGGGTCATCACCTGTACAGGTGAGCGTGCAACGTGGAGCAGAGCTGATGGTTAAAACAATTTCCTTCCACCCTGGAGAACCAGCATGGAGAATGCGATTAACTGAACCTCACCTTGTCCTGGAGAACCAGCATGGAGAATGTGATTAACTGAACCTCACCTTGTCCAAGGTGGCTTAAGTATGCACACCTCTTACCCTTTGATTAAACCAAAGCTCATGTTAGCACCTCAAAGGTGAACTTGAGGTTCATAATCTCCTTTATTTACTGGTTAAATCCCTTCACCCTGCTTTTTTAAAAACAGACATTTCACTGGAATGTAGCTCAGGTGTGGAGTGCCTGCCCAGCACTCATGAAGCCCTGGATTGGTTCTGCCCAACGAATTAACTGGAGATGGTGGTGCATGTCTGTAATCCAAACACTCGAGAAGTAAAGCAGAGAGAAGAGAATCAGTTCAAAGTCACCCTTGGCCACAAAGTGAGAGCAAGGCCAGCCTGAGGAATTCTGAGATATTTGAGAATCTATTTCAAAAAGGGGGTAGGATGGCTCAGCAGTAAGAACATTTGCCGCTCCTGCAGAGGACCTGGGTGCAGTTTGCAGCATCCACACTGCAGTTCACAGTCGTTTGTACCTCCAGGGCATCTGGTGCCCTCTTCTGACGTCTGTGGACACTGCATTCATACAGGGCACATACAACACGCAGACTAACACACAAATAAAATAAAAAGGAAGAGATCTTTTAAAAACATTTTAAGCATCATGCATGGTGGCCTAAGTCCATAATCCTAGTAACTTTGTGACTAAAGTAAAATGATCACAAGTCCCAGGTCAGCTTGAGCAATATAGTGTGACCTGTCTCAAAAAATAAAAATAAAGAAATAAAATTTAAAAGGAAGGGAAGGAAGACAGACAGGAATTTACTATCCAGTGAAAATAAAATAAAATAATGAGGGGCAGCTTGCGGTGTGGTGCTCATCTGTAAATCTCAAGAGGCTGAGGCAGAGGATCTGAAGTTCCCACTCAGCCTGGGCTACACAGAGTGTAATCCTGTTGCAAGCAAAACATAACAATCAATAAAGAGTGAGACCCAGGGCTGCGGCTCAGGTAGAGTGACTGACTTACATCACGAGAACCTGGGCTTATCCCCAGCACCACTGAGGGGGATAAAAGGTAAAGTGAGGACACTTTCAGAAACATCACCGCAGCCTCCTTGCCACAGGCTGAAGGGACAGGCTGCCAGTTGGAACCCTAGACAGAGAGGAGCTGTTAAGTACTAGAAATGAAAGAGCTATGGAAGCTCTTGTAAATGAAAGTGTGAGGTGCAAGTGTGAGGTAGAAGTGTAAGGTATGAGTGTGAGGTGCAAGTATGAGGTGCAAGTGTGAGGTGGAAGTGTGAGGTATGAGTGTGAGGTGGAAGTGTAAGGTATGAGTGTGAGGTACAAGTATGAGGTAGAAGTGTGAGGTGGAAATGGGCCAGCCAAACACCTTAGTATTTTGCTTTAATTACTCCACAGATTCAACACAACTCAAAATAAAATTTCTATAGAAATTAACAAGTACAGTCTAAAATTCATTTGGAAATGAAACAAAAAAAATAATTTGGCAATCAAAACGTTTAAAATGAGGAACAAGGACTAATACCACCTGCTTTCCAGATCGTAGGGCTATAGTGGTTGAGACCCTGCAGCAGAGGAGCCTCCGAGCCAGAAGTGTATGGACAGGGTCTATGGGTCTGTGACAAAAGCTCCAAGGGTCACTTCATGGGTAAGATGGTCTCTTTCACAAATGATGTAGGAACAGTTGGAAACCCATGTGCACGTAAGCGCTGCCCTAACCTCACATCACACATCGATTTTAGTTCAACATGGGTCAGAAGCACAAATATAAAAGCCATAAAGACAAATAGACACAAGAAAAATCCCTGTACTCATAGGGTGGCGAATATTTCTTAGACATTATCTTAAAGTATAAACACTAAAAGAAAAAGATCAGCACCAGGCTGGACTTTTTTTTTTTTTTTTTTTTTTTTTTTGCTTCTTTTTTTCGGAGCTGGGGACCGAACCCAGGGCCTTGCGCTTCCTAGGCAAGCGCTCTACCACTGAGCTAAATCCCCAACCCCCAGGCTGGACTTCTTAAGAGCTTCAGCTTGGAATTCCTTCAAGAGAAGAGGAAATAAAAGCAGGTTTGGCAGAGCACATCTGTAATCCCAGCCCTTGGTAGGTGCTAGCAGAGGATCAGGAGTTCAAGGCCAGCCTCGTGAGACCATCTTAAAACAAAGAAGCACAGGGGCTGAGGATTTAGCTCAGTGGTAGAGCGCTTACCTAGGAAGCGCAAGGCCCTGGGTTCGGTCCCCAGCTCCGAAAAAAAGAACCAAAAAAAAAAAAAAAAACAAAAAAAAAACAAAGAAGCACAGAGAGAGGGATGGGAAGAAGAGGAGGACAGAGACGAGGAAAGATATCGTAAGCCAGGGAGACGGCTCATGGGGAAGAGTGCTGCCAGCTTGACCAACAGGAGCCACCTGGGGGCACAAGTGGTTAGGGAGCACATAGCTTCAGGGCATGTGGCTACAGCATCACCCTCTAAGGAGTGCCCCCTGGATGCTGGTTAAAGCCTCCCTCTTCTGTGACCAGGTGACTGAGGGCAGCCAGCTGATATAAAGAGGCTCAGGTTGCAGGCCCTAGCTTCCTACAGTGACCAGATATCTTCACAGCTGCAGACTGCAGGTCTCCATCTTGTGAGGGAGAAATACTGTTGCCACCTTCCTTGATGATGGCACACTCGCACACCAACAGATGGTGGTGGTGCTGATAGGGCCAGGGTAGGCTTCAAACCTCATTTACTCTCAATGAGCTCCACTTAACTCTGACAGCGTAGAAGTTCCCATCTTTGAAATGAATGACACGAGAGGCCTCGGGGTCACAAAATGGTAGGACCCTTATCAATGGAATCAAAATATCACCCCCAGGCAAGGACAGACTGACGTGGACAAACAGAGTGATGATGAGCAAGGACACCCCAGTTCTCAGAACAGGGCACTGTATGGAACCCACGATCCCTGGGAAGCGCTCTCTGATGGCCACCTACTTCCTTAGATCAGGAATTAACTTGGCAATTGAGAAACCGAACCACAAAGTGACTTAGGTTTCTAGAACCCTGCATGTTTCCTCATGTGATCATAGCCCCTGCGTGACAGGCAACACCAAAGCCTTGCTGGCTTTCAGTCCATAAAGTGCTTGGAACCTCTAACAGGTGACCTGGGGTTGCAGCACGAGATTTGGCTGCTGTGTGTGTGTCTGTCCTTTCTTCATTCCCCATTGCCTGTTAGTCAGTCACAGGCTGTGCAGGTCACAGCAAATACCAGTGCAAGGAACTGCTGGATCCGCAGTCCAAAGGACTCCCTGAATCACCTTGTAGGAACACCCTTGCTCCTGGGATGGGGCTGTCAGTAAGCAGAGAAGTGACAACAGGACCACTTAGCTTGTGAGGGTGGCACTGTGGCTGACAGGTAGAACATGATACATAGGACTTGCTGGTGCAATGGCCAGTGCACGTGTCTCTGTTTGTCAGCTGGGTCTTGGCCAAGGACAGAGACTACATCTCAGGAAGGTGGGCCACCATTCCTGCACTTTCCCACACAGGGAAAATTCCTGAGTCACCAAAACCATCACCTGTGTACCAGGATCTGGACTCAGTTTCCACCTCCTAACCTAGGCTTAGTTTCTATCTCCCTACCAGGACCTAGGTTCAGGCTTCATCCCCTACTAAGACTAAGGCTCCACCTCCCCACTAGGACCTGGCTCAGACTCTGCTTTTTCCTGGCGCCTGGGCTCAGGCTCCCCAGAGGTAGGAAGGGATGTTTGTATGCTCCCTAGGGAGAACCATGCGGCATGGGGCTGCAGAATCTGGGTCTCAGGCCACCATGGATATGAGCCCTGAGGCATGTGCTATGTAGGACATGATAGCATGTAGAACAGCATCTCTCACTACACTAGACCTACCACTTAATTATTTTTATTGTGATTCTGTGGAGCTAGGGATCACAGGGCCTCATGCATGCCAGATAAGCGCTCGCCACTGTGAAGGTCCCCAGCCAGTAGCACTCAACCTTAAGTTGCCAGATCCCTTCAAAGAAGGCATTGAACATGCAGCAGAGTCTGGTGAGACCCTGGACACCAATGTGATACTCCTAGGAGCCTGGCTCTGCCAGTCACCTGCAGTGATGCTGGGCAACTAACAAAGCTGGCCTCTGGGTGACCAGCAGGTCCACTTAGACAAACCCATGACCAAGCCCAAGAGATGTAGGGTGAGAGTGTTCTATGAATGTAGTATTGCCTGGAGTAAAGCCCACCTCACCCACAGCAGGAGTGTGTGTGTGTGTGTGTGTGTGTGTGTGTGTGTGTGTGTGAACATGCTTAACTGTCATGAAGCTGTATCCCAGGCCTGTATCCCATACCCTAGGCAACCCACTGGCCTGTGTCTTACCAGCTCTGGGCTCCACTGTCTTGTTGGACCCTTCCTCCATGAACACAAAGCGCCCTCCACCGAAGTCCTCTAAGTAATCCGATAGGTAAAGCAGCGAAGTGTAGTCAAAAGAGCCGTAGGTCACCTGAGGGGATAGAGTATAAGGGAGCGGGTCAGACTTCTCAATTCTTATGGGGAATGAGGCTCTTGTTTTTTTTTTTTTTTTTAATTGTATTATTACTTATGTGTCCGTGTGTGCCATGTGTGTTAAGGTGCCCAAGAAGGCCAGAGGAAGGTATTAGATCCCTTGTAGCTCACTCTATAGGTTGTTGTGAACCATTCAATGTGGATCCCCTCTACAAGGTCAGCAAGTTTTCTTTTTTTTTTTTTTTTTTTTTTTTGGAGCTGAGGACTGAACCCAGGGCCTTGAGCTTGCTAGGCAAGAGCTCTACCACTGAGCTAAATCCTCAACCCCCCAGCAAGTTTTCTTAACCATTGAACCATCTCTCCATCCCCAGAAATGAGGCTTTGGACCCAGCTATGCTCCAACAAAGCTACATGGAGGGGTGGTCAATAGAAGCTGGTGCAAACTGGCTCCTACCTAGGCCATATAGCAATGTGAACAGTGTATTGTCTATAGAGAAAAGCATGCCAATTGTGGTCAGCTGTGGAACCGTCCCAAACTTTCCGGGAAGATAAAATATATGCAGTATGAAGTCTGCCTTCAACCACATTTCTGAGCACTGTCAGCAGCACTGAGCACACACTCCTTGCTGTACAGCTATCCCTACCTCCTGTGCTGGCCGCTGCATCTTCCCAAACTGGATGGCTGTCACAGTGGCCTTAACTCCCACCCGGGTCCCTGGCACTCATGATTCTGTATTCTCTTTGGGGATGAGGCATCTCTGGGAACCTCGTGGAGGCTCAGACAGTTGTCAGTGTGTGGTACGAGTGCTCCACTGGGTGCAGGCACAAGTTCACTTGTGCTCATCCATGCTTTTCAGACCCTCATGTTCCTGGAGCACCCACGGCACAGAGCCTCGCCCTGGGGGCCATGATATGGGTCTTGAGGAGGAAGTAGCAACACTGCTGAGCAGCACCAGGGGCAGAGGAGAGCCTGCTCCCTCACTCGGTGCTGGCTCCAGTTCAGGTATGATGAGCTGATGATGCATTTCCTGCGGCCTTGGAGCCTTCTCCATAGAAGAAGGAACCCTAACCCCAGAATGTGGAGGTTTGTACCCAGGATCCCCACAGAGCCAGTGCTGAGGGCATGGGATGCTTCCCTTCTGTCTCCTACAGTCCCACTGCACTCTTGGACTGGCTCAGTACAACTGGTCTCTCCCTCTCGTCCTACCGCTCCTGCATACATCTCTACAAGAGCTCCCCACAGCAGTTCTTACTCAGGCCTTGCTCTGGTGAGCCTACACTAAGAAAACAGATATCAAGAGAACAGAGCAATCGAATACAGGTAAAATGTCAGCAGATGTAGAGAGAATCTCTTGTGTGCACTTTCATGCACTTATGAAAGCCTCACCTGTTGGCCTATTAGTTTAGGCAGGAAATAGGAGGTGGGAGTCATGGCAGGGAGAGAGGATTGTGGAATAGAGTCAGACGTGGGAGGGGGTTGATTTACCCCAACTTGGAGGAAGACAGCTGTATGAAACTGAGGAGAGGTATCCAACCATGTGGGGGGTCTTAGAATAGAATAAATGGGATAAATGAGTTATGAACTAGTGGGCATGACCCAAAGCTTTTGGTCCAGGCAATGATTCATAATAATTCATAATATTCATAATATTATTCATAATAATCCAGTTTCAGAGTTGGGGAACAAAGAGGCTGGGTAGAAAAGCCCACAGTTACAAGCAGAACCGATACTCCATAATGTATCAGAAAATATGTTTTACACCAAAGTGGCATGGGTGTGAAAAATTCTACTACGGCAACTGAAAACATAGAATAGAGGTCTGTCTAACAAGAAGCACAGAATAAGCTGGGTGTGGTGATACATGATATGTGCCTGTAAGTGCCTGTAATCACAACTCCTGGGAAACAGACACAGAGAGATCAAGAGTTCAAGGTCATCCTCAGAGACACAAAACCACAAAACCACACACACAGGGCGGGGGAGGGTGTCTAGGAAGAGGCTTCAGGGTAACAATTCTTGCTAGGCCAATATGAGAATCTGAATTTGAATCCCTAACATTCACATATGTGGTGTAACTGCACATGTCTGAAACTATAGCACTGTTGGGAGTGGGAACAAGAGGACTTCTCGGGCTTGCTAGCTGCCAGTCTTGCTCCAGGTTCAGTGAGAGACTTTTCTCACAGTAATAAAGTAGAGAGAGATAGAACAGGACACACAACCTCCTCCTTGCCCTCCACACATGAGTGTACACTACACACACATAGAGCACACACCTATTCACACCAGATGTGAAAGTATACGCTATCCCGAAAAGTCCCACAACAAGTGCTCCATTCTGACTTTTAGGAGAACTGTCATCGAAGCAGGATCCATCCATTAGAATACTCCTGCAAGGCCTATCAGATGCATTGAGACAACACTGAGAAAAATGCAATGCTTAGAAATCAGACAAAATTAGTTTGTTACTGGCTTTGTTATTTACATAATTCATAGAACCAGAATCCACAAGATCATTGGTTGTTGATGCAGTTATACCCAGCTGAGAGTAGGGCTGACAAGATGGTTCAGTAGGTGAAGGCACTTACCAGCAAGCCTGATACTGGAACCCACGTGATACAAAGAGAGAACTGATTCCTGCAAGTTGTTGTCTGACTGCCACACATACATCATGAGACAAGAACACACACACACACACACACACACACACACAGAGAGAGAGAGAGAGAGAGAGAGAGAGAGAGAGAGAGCAAATAAACACAATGTAATAACAGAAAAGAAAACCAGAAGGTGGAGAGATAGCTCAGTAATTAAGAACCTTCTAGAGAACCTGGGTTCAATTCCCAGCACCCATACAGTGGCTCAAAGCTATTATAAACCACAGTGCACCATCTTCTGTGGGCACACATGTGGTGCACAGGCAGATATGTAGGCAAAACACCCATCCATATACAATAAAAATAAATTAATTAAAAAACATAATAGAACAGGAGAGAGAATTTAGAAACTCACATATGAACTTATGAGTAACTGGTAAATCGTATGAGGGATACCCCCAGATTACTGGGGAAACCACAGGTGACTTTGACTTTCACAGGGGAAGTGACAGACCTCTGCCATCATCAGACACCACAACATTAACTTGTCCTAGTTCCAAATGTATGGACAGCTAGAATGTAACAAGAAAAATTAGTAATATTAAAATGTTGTCATTCTAGCACATGGGAGAAGGATCACTATAAGTTCAAGGACAGGCTGGGCTACACAGTATAGCCTAGACTACATACAGAGTGAGAATCTGTCTGAGAAATAGAAAGGAAAGAGGAAAGGCAGTGGGGGGCAGGGGAGATTGAGAGACAGACAGACAGAGAGACAAACAGACAGACAGAGGAAGAGGGGGGAGAGGGAAAGGGACAGTGAGAGGGAGAGAAAAGCTTATAGAAGAATAGTGGGTTTTGTTTGGTTAGGTTTTTGTTTGGTTAGGTTTTGGGATTTTGGTTTGGTTTGGTTTATTTTGTTTTTTGTTTGTTTTGGTTTTGGGGTTTTTTTGTTTGTTTGTTTGTTTGTTTGTTTGTTTTTTGAGACAGGGTTTCTCTGCATAGCCTTGACTGTCCTGGAACTCACTTTGTAGACCAGGGTGGCCTCAAACTCAGAGATGGGTCTGCCTCTGCCTCTTGAGTGCTGGGACTAAAGGTATTTGCCACTACCACCCTGCTAGGGGCATGTTTTTAAAACCTCCTTAGGTTGGTAGAATTTCTAATCCAGATTTCAGAGCAATCCCTTGTTCATCGGTACATACGTATGTGTATACATATATACTCAAGAGACTGAACCCTACACAGAAGGTCATACCATATGCCCGTGTGCTCCATGAAGACTGATTGTGAGTGAAATGTGGCAGTCGTAAGTAGAATAGTCTCTACTGGTAACTGTAGCAGATTAAAAGCTGTGTATTCACCCAAGGTGACTGTGGCCGGTGCGACTGTGTGCTGGAAGGTGTGTTAGTTAGAAGACGCTCTAGGGCCAGTGAGATGGCCCAGTGGGTAAAGGCGCTTACGTGCTTGAGCTCAAACCCTTGAGCCCATGGAAAGGTGGAAGAAAAGAATCAGTTTTACAGAGTTGTCCCCTGACCTCCACACATACACATATGCCTGTACATACATACCATGTACACACCACACACCACACCACACACACACCACACACACACACACACACATGCAAATGCACATGCACAGTAATAATACTACATATTTTAAAAACATTATTTAAAAAATAGTTCAGTGTCCGAATATCTAGTTTCCTTTACAAACAATGAAAAGGAAAAGATGATCCAACAGGTAAAGTTTAAGTTCAGTCCCTGGAACTTGTACAGAGAAAGAAGGAAAGAACCCACTCTACAAAGTTATCTTCTGAACTCTGCACATTTACCATGGTGCATGCATTCCAGTAATAGAAAGTTAAATTAGCCTTTTTTAAAAAAAAGCACTACAGGAGTAGACCTGCTAATGGTGGGGTTCTGTGGATGAAACTACTGACTTCCAGGTCAAATTTGCCATCAATTGCTTAACAGGAAAGGAAACAACTTCAAAGAATGTGATTCTTTACAAATGACAAAACACAGTATTTTATGCCTTCGTTTTTGTATAAAGGTAGTAGGGGATCGCAGGAGGTGGTGGCGCACACCTTTGATCCCAGCACCTGGGAGGCAATGGTAGGTGGATCTCTGAGTTTGAGGTTAGACTGTTTTACAAAGTGGGTTCTAGCACAGCCAGGGCTACACAGAGAAACCTTGTCTTGAAAATTCAAAATAAAATAAAATAAGAATCCGTCCATTGTGTTGATGTGGGCAGCTGAGGGGTTTCTGGGAAAGGGAGTTCTTGTCTTTTTACACTCCTTTCACTTTTGAACCTTGTAGGGCACGTTACTATTCAATCAACCAAACCTAAAATGAAGCACGCTGGCGAGAAGTCACATGGCGTGGTGCCCTGCAGAACACTGTGGCAGTCGCCCAAATTTCCACCTCGTTCTGTTTCACTGAAGCGATTTATTTTTCTAAGACAGGGTTTCACTGTGTAGCTCTGGCTGTCCTGGAATGGACTATGTAGACCAGGCTGGCCAAAGTAAACATCTGATCAGGAAAGACAGGCCTCGCATGCTGTTCTGGTTCTCTGATAGACAGGTAGAGAATTTAGTCATGGGCCACAGGGATCTTGGAAGTAATCACTGTCTGCTGGGCAGAGACAGAAACTGAAGAAGAAAGACGGGCGTGCTGGTACTACTTCTGATCCTAGCACTCCAGAGGTAGAGGCAGTACCACTGTGCATATGAACGTGTGTAGGTATGGACCATGAAAGACTGCAGGTGCCCTTGGAGGCTGGAAGAGGAATTCAGTGTCAGTCTCAGTTGTATAGAAAGTTTAAGGCTAGCCTGGACTATACAAAGACACAATCTCAAGACAAACAGGCAGACGGAATTCTTGGATCCGAAAGCCACACTGGGTTGCATCCCAGTGATAGGAGAAGGAGGTAGAGCTGAGGGACAAGGAACTAGGAAGTGGAGCCTTGGGAACATATTCTGAGATTCTATCACTGAGTCTCATGAAAAGAAGTGAAAACATAGTGCGGATAAACGTATGTAAAGAACGGATGTCCTCGAAATCTCCAAACGCAGTGACTAAGCTCACACTCAACCTCTGAGCAGTAACCGAGCTCCAGAAAAATAATTTTAACACTTTCAAAAAGGGGTTTGAGAGATTGCTCGGTGGTTAAGAGTGCTTGCTGCTTTTGTGGAAAACCTGGGTTTTCCAGCAGTACCCACAGCTTACAACTGCAGGTAACTATAGCCCCAGGAGACCGGAAGTCCTCTTCCAGGCTCCAAGGGAACCTCCCATCTTTCACATGTACATACCTACACACACTCACATATATAGACATAATTAAGAATAACACTTAAAACTGGCCAGGCGGTGGTGGCACACCTTTAGTCCCAGAACTGTGGAGGCCAAGTCAGGCAGATCTCTGAGTTTGAGGCCAGCCTGGTTTACAGAGCAAGTTCCAGGGCAGTCAGGGCAACACAGAGAAACCCTGTCTTGAAAATACAAAACAAAACACAAACCAAAAAAAAAACCCTGCACATAGAGGCTGGAGAGGTGGCTCGGCAGTTAAGAGTGCTGACCACTCTTCCAGACGTCCCAAATACGGTTCCCAGAACCCACATGGCAGCTAATAACCATCTATCACTCCAGTTCCAAGGAATCTGATGTCTTCTTCTGACTTCATGGGCACCAGGCACACATGTAAGCAAAAACACTCATACACATTTTAAAAAACTGAAAACAAAAACCAAAAGCTTGCACACAGAGAAACAGCACTGAGAGCCTGGGACGTAGCTCAGTGGAGTGGTGCTTTCCTAGCATGCATTCTATACTGGGTTCCATCCCAAGCACCAAAAGAAGAAGAAGAAGAAAAAGAAAAAGAAAACACTGACCAGGCATGGTGATGTATGTCTGTCATACCAGCACTTGGTAGGCAGAGGCAGACAGATCTCTGTGAGTGTGAGGCTAGCCTGGTCTACATAGTTTTAGGATGGATAGCCAGGGCTACATAGAGATCCTGTCTCAAAAACAAAACAAAACAACAACATCAACAACGAAACCACACAGAGAGAAAGGTCATTGCTGAAGCATGACTACAGGGGCTTGGGAGATGGCTCAGCAGGTAAAGGTGTTTGCTAACAAGTCTGAAGACCTGAATTCGATTCCTAGAACCCCCCATGGTGGAAAGCAAAGCCAGACCCCAGCAGGTTGTCCTCCCACCTTCACACAGGCACCGTGAAATGTGCATGTACATACATATACGCACTCTCAAAATAAGTGTGACTAAAAAGATATTATAAACAAAGTTTCAGAACAGACTGATTGTCCCTGTATTTCAGAGAAATCGTTTTTAAAGATTTGTGTTATTTTTATTTGTGGGTATGTGCATGTGAATGCAGGTGCCCACAGAGGCTGGAGATCTTGGAACCCCTAAAATTAGAGTTACAGGCAGTTGTAAAACACCTGATGTGGGTGCTGGAAATTAAACTTGGTTCCTCTGCAAGATCACTAAGTGTTCACACTTACTGAGACGTCTCTGTCTTCCATAGAGCAGTCTTACTGTGTGACACTAAGCAACGGACTTGACTTCTCTGAGCCTTAGCTCCCTCTGAAGGAATAGGAGGACAGACCAGGGCTTGGTGACACACACCTTTAATCCCAGCATTTGAGAGGCCAGCCAAGGCTACACAGTGAGACCCTGTCTCAAAAGAAGGAGTTTAAAAGACTGTACATGTTTTCTCAGGCTGGTTATGATTAGTTCAGGAACTGGATGAGTGAAGCAAGACACTGTAGGTGGGAAAGCTGCGGCTCTCAAGGGAGGGTGTTACAGGTGGAGGAGGTGTGATGGCCTCCGCCATTACAAGATGGCGCCAGCCTTCGCCGCGCTAGCCGGCTCCCTTTCAGGAAGTTAACTGTGCGCATGTGCAACAGTGCCTTCGTGCCAGGTCTTTGCCCACTCCGGGGCGTGCCTTATGAGATCATGGGTAAACAACCAATCAGGTGTGGATGCGCTGCACTAGGGTGTATATAAGAGCGCCATGTTGGCGCGGCGGGCCCTTCCTCTTTTAAGATTATTATAAAGTTGGTCACAGTAAGGATTTCTATGTACCCACGTGTTTCTTGCCGGCAGGAAGTCGCGAGCGGGACACCCAGGGAGTGGCACTATTAGAAGGTGTAGCCCTGTTGGAGTGGGTGTGTCACTGTGGGTGTGGGCTTTGAGACCCTCATCCTAGCTCTCTGGAAGCCAGTATTCTGCTAGCAGCCTTCAGATGAAGATGTAGAACTCTCAGCTCCTCCTGCACCATGCCTGCCTGGATGCTGTCATGCTCCCGCCTTAATGATAATGGACTGAACCTCTGAACCTGTAAGCCAGCTCCAATGAAATGTTGTCTTTATAAGAGTTGCGTTGGTCAGGGTTGGGGATTTAGCTCAGTGGTAGAGCATTTGCCTAGGAAGCGCAAGGCCCTGGGTTCGGTCCCCAGCTCCAAAAAAAAGAACCAAAAAAAAAAAAAGAGTTGCGTTGGTCATGGTGTCTGTTCACAGCAGTAAAAACCCTAACTAAGTCAGAAGGTCATGTTGAACAGAGAGACAGACGGTGGCACAGTAGCCACGGTCATCCCCAGGCCTGAAAAACACAGCAGGAGTGAGAGGTGTGATTTTAACAGCTGAGCTTCTTAAAGGACAGACTTCAATGCAAGGTCAGAAGTTTCTCTGCTTTGTCAGTTCTATGCTGGTGCCTAGTATATGTTTTACACACACACACACACACACACACACACACACACAAATACACACACACACACACACACACACACACACACACATATATATATGTTCACTCCTGGGCCCCTCAGTTCATATTTCTTGAAATGATATTGCAAGAAGCATACCAAGTGTAACAGGCATTCCTGTGAGCACCTACTTGCAGGATCCCCAGAACATACTGCTGATGGCAGATGCTATAGCGAGTTTCCAGGGCCCTGTACAGCAGGCAGAAGAGTACATGCCTGCCACATGCAGAGCTGTTTCCAAGGGATGTCAGAGAGAACACTCACAGATCAACATTTAGTTAATAAAGGTGACTAGAGAGGTGTGCCACAAAGACAGTGCTGTGTGATGTGGACAGGATTTCAATCAAATTAGAACTCTTTCCAACCTGATGAGTCATTCGATTAGCAAGTCTAGGGTAAGAGATAAGAGTAAGGAGACTCCGAGGCCTGTGCTATCTTCCACAACTCCCCACTGCCGCATCCCGAATTTAAAGACAGAATCAAGTGATTGATCGCCCCAAACAGAGCACAAAGCCAATTCCTCCTGAGCAAGTCCAAACCCTGCCCTTCCCTGCTGCTCAGGTGCCTCAACCAATCACCATAACAACAGTCATCTCCTAACAAGGACGGAGTGAGCAGCCGGCCCTCATAGGTAACCAGGCCTGCAAGAATGTTCTTGAAACTTAACAGGGCTTCATGCAAGACTCCTCTGTTTGTGGGTGTTCGTCTCTGCTGGCTGACTTGATGAGGTGAGTGCTCCCCAATCCGGCATCCACCCTAGGCTAATACCAAAGTAACCCCAACCCTGCAAGCAAGTCAACAGGCTGTGACTCCAATAGTTTCTGCAGTGAAACTCAAAAGAAAGCGAAGATAAACCACATCAAACATCGAAAGATCCAGGCAGAGCATGGGAGGATGCAGGATCCGTGCCCGGTTCTGACCCCTTAAAAACTTCAGCATGCCCTCACATATTGCAAAGGGGCCTCCTAAACCACACAGTTGCCTGTTACCAGGCTCGAAGGAAAACGTGGGGGCAGATTGTGGCACACAAGGGGTGACACCTTGGCGGCTGCTACCTGGCATGATGTTTGGAGAACTGGGTGGTGGGCAAGAGCCCTCACCTGCTGCCCACAGTGTAGGGGAAAGAGACCTTCATGGAGAAGGTTCATGTTGGTGACTGGGTTTAACTGGCCTACAGGGCTGAGAAATCTCAACAGGGATGAACTGACCAAGGCAAGATAACTATTTAGAAAACAGAGAGAATACAAGAAGCCAAAAGGTTCCTCGCTCTCTCTGCTCTGACTTTGCTCTTCACTAGCTGACACCCCAGGAATTTTCATTACTAATCGGGCCACCTGCAAAATAAACTTACCCACTTTCCGAGAAACATCACAAATTATGATTGTTAAGGTGGCTAATAAAGTATGACTGATGGTATCTTCCTACATGTGACCTACATACAAACAAGGAGCCATTTTAATGAATAGAGTTTTAATGAATGGAGTCTTTTTGTTGTTTTGAGACAGTATCATGTAGCCCCAACTGGACTCAAATTCTACATGGCTGAAGGTGATCTTGAACTCGTGGTCCTCTGCTTCTAACTCCCAAGTGCTGGGGTTACAAGTATGAGACATCTTGCCTAGTTTGTGGGATGCTGGGGATTGAATCTAAGACCTTGTGCATGCTAGGCAAACACTCTATCAACTGGGTCACACCATCAGCACGAATGTTTTATCTCTAGTAGTTCTTCCTTCTCTAGCAACAAGACTGTACCTAAAATAGACTCTTTTCAAGATCAACAACACCCTGGGGCTGGGGATTTAGCTCAGTGGTAGAGCGCTTACCTAGGAAGCGCAAGGCCCTGGGTTCGGTCCCCAGCTCCGGGAAAAAAAAAAAAAAAAAAAAGAAAGATCAACAACACCCAGACCAATTCTCCTCCGGTGCATCTTGTCTCCTGACCTCATCAATAAACTTTCTAACTTTGCTTCCAATGCATCCTAACTTCTCTTCTGTGGCAGAGGTCAGGGACACAAGTGAACCCTCATGGCTATCCTGCTGTTGGTGACAAGGTCTCAGGGGGGAGAAAAAGGAAAAAACTGTGGTGGCGAGAGGACTCCTGTGGGGATATAGAGACCTGGGCTAGGAAGCATTGAAAGGGACCCTCTGCTTTCATAGTCCAACCAGAAAGGTTGCACTCGGATTTGGGAACAAGTATGACAAAGGACACCACAAGGCCCATGCTGCTCCAGCAGCCACCACACCTTCTGTTCCAGCCCTCGACACCCGTGACACAAATCTCTTCACCTAGCTGAAAATGCACCCTGGAACCTCAGGAAGAAGAGGTCTAAAATAGCAATCAGAAGATGTCGAGCGGACTCCTGGAATCCTGGTCACAGACGAGAGAAAGAACCCACGCACCAGATGCTTACCTTGTCCACATGTGCATGCCAGTACTCGTCGTGAGCCGTCTGGGCTTCTGTGCTATTTATTCGGGAGAAGAATGTGGGCTTTGTCAGATACAACAAGGATGCACGGATGCCGAAAGCTTCAGCAATGGTGAGCTGGACCTTCTGCCGAATGTCCCTGCAGAGGACAGGACGGGTCAGTCTGACGCTTTCTTAAGTCTTAACGATTTCAAATGTTTCATAGAGTGAAATGAGTTGGAGTATTCTCTTTCAATTTTCCACCTAATTACAAACCTCCACTCAACTTTTAAACTTAAGAGCATAACAGACCTTTGGATAAAATTCAGTAGTTAGTGTTTTCTGCCTTTAACTCTCTTGAATACCACCTGCAGGTAGCAATGTCTGTAAAGAACATCACTGTGGCTGGCAATGGTCTTCGTGCTTGCCATTGCAATCGTTTCCTTGCTGTCACCCAGAAACCCAAGTTTCATGTTCCCTCTGGGCTGGCTCCTAGGTCACAAGTGCTCAGGTTCTATGTGTGAAAGGAAGGCCTTGTAGAAGGTGCTCTCTCTGCTGTTCTGTGTAGTTCCAGGAGGTTTGTGTGTCCATGATGTCAAGAAGAATGTACCACTCAAATGTTAGGGGTGTGTGTGTGTGTGTGTGTGTGTGTGTGTGTGTGTGTGTTATAAATTTATAAATTGTGGGACGTCAAATGTTACAACTATCACAGAACAGTTTCTGTTTAAGCCAGTGTGTGCACACTGGGAATAAACATCAAAACAAAAGTAAACTAGTCAGGGCTGGGAGTACAACCAGTCAGCTGGAGACAGTCGTGGGCTGGCGTCCTAAGTCTTAAGAATACCAGAGTAGAGCTATATGCCAGGAGGCACTCTCGAAAGTGGCTGGCAAGCTCCTGTTGCCTCCATGTCACCTGCAACATTGGAATCACACATGCAGTGTGCACTCAGCGACAACTCACGGCTGCCACTGCCAGGCACACAGCGTTAGTCAAGCCTTTCACCTGCTCTCTGGACCAGAAGCCTTGGCTTTGTTTAGCAGCTGTTTCCCTGGGAACATAATGAAGGTAAAATATGAGCTGTGGTTTCAGGCAATGTGGCTGATCATTAGTGATGGGTGGGCATGGGGCTCTGATGGCCTGTTCAGTGCCTTGGCTGGTTCAACACAATCTAGTAGGTGATAAAACCACATAAAATTCAACACACACACTCACGCATGGTTACAGGTAAAGCCTGGAATTCTGAACAAGATCAGAGCGCTGTACCAGTGCCCATTCTGGGAAATGATGTCATATTGCAGTTAGGTCATACTAGTGACAGGACTAACTAAACAGTGTGTAGAATCTCCCTGTGCTTAAACGCACATCTTAGTGATATTTTTTATTTTTATATTTTAAATTTTATTTGTTTTATGTATATGAGTGCTTTGCTGCATGTACACCTGCATGCCAGAAGATAGCATCAGATCCCTTTATTGATGGTTGTGAGCCATTATATAGGTGCTAGGAATTGAACTCAAGATCTCTGGAAGAGCAGCCAGTGCTCTAAACCGCTGTGCCATCTTTCCAGTCTCTTAAGAATCTTTAAATAAAAGCTTTAATTTAAAGAAATTCCCCAGATGGGCAAGCTGCTCTGGGTAAGGGCTGCATGTGACAGGTGCTGGGTTGTGACCAACAGCAGGGCATGTCTGCCGCAGGACCAAGAGGGCTTAGAAAGTATTAGGGGAGCTGCCCGCTGCCCAGAGACAAGCTGAGCTTCGTCTACATCCACAGGTCCTGACTGACACAGGGGCTATTGCCCTGGCCTGATGTATCAGGACATCGCAGAACCGACCTCAGCCCCCTTTGTATATCTGGCCACACCCATCTCTTCTTGCTCTCCAGCTTCCTTACCTATATAACTGAAAGTCCTCCTCGGAGAAGATAGTTTGTATTTTATCCCCAAAGTATCTGTGAGATAATGAATAACATTAGCAGGTGTTACCAAGCTTTCCCTTGCTTTTTTTTTTTTTTTTTAAACAGGGTCTCACTCTAGCTCTGGCCGATCTTCAACTTAGGGCTCAGGCCACAGGTATAAACTCCCACACCCAGCCTCCTTGTCTCCTCTAATCAGTCTTTCCTCAAGCTAACCAAGTCTCTCAAAGTAGATCTGACATATCACCTGAGAGTTCTTCTGTTCCTACAATGATAACTATGTTCTAGAGAAGGAAAAGGGAGGGGGAGGAAGAGGGTGGGAGGGAGGGAGGGAGGGAGGGAGAAAGGGAGAGAAAAGGGGAGAGAGAGGAAGAGGAGGAAGGAAGGGGAAGGGAAGGAGCAAGAGAGGGAGAAAGAGAGAAAGGGGGAGAGAGAAGGAAGAGGAGGAGGAAGGAAGAGGGAGGGAAGGAAGGAGGGAGGGAGAAAGGGAGAGAAAAGAGAGAGAGAAAGAAGGAGGGGGAGGAGGAAGGAGGAAGATGGTGGGAGGAAAGGAAGGAAGGAGAGGGAGGGAGGGAAAGAGGAAGGGAGGGAAACCAGCAGTTGACGGAATGATGGCACTGAGGCTGAGAACTCTCTCAGGTCTCTCTCAGCCCTAGAGGAACATCACAGCTCTCTGAAGCCCATGAGGCTGCTGGACGTCACCTGCACCCTACCTCTTCTACTTCCTCCAGCCTCTCACCTATACAGGTTCACAAAGTGTTTCCCAACAGACAGGGCTCCCGAGTGCAAGTCCAGGATAGATGCCTGAAAAAGACAAATGTGTGTGAGACACGGTCGCGTTAGAAGCCAAAGTTGAACAGTTGCCACAGTCCATTGTATAAACACTCTGCCTCTGGCTTCGTAAAACCCTGCCTTGTACACTGTCTGCCTGGACAAATACGACTCTCTCTGTTGTCCAAAGAGTAAAGCAAACTCTTCCGCCTAACATTTTCAGAAACAGTCTCCAGACACACTCCCCAGACACATCTGAGGATGGTTATGGTGAGTCACAGCCCACCCTATTCACTCCCTCTTTCTTTCTTTCCCTCCACTAGGTCTGTAAAGGTGAGGCTTAGACACATGGCTCTGCCCATGTGTGCAGTGTGCATATGTGCAGTGTGACCAGTTTCTGCGTGAGTGCACACTTCTGCACACACACTGATTACCACCCTTTCCGTCTTCCCTCTGTTCTCTGCCCTTATCTGCTAGCCCATCCTGAGCATCTGAAGCTCCACTTTCTATGGGAAGCTGCCTGTGTTCTACTGAGGTGGAAGAATGACAGATAGACCTGTGATGTGCTTCTTTCCCTGGCATAACTCACGTTGGTTCTCACAGCTAAGCACTGGGGCTAGTCACTGCATATGAGATGTGATAGACCTGCTGGCCTATCCCTGTGATGGCCTTGGGTTCTTCTGTGCATGCTGGCCACAGGTGCATGTGGGCATGTTCTCGGGCTCCCACTTGAACACTTCATGTATAACTGCACATCAGTAACCTTTAAGAAACTGTCGAATGTTTTCTGACCTTAACTGCCCAACTCTGAGTCTTTCCCTGTATCTCAGGAAGAAAGCAGACACCAATGTGGGCCACTTTTCCCCGTGCATGGCCAGTGGCAACAGATAGCAGGCCCCTTTTCTTATTTCTACAATTACTTAGCTAAGGTGTGGCTACAACATGGGTCTAATGTTTACTGAACTTAAAGATATGAAGCCTATTACACGAGGATTCTCAAGGCTGAATAAGGAGGAGGCAAGTCATTCATTGACAGTCCTTTAGCAAATAGCTCCCTGAACCCAAATGAACTACATAAAAGGAATTCCACTTTCAGAACTCTAAAGAGAGAGTCATGGATGAAGTTGTGCAATCGCAGAAATAGTTTGAAATTATAACGAAGTCTGAAAGACAACCTTCTGCAGATTTGATTTCTCCCCCACCCCAGACTACAATGCAATGCAATTGCCAAAGTATGCGGGGAGAGGAACCTGTCCTCAGACATTCCCTCACACTAAGCAGAGGCCAAGGTCCCAGGAACCACTGCCCAACTGTCCATTTACAGGGGTGTGGAGCCCAGTTTATTCCTATGTTGTACAGAATGAGAACCTCCAGCTGTGAACGAGTTCATTCTCCCACCTTTGAGGACAGAAGTCTAGAGCCAAGGAGGTGCGGGTGGCACTCCTTGGCTTCTGGCCTAAGCTCTTGGGCATGGCCCTTCCTTGTCCTCCAGTGTCTGTACCCCAGGTTTGCTTTGGTTTGTGGCCATAGAACCCACTTCCCACCTCTATCTACACATAGATTTTCTCTTGTTTCCCTCTGGCTCTCTCTTACGCAGACAGACACCTGTCCTTGGACTTGAGGTCCCCGATAAGGACTTTCCCTCAATTACAACTACAAAGATTCCATTTCCAAATTACATCACTAGTTCCAGGTGGACCCTCCATCCCGTTCCAGGTATGATCTACCCTTGTGCAAAGGATCATGGGCCTCTGCTGGCCAGCTGCAGTGGGATCCATCTTAAGGACTTTGTCTTTCCCAGCAGCCACCTGGTCACCAGGCTCCTGATTCCTTTGTCAGCTCCCTCCCGCTTTCTTCTTTCCACCCCTCCCCTATCCTCCCTATCTCTATCCAGAAGTGCCAGTGGGACCTGAAGTCAGGCAGCCTTAAGAGATGGCCGTCTGTGACTTTATACATTCTCTTCCCAAGAGGGATGTATTTTGTGCCCACTAGGCAGAAGGAGTACCAGCCACTGTCTGAGAAGCACCGTGGACATACCAGCCCATGCCTCTGGTGGGGAACAGATGCTTCTGTGCATTCAACGCTTTCTCCTTCCCTTCCAAGGAGAGCAAACTTAAAACGTATCAAGAAAATGGAACGGCGCCAACTCACCCCTCCATCCGATCCACCTAGGGAGAGCCCTTTCTCTGCTATTCTGTGGGGGTTAAAAAAAGAAACAACTTTAAATCAAAATTTAGTTGACGGTATTATCCACCAAACTTCTAGGCGAATCATCCATCAGTATCATAGTGCCTTACAGATGGGTCCTGCCTGTTTAACGTTTGTGATGCAAGCAAACAAGGAAACTCAAAACTGTAGCTCTCAAAGGATACATCAGCATCCTCTTGCTCTAACACAGCCTACTTGAAAACCACTGGCCTGATTCTGAACTAGAGCAAAGGAACCTCTTAGCTTGTCTGTGGTCTGACGGCTCCCCGATAGATGGGGATTTTGGTAATGAACTGAGAGTGCAGTCCAGACTGTCAAAGAGCCATTCCATCCACCCAATTGAAGAGCAAGCAGCTTTGACAAAGCTACCAGGGAACACTATCCCCTCGGTAGAGCATTAATGATGCTCGGGTATAGCAGATGTATGGGATCAGGGCAAGGAGCAGGATACAGAGGACGAGCTTCCTGCTGGGCATAGTAGCAGAATTAGCATAAGGATAGAGAAGAATGGAGCTCGTGGGCCAAATGAGGGGCCACATACTGAGTCTGAACGGCTGGTCGGAAAATGAAATATTTCTCAAGATCCTATTTTTAAGTCCACACAAAGAAAGCTCCAGTATCAGCTGCTTCTGAGCTGGAATTTATGAGCCACAGAGAGGGGAAATGTTACCTGCTGGTTGTCAGCTAAGGCTGAAGGAGCACTTGTCTACACAGCAGAGTAAGCTTCCTGGAGAGAGGCTGGGCCTCTAGACTGCTCAGTCAGCCGAAACATTGCTAAGGCCACCGTCATTCCTCAAAGGAAGCAGGAAGCTTGCCCTCTGACCCCCAAAACCCTTGACGAACTACAGAACTATGAGGGTTCTCTCAACTCTGTTGTTGCCCTGGCTCAGTTCCCAGTCACTGTTTAACCCGACTCCCGGAGGCCTTAGACAAAGTGCATGGGTGCACGGGTACCTGCGAATCTGCTCCGCCTCCTCCCTGGTGATGACGATGTCAGTGACACCTCGGCCACACTTCCTGGGGGTGCAGCCTGGAGGGCCAAGGAGAGATGCTGACTTTCAAAGCCGCTGCCCCAAGATCATGGCCAAGCTGACAAAGTCCTCCATGATGACCAGGGGGCCAGTTTGGCTAAAACACCTACTGAAAAGTCAATTTCCGATAAAAAGTAACTTTTCACTGGAATTTCGCCCTAGGCAGAACCTCAGCTTACATCTCCTTCTTGTCAAGTATCCTGGGTTTCCCACATAGGCTGACCCTGTCACTGCCCCCAAACCCTGAGGAAATAAAGAAGTCCCCAGACGTTGCATTGACGTTTTGGTTTTGATTTGTCTTGTTAGAAACATGGTCTCACTATGTATTTCAGGCTGCCTCAAGTTTAAGATCATCCTGCCTTAGCTTCCTGAGTTCTAAGATTACAGGCTTGTGCCAGCACACTAACAGTCTAGCAACATTCCTTCCTTGCTCACTAAAATCCCATTGGAAAGTTCTGACACAGCCCAAGCTGAGCCTGTCATTCTGGGCGCCATCCGTCTCCAGGACCACGGCACGTGCCTGTCATACTCATCTCTGCTTTATCTCCTTCACCGCTGTGTCATGCAGACACCCAGAGGACAGAAACTGGAAATGGCTTTGATGGGAGAGGGCGTCATGGCGTTCAGGGTTGTAGGAGAGTAAAGCATCAGCAGCAAGTTCAGCAAACAACTGGTCCCCGTAATCTGGCAGTTCCCTTGCTGAGTGAGCTGTGTGCTCTTACTGGTGAGATGGGGCCGTAAACTCTGGCTTTTTGCAAGATATGCTGCTGGTAAACTGTCATTTAGTGTGTGTGTGTGTGTGTGTGTGTGTGTG
Source organism: Rattus norvegicus (assembly GCF_021556685.1). Taxonomy (NCBI): domain Eukaryota; kingdom Metazoa; phylum Chordata; class Mammalia; order Rodentia; family Muridae; genus Rattus; species Rattus norvegicus. Next base: position 112,833,905 of record NC_141543.1, read on the forward strand.
TGTGTTGCAAATTAGGATATTCCAAGTAAACTCCCAGGACAGAGCATCCAATACAACAGAAACATGTTTATTTTATTGACTGCAGAAGGAGAAAATGATGTGCCCTTTGTCCTTGTCCACCCAGTCAACAAAGCACTCCTCTGCCATCTCACATGTAGCTGAGTTCTTGTGCATCACGACAGCGCCCCCTTGTGGAAGAACATGGAAACAGGGAACCTTTTCTCCACTCACATTAAAACATTACTTTGAATAAAAAATAAATCACCCTTACAGAGCTGGGCCCTGATGCTACATTTGAGGAATAGAATGCATCTGGATGGAATGCTCAGGAAAACAGCAGCCCAAGGAGACCTACACCCCACCCCACCCACCCAGTCCAGAGGTGTGTGCTCTCTACGCTGCTGACTGTCCTCACCTGGCCCTGTGGCCCTGACACTGTGGCTCCCCTCTTTTCCCCTCAGCCCAACCCCAGGACTCCAGCTTGTAACTAGCTGGGTGTCCCTTCTTGCCCCAAAGAGGACCATCAGCAGAGCTGTGGACTGGGGTACATTCTTTTTTTTTTTTTTTTTTTTTTTTGGTTCTTTTTTTCGGAGCTGGGGACTGAACCCAGGGCCTTGCGCTTCCTAGGCAAGCGCTCTACCACTGAGCTAAATCCCCAACCCCATGGGGTACGTTCTTGTCCTCATGTTTTCTGGGTACTCTCACTTATCCTAATTTTTCTGGAACTTTTTTTCTACACTTATTATTTTATGTGTGTGGACACACAACATAGTGTGTGTAGAGGTCAGAGAACTACTTACAGGAGTTGGTTCTCTCCTACTATGTGTAGGTTCAGGACACTGAAATCAGGTCGTCCGGTTTGTGTTATGTGCTTTAAAGGTCACGCCATCTCACTGGCCCTTTCTCAGCTCCCTAATCCTGTTTCTTCTCTGCAGGTAGCCTCTGGGCACAGAAGGTTACTAAGGTGCTGCCTACACCTGCGTGGCATTGGAGGCCAACCCTGAAACATCTTTATTCTCCAACCCAGTGTGAGCTTGCCTATCTGGGAAGGGAAAGTTTGTCTCTAACCACATGTATCATTTTAAATGATTCCATTTGTAGCAAAAGACAAGGTTGAGCTTCATTTCTGTCACCTGTGCATCTGTGTATAAGTCTGTCCACATGAATGCAGGTGCCTGTAGAAGAAGTTGGATCTCCTGAAGGTGAAGTTACAGGCGGTTTTGAGCTGCCAATCAAGGGTATTAGGAACTGAACTCGGGTCCTCTAGAAATGCAACAAGTGTTCTTAAATACTGAGCTATCTCTCCAGCCCCTTACCAGTCACTCTTTTTTTGAGAAGCCTGTGGCACATACCTTCAAACCTTCGGTGACCGTCATAGTCCTCAGAGCAGGGAACCTCAATGAACCTGCCTTCTAGGACCTCACCACGATGGGCCACAACTTCAGCAACATCATCATCGATCCCTGCACTACTCCAGAGCAGGAATGTGACCAGAGCAAGGCTGACCCCAAGGGCCACAATCCTTAGCCATGTCCTCTGTGCCTCCTGAGGCAGCCGGTCCTTCTTGGTGCTAAGGGTAGAGAACAAAACCACTGGATGCAGCCATCATACTAAACACACCAATCAAAACCACAAGCTGTTCACGCTGGATGTCACCAGGCTTGGGCTGTGCCTGCATTGATCTCTGATCAAAATGGATGGACCCCAACAATCCTGAGATATTGTAGGTACTCGTGGGCTAATTATGAAGCAGCTGGTGTGAAATAAGGCATTCGCTTTCATCCACAACCCACTCAAGCTTATCAGGATGCCCACCATGCACCACCCCTTGGAAGAGCTTCCTAGGCAGTATGTGGTCTTGAAATATAGGTTCCATTTCTTAGTTACCAATTCAGGTGTGGGTTTGACAGAGGCTCACAGGCCAGTTTTGGACAGGTGAGGTGTTAAAGGCTGAGATGAGATAACCAGCAGAGGGAGATGGGGCATGCAGCAGAAAGGAGACATAAAGACTCGGAAATGGTCCCTAGCGAGAGAAACCTGCTCAGGAGACTGAAAGCAGCTTCAAGGAGCTTCCTGTGGATAGGACCTCTGTGCAAAGCTTGGAGGTGGGCAGCCACATGGTGATTTCATTATAGAAGGGGTGCCGCAGGATATTCCAACGAAGTCACACCCGCAACATATCACACCCACACTACTTCCACGCCCTCTCCCTAAGTCACGCCTGCTTGCGTCGCAGTAGGGCTGGCTCCACCTGACACCTTCACCCAGGAGCCAACCCAGACACAGGTCAGACCCCGCCTTGTCACGACCACGCCCCATCCTGTCAGGCCCCACCCCCCGGGATGGCCACACCCCACTCTGCCACAGACACCGCGATCACGACCACGCTCCACCTCCCTCCGACCCAGCCCTCGGAATGGTCATGCCCACACACCAGTCAGGCTCCGCCCGCTGTAGCGCGCGGCCTCCTGGACCCGAAGGATCCCGCTACCTGTTCGCGTGCCGGCGTTCTGCTGCACTATTTCCTTCGGGAACTCTGGGTGGTCCTCTCCGCTGAGGCGCCATCGGGCGAAGCCGTCGCAGAGCCAGGCGGGACACGAGAACCACCAAACTCGGGGCAATAGCTGCGACCGCGAAAGCGAGGCGGGAACGGTGTAGGGACGCGGGAGCGACGCGCTCGGTCCTCGGCCGGCTCGCGGTCAGGCGAGAGCAATCGGAGGCCGAGCGGTGCCGGGGGAGGGGAGCGGGGGAGGCGGGGCCTTCTCGGCCCTTGGCGCTGCTCCCCCGAGGCACCTGCGGAGTTGTACGTTCTCCGGTAGCAGTGCTGCGTGACGACGTGGGTGAGTCAAGCCCACAGCCTCCGGTTGGGCTGGACCAGGATGACCTGTCTCCTATGGCCGTCGCCCTCTCTCCCCCGATGGCGCTTTGAGAATCCTGTACTGAGAGTGGCGGGTCGGGGTTGGGGATTGAGGGCAAAGGGAGGAATGGGTGTGTGTGTGTGAGGAGGAGGGTGTGGTTCCTAAGGCTAGAACTTTTGAGTCCTTGCAAAGGACGAGCATGTGAACCCATGCAACTGGATGCACAACTCAGTAACTCTCCTTAATAATCGTTTGTGGTTTTACAAAAGGCAGGGAAACTGTTTCTTTAATATCCTGGCTGCTTCAGTATCATCCAGAAATTAATTTTTTTTTTGGTTCTTTTTTTCGGAGCTGGGGACCGAACCCAGGGCCTTGCGCTTCCTAGGTAAGCGCTCTAACCACTGAGCTAAATCCCCAGCCCCCAGAAATTAATTTTAATGGAAACTACAGTCAGCTCTGTTATATGGTAGAGCTTATTCCCTTTTCAAGTTATTGTTGTTATTATTTGCAGTAACCGAGGTGATTCCCAGGGCCCCTGGCATAATGAGCAAGGGCTGTATCATGAAACTAGCCATCTCCCCAAATTATCATTGCTGTAATTGTTTTTCAGTACTAGGAGTTGAATCTAAGACTTTATACATGCTAGACAAGTGTTGTACTACTAAGCTGTCCAGTCCGTATTTTACTTGTTAGTATGGAGACAGGGTCTTATTAAGTGGCCAAGGCTAGCTTTGACCTTCCTTGATAGCCCAGGCATGCCCTAAACTTTAATCCTTCCTCAGGAGGGGGCAGGGTGGGACAGGTGTTACTGGTGGGTGCCACTGCCACGCTTGCACAGTTTTTCTGTTGCTATAAATTGTAATAATCTCACAAGGAAATCGATGGTTTCCTATTTCAGGGCAATTCACAATACTGTATTTGAATGCGGAAATAAACTTGGATTATTTTCATATTAGTAAAATTAGTTTCGTCTGGCTTAGTAGAGCACAATTGGCTGGTATCAGAACTGAAAAAGAACGGGGAGGAGAGCTGTGTCTGCTCCTCTTTATAACTTAAGTTCTCTCCACCAGGAAGAAGTCACAGAGATCCTGTTATAGACGTTCCAAGAAAAAAAAAATACCAACATGACATGTTCCACACCATTTAAGATGAGATTAGTTCATTTGGACCTTAAAGGAGCACCTCCAAAGGTTTCATATCTCTCTGAGGTAAGGACTCCCTTCACCTCTAATGACCTTTTACTCTGCAGAATTGAGCACTGGTCAAACAACCCTGAGGCCTTCTGGATCACGGTGGTGACAGAGCATAGGTGTTTCATTTTCTCTCAGTTCCCCTCAGAACCAGGCAGAACACCTGGGCGGCACAAAGAACAGAGGAACTCATGACTTCTTTGCTGTGGTTGAATTGTTTCCACCCATAAGATGAGTTCAAGTCTTTGCACTTTGGTGCCTGTACATATACCCTTACCTTAAAATAGTCTTTGGAAAATTGACCAGTTGAGATGAGGTCATACTGGGGTTCTGTGAGGCTGAATAAGAAAAGCGGATTGATTATGTTTGGGGTCTGTATGCTCTCCCATGTGTTCATGTGAAGATCAGAGGTCAACAACATTCTTATTTTATTCATTTACTTATTTATTTTGGAGACACGGCCTCTCACTGAACCTAGAACTCACCATTTCACATAGTCAGAATCTGCCTGTCTTTACCCTGCCAGTGCTGGGGTTACAGGCACACACCACCATCCCTGGCTTTTATATGAGTGTTAGGGATCCCAAACTCAGGTAAAAGAGGAGATTTTAGACATAAAGTTGAAAAGGCACCTCAGTAAGGACACCTGAGACATCAGAAGTGAAGTGATACTGTCACAAACTAATAAACCAGGAACTGGAAGAGACAAGAAGGACTCTCCCGTGAGACCTTCTGAGAAAGCATGGCCTGCCAACTCCTTAACTAGAGTCCTGACCTCCAGGACTGTGAAAGAAAGCCCGCTATTTGAAGCCACGTCATTTGTAGTCATTTCTAACAGCAGACATAGATTCTTCAACATGAGCACAGTGCGCTCGCCTGTAACCCCAGTACTTCGGAAATAGAGGCAGGCGGTTCAGGAGATCAAGGCCAGTATTGATCCCAAAGCAAATTCAAAACCATCCTGAGCCATATGAGACATTGTCTTGTGTGGGAAACGGGTAAGACAGCTCAGCAGTAAAAGTGCTTGCCGAGGGGCTTAATAACTGAGTCTGAGTTCTGGGGACTTGTATTATGAAGGGCAAGAACCAGCTCCTCGCCCTTTCCTGTGCCCTTTTAAGGTTGTCTCAGTACTTTAAGAGGCTAACACAGAAGGGTAAAGGAAGTCTCCATAAAACCCAGAGAGGAAAACTGCACCTCCTCTTTGGATCCTGTCTGGAGTCACAGATGAAAAGACAAAAATAAATAAATAAATAAATAAATAAATAAAAATAAAAAAAAACCAGCTCCTACAGATTGTCCTCTGACCCCCACATGTGTTTGGGACAAGGACACACACACACAGAGTCGGTTATTAACTTACTCAGTTAACTACTGAAAAAAAGGTTTAGGCATTAGGTAGCTCCACAGATTCCAAAACCGGAATAAGCACAGCCACATCCTGGCTCCACAAAGCCTGTGTGGGGTGAGCAGCCTTAGAGGAAGGTGATAAAGCAAAGAGGAAAGGGGATTATATCGATGTTGTGACCAAAAGACCTAGAAAATACTCCCAGGTAGATGTTACCCACATCCAGAAAGAATTGGGAGAAATTTTTAACTGGCTTGAATTTGAGGAGGAGTGTATAAAATGAGTCAAAAAAAAAAGTACGGAGGCTCTGGAGGACCATAAGACTCAAGTCAGAGACTTAAATAAGGACAAAACATTGGGAGAAAGTAAAGAGAATGTTCAGATAACCAGGAGAAAGGAGGCAGACACCCACGGCAGCCTCAGGAGTGACCATACTGGGTTGGAGTACCTAATGTTCATGGCAACAACAGAAGACAAGCCCGGTCAGAGGCCTATCTCCATCCCAACCACACGTACCTGTTCTTTAAATGAGCAGGACTGGTGGGTATGAGGTGTAGTGGTGTTGTGAGTGCCTGCCTGACATTTGGGAGCCTTAAGATCAGTCCGTAGTACCTTGTGAATAATAAGTAGATTGTGGTTAAACTCCACGTGAACACAGAAGGACAGCAAAGATGAGAAAAAGATGACAGCCTTAATAGCATGGAAACAGTGAAGTGTGTAATGGGACCATGAAGCAAAATAAAGCGAGGTACTCGGGTGAGATAAAAGATAGAAGGAGCTAGCAAAGAAATTCAGAATCGGGGGCAGAAGACACTGAACTGGGACGATTAGACAAAAGGATGTGAAATTGCTGCCTGCAGAATTCGGGAGTAAATTGAGAGGGAACATTCAGAAATGAAGACTAAGTTGGAAGCATAAAAGTAGTGTACCATAAAAAGCATGGTATTTGGAAGTAAATGGCAAAATCCAACATGAAGAGGTATAAAAAATCATGAGCTCTTCTGTAAGCAGCCTGAGTGATTTGTGGACATGGTTTGCCACTCATTTAGCCTAGAAAACTACAAAACACACAAATCAAGAAGGTCATATCAGCCACACATAGTGGTCTGCTCTTAATCCCAGCACTCAGGAAGTAGAGGCAGGCGGATCTCTGAATTTGGGGCCAGCCTGGTCTACCAAAAGAGAAAAAAAAAAAAGTTCCAGGACAGCCAGGGCTGTACACAGAGAAACCCTGTCTTCAAAAAACACTCACTTTTAGAAACCAAGGAATTGCCCAAACCATCAAGAGTATGCACATTCAAAAGGCAACCAAGGAAATGGCTCATTGCAGAAAACCAGTGTTCAGTTCCCAGGATCCACATCCGGGGACTCACAGCTAGTTGCCCATAAGTCCATTTCCAGGGAATCCAATGCTCTGTAACCTTTATGGCTACTCCATGCAGTTGGTGCCATAAACTCACACAGGCACACACATACACATAAAATGGACAAACTTTAAAAAAAAAAAGTGTGTCATTGAGATGGCTGGTTGGGTAAAGGTTAAAAAAAAAATCAATGTATCATTTCTGATATCTGATATATAGTGGTCGAGTTGGCAGTTTAACAGTAGCATCAATAAGTATGTCAAAGCCAAGTAGTGGGGCCAAACTTAGGGTCAGTGATCCAAAAGGAATACTAAATTCTGGGTGCAGGTCCTTAAAATTCAGTACAAATGCCAGGCAGCCATGGCACATTCCTTTAATTCCAGCACTCAGGAGGCAGAATCAAGTGGATCTCTGAGTCCGAGGCCAGCCTGGTCTACAGAGTGAGATCCAGGTCAGCCAGGGCTGCACAGAGAACCCCCCACCCCCTAACTCCCCCGCACCGTGCGCAAAAAAAAAAAAACCAGCAAGAGCTAAACATGATGGTATGTGCCTGTAGTTAGCATTTGGGAGACAGAAGCAGGAGGGTTAGGAGTTTGAGGTCATCTTCAGCTACACAGCAAGTTCAAGGTCAACTACCTGAGACCCTGTCTCGAAAACAAAAACAAACAACAAAGTATGTCTAGTCACTGAACATACCCCAGTGAGAAAGCACCTGAGATACACAGCCCATTTACAGAGCCCATAAGGGATCAACCCACATGTGATCTCCCCCTGCCACATCTAGATGATCCTCAGAGAAAAGAACCACACTATTCCTCAGCTAGAGCTGTCTGTGAAGGAAAGATGTCCTAAAGAAACTGAAGAAACAAAAGCATACATTATGGGAACAAATTCTGCATTAGAGAAATACAATAATACTAAGAAAAAGGCTTGTTGGTGATATAGACCAGCGCTATAGTAACTTCGAGGCCAGGTTTTACTACATGAGAGCCCCTATTTTGACACACACACACACATCCCACCAAGAAGGGTGGAGGGAGAAGTAGGCAAGATAAAAAGGGAAGCTAGCAGTAATTCTAACGAAATACTATCTACAGTAACTCAGGGCAGTACAACCTGGGGAAGAATCTGAATCCTGGGGTTACATCAAGTCCTGGAATTACAGGATTTAAGAGGCTGGTATAAGAAGGCAAGAGGGTTACGCACTGGAGTGCAGTGTCGTACCCTGTCTCAAAAGGACAATATATAGCTGGGAAGCAGAGGCAGTCAGATCTCTGTGGGTTCCAGGCCAGCCAGGTCTACATAGTGAGACCTTGACTCAAAATTAGCACAAGATACTGCTTTAAAAATATCTTCTCGGGGCGGGGGGGGCTGGGGATTTAGCTCAGTGGTAGAGCGCTTACCTAGGAAGCGCAAGGCCCTGGGTTCGGTCCCCAGCTCCGAAAAAAAGAACCAAAAAAAAAAAAAAATCTTCTCAAGAAGAATAAGGTGGTCAGCGGATAAAGGTACTGCCCGCCTAATGAGGTGAGTTTGTTCCCTGGGTCCTACATATAGGAAGAAGAGAACTACTCCCCAAATTCTCTGATCTTCACGTGGGCGCCATTCCACCTCCCCCATACACACACAATAAATGTATTAAAATTTTATTTTCTATCTGCTCGGGGCAGGGGGTTGGGGATGGCTTTTACATATAATTTCAGCACTTGCGAAGTAGACTTCTGGCCTCTTCACACATATGTGTGTATGAGCACATATATGCAAACAAACAAAAAAAAGTACTTTAAAGTGTGTATATCTGACCCAAGCCACAGGATTTTGAAACAGGAAAATTTGAGAATGAAGAGTGTTAAGGGGTTACTAATAACTGGGTTGGTGGAGTCGGAGTTATGGTCTTCTAAGTTCTTAAAACAGTTTGAAAAATAAATCGGAGCATTCGCAAGTGAGATGATAAAGTATTCCAGACAAAAAGAAAAGTAAAAGTTAGCTTATGGCCATGTTTATACAGCCTAACAGTGAAAACCTCTGTTACCATCTACAACACAAAAGCCCAGAAGACTCATGTCTGTGCGGTCCCAGCCTCCCTAGTCCCAGCCTCTCAGACATCCCAGCCCACAGCAGGAGCTGCCCAGGAGGTCTATGCAGGTGTCCTGAGGCCAAGGGGAGCTCAGGGGAAGCCATGCCACCATCATTGCATTGACCCCTGATTACCTCAGAGATTGACAGATTACTTCTCTCCTGCTCAGGTTGCCTCTGATTTGTACTCACTCAACACCCATTTTGTGAATCATCTCCAGCTGATTTTCAGCCACCAATGATTTCCTTGATTGGGCATGTGTCGGAACTTTCCTGCACTTTAAGAAAGAAAACATGTGGGGCTGGGGATTTAGCTCAGCGGTAGAGCGCTTGCTTAGGAAGCACAAGGCCCTGGGTTCCGTCCCCAGCTCCGAAAAAAAGAACCAAAAAAATGAACCAAAACAGAAAGAAAACATGTTACACATCACAGAGAACATTGGAGACTGAGAGTTGTTTTAAACATAGATAGAGGCCCCGTCACTGGTGCCTACATTTTGATCTCAGACCAATAAATAAATCAATCCCAAGTATTCTGTAGGCACAAAACTCCTTGAAGATAAGGAAATCCTACCCTTTTCCTAGAGATAAGGAAGGAAGTGGTAAAAATGGGAGGAAGGAGCTCGGAGACTTTGAGCCCTACCCCTGCACGCCTGAGCACACATGAACACATGCATGCACACATACCCCCACCTGCTTTTCCTTCCCAGGGACTGAACTCATCTATCTCTTCAGAGCTGTTCTGGTGCCCCTAATGCTACATCACACAGGTTCTTGTGTGGCAGACCCCTCTGGCCTGGCTCCAGCTGACTCTCCCAGCGGGCCAAAGTCCTCCTCGTCTGAACCACCAGCGTTGTTTATTGTTATCCAATGGCACATAACACTCCTGTGCAAGCATCAAATACACAACCTGGATTTAACGTTTGCAAGAGAAATATGAATATCAGCTCCCATCCCTCTCCAAAACCTAGAAAGGAAAAGGCGCACACTTCATCCGAGTCCTGTGTTGTTCAGATTGCCACTTTCCCAACACTCTCTGTCTCTATCTAGGTGTTTCCCCTGTTCCATGCACTCGGTGCGAATGGTCTCCTCATTGAGTATGAAGACATGTTTCCCTATGAGGGCCACCTGAGGCTGCTGAGAGCCAAGCATGCATACAGGTATCAAAGCTAGCAGAGGATGCTGACTCGGGGCGGGCGAGGGGAGGGCTACCAAGAAGGAAGGCATGTGCATACTCTGGGTGGGCTAATTGGAAACTAACATTTTACATCCCTTTTTGTCTCCCTATGTGCATATATATATATATATATATATATATATATATACACACACATATACATATATAACATGTCCATATATATATATATATATATACATATATATATATATGGACATGGGAGGCTGGGACAGGATGATTGTTGAAAGTTAAAGGCCAGGGGCTGGGGATTTAGCTCAGTGGTAGAGCGCTTACCTAGGAAGCACAAGGCCCTGGGTTCGGTCCCCAGCTCCGGAAAAAAAAAAAAAAGAACCAAAAAAAAAAAAAAAAAGAAAGTTAAAGGCCACCTTGGGCTGCAGATTGAAATCCTGTCTCAAAAACAAAGAAACAGACAAACCTAAAACACTTATAAAAATAAAACATTGGGTTGGAGAGATGGCTCAGGTGTTAAAAGCACTAAATCTTCTTCCAGAGGACCAGGTTCCATTCCCGGCTCCCACGTGGTAGCTCACAAGGCAGTTAAAAATGTGTATACAGACAAGTGCAGGCAAGACACTCACACAATTATCCTCTCATATATTACATGCCAACTGCAGTTTTTCCTCCCTTCCCTCCTCCTAGCCCTACCCCCACCTCCTGTCTCCCGTGGATCCACTCCTGTTTCCCTTCAGAAAAGAACAGACGTCTCAGGGATATCAACCACTCATGGCATAATAAGTTACAATAGGACCATGCACATACCCTAATATCAGGGCTGCACGAGGCAGCCAAGTAGGGGGAAAGAAGCCCCAAAAGTAGGCTTAGAGACAGCCCCTGCTCCCACTGTTAGGAGTCACACAAGAACACAAAGTTACACAACTACAACATGTATGCGGTGGACCTAGCTCAGACCTACACAGGCTCTCTGGTTGCTGGATCAGTGTTCCTATGAGCCTTAGTTAGTTGATTCTGTGGGCCATGTTCTATAGTATCCTTGATCCCCCTGGTTCCTGCAATCCTTCCTCCTGCTCTGAGTAAAACATGTAGAGGCTTGAGAGATTTCTTTGTGTTATGGAGCATACATGCATACATTTAGCACACACACATGTGCAGAAAATATTTTTAATTAAAACATGTACATTAACAGCAACAGGAAGCATTTAAAAGAGAAAGTAAATATCTATTCTGACCCTACAAGGAAGAGTAAGAAGTCACGGGACAGCTGGGACTGGGCTGTGTTTATAGCCACATGGGATTGTTTTCCTCATGTGTTGTGTGTGTGTGTGTTCACAGGAGTGTTTATATTTACATGTGTATGGGTGCACATGTGTGTAAGTACATGTGGAAGCCTGAAGTTGACATCCCAACTCTTTATCACTCTCCACTTTATTTAACTGAAGCATCATCTTTGGTTGAATCCGAACTGCGTATTGCAGTTCGACTTTTAACCTTGGAATGCATAAGCAAGTGGGAAAATACTAAGCCTTTCATAGGAATCAAGACTAAAACAACTATGCAAGGACATTTTAGCTGCTGAATCACTGAAGCTGGGGATGTAGCTCAGTGGTGAGAGTGCTAGCCTAGCATACACAAGCAGGTTAGGAGAGTATAGATACGATCCTTGCTGATTCTTTAGTTAGGCACAGTGGTAACTAACTGCCTATAATACCAGCACTTGGATAGCCCAGGCAGGAGTGTGACCACCATGCTAGAGGGTGGTTTGGCTCTGGGGTTCCCAGTTCTCCATTGCACATGCACCTGTAGGTTTGCCTGCTTTCTGTGCTCTGCTGTTCTAAACAGTGAATATCTTTGTCTTTTAAAATTAATGGGGTTCAGTGGGGGCAGTGAGGGGACCCTTTCTTAGGTTAGGAGCTGCACAAATGTAGCTGAGAATAAGTTTTGCCCTTGGGCCAGTCTGCCAACCTCGTTGTGTGGGATGACTCTGTAGCCAGTTCACATAAGATGCAAAGGGGCAAGGGCTGGGCTGGGCAAAAGTGGAGTGCCAGCCAGGCTGACACAAGCCTCTGTGTACTCTTAATACCCCAGCCCCTCGGAAGTTACAGAGATCCTGCGCCTGGCCAGACTCAGTGGGCTGGAAGTTGTCCCCTTGGTGCAGACGTTTGGACACATGGAGGTGAGTGGGAGGAATGACAGTTACAGGCATGGGTGTGAGGTTCAGAGACGGCCTGGGCTCCAGCGCAGGGCAACAGGGCCTGAAGGGTAGGTAGCAGCAGCTAAGTGCTGCCTGAACTGTTCTCAGCAGCACCAATCTGTAAGCAGCCAGAGAGCACAACTCTTGGTCAGTGCAGCTTCACTAGGAAGGAAGGAAGCCTTCCATTTTTTTTTTTTTAAAGATTTATTTTATTTATATGCGTACACTGTTGCTGTTTTCAGACACACCAGAAGAGGGCATCAGATCTCATTACAGATGGTTGTGAGCCACCATGTGGTTGCTGGGAATTGAACTCAGGACCTCTAGAAGAGCAGTCAGTGCTCCTAACCACTGAGCCATCTCTCCAGCCCCTCCATTTTTTTTTTACTATGTCATTTTACCAGTATTCAAAATTATTCCACATATGTAAGACAGACAACTGAGAGGCAAACATGGTGTTAATTTAATGGCTTGTAGGATGCAATTTCATTCACTCCTCTAAAATAAAATTTAAAGGGGGAAAAAAAAGAGACTGGAGTGGCTAGAGCTGTTGAGAGCACTGATGTTTTTCCAGAGAACCCAAAAGGGATTCCCAGCACCTACAAGGCAGCTCAAAACAGCCAGTTCTAAGGGATCAAATGCTCCCGTTCCGGCCTCCGTGGGCACTGGACACATGTGGTGCACAGACCCCTAACCCTAACAAGCTGCACATCCATAGAAGTAAGAAGAAGCTGGAGATCTGGCTCTGGAAAGTAACTTACTTGGCATGTGCAGAACCCCGAGTTAAAGTGCCAACACCACAGAGAGGGGGGCAGGTTTGGGGGGAGGGAGGAGGAGGAGGAAGAGGAAGAAGAGGAGGAGGAGGAAGAGGAGGGAAGAGGGCTGCTGAGGAGCCAGCTCAGGTAGAATCAGAAGCTCTGAAGCTGGTCTCTGCTGCAGACATCTGGAAGAGTCAGGGTTGGTCTGTGCAGGCCACCCAGCTGGCCCAGGCACACTGAGTGAACCCACCTAAGCTGGGGGTGCTTGACAAGGACACGCAGGGAACTGCAGTGCCTGAGCACCCACTTCCATCTCTGTCCTTAGTTTGTGCTAAAGCATGCGGCATTTGCTCATCTCCGTGAAGTGGCTCCCTTCCCCAACACCCTGAACCCTCATGAGGCTGAGTCCCTGGCCTTGGTACAAGCTATGATCGACCAAATTCTGGAGCTACACAGGGATGTCCGGTGGCTCCACATCGGCTGTGATGAGGTGAGTGCCTTTTTTTTTTGTTTGTTTGTTTGTTTGCTTCTTTTTTCGGAGCTGGGGACCGAACCCAGGGCCTTGTGCTTGCTAGGCAAGTGCTCTACCACTGAGCTAAATCCCCAACCCCGGGTGCCTGTGATCTCAAGGTCTGCAGCTGCTTTTCTTCACAATCACGTGCCACATCATGGCTTCTTTCCTTTCTTTCTATATTTATTTACTTACTATTTTATGTGTGTGGCTATTTTACCTGCGTGTGTGCCTGTGTGCAGTCGGTGTGGCATGACACGCAACACCCACGGGCCAGAAGAGGGTGTCAGGATCACCTGGGACTGCAGTTACAGGTGGTTGTGAGCCACGTAGTGACTGCTGAGAAGCAGACCTACATCCTCTGGAAGAACTTCTAGTGCTCTTAGCCACCGAGCAATCTCTCCAGCACCCTGTTTGTTTTCTTTTGATTTGGTTTGGTTTAATTTAATTAAAACAGTTTTTGAGCTACAGTCTCATTACATTACTTAGGCTGGTTTGAACTCTTCCTTCTGTCTCATCCTGCCAAACACTAGAATTATAGGAATGTGTCACCATGCCAGGCACTACGGATTCTTTTAAATAGATAGTCCAGGTACTAAGGATACAGGCAGGGACTGCTAAGGGGACAGGCCTGTTGAGGGAGATGATCAAGGATTGCTAAGGAGACAGGCCTGTTTAAATAAATAGTACAAATACTAAAAGATAAAGGCAAGACTGCTAAGGCCATAGACCTGTTTAGGAAGATGATCAGGGACTGCTAAGGAGACAGGCCTGTTGAGGGAGATGATTCTCTGGAGAGGAGCGTTGGCTGGCATAGGACAGTCCTGCAGAGCCCACGTAAGGTATCCTGTGTACAGATGACATCCTCCAGGGACCAGGCTTCTTTACCTCCTCCTGCAGGAACAGAGCCAGCGCTAGCCATGAGCAAATGCATGCCCTTTCAGACAGTTGTCGCCAACGACGTGCAGTTTGAGGTGTTGACGGGAAGGGTGTTGCTATACTTGGATCTTGAAGCACTGCTTGGGAGCAGTGTTCCTCTGGGACATCTGTGGTATGTCCGCTTACCTAGCCCATCCAATGGCTAGCCTCTACTCCTCTGCTTCTCTTGCTTGATTCCAGATATGTGGGCAGGGCTGGGGTAGGCTTTGAGACAAAGGCTTCTTCAGCCTGGTTTTGTAGACATTCCATCCTGAGGTTTCCGTTTTTTAAAAGTAAATCAGAGCTGGATATAGTGGCTGGCATCTGTAATCCTAGCATTTGGAGGATTGTGGAGAGAATTGTCACAAACTTGAGACCAGCCTGGACTACATAGTGAGCGAGTTCTAGGTCCTCTTGGGCCATGGTATCTCAAAATAAGGAAATCTGAAGGTAAGATGTGATTTTCCACACCTGTAACGCAGCAGACTTCATAGCATAGGGAATTACAAGCCTGCCTAGGCTACGTGAAATCCTGTCTCATAGGAGGGGTCTGCTGGAGTGGAGGCTTAGCAGTTATGAGCATTGGCTACCCTTGCAGAGGACCAGCACTCACATAGCAGCCCACAACTGTCTATAGCTTCAGTTCCCGGGTTTTCCGACACTTTCACACAGTCATATATGTGAGCAAAATATCAATGCAAGTAAGTTAATAAATAACTAAAAAAGAGGAGGATAATAATACAACCTATAATCTTGTGTGAAACCCTGTCTCAGAAAGAAAGCATGTGTGTGCATGTGTGTGTGTGTGTGCACGTGCATGCATGCGTGTGTGTGTGCGTGTGCATGCATGCATGCGTGTGCGTGTGCGTGTGCATGCATGCATGTGTGTGCATGCATGCATGTGTGTGCATGCGTGTGTGTGTGTGTGTGTGTGTGTGTGTGTGTGCATGCGCATGTGTGCGTATGTGTATTTCACAGATGGACTCACACTACCCGTTGCCTTCCGTGTCTGGCTTCTTCACTGCCATTATGAGTGTAGGACAAGGCTAATCAGCATTATCACATGTCAGGGATAGCCATGGCACAGTAGGTCCCATGTCCACCAACTCCTCAGTGCGATAACAGGGTTGTCCTGCCTCTTAGTGTTCTGAGCAGAGTTGCTTTGAACCTAAAGAGGTCCTAAGTGAATCTGTTCTAAGAAAGGCAGTCTTCCTGTGGAAACCAAGGAAGCTAAGCCTCTTTCTTAGTGTCCTCTGTACTTGCAGCCACCCCAAGATTCAGGACAGGTGTGAACCTAAGGATGGCAACAGATTAATACCATCCTGTTTCTTCCTCCTAGGTCTACTACCTGGGTGAGGGGGAGACCTCAAAACAGTGGCTACAGCAGGAACAGAACAGCCATGCGAAACTGTGCCTGAACCACATGCAGGCGGTAGCCAGCCATGTGCTGACCCAGCATCCTGGCATAACACCCTTGGTGTGGGATGACATGCTACGGGACATCCCTCAGGAACAGCTAAAAGGTTGGCAGGCCTGTATGGATGGGGCTTACATGTGGCTGCCCAAGACCTCAAGTTCCAGAGGCCTTGGAAGTGAGCTCTTAATGTATGTTCTAGTGAAAATGCTGGCTTCTGTCCTTCCCTCAAGTCACTGTGCAACCTTGCAGGAGTGTGAGCAGAAATTGATATAGCTTCTGACAGGCCCGAAGGGGCCATCGGCGTGTCCAGTGCTTCTGATAGCTTTAGTCCATGTGTACTCTGTGGCCAGCCTTGAGATGCCAGGACCAAACGTTTGCACTGGCCCGAAGCTGGAGATGAAGCTGGAGTACCTGCCCCAGCCTGGGTGATTGGCACTTGAACACGTCACCCTGAGGTTAAGTGCAGAGATCCAGGGCCAGCTGCACCTATATTCTGTGAGGCTAGTATACGTTTTATGTTAATGAGTCAGAGATGTGCTCCAGTGCCCCGAGGCTGCAAGGCAGGCAGCTTGGAAAAGAGCTTAGAGCCTCACAAAAACAGGCAGCCACCAACATCATTTGTAGCTCTGATGTTTATGGCCAAAAGCCTAGCACAGCTGCAAGCTGTACTTAAAGCACACTAGACCTGAGAGGGTGGTTTAAGTTTGACATAACTTTAACATTAAAAGAATGTGCAGAGGTGAGCATAATAGCACAGGACTGCTATCTCAGTGCTTAGGAGGCTGAGATGGAGGATTAGAGGTCAAGTCCAGTCTGGGCAGCAAAGTGAGACCCCTATATCAAAACAAATATGTCTAAGAAGCGGGAGTGTGACCTGAATGGTCCTTCCCACACTCATGGCCTTGCTCTGTTGACAGCGTCTGGGGTGCCTCAACTGGTGGAGCCTGTGCTCTGGGACTATGGAGCTGACCTGGATGTCCACAGCAAAAGTCAGTACAGGTTGCTCACAATACATTCATTCCTCACGGTACATGTGCCTGCATGACTGTTTCCCAGTCCTCCATAACCCTGTAACCTGAACTATCCAGCCTGCCACACTAGTTTAGCTGACCAGCATGGAACAGAAAGGCTATGCACAGCCTCCTCTCCTGGCGTGGGATCCCTGCTGGCTCCAGACCATCCCGGTTCTTTCCAGCTCTTCCTGAAGTGTTTATTCCTAATGAGTAATAAGCCACAGGCATTGTGGGAATGGTTGGTGTCTCCTCAGCTAGAATAGGGTGGCTCTCAGCTGCTCTGGTTAGGCTGTGTATCCAGGGCCTCCCTGTGAGAGCTGCTAATCTGCTTGCTTTCTTGCCTAGATTTCCTCATAGGGAAGTACCAGGAGTGTGGCTTCCAGAGGTTGTGGGCTGCCAGTGCCTTCAAGGGAGCCACAGGGGCCAGTCAGGCTCTGCCCCCTGTTGAGCACCACATCAGAAACCATGAGCTGTGGCTGCAGGTGGCAGGCAGTGGGCCAGTGGATACTCTACAAGGAATCATCCTGACTGGCTGGCAGAGGTAAGCTCTCACCAAACATGGCAGCTTGTCTAGTGCTGATCTTGCCTCCTCCTAAATCATGTTCTCCATGCCTCTGTGTTTGCCTCACTAACTCTGCTGAGGAGACTAGTGGTTGAGTCACAAGCATGCAGCCTCTGTGGTCTGCATGTTCCATGAGTGATACTGTGTGTCACGTGTGTAGCAGGGCATGAAGATTGGTCCCAGTTCTTTTAGGATGTCAATCCCTTTGAGAAATAGATGAACCCAGTCTTTGGTTCTGGCCAAGTCCCACTGTCAGGCTTCAACCTTTGAGCTAGACTGGTTGAAGCTGTCGACTCTGCCAGGAAGGGCTGGAAAGATGTCCCCTGGGGCCTCCACAGGTTCCAGAATCTGAGTGCAGAGCAAGGTGCTCAGCCACCGGGGCTGTGGAGTGTGGAGTGTCGTTGGAGTTGCTTGTGGTTTCAGTGGATGCCCACTGTGGATGCTGGCTTCAGAGACGCTCATGAAGACTTAGAAAGCACTTGCCTTCCTGTAGAGTATACTGAGGTCTGAGCTAAAGCAAGGCTCTCACAGAGAGTGATACTGAGGTCTGAGCTAAAGCAAGGCTCTCACAGAGAGTGAAGTCCTTTCTATGTATGGGGTAGTGGCTAGTGACTCACAGAGGTAAAGGACCACTGATGGGAGTGATGTAATCGCTGGCCCTTCTGCCAGCCTCCGTCTGCCTCACCTGAGGGGCATCTCTCTAGCCACTTATGGCTGAAGAAACCGAGGCCAGGCTAGTGGAGGCCCTCTGCCCATGCACTGGAGAGATCAGATGCCTGCTCTAACCTGGGGCCTTGTGGAAAAGCGTGAGGTGGATAGACAGGATACAGGACACAGAAAAGACCTCTGGGAGGTGGACTAGTACAGGAAAAGGGATAATAAAGGCTCTACAGAAGCTCCACATCAAGCATACGCTGTGGAGTGCGCCCCAGTGCTGAGAGCCCATTTCCCCTATACAGGCTCCTCCTCGGGGCATCATAGCAGACCTAATGCAAAATCCCCATGACATGGAACCCACTTTGGAAATCCTGAGCCAGGTAATGGGATATGCCAGTCTGCCCACAGTGGTTTCTAGTCTAAGAACCCTCAAAACATAAGAAAGGGCACCCCAAGTCGGGCATCCTCATCAAACTGAAATGGTTGGAGAGCTGAATTGTCTTCTTTTGGACATAGGTACGACCACTTCTCTGTGCTGTGTGAGCTGCTCCCTGTGGGAATCCCATCCCTGGCTGCCTGTCTACAGTCACTTGTACATGGTATGTCCCAGCCGACAGTTCTAGCAACTACCTACTCTTAGCCAAACAGGAAGAAAGGAGCCAATTGCTGTTTTCCCCTGGTCACTGCCCTGTTCTGTCTGCACTGTGCTCCTTCACAGGGATGAAGAAGGTAATGTTTCTAGTCTGCCCGTTTGCTTAAATACTGTTCCAGGACTGCCTATACCCTGATCATCAGCCTGCGTCTCAGGTAGTTTGGGAAGCTAGAAAGGACATAAGAAATTCATGCCTCAGGTGCAGATGCAGATTCTTTTTGCTGCTTGAGTGTTCTGAGGCCTCTCTAGAACTGGGTGCCTCTCTGCTGCAGGACCCTTTATCCCAGTGCTCCTACACCCAGATGACCTGAGGAAACAAATGGCTGCAGAAAACAGGCATGGGCAGTGCTCAGAGCGGTAGGCCATGCAGCTTTGGCGAAATGAACCATGCCCATGAAGATTATAAGACTACGTAGGAGTCCATGTGTAAAGAAGGGTCCCCAAAACATTAGCAGCTGTGGCATGGAGGAAAGGTGTAGAAGTGGTCTTAGCTTTTTTTTTTTTTTTCCTGGAAGTTGTTCATTGTGAAGTGTTTAGAATGTGTAGAAAAACAAGGAAATAACAAGCACAAACATCCCTCACCCACACTGCAGAGGCACTGATGTCAGCAGTGTTGGCTTTAGCCCTTCCTAGGTTTGAAGAGTGATTATGCTGGAACCCAGACCCCTCAGTGCAGAGCCAGGAACCATCTGTCAGTGGCTTCCTGACACAGCCTTTTGTGCTGACTGGAGGTGTGTCTGCCCTGGCCATAACCTATTTCAGGTGCTCTAGAATACTCCACCTTTGATTGAGCCTGGACCTTGTACATGGACTGTGTGGTGAGTCCAGGGGCTCCTGCAGATTGTGCTACTACCTACAATGATGCATAACAAATATCTTTCTCATGTTTAATGAAAAGCAGCCGGCTGGCCTGGCTGGGGCTCCCCAAGATGCTGTGCCCTTTGCCCATAGCCCCCAAAGGTCAGGGGTTCTCTCTGACCACTTCTGCCTGTGGATGGTTTCAGGAGGCTTTGCTGAGGATGTTAGGCTGCGAGTGGAACGCTTCCTTGGGGTTTCAAGCCTGGAAATAACGGATACCGTAAGGTAATCCACGCTCCCCCACATTCCCCCACCCCCTGCTCTGGGGACCACTGTTCTTAGTGTGACTCTCTGGCAGTGAGGGAGCTGGCTCCTTTCCTGGCAGTGACATCCATGCCCTCGTCACACAAATTAGTCTCCACCTGTGCAGCTCTGTGGATTCACTTCTGGAGAGGAACAGGTAAGTGGCTCCCATGTGATATCTTCTGACATTGTCTTTACAAAGAAAGACTTCTAAAAATTTCTACCAGATTCTTTTTTTTTTTTTTTTTTTTTTGGTTCTTTTTTTCGGGGCTGGGGACCGAACCCAGGGCCTTGCGCTTCCTAGGCAAGCACTCTACCACTGAGCTAAATCCCCAACCCCTCTACCAGATTCTTAAGCCAGCCCCTCTTCCCTTACCTCCAAACCACTACTGGCTCTACTGACACTGTCTGGATTTGCTCCAGGTATGTCACTGGCTGGTTCAGCCCCTACCATCGCAGGCGGAAGCTTGTTCATCCTGTTATGATCCAGCACATACAGCCGGAGGCACTCAGGTAGCCACCGTCATATCCTCCTAGGTGTTCAGCCCCTGGAACTCCTTGTCCCCTTTACAAACACACACAGTAGCGATGACTATGGTTATCAGTGTTAAGGCAAGACAAGACAAGCTCTCCAGGTCCTGCAGCTTTAAATCTTGGATGAATTGATAGTCTATGCTTAGTAACACTTCCCCTAATATTAGCAATCTAATTAGAATCTAAGTGGTTCCTGGCCTAAGACAGAGTTATCAACCACATGCCCAGGCTGACCCAAGGCTCATCTTTGGAATCAGGCCACCTGGGGTCCATGCTGGCCCTGTCATTTCCTGGTACAACCTGGGGAAGTGTGCTGTGACTGGAGTCCCAGGCTGCCTGCACTGTCCTCTCCTGGTTCAAGACTAAACTAGGCTAGTGAGAGTACAGCTGTACTGAGTGTAACATGCTGCCAATAGACCCATTCATGGTTGTGAGGAAAACTGCCAGGCAGTGGCGTGCTCATGTTGAAATGTGACCAGTCATGCTTTTACTTTGTCCCAATGTTCAACGGAGGCATGGAATGGCACTGGCTCTGGGGACTGAGCATATGGGTGCAGCTATGTAAACTTGAGCCTTAGCGGAAACACTGCTAAAGCAAATCATGGATGCTGTCTCCCCCCAGCCTTCTAAGCAGGTGGAACAACCTCGTGCAGCAGCTGGAGGCAGCCCTGCAGCCGGTCTTCTACCCGGACGCCATTGAAGAGTGGCTGGAGGAGAATGTGCTCCCCAGTATGCAGCGACTGCAGGGTCTGCTGCAGGACCTGGGTGAGGCGGCCGCCCAACAGCCACCACCCACCAGCCCGGGCTGGGACACAGGCCAGAACCCCTGAGGGGCCAGGACCCTGTATATGACTTTGGACAACACCAAGATTTCTCTCAGTGGCCCAGCCAGGCGGGGCCTGTGCTCCTCCTGCGGAGCCCTACGTAGACAGGTTCTCCAGCTGTATGAACAGTAACCTTGGGTGAAGCAGAAAACAGAAAGGCACATTTGTAATTTGCACGTAGAGCTTTATTACTTCTGAAATAAAAAGACCAGGAAGTGGAAGTCCCACCAACAGAAACTTGGATCAACTTTTTACCACCATAGAGAATTTCATGCCTTCACCAAGGAATGAGTCTCAGCACTGGGCAATATTGGAAGGGGATATGACAGCACCTAAGAGACAGACTCCTCCTTCTCTTGTCTAAAGTACCTTAAGAGTCTGTGGGCAACAAGCCAAAAACCAACAAGCTATATTTCACATTTCATCTGGGGAGAAAAATCTCTAACTTAACCATTTAGAAAGCTCACTTTAGCATGTTCAAGGGACCATGTTCCCAAGTTGGGACTAGTAGCAGTCACCTCAGAAGACCTGTTCATAGTTCTTGCCTAACTACTGTGCTCAGCCTAGGGGCAGTAGCCTCAGGGCTGCCTTAACTTCTTTGTCTATGTAACTCTTCTATTTCCCAGGTCTACCTGATGAGGTATGGGTATACGGCTTGGAGGAGCTCTGTGTAGACCAGAGATCCACAGCTTCTAGCTGGAAACTTAGTAAACAGTGTACTTTTGAGGGACTTGAGTCGACTCAGAAGGAAACTAGAAGAGCAGAAAAGGACCGTAAGTGGTTGGTACCAACTTTATTAGAAGAGGCCATGGCCCAGGCTGGCCTTGAACTTTCTTCCCGCCCCACTTCTGAACACTGGGATTGACAGGGCTGTGTCTCCACATGCCTATTTTCTTCAGGTCTTTTCAAGGCTTGAAAGGCTAAGACTCAGTTTCTGTAAAGGAGCTCCCAGGTCTTAAAGACAGCAGGATGCCAAAAACCAAAAGAGGTGACCTTTCCTCCAGTAGCAGCTTCTTCCCTGGTTGGGTTGGGAGAGCCTTCCATTCCTGCTGTGCTACAACAGTGCTGGGATCTCAGACAAAGTTGTCTGAGAAGGAACAGGGTAGTCAGCAACACTCTGATTTCTCTGAGAGTTCTGTGGCCAGGCATTCAGCATCCATAGTTGCCTTCAGGGAAGCTCCTGACCACCAAGGGTGTCCATCTTGAGGGATGGTCAGGGAGAGTAAACATCAGTGTTTACAGGAGTGGGTCCTTCCTACCTGCGTGTGGGTGTCTCACTCTCACTATGAAGTGGAGTCTTGCCTACAATAGCCTGGGGTGGCAAGGCATCTTGAAGGCAGGCACTAGGCTTATGCTGAAGAAAGCTTGGCATCTTATACTTCAGACTGCCCTTGGGCGAGCTTATGCAGACCCGGCTGTGCTGCCCAACCCAGAGCGGCCACGGGGAAGGCACTAACTTCTGAGACCTCGCCCTCCCCTGGATGTAGCATCCACCCCCTGCATCCTGACAGATGCAGCCTTTCTGGGTTGTGGGAGAGGCCTAGCCCATGGTTCTGCAAAGTGTAGAAGCGTAAACAAGCAAAAGGCGGGTAGTCTGTAGTAGGACTGCCCAAGGAGCCATAGGCGGGTGTCCAAGGTCTGCCTGTACCCTTATAATTGGCAAGTCAGTCGGAGACGCATCGGAAGTGGGTGACATTCACCAGCAGCCATTCCACACTGTCAGCTCTGGCCACCAGGGCCATCAGGTTCACTGTCACTGCTTTGTGACCGTTCTGAGGGGCTCTCCAGGCGGTGCAGCTCCAAGAAGCTAGTGATGAGTTTGGCAATGGCTTCCACGTCACTAGGCAATCATCAAGAAAGCAGGTCACCTTGGCAAAGGGTGCAGTTCCACAACACACCACAAAAGACCCACGCTATCTCATCCCCTGCAGTACACCTACATCACCCCCCCTCCCCCGTGGTCTCAAATGAGCCCAGTATCTCTGGCCTCAGTCCTACTCTCACTGAAGCCCCAACCCTGTTCTGATGCCTCCTCTACAGACAGCTGCAGCAAAGCTGCTCCTAAGCACATACATCCTGATCAGAGCCCCACACCCTGTCTACAACACTGAGAAACACTAAGGGATAGCCCAGTCTTGCTTTATGCCAATCTTACCTGCGTCGGCCCATGACTGCACTCTGAGTAAGGGGGTGGGAGAAGCCTGTTGCAAACCGGAGCACCACCATGTAGCCCTTCCCAAAGTAACGGACCTTTTCCTCCTCCACATTCACATCCTGGATGTCTTTCAACAGGACCACCACTGGGGACAGAAGGGTTTGCTGATGAGCAGTCTCCCTATGCTCTTATCCAATGCTCTCAACCTATGCCACGCACAGCACAGCCTGCTGAACAGTGGGAGTAGCATTAGTGACAAAAGCATTTACTAGTTCACCTTCAGGACTGTGGACCCAGACTAACTTCTGGATAAGGATACTCAGGAGACCCATTACAGCTGCAGTTTCAGGCAGACACTGGCTTTCCTGAGCAGTCCCACAACAGGGATCACTAAGCTCAAGTTGCTATCTTCATGAAACCTGTCTGGTTCCAGTGGGGTAGCCCCGCTAGTTAGTTCTGTGCACAGAGAAACCATCGCTTAACTAATACATGGCTGATACTGCTTTCCCAAGAGCCCCTGGGAAACCTATCTCATCTCACTGTCACAGTGACAAGGGGGATGACCATGTGGCTTGGAGCCCGTGGGTACTGGCTCTCAAATGTGCAAGGGCTTCCAACAAGCAGCCTATGGGGAAGTTCAAACAGTGCACTAACTCACACCCACAAACCAGCTCTGGTCTTCATCTGCGCCACATTCAGCTATACACTGCCAGCGCTCGATATGAGTTAAGAGGCCTGGATGCTTTGGGGTCTAACTTTTCATGTTAAAAGCACATAGAGTTTACTTGCATATTTTTAATGAGCAGTAGCTGAGCTGGATACATAATGGGGGAGACCTATGAGAACCTGCTACTTCATAACTAGGCTACCTTCCAAGCCCATAAGCTCAAGGGTTGCGGGGTTCCTTTAACCATTTTCTCACTGCAGGGCTGGCAGAGCTGACAATCAGGTACAGGATAATCAAGAAAGGCCAAGTGGTTCCTGAAGACTCTTCTCCTGTCACCCTCGCCCAACCTAGGAGAGCTGCCAAGGAGTGTCCATCCTTCCTGACAGGCTGAGTTCTGAAGTAGGCAAAACACCTGTCTGGATCTGTCCCGGCAAGCCAGGATATGTCCGCGGGACCCTCATTCCTCGAGCAGTTGAACTTGGATCCAAGCCATCCAGGCCTCACCAAACCTTCACCAACCTGTAGGTTCCCACATCTTACCTTGATCATGGCCCGCTCTGAGAAGAGTCAGCAGCTTCTTGTAGAGGCTGAATGTTTTTAAGATGACCTTCCCAGTGCTCTTGTTGAAAATGGCCTCCTGCAAACGAATGCATGCTAACCACACACAGAACTCTAGGTAGAGAGCCAAGCTGATGCTGAGGTACAGCCCCACCACACTGGTACAAATACAAAGCTTTCCCAGTAGAAACCCAAAGCCTCCAGGACTCTTCCAGAGCCTACTTCTGTGCCTGACATCTGGTACTCCCCTGTGAGTAAGGGGCACACGAAAGAAAGCAGATACAGTGGATGTCCTTTTCTCTTTGAGTGAGAACAGGACCAGGCTGGGGAATCTAGCCCAGTGGTAGAGCACTTGCCCAGCAGGTATGAGGCCCCAGGTTCAATCCTCAGTACTGGGTAAATAAAAGAATAAAAGGAAAGGATGGTAATGAGGCCATTAAGCAAATGCAGAAGCCCCAGTCAGGAAGCTTCATGAATTCTGACAAGTTCAAGACTAAGGGAAGGGGGCTTCCCCAAAAGGTACCACCTGACTTAACAGGTTCAGATTTCTGTCAGCTATTATAGGTGTATAGTGAGGACCAAGCCCCCAACCCCTGAACCTCAAAGCCTAGGAGCTAGTCTGAGTTTTCAGAATTTCTCACAGGTCCCTGCCCTGTGTAGCCAGCCCAGCCTAGGGACAATACAGACTTGTTGCAACAACCCCAGAGGCGTGGGGGGGCAGGGGGACACCCCACTACTGTGAGCTGAGTGTGGTGCTTTATGCCTGTCAGAAGGCTGAGGCAATAGGCTTGCTTTTGAGATTGAGGCAAGCCTGCAACAAAATAAAATGTACTACCCAGAACCTCGGAGAAAACAGTTGTGAGTAGCTTCTAGAAGAGTCCAGAGATGTTTACGAGCAAGATCAAGGGAAGGCCTGAGTCCAAGTAACCAATACCTCTGAACTGGGGCAGATGCCTCCGAACGGGAAGGGCACTACTGTACTATCTTACCTCCCAGTCCTCCAAGTTCTGTACAGCCACAAAGAGGCAGCCTGTGACATAGAAGAGCTTCCAGCCCAGACTATCTGCAAGCAGACATAGCGTATCAGCTCATTAGCTACAGGAGCCAAGGTGATGTGTCCATAGGTGGTCCTTCCCAGCCCAGTCTTTCTTTTGGCTCAGGTTAGAGGCTTAGGTAATGTGCTTTTGTCACCAGAAACATGAATATCCCAAACTCTGATCTATACAGCCTTGCCATAGACGTGGGACGCATGTCTCTGTAGCTTCCTCTCTGTAGCAAGGTGGCAGGAAAATGCTAAAGAGCTTTCCAAGAGGGCTTTGTAACACAGGAAGAGATTTAAGGTACAAAGCATGGGCTGGGATCATCTCCCACATAAGGCAAGGCAGAGGCCACCCCAAAGCCACACACACCAAGACTGCTCACAGGTGACTGCTTTTTGTTCATTTCCAAGTGCAAGGAAGCTAAAGGGGAAAGCATACTTTACCTCCACTGTAATAGGCAGCAGCCAGGCCAGTGGATAATATTCCTGTAAAGAAAGGAGAGAGGACCTTGTTAACTAGCCAAGGGAAGTCCCATTTCCTCACAGTGTGATAGCTGCCAGCAAGGAGGCCTGTCTCATGGTAGGACAGCTTGTTCAGGGGCAGCAGGTAGAGGCTACCTAGTGCAGAGCTGATGAAAACAACTAAGAAGTTTGTTTCAAAATGGAGGACAAGGAGACTGGAAAGAGCTTACTGGTTAAGAGCATATACTACTTTTCCAAGAGAACCCAGTTCAGTAATCAGCACCCATGTCAGGGCATTCACAACCTCACTTCAGCTCCAGGAGACTTAATGCTCTTCGGGACTCCACAGGCACCTATGTGCACCCGCATAGACCACCCCCATATAGATACACATAATTTAAAAATAAAGTAGGGGGTTGGGGATTTAGCTCAGTGGTAGAGCGCTTGCCTAGCAAGCGTAAGGCCCTGGGTTCAGTCCCCAGCTCTGAAAATAAATAAAAAATAAAATAAATAAAAAATAAAATAAATAAAAATAAAGTAAAAAGCAGATATCCCATCAGGGCATTCACCGGACTTGTCTGCAAACAAATGAAACATGCACAAGTGACCCTGATGTAGGTAGGTATTACTTACGTGGGATGAGGGATGAAGACTAGTTAGAGAATTATAACACAGAGCATAACCTGCAGAAGGGCGTGTATATATATCATAAGGACAGCCTACAGCGATGCTGCCGAAGCCACAGCTAGTGCCTCACCTCAAACTCTGTACAGCCCAGCCAACACAAGTGCAGCTGTCCCTGAGATACAAGAGCCTTCTAATAGGCAGTTATGGAGGGAGAGTACAAGAGGCTAAGTGCGTTTATGAAGAGGTCTGAGACAGGGAAGAGGAAAAATGTGAATCCATGACCTGGGTGAACCTATCACATGGAGGAAAAACTACAGTGACCTCAAAAAAAGCAGAGAGGCTGGGAGTGCATCTCAGTGTTAAAGAAGTGTGCCCAGCATGCAAGGCTAGGAGGGCATCTCAATGTTAGAGTGTGCCTAGCTTGCAAGGGGGTCCGCATGCTATCTGAAAGAAAAAGCACACTGGGAGTTAATGAAGCATGTTTTATCAAGGCCTTGTATTGAGGAGAGCCTCTAACAGAACACAAAGAAGCTGTTTAGGTCACCTTTTAGAGCTGTATGGGGAAAAATTGGGAAGCCTTACCAACTAGCAGGGACCAAGACCGGATGCCGGGAGCCCTCTTCAGATGGAGGCGGGTGCTGGTACGTGTTTCCACCTGCATATACATCCCTGGAACCTGGGCTCCACTGCACAGCCGACCAGGCTTGGAAAAACACACCCGAAGCCTGCAACCACTGCACATAAGTAGCACCTCATCAGTCCAGTCAGGAGGCCGAGGGAAGGTCCCCAACAGACCCTGAACTGCTTTCTCTTATGAGCCTGCCTCAACTCACGATTATGTATGGGCATTGGGGCTACAAAGCCCATAAATTCAGTGTTGGTCCTGGTCTCACTTCAAAGACCGAGTCTCGTAAACCCTTTTCTTGACTAAACCCTCATCTTTAAGTTGTTCCATTAGTAACCCCCCACGCAAACACACACACACAACTCAGGCTTCCGGCACCGTACCCGAATCTTCCAGAAACTCCTCTTCCCACCAAGAAGGGGAAGTGAAAGTACATCGTGTATGAGTCTACAATCAGAAGTTGTCATACCCCTGTTACTGAGTCTAGACCACCTAACAATGGCCCAAATGCATCCGAATTAATAGAACACTGCGGCAAAACCTCTGGAGATTAACACCCTAAGTCCCAGTTCTGAGTGGCTCCTTGGATACCCAGGGGCAATCAAGCGTCGTACCCCACCCACATTCTCAAGAATTCTAGTTAGGCATACAACTTACCTCCCTCTGGCTTCAGTTACCAACAAGCTCCACAAGCGGCCGTTCCGCTGGCTCCTCCTGAGGAGTGCACACGCTCGGTTTGCTCAATCTGCCTTGCGCCCGATCCAGATCCGCAAGCGGTGACCTGCACAGGACACAACGGATCGGAACCAGAAAAGCTGCAGGACACGCACGTTTGCCAGAACCGAGGAACGTGTACGACAATTAGTGCGAGAGAACAGTCTCTCGAACTTCCGGACTTCTGTTTCGCGGACTTCCGGGATAAGAGCCCGGTAGGGACTTCCCAGGGGTGGAGACTGAGTGATTACGTAGGCGAGGGGTTGTGCCTTTGTGCTTCCACACTCCTGGGGATGGGGCGGTCTATAGGACACGTGAATTTAACCGCTTGGCCGGCAAGAATAATGTCACTCATGGAGGTTTCCTACCTAAGCGTGGTTTAGAAGCCTGAAGAGTGGATTTGGATTGAGCTTTGTTTGTTTGTTTGTTCTGGGGAGGATCTTTAGGTTTTCCAGACAAGGTTTCACTGTGTAGCTTTGGTTGGCCTGGAACTCAGAGAGATCTCTGCCTCCCAAGTGCTGGGATTAAAGGTGGGTGCCGCCACCTCCTTGCTGGATGTGGAATTTTAAGGAAATGAGAGGTTATATTCACCAGACCCCTAAGGTATAGCAAACATGGACTGACTACCTGAAATCAATGTAACAAAAGATGCACAATAAATAAAAGTGGGGACATGGCCACTCCGTAGGTATTATTGACGAGGTTCTTATCGTAGATGTGAGGGAAAAGCACAGTCAGGGGCATATGGAAGAGTCTGGCTGAACATGGCCAGCAGAATAGACAGTCATGAGAGGAAAGAGAGAGGGACAGAGTGAGAGATGAAGAGAAGAACGAGGGAGACAAAAGACCAAAAGGGCAGACAGCGTGTAGTCAAAATGGCTGAGTCTTATAGGCAAAGAGAAGCTAGAGGGAAGGGAAGCTCAGGGTCTAGAGAGGTTTAGGGTAGTGGGTGAGAGTGACAAATGCAGAGAAGAACCGGGACTCTTACTTGCTGAGACCTTGACTGTCATCCACTTTGACAGTCAGTGGGCACCACAGTTAGCCATTTGTCCCTGGTTTCTTTCAGACCTAACGCACAATAACAAGTGACACTAAAACCTGGACCACTTGTCCCTATTTTGTAGTTGCCTCCAACACACATATGGTGATCTGCGGGTGCTAGAACAGCACACTGTAGCAGAGATTTCCGTCACTTTCCCGTTCTCTTTAGATCTATTTGCTTCGTGTTTTGTAACTTCATAATGACTTTATAAAAGTACACAGCAGCCATGCATAACCTTGGAAGTTTTGTCAGTATATAGGTACAGTATACACTCAGGCAACTGGATGAGGCATTTTGATATAGGCCTGTAACCAAAGTGCTTGGAATGCTGGGGAGAATTGCTCCACAAATTCAAAGCCAACTTCAGTTACAGAGTGAGTTCAAGGCCAATATGGGCAATCTAGTGTCACCAGGTGTAATGCAGCGGAGCAGTGCTTGGCTAAGAATGCACACAGGACCTGCATTCAATCACCAGTACCAGTTAGTGGGTAAATAAAAAATGCCATTTTCTATTATCTTTTTTTTTTTGGAGCTGGGGACCGAACCCAGGGCCTTGCGCTTGCTAGGCAAATGCTCTACCACTGAGCTAAATCCCCAACCCCCATTTTCTATTATCTTATGTATATAAGTACACTGTAGCTGTCTTCAGACACACCAGAAGAAGGCATCAGATCCCATACAGATGGTTGTGAGCCACTATGTGGCTGCTGGGATTTGAACTCAGGACCTCTGGAAGAACAGTGAGTTCTCTTAACCACTGAGCCATCTCTCCAACCTTTGTCTCTCTTTTTTTTTTAATACAGGTTTAGCCAGGTGGTGGCAGTGCACACCTTTAATCCCTGCACTGAGGTAGGGGCAGGGGCAGGGGCATCTCTTGTAAGTTTGAGGCCAGCCCCATCTACAGGGTGAATTCCAGGATAGCCAGAGCTACATAAAGAAACCTTTGTGTAGTTCTGCCTCTGGATAAGTGGTTCTTATTAACTAAAGTATATCGACTCGGTGTATGTTTTATTATGCTTAAGATCTCACTCCAAGGGGGCTGGAGAGATGGCTCAGCGGTTAAGAGCACCCGACTGCTCTTCCAGAGGTCATGAGTTCAATTCCCAGCAACCACATGGTGGCTCACAACCATCTGTAAAGAGATCTGATGCCCTCTTCTGGTGTATCTGAAGACAGCTACAGTGTACTTATATATAATAAATAAATAAATCAAAAAAAAAAAAAAAAAAAGATCTCACTCCAAGAAAGGCTTAGGAATACACTGAGATCCAGCATGCCACGTGTTGTCACTGGCTGGCTAGTAAAGGCTGTCTATTGGCTTAAATCACATCCAGGCAGTCTTCTCTGGTAAGTAACCACAGCACCAGGACAGGACTAAAAGGAGAGAGACTCTATCAAAGACAAGCAAACAAAACCAAAGAGGGACAGTTGGATTTCAGTTCACCTGGATTTGTAAAGTGAGACCCTGTCTCAAAGGCATACTTTTTTTTTTTTTTTTTTGGTTCTTTTTTTCGGAGCTGGGGACCGAACCCAGGGCCTTGCACTTCCTAGGCAAGCACTCTACCACTGAGCTAAATCCCCAACCCCTCAAAGGCATACTTTTAAGATTTATCTTGTCTTATGTATATGAGTGTTTCGCCTACATGTATGTATGAAGACCAGGCTACGTGCTTCCCTGGCACCTGGGGACATCAGAAGAGGGTACTCGATCCCCTGGAAGTGGTTACAGATGGTTGGTTGAGAGTTGTAGAAAGTTCTGAGAACCAAACCCCAGGTCCTTTGCAAAAGCAACAGATGTTCTTACTATTGAGCCAACTCTCCATCCCTATTTTTTGTTGTTTTTATTTGTCTGTATGGTGTGTGTGTGCGTGTGTGCGTGCGTGTGTGTGTGTGTGTGTGTGTGTGTGTGTGTGTGTGTGTGTGTGTGTGTATCTGGCTGACTGGCTGGCCTGGAACTCTGGGATCTGGCCCCCTCTGTCTCCCAAGTGCTGGAGTTAAAATCATGCACTGCTACACACATTTCAAAGCTGGATTTTGTTTTTGCTTTTGTTTTTCTTTTTTTCTTTTCCAAGACAGGATTTCCCTGGGTATCCCCCTGGCTGTCCTGAAACCCACTCTGTAGAGCCAGCTAGCTTTGAAGACACACAGAGATCTGCCTGCCTCCTTCTCCCGAGTGCTGGAAACTGCCCAGTTTAAGAAGAGGCTTTTATAGGGTTGGGGATTTAGCTCAGTGGTAGAGTGCTTGCCTAGCAAGCACAAGGCCCTGGGTTTGGTCCCCAGCTCCAAAAAAAAAAAAAAAAAAACAGAAGAAGAGGCTTTTATTTATACACTGGCAGAGGTCTACACCCAGAACTAGGGTGCCCTGAATGCAGCCCCCAGACACCTCACTCAGGGGCTTATAAAGGCAAAGGACACAAGTTATATTCTCTTCTAGTGCAAGCATGAGGTCCTCTTATGCAAGACAAACGTATGTATGTACAGAAGCAGAAACAGAAGTAGAAAAATAGCCCTTAACAGCCCTTAACATTTGGAACTCTAATTTTGCCTTACAGTTCTCTAAAAGCCCAGGGATTTTAAACTTTAAGCATACCATTAGCGTTAGCCATGAACATAATGCTAGCTTTCACTGTCCTGTGTGCTGAGATTTATAGCTTGAATGGAGTCAGTTGTGCTAAGGCCTGGGACCCTGTTATACTAGAACTTACTCACGGTATAGACCAGGCTGCCCTCCAACTCAGAGTCCTCCTGCCTCTGCCTCTTAGGTGCTGGGATTAAAGGTTTGCATCAACATACCTAGCTGCTTTTAGTTAATTTTTTAAATCACTTAACTTTGGAGGTCATACAGCCCAGCAATAAATTATTTCTCCTAATAGGTTTGTTGTAGGTGACACCTCTGCCTGTACCTGTAGGGTAAAAGATCCAAGCCCACTTCTGGGTTTGGAAACCTATCAAAAACCCAGCAATTCCTGAGCATGAAAACCACCAATCCCTTAGCTCAAAATCCCAATAATTCCTGGACTTGACTGAAATCTCACCAATCCCCACCCTGGAAATCTCCACCTTGGAAAACTCTGGCACAGCCTTATCTACTGGAAATAGTGAAAGTCATGAAGCTAGCACAGTTGTTTGACATAATTCCTGCAAAGCTGAGCTGGATGCTGCGATCGCTGTCATCTGTCACGTTTGGGGTTTGGTCTCTGTGTGTTGCATTCTTGGGGACTTATGATTCATTTTATGTCTTTTCCTGAGGAAAATTATGTCTGAGTCTTTTTTTAGGAAAATCCTAAAATTAACCTTATCCGGCTGTATTTGTAAGTCTTCCTTATGCTCTGGAGATCATTAAGGCACAGATAAACACGTAATTAAATGAGGCCATTTCTCCAAGAAACTTCTTGGTGTATCAGCCCCTGAGCTAACTCAAACAATATAATTGGTGCAGGGTAAATAGAGACAACTGACAAACTCTGACTGGCCAGGGGAGAACAGGTTACAGATTCAAGGCCTCCCTTTGCAGTATGCTTAGAGCTTTCTGAAAATTAAGTTTAAAGATAGGGGGTCTTAGAGGACACACCCTTAGAGAAATAGAACTCAGTAAGTAAGACAGATTAACTAGGGGCTGGAGAGATGGCTCAGCGGTTAAAAGCACTGATAGCTCTTCCAGAAGTCCGGAGTTCAAATCCCAGCAACCACATGGCTCATAACCACCTGTAATGAGATCTGATGTCCTCTTCTGGTGTGTCTGAAGACAGCTACAGTGCACTTATATATAATAATCTTTTTTAAAAGGATAGATCGACTAAATAAGCTTTTCCTACTTTATAGCATAGATAATGAAATAATAAAAGAAGTAGGTATTCATATTTGTTATTAATAAAAAGACTGGTTCAGATATTTTCTGTTAGTCTGGAGTGGTTTAAAACTGCAAACATTGATAAATGTGTTTGCTTTCAAGGAGATGTGCTTTAGATCTTTAAATTGGAGTTATAGGGCTGATGATAAAAATAAAATCTGGAGCCTTGGTTCCCTGCAGCGCACGGTGCGGGTGCACTGCAGGCAGGTGACTCGCAGTTGGAAACAAGTGTTGCCGAGTTGAAGGGTGAAGAACTGCAAGATGCGGGCGATAGGGATCGGTGCCCTGGTGGTTACTGCTGTCATCATCACCATCGTGTGGTGTGTCTCTTTTTTTTTTTTTTTTTTTTTGGTTCTTTTTTTTCGGAGCTGGGGACCGAACCCAGGGCCTTGCGCTTCCTAGGTAAGCCCTCTACCACTGAGCTAAATCCCCAGCCCCGATGTGTCTCTTAATGAAGGACAAACAAACGCAACCGAAGCCCGACGTCAGGATCTTCTTCGAGACTTTCTACTTAGAACTGCGTGTTGTCACGGTTACCTACTGGTTTTTCCCAAATGATTGTTTGCGTTAGTTCACATACAGTTCGGTGCCTAGAAAATGTGCCTTTGTTTTTCGTATACACTCGAAACTGGAGGTGTGACCTGCCCTGCCCACATTTTGCACGGTACCTTTACAGATTTATGGACTGGGAAAGAGGACTTGTGTGTTTCAGAGTGCTGACATCTAGGTGGATGTTGTCACTGATGGCTTGTGGATTCAAGGGAGAGGATTTTGTTCAAGTCAGCTGTCCCCACACCTAACATCGACTTCAAAACCACAGTTTAAACCTTTGGGTAATTAGATTCCCAACTTGGACCTTCCAAACAAAACAAAAAGTCGGTGACAATAGAGGAGCATGCCTTATTTTGATAACTAGGTAACTTTTCATTAAGAGCACCCTCCATTTGTAAGCACTACTGACTCCACTGTATTTAAGATGCTGGTGAAGAGCTTATGCTCTTACGTTAGATACGGAGATGTTCACTGTCTTATTCTTGTCGTGCATTACTTCTTTTTTTTTAAGATTTATTTATTTAATGTATATATATAAGTACACTGTAGCTGTCTTCAGACACACCAGAAGAGGGCATCGGATTCCATTACAGATGGTTGTAAGCCACCATGTGGTTGCTGGGAATTGAACTCAGGACCTCTAGAAGAGCAGTCAGTGCTCTTAACCACTGAGCCATCTCTCCAGCCCCGTGCATCACTTCTAAAATAGTATTTTAGTCAGAAATGACCCTTTAGGGAGTTCTTATAGAACTATGACCAAAGTTTCTACTTTGCCAAAAGTTAAATACACATGAATTGTCCATAAGTTTGTCCCCAGTAGTAAATTCAAATAAGTGCCAAGTGTAACTCAAGGTGCCCTTTAAGAAAAAATGCTGGCATCCTCTGCCAGTCGCCATGGCTGCCTACAAGCTGGTGCTGATGCGCATGGCGAGAGTGCCTGAAACCTGGAGAACCTCTTTAGCGGCTGGTAAGAACCAACCTGAGCCCAGAGGGCCACGAAGAGGTGAAGCATGGCGGGCAGGTGTTGTGAGATGCTGGCTATGAGTTTGACATCTGCTTCACCTTTGTGCAGAAGAGAGCAATCCGGACCCTCTGGACAGTCCTGGATGTCATTGACCAGATATGGTTGCCAGTGGTCAGGACCTGGCGCCTCAATGAGCGACACTATGGGGGTCTAACAGGTCTCAATAAAGCAGAGACTGCTGCTAAGCATGGTGAGGCACAGGTAAAGATCTGGAGACGATCTTATGATGTCCCGCCACCTCCAATCGAGCCTGATCTTACTTACGCAGACCTTACTGAGGACCAGCTACCCTCCTGTGAGAGCCTGAAGGATACTCTTGTCAGAGCACTGCCCTTCTGGAATGAAGAAATTGTCCCCCAGGTCAAGGAGGGGGAAAGGGTCTTGATTGCTGCCCGTGGCAACAGCCTACGGGGCATTGTCAAGCATCTGGAGGGTCTGTCAGAAGAGGCCATCATGGAGCTGAACCTGCCAACTGGCATCCCCATCATCTATGAACTGGACAAGAACTTGAAGCCCATCAAGCCCATGCAGTTCCTTGGAGATGAGGAGACCGTGCGTAAAGCCATGGAAGCTGTGGCTGCTCAGGGCAAGGTGAAGAAGTGAAGTCAAGGAGGCAGATTCCTACCCTGACACCCTCTCTCCCTTCCTGTTCCTGCCTCCTGCACCCTCCCGTGCACCTGCTACACTGACTACATCTTTAGGATCTTCAGTTTAAGTTGTAGTTGCAGATGGAGACCTGTGGCTCCCATTCTCCTTTTAGTATTTTATCCCCCGCACCCACTCCCTTCATAGAATCTAGTCAGAATAACACCTCTGGGGTGCAGGCTCTTGGTCCACATCCAGGGACGGCTCCCTGTAACCAGGAGAGTTGAGAGATAATAATTATAGTTTTTCTTAGCTCTTTGTTTACTAACGGTCTGCTTAGGAAGAAGTCCGGGAGGGACTGTATGTGGTATGACCAATGAGGAGAAGCTGTGGTCCAGTTTTGTCCCTGGAACCTGTCCTGCACGTTTCTCACAATTAGGTAACTGGGGGCATAGTCATTCCAGTGGAGAGTGAAAGTAACCTCTTGCTGATTAAAAGACCCTACTTTGTCTCTGACCCCAAAGGAGCTGCTGGCCCTAGAAGGTTGGGAACAGTCTTGTCAAGTCTATGTGTTACATTTACTTTTACAAAAATAAAGTATATATACATATATCAGCACACAAAAGGAACGTGGAGGTTGCTAGTGGCAGTTGAAACAGTCCTATGTGGTCACCAGAAAACAAGCCATTCCTCATATCAAATGGGATAAACTCCTTGTACCTCTTGCTGTGTTTTGGATCCCTTTGCCTTGTTTTGTGGAGGTGAAGTGCCCCTTGATCATGTCCAAGGTTTTGTCTTTCACCGTCTGAATCATGTTCCAGCTGCTTGACCCTACTGTGTGGGTTCAGAACTCGTTTGGGCATAACAACTAAGTCTCTTTCCAGATCAGTATAATAAAGGAGTGATGTGCGATAAAAAAAAAAAAGAAAGGAAAGGAAAAGAAAAGAAAAAATGCTATAAAAATAAAAAAAGAAAAGAAAGAAAAAGAAAAAAATGCTAGCACTGTCTGAGCCTTCAGCGTCTTGACAGTCCTTCCTGTGGAATGCTGTAGATACGGCTTCTCATCCTGATTTGGTTTCTTTCCTAGAACTATAGAGGTGACCTCAAATCACACCTGTAGACAAGATATTCAGTCAGCAGTTCGCAGACTGAACTAGGCTGTGGCCTCTAGTGTGATGAGAGCAGCATCTGCAGCCTCACAAAGTCAGCACAGAGTTCTGGGAGACTATCTACTGCTTTTACTCACCCTCTGTATTATGCTTGAGGTGAGGCATCAGTCACTCCTAACAGACAGCTAACCAGAGACACCTGTTGCTCTTAGGATGTAGCCATTGTTGTCTGCGGCAATTTTGTTGTTTATGTGAGGCTTTCATCAAGGTTTGTTCACTGCTTGCCTGTGGCAATATCACCAGGATGTCCTGAAGTCTGTGTCTGTGTGCAAAGCAGCATTAGCCAAGATGTCATAGAATCTGGTTCTAGTTTATTTTTTGTTTTTTTTTTGTTTTTTTTTTGTTTGTTTTTTTATCTGATCCCCTAACATTACTGAAACAATACAAGTGTTGAAGACATGCCTTGCAGCATCAGCCTAGCGCCTCTGTCCTGGTCTGACCCCACAATTTTGGTGCTGTTTCCTCATACTCTGTCCCATGTAACTCACTGGTTCCCGTATTAACACAGTTATACCTCGTTTCTCTGTGCATTTAGCTGGGAATGTTCCCACTATGGTGACCAGAATAAAGTTGTTTATTAACATGAAAAAAAATCTGTTCTATTTGCATTTCCTAATTGTGACTAAACTTGTAACTCTGGACATAAAATCAAATATAATCTGCACTTCTTGGATAATCGTTGTTCTGTGAAATAATAGTCTTTTTTTCTATGAAACCTGTAAATAAAGAAGCACCTGATTGCTACTCAGAGATGCAAGATTCCTTCACCACCTCCTACTAACTCCTCTCTTCCTTTATCTCCTCTGTAGCTAGGCTGCCCTGTTGACAACTGCCCAGGCAGGCCCCTGGTAAAATTCCTCCCCAAAGAAACCCTATATAAGTAAGCCTGTCTCCTGCTCAGCTCCAAACTACTACTCACCCAAGCAGAGACAATTATCCTCTTTTTTTCTGTCCCTGTAAATCTCTTGTATGAGGTTTGTTGTACTGGGTTACTTTGTGGTATTCCTTGGTTCCCAACTGCTAGGATGCTTGCTTTTCTTTCAGAACTGCAAGACTTTCACATGGAAAAACTCTTTCCTCCTGAGCTGTAACAGTTTCACCGGGGTAACCTTCCCCGCAGCACGGTTAGGAAGCCATTCAGCTGTAATAACAATGTAACAGCATAGGTGTTTTCCTCTCAGAGCTGAGACACCATATGGGGAAAAATTTCCTCCTCAGAGCAAAGCTGTACTGCTTTCATTGAGGAAATCTTTCCTGTCAGAGATGTAACACAGTACCTATGTAGTAATAAGGTAAAATTGTACAGCTGAGTGATAGAACATTTGCAGAAACTCCAGTCGTTTTGTGAGTGTAGCTGAAAATATGGAGGGCAGGTTGAAAGTAAGCTGTATTGGTTCAGTGTAGGTAGTTTGTTTTTTCAGCCTCTATGCTTAATGAAACTGAGCAATTTTTGTACCTCCCAGAAACTGATGCTAGTTATGCAAAACTTGTTTATAATTATCCACTTGCAGAGATATAATGGCAACACAGGACAATGTATTTTTAAATTTATTATATATTCATTGGTGTTTGCCTGCATGTATGTCTGTGTAAGGGTGTCAGAATTCCTGCAACTGGAGTAACAGTTGTGAGCTGCCATGTGAGGGCTTGAAATTGAACCCATGTCCTCTGGAAGAGCAGCCATACTATTACTCCTGGACCATCTCCCAAGCACCCGATAAAAATATTTTATCAGAAAAGTGCATGTAAGCAACAAAAGTTGAAAGTTTCTCTCAGACAGAAGGAAGATCAGCTGCAAAGAAGACTCTTGGACCAGACCAGCTCCCTGGAAGAGGTTTAAACCAACTGAGACACCTAGAAAAGAGACACTCTCCAACCTCCTGAGCTGCCTGTAGGCTGTAGCTGGTGCTACAGGGTCCCTGATTTGTGAGCTGTCACCCAAGCTGTGGTTGGCTTTTGTGATGCAGCTGTCCTTGAGTCATTTCTGCTCCCATAACCCCTCACTCATATTCCTGCAAGTAACCCAGTAGAACTTATTGGTTCACCAAGTTAAACTTCGGTGGTATCCATACTTTGATCTGTCATGGGCTCCCTCTCTGGGTACATACATGTACATTGTGACATACATGACAAATCAGGAAGTTCTGTCACACAACACTGGAAAATCATAAGAAGTACATGCCTGAATTGTTCAGTATGACATTAGAAAACATTTTGCAGGTTAGGAATGTAGGTCAGTTTGGAATACTTACTTTATTTTTTTTATTTACTTACTTAATTTTTAGATAGGGTATCACTTTAGTTCTGGGTTGCCTGGAACTTACTGTGTAAACCAGGCAGGCCTTAACCTCATGGAGATCTGCCTGTCTCCAGGGTGCTGGGATTAAAAGAATGCAAAAACATATCTGGGCTTTTATTTTGTGTGTGCAAATGTTTTTCCTGTGTGTATACCACATGCATGTCTGGTGCTCACAGAGGTCAAAGGAGGGTGCTGCTGCCAGCCAGTGATGGTGCACATCTTTAATCCTAGCACCTAGGAGGCAGAGTCAGGTGAATCCCGGATTTCAAGACCAGGCTGGTCTACAGAGCGAGCTCTAGGACAGCCAGGGTTACACACAGAAACCCTGTCTCAAAAACAAAACAAACAAAAGAACAACAAAAACCAAGCAGGGTGTCACATACCCTGGAAACAGGAGTTAATGGGAGTGCTGAGAACCAACACCAGAAATCAGGAATCAACCCAGGTCCTCTGCAATAGCAAATGCTCTAAACAGCTAAGCCATTTCTCCAGCCACAAGAGACTCCATCTTAATAAGACTCAAATAGGGGGGCTGGGGATTTAGCTCAGTGGTAGAGCGCTTACCTAGGAAGCGCAAGGCCCTGGGTTCGGTCCCCAGCTCCGAAAAAAAGAACCAAAAAAAAAAAAAAAAGACTCAAATAATCCACAAGTTAGGTGTGGACTTGAATGTTTGGTTATTGCTTCTAGGCCTTACAAGTATGGATCATATTGTTTGGCTAGCTTCCAGCTGGATAACCAAATCAGATGTAAAATCTCATTGAACATTTGTGGAATCTTAGTGTGAGTGTAATCTTTACATGACTCTCAGTAGTAGTGGAGGTGAAAGTATATAGGTAACTAATGTAGAACTTTCTTTTTTTTTTTTTAAAAGATTTACTTATTTATTATACATAAGTACACTGCAGCTGTCTTCAGACACACCAGAAGAGGGCATCAGATGTCATTACAGATGGTTGTGAGCCACCATGTGGTTGCTGGGATTTGAACTCCGGACCTCTAGAAAGAATACTTGGTGCTCTTAACCGCTGAGCCATCTCTCCAGCCCTAGAACTTTCTTGATATCAAGACATTTCTACCAGAATTTTGAGAATAAATCACTCCTAGCTATATAAGCATGCAGAACTAAAGGGATGTGCTGACAGTTCATGAGTATACCTCAAAGGATGTAGATCAAAAGAAACTTCCCAACTAGACGGGCTTATGATTCCTGTCTTCAGTTTCTTTCCCTAGTCTTCCCTAATTTTGCAGTTAATCAAGAGGATCGGCAAAATGGCTAAGCTCCTAAAGTTGGTTCTGAGTTTGATCCTTGGAACCAAGATGGTAGGAGAGAATGAACTTCCGTGTGTGTGCACGTATGCACACGAATACACTATATATGTAAATAACATACAAATATACATCTATATTTTCCCATATATATGGAAAAACTGCTAAAGATACAGAAGAGAGGAGGAGAACACAAAGGTAGCCTTTGCAACAGGACAAGTTTTGGTTCTAGGGATGGGACCTGGAGCTTCTCCGGCGACTGCTCATACTCATGACACCACTAAGAATAATTTTAGTGAACTCACAGTGATGTTAAAATTTTCATTTATGTTGTGTGTGTACGAATCCATAGTGGCGAGTGGAGGAGAAGGCAACTTGCAGTTTACCAAGTTTACTTACCCATTTCACTGGGCCTCAAATTCATATTTCTTTGTTATAAGAGTGTTCTGGTAGCATGTGTGCAAATGATGCACTGTGTGTCTGTTGTCTCCAGTGGACAGAAGAGGGTGCGCGATCACTGGAGCTGGAGTCAGGGAGGTTTCTAGCCAGTCACAGGTGCTAGGAACCAACTTTGATCCTCTCAAAGAACTGCAGAGCTCTTAGCCATCATCTCCCCAGCTCCCTTAAATTCTTAATGATATGTTTAAACTCAGCTTTCAGAAGATACTGAAAAAAAAAAAAAAACCAAACTCCATTTAACAACCAAATTCAGAGAAAGTGTGGGTCTGTGATAGCCAGCCCTATCCTGGGGACGTTGCTATGGTTGGTCCAGAAATAAACTGCTCTATCCCAGTCATTTCAGACACTGTGAGTGCACAATCCTGTGTCATAATTTACATATAACTCCTGTGGGACAGCTAAAGAAACTTACTGTGGTACCAGGCATCCTTTAAGGGCCATTGACCTTTGATCTAGAATGTCAATAATAGAATGACGTAATAGGATAATGGTGTTATTGTTGTGAGGGATTTAGTTGCTTGCCTTTTGCTTTTGTAAACTCACTGTGGAGCTGGAATGAAGTA
Source organism: Rattus norvegicus (assembly GCF_021556685.1). Classification (NCBI taxonomy): domain Eukaryota; kingdom Metazoa; phylum Chordata; class Mammalia; order Rodentia; family Muridae; genus Rattus; species Rattus norvegicus. The sequence goes on from NC_141543.1 coordinate 112,874,682, forward strand.
ATCTTTTTATTACTATATAACAGGAAGAAGAGGGGGTGCCGGAGAGATGGCTCAGAGGTTAAGAGCACTGACTGTTCTTCCAGAGGTCCTAAGTTCAATTCCCAGCAACTACATGGTGGCTCACAACCATCTGTAATGGGATCTGATGCCTTCTTCTGGTGTGTCTGCAGACAGCGACAGTGTACTCACATACATAAGAAGTAATAAGTAAAACGGGAAGGAGAAACTTAGAGGACTAAAACGACTTTCTTGCCCAGCTGTGGACTCCATGGATAATGTGCATCTTTTGTACGTTACATAATTTGTACTACTCTGTAGGTGATGTGCATCTATGATATCCACTTTATAAAGTCTTCCTTTAGCCTTCTTACAGCATGCTAATTTGACTCTACAGCTGCTCTCCTTCAGGTAGCAGTAAGAAGACATTTATTTAATCTAAATCTGAATTGAGTCTAAGTCTTTGGTCTTTCCCAGGGGATTGGAACACAACAAAAGAATGAGGTATTTAGTCTGTTTGGGAAACAGGTTTCACTGTGTAGCAGTATAGGTTAGTGTTGGCTTTAATTTTAGCATTTTCCTGCTTCAATCTCCTGAGCGTTGGATAATTGTCAATATGCCTGCTTATCCCACCTGTCATTTTGTTTGTAGACAGGTACATGCGCAGCACTGGCTGTCCTGGAACTCAGAGATCTGCCTGGCTCTGCCTTCTGGGTTCTGGGATTAAATGCATGCACTAACTCTCCAAGTTTCAAGGTCAACCTGCTTTGAATCTATCTACGCTTCAGACTACGCAAAGCCAGTAAAGCAACGCAGCCTGCTGCGCATGTGCACTTGTGCCGCAGCAGTTTACGTGAGGCTTCGCTGGATGGTCATGGCGGCGGCAGAGGGCGGAGGGCGGTGCCGGCTCCGCCTTCCATGAGGTGCAGTAGAGCCTAGCTTACGACACTAACTTGATTGAGCTGGCCAGGCCGCGGCCTCTGAGCAAGGTGCTCTGAAGTCGCTGCGGTTCGGCCTCCTCCGCCCAGTCAGCGCACTCTTCCTGCCTCACACACCTATCTTTGCCAACTTTTACCATCAGGCCTTAACCAGGCAAAAACTGACAGGAGGACATGTCCGGACCGGGTAGCTACCAGTCGAAGGAAAAGATCCACCCCCATTTTCTGATTGGCTCCTGGGAGGGACCTGCCACTTCCTGACACTCTCATTGGCTTAGGTGACAGAGGCGTGGTGAGCATGCCATACCATCCTCGCCCTCTTTTCATTGGCTCAGGGGTGTGGCCCATCTTGCTTCGGCTTCCTCATTGGCCTACTACAGTTCTTGGGGGCGGGGCCTTCGTGGATGAAGACAACAAAGGGTCGCCGATCTCCAGCGGGCGGCAGGCGGCGGTGTTCCAGTCTTCCTTACTCCGTTCAGCAGAGGCTCGTCGGCCTCCCGCTAGTCCCACTCCAGATGAAGTGTGAGCACTGCACACGAAAGGTGGGTGCGTCGTCCGGCGGGGCTAGGGGCGAAAGCCAAGGCCGCGAATCGATAGTGAGGGCCGGGCTGGGCCGGGTGCACCTTGATCTGTATTATGTCGGTCTCTGACAGCCATCACCTGTCTGCGGAAGACTGGGCGGCGAGCTGGCTGCTGTCCACTGCGGGCGAACGCACCGCCGGGACTCGCCGTGAAAGCTACTGTTCTGGGGCCAGTGCTTGATCTCAGTCCTGGCATCCTGTTGTGGAAGTGAACGCTTAATAAAGTAATTAGAAATGCTTTGAGCGGCTCTTACAGTTAAACAACAAACTTCAATGAAAAGAAGTGGAGAAGGAATCAGGGGCAGGCAGGGCCCTCCTGTCCTGTTCCACTAGGTGGCTGAAGTGACTGACAGCCGCCGCACTTGCTTTCGCATGGTGATAACATATGCAGGAATCTTGTTTTCACAGGAATTGTATCATATCCAAATACTCCATACGTTGTCTGTATTCTTGTGTAATAGCCACATCTGTGTTCGTATATCCATTACGACTAGATCACTTCTGTTCTTAGTTATCAGAATACAAATGGAGGGTGTGTGTGTGTGTGTGTGTGTGTGTGTGTGTGTGTGTGTGTGTGTGTGTGTTTGTGTTTATGTGTACCTTTCTGTAAGCATGGATGATTTTACTTTGTAGAAAGGGTTTCTAGAAGTAAGATCGACTGCTCAGGACCTGTTTTGGTTTTTGGCATCATTCTAAATTATTCTTGGCTGAGCTCAGTGCTACAGACCTATGTGATCCCAGTGCTTGAGAGATTGAGGCAAGAGATCATAAGCTCAAAACTAGATAGTGCAATTCATCAAGAGCCTATCTCACCTTTTAAAAAACCTTTTAGAGTAGCACACACCTTCACCCGAGCACTCAGGAGGTAGAGGCAAACTTTCTGTGAGTTTGAGGTCAACCTGGTCTACATGGTGAGTTCCAGGACAGCCAGGGCTATGGAGAAAGACTTGATTTAAAAAAAGAAAAATAATTTAAAAAAAATAGAGAATTAAAAAATAAAAATAGGGTTTGGGGATTTAGCTCAGTGGTAGAGTGCTTGCCTAGCAAGCACAGGACTCTGGGTCCAGTCCTCAGCAAAAAAAAAAAGAAGAAGAAAAAGAAAAAATAAAAATAGAGAAAAGAAAAATAATTTCCCCTTTTAACATCCCCCGTCCTCTTTTTTTTTTTTTTAAAGGAATGTAGTAAAAAATCAAAAACTGATGACCAGGAGAATGTGTCCGTTGATGTGCCCAGCCCAGCCCAGGAGAATGAAGAGGCAAGTAAATGTTTCAGTTTTGTGTCAGCCTAATGTGAATGGAGTGGCTACTGTTGTTGGTTCTCCTGTCAGGGTCTCATATCACCTTGCACTTCACTGCTCTAAGAAAGACTGAAGTAAAAAGTAGTAAGGGCCAAGTATAGAACAGTCTTGAGTCTTCTCAAACACACCAGGCCAGGCACTGCACGAGAAATAGGAACATCCTGGTAAGTGTTGAAACCTGTGTTCTCTAAAATGGAAGGAACTCATATTATGTAATGCATGCAAAGACTTGAAACTGAAGTTCCATGATTCTTTGAGCTTGCTGTTTAAGTTAACCAAACTGCTTGTTTAGTTCAGTTCTTGTTTTAGCTAATAGTGATGCTTATTTGTACATATTGTATCATACTCGGAGCTGACCTTTATGTCTGCCTCACTTCATGCTCTGAAGAGGCATTTGCTTCTGCACTTGTCCCGCCATGCTATGGATTCACAGAGAAGGTTACAATCATTGTTCTCTTAGAAAATATTAGGACTAGTCAGGAATGCTGGCACACTTCTGGAGTCCCAGCCCAAGATCAACCTAAGCTATATAATGAGAACTTACAGGTCTCAAAACAATAACTGAGGGCTAAGGATCTAGTCAGCTGATAGAATGCTTAGCTGACTAGCCTGAAGTTCTGAGCTCAACCATGTACAAATTGATTTTAGAGCTGACTAGATAGCTCAGCTGGTAAACACACTTGCCACTGAGTCTCAGGATGTCAGTTTGATCCCCAGAACCCACGTGAGACATCTGGCATCTTATGAACAGAGGTGACAGGAGAGGACCTGCTTTTACAAGTTGCCTTTCTACCTCTACACCAACATATGTGTGTATGTGTATACACACACATACACACACACACACACACACACACACACACACACACACCATCAAACAAGAAAGCAATCAGTCAATATAATATAAAACCTTTTTATGTAAGTGTAGAATTAATGACATGGGAGAAGTAGGCAGCAGGATTTTTGTTTTCTTCGACCTAGGAGTTCTGATGTACTGTTTAATCTGATGGGGATAGTTCTCCTGTGTGCCAGTGCTGTGCTTTGGAAAATAGGCCTTTGGGGAGCAGCAGTGCACCAAGAGGCAGTGATCTCTAGAGTCCTGCATCAGTTTGGGCCAGTGCTTTATTCACTAGGCCTACCCTGTCACATAAAATCCCGTTGACATGTTAGTACATACCTGAGAGGTAGAGGCCTGCCTAGACTACATAGCAAAATTCTGTCTCAAAAAAAAATAAATAAAACAACCCTTTTGAGGCCCTATTTCTTATCAGTGTTGTGAGGAGTTGGGTTTCTTTCCTCCCACGGTTCTGGTAAGGGTGAGATAAGTTTGAACATAGTCTAACCAGCATCTTGGCAGTTTAGTGTGGACATAGTTTTTAAAAGGGATGCTGGGGAAGAGTTGGTAGACTGGGCCCTGAAGGTAAGAATTCAAGGTAGGAAGGAACATTGGATAGATATGTGCACTACATAAATGCCTGGTGCCCGCTGGGGTCAGAAGAGGATGTCTGATGCCCTGGAGTTGGAGTTATAGATGGTTGTTAACCACTATATGGAGCTGGGTCCTCTGAAAGAGCAGCCACTGCTATTGACTGCTGGGCCATCTCCAGCTCCTATCTATCTACTTTACTTTTTGAGGTAGTCACACTTGCTAGGTAGACCCTGCTAGCCTTGAGTTCAATGATCCTTCATCTGCTTCAGGAGTCCTGAGACTAAAGGACTCCTTTTTTAAAAATCTGGGTATATGTGGCCTCCTTCCCCCAACCCCCTGGTTGTATGCTTTTGGATAGGTTACAGAAGCCAGGGAGCAGGAGAATTGATGGACATCACTTAGAAGGCAGGTTTAGCTTCCAGTGCCTAGCTAGACAGCCAGAGGAATAGCAGGGATGCTGGGCTGACCTTATGACAGGAACGGGAAGGCTGCTTTGGAAATGGCGAGGACTATATCAAAAGAAGAGGGCCTCCGTAAAGTCTAGCAGTATACAAGAACAAGAAAGGAAGGAAGATGAGGGGGTGGGAAGGAAACTGAATGTTGTTTATTTATTTTCTTATTTTGGAGACAGGATCTCATTATGTAGTTCTGCTTGGCCTGGAACTCACTATGTAGATCAGGCTGGTCTTGAACTCAAGAGATCCACTTGTCTCTGTCTCTGGAGTGCTGGGATTAAAGACATGTGTCATGGTGCTCAGCCAAGAACTATATTTTAAAACAACACACACACACACACACACACACACACACACACACACACACACACACACACCAAAATGCAAGTAAGTTTATTGACACACACCGGTAAGGTAATCCCATCACTCAAAGTTCTTAGATGCAACTGGTGTAAGTTCAAGGCCATCCTCTGCTATATAGTGAATACCAGATCAAGTCTACATAGCAAGATCCTATCTAAAAATATCAACAAACTATGCAAAAAATAAAACTGCATAGACTCCCTTCAGAGCTTCTGTAATTGACTGAAATGACTCTGGCTTATTTTAGCATCTTCCTGTGTTAACTCACGAATACCACTGAACACCTATTGTTTTTATTTCATTTTTTACTAATCCCCGATTTGAACTTGAGCCTTGCACTTGCTAGGAGAGCTATGACACTCACCTAACCTCTAGTGCCTAGCACCTTCCAGGCTCTCAGAGACGCTAGGGAGCATAAGGGACATGAGATGCTCACCCCTGTGAGGTCATTAAGGGGGACAAACAAGTTGACACTGTGTGGTAATGGGCCCTGGATGGTAATGGATCAGGATGACAGCTCTGTTGGGCCAATAGTTGGGTGACAGAGCTCATTTGGAATATTTTCTGGAAGCACTCAAGAAGAGTCAAAGCCAGTATGACTGAATGCAGTCCCAGAGGGGCAGCACGGGGCAGCGCAGGGCAGCGCAGGCAAAAGCTGTGCTGTGAACCCTGCTCTGAGAGTGCTGTGAGGGCTTCAAGTGATGGAAATGTGGCTTGTGCTTTATAAGAGTTCTCTGGGGACTAAAAAGGGGCAGAGTAGGAAATGGGAGGTAAGGTTCAAAATGGGTTTAAAGGGACCAAGTCCTAGAGTCCCAGCATCCAGGTGTTCAGTCCCCCCGTTTTTAAGGTGGGGATGGGGCAACCATGAACACCAGCAGTTCCGTGTCAGCTGAACTGAGGTCTGAGGTCTGTGTTGCTCACAGGTGGAAACCTTACGCCAGTCCTGACTGTAAGGAAAGTCTGCTCATCAGTGTGGAGCAGGAGGAGCTAGGCAGAAAAGCCAGGAGCTGGTTGACAGGTACTGGAGAGGAACGGTGGAAGAAGAGGAGAAGGAGATGGCTATCGGGTCACTTTGCAGCAGGCAGGAGCACCATCTTCCCACATGACATCCTGGGGCTAGTGTCATCGGCATGACTCCTCAGAGCTATCAATAGCTTTGTGCCGTGACATGTGCCACCACCACCCTGAGTTGCTCAGAACTGAAATCATTGACAGTAGCTCCTGACACCTCAGTCATGACTTTGTCTCCATGTTGAATGTCAATTCTTTTCTTCTGTATTGTGCTTATGCAGTTACCTTCCCTAAAGAAACCATGCCACCAGCCAGGCAGTGGTGGTGCCTTTAATTCTAGCACTCAGAAGGCAGAGGCAGGCGGATCTCTGTGAATTCCAGGCCAGCTCTCAAAATCCTGTCTCAAAAGACCAAAAAAAGAAAAAAGAAAAAAAAAAGAAGAAAAGAAACAATATTTTAACACCATTTTCTTTCACAGAAGGGAGAATTCCATAAGTTGGCAGATGCAAAAATATTTCTGAGTGACTGCCTGGCCTGTGACAGCTGTGTGACTGTGGAGGAAGGTGTCCAGCTTTCCCAGCAGAGTGCCAAGGATTTCTTCCATGTCCTGAATCTTAATAAGGTATGGTGTCAGCCTGGACGGATGGTGCAGACCTGTGATTCCAGCTACTGGGAAACTGGGGCAGGAGACGTGCAAGCTCAAATTCGGCCTAGGCTACAAAGCTAATTCAAGACCACCCTGGGCAACTACAATGGTAGAACATTTGTCTAGCATAGATGGATGGATGGATGATAGCGTCCTAGTTAGGGTTACTATCATTATGATAAAATATAGTACCAGTGTTTATGACCTGTTTATAATCAAAAGCAAGTTGGGGAGGAAAGAATTCACTTGGTTTACATGTCCACATAATAGTACATCATTGAAGGGGAAGTCAGGTTAAGAACTGAAGCAGGGTAGGAACCTGGAGGCAGGAGTGGGTGCAGAGAGACATTGGGGGAGTGCTGCTACTGGATAGTTCATCATGGCTTGTACAACCTGCTTTCTTACAGAACCCAGGATAACCAGCTCAGGTGGGTGGTACCCTCCCCTATCATTAACTAATTAAAAAGATGCCCTGCAGCTGTATCTTACAGAAACATTTTCTGAATGGAGGTTCCCTCCTTCCAGACAACTCTAGCTTGTGTCAAGTTGGCACAAAACTATCCATCATAGTCAGACACACAACACACACACACACACACACACACACACACACACACACACACACACACACGATTAGATAAAAAAAATACATCCAGGGTTCTTTTTTTTTTTTTTTTTTTGGAGCTGGGGACCGAACCCAGGGCCTTGCGCTTCCTAGGTAAGCGCTCTACCACTGAGCTAAATCCCCAGCCCCCATATCCAGGGTTCTTGATAGCCATGTGCCTGTAGATCTGGCCCCATCGATGTGTGTCATTGCTCCTTAATTCTTTGTATCTGCAACTTGTTCTTGATTTGATGGGGTTTACTGATGTTTTGTAAAACACGCTATATTTTATTATGTCCCATGATGTTGATTTTTCTATGTGTATTGGAATTCTGTTGATTAACATGTCTATCTTGTATGTGGTATGGTATTTTATTTTATTTGGTTTTCCCAGATAAGATTTCTTTGTGTAGCCCTGGCTGTCCTGGAACTCACTCTGTGCAGATCAGGCTGGCCTTGAAATCACAGAGATCCACCTGCCTCTGTCTCCTGAGTGCTAGAATTAAAGGCATGCACCATCACCATCTGGCAGTATATGGCATTTTATAAATTTAGTATTTGACTGGTTAGTTAAAGTATCTTAGTTTTAAAAGTTTATTAAATGAAAAAATCTATTTTGTAATCACTACCTTTTTAAAAAAAAAAAACATTTATTATGTCTAAGTACATTGTAGCTGTCTTCAGACACACCAGAAGAGGGCATCAGATCTCATTACAGATGGTTGTGAGCCACCATCTAGTTGCTGGGATTTGAACTCAGGACCTTTGAAGAGCAGTCAGTGCTCTTAACTGCTCAGCCATCTCTCCAGCCCAAACCTTTTTGTGTTGTGTGACATTGTCTGTGTATCCAGGCTGATCTCAAAATTTCTGTTCTCCTTTCTCAGCCTATACAGTACTAGGATTATAGGCACATGCAGCATGATGGGAGCTTTGTGCCTCTTGTGTTTGGATTATATTGGCTAGAACTTTTAAAGGGATGCAAAGTAGCAACGTGGTAAGTGGTGCTGGCTAAAACCTAAAAGTTTATAAGTTGGCTTTTAAATTGGATCTTGTTGGAAATTTACAGTTAGCTTTCCCTGTCATCCTGCATTTCACCTGCAGATAATGACCCCCACCTTGGAGCCTCACAGACTCCAACATTAGAGCCAGCACTGGAGACCTAGGCACCGGGGACATTAGTGTGAATCCTCCGTTTTCTGGGGTGATCAGAGCCAACCACTCACCCCCACACCAGGATTCCATGCTTTTGTGTGTGTGTTGGGTGGTGGGGGTTCAAGACAAGACTTTTATTCTCTTTGTAGCCCTGGCTGTCTTGGAACTTGCTTTGTAGCCTACATCATCATCATCATCATCATCACCATCACCATCTTCTTCCTCTTCCTCCTCTTCCTCTTCTCCTTCTTCTTCTTCTTTCTCTCTCTTTAAATATAATTTAGATTTTTTATGTTTTTCTGGGCTGTGTGGAGCATGCCTTTAGTCCCAGCACTGCAGGTGCATTTCCGAGTCTGAAGCCAGCCTGGTCTGTAGAACTTGTTCCAGTGTAGAGCTACCCAGAGAAACCCTATCTTGAAAAACAAAACAAAACAAAAAACCCAACCAACCAACCAAACAAACAAACAAAAAACCCCAAAAAGCTATTTGCTATTTCCATTAAACATGTGACATTATTATTTCTCCCTCTAGAGATGTGACACCTCAAAGCACAAAGTTCTGGTTGTGTCTGTGTGTCCTCAGTCTCTGCCTTATTTTGCTGCTAAATTCAATCTCAGTGTCACTGATGCATCTCGAAGACTGTGTGGCTTCCTCAAAAGTCTGGGTGAGTAAGTCACCTCTTCATAACAGCACAGATGTATACTTCCAGCTCATGAAGGGCCCTTCTCATTTTTCAAGTTCAACTTTCAAGGGCACAGGAGAGAAAAACTTGAGGAGAGGCTTCTGGAATGTCAAAAGGACCTCATTCCCTGTGTCACTACAGTCTGTGCTGTGTGTGGATGGATGCTTGTTACAGTGAGCTTGGTCCATTGGTAGTAGGAAGTGAACATCTGTGAACTATGGACAGTGATTACTAGGCTTCTACACTTGCCTCCAGCTCACAGAACGATTATTTGAGAGTTATTTCTACAGTGACTAATGTCCATTTTCCATCAAACCTTTCTCTAGCTGGTAAGCTGTAGCACTCAGCTACATCCCACCCCCAAGCACGTGTTCTTTATATGAGGAATGGAAGGTGGGAATTTGCCACGGTGGTTGGTTGTACTCATCTTTAATTCCAGGATTTGGAAAGCAGAGATGGGCAGATAACCCTATGAGTTCAAGGTCAGTTTTGTCCACATAGTAAGGTCTAGGCCATCCAGGGGTATACAGTGAGCCCTTGTCTGAAAAAAAAAAAGCTAGTCATGGTAGCTGACTCCTATAACTACAGCATTGGAAGAGCTGAGACAAGTAGATTTTAGGAGCTCCCTAGCTAGCCAGTCTAGACAAAATAGCAAACTTCAAGTTCTGTGAGAAAAATACCTCAAAAAGTAAGGTGGAGGGCAAGCAAGATGCTTCAGAAAGTAAGGGCTCTCCAGTATGGGAGAGTGTGGTTGTAAATTCATTACCCCCAACCCTACAAAAAAGTGAGAGGCAAGAAGATACTGTCACACATGCCTATAATCATAGCATCCAGGAAGCAAAGGCAGGAGGATCATCTGTGAGTTTAAGGCCAGCCTGGTGAACACAGTGAGTTCCAGGCTGGCCAGGACTTTGTTTCAGGCAAGAAGAAGGTAAAACACCCAGTCTGCACCAGGCCACTGTTGTAAGAAAAGTATCCAGACTAACTATGGTGGTAGCTAAGGAGAGACATGTGTCATCAAATCTGTGATCTGTGTTTCTGGCTGGAACTGGAGAAGGCAAAGTTGAGAAAATTAGGTTGCTCAGAAGCTGGGGATGGCTATTTCTACCTGTAGTGCTAGCATCCTAGAGCCTAAGGTAGGAAGATTCCAAGCTTATGGCTAGCTTGGGCTACATTGAGAGACCTTATCAAAAATAACAACAACAAAAAGCGAAGTGTTGTGGTCCACACTTTTAATCATAACAGGTGGGAACCAGATAAATGATCACAACCTAGTCTATACAGTCTAGTGAGCTTGGCAGCAGCCAGGACTGCATAGTAAGATCAATGATAGAAATGAAAAACAAAGTACAGAGAAGTTAGATGTGATCTGGATCCATACTTGGTCTGAGAGAAGAATCCATGTCCTTCTTTCCTGCAGGAGTGCACTATGTATTTGACACAACAATAGCTGCAGATTTCAGCATTCTGGAGAGTCAGAAGGAATTTGTACGCCGGTATCACCAGCACAGTGAGGAACAGCGTGAGCTGCCCATGTTGACCTCTGCCTGTCCTGGTGAGCACAATGCTGGTACTATTTCACCAGAACTGTAGAAATAATCATGGCCCTAGCTTTGACTGGAGGATGGCAGGCCCCTCCCACCCAGTTTTGTAGAGCAGGACACCTTACAAATAGGAACAGTATAGAGGAGGTGTGTTGGCTCACCCTGGAGTGACAGTCTGGAATTCACTGTACCCAGTGCTCAAAGGCAGGAGAAAACTGTGGAAACTGACCTCATGCGTCCCTCCACTCCCAATTTTTCTTTCTCTCTCTCTAGGTTGGGTCAGATATGCTGAGCGGGTACTGGGACGCCCCATCATCCCATATCTTTGTACTGCCAAGTCCCCTCAGCAGGTCATGGGCTCCTTGGTGAAGGATTATTTTGCCAGACAGCAGGTAAGCCAGTGTCTTCAGAGAGTAGCAGTAGAGGGTAGACTCAAGGTGAGTAAGGCCTGAGGGGAAACACTGTACACTGCGGATAGCATTGCCCTGGACCTCACCCACAGAGACACTGCCTGGTTGCTTCTGTTCCACCTGACAACCTCATTTAGCCATAGAAAACATTTCTTCATTTATAAAGTTACCACAGTTGGCAAATTACCACCCCCACCACTCCCATACCATATGTGTATTGAGTTGAAGGGACAGAAAATTGGCTCTTCTTGGCCTCTTATACCTGCTGCGAGAGTTCTGGTGTTTCTTAGTCTTCTCAGGGCTCTCCTAGTAGAGCCCAAGTTAGAGATTCTCTTCCAGCTCATAGCGGGGGCAGCTGAGCCTAGAGCTCTGGCCTCTGCAACCTCTTGGCTTAACCCCCTAGAGGGCTAGGGTCACAATATGTTTCCTCTTGAACTCTACTCCTGTCCTGAGTGGGGCTTTGCTATTCATGTCAGTGTAAAAGTCACCGTGCAACTGTTGGCTCTGGGTTTGTCTCAGCAGAGGGGAGGTCTAGATGTTGCCACTTGAACAGTTTCAGAAAGTCTTCTGGTAAAGCAGGCACAGCACAAACCTGTTCTTACCTATGCAGAGCTCATGGGACACACACACCCGTGGGGCAGGGTGGGAGCAGCGGCTGGGACACTGCACTCTCTGTGCCGTCCTCTGAGCGCGTGCTCTCCTCCTCCACAGAGCCTGGCTCCAGAGAAAATCTTCCATATTGTTGTGGCTCCCTGCTATGATAAGAAGCTGGAAGCTCTTCGAGAGGGACTTTCTCCTACTTTAAATGGTGCTAGGGGCACTGACTGTGTGCTGACGTCAGGTGAGAGGTGAATGGCTGCTCTGACAGGCCAGTGTGGCCAAGCTGTCTGATGGCACTGATAGCCAAGGGTTCTTGGGGTCTCAGTGGCCTGAAGTGAAGAAGATTCTTCATCTTCTCCAGATGAGTCAGGGCTGTGGGACGCCATACGAGCATGTGTTCCTACACCACAGCCCATCAACATGTCTTTCCTATAGAAGGAAGGCAAAGGTACTTGTGCACACAGATAAGCAAAGAGAAGCCAGGAAGGTTAAACAGGTTGAACAGATGTTTAACGTGTCTTCCTCATGGGATGTTGGGAATGGATGTAGTTTCTAAATCAGTAAGAACCCATCTTAGGGAGGAAGCCATATACTTTGTAAAGAGCATCAGTGTCTTAAGCTGTGTTTTACACATGGGCTGAGTTGTTTGCAAAGAATCTTTTTTTCTAAAATCATGCTGTGCTTAAATATGCTAAAATAAACGAACTGGTGGTCAGACTCTCAAGTCTTGGCCCAGCCCTGGTACCTAAAATTGGGCTGAATTTTATTCTTGTCTTTGGTGGATCATTTCCCTGCCCACTATAAACCCTGCAGGGACCCTCCTTACTTTCTCATGGGTGAGAAAACCAATATACTATTGGACACAAAGAACATTTTTTTTTACACTGAATAAGGTGAAAAATTCAAATATTCTCTGGTGATACTGCATTTAGTGGCCCTGTTGGGACGCTTTTCAGATGGTATGCTTTAGAGCAGCACTCCTCAACCTGTGGGTCATGTGTGATTCCTACAGGTGTCAAATATCAGATATTTACAGTATGCCTCATAACTAGCAAAATTATAGTTATGAAGTAGCAAGGAAAGTAATGTTATGGTTGGAGGTCACCACAGCAGGTGCTGTATTAAAGAGTCACAGCGGGGTTGGGGATTTAGCTCAGTGGTAGAGTGCTTGCCTAGCAAGCACAAGGCCCTGGGTTCGGTCCCCAGCTCCGAAAAAAGAAAAAAGAAAAAGAAAAAGAAAAAAAAAAAGAGCCACAGCAATCAAGACAGTTGAGAACCACTGACTTTGAGACTGTGGCAGATTTGGTTGGGAATGGAAATTATCCAATGATATCCTGGGAGCTTTCAGAAAAAAGAATCCAAGAGCATTTCTTGAAGCTTGTTAGGATCCAGACTCATCTACTTGAATTAGATTCTGAAAATTGATTCTTTGAAGGTGTTCAGACCCGGGTCACATGGCCTGGTTATCTGCCAGGATGACCTGGAAGATTAGGAGCTCTCTTCCTCCATGTCTTGGGAGTCTAGCTTTGACACACGGAAAGATCCTTCCCCAAGGCGGGACAGGGTTTCAGGAGGGCAAGATGTTTAAAGGAGCTGTTCTATATTTCCTGAGCAGGAGACCCAATGTCTCTCTACTCATATCAGTGGAATAAAAACCTTCAAGGGGACCATCTTAGAACCACATTGAGAATGTAAGCTGTGAGGTTGGGGATTTAGCTCAGTGGTAGAGCGCTTGCCTAGGAAGCGCAAGGCCCTGGGTTCGATCCCCAGCTCCGAAAAAAAAAAAAAAGAACCAAAAAAAAAAAAAAAAAAAAAAAAGAGAATGTAAGCTGTGCTGTATGTTCGCAATGTCTCATGGTACCTGGTGTCTTGCTGTTCTCTAGGGAACTCTGACAGGGGCTTTTCTTGAGAACCCTTATATAGGAAGAAGGTAGTATAGAAAATGCTTCTGGTTACAATCAGCTGTTGAGGTAGCAGTGTCCATGTGTCACAACAGAGCAGTGCAGTGTGGAACATACGCAGGTTTCTACTTCAAGGTGACATAAAGCACGTACAGAATTGCCTCAGTTCAGAGTCCAAATGAGGAATTCTGTTTTCACATCTTCTTAGTGTTTTCTTGATACTAGCATTACTTTATCCTGGTTAGGGGCTCCTGTTACATGGAATAGATTATACAACAAGGAGTGGTCCCAGGTTCCTAATGCAGAGTCTCTGGGAGAAGCAAACCCTAACCCCAAGCCCTTAGCCACCTGTCTTCCTGTTAGTGACTCATGCCTCTTTTTTTTCCAGGTGAAATTGCTCAGATAATGGAGCAAAGTGACCTCTCTGTGAAAGACATTGCTGTGGATACTTTGTAAGTGGCATCTTTGTAAGGTGGGATGGGCCTCTGGTGAGCTTTGCAGGCCCCAGGGCTGCCCTGATTAGATCATGTGAGTACTGAGACAGGTTCCTGCAGCCCTACCACCCTGGCCTTTGAAATGGATTCAGGCAGGATTCTGGAGTAAGACATTATTCTCTAGTACTGCCAGGGCTTATGGGGCTTCCTGGAGTGATGGTCAGACTGTATCCTTCAGGGAGAAAGGCAAGCATAGAAGCTATTGGGGCAGAGCCCCATTCTTAACAGGATGGCTCCCTCTGGTCTCTGCATTAAGAACATACCTGCTGGGCTTCTTTTTTCCATGGTGCCTGCCACCCCCAGCCAGGACTTTGGCTCTTGCTGCATTCTTGGTCCCATTCAAAGTACATTGCAAAGAGCAAGTGCCCAACTGATGGCCTGGGTGCTACATTTGTGCCCCCTTTATGGGAGGCGAGACAGAAGTTTAAGAATTATAGCAGCTGGTGTACCTGCTGCCAGAGACTACCTGATAGCCCAGGGTGACCAAGGGTCCTCACTGTGGCCTGGACATAGTCAAGCACATACTTAAGTCATTCACCACAAGATCACCTTCCCCTGATTACATATGTAGCCACACAAAGACACAAGTGAGTGGACCCAGTGAAATAACCCATTTGCGGGGTTGGGGATTTAGCTCAGTAGTAGAGTGCTTACCTAGCAAGCGCAAGGTCCTAGGTTTGGTCTCAGCTCTGGAAAAAAATGATATAAAAAATTATTATTAAAAAAAAAGAAATAGCCCGTTCGCAATCTTGGGCTAGATGCAAAGTGACATTTCATGTTGTTCATCAGAACTCATTAGGAATGTGCTTTTGGGGGCTGGAGAGATGACTAGTGGCTAAGATTGCTCACTGCTCTTTCAGAGGACCCAGATTTAGTTCTCAGCCCCCACATGGCTCTCAAAGTTTAAAAGTGACTTAGTCCTTTAAGTGATTTCCTGGATTCTGTTCCTATCAAAACTGGGTTAGTATTTGCTGCCTCTTCATCAACACAATAGAGATTTTGTCCTCTCTGTTTGAGGTTTGGAGACGTGAAGGAAATGGCAGTACGACGTCACGATGGAGTGAGCTCAGATGGGCATCTGGCTCATGTCTTCAGACATGCAGCCAAGGAGCTGTTTGGCGAGCACGTGGAGGAGATCACCTATCGTGCGCTGAGGTTTGAGCCAGCATATCTATAGCACTAGGAGTGGTGCTGACAGATCAGCCAGAGCTAAGGTGTGATGTCTGTGGCATATATGCAGTATGGGTGGTGTGCCTGAGGTATATGGCATACTGCTGCTCCACCAGTGGCTGTTCCATGGGAAAACCAGCACTGGTTACAACAGATAGGCCTTTTGTCTTTCCATTGACATCTTGGTGATATTTGAAATTTAAATTGAAAAATGGGTTAATATGGTAAACCTAGCCCTGGGGAGATAGAGGGAGGATTGTGAACTCAAAGTCAGCCAGGGCTACATAATGAGACTGGACCTCAAACTAACAGAAGTGATCTTTAGGTCATTGACCACTAAAATCAGTTTTATTGATTCATAGGAACAAAGACTTCCATGAGGTCACCCTTGAGAAGAACGGGGAGGTCTTACTGCGCTTTGCTGCAGCATATGGCTTTCGCAATATACAGAACATGATCATGAAGCTCAAGAAGGGCAAATTCCCATATCACTTTGTGGAGGTCCTTGCATGCCCCAGAGGTAAGGAGTGTAGAAGGCCCACTGACAGCCTGTCCAACAATACCATGCAAGGCAGGGTGCTCCCTCATGCCTTGGCATGCCATCCTCAGGCATGAAGGTTCCCTTCCCTCAACTGTAGTGCGAGAAGTAGACAGTTGTATCCTTAGACCTTCCCTTGTAGGTACCATATGGAAACCCCACTTGATACCATTGGGAACCAGCCCCTAAGGTCACTCACATGGGTCAGTATACAAGGACTCCTAGGAGCAGAAGCTGAACCTGTGCACAGTGGCAGCAGGAAAAGCAGATGTTACTTGCCGTTCCCCATGCTGCAGAGGAAAATTGAATCATGCAAGTGTAATGACCCCGGCAGGTGAGGAAAGTTCCCAAC
The DNA here is from genome assembly GCF_021556685.1 of Rattus norvegicus. NCBI lineage: Eukaryota > Metazoa > Chordata > Mammalia > Rodentia > Muridae > Rattus > Rattus norvegicus. Next base: position 112,890,846 of record NC_141543.1, read on the forward strand.
TAGGATGGAGAGACACTGAGAGCAGGCCAGAACGAGGACAGGACCTGGTAGTGCCTGGGTCTCTTGCTCAGACAGTACGTGTACGTACTGAGGAATGAAGGGAGCCATCTGAAGTAGTCTGCGCCCTGGGTCTGAAGGAGGAGCTATCTCCAGGTCAGGAGTGTCCAGGTCATCCTGAGCTCGGGATAATGAAAGACACTCAAGTAGGACACTAACATTCTCAGAAAGGCCCAGGGGGGCCAGGTAGTTTCTGACAATAGTCAGTAATGAAGAAAGGGTCCATGGAGAGTCTGACAGAGGCGAGGCCTATATTTCTAGTCCATGTCCCCAGGGATCTTCTAGGGGAAGGAAACGGTTAGTAGTCAGCATTTAAAAGAGGGGATGAAAGTAGGGGCCATCGACTTTTTCTGGGGCTCAGGAAAGTAGATGCTGTGTTGGAGCTCGGGCTACAGTAGGTGGAGACAAGATGGAACCTCTTGGAGGTTTGTCTGTCTGTTTGTTTTTCCTGGTGCTGAAGTCTGAACCCAAGGCGTTGTATGTGGTAGGTAAGTGCTCTTCCACTTAGCTATATATTCCCAGCCTGGTTCTTCTAAATGAAAGTCTTGCTGCTAGGGTCGGAAACTAGCACCTTGAAGACACCAGATACACACTCTACCACTGAGCTGCTCCCACCCCTATGCGCTAAATGGCATTTTGGCACATCAAGGTATCATCTGCAGGTTTAAGAGTGGGTTGTACTGACAGAAGGCGATACATTCTCAGACCATATGACTGGGAAGTGTGGGCTTATGGAGAGCTCACATACCTCACTCGGCCCTGACCCATTCCTTGTTGGGCCTGCATACTGACAAGAGAATGTGCAAGTAGCTGTGCTCACATCCTGTCAACCATTCTATGCTCTTTGGGTTTGAGTAATTTTCAGAAGAAGCCAGAAATCCAGATAACAGACATAGCTGTCTGCTTCTTAAGGCATTTAGGTAAGACCAGTTTACTGGTGGTGTATATGGTAAGAACACCCAGGGCTCTCCTGGGCAGGCTCCATGACAATACTGTGAGCCCCAGTAACAACCTCAAGTCACATAGCACTGCCTATTTCATGCTTTTCTCCTGCTTCCAGCTGTGTGCCCTGAGGTAAAGCTCCCTCAAGAGGCCATTCCACAGGGAAGAAGAGGTCCACTTGTATGTGTCTTTCAGGATGCTTAAATGGCAGAGGCCAAGCACAGACAGAGGATGGCCACACAGATCGTGCGCTACTGCAGCAAATGGAAGGGATCTACTCCGGCATCCCCGTGTGGCCCCCAGAGAGCAGTACACATGTGCAGGAGTTGTACCAGGAGTGGCTCGAGGGTACTGAATCCCCCAAAGTCCAGGAGGTGCTGCACACCAGCTATCAGAGCTTGGAGCCTTGCACAGACAGCCTGGATATCAAGTGGTGACAAAGCCAGAAGGGCAGGAGGGGACAGCTCTGAGTGCAGAGTGGTGGGTGCTTCAAGAAACAGCGGGTCACTGCAGCTTTGCCAGCACTCCAGGACATGCAGTTTCATGTGGTGCTATCTTTGTAGCGTGTGAGGGAGAAGAATGTTTGCACGTGGGAGGAGCATTTTCCCTCTCTGCCTATCCTTGTATCCCAAGATTGTGAGAAAGATCCCAAAGATTCAAAATGTGTTCTTACAGAATCAAGACCCTGGGCTTGTGATCCACGAGCCTAAGATTATTGCTTCAGGAATGGAGACACCAGGAAGGGCTAGGCTGCTGTACAGTGGATAACTATGGCCTTTACAGAGGCCCATCTTCTGGCCCAATTGGCTCTTTTACTTGTATCCATTTTTTGAAAATAATTTTGAATTCTAGGGCCAGCAAGACAGCTCACTGGTACCAACCTTAGTTTGATCTACAGAGCCCACATGTGGCAACAAAGGCACCATGGTATGCGTACATACCACTGAGGCCACACTCTCCAAAACAGCTATGAAGGAAATTATCCCGGTTGTAAGTCATAGTAACAGTGAGCCGTATTCTTCACAGTCACCGAAGGTCAGCAGCCATTACCACCTTGGCAAGCAGGACCGCTGGTGTGTGTGAGCCACTCACCCTTCCTTTTACTGGACCTGAGACTCAGCTTCGGGGGCCTCACCTCAGAAGAAAGGCACTGAGAACAGCATGTACGGCGCTCTGCATTTGATGCAATGTATATTTAAAAATAAACAAGTAGAGAAGTAAGAGGGTTGCCCACCTAGGCTTTGGGGTTCTAGGGGTGGTGCAGCTCACTGGTTATTGCTGTGGGGTAGGATAATAGAACAAAGGCTCCATAGACCCTGGAGTGGGTGAACACCTTTGTAATGTCCATCCCTGTAAACTCCTCCCCAGTGCCTTTTCATACAAATAGGCCCGGAGTATCCTCCCCCCACCCCCCACACATGCACACACACACACACACAAGGCCCACTGGTCTAGACAGCATCCCTTCAGCCCTCACTACTGCTAGTGTGAGCATGCCTTAGGGGAAACAGTATGTTCACACACAGAAAGAGCTGCCCGATGGTGAAATTCACAAAATCATGTGACACATACTAGAGTCCATCCAGGAGATAAAGGGGTTTGATGAAGCCCCTGAATTTTGCTCAGTATGTGACTACCTTGACCCTCAGTTTTTTTGTTAGCCCTGGCTTATGTTTTGTTTCTCCTGTGAATCTGTCTAGGAACATAACTGGATATGTTATTGTAAACCAGTGGTTCTCAACCTGTGGGTTGTGACCCCCCATAAAGGGGCCACATGTCAGATATTTACATTAGAATTCATAACAGTAGTGATGCTACAGTTATGAGGTAGCCATAATAATTCTATAATTGTTGGGGGTCATCATAACAGGAAAAACTAAAGGGTCACAGCATAGGAAGGTTGAGAACTACTGTTATAAATTATGAATTTTTTGCTTTCAGTCTCTATGCCTTGGGTATCTATCCCCAAAGTAACTGGTTATGGAATAAACAATGCAATGAAGTCTTGAGTATGGAGTTGAAGGAGTCAGATGTTCTCCTACCCTGGGCTATACCCTGTGGTCCACCTCCCTCACCATGCCCCAGCCTGGATGATATCACCTTTTCCCGAGTCCCTCCCTAATAAGTCAGGAGAAGGCTCAGAAGGCTCAGAACACTGGGAGTCAGTGTGGGAAGGGATGGACTCCCTGAAAACCTTGTGGCATAATAACAACCAAGGCTAGGTGCTAAAATATGAGATGCAGGGCCTTCTCTTTCACTGATGTTAGGCTGTGGCCCTGTGAGCTTTTCAAAATTGCAAGTGCCTTTCTGTTCCCACGTCACAATGAAAGCATGGTGGTACACACTTTAATCCCAGCACTTGGGGGCAGAGGCAGGTGGATCTCTGTGAGTTAGAGGGTAGTCTGGGTTACAGAGTGCGTTCCAGAACAGTCAGGGATACACAGAGAAGCCCCCCTTCCCCCAAAACCCCTAAGACAGCAGAAGCATGAAGTAAGCAAGTTCTTGACAGACAGGACCTAGCAAAGCAGCATGGCAGTTGCAGAGTAGACAATGCCTGCTGATGCGGGGCTGGTCCCAGCATGAGAGACAGCACAATCCCAAGTTCATATCTACCCAGTGCTCTGTTTTACGGTACTTCTGGTCTGGTTCAGCAGAGGCCCAATCTTAGTTTGCTTCCTACCTGGCCTGAGCTGTGGTGGTTTATATGACTGTGGACAACTTTGCTTTTACATGATGAGATTCTGTCTCAAAGACTACACTTGGTTTCTGTGACAGGTGATTTAGAAACAGTCCTGTCAGGGCTTGTGCCATAGGTCAGGAGCAGAGTGTGAGCCTAGCGTACATGGGCACCAAGCTCATCCTCTAGAAACAGTCGCAGAAAGTGGGGGGAGGATTGCGGCATCTTTCAACACATTCTTTGGACTTCTGTTAAGATATTATTCAGTGTGTGCCTTACCCATTACTGGTCAACGTGTGGGCTTTCCAGGTGCATCACAAGTGAGCCAATTACAGGAGTTGGGGATGCAACTGGCAGCTAAGCTGGGAACAGCACTCATCTGAGGGGCACAACTGGCTGAGAGGGTAGTGCAGGAAATGTGACTTCTTTTCCACTAGGCAGAGTACATGTGGGTTCCCTTCTGCAGCTACAGATGGGAAATTGCCTGAAGAGTTTTCTCTGGTTTACTATTTGAGAGAGTGCAGTCCATTGTGTCAGAGAAGACACCTCACATCTCACTGTTCACAAAGCACCCTGTCTTCTGTGGATGTGACTCCTTGTAAATACTGAGTTGAAATGGAAGATTTATTACGATTTTTATTTATGTGTATGTGTGTCTATGTGAGTAAAAGTCAGGTGTGTATGGGTATCTACAGAGGCCGTGGATAGAGCTGGAGTTACAGGCACTTGTGAGCTGCATTGTAGGTGCTGCAAACAACTTTGGTCTTCTGGAAGAGCAGGAAGAGCTCTTAACTGCTGAGCCATCTCTCTAAACCACTGAATATAGTTTTTCTTAAAGTGTGTGTGTCTGCCTGTGTACTGCTGGGATTGGGACTTGGGTATGTCATGTGCTAGGTAAAAACTGAGCTATATCTTGAGTGCACACACAAACCCTTTCTCGCTCTCTTTATTCTGAGACAGGGTCTCACTAAGTTACCCAAATTTTCAGCTCACTTTGTAGCCTGGGTTGGCCTTGAACTTTCCATCTTGATCCTCCTGTCTCTACTTCCCAAGTGCTAGGATTACAGATTCACCACCACACCCTGTTTTTACAGTGATGGACTGCATGCAGTTTGGGGGTATACTAAGCTGGCACTCTGATAGGTAAGCTATGTCCCCAGCTGTGTTTCTCCTTTTCCCTTCCCCATCTTCCCTTCTACCTTTTCTCTTCCTCCCTGTATTTCCCTTGCATTCTCCTCCCCTACAGAAACAGCCTGGTCCCTTGAACTCTGGCTCAAGGGATCCACTTGTCTTAGCCAACCCAGCAGATGTGACTACTGCGCTCAAGTCACTGATGGAGAGTATTCAATAAAGTCTCAGAATCATACTATCCCAGACAGATATGGGAGCACACAACTTTGATCACAGTGCTCATAAGTTAGAGACAGAGGGATTCTTTTAGTTGGAGGCCAGCCTAGTCTACATAGTGAGTCTCAGAGTAGACGGAAATAAGTGATGGAGAAACTATCTCAGAAGACGAAACAAATCCTTTCCCTCCGCCCACCTTCCTGCTTCCTTTCTTCAAACTTGGGTGGTTTTGAGGCAGTTGTAGGCCACTGTACCCGGCCATACCTCTCTCTCTTCCATGTATGTTCCCTTGATCTTCAACTTCTCTTCTTCGTTCTGAGATACCGTCACGTTTAGCCAAGGCTTGCTTTGAACTGATTCTCCTGCCTCCGTCACCTCCCAAGTGCTGGGGTGAGAGGCATGAGCCACCATGTCTAGTGATATTCCCTCTCAAATCCCAACATCTTAAGCCTTAATACCAGCACTGCAGGCAGAGGCAGGCAGATCTCCTGAGTTCAAAACCAGCCTGGTCTACAGAGGGAGTTCCAGGACAGTCAGGGCTACACAGAGAAACCTATCTCACCCCCCATGCCTCTAAAGGAAAAACTTGGAATATTTTTAAAAATTCAAGATGGAACGTATATTATTCATTTGTGAAATTCATAAAAAAAATCAGATTTTCCTTGCCTATCATGCACAAAGTCCTAGATCTATCCTGAGCACCACATGAACAGGCATGGCAAGTGCCTTTTATCCTACCATATGGGAGGTGCTGTTAGGATCAGAAGTTCAAGGTCATCCTCAGAACTTTCAGTGTTTGAGGTGAGCCTGGGGTACTTGATGCCTCAAAAGGAAATAAAGAAGGAGACAAACCATCTCTCACGGCGCCACATGGATTTCTAGCCTCGGTTGCTTCACATCATTGCCAGCTCCTTATACTGACAGTCATATTAATAATTTTAGCCCCTCCAATAGGTATCAGGATTTTTGCTTACATTTATTTTTGAGATAAGCTTGCCAACAATTGAGATAATCTTAGACACACTCTGCCATTTTGTAGCTGTGTGTTTATATAAATCAGTGTTCTTAACATTGATAATCATAAAATCAAAATTTGCTGGAGTATACATTAAATCTCAGTTCTTGGGATGCAGAGGAAGGTAACTCTTGAGTTCTGGGCCAGCCTGTTGATCTACATGGTGAGTTCTATGCCAGTCAGGGCTATATAGTGAGACCCTATCTCAAACAAACCAACCAACCAACAAATATGGATCAACTCTGAAAAACATCAATGATGCTCTATATCCTGCAGGATCAAATGTTCATCTGGGTGGAAATGGGGCATAGGAGGGAGTATGGGCAAGTGTATCCGGGGGGCTCACTGGGCAACCAGCCTTGTCAAAACAGTGAACTCCAGGTTCGTGGACAGACCCTGTTTCAGAAAAAGACAATGGAGAAAAGCCACTGAGGAGGACATCCTGACATAAATCCCTGGTGTCCACATGTCCCACAGTAGGACACACAGACTCTTCTACAATACATACACAGGAACAGACAGGCACATGTATCCTATTAGTATACAGAGTAGTTTTCATCTGTGATAAATGGTTAAGTTTACATGTATATTGAAGAATTGCTTTAAAACAAGTATCTTTATTATAAGTGTTTGGTTTGGCCAGATATGGTGGCTCATGCCTCTAATCCCAATACTTGGGAGGTAGAGGTGGGTGGATCTCTTTGGTTTTGGGTGACCTTGGCCTATATAATAAGTTCCAGGCCAGCCAAGGCTATATACAACTGTCTTTCCCTCCCCACAGAAAACACCAAGACCAACCACAAAAGCCAAACAAAGCAACATAAGTGTTTGCTTTGTCTGCTAAAAGTTAGATCTAGCCCTGTTTTATAGATGCTAGAGGCACATGGTACAGCCTCAAACCCACCCTAGGCTCAAATACATATTAAAGCAAGAGTTCAGGACAACGCAATAGTGTCACTAAGAATGGGAAAACATTTCTTGCTCTTGACCATGCTTTTTTCCTTTGACTGTGTTTTGTCTTTACATTCTTACCTAGTTATATCATTTCCATAGTTATCTCTACATCACCTACAATGCCTCAAATTAATATTTAATGAAATGGCTCTCTGCCATGTTTATAGTAGAAAGCAGTTTGAACCCTTAGGAATTTATACTGTAATTACAGGCACATATATGTCAAATAAGATATGTAAATGTTATAAAGGAACATTAATTTCTATTAAATTTATTGTAAGTTCAGACACATAGAATGAATTAAAATGCAAAATGTTCTGATGCCTCCAGTCTGGGGCCTCTATTTAGAAGCTCTTGGCTAGAATGACCATATTTATCCTGTGCAGCTTAAATCCAGACTGCTCTCAACCTATCCACTCTCCCTGACTTGAACTCCTTTTGTACATCAGTGAGAGAACACTGTGTCCCATCGCCTGCACCCAGGGGCCACCATATTGCTGTGACGTTCTTTATGACCACGTACCTCTCTTACCAGAGCTAGAGCAGGTGCATCCACTACCCTACGGTCCCAGGGAAGACACTAGGGGTCTCAGCTTCGCCTCTATCTTGGCACGGGCTTCCAGAGCCCCTCACAGCCGGCTCGATCTCCATAGCTCTGCTCTTCCCACGGGGCCCCGTAGTGGTTTCGTTTTTTTAATGGGAGAGATGGGAACACACACACACACACACAAATTGGCAAAATGTTCAGATTTGCAGTCCTTGGTATGAATTACTGAGTGCAGAACTCTATGTATTACTGGGATAATTTCTGTTACAGCCCTGCGCTGTGACACATCGGTCAATGCGGCAGGTTCCCGAGCAGCGTGCATGATTCTACGCAGCCTAGGGCGGAATGTCAGAGTGGCTAGCGGCTCCCGGGGCGCACTCGCGCCCACCATGACCTTGGACCCCCGCTCAGTCCGCGAACGCGCGCGGCCCCACGCCAACTCCCTACTCCGCCCCGGGTTTTCCGCGCCGCTGCGGCCAACCTGCGTCGCGCGACGACGCCGGACGTGCGAGCGCTCGGCGGCGCAGCTTTCCATTGGCCGGCCTCGGTAGCCCCACTGCGTGCGCCGCGCCCATTGGCCGGCGTGCCCGTCCGTCGTAGGGCCCGGCGCGCGGCCGTGCGAGCTCCCGCCCTCGCAGCTCTCCTCGCCGGCCGGCGGTCTCCGCGACCGTGCTCCGCTCGCGCGGCCCACGACCGCGCCCGGGCCTCGGCCCGCTAGGGCGCCCGCGCGGATCGGCCAGGCCTCGCAGGCGATGGCGGCCGCGGCGGCGCTCTCGGGCGCGGGCGCCCCTCCCGCGGGCGGCGGGGCCGGGGGCGGCGGATCCCCGCCGGGCGGCTGGGCCGTGGCGCGGCTCGAAGGCCGCGAGTTCGAGTACCTCATGAAGAAGCGTTCGGTGACCATCGGGCGCAACTCGTCGCAGGGCTCGGTAGATGTGAGCATGGGCCACTCGAGCTTCATCTCGCGGCGCCACCTGGAGATCTTCACGCCCCCGGGCGGCGGCCATAGCGCGGCCGCCCCGGAACCCGCGCAGCCCCGGCCGGACGCGGGCGGCGACTTCTACCTGCGCTGTCTCGGCAAGAACGGCGTGTTCGTGGACGGGGTGTTCCAGCGGCGGGGGGCGCCGCCGCTGCAGCTGCCGCGCGTGTGAGTGGCGGGCGGGGGCTGCGGCCTGGACCTGACCCACAGTGGCTACCCACCGCAGGGAGGGACCCTGACCCACAGCAGCCACCCCGAGGGAGGGGCGGGACCCAGACCCCCTAACCATCATCAGGCAGGATTCAGAAGACCCACATCAGCTGCCTATGAGCAGGGTCAGACCCTGAACCAGACCTTCTGGTCACCATCAGGGAGGGATCCTGATCCGCTATCCAGGAGCAAGGAAGGCTAGACTCACCACCAGGATCCATTCACTACCATAACCAAGACCTGACTGATTCTGACTTACCCTAGTTTAATACCCACTACCAGAGCTGGGACCACAACCCCCAGCGCTCCACCCGGAGTGTTTAACCTGGCTGGCCCACTCATGTCTGCCCTCACACCGCCGTTCCCATGCACTGGTATCCTAGCCCACAGCCCTTTGTCCAGTCCGACATGGGACTCTCAGAACACAAACCATCATTTCTGTCTTCAACCCTCAGCCCTCCCTGCCATCATCACCAGCGTTGGTGGGTGGAAGTTTTATGAGTGCTGTGTGCCTAACCATCAGGGAGGAAGCACCCAAGGGAGATGTTAAGCTGTGTGTGGTGGAAAACTGCCCTGAACTAAAATACCTATCTAAAATGAAGAATAGATACCTGTTACCTTTTTTTTTTTTTTTTTTTTTTAAATTCACGTTTCAATGGCAAGGCATTTTGGAGGTAGTGTCTTAAGCCTAACAGTTCTCTTCCCCCAATGTTTTTGTAGCCTGAAAATTAAAAACCCCAAACATGAAGGATTAAAAACCTGTCCAGAAATCTGGGAAAACTGGATATTTCAACACAGTAATTTTTAAAAAGCACCTTTAGCCGGGTGCAGTGCCTTCAACCTGTAATCCCAGCACCCTGGAGGCTGAGACAGTAGAAATTTGAGTTCCAGGCTAGGTTAGACTGTATAGTAAACTCTAGATTAGTTTGGGTTGTATGGTGAGACACTGTCTCATAAAACAACAACAACAAAAAAACAGAACAAAGAGTGTTTGGTTTTTTAAGGAATTATAAGATTGTGTAGAGTGAGAAGGGAGCCTCATAGGGAACTGTCAATCACTGTACAAAACAATTTTCAATTTGGTTCTGTGGTTGGATAAACTTATCATTTACTGTGCTTGAAAAACAACTTTGCTCTCTAGGAAATGCTAATTATTCCTCAGGTTCCTTTCTAGATCATTGCTAGTACAGCTTTTGCCACAGACTGAAGTTTTTAATTGCTTTCAGTTTTTGGAGATAATGGTAAGAGCCGTGGTTTTAACTTAGGTTTGATGTGTGTGTATTCCATATCTCTTATCCTTGGGATGGTGTTCCAGCAGGCACCACTGTGCTTGGCTACAAAGTATTTATATATATATTTATTTATTTAAAAATATTAACAGTCTCTGTGTTTAATAGCACTTGTTGCTCTTGCAGAGGACTTGGGATCAGTTTGCATCATCCACATTACAGCCAAAACTTTAGGTGTCAGATACCCTCTTCTAAATGCTGTCATCACTGGGCATGCACATAGTACACAAACATATGTGCGGGCACATTCTCATACACAAAATAGAATAAATATAAAGTTACATTTGTTGCCAGGTGTAGTGGCACACTTTTAATCCCAGCACTTAGGAGGCAGAGGCAGGTGGATCTCTATGAGTTCAAGGTCAGCCAGGACTACATAGAGAGTTCCAGGCCAGCCAGGGCTAACCCTTGCCTCAAAATAAATAAATAAAATAATAAGTAAAATTACATTTGTTTATATCTGTGCCTTGCTTGCATTCGCTACAGCACACACATGGAGGCCAGAGGACAACTTGCTGGAGTCAATATTTTCTTTCTGCTGTGTGGGTCCTGGGTATCAGACTCAGATCATCAGATGTGGCAGCATGGGCCCTTACCAGTAAGCTGTCTTGTTGGCCTACAAGTTATTTTTTATTGTTATTTTTAAATTTCAAATTAAATTAAAAACTTAGATTAAAACTTATGAGTATGTGTCTGTGTTGGTATGTACATGTGAGGTAGGTTCGTCAGAGGCATCAGAGGATCTCCTGTAGGTGGTTATGAACCATTGGACATAGGCGCTGGGAGCCAAATGTAGCTCTTCTGAAGCAGCACATGTGCTTAGCTCAGGAGCCATCCCTCCAGCTCCAAGTGTGTGCCTGTGCACACATGTGTGCCTGTGCACCACATGTGTGCCTGCTACCTTTACAGGCAGAAGAGGACTTTGGATTCCTTGGAGCTGCTACACAGTTTTGAGCCACCATGTGGGTCCTGGGGATTGAACCTGGGTCTTTTGGAAGAACAGCCAATGCTCTTAACCACAGAACCAACACTGTGGCGACCCAAAATCTTTTCAAGTTTAAACAAACAAATAGGTACCGGCATGCACACTTAGGAGTATATAATGGAAGGGTTATGCCAAGGCTGAAATATTTTTGAGACTATGACAAGGTGACCTTGAACTGGAGACCTTACTGCCTCCACCTAGGAACTGGTGTACTACAACTGTTGTGAATACTCTTGTTACTTTGTTTCCAAATACATTTCTTCCTCTGTTGTCTAGGTAAACTTGTCCTTGAACTCTTAGTGAGTCTCCCACCCCAGCTTTTTTTTTTCTTTCCAGACAGGATTTCTCTGTATCCCTGGTTGTCTTGGAACTTAATCTGTACACCAGGCTGGCCTTACTCAGAGATCTTCTGCCTCTGCCTCCAAGTGCTGGAATTAAAGATGTGGGCCACCACTGCCCAGCATCCACTAACCCTGCATGCTGGGATCTATAAACTCCCCTGACTGGCGCACTCTGCTTTGAAATATTCTTAATGTTTTTGTCCTTGGCTGCCCTTATATTTGATTCGTTTTGGAGACAGGATTTCTCTGTGTAGCCCTGGGTGGCCTGGAACCAGCTCTAGCTCTATAGATCAGGCTGGCCTCGAACTCAGGGATTAAGGGTGTGCACCACCACAGTACTTGTTGGTCTTGTATTTAAACCACCATGATTTTATCCTAGTTTGAACTTTTATTTTTATGTTTGCATTTTGTAGTTTACCTTAAAAATTCAAAGGGGTTAGTATCTTAGTGCATGCCTTTAATCCCATCCAACACTTGGGAGGAAGAGATGGAAGGATTTCTCTTGAGTTCCAGTCTAGCCAGGTGTACAAGTACCACCTTGCCTAAGAGAACAAAATTCAAAGGTAATTTGCAAGGATATGAAGTACAGTAGTGGTGGTTTAAAGTGTGATCAGTTCATTGAAGTAGGATATACTGTATGGATTTGGCATACCTATTTGAATAGGACTACTCATATCCTATGGTGAGTATCTTTAGTAAGTGTGGTTGCAACAGTACAGATGCCTTTGCACTGACTGGTGAGCCCAGTGCCCACTGTGGATGTGTACTTGGGACTCAGTAGGCATGACAACAATGGGGGTGTGTGTACTTTCTTTTTCTTCTTAGATTTATTTATTTCATTTATATGAGTACATTGTCACTCTTCAGACAGAACAGAAGAGGACATCCGATCCCATTACACATGGTTGTGAGCCACCATGTAGTTGCGGGAATTGATCTCAGGACCTCTGCAAGAACAGTCAGTGCTCCTAACCACTGAGCCATCTCCAGCCTGACATGTGTATTTTCAAAAACAAAAATCCACATGATTCTACAGATCCTTGTTTTTCAGCCAAGTATGCAAAGCCATATGTGAGGGAAATGTAATTTTTTTTTTTTGAGACCCTGTGACTTAGGAGAGGCACTGGTCCTCTTAAACTGGGATTTGTAGGGTCTCCTGAAGGTGGGCAGGTGGAGGAAACCTCCCAGCTTCGAATGAACCTGTACTCTTGCACTGGAATGGATGGGATCCAGGCTGAGAAGGATCTCAGAGGGAGGGTGTGCAAGGCTCAAGTGTGGCTTTGGACTTGGTGAAGTATTGCTTTCACTTTAGTGAAAGTGTCCCCCTTAGGCTCAGGTAGCTGAATATTTGGTCCCCAGTTGGTGGTGCTGTTGGGGGAAGTTTAGGAAGTATGCCTTTCAGGAATATGTCACTAAGGGTAGGTAGGCTTTTCAAATAAAAAGCCCCTCCTAGTTGTTTTTTTTTATTTTTAATTTTTTTATTTTAACCCCCTGCTTCAAGCTCATGGTTCAAGATCTGATCTCTTTGCTTCTTGCTCCTGCTGCCTGCTACTGTGCCTTCTGCCGTGGTTTTTTTTTTTTTTTTTTTTCTTTTTTTCGGAGCTGGGGACCGAACCCGGGGCCTTGCGCTTATTAGGCAAGTGCTCTACCACTGAGCTAAATCCCCAACCCCAAAAGTGGTTAATTTTTATCCCTCTAGATAAGGATATGCTAAAATAAAGTCTTTTTTTTCCTCTCTCTTTTTTTTTTTTTTTTTTTTTTTTTTCGGAGCTGGGGATCGAACCCAGGGCCTTGTGCTTGCACTCTACCGCTGAGCTAAATCCCTAACCCCACAAACCCTTCTATACGAGGTTTTTGGTATGGTTATTTCATCAAAGCAACAGAAAAGTATTAACACAGCAAAGTAAGCCTTTTTAGAGTACAGGGTCTTTCACTGTCCAATGACTTAAGTTTAGTGCCTAAGACTAAAGTTTTAAACCAGTGGTTAGCCAGGCTGTAGTTGCACACACCTGTAGTCCTAGCACTCAGGAGGCAGAGGCAGGTGACTCTCTTGAGGTCAAGGGCAGCCTGGTCTACACAGTGAGTTTCAGGACAGTCAAGGCCACACAGAGAAACTTCTGTTTCGAAAAACAGAACGGAAAAAAGAAATCAGTGGGACCAGAAAGTTTGGGTTTGTTCCTGTTGTCATGGTAGCAAACAAATATAACATCAAAATTAGCAACTTTTTTTTTTTTAAATAAGCCGCTTTTAAAATCTTTTCTTTTTAAAATACATGTAAGTGTGTGGGTATGGATGCCAGATCCTTCAGAGCTGGAGTTACAGGTGGTTGTGAGCTGACATGGGTGTTGGGAACCAAACTTAGATCTCCAGCAGTAGAACATTCTCTTAACCACTGAGCTATCCATCATTCCAGCCCCCATCTCCAACCCTCAAATAAGTAGCTCATTTATGTATGTGTGTAGTATGTATGTAGGTGTGTGTGTATGTATGCGTGTATATGTGAGAGTCTTTATACAGTGGTCTGGAACTCCCTGACTGCCTCCTGAGTGCTGGGATTAAAGGCATGTACACCATGCCCAGCTTAATGGTTGCTTTTAAACTTTGAAAATGCCAGTTATGTAATTTATTTTATCTGTATGAGTGTTTTACTTTCACATGTCTGCACCGCTGGCTTGCCGGGTGCCTTGAGAGGCTGGAAGAGGCTGTTGCAGCCCCTGGAACTAGGTTGCAGACATTGTGAGCTGCTCTGTGAGTAGAGCCAAACCCAGGTCCTCTGCCTCCAGTACTTTTAGCCGCCAAGCTGCCTCTTCAGCCCCAAATCCCTAAGTTTAACCAGAGTCTAGACTAATATCCTTCATAACAGAAAGAATAGTTTATTATTGCCTAAGAGTAGTTTTTGAGATGGTCTCGCTGTAGGACAGTGTCTAACTCCATGACTTTCCTGCCTTGCCCTCTCTAGGGGTGGGATTGCAGGTGTGCACCACCTTGTTTTGCTGCCTCATTTATTTATTATTGCAAAATAAATTATGCTTATTAAGAAAAGTGACCCCTATTTCCATCTCAGCCTGATTGAACTGGCTCTCTGCAGTGCTTCGTGATGTAGCCATACTCCTCGCATAGATTTTGACTTGAAGATGGTATTTAGTAGGGTCATATTTAGAGGCTTGTTCTGTAAGTCAGGGAAAACTGTAGAGAGACTGCAGATGGTCATGCAGTGGCTTCTGCAGCTTGTCAGATGAGTGGAGGTGACTCTTGGTGACTGGTCAACGCCTAATGAGTTGCCCAGAACCATGGTTCTCAGAGAACACTTGTATCAGTAAGGAGACGTAAGAACAGGTTGTCTGGTTGGGGTGGCCATGAAATGGGACCATAACTTTTACAGGGTGAGGACAGACAGGATAGAGGATGTAGAGTGAGGGGGAGAGGGTCATGAAAGGATGGAGGGCTAAGATTAGAGTTGGAAACCTTGTGCGGCAGCAGGTTTGCAGCAAAGGCCCTGCTTGCCTGGAGGTGGAGTGACAAGTGTGAGCTGGAGGATAGTTCCCTGCTGGAGAAGACCTAAGCAGGCAGAGCTGATCCGAACACCTAGCCCCAGCCCTCGCAAGGCCCGGTGTCTGTTCACCAAGGGCTGTGAGGGTTGCTTGACGTGAGCTTCTTTAGCTGAGCAGATGAAAGCCTGGGCTCGGGGCCGGGACCTGGTGAGGCTGTGTATACACTGCTCTGCTGTGTCAGTAGTTGCCTCATGGCTTGCCCGCAAGCAAGCTCCGTGTGCACAGTCACTCGGCACCTTGGTGCACCTCATTACTGGTTGTGGACACTGGGAGCAGTCACTCTGGAATTGTCACTTCCATTGCCAGCCCAGGGACTTGTTTGGCACTCCAGTGGTGAGACACAGTTACCTGCCACAGGCACCTCTATACTTGTGTCTTTTGATGATGTTGTTGGTTTTGTTTTTTGAAGCAGGGTCTTAATATGTAGCCCTGGCTGCTCTGGAAATTGCTGTGTAGATCAAAGACCATGCTGGCCTACAGAAACCTGCCTGCCACTGTGTCCTGAGTACTGGCCTTAAAGGTGTGTACCATCAAGTTCTCTTGTGTGTCCATGTCCATGGGTCACAGTATACACGTGGAGGTCAGAGAACCGTGGCAGGAGCCGTGTCTCCCAACTGACCTGCCTTCTGTTCATTTTAATGTTTACTTGATAGTGTAGGCTGTCTGAGACTTAAGTAATTAACATTTTTAACATTTTAAAGGATTTCCTTCAGTCTTTTTGTATGTAAGTGTAGGTGCGTGCATGGATGCCATTGCACAGATGTGGAGGTCAGAGTACGGTTTCGGGAGTTGGTTCTCCTTTTCTATCTTACTAAGGTAAATTCTCTTGTTTCTGCTACTCTGTATGCTTTAGTCCGGCCTGTGAGCTTCTGAGTGACTTTTCTGCCCCTACCTCCTGTCTCACATTAGGATTTCAGAAGAAAGTACTGTCTCGGGCTTGCCACTGCAAGTTGTTAATCTGCTAAGCCATCTCCTGGCCCCAGCTTTTAAAAGTTTATTGTCCATCCGTCCGTCCATCCGAAGATCCATCCATCCGAAGATCCATCCATCCATCCATCCATCCATCATCCATCCATCTATCCATCCATCCAAACATCCATCCATCCATCCAAACATCCATCCATCCATCCAAACATCCATCCATCCATCCAAACATCCATCCATCCATCCAAACATCCATCCATCCATCTATCCATCCATCCATCCATTTCAGGACTGGGTTTCTCTAGCCTTGGCTGTTGTGGAATTCTGTAGATTGGGATGGCCTCAAACTTACAGAAATACACTTGCTTCTGCCTCCCGAGTGCTGGGAGTTGAAGATCTGCACGATCACGACCAGCCTTGCCACAGTTTTTTTTTTTTTTTTTTTTTTTTGGTTCTTTTTTTCGGAGCTGGGGACCGAACCCAGGGCCTTGCGCTTCCTAGGTAAGCGCTCTACCACTGAGCTAAATCCCCAGCCCCCACAGTTTTTAAAAGAAAGCATTTTTCATCTTCTCAGTGTGTGCGCGCACATCCATCCACCCATCCTGTGCAGTCAGTACAATTTGTGGAAACCCTTCCCACCACGAAGGTTCTGGAGATGGGACTCAGGTCTACATCCATGTCAGGTGCCTTTTCCTACTTCAGCCATCAATTTTTAACTTTGAAACAGCTCTTTACTTATCCCTGGCTGCTGGCTATCCTGGAACTCACTTGGTAGATCACACTAGCTTTGAACTCAGAGATCTGCCTGGCCCTGCCTCCCACGTGCTGGGACCTGTGCTGCCACCTGTGCTGCCACACCCAGCCAGTTTTGAGATAGGACAGTTCATTAGCCAGACGCCTGTGTCTTGTTACTTGGGATAGTTATTTGCATACCTCTTGGCTGACAGCAAGGGCTGGTTCCCAGGTAGATGGTACCTACATCCCAGCATACTTAACCTTTCTGGTTGCTCCCTCTGTGATTGGGATGAGTGTCTGCATCACAGCACAGTTGAATCGTATTTGTGTCCCAGTTGGGACACAGACCTGAGGCCACATTTGTTTTGACCATCACAGACCTGAGCTTAGTGCTTGGAACCTGGTGCTGAGGGTCCATGAGGCTTGAGCACACGGGACACCAGTGTTGTCTCTGTCCTATCTTCCAGCTCTGTGATCCAGAGAGCAGGGAAAGTAGAGGACTGTTAGGTGTAGCATCAGTTTTGAGACCTGCTTGTTCATTAGCCTGACACCTTTAGTGATGTGTTTCTCTTTCCTTTTTAAAATCTTATTTATTGTACATGTATAGGCTTGCATACGTGTGTATATGTATACTACATGACTGCCTTGTGCCCACAGGGGCTGGAAGGGACTTCAGCTTGAACTGCCATGTGACTGCTAGGAATTGAATTGAATCAGGATCCTTTGGAAGAGCAGCCAGTTCTTGCTGACCTCTCTAGCCCTGTCTTTTCTTTTTAAGCTTGTCTTTATTTAATTTTACAGTTTCCTCTCCTGTTAGGGGAGAAAGGAGCTACTGGTTTTTAAATTACGCTGTTCTTTTTTTTTTTTTTTTCCTTTGGAGCTGAGGACTGAACCCAGGGCCTTGTACTTGCTAGGCAAGCGCTCTACCACTGAGCTAAATCCCCAACCCCAATTACACTGTTCTTTTTTTTTTTTTCTTTCTTTTTTTTTTTTTTTCGGAGCTGGGGACTGAACCCAGGGCCTTGTGCTTGCTAGGCAAGCGCTCTACCACTGAGCTAAATCCCCAACCCTACACTGTTCTTTAGAGACAAAACAGCAGTTGTCTTGTTGGTTAGTTGGTTTAGTTTGGTTTGGTTTGACTTTTGGGGATAGGATCTCTCTCTGGGTAGCCCAGGCTGGCTTTGAATTTGTGGTGATCATTCTGTATCTACCTCTTGAATGCTGGGATTACAAGCATGCATGATCCTGCCTGGTTCTGATTGTTTTTCTAGGGGATAGGAATGGTCATAAGAATTTGACCTCTGCTTGTTGGAGGCTGGGTCTCCCAGGACAATGTCAGGAAGATGTGGATCCTGTTTTAGGCCTCCCACCCTGATGCCAGACAGACAGTCTTCCAGGATGACCATTGGTGAAGAGGCACACTACTGCTCCTCAGGGTGCCTGGAAATACCATAATTCTGGCATTGGTTTGCTGGAGGTTGGAGATGAGCAGGACTGTCACAGCAGTTACTGTCCTTGGGTCTGAAACCTTTGCATCTCGTATTCTTCCTGTGAGGACAGAATGAGCGTTCTTGCCTTTGTCTCTTACTGGCCTTGAGGCTTTTTAAGTCCCTGGTTTCCTTTCCCTTCATTTAGTACTTAGGTGTCTCTCCAGTTTCCAGTATGAGGTGCTGCTTTCTCCATTTTTACCCTGTGAACCACTTCCTGTTTCATAGTAGGTGGAGAATCAGGACTTACTCTTTCCTCATGGGATCCCAGTGGAATCTAGAATCTGGTTGGATAGTGCCGCCTTGGCTTCTAGCTTCTGTCAGTCTCTACATTGCTTTTTGTTTGTATTTATTTATTTATTTATTTATTTATTTATTTATTTATTTATTTATTTATTTATTTATGGTTCTTTTTTTCGGAGCTGGGGACCGAACCCAGGGCCTTGCGCTTCCTAGGTAAGCGCTCTACCACTGAGCTAAATCCCCAGCCCTTGTTTGTATTTATTAAATTCATGTTTATGTATATGTATACTTGAGAACCAGGCCATACCTTTTTTCCTGGGAGGAGTGTACAATTGAAACTGAGCTCTGTAAGCTTTGAAAGCCATCAATTGTTTTCCAGGTGGCACAGCAGCTTAGGGCACCGTAAGAGTGGTTGGTAAGTAACACTGGTCTCAAGAACAACCTGGCAGCAGCCCCTTGCATTGCGTAGTTTAGAGTGCAAGAGGGCTTCCTTGATATCCTTGGCGCATTGTGATCTATTATCATTAGCATCTTGAGTTCTAATTCCTCTTCTCACATAGCTGTTCCCCTCTGGTCTTCCAGAGTCAGCACCAAATCCCAAACAGACTTTCGATCCTTAGAAATGTCACAGCATAGTTGGCTGATGTCAGTTGGTGTCTGTGCATTTACTGCTGGTTTAACATCACTGTTAATCAAACACACTCAGGTGCCGATGTAATAGGATGGGGACTGAGGTCTAGCTGGGTGTGGCTCCCTGACTTGTTCTCCCCATGTTCTAAGGTTCCTTTGGATCCCCAGTTGCAGAAGCACGGTACTAGTACTTTGTTTTGTGAACCTAATCACACACACATACACTTTCTCCTGCTAGTTTACCATTTCCTGTTGTGTGTTGGTACACACACACACATGCGCGCACACACACACACTTCTCCTGCTAGTTTACCATTTCCTGTTTTGTGTTGGTGTATACACACACACACACACACACACATACACACTTTCTCCTGCTAGTTTACCATTTCCTGTTGTGTGTTGGTATACACACACTCACACACATACACACACATACACACACACACACTGCTAGTTTACCATCTTCTGTTGTGTGTTGGTGCACACACACACACATACACACACTTCTCCTGTTAGTTTACCATCTCCTGTTGTGTGTTGGTGCACACACACACACACACACACTGCTAGTTTACCATCTCCTGTTGTGTGTTGGTGCACACACACACACTTTCTCCTACTAGTTTACCATTTCCTGTTATGTGTTGACACACACACACACACACACACACACACACACACACTGCTAGTTTACCATCTCCTGTTGTGTGTTGGTGCACACACAAGCTTATGGAGGCCAGCCTTGGGTATTGCTGTTTAGATGCTGCAACCACATTTCCTCTCGCTGGTGCCTTGTCTCTGTCTCCCTAGTGCTGGAGTTAAAAGCCACTTCATCTGCTTTTACATGCAGTGGGTGGGGGTGGTAGTGTTGAACGTGGGTCCTCATGGATGCTTGGGCAGCGGATCCTTTATTGAACTCTGGCATCTCAGTTTTTTTGTTTTTTTATTGCAACTTCCATTTTTAGAAACCATATGTACTGGATAGTTTTATGTCAACTTGACACTAAAGTCACTTGAGAAGAGGGACTCTCAATTAAGAAAATGCCTCTACAAGATCATGCTATAGGCAAGACTATAAGGGTATTTTGTTTATGAGAGAGGATCCAGCCTATTGTGGGTGGAGCAGTCACTGGGCAGGTAGTCCTGGATTCCATAAGAAAGCAGGTTGAGCAAGCCAAGATGAGCAAACCAGTAAGAAACCCTCCATGGTCTCTGCTTGAGCTCCTCCAGGTTCCTGCCCTGCTTGAGTTTCTGCCCTGACTTACTTTGATGATGAACTGAGATATGGACACATAAGCTAAATAAACCCTTCTCTTCCCAAGTTGTTTTGGTCATGGTGTCTCATCACAGCAGTAGTAACCCTAACTAGGACTTCATAAAACCTAATTATAACACCTAACCATACTACCTAGTATTCATTCATTCTCAGTCTCTCATTCTCCCATTCTCCCTTCCTTCCCTTTCTCCCCTGTCCCCCTCCCCCTCCCTTCCTCCTTTTGAGGCAGGGTCTTACTACATAGCTTTGGCTGTCCTATAACTATATAGACCATGCTAGTCTCAGACTCGGAGATCTTTGGGCCTCCACTGCCTAAGTGGTGGGATTAAAGGCACGCACCACACAGTGCCAATATTATCTTAGATTTAATGAATTGTATCTCACAGCCTTAGGCTTCCTGAGACTTGTTGGGTTAATTAAAAAAGCGAACATGTACTGAAGTCACTGACCTACGTTCAGAACCAGATATTTCTCAAAAATCACAAGCATTAAATTAGCAAAAGATTGTTCATACCCAAAAGAGTATTAATTGATTATAAAAAGCTCAGAACTCTTTGTTTGCATAAATTACCTCCAATTTATTGTGCCTTCTGTCCTACAGAGTAGCATGTTTCACCAGTGTTAACTAATCAGCAAGAAAGCCTGGATTAAATTCAGTTCTAAACTGACTTTCGTAACTTTTCTCATCTTTGTATTCTCTAGATGACTCCATCCACATAGTCACAATAACTGTAGGCGCATTTGAGGGTCAAACTCAACTCCCTTGAGACCTTAGTTCCTGCTCAAACTGGGTTTGTTGGTGGCTTATGGGAGAGACGTCTCAATTTTGCCCCCACAATAGCATCTGCCTTCTGCCTATAACAAAAGCTGCTCTGGTTTCTTGCTTGATCCTCTCTCTTCTGTGTGATGGTTGGGGTGGGCCTTGTGGTAAAGGGGAAGGAAGGTCCTGGTACCAGAGCTGAGAGTTGAGACCTGAAGATCCTTTGTCAACAACCCTAAGCACACTGAATGAGAGCCTAGTGAATCTTTTGGGGGAATTTTCTTTGTAGAAAATCTGAAAAGACTCGAAGGTCAAGTTATATGGAAGCCTCAGTTCCAAAGTAGCTTGGAAAAAATTATTATAGTTTTGAAATAACCTAAAAATCCCAAACTCCAACAAGAGGTTGGGTTTTGTTGGTGAGTGTTTATGTATATGGTACCTGACTGGAGTCCTGACAGCTTTCAGCAGAACATGCCTTTTCTAAACCTGGAGAAGGAGCCTGGAAGTGTCTAGGCCCAGTGTGGGACCACCAAACATTAAACCAGCAAAAGATTCTTCATATCCAAAAGAGTATTAAAAAAATGAATTAAAAAAAAAAAGCAGACTGACTTATCAGTGCAATGCCCTTCTATGTTGTGAATGACAGATGTTCTGTCCCAAGGCTGAGGTAGCTGTTGTCCGTCCACTAGGCGTTTGTACTTCTGTCCAGCTTACTTTAGCTTGACATGGTCTTCTATGACACATCGTTGTGGTTAATGAGGGTTGGCTCAACACTGGTTGGGATTTGGTTTTGTTCTTTAACCTGAGTTCTACTTTGGCCACCCTGGTCTACTAGAGTGGTAACATATGTGTTAGAGCCACCATAACCATACTAAGTGACTATTATCCAAGCTACTGAGACTCACTGCAGTACCAAAGCTCGTCTCTGGATTCTTTCTTTCTTTTTTTTTTTTTTTTTGGTTCTTTTTTGCGGAACTGGGGACCAAACCCAGGGCCTTGTGCTTTCTAGGTAAGCGCTCTACCACTGAGCTAAATCCCCAGCCCCTCTGGATTCTTTCTTAAACAGAATATAAACAGGTTTGCTAGAGACAGCTAGAAGAGTGGGAAGGAAGCTGTTTTACCATTTCTGAACTGTTAGAGGGATCTTTTTCATGGCAATCTGAACTTAGTGCAGGAATATGTGGCTTAAAGGTTAACTATCCATCCTGGCTTTACTATTCCTACTCTTCTCCTGGAGTATATCCTAAGTACGCCTAAATAACCACTCTGTGGCCTAGTGAGTTGTTCAGTATAGGCTTTAAAAAGGTATTCAGTGCATATATCAATATGTACTCACACTGAGGTCAGAGGGGGCACACACACACATATGGTTCTCCCTCCTATAGGAATTGCAGAGATAGAACTCAGGCTGGCAGTCTTTACAGCCAGTACCTGTTGAGCCATCTCATTGGCCCTTGACGTAGGCTTTTTGTTTTGCTTTTGTTTTTGAGACAGGGTTTCTCTGTAGCCTTGGCTGCCCTGCAACTCACTTTGTAGACCATGCTGGCCTCTTACTCAGATCAACTTGCCTGTTTCTCGAGTGCTAGAATTAAATGCCAGTGGACTTGACTTTTGGGGAATGCAGAGATAGTTCAGCAGTTAAGAGCACAGGCTGCTCTTACAGAGGACTTAAATTCAGTTCATAGCACCCCTACACACATTGTACATATACACAAACACATACATAAAAATAAATCTTAGGGCCGGCCGTTGTGGTGCACATCTTTAATCTCAGCATTGGGAGGCCAGCAGAGATCTCTGTGAGTTCCAGATCTGCCTGATCTACAGAGTTACAGGCCAGCCAGTGAGACTGTCTTAAAAAAAAAAACAAAACAAAAAACAAAAAACAAAAATCTTAAAACAGCAACAAAACTTGGGAGATAACTAGAGAAAATGGCTTAGCAGTTATAAACACTTGCTCCTCTTGCAGAGGACCTAGTTCAGGTGTTCAACACCTACAGCTGACTGCAATTTCAGTTCCAAGGGATGCAGTGCCCTTTTCTGGCTCTGGGCATGCACACGATTTGTAGACCCCTACAAGCAAAACAAAACAAATGAATGTGGCAGAACAAGGCAGAAATGTTCGAGGCAATTCACACTTGTATAAGTGTTCTACCATTGAGTGCCCTTTAGACAGGGTCTCATGCAGACTATGCTGACCTCAAACTCAAGATTGGTTGATTAGGGAGTATCCAAAGTGGCTTTTGTTTTCAAACTGTGTGTTTTAAAGCTAAAGATGGCTGATGCTGTGGAAGCCTGGGCACATGTACATACCGTTTCTTTCTTTCTTTTTTTTTTTTTAAAGATTTATTGATTATTTTATGTATATGAGTGCACTGTAGCTATCTTCAGATAACACCAGAAGAGGGCATCAGATCCCATTGCAGATGGTTGTGAGCCACCATGTGGTTGCTGGGAATTGAACTCAGGGCCTCTGGAAAAGCAGTCAGTGCTCTTTTTTTTTGGTTCTTTTTTTCGGAGCTGGGGACCGAACCCAGGGCCTTGTGCTTCCTAGGTAAGCGCTCTACCACTGAGCTAAATCCCCAGCCCCGCAGTCAGTGCTCTTAACTCCTGAGCCAACTCTCCAGCCCACACGTACAGGCACGTACAGTTTCTTTAAGTAAAAATGTATATCAGGATATAGAATTCATGGTGGTACTGGAAAACCATTATTGGTCTGTTAGAGGAACAAAGCTGACCTGCTGTTGGTCCTATTTTGATGCTGGACAGAGGTATCTGGTCTTTCTTGCATCACTTGCTTTTGCTTCACCACAGGTTATGTGTGACTCTTTCTCGGGTCTGACCTAGGTTCCATTTTTCTGTCTTGGGCTAGGAGTAGGGTGTGGTGGTCTTTGTTTATTGTCTTATTCATTCTGGTGAGTGTCCTTGAAGAGCCTTGGGGAGACGCTCCAGAGAATGTACAAACTGGAGCATATCCTACCAAACCAGGCCTTTTCCAGTTCCGCACACTATCCTAACTGAACCAACCTGAATTTAGTGACTTGGTAGCTTGACAACTTCTACCTCCCTTCCCTGCTGTCTAACTAGTTGAAATTAGCTTCTCAAAGATAAAAATACTCTTCTCTTTTTGGTTTGTTTAGAAACAGTCTTTGTGCAGCCCCAGCTGATCTGTAACTTTGAAGACCAGGCTGTCTAACACTTCTGTGATCTTCCTGCCTCTGCCTTCTGAGTGCTAGAATCAACAAGAGTATCCTGTTCTTATTCTCAGTGTGTTTTCTTCCACTCCATCTCTGTAGTTCAAGGCTGGCCTTGAACTCAGATCCAGCTGCTTCTGCCTCCTGAGTGCTGGGATTAAAGCACATTGGGAGGGGTGGGTTCTTCCCCTCCCCTCCCCTCCCCTCCCCTCCCCTCCCCTCCCCTCCCCTCCCCTCCCCTCCCCTCCCCTCCCCTCCCCTCCCCTCCCCTCCCCTCCCCCTCTCCTCCCCCACCCCTCCCCCTCTCCTCCCCTCCCCCTCCCCTCCCCTCCTCTCCCCTCCCTTCCCCCTCCCCTCCCCCCTCCCCTCCCCTTTCTTTCAGATTTACTTTGTCATCTGTATGTGCATGTGAGTGCATGTTCCCAGGGAGACCCGAGGTATCAGAGCCTAGAACTGGAGTTGTAGGTGGTTGTTAACCATTCACAGTTTCATTGCTGGACCTGAACTCTGATCCTTGCAGTTATTACACTCCCTTAACCACTGAGCCAATTCTCCAGCCCTTAGATCTTATTCCATTTGTTTGTTTTTGAGACAGGAGCTCACTGTATAGCCCAGGCTAGCCTTGAACTCTCAGCTTCCCAAGTACTGGGACTGCAGAAATATCCACCATGTTTTGCTAAGAAAATTGCTTAAAGCTTTTGTGTAGTAAGTCCAGCATCTGGTCTTTCTTCAGGACTGGATTCTTTTTGTTGCACTGCTCCTGTTTGTGTGTGGGTGTGTACGTTAGAGATTGAACCCAGGGTCTAACATATGTTAAGCATATGGGCTAGCACTGAGCATTATACATAAATCTTTTTTGCTCCTTTGGTGAGTCACTCCTGTCTCTTTATGTAACTTAAGATTTCTGTTGTAGTGTTGAAAACTGGTAGCTTTGGAAATCATGTTTGCCTTGTAGTTTGTTGGGGGTTTTATTGGTTTGTTGAGACCCATGTGAACCTTTTGTTTAGCAACTG
Source organism: Rattus norvegicus (assembly GCF_021556685.1). Taxonomy (NCBI): domain Eukaryota; kingdom Metazoa; phylum Chordata; class Mammalia; order Rodentia; family Muridae; genus Rattus; species Rattus norvegicus. The sequence goes on from NC_141543.1 coordinate 112,916,002, forward strand.
AGGTAATTTTGTTCCTTAGCTAATGTAGCATGTGTCTGGCTGTTACCTTGATAGACTTCCTGAAAGCTAGGATTCTTCCCAGTCTGGATCTGGCTTTGACTAGGCCCACCCTCATCTTGCACTTTGCCTGGGGAGCAGCCCAAGCTGCTCATCTTTATTCTAGTGCACATTGGTGCTGTGGAAAGTCTTGACTCCCAGGGAGGCTCTCAAAGCCCTTGCCTCAGGGTATGTTTTGTTTTTGAACTAAATTTGAGTAAAGCAGTGAGGGTTGGTGATTAAGCTGGATTGTTTTTTAGTGTTGTTTGTTTTTTTGATTTGAGTTCTGAGGGTTGAAGCAAGTGTACACAACATTTTAGAGACAGCCTTCAGCCACTTCGGGTAAGCTGTCTTTGAGGTCTGTTTTTTCCATGATTTTTTTAAAAAATCTGTTTTTAAAAATGTGGGTTCAGTGTCTGGGGGATTATAAGAAATGAAACCAATTTGGGCCAGTAATATGGCTTATTGAATAGAGGCTGTTAACCGGTAAACCTGAGGATCCAAGTTCAGTCTTCAGAACTAGTAGAAGGGAAGAACTAACTCTCATACTCTGTGGTGGGTACTTCCTCCCCACAAATAAGTAAGTAAGTAAGTAAATAAATAAATAAATAAATAAATAAATGTATGTTTAAAAATTTAATCTAATATAATTTCTAGTAAAGAGCTAATTGATTACTGTGAAGATTCTTTATTTGTGTGGACTAATACTGTTCATCAGGACCTGAAATTTGTAGACAATTTAAGACTTTATAGGGTGTAAACTTGCTTTTTTTTTTAAGGTTTTGTGTGTGTGTGTGTGTGTGTGTGTGTGTGTGTGTGTGTGTGTGTTTAATGTGAGATTTGCTTCCCAGATCTGTCTCTAGTACCTCATTTTGACAGGGTTGGTAATTTGTTTCTCTTGAATTTAAGTTGAATGGAAAATGATTCTTGTCTTGCAGTGGGAGAGCCTGGCTTACTGTCCCATTTGCCATCATAACGTTGACGGATTTTCTGCACTAGGCATACACTGGCTCCTTTTCTAGTCTATTTTCTTGGACCTGAATGTTGGTTTGGGTTTGGATGATGAGGCATGCACCTACTTGACTCTTAAGAAGTTGCTAGAAAATCATGCCTAATCTTAGTCTTAAAACAAAACGGTAGTGGGTAACACAGAGGGTGGGGACTGTCCGGTGGAGAATCTGTTCATGACACTAAGGTTGGCATATCGTAGGGACAGTTGAACCTTGGGAGATAGGACTAAGAAAAATGAAATGTTGTTTCCTGTTGTCAAATTGATACATATATAGGTAACTGATGAACTTCCTTTTAGACTTAAATTTTGTTTGTTTATTTTGTGGAACCTGGGAAAGGAAGGTCCTCAACACCTCAGGAAAACAGCCAATTTTGCTGCTTTAGCTCTAGAATGCAATTTTTAAAATTTTTTTTTTTTATTTTATGTACATTGGAATTTTGCCTGCATGCGTGAGGGAGTTGGATCCCCTGGAACAGGAATTACAAATGGTTATGAATTGCCATGTGAGTTCTTGGAATTGAACCTGGGTCTTCTGGAAGAGGAGCCAAGTGCTCTTAACTGCTGAGCCGTCTCCCTAGCTCGAGAATGGAATTTTTAAGCAGCTTTGGGAATTGGAAATAAGAGATGATTACCTTAACTTCCCCATCAGCTGCCACCTTCTTCCTCTCCTCCCCTTTCTTTTTTCTCCTCTTCCTCCTCCTCTCCTCCCCTTTCTTTTTCCTCCTTCTCTTCCTCCTCTCCTCCCCTTCTCCTTAGTGGCCTCTTTTGTCCATGTTGTCCTGCAGCTGACCCACTGAAAGCACTTGTATGGAACTGCTCCTACCCCTAAGTTACCCACACAACGGCCCGGGTGTCCTCCTCCATGTTATTTACACTGGTGGCTTGGATCCTCACGTGTTTCCTCCTGAATGCTATTCCATTTCTCTTCTGGACTTGCTCTGCTGCTTCAGGGTCTCTGTTCCTGTATGACCAGGGTTTTAGGCCAAGGCCTTTCCCAGTTTTTATCTTCATGCCTTTGAGGGAAGGGATCATCTTAGCAAAAACATTTCAAGTTTGTATCTTTTAGATAGTTAAAATGTTTACTAACAAGATTGACAGCAGAAATCACCTCTAATGAGCATTTGCAGATTTCCTAGTGCACTGCACTTGGTTTTGCTGAGTGTGAAACCCATTGTTCTAAAGAGCTTATAGAACTTTAAATATTTTTCTTACTCAAAGGAACCCATGTGGGTACATATGGCATGGGAGAATCTGCGTGTGATTTCTCTTAGCTGTTCTTGAGAGAGTCCTAAAGCTCTAGAGTTTGTTTGCACCTGAGTATGTATCTTTGTGCCGCACACGCTGTCTCTAGCTTTGCTTCCTAGTTCATATGTGTGTGGCAGGAGAAGCTTTTTCTAGAAAGTGGGGTTAGGTAAGAATAAAGGGCTTACTGAAGAATTAAGCATATAAGTGATTCCAAGAGACAGTTCAGAATTAGAATTCTCAATGATAATTTCAACTTCTCAAGTTATGGACTTGTATTTGTTATAAATTAATAGAGATGGGTGACAATCAGATGTGACTACTCAAAGGAAATGTAAATTTTAAATGTGTATGAATGTTTTGCCGCAGGCATGTATTGTGTGTGTTGTCTGTTTTTACCTGGTGCGGTGGAAACCGTAGAGATGCTGGATCTGGGGGGAGGAGTCCTCAGCAAGTTCTTTTAGCTGCTAAGCCTTCTTCTCAGCCTCATTTATTTATTTTTTGAGAAGTCTTATGCAGCCTAGGCTGGCCTTGAGCTCAAGTAGTTGAGGATGGCCTGAACTCTTTTTCCTCCCTCCTTCCTTCCCCAGTGCTGTGATTATATAGTTATGCTTTGAAAATAAGTGATTCTATTAATGGGCTGCATTCTGGAAGCACATGTTCCTCTCTGATGGTGGCTGTCAAGAACTGGGGTTGATGTGAGATCAGAAGAGGAAGCTGTAAGTGGAGGAGAGTGTTAGAATGGAGCCTGTTAGCCAGGGTAGGTCATGGTTGGCTGGTTTATTTCTTTTTACTATTTGTTTGCTTTTGAAAACAGTTTGGCCTTGACTGTCCTGGACTTACTGTAGACCAGGCTGGTTTCGAACTCAGGGATCTGTCTGTCTCTGCATCCCCAGTGCTGGGATTAATGGTGTATACCATCATCATCCAGTTTCTCTTTTCTCTTTTTAAAAGTTTATTTTGTTATTTATCCATGCACATGCATGTATATATGTACACATGTGAGTGCAAGTCCTGTAGAGCCCAGAATAGGGCGTTGAATCCCTTGTAACAGTAGTTATAGATATAGCTGTGAGCCACTGTGTGTGTGGGTGCTGGAATTTAAACCCAGGTCTTCTGTGTAAGAATAGCCAGTGTTCTTGACTGCTGAGCCATCTTTCCAGCCCCCATGTTTATCTCTCTGTATTTTCTGTGTGTATATATGTGTGCATGTGCGTGTGCATGCGTATGGCTTCTCAGTGGACCTGAAGTTGGTCTTTTCTGCTAGACCAGCTGGCCAGTGAGATTCCAGCTCGTCCTCTTTCCACCTAGTCCAGTACTATACTGGTGTCATGTTTGTATGGCAGTTATTTTGACAGAGGTGCTGGGAATGTGCACTCGGACCCTCACGCTCACACGCCCCTCAATTGTCATCGAGTGCAGAGGTTGTTGTATTGTTGTCGTCTTTTACCCACAGAACAGTGATGTTAGCTAAACTACAGTGTTTGGAGATAGGACCTTGTCTTGTAGCTCAGGCAGTCAGTCCTCTTGCCACATGATTGCCAAGTGTGGGGACTACGGCCTGTGCCACCATGCCCTGCTAAATTAATGCATTTTGAATAGATGAGTACCGTGTAGTGTAATGTTGTGGTTGTGTGCAGTCATATAGTCCTTAAGCCCCTGCTGGTCTGACTTCAGTGTGTTCATAGTGGCTCCCAAGTGTCACCTTCCAGATGGGTTCCCTTTGAAACTTCAAGTCTGTTTCCAGCTACCTGGAATTGTTAAATAAAACTAATGTATTGTCAAAGCATTTGAAATGTCCTTTCTTGGGGAGAGAGAGGTTTTCAAGACCGGTTTCTCTCTGTAGACCAGGCTGCCCTAAAACTCACAGAGATCCACCTGCCTCTGCCTCCCCAGTGCTGGGATTAAAGGTGTGCACCACCATCTGCCTAAAATGTTATCTTTTTAATGGATGTTTTTTGCACAGTTACAGGTTCAGTGTGTTAGAGGTAAAGGGTAAAAGACATTTCCTTTATTCTCTTTGCTCAGTAATTAAGGGTCATATAAACGATGAGTCAAGATTTCACTTAACCAGATAGGCAGCAGCTGGGTACTTTTGTCTAGTGGTGTGTGAACCCCTGCTGGCTGCCATGTTGGTGCTGAGACATGATGGTCAATAGAGGGCAGGAGTTAATAGCTTGCTTCTTTGCTTGCGTCTCTGTTGTGAGAGTGGTCAAAGGCACTGATAAGTATTCTGGGAATACTTATTGCCTATCAGTAATGAAAGAACTACTAATTAGTGATCTAAGACAGCAGCCTAGTGAACTTACTCCTTTCCGTATAAACATCTTGTTTACCTCTTTAACAAATCAATATCTTAGAGAAATCCTGTGAGAAGTGGTGCTGTGTTAGGCACAATACTTATAGGGTCCCGTTGGAAATCTCCAGATCTGTCTGGTGGACACTGTGTGGGCTGTGTGTGATCCAACACTCCCAGCACCTTGTGATACAGACTGTTAAACTTCTGAGGCAAAAACACAAGGTTGTGCTCACTAAGTGGGGCAGTCAAAGGCTATAATTAACTCTTCTTCAATGCAGGTCAGAATGGGCTGCCAGGGGATCTGAGATTAGATTCTTCAGAACCTTTGCTTTTAGAATTGGAGAAGGGACTGTAGACCTCCAAAGCAAGTCACCTGGGAGGACAGGGAGAACAAAAGGCTTAGGGTGACATGCTCTTTCTCTCCTCCAGGTTTCTGCCTTTCCTCCTTGGAGAGAGCCAGTGTCCTTCCACAGCCTGTGGATTTATCCTCTTTAATAGCTGTCTACTTTTCTGAGTCCACAGAACTACCTATCTGTGCCGTTCTTACTTGAACATTTCCTTGGATCACCAGGAGATATTTACATGATTGTCACTGTTTCTGCCACTCTTGTGGCCTGTCACAGGACAGAGGTCATTAGCATACATCCTCACTGTGTGTCGTTCTCATCCCCCCCCCCCCAACACACACACACACACACACACACACACTGTGCCTCCTCTCTGGAACGACTATCAATTGGACATCTTTCCTTTCGAATGCTTATGTAATAAAGAATGGATCCTGAGGTGAAGCAATTTGAATGGTATGCTTATGAAATCAGTCTTACTTCTTTAACAAAACCGAGGGTCATTTTGTTTCTGTAAAGTTTTTAAGAATGTGAATTTAGTAACGTTTACTCTGCAGATGAACACATAAAATAGTTTTATTCGGAGCTATTATTGACAGTGCTGCTATGAATGGTCTCAAGTGCGTGTGTTTAAGTATGTGAGAAAAGATCTCATGTAGCCCAGGCTGACCTAGAATGTATGTAGCTGAGAATGACTTTGAACTCCTGGTCCTCCTACTTAACTCTTAGGACTGTCATGATTAAAGGCACATACCACCATACCTAGATTCTTGGTTATCTTTGGATAGATTTTTCAGTTGGGAAGCTTTTTAAAAATTTGTTATAAATAAATAAAAAAATATATATATGAGATATATATATATATATATCTCATATATATATTTTTAGAGGTTAATACCGCTCCTACCCAGACCTTTGTGCGATTTGAGGATCTTTTTGTGTGCTTATTAGCTCTTCTGGTGACATTTTTAAAACAGTCCTCTTTTGTTGAGGTATGGTGTGAAGTGTTGCAATATAAGGAATCTAGGCAGGCTTGTGTCATTGGTCAGTGCAGGTGCCTAGGTGGTGAGGACAGTCCTGTTATCAGGAGTCCTGATATTGAATTATGTTATCCAAAGTCAAATATGTAATTATCAACTTTATTAGTACTTAGGTAAAACCCTCCTAGACATTATATTCATTTTGCTCAGGTCCTACATAGGTAAAAGAAAAATGATACTTTGTTCAGTGTGTCACTTCAGAGTTGACTTGTGTGTACCTTTTTTTTTTTTTTTTTTTTTTCTTTTCTTTTTTGGTTCTTTTTTTTTTCCGGCGCTGGGGACCGAAGCCAGGGCCTTGCGCTTCCTAGGTAAGCGCTCTACCACTGAGCTAAATCCCCAGCCCCAGACTTGTGTGTACCTTAAACTGCACAGTTGTGTTTGTGCACCCTAAACTGTAGTCTGATCTTTTGACATTTTAGGGGGAAAGGACACTACTTTTTTTTTTTAATTTTTGTTTTTAAGTTGTTATCGTATGCACATTTGATACATAATATGTGTTGGGGTCAGAGGACAATTCTCAGGAGTCTGCTCTTTACTTCCAACCTTGGTTCTCAGGAGGTCAGGCCCACACAGCAGAAAGAAAGCTGTCTGTCTTGCCAGACCCTGATCATTCCCCTGATTTAGTTGCTATTTTAAGTAAGCTTTCTTTGAAGTATATTTTATATAGAACAGAATAAACCTAATTTGAAGGAACCTTATAAAGAGTTTGATTGATGCCCATGTACATCCTGATGGCCTTCATCTCAGTCTGAGAATAGAGCACTAGATTTACCCTCAGAATTACAGGCTTCGTCTTCCTGAGGGAGCCCAGGTAGCCATACTGTGATCTCCTAGAAGGAGATGAGTTGTGTTTTCAGGATTCTCAGTTGGGCAGAGCAGACTTAGAGCTTGGCTTTTCTTTGAGTGGTGTTTGTGAGCTGAGTGAGTGGTTTGCTCTGCAGTTGTTGAGTGGCATCTGCTGTGCATCTGTTCTCCTATAGCTGCCTTTCTTCTGTGTCTTCTCTTTTCTTACTGGTTTGAAGCCAGAGTCTCATACATGCTAGACACACACTGTACTAACGAACTGATCTGATCCTTCCCTACCTTTTAACTCTTTATTTTGAGATAGGGTCTTACTCTGTAGCCAGGCAACCCTCGAGCCTGTGATCCTCTCTTGTCTCTGCTTTCTGAGTAGCTGGCATTACAGGCCTGTGCCACTACTGAGCTGGCCTTTCCAACAGCAAATTGTCAGACAAAATCGTGGCAGAAAGCTCTTTTCAGTCTTTGTTAATAGAATTAGGGGGCAGTTGGGACAAAAGTTGAGACAAAATTGTCCGTATAAAGAAACTCTGAGGAGTCACTCAACCTGCTCTCATAAGCCTCTGGGATCCTGCACCAGGTCATGAGAGTCCAAAGTCAAGGTTCCCTCATAGGCGTGCACAGAAACAAGTCCATCTGTGGAAATGTATTACCTACTAATGTTTTCATTCATTTATTTTGTGTGAGGGCACTCTGAATAGCTAAGGATCACTAATGTTACCAAGTTTCTTTGTTTATTGAATTCCTGACTGACACAGTTCTCTCTCTCGCTCTCTCTCTCACTCTCGCTCTTGCTGTCTTGCTCTTTCGCACGCTTTTTCTTTTTTTCCCTCTAGCCTAGGAAGAAAGAGGAATTTTCTCTTTAAAAAGTTCACCCTTGTTTTGTTTTTTGAGCCAGGGCTCATGCAGCCAAGGTTGACTTTGAACTGCTAACTCTGCCTCCTCCTGAGTGCTGGGATGACAGGTGTTTATTATCACACCAGCTTCAGAACTGACTACAGAGATAACCCAACAGTTAAAAGCACGGGCTGCTCTTGCAGGGGACTCAGATTGAATTCCCAGGAGCCTCATGGTGGCCTTTCCCTGTCTGTAACTTAAGTTTCAGGAGATCTGACTCCTCTTCTGACCTCTGTGGGTACCAGGCACTCACCTGATACACAGACATCCCTGCAGGCAGTACATCCATGCACATATTAGAGAGATTTAATATAGATATAATTATAGGAATTAGAACCAGAGAAGAAAGCCAGGAGCAGTTCCACACATCTTTAATCCCAGCATTCAGAGGTCAAGGCAGAGGCATGAGGATCTCTGTGAGTTCAAGGACAGCCTGGTCCACATAGGATTCCAGGACAGTGGACTGAATAGTGAGATACTGTTTTGAAAGGGGGTTGGGAGGAGGAGACAGGGGGAGAAGTTTCCCACCCAACATGTTGTTATAGGGTTTGTGAGGAATCTGAACTCATGAGGCCCAAAGATCGTTGGTGTTAGTGTGGAAAAGTTAAGAGAGAGGGAATGGGTCTCAAAACCTCAAATTAAGTGGGAAACAGATCCACTGGAGGTTGTTCGAGGAAACTCCAAGATGGGCGTTGGTTCCCAGAGGACAGAGACAGTTATTCCTTTACTGTGGGGGAGGGATTGGTTGCAAGAAATCTATTGGGAGTACTATTTGAAAACAGATTGATAAATCAGTTAGTTAACTTGTGTTGTATAAAGAGACATCTCTAATTTTAAACTGCCTTTCTACTTAGAGACTGTTTAAACACGATTGATTTCCATGGTGCTGCATGTTAGCATGAAGGTCTGGTTTGTATCTAAACATAGATGTTGGTGGAGCCTTAGGTCCCTCAGCTCAATGCTCCAGACTGTCTGGCTGTCGCCTTTGTAATACAGGGAAGGAAGCATTGTCAGCCAGTATAGGAGTAGGTAGGTAGAGGCCGGTAGAAGGATTCTGCCAATGCTGAAATGTTCAAAAGGAACCTTTGTTCAAGTAATGGAAGCTGAGCTCTTTGTTAGCTCTTGCTGGGGACCACACCTGGCAGACATTGGATTTTCCTTTTCCTTTCCTTTTTGTCCTATAGTTTTCATTTTCTAATGGCTGCTCTGAGTACTACTTCTGTAGTCTGTGTCCCTTCTTCTGTCTGTTTGGAGGGACGGTGGGAATCTTATGAGCCCAGGCTGCCCTTGAACTTGCTGTTTAGCTAGAGCTGGTCTTGAACTTCCACTTCTGCCACCCAAGTGCTGGGCTCACGGGTGTGCACCATTAGTCAGTGTCTATAAAGTCCTTGTTTGTGTTTTTGCTCATTAAATGCCTTGGTATTCGTTGCAGGTGGTTTTTGAAGTGGTGAGGGCCGATGTCCTCACAAGTCCTGTGGGGAAGCTCAGGTGTCTGGTGGTCAAAGACATGAACTGACCCTCAGGTTCTGTTCTCCAGGTGCACTTTCAGGTTTCCGAGCACAAATATCAAGATAACATTCACAGCCCTATCCAGCGAGAAAAGAGAGAAGCAGGAAGCACCTGAGTCGCCAGTGAAGCCTGTGCAGCCACACATCTCACCCCTGACCATCAACATTCCAGACACGATGGCCCACCTCATCAGCCCCCTTCCCTCCCCCACGGGAACTATCAGGTATAGCACATCCACAGGTCTTTAGTCACATAAGTCTACCCAAAGTGACCCTACCTATTTTTACTGCAGCTGGCTACCAAGAGTCTGCTCAGAGTTTCTGTACTGTAAATTGTAATTCTCACACATTGGTAGGCTGTGGGATCCCTGCTTTGTCTGTACCCCTTTGGGTTTGTTTTACCAGGGCCATTGCTGTGGCCTTAGAATTGGAATTATCCTTTGGAGTCTGGTGGGCACAGCAGTGTTCTATAACTGAGGGCAACTGCACTCTTCCCACAGTCCTGAGTTGCTGTAGTCAGGGGTAAGTGTTAGGATCCATGAGCCCCTCCACCAACAATGACTAATGATTAAGAGGGCTTTTGCCTTGTGCAGACCGGGGCTGAGTACCTGCTATGAGTGTATGATTATAGTCACTGTCCTGCCTAGAGTTTGGGATATCACTGCCATTGTTTCTGTCTTCCTGCTTGTACCCTGAGCCTTAAAGGGGATAGTATAAATGCCTTATTTCTGACTGAACCCTCATCTATCAGTGTCTAAGAATTGTGGGCCTGCATGAGTTTCTCATTTGCTGGTGGGAAGAGCCTGAGGGAAGCTGTGGTGGCAGTGGGGGTAAAATTGGGTTCTGTGGGGTAGGTGGGGAGTTGGGGTGTGTGGGGTGGGGGGGAGCTGGGCTGTGAGGGGTGGGGGGGAGCTGGGCTGTGAGGGGTGGGGGGAGCTGGGGTGTGTGGGGTAGGTGGGGAGCTGGAGTGTGTGGGGTAGGGGGGAGCTGGGCTGTGAGGGGTGGGGGGGAGCTGGGCTGTGAGGGGTGGGGGGAGCTGGGCTGTGAGGGGTGGGGGGGAGCTGGGCTGTGAGGGGTGGGGGGAGCTGGGCTGTGAGGGGTGGGAGGGAGCTAGGCTGTGAGGGGGGGGGGAGCTGGCCTGTGTGGGGTCTCTCCCCGCCCCCTTTAAATAGTGTCTCACTGAGTATAACCTGTGGCATTGGCTGAACTGGAACTTGCTGTGGGGACCAGGCTGGCTTGGACCTCACAGAGCTCTACCTGCCTTTGTCCCTGCTTCAGGATCCAGCTCTAAGTTTAGCTGTTTCCAGTTTTTAGGTGTATTATTTTCATTGAAGAGTTGACAGATTATCTAATTATATTTCTTCCAAAACTCTTCACAGACTGAGAGTAATTGAGTGTCTAGGAACCATACTGAAAGTTGAAATTTAAAATTTTAAGGGACTAGACAGTCTAATGCTTTAAGAGCACTTTCCGCTCTTGCACAAAGACCCAGGTCAGTTCCTAGTATCATATGGCAGTCCACAGACATCTAATTCTAGGAAATCCAACACCTTCTTCTGGCCTTCACAGTCACCAGGCTTGTGTGTAGCGCGCACGCACACACGCACGCACGCACGCACGCACTCACTTCAAACATATAACATAAATCTTTCAAAAAATTTTTTTTAAGTTTGGGGCTGGAGAAATGGCTCAGTGGTTAAGAGCACTGACTGCTTTTCCAGAGGAGTGAGCCCCGACACCCACATTGGCAGCTCCAGGGAACTGATACCCTAACATAGGTGGCATACATGCATGGAAAACACCAGTGTATGTAAGATTTTTTAAAAAACTGAAGTTCCTATTGGCTGTGATGGCTCAGTCTCTGGCAGGACACATGGGACACTGCCTTTCCACAGTTTGTCTTGACAGTTGTGTTTTCTTACACGTAGAAATATTGCTGTTCTCAATTTTTTTTTCCATTTTAACCAGACATAGTAGCACACAAAAATCCCAGTACTTCAGAAACTAAAGCCAGAAAATTGCCACACATTTAAGACCAGCCTGCAGTACAGAACGAAGTGTTGTCTCAAGAAAAAGAAATGGGGCTAGAGAAATGTAACTCTAGCTTTAGGAGACCCCACACTGCATTGTGGCCTCCTTTAGGCATGTACATAGCACACATGTGGGCAAACACATAGTAAAGGAATTTTAAAAAAGTTTGTTTTCCCTGGTCTCAGATCTTGAAGACCAATAGTGTGTTTGCTTTAAAATCAACTCTTCCCTTTCTTTCACAGTGCTGCAAACTCCTGCCCATCCAGCCCCCGGGGAGCAGGGTCTTCAGGGTACAAAATGGGCCGTGTGATACCATCTGACCTCAATTTAATGGCTGACAATTCACAGCCAGAAAATGAAAAGGAAGCTTCAGGTGGAGATAGCCCAAAGGTAAGTGCTTTGTAGTTCTGGATCTGGGGAACATTACACAGTTATTGGTAACAAGTCCAAGGGTTTGTCTGTCTTGCCTTTCCATGTAATAGTCCACCATTGAGAAAAGTTGGGGCAAGGATCTGGAAGCAGGAAAGGAAGCAGACACCATGGAGAGGGGTGCTGCTTATTTGCTTCCTTCAGTCCAGAGCCACCTGCCCAGGGGTGGCACTGCTCACAGGGGTTGGCCTTTTTCATGCCAATAATTAATCAAAAAAAAAAAAAGCACCACAGATAAAGGCTACTCAGAGGGAGGCAAGTCATCAATTAAGGTTCCCTCTCCCCTGTTGGCCCTGGTTTGTGTCACTGGCACACAGACTTGTGCATCTATGTGGATTTGATTCTCATGTCACTCTGAGTGTGACACGGGCATCAGGATTTGTAGTGCATTTTTTAAAAAACTACTCAGCGCATATGTGAGGATCCCAGGGCAACTGTAGACTGTATGAAATTGTTAGTAACACAGAAGGACAGTTATAATGTTAAGTAAGAAAAAGAAAAGTCTACATAGCGTATCATTATAAAATGTGACCTGCTCACAAAGAACACAAAGAGCAGATGGCTCGCTGCACACAGAGGCACCTAAGGTGCTGGGTGAAGCATCACAGTAGAAAATGATGGCTATAACGCCAGACTGAGAGTGGTCTGAGCAGGGGCTGTAGACTCAGGGCCTGGCAGGAGCCGTTCACTTTGCAAAGTTTGCTTTACCCATGTGGGGATATTCTGACCATATTCTGTGTTAAATTACTTTAAAATAAAAATGGTAGCATACGCCCTTAATTTCAGCATTTGAGAGGGAGAGCCAGGAGGATCTCTGAGTTCAAGGCTGTCTTGGTCTACATAACAAGTTTTAGTTTATTGTGAGACGTTGCTTATAAACACACAAGAAGAGCATTTGTAAGGCCAGCCAGAGAGCTGAGTGGATAAGCTGATGATCAAAGTTTGGTTCCGAGGATCCACATAGTGAGAGAAGAGAATTGACTCCTGGAACGAATAAAAACATCCTTAGGAACATGTAAGAGGAAGCCCTAGGACTACACTGGCCTCCTGAGCAGGGACGGAGGCTTAAACCTCCGATCAAGCACATGGTGCCAAGACAGCTGCTCAGCCACTTCCCAGACTTGGGTCCTTGTTATTCCTGGTTCCTCTTAGAACTTGTGGCGTCTTCCTGTGGCTGCCTAGGCAGGGCCTTTGTGGTCTAAGGGATAGCAAAATAAGCTCTAGCAGACTGTCAGCCATTTAAGGTGGGCTGGGTCTTCTGGATGCTGGCATGGTAGGGTGTTAAGGTTTTCCACTTGTCTCATGCTGTCACTTTCATCTCAGGAGCTTCTGATGCTGCCCCTGGTCCCTAAGCGCATCTCCATTGAGATAGGACTTCAGGTCTTATTCTGTAGGCCGGCCTTAACTCAATGTATAGCAAAACAATGGTTTGTTTAAAACTGCAAATCCTAAAAATTCAAGGCAGGGTTGGGAAGAGTCATGGCTTAGCAGTTAAGAATACTAACTGCTCTTCTAGAGGACCTGGGTTTAAATGTCAGCTAACAACTGTAACTCCAGTTCTGAGGGAGTCCCCTCTCCTTTCTGTCCTACACTTCATGCACATGCTGAGTAGATGTATGTTCAGGTGTCACACCTACATGTTAAGTAAATAAATGACATACTTTATCTGTGAACAGTCTATATCCTTGCAGTGATGGTGATCAAACACAGGCCTTATGCTGAATGTGCTTTGAATAAGTGGTATTATTTGAATACACTGACCTGCAGATTGCTTCTTTTAATTTACATTACTTGGCTATTTTCCAGTGCTGGTATGCATTCTCCAAAAGTTCACACAGGAGCTAGGCTCCAACACAGGCATAGCCTCGCATGCAGAGCCTTGACAGTAGATGGGCATTTGGACAGTCCTACCTCAAGTGCTCCCTGTCAGAGCCATGTTTGTGCTGTGCTTGCCCTGCGTCATACGTGGGCATATTCTCCCATGTCATATGTGGGCATGCCTATTCTCCCATGTCACAGGGTGCTCACTCCTTGATTTGTAACAACCGCCCTGGGCTCCCCGAGGTCCAGTGACTTTGCTCATCTTTATTGTTTTGTTCTTGTCATTTAAATTTTCTCTGTATGTGATTTTTGTTTGTTTTGGTTATTTGTTTTTGTTCTTTTTGTTTTGTATTGTTTTGGATGTAGAGTTTCTCTGTGTAGCAGTCTTGGCTGTCCTGGAAATCTCTTTGTAGACCAGGCTGGCCTCAAAGTCAAAGAGATCCGCCTGCTTCTGGAGTGCTGGCTCCTTACGTGATTTTTAATCTTTTTATACAGTCTACAAATTTCCCACTTACTTTGCTCAAAGTTTCCCAATTATATTACTTTCATAATAAAAACACTGTTGCAAGAATACATAAAAGAATGCTCTTAAATCTTAGGTGCTTTTTTTCTCCCCTAACACAGGATGACTCAAAACCACCTTACTCCTATGCACAGTTGATAGTACAAGCAATTACAATGGCTCCTGATAAACAACTTACCCTAAATGGGATCTACACACACATCACTAAGAACTATCCATACTACAGGACTGCGGACAAGGGCTGGCAGGTAAGTCCGTCTCGGCTTGCTGTAGATGCTGCTTTTCCTAACCTGGGTGTACATGAGAGAGGCCATTGAGGAGGGAGGGAGTCTCCACTGAGAGGCCTGGTTGTGCCCTGCTCTTTTTGGAGAAGGAGCACAGTTCTTGCTTTGACTTTGGGAAATATGTTTTTTCCTGGGATATATAAAGCCTGGGGGATTTTCATTTCCATTTGTTGAAAATGTTGGGGAATTTTAAACTATAAAGTCCATTCTTTTCTTTCACATTCATCTACCTGTGCTTCTGGAAATATAGGAACTTCATATTTCACAGAGGCTGGCTTTTAAATTGTTTTACCATGCTTATCCTGACTTTGTTTTTAAGAGTATAGCTTTTACACGTGGCCCGTATGTAACACAGAGATGGACAGGCCCAGTTTGAGTTGCAGTTTCCTCCGTTAAGAGCCTCCAGCCTCGGGTTGGGGATTTAGCTCAGTGGTAGAGCACTTGCCTAGGAAGTGCAAGGCCCTGGGTTCAGTCCCCAGCTCCAAAAAAAAAGAACCAAAAAAAAAAAAAAAAAAAAAGAGCCTGCAGCCTCTTCACAATGCTGCTGTTCTGGGGCCTGGGGTTCCCTGGAAGGTTGCTGGTGCCGGTAATGGTTTTTGGTTTTTGGTTGTTTTTTTTGAGGTGGGTTTAGTTTCTCTCTTTTTTTATTTATTTATTTTTTCTTTTTGAGAAAGGGTTTCACTCTGTAGCTTTCTGGCATTTCTGAAACACTGTGTAGACCAGGCTAGCCTTGAACTCTTGAGAGGTCTGCTTGGCTCTGGCTCTCAGATACAGGGATTAAAGGTACGCGTCATCACACATGGCTTCTCTGTAACTCTTAAACCATACATTGCACAGGCTTGTCTCTCTGTGTATCTAGGATATATTACCATTTACTGGATGTGTAGGAAACTTTGGGAGTTGAGGGGATTTGGGAAAGGGTAAATTTGCCATGCACAATGTTAAACGACAAAAAACAAAGGAGAGATGTATTTGATTTTTCTTTTAATTCGTAAAATAACCAGTAATGACAGCAGTGTTATTTTGGGGCTTTGATTTGATGAGTAAACATCATTTTTTAAATGTTCAGTTGAGATTATAATATGGGTATGTGAGGGTGATTTTCCTGCCTACTGCAAGGAAAAACATTTAAAATTTAATTTTGTATATACTTTTTATACAAAAACATTTTATACTTTTTATGAATTATTCTGCCTGCTAGGCAGTGATGGCTCACGCCTTTGATACCAGTACTTGGGAGGCAGAAGCAGGTGGATCTCTGTGAGTTCCAGGCCAGTCTGGTGTACCAAGTGAGTGAGTTCTAGGACAGCCAGGGCTCTGTTACACAAAGAAACCCTGCCTCAAAAACAAACGAAAAAATTATTATGCTCTAGAACACTCTATGTCAATCAAGCCTGGCCTTGAAATCACAGAGATCTGCCTGCCTCTCTGTGAGTGCTGGGATTAAAGGCATGTGCTACATATTCTGCTCTAAAAGCCCTTTTTACCTGCAGATGTATAAATGTGTTAAACTAGATCCTTGCTTTTGACTTTTATGACTTTAGTCCTTACCTTCCCACCTTCCCTTCCTGGTAAGCACAGATTGTGCTTAGTAATTCCCCAGGAAGTCACTGGGTTTAGAGAACATGACCATAGTATGTTCTGTGTTGAGGGCCTTATCATACTACAGACTGAATTCCAGCTGTATTGATAAGTTTTTGACCTGTGAAAATAGGCTCTGGGCTAGAGATGTTGCTCCTCAGTAGAATGCCTCTAATGTTCTAGGTTTGACCCTCAGCACTTCCCTGCCCTCCACAGAATGAAGTTTGTGCTTAAAACACTGATGACTTTTAAAGGCCCCAAAGAGCATGACTTTATCCACTCTGTTCCGTGGGTTACCACAGAACACAGCCAGTGTGAGCATGTGAGGACCCGGAAGGTCTAAGGGTGCTCCGTTTTGTTTTTTTAATGTTCAGATGCTGGTGATTTGAAATACCAGTGCCTAGAGGCTTTGAGATGTAGTTTTGAAAGCTTGAGTAAGACTCAAGCTATGTGGTTGTTTATGTTTGTGTGTTTCTGGTATATATTGCCCTGAGGGATTCTGAGCTCATGAGGTTTTCTTGCTAAAGAATGCTGTTAACTCTTTTTTTTTTTTTTTTTTTAACTCAGACATGTTCTCTGTACAGATCAAGGTTCATAAAGATGACTGCGTCTCTCACCTGAGTGTAGAATGTTTCATTCCTGTTGGCTCCAGATAATTTAATGTGAGAGAGACTAACTGTTCTGATATTGATTCATGGACACGCACCACTACTCACCCACCCCCATACAGGGTCTCTCTGTGTAATAGCTCTGGCTATCCTGGAACTTGCTCTGTAGACCAGACTGGCTTTGAACTCAGATCAGCCTGCCCCTATCTCCCAAGTGCTGAGATTAAAGGTGTGCAACACCACTGCCTGGCCCAATGGGTGTGCATGTCTGGCTTGCCCCTGTCCTTGGCTTTGGGATATTGACATTCATTTGGTCTTGTGCTGCCGGGAGAGCTCAGCTGCTTTTCTTCAAGTACCACTTAAATCTACATATCAGACCTTATTTAATCTGACCTTTCTCTGGCTCAAGAGGAAGACTTCTTAACAACAGCTCATTTAAGAAAGTTAGATTTCCAGGGCTGAAGAAATAGATCAGTTGGTTAAAAACAATGAACAATGTTTGCAGGAGGACCTGAATTCCATTTTCAGAATTCATATAAAAAGTCTAGGGTGCTGGGGAGGTGAACGTGGGCCTCTCCATTGAACTTATTGGCCTACTTGGCAAGCTTTAGGCCTGTTGGAGACCCTGTATCAAAAGATACCAGTGTGTTTGGCTCCAAAGGAATGAAACCCAAAGTTGTTTTTTGGCCTGCACATACACATAGGCCACATGCTCAGAGTGGGTTTCCACTGAGTCCTGATCTCTACTAGCAATGTGTTTGGAGGACAGCAGTGTTCTCCCTTCTGATCTCAAATGCCCTGCATCCATAGCATGCCTCTGGGTCTGACTTTTAGGAGATCACAGGGTCTGTGTGTTGAACAGCTATTTTGTAGTTTACAGAGAAAATTCTACCATATAATGGGGCAGTTAGATTGTAGAGAAAGATGGAGTATTTGTTTCTTAGGTTTATATTTTCTGTGGTAGCTTCTCCCCATTTCCTTCTCTATCTAGCAAGTCTCCCTGTGTTGCCTCCGTCAGCCTCAAACTTGAGATACCCCTGCCTCAGCTTCTTGAATAACTAGGGTTACAAACATACTCTCATGCCTGCTTCCAAAGTTTCCAGTGACTCCTTATAGCTCTGCCAACCAGGAGTGGGATGTTTGTTCTACCTTCAAAAAAGTAGGAGAAGGCTGGGCTGTCATCCTGGGAAGGGACTAGAGTGGAAGGCAGTGTACCGAGCCATGGGAACTAAAGCTGGGATGGAGCGTCCTAGCAAGGCTTGGGGTTGAGTCTGGGCTGCTTGAGCTGTTCTTTGTATTTAGCATTGAAGAACTGCAGCCCTCTTTTGTCTTTGAGGAAAGACAAAGGATTACTCTTAAGATTGCATTCATTTGTAAGAGCAGATTGGAGGCACATTTATCTTAGGCTTGCCCATAGTGTGGAGGCCTAAAATAATGATAGAAAAATGGGTGCTTTTCTCTTTATATCTGAACTAAGAAAGTCTTGTTTTCTCCCATTTGTAGAGTGTTGGATGAGATATTACAGGTGTCCGTTTGTGAATTTGACCTCTTACTGTGTGCAGAGTCTCTGGAAGTGGGTGGTTCGGAAGGAGACCCAGACAGGTAGAGGTTTTAATATTCAGAACTGAAAGCAGCAGCCCCTGGACGCTGTTCATGTTGGACAGAAAGCCTAGTCTCTGCTTCCACATTCTCACTGTGCTAATGAAATGCACATTGAGTTGTTTCCATGAACATGTGTGTGTAGCTGAGGTCTGTGAGTGTCTTGATACTGTGGCTTTGTGCTCTGAATGGGACAGAAATCCTCAGTGAAGGAAACAGCTTATCCACAGGAGCTACAAGGATTTCCCTCTTCAGGCATTTCCCTTTTCTCCTTTTGAGTTGATTGACCTGTATCTGAATGATTCAGATTTTGGAATGTTTGCCTGTCTAGAACAAGATATCTTGGGGGAAAGAACCAATTTAAACATGAATCCATTGATTTTCTTTTCTTGTACACATTGCCAGAAGATGATTTTTTCTAAGAAGGTAATATCTAGTGTGCCAATGCCTGATAGCAGCTGGCACACAAGGACAAGTGGCAATTTCCTACCAGGAGCACCATGTTTCCTCAAAGTTTTGGATTTGGGTTTCTGAATCAGGGATGCTGAGCCTGTGTTATCTTTGTTTGGGTTGCTTCTCTTAACATAGAGCCTTTGACTCTGCCTCTCCTCCAAACCTGAAAGGTCTGGGTGCAGCTGGTGAAGGTTTGCCTTCTGTGTTTGATAGAAGGGCACCAAGAATAGCCCCCTTTGATTTCTGGAATTGGAAGAGAGGTTGGTTGTCAGCAGTACCTGATAACAAACATCAAAGCAGTATGTTGGTTTATTCAAGTATTCTAAATCTCAATAAGTCAGACACAGTCAGGCCCCTTCACACCGCCCGTGACATAACTCAGGTCCACAGTCAGAGGCCTTGTCACCTACCTGTGACTAATTGGTTCTGGAACAGTCTCTGGGAATGACTAAAGAAATACTGAACATTCGTTAGATTTCTTAGCTGCCTGTGACGAGTTAGAACTTCAGACCACAGCTGGTTTTATTAGAATGTTAATGGGGAATAGAGAAACTTGAAGCTTTTTGAATATCCCCAAACTTTAAGGTATTACCATTTTGAAACTTTGATTTTTAAATGTACTCAAAGATCTACGATATGAGAGTAGCTGTTAATCTATGACTTTTGTCCTGTGTGTACTCCAGTGTTGTGGCCACAAGTCAGGTGGTCACAAGTCAGGCACAGTCTCAGACCCTTGGAAAACCCGAAGCTGAACTTTTGGAAGAAGAATGATGGCTTAGGAGTTGATTTTTCTCTCCTTCCCCAATGGAATTATTGATTAAGATCAAATAATCACATGGCTGTACCTTGCAAATTCAGAGCCAAGTACTGCACTGGAAGCTGGAGTCACATTTCCTGGTCTTTGCCGGCTAAATAAGAAATGAATACTAAATAAATGCTAAATAGATGCTTTATGCTGTGCTGATGCTCTTTAAGGGGACGGCACATTCTTTCATCAAAAATACAACGTAACAAACATTTTAAAGGGGTGGCTTGTGTCAGCTGTTTGTCTCCAAACAGAAAGAATTGGCAGTGTAGTCTCAACTCCTATCTGGCAGAAGCCAAGGTGGTAGTGACAGCCTGTTCTTACCTGAAAGGAAGCAATGGGAAATGGCAGAGCCTTAACCCTTCTCTCACCCAGGTCCGCCGCACCACCCGAGATTCCCTGAGTTGTGGCCACAGAGTCCACAGCCCAGAGCAGACCACAGGGAGGGATGGGTGTTGAGGCCTCACTGTTGTGTGCAGTTGAGCACCTAGGTTTCTGCTTTACAGGACACAGGCTTGGGCACATCTGCATTTCTCAACAAAGTGAATCCTACGTATGTTTTTATGTTTCATAGAATTCAATCCGCCACAATCTCTCTCTGAACCGTTATTTCATCAAAGTGCCACGTTCCCAGGAAGAACCAGGCAAAGGCTCCTTCTGGAGGATAGATCCTGCCTCCGAGAGCAAGCTGGTAGAGCAGGCTTTTAGGAAAAGACGGCCTAGGGGCGTGCCTTGCTTTAGAACCCCCCTGGGACCACTCTCCTCTAGGTAAGGACACAGGAACCAGAGCACTGTCAATAACACCACTCAGCATGTTGGCAGAGATTCCGTCCAAAAAACAATCTGTGGATGCCCGTACTGTGTTGGGGTGGGGAATGGGAAGGTTGGTTGTGTTTCTGTTTCCTACTGCCTTGTGTTCCACTCTACTGGCTACTGTTGGTTGTTGCCTTGAACTTAATGCATATCTTAAAGTAATTCAACTCCAGTTGGCAAGGTCATGGAGCCACTCGGTAGTTTTCATTTCTTTTGGTATGTTAACAGTTCTTTAAAGTGACTTTGTTTTGTAAACTCAAGATTTCTCCTTTACCTGATTTTAAAACTGGATGCTTCACATTCATTAAGAATGTTTTTAACCTAAAAGAAATGAGGTTACCAGAAGCCTTAAGGCCCCACAGTCTGCTCACTGCCAATTCCTGCTGAATGGCTGCATAGAAACTGCTCTGAGAGGGTAGCAGTCTTCTCATGGAACTGCGCAGCCTCTGGCATGCATGGCATAGCATTGGTACTGTCCATTGAGCCTCACTGGGTCTCCAGCTCAGTCTGTATTTGAGTACAGAGAAAGTCAGATACACAGACCTGTACTCAGTTGGCAGGAAACAGAAATCTTCCCTTTGTAAAGGTTGAATGGACACATCCTTTCTAGGGCATCACTGTAAAAATCCCACTGTCTTCTCTTGGTGACCCAGGAGTGCCCCAGCTTCTCCCAACCATGCTGGAGTGCTGTCTGCTCACTCCAGTGGCGCCCAGACCCCCGAGAGCCTGTCGAGGGAAGGCTCCCCAGCCCCCTTGGAGCCTGAGCCCGGTGCCTCACAGCCCAAACTTGCTGTCATCCAGGAGGCGAGGTTTGCCCAGAGTGCACCAGGTGAGACCACAGGAGAAGTGGTGGCAAGGGAAAGGGGGTGGGGTCAGACAAAGATGCCTGCATTTGGCACTGAAGCAGTGGTAGAGCCCTCGGAAGCTGTACCTGGCACTTGGCACTTTGTGTAAGTATCTTAGTGTTAGGTTTTGGAAACACTGGTGGCACTGGGATTTTTTTTTTTTTCCTTTAAATTGGCATGCGGGTGTGGTAGTATGTGACCATACTATTACCCAAGAGGCTGAGGCAAGGATTATTGTGAGTTTTGGCCAGCCTGGCATATATAATGGAACCCAGTTCCTAAAAAACAAAAAACAAAAAACTAAAAGGAATATTTCTCAACTGCTTCCTTTAAATTAAAAAAAAAGCCCTTTCCCCACCAAAAGAAGTTAGACACTGATTGGATCAAAATCAAGGCACCGTTTGGATAAAAAATATCAATTTAGCAACCAGATTAATATTTCCTGTTTAGTTGCAAGCCACAATATAGAATAAAAAGTGAAGTTAGAAGATGGGCATTTGATCTCTAGGCTTGATGGCTAGAGAGACCTTGCTTTGCCACCTGTCTGTCTCTGGCTGCTGATGTCCACTTGCTGACAGCAGAAAGGGCAGTGGCTCTGAAAGCCTGTTTCTGAGTTTTGTGCCTCTGTCCACCAGAATGAACGTGCTGGTTCTGGGTGCAGATGAGGCTTTAGGCCTCATGTAGAGCACATTCTTGAAGGAGGAGCCATAGAAAGAGGTATTGTCAGAGTTCAGAGAAAACAGAGTTTGCAGCTCTTAGTAATAGTTATAGATGGGGTTGGGGATTTAGCTCAGCGGTAGAGCGCTTGCCTAGCGAGCGCAAGGCCCTGGGTTCGGTCCCCAGCTCCGGAAAAAAAAAATAGTTATAGATTAACTAATAATTAACTGTAACTAAGTGTCCCTGTTACGGCGCTGCTCTCTGAGCAGAGGGTGGCTCAGTTCAGTTTCTAGTACCCACGTCGTGGTTCAGTTCTAGAGGATTCAGTGCCATCTTCAAACTTCTGTTGGTACCAGGCATATGTACAGTGCACCAAATAATCTTGAGAAAATTTAATAAAACCATATTACATGTCTCTCCTTAGTAATGTCCTGCATTTTAAAGTCTAGTGTTGATGTGCGTAAGAACTTAGTGTGGGAACTTTAAGGTGAAGGAGCCGTGCAAGTTCAGCATTGCTTGTGTTGTCTCCCAACAGGGTCACCTCTCTCTAGTCAGCCCGTCTTAATTACTGTCCAGCGGCAGCTACCCCCGGCCATTAAGCCTGTCACCTATACTGTTGCAACCCCAGTGACCACACCCACCTCTCAGCCACCGGTCGTGCAGACGGTACATGTTGTCCATCAGATACCAGCAGTGGCGGTCACCAGCGTGGCTGGACTGGCCCCAGCAAACACATACACAGTTGCTGGACAAGCTGTGGTCACTCAGGCTGCGGTGCTGGCTCCTAAGACTGAACCACAAGAGAATGGCGACCACAGAGAAGTCAGAGGTGAGCAAGAAAAAAAATCTATTAGCTTCTCATTCTTGATTCAAGACCCATCGGATCATTTGTTCCGCCTGTTTTAATGTGTTCCTTGGGATTTTTGTTGTTTCTTTGCTGGCTTTTTGGGGTTGGCAGTGCTGGAAGTTGAGCCTGGCTCTACATGCATCCTAGAGAAACCCTGTATCACCAGGCTACACCCCTAACCCAGTGTTACTTGGTTTTAAAGAGTTTACTTTTGTTTTTCAATTATGTGTGTGTGCTCCTGTGTGCAGGCATACACGAGTCCAGGTACCCTTGGAGGTTATAGGTGGTGGATCCTCTTGGAGCTAGAGTTACTGACCAACCTGGGTACTGCGAATCAAGCCAGGTCCTCTGTGAGAGTAGGATGTCCTCTGACCCATCGAGGCATCTCTCTTCCATCATTGGTTTTAAACATCGTTTGCAGTACTGAGTGTCAGACCCAGGGCCTTGTAAACGCCAGGCACGCACGCGCTCGCCACTCCTCTGCTGGGCTGTGTCCTGCCTCTCCCCCAGACTTTTCGCTTTTTTTTTTCTCTCCCTTTTTAAAGACACAGTTTCAAGACTGACCTTCTTGTGATCTTGTCCTAGGCTTGGCAGTAGCTGCAGTGGTGGTCGGCCATGGGATGCTCAGTTGGGATTAGGCTTGTGCCATCCTTGCGTGTTTTTGAAACTGTAAATCTCAGCTTTGCAATAGTCAATCATCTCTCTCCCTTTTCTTTTGATTTCAGTGAAAGTAGAACCTGTCCCTGCAATTAGCCCAGCCACATTAGGCGCTGCTAGCCGAATCATCCAGACATCACAGGGCACCCCTGTTCAGACAGTGACCATAGTGCAGCAGGCGCCTTTAGGTCAACACCAGCTTCCAATAAAAACTGTAACGCAAAACGGAACTCATGTGGTACCAATGCCTACAGCAGTGCACAGCCAGGTGAACAATGGTAAGCAGCATTCGTGCATTCCCCATGTCCCTCAGTGGCACTCTGGGGCTGCAATGTGAGCATAGCTCTTAACTCCTAGAAGGGAGTTCCAGGTTGGCTTCTGTTCTGACTTTGCAGTTTTGAAGCCCTGGGTAGTGCAGTGGTGCTGGGGGATTTGGCCAGGGGGCTCCCATTAGAGTAGGGCCTAAAATGTTTCTAGAGGTTTATTTTCATTCATTCATTCATTCATTCATTCATTTATATTTATGTTATGGGCATTCTGCCTGTATATACCTCTGTACACCACTACATCCATTGCCATTTGGGCCAGAAGAGGGCATCAGATCCCCCTGGACTAGAGTTACAGGCAGCTGCCTTGTGGGTGCTGGGGATTGAACGTGGTTCTTCTGTAAGAGCAGCTATCTTTCCAGTCGCTCCCCCAGAAATTTTTACAACATTCCAGATAGACAGATACGGAAATAGGTACCTTCTTTGTCCCCACCGGGGAGCTTGAGGTAGCTGGCTGCGGTGTGTCTGCTGGTAGCGAGCAGAGAGGGATGAACACTGGTGCACAGCTTCCTCTTCCTTAGTCAGTAGGAATAAAAGCTGTGACTGTGAAGGTCAGAGGACAGCTTTGTTGAGTTGGTTCTCTCCTTCCGCCTTTATGTGGGTTCTCGGGATCAAACTCAGGTTGTCCCACGTGGACAGCAAGCACCTTTACATGCTGAACCATTTTATGCTGGCTCATAAAGACAAAGTCAGCTGCACACTAATAAGATGTATGTGCTCAGTTACTGCTACATGAAGAATTAATTAACTCTTGCTTAACATTTGATACGGTAGAACTTAGCTTCACATCTTTCAGAGTTCTTTTTTTTTAAAAACAAAAAAAACCTGGGGCTACAGAGATTGTTGAGTGAAGAGCACTTGCTCTTCCCGAAGTCATGAGTTCAGTTCCCAGCATTTACATCAGACGGCTCACAGCCACCTGTAACTAACTCTAGCTCCAAGGGATCTGACCGCATCTTCTGGCCTCAGCCTCTTCAGGCACCCACATCGTGCACATACAGATTTCCAAGCATGCACATAAACAAAAATAGGTTTAAAAAATTATAAAACCATGTATGGTGCAGTGCATGTGTCATTCGCTGCGTGTATGTGAAGGTCAGAACAACGGTGGAATCTGTTCTTTTTTCCCACCTTTGTGTAGGTTTCTAGAATTGAACTCTAGTGGCCGTTCAGCGGGACAGGCAGCAAATGCCTTTACTCGCTCCGTCATCTCCCTAAGCCTTATAGTTAGACTGTATAGTCACCAATGCCCAGGAGGCACCATTTCTCATAGGACAGAACAGCAGAATGTTCTAATCCCAGTACAGATTTCACTGAGTGAATTTTTTAAATGAAAACCGCTAGCAACTGAAACAGTTTTTAACGTTTCAACAATGCAATGCAAAGAAAGACTAATTTGATATTTAAATACTGGGGAATAATGGTAGAAAAATAGTTTCTTTTTTTTTTTCCCTCATAATTAAAAGGCAGTGTTACTTTGATGGTAGAATATTTTGTGTATACGTTAAACATTGCATTTCTTAATAAGGATTCATGGGTCTGAGCCAGGACGTTTCCCAAAGCCTTTGTTGACATTACTTGGCATAGTGGCATAAGCAGTGTAAAGTGTTTTGTGTGTTCAAAACCCAGGCTGCTGAACCTCAGATCCATTATGTGTTTGATTTGGGGGTGGGGTGTCATTGCCTATTCAGAACCTTTGTACTGTTGCCATTTTATCAGGGGGAGCTTCCATGTTCAGTGTGACTCGGTGTAAAAGGTGTATGACAGAAGACACGTGGCAGAAAGCAGCGCTGTCCTCCACCTTTTGTTGCTGGCCAGTGTTGCCCATAAGCAGCTTGAGGTTTGAGCACTGGAATTGCCACTAAAGCAGCCTCACATTCTTCTAAGGCTGTGCTGTGTAGCGGCATTTTAACTGTGGAGATTTTTGGCTTGTGAATTGTTAGAGATTGAGGAAACTGGAAGCACAGAATGCTGCTCTTAATACTTACTGTTCTGAAATCTCTTTGGAGCCCCATTGATGGAAAATCTCTGGGAAGGAAAACTGTGGCATATGCACAAAATTAGTAAGCAAATGGAAACTAGTGGAAGAGCTCAAGTGTCCTCATTAAACCTGCCTCGTGGAGCAGGATTTGTAACCCCTGAAACCGGAGGTAGGGTTGGTTATGAGCTAACATGAGTGGTGGTCCTCTGAAGTGGACCAGCACTCTGCAAGTTCTCCTAGAGTCTGATTGTGATGCACTTTTAGCTCAGTCAAATCTGGACATCATTGGAGCTGGTGTGTCTTTACAAGAGTATTTTATAGCTAGGACGTGGTTCTGTGACTGAATGCTTGCCTGGCATGTTCCAGGGATTTAATCTCAGCCTCCTAAGTAATTACAGCTGTAGCGTGTAGCATCATGCCTCGCTATAGAAGCTCCAGACCAAGTAAGAGACGTTTACTCAAAATTAAAGCAGAGACGAGGGAAGACATGCAGTGATGACCCACACGCATGTGCATGCATGTCTACCTACACGCATGTGCATGTGCATCTAACTACACATGTGTGCATGCATGTCTACCTACACGCGTGTGCATGCACATCTAACTACACACGTGTGCATACGCATCTACTTACATGGGTGCCCCTACCACCTTTATTCAGGTTCTTGTATTGAAAAACCCGATGTGTCTTCCTGGTACCAGAAACTCCTACCCAAGGTCCAGCACTTCCTTCCTGAGGCAGCTGTGTCAGTACGGACACTCCTGACATCCGTGTAGTGGGAAGGGCTAGGTGACTGGTGCCTGGGACTTGGCATCTGCTTAGGAGCTGTCTCTGTCTATATCTGTCAGTCTTCAGCAGTACTGTGAGTTGGATCCTTGGGGTGTGGTCCATCATATAAAGGTACTTGGCACCAAACCCTAGTACCTGGTTTCAATTTCTAGAACTCGTGGAAAGAGAGGACTGACTCATATATTCTGACCTGTACACACTATTCCATGGTACTTAAATGATACGTAATTATAAATATAATAATATATAAACAGACAATGAACAGTAAGTGTCTTTTAAGAATGCCTGGCATGGTAGCGTATGCCTTAATCTCAGTGTTTGCCAAAAGCAGATGTGTCATAGATCCTAAGTCTAGTCGCAGTCTCAAATAAAATAGTACTGAGGACTAACTCAGTTAAGCATGCTGGACTGGCACTATGTATTTATGACCACCTTATTTTTTGTACCTCTGTGTGTTACTTGCCTACATAGTACTTGCAGAGGCCAGAAGTGTTGGAGTCCATGGAATTGGAATTATAGATGGTTATGGACTACCATATGGGTACTAGGAATTGAATTGCAGTCTCCTGGATCAGCAGCCAGTGTCATCTCAGCAACTCTAGAAATTAAGCTTTAGTCAGTCAGTCAGTCAGTTTGTTTTATGGTACTGGGGATTGAACCTTGCACATGCCAGGCAAGAACTATGTCACTGAGCTGTATCCTCATGCAACTTCTTTTTAAAGTTTTTGACAGGGTTTGTGTAGCCCTGGCTGGCCTAGAACTTGTTATGTAGACCAACTGAGTTTAAACTCAAAACAAACAAACAAACAAACAAAACAGACCCTTTGACTCTGGCTCCTGAGAGCTGGGGTTAAAGGTGTACACCCTAGGCCGTGTTTATGGACATTTTAAGATGAAGGGCTAGAGCTCTGTGTGCCCCCAGACTGTGTGTGGATCCCACAGTCCTACCCAACTTGCTGCTTTTTCTTCCCTGAAGCAGAGGATTATTTTCAGAATGCAGATGTTCCCATGAGGGTCACCTCATAAAGACTGGCCCAGATGGCTGACACCCAATGTTTATGTGTACTAGAGCTCTGCTGTCTGAGTCTCTCACTGCCTGTTGTCCAGCCTGTGTCCTCTACGCTGTACTTGAATACCCTGCTGCTTTCTCTAGCTGAGTTCTCAAAATTATTAATTATAACTTAAACCCCTGTGAGTTAGAGAACTGACTGACTCCTCACCCCTATGAGTTAGAGAACTGACTGACTCCCCATCAGTCCCCTGTCTTGGTCCATTTGTGTTACTGTAATGGTATCTAACACTAGATAAGTCATAATTAGTAAAATGTTACAGTCTCTTAAGGTTGTTGTCTTGGCCAATATCAAGGCACCATCTACTATTGAAGACCTTACTGCTGTAATGTGGCAGAAGGCAGGGTTGCTGGTTATTTTATAATGCATGTAGTCACTCATAATCTCTAATCTACTGTGAGAACTGTCTTCATGCTGAAGCCACAGCAGTGACATGGTATCTTGAGTTGGTGCTCTACGGACACTTCCCAGATACGTGTATTTGAGTATGTATGTATGTATGTATGTATGTATGTATGTATGTATATTATATATATATATAATATATATATATATATTTTTTTGCTAGTTACATTTCTATAGCAGGAGGTGGGAGTGCAGTGAGGACCAGGACAGCAGCTCCTCTTCTCTGCACAGTGCTCCCAGTTTCATAGACTTGGCTTGAATGGGAGGCTTTCCTGCTTATGTTGCATTCAAGTCCTTTTTTTTCCTCGCAGCTCAGGGAGTGGGCAGGGCGGGACTTGTGTGGGAGCCATTTGTAGCAGAAGTGCACAAACTGGAGCTGAAGAAGAACACCTCTGGCATGAGGCTTTGGGGTCGAGATTTGAGTTTCAAGACAGGCTGGAGATAGCTTAGGCCTGAGGATGCTTAGGCCACTTGCCCAGGCCCTGAACACTGTGTCCTGTACACTTTAGGAACAATTGATTAGGCAGCTGGCCACACTTAGCATCAACCACGTTGGGAAGAGCTGAGAAGGGTAGCTAGTGCCTTCTCCATAGCTGCTCAATGACATACATGACTGCCACCAACAGTTGGATATGCCCTTCCCAGATTTTAACATGTTTTCCCAAGTCCCCGTGGCAGCACCCATTGTGTGTACAATGGGGTGGGGATGTGACAGAGCTTGCCTAGCATGCACAAGACCTTGGGTTCTATCCCCCAGCCTTAAAGATGTAATAAAAACAATCAGGCTGAGTGTGGGACAAGAGCAGGGTCTTCTCTGCCTTTGTGGGTATGTTCATCATGTTTACTGGTGCCTGTGGAGCTATAGGGCTCTGCTCTAAAGACTCTGTCAACTTGAAGGGGCTTTGTCCACCTGGGCTGAAGAACAGGGTTCTTTACCTTTATAGGCTGTGAGCTGGTGTGAGGCAGCCAGCATGTTCTTTCTGGGTTGTTCAGCCTGCTGCTTGTTCCCACGGTGACGTGATGACTTACATATCTTAGGAATACCACCTCCTGTGACAAGGATAGCTTAAGCTTGAAAGAACAGTAGCAACCTCCCATTGGCACCTGTATTTTGGAGCTGTCTAGCAGGGCTTAATATAAGTGTATGCAGTTAGGAGAAAAGAGACCTTGCAGGTTGTGGTGGCACGTGCCAGTGATATACAGGAGGATCTCAACTTGAGAAAAAGACCTAAAGTAGTCTGCTTATTTAGATTTACTGTAGTAGGAGGGCTAAGTGGAAACAGGACTCTAATTCACTGAGAGTCTTCAGTCTTGCTCCTCAGTTAATGTGGTGAGGCCCATCTAGGTGGGCAGGTAATTTGCTTTGCTCAGTGTTTATCTTATGTAAACAGTAACTTTGATGGAAACCCTCAGGATTCCCTCAGACAAGGTGGTATGTAAGACCTCCACTGCCTCAGCTAGAAGTTCATCCTTTGGAATAGTCAGGGCTGGGTGTGCTGTTGCACCTTTTAATTCTGGCACTCTGGAGGCAGGGGGTGAGGTGGTTCTCTATGAGTTCCAAAGCCACTCTTTAAAGCAAGACTCTAATAAAAAATGAGGGGAGGGGGTAGGTGAGATGTGGGTATCTATCTCCCAGATACCTCCCCTCCCAAAAAAAAACCTCATTTATTGCATGGGGGCGGGGATGCACATGAAGGTCAGAGAGTAACTTGTGGGAGTCAGTTTTCTCCTTCCACCATGTATGTTCTGAGTATAGAAGTCAAGTTCTCAGGCTTGGCGGCAAGTTCTAAGTTCTTCCTAGTGTAAGCATGCCTTCTTTGTAAACATATGGTTTAGATGAAGAACTGAGAAATGTCTATCCCTCAAACCAGAACATCCTTCTTTGGAGGGAACGGTTGTCTGTCCTGCAGGTGAACAGAAGCCTCGTGCCTTGGCAGTTCTGAGCTCTGAGTAGCTTGTGCTTTTGTAGATGCTACAGAGGATCCTTACTGATGGAGGTTGACCTGTCGCACCTTTCATCCCAGGATCCTCTAGCTTTGACCCTGTAGGTCTGTCCCTGGGATTCTGTACAAGGCTCAGAGGGTTTGGAGTACCGGTGTGGACTGTGTGGTCAGGGGTTTATGCAGTGTCGCGGGGTTCTGATTCACTGTGTCCCTTCAGCAGTGGCAAGTCCTCTCCATATGTTGGCCACCCATGCATCAGCATCGGCATCCCTGCCCACAAAGCGCCAGAATGGTGACCAGGCAGAGCAGCCAGAGCTCAAGAGAGTTAAAGCAGAAGATGGGGAGAGCATTGTCATTGCCCTGAGTGTGGATGCACCACCAGCAGCTGTGAGAGAAAAGGCGATCCAGAACTAGTGTGGGAGGCCTTTTCTTCAGACATCAACTTTGTGGTGCCAAAAGGAGATGCTGCCTCTCACTGAAGCGGGAGCACATCCTCAGTGGGTAAAAGGGCCCTGCGGTTGGACTTCACCTCTCAGCACTGAAAACATGAACCCAGGTGGCCTTAAAACTCCTTAATTTAAAGACATCTTACACTTGAACAGACCCACAACAGCAACCCTGGTTCCAGAGGTGGTGTCTCCGACAGAGCACTCGCTGGGCTGTCGTCTGTGGGCTCAGCTTTTACTACAAGCAAGAACTCCAGGTCCCAAAGGACTGAGTCTCCTGTGAGGACGCAGCACCTGCTACAAGTGGACCTTGCTGGCTTTCCTTTAGGGGACAGAGCCACAGCCACCTGCTGCCCTTATAGGATTTGCTGGCTGTGGCTGAGAGACAAGACAGTATTTTGTTGTCCACATGTGGAATTAGAATACTTGGGGATGTCCTTTCTTTACTAAATAATGGGGTCTTTGACATTTCATATCACTCCATTTCTACTCTGGAAATTTGAGATTCATTTGGGGGAAAGCGCGTCATTCTGTTTGTTTCTGTGGTTTGATTTTAGCCGTGGGATGGTTTGCTCTAGTCTGTCCTGCCTGTGTTTGGGTGGCTCTCCCTTAGGACACCTACTTGCCCGTTTCAGTTTAGAGCAGTTACTTGATGAATTTGACCTACCTTGTGCCATTGTAGAGGGTGGGTGGGCTAAGGCTGCATGGACCCTTGAGGCCAGGGGGCATCGGGATAAGAAACCCTGGGAGCCTTCTAGCCTTCAGGCTGCACGTACCTGCTCTAACTTGCGGGTTTTGTTGTCTGTTTTTTTTTTATGTAGACTTTGTCCTTGGCGTAATTTTCCACTCTAGTAAAACAAGTCTCCTACATATTGTGTATGCTTAAAGCAACAGATCCCTTCCTCTCTCATGAGAAGCAGATCCAGGCCTCTGTCACACCTTTTCAGACCACGGGCATAAATCTCTCTGAGAACCTGGGGAATCTTAGGGTCAGCTCTGACTTCCCACTGGTTATTTGCATGGCACACTCATGTTGGAGAGATGTTGCTGGTTAACTTGAGGGTCTTGGGAATGAGGCCCCATGGCCAAATATCAAGCGTCCAGGCCATTTTCTGATTTTCAAGAGATTTTTCTGACTTTTCAGAATGAAATCCCACACTAATCCTGACTTATGTCATGTAGTAAGTAAAACTGAGAGGGAAGGGTGAGGAGAGGTGGGAGGCCAGCAGCCCAGCCCACACTCAGGATCACCACTCACCTTTCCAGAGCATTCTGGACTTAGAGCTGAGCAACAGGCAGAGGGCGTTAATCTAATTGTTTGTTTTTTTTTCTAATGTCATCATCATAACGTTATTTATTTAAATGTAGTTATTTTGGTATTTAATTTTTTTTAAGAGAGGGGGGGAAACCCTGTATTTTCCGGGTAGAATGAAATGGCTCAGAATGGTATATTTAGGCAATTTTAAACATTATTTACATAAAGACCAAATATGATAAGTCTGTTCTAAGTATTGCTTCACCCACAGTATGGAGCTGTCACAATGTTAATGCAGATGATGCGTGTTGACATGGAGTTACTGCACACAAGCTGGATTTATATAACTCAGCCACTTAAACAATAAAGGTGAGACATCATGTGAGTGAGAACTGTGTGCCACAGCAGTCTGTCTGCCTTTGGACTCGAGCCCCTCAAGCAGCAGTCTGCCTCTTCCATCGTTTTGCAGGTAACCTCGGACTGTCTTATCTCGTAAAGGTTTGCAGTTTGCAAAGTACTTTTTTTGCAAAGTAGTTTGGGTTGTATTGGCCCGGCATGTGCATCCAGGCTATGGTCCTCGGTTAATGTTGCACTAGCAAGAGGCCACCTTAGTCAAGGGTGGGCTCAGGTACCACCAACTGGACACACTGTGTATCTGGAGACGTGTGTGTAGCATGCTTGACCAGGACTTGACCCTATGTGAGGTCTGCAGACTCATTACCTCTGAGCCCCAGACAGACCTTATGGTCTGCAGGATTTTCTTTTGGGGATCATAGAAAAAATTTAAAGATGGAAGGATTTTTTTCTTTAAGGCCACCTTCTCAGTCTCAAGTGAGTGAAGTGTGCTGCTAGGTGCACTCATCTTTTCTCCTTGCTGCTGTATCGGCCTCGATGCTGCTTTGGTGCATAGGAATGTAAAGCTGCCAAGGAGGGCAGAAGCTGAACCGCAGACTCACTGAGTCCCAAACCCAGGTTTTCTTCCCGGTGTTTAAGGCACTGCTTTAGTTCTATGTTCATCTGAGTTCCCAGAAGCCCAGAAGCTGGGCTTATCTGCTTTAGCCTCCCTCAACAGCTATGATGTGGGACATACGATCCTGACACAAGTTGCTTGCAGCAGTTCCCAGGTCCACTGCAGCACCACTGCTGAATGCTTAAGGAGTCTCTCTTTGACCTTTACCAAACTTCTGAGCTCCCTCAGGGACTAGATAACCTCAGCAGTGTTGGCTTGAACCACACAGAACACAAAGGGAAACTCACCTGTGTCCTGGGTACGGTGCATTCCAGAATGTGTGTGGCATAACTTGGTATAGCTATTCCCCACACTGCAGAATGTATTCAGACAGCAGCTGGTCTCCATAAACACCCCACCCCACTTCCCTGTCCTCTGCTGAGGGGCTGGTCAGAGTAGCTGTAGTAGTTCAGAAGGGGTTGGGGAGCATCAGGACTTGGGTTTTCTATGCTGTGTGATACAAGGAGAGAAGTGACAATCGTGAAGTCCAAGCATCTGCAGTTCCAGAGTAAGCAGAGTGCTGATCTGTGTGCAAAGATTTGGAATTTTTAAAAAGTACCAAGTTCCTGAAATTCAATAAAATATTTTTATTAATTTTAATTGAATACAGAGTATCATTGTCTTTTGATAAGCAGATACATCTTTTTAGCCTGTGCTGGGGAAACTTGACCAGGAACACAGATGGGCAGCAGCACAGGCTCCCTCAGAGGTGAGGGCCCAGGGTCTTCATGATGCTATACCTGTAGTCAACTGTGTGCATCTTGCTGACATTCCATTGTAAGAGTTAAAGTGTTCAAGTTGTGACTGTCTGTCCCCTTTCCCCACACCCGTATGCTTGCTCTTCCACCCAGGGATACTGAAAAGGTGTACACGTGTTGAGGTTCCCAGGATAACACTGACCTGTTGCTATCTTCCAGCTGCTGTCCCAGGCCACCCACACAACCAATAGTAAATATATAGAAACTGCAGGTTGGGGAGGCATGTTCAAAGCCAGAAGAACTTACACAGGGGCCTGACATGCACAGGGGCAGCATCCTGAGAAAGAAAGCATCCCATATAGACAACAGTAAGAACTGCCCATGACGCTCCGGCAAGCAGTGGCATTGGGAACAGGGAAGACACAAAAAAAGTCTTGCATGTGCAAATATGGTTTGATCCCACCTTAGGTGTGGTAATCCTGTAATCCTAGCAGTCAGAAGGTAGAGTCAAGAAAAACAAATTCAAGGTCATCCTAGACTACACAGCAAGTTTGAAGCCAGTCTGAGCTATATGAAACCTTTAAAAAAAAAAAGAAAAAGAGGGGAATGGATACTGGTTGGTGGGTCTAATTGTTTCCTGTTGCCTCTTTCTGTTATGACCCCAAGTTGAGCCAGTTGTAGTGTACAGAGAGGCTAAAATGTGAACCTTTTCACTAGGAAAATACTCTACCAGTCCGTGCAAAGCCCCAGCTTCAATTTCTTGTGAATGAAAAGGAAGAACGAGGAGCAAAGGACATGACTTTTAGGTATGGTGGACAAGTTTTTGTAGAGAAAAGGGAGAGCACAGGTAGAGGTGTGGACAGGGACGTCTGGGAGAGTCCTGAATGGACATGACCAGGCTCAGCTGGGCTGGGTTGGGGGAGTGGGAAGAAGGGAGAGGGAAACCAGGTCCAGCAGCCAAGAGGCCAAAGATATAAAAGGGGAAATGACCATAATGTCTGGATTAAATATGGAAAAGCCTCTGGGGGAAGAGCAGCCCAGCCCCTGCCCCTGGGCTGGAGTAGTTGGGGGACAGAAGGCGAGGTGTGCCCACCACACCCTTTGTAGGCACAGAGGCATGTTAGAACTTGTCAGCTTGATCTGATTTGATGTGTAAATCAGATCTTTGTTCCAGGTTTGAAACTTTAGCACTACAAAAACTACGGTTTTTTTGTTTTTTGTTTGTTTGTTTGTTTTTTTTTGACCTGGTATATAGTTCAGTGACAGAGTGCCTGTCTAGAATGCAAAATTCCCAGCACAAAATTTCAAAAACTGCAGACAGCATGGTGGCACATTTTGGTTGTGTGGGGCGGCTTGTGATCCTTATGCAGGAAGCCATTGAATTTGATGACAGATGAGCTACAGGGCTGGACCTTCTCAAAAAATAAGCTGGGCTGGCAAGATTGTTCACCAAGTAAATGGGATTGCTGCCCAAACCATAAAAGTTCAATCACCAAGACCACATGGTGGAAAGAGAACCAACTCCTGCAACTTGTCCTTTAACCACTACACATGCCAAATGTGGTCTGACTTAAAACAAAACAAAACAACAAAAACCCTAACCTGTTTGTGGTTTAAATGAGAATGGTCCATTGGCTCATATATTTGAGTGCTTGGTCCACAGATGTTAGAAGATTAGGAGATGCATAACTGGGTGTGGACTCAGAGTTGTCCCTCCAGCTCTTTGTACTGCTCCAGTGCCATGCCTGTTGCCATGGTCCCCATGACAGTCATGAGCTCAAACGCTCTATAAACTGTGAGGCCCCCATAAGCTATTTTGTAAGTTTGCTTTTCCAGAGGACTGAGGTTCAATTCCTAGCACCATCATGGTGGCTAACAACCACCTGTAACTCCAATGCCAGAAGATCTGATGCCCTCTGTACACAAATGCATATGTGCATATACACACACATTAAATCTTTTAAAATTTAGAAAAAAGATGTAATCATTTCTATAAACACAAAAAAATTTGGACAAAGTTAACTATTCCCAGTGGCATACATGTGCCTTGAGGCCTCCAAATCCTCAGTGTAGCTCAGTTTCCTTCCATGCTACCAGATCCCACAACCACAGCATGGGTTCAACGAGTGCTCACAATCCAACAGAGACAATCCAACAGAAAATGAGAGCAAATGTGGAAGAGAACCAGCTGCGTTTATCTAAGCCTCATGTGGGAACCAGCAGGTAAACAGCTTTAACACCTGTACTTTATAAACTACCATAAAATAAGAAACATACATGAGTGAGCAAATTATGCGTGGCCCAGGGAGTGGCATATTTGGAGATGTGGCCTGGTTGGAGGAAGTATTACTGTGGGCGGGGGTTTTAAGATCCTCTTCCTCACAGCATGGAAGCCAGTCTTCCTGCTAGCTGCCTTCGGAACAGGAGGAGGAACTCTCCGGTCCGCCAGCCCCAATTAAATGCCATCATTTTAAAAGTTACCTTGGTTATGGTATCTGTTCACAGCAGTAAAACCCTAAGACAGTCAAGAACCAGAAACTTTGAAACTGATGAACCTACCTGAAGGTAAAAATAATGACACAAGTCAGAAATCTTTGTAGTCCCAGCATCTGGAAAACTGCAGTAGAAGGATTCCAAGTTCAAGGCTAGCCTGGACTGTACAGTGAGTTTTGAGGGCACACAAGCCATAGTGAAACAATCAAAATACACACCAGTGTGCATGCAGGTAGACACACACACACACACACACACACACACACACACAGAGAGAGAGAGAGAGAGAGAGAGAGAGAGAGAGAGAGAGAGGGGCTTAGAATGGGTAAGACAATCACACTAGTGACAGAACTGAGTCAATGACCAATAAAAAGTATATCTAGAAAGAAACAGGAAAAGTACTTTAATGTATGGCCTACTTAAACAGTAGGACAATATAGAAGGTGTTATTTTTATGAACTTCATGTCCTAAAAAAACAATTGACAGAAAAATAACTGATTTTTCAGACTTGATGAAATCTATCAACTTAAAATCCCAGTCAGGAAACTCCACATCAGAAATACAAAGACCGCCCATCGGTGGTGGCTCACACCTTTGACCCCAGAACTTTAGAGGCAGAGGCAGAGGCAGGTTGATCTCTGAGTTGGAGGACAGCCTGGCCTACAGATCAAGTTCCAGGAATAACCAGTGCTACATAATGAGACCTTGTCTAGAAAAATTAAAAGAAAAAAAAATAACACTAAGACCTTGGCTGTAACACTGTGAGATACAATTTGAAAGTAAGTAAGGAACCTGGGAGGCACAGAAACGTGTGGCTTCATTCCACACAAGCTACTGAGCTCCTTGTGAAAGTGCTCCTGACATACATAATAGCACCCAACCAGGTCAGAGCTGCTTACCAATGCTGCTGCTTTACCCTGTCCTACCCGCAAAGCACTGGAGAGCCAGTGAGAAGGCCCATCATTTTTACCTTCTAGTACAGATTCAAATTCATTCAGATGTAAACAGTTTATGAACACATAAAGTCAGCAAGAGTCACATGCATTGGTGTTTTACCAATGTATGTCTATGGGTGATTGCCGGTTCCCCTAGAAGTGGAGTTACATACAGTTGTGATCTGCCCTTCGGGTGCTGGGGATTGAACTTGGGTCCTCTGTTAGAGCAGCCAGTGTTCTTAACTGTGGAGCTATCACTCCAGCCTGAGTCAGTTGTTTTCTAGAGTAGTGTTTTGGGTTAGCAAGAAAACAATGAATGAAGTGACAACTGGGTCACTTACTGTCTTATTCAGGACCGGTTTTTTTTTTTTTTTTAAAGGAAAGCATCTTTTTTTTTTTTTATTTTTATTTATATGAATACACTGTAGCTGTCTTCAGACACACCAGAAGAGAGATGGTTGTGAGCCACCATGTGGTTGCTGGGAATTGAACTCAGGACCTCTGGAAGAGCAGGTCGGTGCTCTTAACCACTGAGCCATCCCTCCAGCCCCTCAGGACCGGTTTTTGAGGGGTTTTTGGTTTTGTTTGTTTTATGTTTGAGACAGGGTCTCATAGCCTAGGCAGGCCTTTTACTTCCCCAAAATTACAGGTATGTACTCTGCCTGTAATCCAGGGTACCACCAAATCATTGTACAGCACTAGGACTTGGAACTCAGTGCCTTGTGTGTTGTGTGCTGGCCATTCAACCAACTGAGCTACATTTCTAGCCCCAAACCAGAACTAAGAAAAGTGGGGGTTGGGGATATAGCTCAGTGGTAGAGCGCTTGCCTAGGAAGCGCAAGGCCCTGGGTTCGGTCCCCAACTCCGAAAAAAAAGAACCAAAAAAAAAAAAAAAAAAAAAAGACTAAGAAAGTGAGCCCAGCAATAGTACATTCCTGTGATCTCAGTGTTTTGGAAACTGAGGACGACTGCTGGAAGTACAGGCACGTTTAAGCTAGAGATCAAGAGTCCGTCTCAAAAAAACTGGGTGGCTACAGAAGGAAGGTGGGTATGGTGCAATCCCAGCACTGAGGCATCAAAGGCAGGAGAACCAGGAACTGAAGGTCAACCTCTACTACGTAACAGCCCATGCTATGTGAGACAAAAGCTATGCAGTTAAGAAACAAACACCCAACTATTTAATGCAAAGCCTTATAAAACAGGCACAGAAAGCAGTAAATACTTAAAGTTCACAGATGGCTACCATTCATGTTCAGACAACCTAACCTATTTACACATGAAGAACTTACTCTTCAAAGACTGGAAGTGGACCAGGCTAAGAGCAGCGTCTGTGGTCTCAGGAAAGGCAAGAGGGAACACTGGCTTTGGGGCTGAACTACATAGGAAGACTTTCAATAAATACAGTTTAAAAAAAAATGTTTCTGTCCATAGTCTGGTCCTACTGTTGAGGTTTAAAGGAACAAAAGAAAGAAGCATCAAAGTTAAAATCCCCTCTGGAGCCCTCTGTGGTGCACACAGCCTTGATCCTATTACTTTCAACACTCCAGAGGCACAAGTGGAAGGTTCCGAGCTGGATATCAGCTTGGTCTACACAGGTTTCAGGACAGCTTGCTATAAATAATAAAAACAAACATGAATAAATAAATGTATAAGAAAGAATCGAGTACCTTCACACCCAGCAGTTACAGATCCTTTATTACAAAAATAAAAAAAAAATAGCCAAGTGTGTAAGTCTTTGTGCACAAGTATTTCCATCTTAACATTGGTCATGCTGGCAAAGTGCAAATATCTTTGTGCAGTCACAGTATTTCTAATGTCAGAACTTGCTTTTTTTTAAAGCAGTGTTTGGAATGTGAAGGCTCAAGGAATTCATAGCCATCTGTAGTCACATCATAGTTTAAGCCCAACCTGGGCTACACAAGACCATGTTCTCAAAAAATCAGTACATAATTAAAATTCTTATATTAAGGTCTTGGGTCTCTTCAAGTGGTGCAAATATGGGACAATTCTACAACATTGTATTTCTCTTTGTTCCTCTCTAGTTCAAAAGACCTTCATATAGCCAGGCATGGTGGTACACACCTTTAATTCCAGCACTCTGGAGGCAGAGTAGGGTGGACCTCTTGAGTTTGAAGCTAACCTGGTCTACACAGTGAGTTCCAGGACAGCAAGAGTTACACAGAAAACCCGTCTTTAAAAAACAAACAAAAAAAACCCTATATACTTTGTGGAAGTCAATCAAATGTTTCTTACAGGCAACTGCTTCAACTGTATTATGGACCAGGACTATGACCACCAGGCTATAAACCATTTTTCTTCTTAGAGGCATCCTTTGCCTGCAGAAAGAAAACATTAAGCAAGAACCTTGGGTCCCACATTGATGTTGGCCAAAAGGGCAGGAGGAATGACCAAAGATACACCCAGGGCCAGTGTCACATAATGGGGAGGTTCACTCAGCCACGTGAGTCTGTGGTTTCTAAAAAGGTGAAAGGAATGACTTGGCAATTGTGGCGGGGTGGGGGATGGTGGGAGTGGGGGTGGGGGTGAGGATACTTGCTAAAAGGACCAGTCAAGGCAGAAACCAACCGCAGCTTTGCACATCCATGTCCTGGAGGACCTCAGATACTAAGCCACACCTAGGAAAAATAGCCAATCAGGAGCGTCTGGAATCCTTGGAAAGGCATTCACTTCTTTCCCTTTTTGGGTCAAGGCCTACATAGCAGTGGAAGTTTGAAAACACTGTCTGTTAAAGCCCTAAAAACCTACAGAACCTAGCAGTCCACCACTTTTTCTGTCTTTACCTAGAGACAAGCTCAAATCTGGGGAGCAGGCAGTTCTAGGAGTCTCCTCTTAACACTTGCTCTGCCACAGGGAGCAAGGGCACTCACTGTCGCTACACAAGGAGTAGGAGCCTGGAAGATTCCTTACAAGGTGTGTCCAAGCGGATACCAACTTCAGATATTGAGGGAGTCCCAGGGATGGTGTGGTCACCTGCTGTCCACCCCGCAGTCCTAGTTCTGAAGCACCAATTCACATTGTGGGAAGACCCACTCCTCTATGGATTCTCTCTGAGTACCTTCAGGCACACTGCCTGCCTCCCAAAATTGCAAAATATAACACAAAGCAGTGACACCAGCCAATGACTATAGATGACTGTCGTACAGTATCTTCTAACAGGGCAGTATGCTGATAGGGTGCACAACAATAGCAGGGGGAAGAGATACCAAAGACAAAACAAAACACCTAAAAATCACGAGTTGTTTCATCTGTACCTGCTCCCTGGCTGACCCTAAACCTTACAAAACCATCCAGCTTCTCTTTTCAGTGGCTATGCTGACAAGGCACCCACATAACAGGACACTCTCCTACTAGGTCATCAGCCTATAGGTCTTGTCCTACAGCAAGTACAGGACCCCCAACCCCATTATATACAGGAGGAGAGAACATGGGGTTTCATTACACATGGCTCTGCTCTTTACAGATAAGAGTACAACAAAATTAGTCACTTTTATTTCAAAGAAAACAGTACAAACAAGTGTGCAAAATTAAGTTTCATGATTAAATACACATAAGGTAACATGCATACTTGACGTCAAATCCACAGTTAGCCGATTACAGGAGCATAAAGGAACTGGCAGAACTGAGAATCTGCTGCTGTGCACAATTTAAATGTTTGCAACCTGAAATCAAAACCGCAAAACTGAGCTTCTTAGAAGATACGTAAAAAAAAAAAAAACAAAAACAAAAAAAAAAAAACTAAACATATACCTCAAGTGGTACAGAAACACAGAATCTATAGTCTGTGTCAGTACCAGGATGTGCCTGCCATCCCCAATGTTAGTGTGTTCCTATGGATGTTGGAGAGATGAGACAGGACAGACGCCACAGGCCAAGGTAGTACCCTCCACACCAACGGGAGCTAGAGGCACATGGACACTGCATGAGAAGGCCCCTAGGTAAAGTAATGCTTTCTTCTGGGACTAATTCTTAAAGACTATGTGTTACTCTGTTCCGTAAAGGTAGTGGGAAAGTTCTGTTTTAACCCAAACTAAGCCAGGAGACTCTGCCCCTCCTTGCAGCCTGAGGACTGTGCCTCAAATGGGTGCCACAAGCATTCTGCTCTCTGGAGGTCTGGGATGTGACGCATTCTAATGGCCAAAGTCAGAACACCCCAGTGTGTGCTCTGAACAGCGCTCCTCACGTGTGGCAGAGGGTGCTCTACCAGACAAGCTGGTAGTGTTCTCTGATTGGAATTGTCTAGTGTGTGAGCTCTGACACACTCATTCCTACAAGCTTCCGTTGATTCATGCTTGGACAGTCCCCAGGGATGCAGGGAGCCTACTGGCATGAAGGTGTGGTGCCACTAATGCTAGCATCAATCACAGTTGAACTAAAGGGTAGTGGCCAGCAAGGGCACAGATGTCCACAGCCACGGAGTGTCTGCAGAACCATGATGACGATCCTTTTAATATGGGAATGAGAAGCCTTGCTCAGGAAGGCAGACAACCACGTATGGCTTCGAGACCAAGGTCCTTGACAGGGTCCTTGAGCCCCTCACCCACAGGCCTGGGGCACTGGCACCAGCCCCAGAAATCCACAGGGCAGCTGGATGGTGGCATCACCTGCACTCACAGGTACAGTCACAGCTTGTCATCGGTCATCTCCAGGAACTGTGCACACACGTCCCGGACACACTCACCCTTAGGACTGAACAGGAACTTGTAGTAGCTGCCATCTGCACAGATAGCTGGGAGAGGAGACCAGATTGATACATAATTGTTACCTCCCACAATCAAAACCAAGCTAGACCCAAGAATCCTAAGCACAGGTAGCCAGGAATTATAGCCTGCCAAGATACATGCTCATCCAATGAGGGTTGACTTTGGAAAATAGCCTTGGGTCATCTTTACAATGCCCAGATCTGCTCTTGAAGCATTCCTGGAAATCTGGAAGGCAGGTACTAATAGCACCCTGACACCTGGAGGCTTTGAGTAGGACCCAGCCCAGCCATAGAAGGAAAAAAGGGAAATTTGAGGAGTTGGTGCAGCCTGAACCACATGCTAAGGCCACCCACAAGATGGACCACTTACCAATGACCGCATTGGGCTCTGTTCCAAAGGCACAGATGCATGGAGATCCTGAAGGAACCTGAAACTTGGAAAAACTCCACTTGGAGCTGAAGTATTTTGGAAGGAAACTGGCTGATGCCAAGCTATAAAAACAAGAAGAAAAGAAAGGATTTACATTCACAAAGACAATAACACAGAAATCAGTGGCTTAATTCCAGAGTGCTGATAAAAATTTTAAAAAGTCTTTTACAGTTCAGAACCTTTTTAAAATATATATACTAATTTATGTGTATGGGTGCACATGTATCTGTGCAGCACATGAATGACAGGTGCCCAGAGAGGCCACAAGAGGATATCAGATCCCCAACAGTAGAGTTACAGTTGTGAGCTGTCATATGGGTGCTGAGATTAATCTAAATTCAGTTTCAAACCCCACAAACACCAAATTAATAAGATATAATAGACTTCAACCTTAACCGACATTCGATTTGTCCTTGTAAGAAGGCCAGATAATCCTCTAATTTTGGGCTGTCCCCTACTACAACATTCCTAAAACCCACCTAGACTGTTTATTCCTTTTTGGATCTTCAGCTGCAAAAATGTGCACAGTGCCATGATCACTGGACACACAGATGAGAGAAGCATCCTGATTGAAGTTGATGCTGCAGAGAAATCAGATGGGCTTGGGTCAGATAGAGAACCAGACATCTACCTCTCTCGCCCTGAATACACACAATGTACTAGCCCACACCCCTGGTCTCAGCATTGCCATAGCAAAAGCAGTGACTTTAAGCATCCTTTGTGGATCCAGGATCCAAGCCAAAAGTCCAGAACAATCTGTTCACCAGAGCCCTACAGGCACTACAGCTGATAGCTATGTGCCAGTGAAAGGGATGGGGTTCCTGAGATGACCTCCATGCCAGTTTCAGGAGGTTCAGGTAAGAAAGGCATACACTGCCATGAGGAAGTGGCTATCAAATGTATTGTAGTAGGCCATGGCCACATGCATTCTGTACTGACAACAGACATGCAGGAGAGGGCACTGCACACAAGGGCCAGGGCACACAGGTTAGTCAACCAAATCGGCTTAATACCACAGGCCCGGGATGGCCAGGGTGGTGTCAGGCTCTTGCTGGACACCTGGAAGAAGAGCTCGCCTGGCTGGGCTGCAGCACCACAGACAATGTGGGACCTCACAGACAAAGCATTCATTCTCGAAATCAACTGGCTACAATAATTACAGACAAATCAGCAAGGCCTCTACCATCAAATACCACAGAGAACAAGCTGGAAGAGGAGAGATGGACAGAATGTGGCTGCAAAAGGAGAGGGAGGGCCACAATGTTCCACCTTTGTGCACACTTCCCAAAACACAAAGTAAAGTGACTAATAAAAAGATGAGGCCCAACAACCCAACAGGCTGCACCACCACCCTGGTTTTACTATTCCGAGTGAAGTCCTTACCAATAGATATTAGCTGCTTGAGATCCTCT
Organism: Rattus norvegicus; assembly: GCF_021556685.1. Classification (NCBI taxonomy): domain Eukaryota; kingdom Metazoa; phylum Chordata; class Mammalia; order Rodentia; family Muridae; genus Rattus; species Rattus norvegicus. The sequence goes on from NC_141543.1 coordinate 112,959,048, forward strand.
TCGTAGCTCCTGGATTAAATGCCCTGATGAAGTATCAAATATTCTTATAAGGGTCCCCTTTGAAAAACAGTGAAGTGTTTCATTATCAACAATTTATAACTCATCAGTCTGAAATGATTTATATTAAGACCCCCTGACCCCATCAGCCCTTTCTTAATTCACCCACATCACCTAAACTCAGTAAGCTTTTCTCTGCTAACTCAGGCACTACAGAGGAGTCAAAGACGTTTGTGAGGAGGCCTCGCCCATCCCTGCCTCCTGGCTAATGTCATCTCAGACAGGAATAAAGTATTCCTCCTCTCAGGAAAGTAGGCAAGACAGAATAAAAGGCCAGAATACCAATGCATTAACCTGCCTGAGGAAAAATTATACTCAGCTCAAAACTTTTTTTAAAAGTTTCATTAAAAGTGAAGACTCCTTAGTCAAGTCTGGTGTTGGGATAAACATGAGTAGTCAGTTTTTGTTGGTAATGACTTGGTAACCCTGTATTATATATAACAAGCACATCTGCCAGTCCCACTCCTAGAGACGCAGCAGCATTCCCGTGCAGAACTAGAAGGGAAGCTCCCCTGCTCTCAAGCTGACTAAACTTCTAGATAGTGTCCTAAACAAACCATAACCCTGAAATTCACTCGATCCATCTGACCCAGCAGACATACTGCTCAGTCCTAACAGTGATAATGCTGTAAGGACCAAGTTTAACAAGATAAAGCCGAAGTAAGTCCTGGGAAAGAAAGCATTATTTCAGAAGCCAATGTCAAAACAGTGTTTGTTTAAAATAAAGTTGTTGTTTAAGAAAAAAAAGCCAGGTGTGGTGGAGTGTGTTTTTATTATTTGGAAAGCAGAGGCTGGTAGATTCCTGAGTCTGAGGCCAGCCTAGTTTATGTAGTGAGCCCCTGTCTCAAACAAAAATGAAAACAAACCCCCAAACAACAACAATCCCCACTCCAGAGAAGTCAGAACAACAACATCCTTGTAGTTTACTAGTTTGTTACAGCTAGAGCATAGTTCATAACAAACAGGTGAACATCTCGTGTATTTACTGAATTTTTGTGTCCATGAAAAGGTTGGAGCCAGGTGTGACACCAGGTACAGAAGACCCCAAGTTCATGGCATGCCAGGGTCACACTCAGTAACTCTTGAAATCAAAACAAAACAAAACGCTCCCCCAAACGACGGAGTTCTAGGTAAGTCTACACAGTGAGCCCCAGGAAAGCCCGGAATAGATACTGACACCTTTTCTCACCATAAAACGACTCTGGCAGCATAGTTCAGTGTGGAGCATCAAGTTGTTTTTCCGGACAGGTAGCTGTGGCTTGCTGCCATCTAATCATCCATCATTACAATTAGGAAAATACCAAAATTCAAAGTAAAGTTTGTAATGAACACGTCATTTTATTATCATTAACCATCGAGTTGGGAAGGAAATACAAGTCAGACCATCCGAAGCCGGCACTGGCAGTTCAGCTCAGTGGTGGAGTGCTTGCCTGGTCTGCATGAGGCCTGAGTTCTATCTCTATCTATCACTGAGGAAAAAAATATTTAAGTTACACTGGTAAATCTCCAGAGCACTTCTGAGTTGAGGAAACAAAGAGAAAAGGAACACGTATATCCCGTCTCTAATGAGATCCTGACTGGCGTTGCTAGTGTGGCTGCGCTGATTAGGCGGGTGTCCACACCTGTGTGGACACTGGGAGGCCTGAGGTCGTTAGTTGCCTTCTCTACCACCCTCAACCTTAGTGTTTTTAAAAACATTTTTGAGATTTATCTCTATTTTATGTTATTGTGTTTTGCTTGCATGTCTGTCTGTATGAGGGTGTCAGATCTCTGGAACGGGAGTTACAGACAGTTGTGAGCTGCCATGTGGTTGCTGGGAATTGAACTCAGGACCTCTGGAAGAGCACCCAGTGCTTTTAACCGCTGAGCCGTCTTTCCAGCCCCCTCAACCCCATTTTCTAAGCAGATTTCCCTCACTGAGTGTGGGCTCATCATTTCAGCTACAATAACTGGCTAGCAAGTTCCAATAAGGGGCTGGGGAAACAGCTCAGTTAGTGAAGTGATGTATGAGTATGAAGGCGAAAGTTGGATCTCTAAAACCCATTTTTAAATGTGTAATAACACCAGGGATGTAGAGACAGAGGGATCACTAGAGTTCGCTAGTTGGTCAGCTTATCCTACTTGGTGAGTTTCAGGCCAATAACAGACCATCTCAAAAAGCAAGTATCTTAGGGTTTTACTGCTGTGAAGAGACACCACGACCAAGGCAACTCTTATAAAAAAGAACATCTAATTGGGGCTGGCTCAGTTTCAGGGGTTCAGTCCATTATCATCATGGCAGGAAGCATGGCAGCCTGCAGGCAGACAGAGGGCTGGAGGAGCTGAGAGTTGTACATCTTCATCTGCAGGCAGCAGAAGGGGGACTGTCTTCCACAGTCCCCACTGAGGCTCTGATTCCCCACTGAGGGGAGCTTGAGCATAGGACCTCAAAGCCTGCCTACACAGTGACGCTCTTCCTCTAACAAGGCCACACCCATTTCAAGAAGGTCACACCTCCTAATAGTGCCACTCCCTATGGCCAAGAATTGAAACATATTAATCTATAGGGGCCATACCTATCAACCACAGCAAGGTTACTTGGAGAACATCTAAAGTTGACCTGTAGCCTTCACACATGCATGTGCACAAGATCACCTACATACACATGAATAAGGTATGAGAAGTTGAAAATGGAGAATCTAAGAAGAAAAAGGATATGAAAAAAACCCTTTGCCTGATGAGTCATCCCATCCACATCAGTTTTTTCTTTAAAAAAAAAAAAAGTCGGGCTGGAGAGATGGCTCAGCGGTTAAGAGCACCCGACTGCTCTTCCAGAGGTCATGAGTTCAATTCCCAGCAACCACATGGTGGCTCACAACCATCTGTAAAGAGATCCGATGCCCTCTTCTGGTGTGTCTGAAGACAGCTACAGTGTACTTACATAAATAAATGAATTAAAAAAAAAAAAAAAAGTCAGGGTCTTATATGTACCAGTCAAGAACTGGTTCTCTTATTTCCACCTCTTAAGAACTGAAATTATGAGAAAGGGCGTCAGTATGTAGCTCTTGGCCTGGCCAGTCTAGGACTCAGCAGTACAGCAAACTAACCTCAGACTCATCCACCAATGCTGAGATTAGAGTGTGCCACCATACTAGCCATTCTTTAAAAAGATGACATCCTATTATATAGGTCAGGCTATCCTAGAACTTTTTATAATCTCACTGCCTCAGCCTTTCAACTGAGTGATGAGAAATAATGGGGTTGTAAACTTGCAAACTTGGCATTTTACTTCTCTCTCCTTTGCTTTATTTCTTTTGTTTTGGAGACAGGGTCTCATTACGGCCTGAGACTTGCTATATTTAGACCAGGCTGACCTTGAACTTCTTAAGCTCTATCTGCCTCTGCCTCTAAGTGGTGGGACTAAAGGTGTGCACTACCATAGCTAATACAGTTCTGGAGAGCACAGTCAGGGATCTGTATATGTCAGACAAGCATTCTATCAGCTATGCTACATCCCCAGCTTGAAAAATCCTATTTCTAAATTTAGGTAAAATTCTACCTTGTCACCAGGTGGTGGTGGTGGTGGTGCACACCTCTAATCCCAGCACTTACTTGCAAAGCAGAGGCAGGCAGATGTCTGTGAGTTTGAGGTCAGCCTGGTCTACAGAGTTAGTTCCAGGGCAGTCAAGCCTAACAGAGAAATTCTGTCTCAAAAACAAAATAAAACAAAACCCATGTCTGTGACTCTAGTACTCAGGATGCTGAAGCAGAAGAACTTCAGAGCCTAAGTCACCACAGACATCTATAGTATCTGAACTTCACTTTGAGTAGCAGTATTTGCAGGTACCCAGGCCTCCTGTAACCAGAACAAGCAGCAGGACTTGCTTTTTCTCTGCTGCTGGTCTATCCGTCAGCAATAGCTTAGGAAACAACTAGACAGGGCAGATCACGACTGCGACCTGTTCTCCCAGTAGGCTGTCATCGATACACAATTGGCATGTAGGCTTGCTCCAATTAATTTCATACAAAGTGAAAGATACTTATTGTCAAGTGGAAACCACAGTAAAAAGATGCCAATTTTCAGAGACTTGTGCAATAGTCAGCAAGTAAAGCAAACTTGGCAACCAGAGTTTAATTCCTGGAACCCACACAAATGTAGAAAGAGAACCAACTTCACAAAGTTACCCCCGAGCTGCCCCCCAACCCAGCCACATAATCTAACAGCAGGTGTACATGACCAGCTTTCACTTCAGACAAAGTGAAGATAACACAGTTGCAGGGGCTTGAATAAGCACCACCCCCCCATAGGCTGGGATATGTGAACACTTGGCCCTCAGCTGCTGTTACTATTTGGGGGTATTATGGAATCTTTAGGAGATGGAGCCTTGCTTGAGGAAGTACCACTGGGATCTGTCTGTGATCTCTCAGCTTTCCGGTCGAGCCGTCTGCTGCCAGGCTTCCCCTATTACTATGGATTCCCACCCCCAACCCCCAGAAGTAAAAGTAAAAAATTCTTCCACGTTGCTTTTGCATATGGTGTTTTATCATAGCAACAAAAAGTGACTAATACTTCCGATTTTAAGGTTGTGATAATTCAATGAGGTAATACTCCTAGGCAGGTGTGAAAGATACTTCTGAAGTGTCATCAGACAACCAAGACTAAGGCACTAAGTGGCCTTGAACTTAATACCCTCTCTGTCTCGGTCTCCAAGGGCGTCACTACACATGCCCAGGTCAGCGCTCTATCTTCATCATGCTTTAACAACAAACTGGTTTGTAAAGAACAGGAAGTCAAGCAGACTGTCTGAAGGTCTGGCCTAGTCCCTGTCCCATGATCAGATCAGATTCGCAGAGACCCCTGCACTTACTTTTTCAGATGCGGTGGCAATCCTTGTTCCCTGCAGGTTGAGAGCAATACAGCTCAGGACACCCTCGTGTGCGGGGATGTCCACTGGTGGCTTTTCAGTGCTGGCCAGGTCCACAAGCTGTACATGGCCAGTGTGAGTGCCAGGGAAGGCAAGGAGGGAGTTGTTACTGTTGGGACACAGGACACAGAGGCCTATGCAAAGACAAAGAAAACTGGTTGGGAGATGACAATGGCCAAAGCTTGATTTCCACTACCCAGTCACAACCTGACTATCTGTGGAGTGCATTTGCCTTGGGATTGTTGTCACTGGAAAGAATATCAGGGCTGACAAGCTGCTACTCATGAGACCTGTTTAAAACTGGGAACATTTGCTAAACAATTTACTACTCAACTTATTTATCTGGTGCCTGTCTTTCGTAATACTATCTACTGAGAATACAATAAAAAAATTACAAAGTTTAAAAACTATTCCACTAGCAATAACAAAAACCCTTAAAATACTTAAGCGTCTAGAAAGAGATGTACCACAAGATGCAGAGAGGTCCAGACACACCAGTCAAGGCCATGGCTGGAAAAGCCTGCTTTGCCTATGTCCATCTCACCCATAGTCTTCTTTTTTTTTTTTTAAAGATTTATTTATTTATTGTATATAAGTACACTGTAGCTGTCTTCAGACACACCAGAAGAGGGCATCAGATCTCTTTACAGATGGTTGTGAGCCACCATGTGGTTGCTGGGATTTGAACTCAGGACCTCTGGAAGAGCAGTCGGGGCTCTTAACCACTGAGCCATCTCTCCAGCCCTTTTTTTTTTTTTTTTTTTTTTTTTTGGTTTTTTTTTTTTTTTTTTTTCGGAGCTGGGGATTGAACCCAGGGCCTTGCGCTTCTTAGGCAAGCGCTCTACCACTGAGCTAAATCCCCAACCCCTCACCCATAGTCTTCGAAGAGACACAGCTAAAACTTCAACACACAGGCTGGCAGGGAGAGTGAGGAGGAAGAATAGAAGTACTAAAAGACCAAACATTTTGTAAAGACTGGGAGGCTGACAAGACATAATTTAAGATTAACTTTAAAGTTTCAGCAATCAATCATGGCATATGGGTCATTGGAAAATAATGGAGAGGTCAAAAGAGACTTTTGATTCTCACAGAACAAAAGGGAGTAATGTAACACAGAACAAACACCACACGGAATCAGACACAATGGTCCTCAGTAGGGTGGGGCACAGTCTTTGTAAAAATCCCTCTACTCAGAAGGCTGAGAGGCAGGGGGAATTTGAGTTGGAGCCAGTCTACGTTGTGTATTCAGAGAGTTGAATGTGTGCTTTCTGACTGGTGGACCAGCTACTCTGGAAGATGAGTCTCAAAGGTCAAAACTGGCCTAAGCAGCCTAGTAAGACTTTATTCAAAAGGGAAAAAAAGGGAGGGGGGGGAGAAGAAATAAAAATATAGAGAAAGAGTAATGCAATTTCTCACAACATCACAGAGAGAGAAAAAAATCCACAGTTTTTACAACAGTATGAGGATGACAACTGAATACACAACTCCAAAGAAAGGAAGCAAAGGCCACAGCTCAGTGGCTCCCAGTGTGGCTAGAGTTGGCTCAAAACTGCTGGGGAGGAAAGGAGCAGAGAGAGAATCCCTCCCTCAGACTGTAGCAAGGCTGTGGCTTCAGAACTCTCACTAAGGGAGCTCAGGCAGGCAGGGAAGCAAAGTGTGTACACGACAGAACCAAAGTTCCATTGCTCACATCAGGGTCCACTAGGGGACAGGTCCCCCGGGGCCTCGCCTTTATCCACATGGACCCATTTCCCAGTGCTCGTCATCCTCTCCAGACTTCTCACCTTTAGGGTTATAGCAGGTTTCAAAGACGTGCAACTGATGGGGATTGTGTGTAAATGTGAATACCTTAATCATCGAATCCAAAACCACCACAATTCTGAAAAGAAAAATATAATCAGAGCTCCTCTTTGCAAAAGTAAAATGAGCATTTTTGTGATTTCCATTCCCATTAACACAGGAAGTACCCCATACAACAGGAAGTGCCTCATACAACAGGGGCTGAGCTTTTTAGTATTTTTTGTTTTTGTGGTCAGGGTCTCACTCTGTAGCTCAGCTAGCTAAAATCTCAAACTTGCCGTGGTCTTTTGCCTCTAATTCCTGATAGCTGGGATTATAAATGTATACCAACACATCTGCTGTATTTTTTGAGATAGGATCTCACACAGCTCAAACTGCCAAGTGCCAAACAAGCAGTTGAGGGTGGCCTTGAACTCCTTATCTTCTTGCCTTTATTTCCCAAGTGTTGGAATTATAGATGTGTATCATCACTCCTGTTAGAAACAGATTCTAAATATGGCCAAGAAGACCAAAGCATAAGGGCTGAGCACAGCCGAGTGGGCCTGTCACCTTGCAGAGGTCAGCCTCAGAGGAACTTTGAGTTTAGAGAAACATGATATCTCACCAAGAACATTAGCATGGTGAGTGAGACAGGTCACAGAAGTGCCCTCTCATACTCTTTTTTTTTTTTTGGTTCTTTTTTTCGGAGCTGGGGACCGAACCCAGGGCCTTGCGCTTCCTAGGCAAGCGCTCACATACTCTTAAAACATTTTTACAATTAAGAAAATTGTGCCAGGAGTAATGGCGCATGCCTGGATTTCTCTTGACACTTGGGAACCTGAGGCAGAATAGCAAGGCCAGCTTGGGCTACATAGTAAAACCCTGGTTCAACAAAATAAACAAAGAACAAAATACCACCCAAAAGGTTTTCCCGTAGATCACTAGTTTGGGTCAGTTGGTTGGGCCTTTAGGCACTGCTCTAATGAACCTGAGGATGCCTGAGCAGCAACAGCGCTTACATAAACTTAGAAATCTTAAGACCCAAGTGATGAACCTCTGCGTCCTCTCGGTCGGTAAGCAAACGGGGCAAGCTGGACACCGCACTCTTAAGATCAGTTTCCAAGTTCTCCTCTACTTTCAACATGGGACACCCACATTTGACACAGTTTGCCTGATACCTGAGGTGGTGGCTTCACATGCAGACCTATGGACATCCCCCAGAATATCCTCGGAAGAGTCTAGAAGCCAATCAAATTTCCAGCCTTCCACAGGGCAAAAGAGAAAAACTTTTCCCTGCTCTGGGTCACAAGCTACAGTTACTAACATTTTAATACACGTCTCTGTTTTTAAAGAAATGAAACTGTTTTTAGAAAAGTAACACCAAACCCACCTATCTCTCCGCAACTTGACAGCCTTGACCTCTGTGGAGAATTCTATCTCGATGACTGTCTTCTTCTTCAGATCATCCCAGATCATCACTGAAACACCAGAAGAGTGCATGTGCTGTCACAAGTAGCCCACAGGGCCAGCCTGCATACAGCACGTGACACATATAAGCAAGCACACCCAGAAGATATAACCGGCAATGGTGGGATACCATTGGCTAGGTGGGGCTCACCCTTACAACCCTCTCCTACTCACTTAAGCCCCACTCCTAATGCAACAGACACAAGCATAACTAAGATCTTAGGAAGCCAACCTGTCTTACACGCTTAAGCACAGCTTCACCTGATTGAGCTAAAAGCAAACCTGACTACAGTTACTAAGTGTTTAAATGCCAGAGAGAAACCTGTGTCAAAAAATGAAAAGTGGGGCTGAAGAGATGGTTTATTGTTAAGAATGCTTTCTGCTGGGGTTGGGGATTTGGCTCAGTGGCAGAGCGCTTGCCTAGGAAGCACAAGGCCCTGGGTTCGGTCCCCAGCTCCGAAAAAAAAGAACCAAAAAAAAAAAAAAAAAAAAGAAAAAAGAATGCTTTCTGCTCTTCCAGAGAATTCAAGTTCAGCTCTGAGCACCCATGTCTGGCAGCTCATAATCACTTACAACTCCAGCTCCAGGGAACCCAAATGTTCTGTTCTGGCCTCCTCTGACACCCACAAACGTGGTGTACACTCTAAACACATACAAATAGATTTAGAAAACTTGGCTGGGAACATACACTGTTGAGTATTGTCTAGCATGCTTCTTGAGGCCCCACGTTCATTCCCAGCACCAAAGAAAGGGAAGTGTAGGGGAGAAAAATGAGAAGGGAGAAAAGGAATGGCAGGTGGCAAAGAGAAGGTTCAGCTGGTAAATGGTCCTTGCCACTAAGTCTGATAACCTGAGTTCAATACCTGTAATCCACATGGTGGAAAGAGAACCAATTGCTGAAACTTCTCTCTTCCCCACCCCATGCATAAATAACTAGTAATTTTTAAAGCCTTTAAAAATCATGACAGGTAGTTGGGATGTAGGTTCAATTCCCTGTACCGCACAGAAAAGGGGAAGGGGTAAGATCTCCAACTCATAGTTACACTACTTTTCTGTTTTCATTTCTCTGCTCCTGATTCTAAAGGCAGAACCGCAGGGTCAACCTCACTTGAGTGCTGAAATTTCCCATATTCACAGAGCCCTACTGGGAATGTTAAGCATCAGACCCAGAGTCACCTATGTCTTGTACTCGGTCCACTTTCTTTTCTTTTTGGGTGCTTGGTAGTGGAACCAGAGCTTCAAGAATGCTAGGCATGGGGGCTGGGGATTTAGCTCAGTGGTAGAGCGCTTACCTAGGAAGCGCAAGGCCCTGGGTTCGGTCCCCAGCTCCGAAAAAAAGAACCAAAAAAAAAAAAAAAAAAAAAAAAAAAAGAATGCTAGGCATGCATGCACTACCCCTGTGAGCTACCCTCACAGACTCACAATCCTTTCCATTGCTTTGACATCAAGCCTGAGCTATTCCACTTCTCTACTAGGTGCCAGCTTACCCTCCCAGTACACCCTCAATTGACACTTAAGTCTCCACCATCCCTAAGGTATGTTACACTTCCTTCTCAAACAACCTTCCACCTTCCCTGTGCTTTTCCTTCTTTCTAGGCCTCTTTCCCCTCAAGCTTTCTTCCTTTAAAGGAGATTGGCTATGTCCACTTCCTCCTTCAAACAAACATCAGATTAAACCCAACTAAGGGCATGACGTCTACAGTGAAAAGAAAGAAAAGAAAATACACCTCTCGACTATAATTTCCTCCACCATATACAACGACAAATCCACACCAATACTGCAACCCATGCACCCTCGGCCAACCTGGCTCCTTGTCCTATATGACCAATGAATTAATCTCACTAAGCCTGTGGCTTTCAGCAGGGGAAAGAAACACCATTTCTAGACCTTGGTTTACTCTGAACCTTGACTTTCAACATACCTGCCTACAGGTGAAGCACATCCACACACACTCAGGAACAGCTGACATCCAGCCTTCTCACCCCTCCACACTTTGTGGAAGCTTCTTTCCCAGTGGTTAGCCCGCGACATCTCAAAGGACTCATAGAGAGGCTCTCATATGAGTGCAGACATGGGATGTTCTATCATGGTCAGGATACTGCTGTGTACATGACGAGGTCTTTAAAGACGGACTACTGTACCTTTGTTGGGAGGGTATTTCGGGCTACTGTACCTTTAAAGACGGACTACTGTACCTTTGTTGGGAGGGTATTTCGGCTTTTTTCCACCACCAACTAAAGCTAAATAGTTACAGCGAAATAGCATTTCCACGTGGCCAACTCCTCCTTCTAAAAATTCTGAAATGATAGTTTTTAAAAGAGATAATTTAACAAGTTAGAATGTTATCAAATAGAAAATGTGAAACCATACAATATTCAGCATTTCATTATCTTATTAGTCACTTATTTTCCAGATAAGAGTCCCAGTGTAGTAGCCCTGGCTGGCTGGAACTCACCAAGTAAATCAGACTTGCTTATAACTTATGACCTGGCTGTCTCTGCCTCTGAGTGCTGAGACTAAAGGTAGGTATCACCACACCTGACCTAGCTAGCATTTCATTCTTAAATTACTTTATGTGTATAGGTGTTTTGTCTGCATGAGTATCTGTGCACCACGTGTGTACCTATTGCCCACAGAAGCTGGAAGAGGACATAGAAAACCCTAGAACTGGAGTCAGACGGTTGTGAGCTGTCATGTGGTGCCAAGAATTGATCCTGAGTCCTCTGGAAAGGCAGCAAGAGTTTTTGACTGCTTAGCCATTCCTCTAGACCAGCCTACCTCTGTACCAAGTGCTGGAACTAAGGCCTGTGCCACCACGCATAGCATATTCTATTCTTCACCATCAACTTGTAGCCAATACCATCTGAAGTAGAGGACTTGAGGAAACCAAGTAGCCTACAAAGTAGACTTTCTGACTTCTCTTAGCTTTTGTCAGTGCAAGCATTAGTCTTTGGAGAGTTAAACAGAAACTCCCCAGAAACTAACTCAGTAAAAGTGGAAAATATCTAAACTCACGTGTGTACGCCTGTGTGCGTGTGTGTGTGCAGGGGTGGGGGTTCAAAAAACAAAACAAGGGGTTGGGGATTTAGCTCAGTGGTAGAGTGCTTGTCTAGGAAGTGCAAAGCCCTGGGTTTGGTCCCCAGCCCCGAAAAAAAGAAAACAAAACAAAACAAAAAGGGCAGGGTGTCACCTCACAGTCCCTGAACCTCACACTATGTAGACAAGACTGGCCTTAGAACTCAGAGATCCATCTGCCTCTGACTCCTGAGTGCTGGGGTTAAAGGCATATATCACTATATCCTGCTCCCAAATCCATATTTTAAGATGCAACAAGGTCTATAAGTGAAGAAGCACACAATTGTGGTGTACACCTGTAATCCCAGTACTCAGGAGGCCGAGGCAGGAGGATTAAGAGCACAAGATAGATCAGCTGGTTCAGAGTTTGCCATGCAAAGCCTGACAATTTGATCTCAGAGTTTGAGCCCCAAATATACATAAAGGTAAAAAAAAATAGAACCCACAAAACTCTCCTTACATGTACACCATGGTATGCATGCAAATGAATACTGGCATGTGCATGCACACAGTAAGTAAACGTAAAAGAGTAAGAATGAAATGCAAAGCTAGCCTGTACTATATGCAAACACTGTTTCAAAAGTAAGTAAATAGCAAGTGAAAGCAGCTAAAAGCCCTAAGGCAAAGGCTGTCAATTAGTGACTTCATTGTAGTAAGAATTCTGCAAGTTTGGCTTCTTTGAAAAAAAAAAAAAAAGCCACACAAATATTATAAGCCTACACCTTCATTTTAATCTAAGGAGTGGGGAGATATAGGACTGCTTCAAACTGTCTGCAGCAGGAGACTATGATTTGCCTCGTGCTCTAGCAGAGGCATGGTTTTATACCAGCTGCAGACAGTTTCTGCAACTGAATTCTGGGAAATTTTCAAAGGTTATATAAATGATAGAGCCCGGATTTGGGGGCGGGGGGGGGGTCGGCTGTGGTTTGTTAGTAGTAATGCTCAAAGAAACAAGAAAGGCATTAGATTCACATACCTTCCCCACCCCTCATCCTCCATTTTCTCCTATCTAGTAAAACCAGGAGGATAAAGGGTAGGGGAAAGAAGAACCAACAAAGTAGCTAAGATTGGCTACACTTCATGTGTTGGGATGTTAATGTGCAAGAGAATTCTAGCCATTTGTTCTATTGAACATGTAATGTTCAGAACATTCCAAGGGCTAGATGCAGCTCAGGGAAGAATGCCTTACTTTGTATGCAAAGGGCCCTGAGTTGGGAAAAAAGTCGGGTCAAGGAAAATACCACAGAATTTCCCATACTCTCTTCTAGTACCCAGAGCCCTGGGGACAAACTCGCTCCTTCTATGGGAACTCATGTAACTCAGTATGATCACTAGCACAGGTCTCTCTAGTCTGTAACAGATTATAGCACTTGAGACAAGAGAACACACTACCAAGAGCAAGTCAGGAACAGTCAGTTCCCTCCAGTCAGTTTCCAAAAATGAGCTAAAAAAACAAAAACAAAAAACCCCCCAGCTCTCAAGTTCTAGTAATAACGCCAGAAAGGACTTACAGTTAGTATTATCCACAATAAAAAGCATCTTTTCTCAAAGAAAATTTAATTGTTCTCTGACACAAGCTCCTTCAAAGTAATTTGGGGTCTACTAAGACATGTGTGCTGTGCAGATTCAAATGGCAACAGACCGGATCCTCAAACACTTGAGAACAGAACTACTACTACTACTACTACGGTCGTTCATACCTTTAGTCCCATACTCTAAGGCAGAGGCATGTGAATCTCTGTGAGTTCAAGGCCAGCCTAGTCTTCATAACAAGTTCCAAGACAGCCAGAGCTACATAATAGACACTGCCTTAAACAAACAAATACACACACAAGCAAGAAAAAAAGAGTCCATCAATCCTGCTTTGTAGTATATATCCAAAAGGACTGAAACAAAGAGGTATTTGAATGCCCATATTCACAAACATAGCAACACTGTTCACAAAAGCCAAGTATTAACTCAAAGTCCACTAATGAACTGTCTTTTGACAGAGCTACAGCACAAGTGGACTTGGAGAGCATTTTGCTAAGTGATAAACCAGGCACAAGCTAGTGCTGCAACTGCAGGATTGCCTACAGGGAGCCTCTACAGAAGTCAGTCAGAGACAGAATTGTTAGCCACCAGGGAGGAGAAAGTAAGATCTATTCTTACTAGATGAAAATGTTAAACAGATCTCTAGAACACTGAACACTTAAAAAAAAAAAGACTAATTTAATAAATTTTAAGATCTTTACCCATGATACAAACAATAAGATGTTCTACTTAAAAACTTATTAGTCCCAGGGCACCAGGAGAGTGACTCTCTCCTCAATGCTGACTTTAGAAACAAAGCAAATAGCAGCAATCTGAGAATTTTATCAAGATGGAACCAGTGTATTCTTTAGTTTCTGTTCAAATGGAAGAGAAGTTTAATGCTGTGTGACCTTAAACTCATTGGTAACCTTACTAATGCACTTCTCAGCATAAACCTGTTCAAGGGCTAACAATACCAAGTCATTCGGTAAGACACGACTCCATCCAAGGATAAAATGCAGAAGTGCTGGTGAGTGCAGAACTTCAGAGCAGTGACTCAGAGTAAGACAACTCTCCAGACTGCAGTCTCAAAAGCATGAAAGCTTCCTTTTGGAAGGAAGATCTTTACTAGAAGCTTGTAAGAAGTTCTTTTTAAACACTGTAAAAGTATCTTTTATTGCCTGTATTAATTGTCATTTCAGAGGTCTACTGCCTCCATCTGCTAACCTGAGCCTAGTCCTGGAAGCTTCTAGCCTCCACGCAATCTTATCTGGGTCTAGAATGTTTCAGCCTCAGACTTACAACTGTATAAGCTTCCTCTTTCTAGCTCTCTCGGAACTCTGGCTGGCTGGTCAACTCAAGTTGTTCTGTCTCACACTCCTCTCCAAGTTCACTGATTCAATCTGGCTTCTCTCAGCTTCTTCTGAACTGCTCTGGTTGGCCTCGAACTACAATCTGTTCCAATCTTCTGGCTCCTCTTCTCTGGCTCCTTCTGTCTCCATCTGTGTCCAGCTTGTCCTCTCTCTGCAACTTGTCTCTGAAGGACTGTCCCACCAAAACTGCCTCTTTTTTCTCCTCTATGCTACTCTCGGTTAAGTAACTTGTTTTCCTTCTCTTCTTGCCAGAGTTGGGCATATCCTATTCTGTCAAACCTTTCTCAGATTTGTCACTTTGTCTGCCACTCAATTAGACATCACTTTCAAATTAGATGCTTTCTTCTTTCTTCTACAAATTAACTTTACCTTCATTGTTTGGGACTAAAGGTGTGTGCTAAGAGTGAAGTTGCACCAACAACTAGAAACAGTTTTTTTTTTTTTTTTTAAACAAACAACATAATCCTGGGGTTCACAGTGTGATCATATGTTTTGCAACAAGACACATTTTTACTTTTTTTTTTTTTTTTTTTTTGAGCAGGCTCTCACACTGTAGCCCAGGCTGGCCTGGAATTTACTATGTGGTGCATGCTCTCTCAAACCATCACAACAACCTAAAAGTATTTTTACTTCTTGCAGATCAATCTTGGCATTTCTACTTCAGGAACATACAACTGTAAAGGCTGCCACAACCAAGGTATTTAATGTTTTAGTGAAGGTCATTCAGCAGCTATCTATCTCAATTTTTTTTTGGGGGGGGGGGGTTCTTTTTTTCGGAGCTGGGGACCGAACCCAGGGCCTTGCGCTTCCTAGGCAGCGCTCTACCACTGAGCTAAATCCCCAACCCCCCGATTTTTTTTTAAATTAGAAACTATTCCAGGTAATATCTTCATAGAAGTGTCTTAGTGTCTTTCCCCTACTTTTAGTGTCATGAACCATCATCACATGCACCCTAAAAGTATTTTTAATGTTTTAAAATTTTGGGCTGGGGATTTAGCTCAGTGGTAGAGCGCTTACCTAGGAAGCGCAAGGCCCTGGGTTCCGTCCCCAGCTCCGAAAAAAAGAACAAAAAAAAAAAAATTTTTTATTGGCAGTTACTTTCTCCCTGTGCCTTTTCAGAAACAAAATAATCTTAACAGGAGTATTTAATTAAAAGGTAAAGGGATTGGGGAAACCTGAGTTTAATCCCAGCACCTATATAAAAAGCCATGTCTTGTGAGGGAGAGAAAGAAGAATCCCGGGAGGTGGTCAGCCCGCTAGACTATGCTAAACCCCAGATATCACTCAAAAGAGCAAGGTGAACAGCAAACTGAGAAATTTGACCTCTGACCTCCACAAGCATACAAGCACATATGCACTACCCCACCCCTTTGTGTGTGTGTATGTGCACTTCTGGCTGACAGATGGAATTTAAAACATCAATGTTATCTTAGTCAGGGTTTGTATTCCTGCACAAAACCTCATAACCAAGAAGTAAGTTGGGGAGGAAAAGATTTAGTCAACTTACACTTCCACACTGCTAGCAGTTCAGTATCAAAGGAGTCAGGACAAAAACTCCTACAGGGCAGGAACATGGAGGCAGGAGATGATACAGAGGCCATGGAGGGGTGCTGCTTACTAGAATGCTTTCCCTAGCTTGATCAGCCTGCTTTCTTACAGAACCCAGTACCACCACAATGGGCCGGACCCTCCCACCCTTGATCAATTGAGAAAATGCCTTACAGCTGGATCTCATGGAGGCAGTTCCTCAAGGAAGGTTCCTTTCTCTGTGATAACTCCAGCTTGTGTCAAGTTGACACACAAATTCAGCCAGTACAAATGTTAAGTCACCAAGACCTCAGACCTAAGAGTTAAAATAAGAGGCCTGGGAAAGTGACACCAGCCTGTTTGAAGCAGAAGGATCAAAGTTCAAGGCCAGCCTTAGCTATATACTCAGGAGTCTGAGGCCATCCAGGTGTACACTGTGAGATCCTGACCAATAGATAATAATCAGGGTTGAGGGTGTGGCTTTGTAAAGAGTTAGTGGTGCTTTATATGTAATGCGCGATCTCCAAATCCACAAATAGACTGCATAAATAGCTGTATGTTCACTGTACTTGGGGGGTGGGGGGAAGATGGGGGAATAGTGTTATATGGCCAATTCCAGAGGGCAGCAAAAGGGAAGTTAAGGATTTTTGTGGGACAAGTAGAAGCAATTTAAGCTGAAGCTTCATCTACCCAAAGTTGAGGAAGATGAGTCCTTGTCACAGAAGATCTTTCATCTGACCCTACTGTCCCTAAAGTAACAGCATGAGGGTCTCCCAAAAGAAAGCCTGGGGGCTGCCTTCTAAGCCTCTAGGAGGCAAGATCCAGAGACAACACTGAGTATTGCCAAGAGGTACTTCTGCTTAAGAACTTAAGGTACAGTAAGAGACAACACTGAGTATTGCCAAGAGGTACTTCTGCTTAAGAACTTAAGGTACCAAGAATCAGGATCCCTATCTCTAGTCACCAGGGCATGGGTTGCCTAAGGACATGCCACAGAAGTTCCCAGTGACCAGAACTCAACACTCAGGCAAGAAGTGTCTGAGGTCTAGACTCCCAATAGCATCTACTTTGGAACAAAGTGCTGGGATGAGAAGTGGACGTCTGTCTGTACAACAATCTCACTTCATCTCCTACTTCACTACTTTTACGGAGTTATTTTTTTAATGGAAATTTTAATTTCTCATCATGAAAATTATCTCTGAAAATTATCTCTTATTCCTGTTCTCATAGAACAGTACTGACTGAGACCTGTATCTCCCTTGAGGTGTCATGGCCACCTCTCTTCAGGTCAGGACGCAGACCAATCTTGACATTTCTACTGCAGGCACACACAATTGTAAGGTGGGCCATACCCAAAGTAATTAATGTTTTAATGAAGGTCATTCAGCACCTACCTATTATCTTCGATTCTTTTTAAATTAGAAATTGCTCCAAGTAATATTTTCATACAGTGACTTAGTCTTTCCCCACATTTTTCTTTAGTTGAAATCCTTTAAGTAAAACTGTAATATCAACCAGTTTATATAAAATGAACCCACACCTCCAAACTAGAAAAGGTTCTACAAATTGAAACTTTTACCAGGTTACAAAACAGTCCACTCTACCACCACCACCTGAGTTGTGAACCATCTTCACATCATTCTCAGCTAAGCAGTTGGCCCATGGCCTTTGCTTCTAAACTTCCAATTTCTCTAGTACCTTCCTTAAAACATTGGGGATCTTCATTATGGCCCAAGGTGAGAGCAGGTGCACTGGGTACTATAGTTAGCATAAGGTCTTATAACAGGTAACTGAGTTGGGCAGTTTATGCATCTTCTCCATGTATCTCCAGCCCTTAGCATCCAAAGACCAACAGATACCTGACAACAGAATTAGTAGTCCTCACCTGTATAAAGAGAGAAAGTGACAACAACAGCATGCCTCTGACTGCTTTAGCTAGGAGAGGCATGTGTCACACACATTCCATTCAACTTTGCATGTTGTGAGAGAACTGAACTTGCTTCCTTTCTTGCTTCATTTACTTGGTTTTTCTTTTTTTTTTTCTTTTTTCTTTTCTTTTCTTTTTTTTTTTTTTTTTTTTGGTTCTTTTTTTCGGAGCTGGGGACCGAACCCAGGGCCTTGAGCTTCCTAGGCAAGCGCTCTACCACTGAGCTAAATCCCCAACCCCTACTTGGTTTTTCAAGACAGGGTTTCTATGTGACAGTCCGGGCTGTTCTGGAACTCACTTTGTAGATCAGGTTTGGCCAGAAATCTGACTGCCTCTGCCTCTAACCCTAACCCTGAGTGCTAGGATTAAAGGCATGTGCCACCACACCTGGCAAGAATTGTGTTTCCTCAGGAAGAATTTTTTATAGTTTATAGTTCGACAGCTAATGGACACAGTACTTCACATCTATCATCCTCCAGTGTCTTTTTTTAATGTTCTCAGTGCAAGTGTGATCCTACAACATTAAAGTGGGAACAGGACAGGATCTGTTTATAAGCTCCAGGCAGCCCTTCCCTGAGCTTCTCAGCCTTCCTGAATTAGACAGCTTGCTCAGATGGCTAAGCATCTCTTAATCAGAAGACATAGGACTAAAGCCTGGAGTAACATAGAAAATGCTGCCCCCAACTTGAAGAGTTGTGATTTTCAAGAGTGCTTCTCTTGCCCCTGCTTCCTGTGTGTGCAGTGGAAAGAGTTACACTGGGAGACAACACAGGGCTCGGACAGAGGACAGTTCTGTACCAGGGCTCACTCCCACACACTACTCAGAAGACTGTGCCGCTGAAACCCCCAAAGCACTATAGGGGGGCTGAAGAGATGGCACAGCAGTGAAAAACACTGGCTGCTCTTTCAGAGAACCCACATTTGCTTCCCAACAGGCACATGGCAACTTACAACCATCTGTAATTCCAGTTCCAGGGTCTCCAACACCCTTTTCTGACCCTTGCAAGCACCAAACACATGGTAGATACACATATATAAGAAGGAAACAGTAGTATGTGAATGCATTATATATGAAGCAACACACTACATGACTGTGGATCATACTAATCTTAATTTTAGTTCTGGTGTCTACGCAGAGCTAGTTTTATGTCAACTTGACAGAAGATAGAGTCACCTGAGAGGAGGACACCTAAATGGAGAAAATAACTCCCTAAGATTTGGCTGTAGGTTGGCCTGTAGGTCAATTTCTTAATTAGTGATTGGTGAAGAGTGGGAGGTCCAGGTCCAGCCCATGGGTGGTACCATTCCTGGGTTCTATAAGAAAGTAGGCTGAGCAAGCCATGGAGAGTAAACCAGTAAGCAGCACACAGCCTCTGCACCAGCTCCTGCCTCCAGGTTCCTGCCCTACTTGACTTTCTCCCTTGGCTTCACTCAATGGACTGTGCCTTGGGATACATAAGCCTTTCCTCCCCAAGTTGCTTTGCTTATGGCGTTTCATCACAGAATAAAAGACAGTAGTTTTTTCATTTGCTTATTTTTGAGACAAGGTCTTGTAACTTCAATTTTTTTCAAAGTCTATTTGTAACGATGGTTCTTCAATGGTTTAACCTCCCTTCTAGCCCACCACACACCAGAAGTAGTGGAAAAAGAAAGGATATGGGGGAAGTGGACCTGTTTAGACAGGGTTCTTTGGAGTGAATCCTATCTGCGTTGTCAGGAAATCAGTGGTTCAGTTCACAGGAATCAGCAGCTGTGCAGCTCGATCCACTCACAAACGCCTAACAGACACACCAGCAGTCCAGGATAGCAAACACAAAGCAGCAGCTATGGCACGACCTAGCAGAGACAGCCAGGTCTCAGCCTTGGCACAAGTCAGCAGGAGGGACCAAAGCCAATAGGAACACCAGGAAAAGTACTCAGCTATGCCTCTTTCAGTGAAGCAAAGATCAGAAAAGACTCAAGACCAACAAACATTGAGAAGCTAGCTCTATAAGCAAGCCTAGTTCAGCTTTCTCCACTGTCTGTGGTGTCCTATTTATATCCTTCCAAACATCACATGTCCTCCACAGGTCTTGTCTCAGCACATGTGTCCATCTCAGCTGACATCACTGACAATCAGCCTGAGTCCAAAGAAATGGTAATACCACCACCAGACATTTTTTAGTGCAGCCCTCTTCCTCTCTATGGAGTCCCAACAAATGGAGCACAACTATGCAATGTAAGGCAGACCAATACATGTGTGTTGTTAGCAAAGAATCCTTCATCACATGTCCTTTCACGTGTCTGCCTCAGAAGAACATCCTTTCCTCCGTGTCTACTTTAGTGAAACATTCCTTCGTGAGTCTGCCTTAGCCTCTCACCTATGTCCACTTCAGGAAAACACTCCTTCATGTGTTTGCCCCAGCAAAACACCATCCAACACAACTGACTGTCCAAAGAACCCTCAGGTTTCCACTTCAGGGTTTCACTATATCCTTGCCTGGCCTGCAATTTACTATGAAACAGCCTAGCCTCAAACTCTTTAAGAGATCAGCTGTCTTCTGCCTCCTGGATGCTGGGATTATAGATATGTGTGACCTCAGCTCAATGGTGGCTTCCTTTTACAGAGTTAAAATAGTTCTGGAATTAGAAAACTTGAAGCCCAACTGTGGGGAGAGGGGTTGTTCCTGTTCACTTTCAGCGGCTTACGTGACATTCGTTCACTTATAATTAGTGCTCTACTATTCCAGTAGGCGAGAACTAGAAACTGCCAAGTGTTAAAGAAAAATAAGAGAAACACATTGAAAAGACTCTACTTATAAACAGTAATCATAAAATTGAAAAGCACAATTATTTTACTCACGCACACAATTTCTGGTTCCAGTTTCAAAATTTTTTATTTTATGAAAACTCATGTTAAGGAGCTAAAGAGATGGCTTAGTAGTTAGAGGACTGGCTGCTCTTCCCAAGGAGCCTGGGTTAATATCTAGCATACATATGGCTCATAACCGCCTACAATTCCAGTTCCAGGGGATTTAACACCCTCTTCTGGCCTCTTGCACACCAGGCAAGCATTAAGTACACAGACATACACATGCAGGCAAAACACCTTTTTTGTTTGTTCTTTTGAGACAGGGTTTCTCTGTACAGAGTTCTGGCTGTCCTAGAACTCATTCTGTAGGCCAGGCTGGCCTTGAACTCACAGAGATCCATCTGCCTCTGCCTTCTGAGTGCTGGGATTAAAGGCGTGTGCTACCCGGCCACTTTTTAGTTTTAAAGATTGAAAAACAAAACAAAACATAGACACTGAAATAAGCAGGAAGAAGTATAATTTATTATAAATAAAATTTTCTTTTTTCAGACTGTTTTGTTATGAAGCCCTATTTGGCCTTGAACTCAAAATCCTACCTCAGCTTCCTGTGTGCTAAGATCAGACCACCAGGGTTATAGATATGTGCCACCATACCCAGCTATTAATGTTTTGTGAGCGCTGGACATTTTAAATTCATTTAAGAGTCCCATACACTGAAATGAAGCCCATGATCTAGTTTTTCAATAATTTTACAATCAGCAAGAAAAGCATGAAAGAAAGTGCCTCGCAATAAATACACCTCATTCTTCCACAGAGGTAGCAGGGGCTGAAGATGTGAAGGAGAAACATGAGAATTTACTGAAGAATACAGTCTGGCCACACTTGTCGCCTAACACAGCCAGCACACAGAACTCCTGTAAAGACCCGCACATCTGCACCAGCAAAGGGGCAAAATCTCCTTCCTTCTCAGTTAAGGCCCTCTCTCTAGACTAAGGGCTACTATGGGGACCCAGGAGATGACCATCATTCCCTTACCTTGTTTCTCCTTTTCTTTGAGCGGATCGGTGTTATAGACTCGGAATCCATTCTCCATTCCACATGCAAAACACCCTAAAGCAAGAAATATGAAACAAACATGTTAATCCCCCACTGCTACCAACAAAAGGAGTCCAGGAAAGCTTCCGTCACATGTTCAAACCATGCAGTGTGCTGCATACTAAGTCAAAGCTAGTTCAGAATATCATTCCCTGGGATGTACTCTGGACGGTCATTTAACATGCAGCTTCACAACTGAAGGATCCTGTTCTGACATTCCCATGCTCCAGGTTCTGCTTAAACACTGGGCATAGATAGCACCTACTTCTCACTAAGGACAGACTCTCACCAGAACCCCCTTTCAGTCAAACACAGTGCTTGAGAAGTGTGTCAAGTATAATGAATGGGTCCTGAAGAGGCAGTGACAAAGTTCATGTGTAGAGGTTCACAATAAATACACAGTCCTGGTTACTGTGGACACAACGTTAGGTAGGGACATGTGTCATGGGGACTCTAAACTGGGGAAGGAGACAAAGGCTGCTCTTTTCCACCTCCACCGTCATCTCTTAGAAGGCAGTCATGTAGTCTCTCATGACTGCATTCTGGGGTTTAAAGGATAGAAAAGCCATCTGAGGTGCTATTGCTCTGCTCCACCCCTTCACCTCCACAGCCATTTTATATCCTCACTCTTCCAAATGGGAAAAACACATCCAATTCACCCCATGAATTGCTCAGATTCCTCAAACTTCTGTCCTAGTCACGAGCAGTAACTGACTTAGTGACTGGGAAGTGACTGTTCCTAGTCACATATTCAGACTGTCAAGGTCCAAAGAAAAAGCATTGCTAGGAACTGGAAAATCATGCAGCTTTCAAGATAATATGGTGGTGCTTATAATCATAGGACAGAAACCTACTTCTGTTCGTATTTGGCTAAGACAAGAAAAACCAAATTCTGCATTCTTTGTTTTGCTTCAAGTCAATGTTTACAAGGCTCGGCTTCTCCCGGCAGTTGTACATCAGCTTTTAAGGAACACAAAGGCCCTCTGAGGTGCTCTACCTCATCTCTTGACCTCTACAGACAGGTTTTGTATTCTCAGTCACTTTCCAAGTCACTTATAAAACAACAGATAGAGATCCAAAGACTATAACATTTGTGAACTGAAGACTAATTTTTAAATCAACTCTTGTGCTCTAAAATGTAGTTTATCTGGCCCAGAATCTTAAACTCTTAAGTACTATGTTATCAAATTGTACTAGCTTATAATATCCTCTTTATGTTAATGGATCATGTAACCCACAAAGACAAAAAGGAAAATAGAAGAAAGGAGGAGAAAGTGAGAACAGAAGAAAATGTGGACATCTAGATGAGAACTCCTCACCGGAAGGCAACAGGAAGGAATACAACAAGTACCTCAGAAGCTAAACACACGTTCACCCAAACACATGCTCTATCAAGTGCAGCACTGACACCGCTATACCCATGGAGGGTGAGCCCACAAGTACCAACACCAATGGTAAAACAGCTAACTGCACCATATTCTGACAAAGAAACATCATGCACTGATAAGAACGATTTACCAACAAACTAATCAATTCAAAAAAAAAAAAAAAAAAAAAACCATACCAAACCAAAAACCCTCACTGAAAATACAAAAACAAAACCCAAAAATAGACTGGAGAGATACCTCAGAGGTAAAGTAATTTCAACAATTTAAAATTATAGGCAAATAATTTTTTAATGTGTCTGTGTGCTTGTCAATATGTGCGTCATGTGCATGCACTGCCTGGAGAAGCTGAAGAGGGCATCAGATCTCCTGGAAATGGAGTTAAAGAGGGTTGTGAACTACCTGATGTAGGTGCTGGGAACCAAAACCCCCATTCTCTCAAAGACCAGCAAGTGCTTTCAACAACTAAGTCATCTCTCCAATCCTTGCAAACGTATTTCACAGTGATTTCTGGGGCTAGAGAGGTATCAATAGTAAGAATGCTTCTGTGCAGGTATGAGAAACTAAGCTCATAGTCCCAGAACCTACATAAAAGCCAATACAGTCCCATGTACCTAAAATCCTATCATTGAGGGGCAGAGATAAGTGAGTCCCAGAAGTCTCAGAAGCTCCCTAGCCAGCTAGAATTGAAAGGGTAAGTTTCAGGTACCGTGAAAGACCCTGTTTCTAGAGATTAAATGGTACTGTCCACCTTTGGTCTGCACCTGAGTGTGCCTGCATGTGTACCTACACACATTATCATATATAAGGACACGCATGCATGCATACACACACACACACACACATACACACACACCACACACACACAGTAATTTCTAAACTCAATTTTGTAACAGGTGTTTAAAACACCAACAGAAGCCAATCAGTGGTGGCATAAGCCTTTAATCCTAGTACTTGGAAGGCAGAGGCAGGAAGATCTTTGTGAGTTTGAGGCGACGATGCTGGTCTACAGATTGAGTTCTAGGACAGCCAGAGCTACAGAGAAACTCTGTCTCAAAACAAAAACATCAAATCTAAAAATCAATATACACAAAACCAAATTGTGACTGACTCAACTGTTTTGATGATCATTCATACTATAAGGCTTAACTATAGCCAGAAATGTTAATGCAAAGTCTTTGTCTTTTTGAACTGGGTCTTGTTTAGTCCATGATGACATTGAAACTCCTGATCCTCATGTCTCCACTTCCCCACCATTCCTAGTTAAGGGAAATACTAGAGCCCAAACCTATGACCTCATGAAAGCCAGGCATGCACATTCCTGTGAATGTCTGAGTAAGGCTGGCCCCATCAGCTTGTATGTTTGAATATCTGTTGCTTAGTTGGTGAAACTAGGAAAGATTTAGAGATAAGACCTTGTTAGAAAAGGTGTGTCACTCAGAGCATGCTCTGAGGCTCCAAAAGTTCACACGATTCTGTTTCTTGCTGGTGAACAGATGTAAGCCACTGCTCCAGTGACATGCTTGCTTCCTCACTGCCATTATGGCCATGGACTCTAACCCTCTGAAACTCTAAGTTCACAATAAACTCTTGTATAAGTTGACTTGGTCATGGTGTCTCATCACAACAGAAAAGTAACTAAGACAATTTGCTGGCTCGAGAGCTATTTTCTTTCTTTCTGTCTGTCTGTGCTCCCCTCCCTTTGGTTTTTGGAAAACAGGGTTTCTCTGTGTAGCCCTGACTATCTTGGAACTTATTCTGTAGACAAGGCTAGCTTCAAACTCAAAAGAGATCTGCCTGTTTTTGCCTCCCCACATGCAAGGATTAAAGGCATGCACCACCACATCTGGCTAAAAGCTCATCTCTTATGAAATTGTGTGGGGCTGGGGATTTAGCTCAGTGGTAGAGCGCTTACCTAGGAAGCGCAAGGCCCTGGGTTCGGTCCCCAGCTCCGAAAAAAAGAACCAAAAAAAAAAAAGAAAAAGAAAAAGAAAAAGAAATTGTGTAACAATTCTGTAAAAAGTTTGACTATCAAAATTTATTCAGGGTTGGGGATTTAGCTCAGTGGTAGAGCACTTGCCTAGCAAGCGCAAGGCCCTGGGTTCGGTCCCCAGCTCCGAAAAAAAAGAAAAAAAAATTTATTCAAAGAGTTACTGATACTGATCTTCTCCTGCTCCTGAAAATTCAGAATGTTCAGTTAGATGATGCCCCTGGGCATCTCACCCCTCGAATGCTAAATATAATTGTTCCTTTACAGTCCCCACAATGGGACCAAACCTAACACTGCACTCACCAAGCCAAAAATCCCATACTGCTCAAGGCCACTGTTCTTGAATCTAACTGCTCTCTTCCAAGAACTGTCTGTGCCTTTACAGGACAATAATACTTTTGCCTGTCTCCAATCTAAAGGAAGGCTCTCCACACTTGTCACAGGATATGTACATTCTCTACCTCTTACCTTGGTTTACCTTGGAAATGTTATAGCTGTCCTACAAGTTTTAATTATATTGAATGCATCCCTCAAGCCTCAAATGCCTAGCACATGAACTCCAAGTAAATATATACGGATGAGATACACAATAGCACTATCACTTAAAATTATTTTTTGTATGCCCCAGCACCTCAAAATAAAATATTTAAAACTATCCTGAGAGGGATGGCATGAGGATGGTTTGGTAGTACAGAAGCAGGAGAATAAGCAAAGTTTAAGGCCAACCCCAACTCAAAAATCAAAACAGCTTGGTGGTGAACATTTTTAAGGAGGTATAGGAAATTCCAGGCCAGCCAGAGATACACAATGCCAGTTGTCTCAAGAATGAAAATAAACATAAAAAAAAAAATCTTCTCAGCCAGGGGCAATGGAATCAGCAAGTAAACCCACCTGCTTCAAAGGCTGTGGCAGAGAGATCCCTGGAGCACAGCTCAAGATAAGCCTGAACAAGAGCAAGATCCAGTCCCAACAAGAACAAAATTCAAGTTAAGTTCACTTTCAGAGACAATTAGTCTTACACTTGCTTAAGTCTCTCAAAATCTTATATATGAAAGCTAAGATGTTAAAACTCTTAGAAGCCCAGAGTATCAGCCTTTACACTTTTTCCTCCGCTTGGGAAGATTTAGAAAAGGGAAGTTAGCCGGGCATAGTGGCACACTCCTCTAATCTCAACACTCAGAGTCAACAAGAGTGAATTGCAGGACAGTTAGGGTTACGCAGAAAAACGGCTCGGAAAAAGCAATAAAATAAAATAGAAGGGGGGGGGGGGAATTGGACATCTGAGGCGGGGGTGGGGTGGGGGAAGGTACAATCCCCACCATGAGGGGTTCCCGCTCACATCTTGGAGCACAGAACTCAGCAAGAATACCTTCTCCAAGACCCAAAACTCAAGAGGCAAGAGGCAGTTCCCGAAAACGCAAATCATATAAGTCCTTTCATTCTACCGAACAGAAGAAAATACTAGAGGGAGGCGGGGAGTGGGTGGCGAGGTGTACTGCTAGGACACGCAACAAGATGAAGAACCTACACTTTACGAAGATGACGGCCCACAAGAATCATGACAAACTGCCACCCCACGATGGGCAGGACCGGCTACGCCACCCGCTGGCAACGTAATCGCTAGAGACCCTGACGCTCGGCAGTAAGCCGGCGGGTTCTAGGTACCCGGTAAAAAAGTGACACTGCCCGCCGACCCCGGTGGCCGTAGCGCGCGGAGGGGTGGGGCGGGTGGTACTCCCCATTTTGGATGCCCGGGCTAGAAAGGAAGGTCTCCCCCAGGGTGGTTAGGAGATTTCCTGAAAGAGCCGCCAGAGTGAGTCTGAGATCTCTGGGCGTGACCGAGTCTCCGGTTAGGGCTCAGGGGACACTCGCGACAGCTCCGGGGCCCTGTGGTCGCGGCAGCGTCTGGTCCGGTTTCCCGGAAGGGCTGCGGTTTTGCCACAGAGCTGGGCCCGGGGTCTCACCATGGTCCTGGTTGAAGCCGGCGTACAGCAGCCCGTTGCCGTGGGGGTTACAGGGCAGGAGGTTCATGGCGCCGTCGTAGGGGTCCGTCGCTCCTCAGCACCGCATACCGCTCAAAACCAGACGATCTATCCGGTCGCGCGGCGCTAGGGCCGCCGCGGCCGGAAGCGAGGGTCCTAGGGGCTTGCGTAGTGCGTGTGTCGTCAGTGCTGCGTCGTCAGTGCTGCGTCGTCAGTGCGCGCGGACCCGTGGATGCGCGTGAGCGTAACTAGCAAGCGCCGAGCGCCAGGCACGTCCAACCCTGGGTAGTAGGCGGCGAGAACGTGCCGAGCATTAGGGGCGGGGCATGACGGAGAAGAGAGGAAGCTGCAGAGGGAGGTGAGTGCCCAGGCACTCACACAAGCAGGGAAGGTCTGACAGGACCAAGGACAGGGAAGAGAAGAGATCTCGCCAACACTGCTGCCCACAACAAACAATCTTCCGGAACCCTCGCCACGTTCCCACGATTCACATCTTGTTCGACTAGAAGCAGCCTCCTTGTAATGGTATCTGCATTTTCCAAGGGACACAGTTTCCCCAAGAGACAAACACAAGACAGTCTATCCCCTATGTCTTCCCGAGCTTTCCCAACCATCTGACACGTTTTCCCACAGACGCAAATTCCCCAAGAGACATCACCCTCTTTTTTAAGACAACAGTTTAATAGGACACAACCTCCCCGCCCCGAGACTGTTGTTTGGGGTGCCCTGGTCACAGAGGTCCAGACTCCAGTTTGACCAGAGTCAAACTGAATGACTGAGGAAGCTAGTGCTTCCCTCTCTACTACCATTCATTCTCCGGTTCCCCTCTCTCCTCACTGGCTTCTCCCCTTACCTCTTTACCATCCTTTCTCCCAACTGAAGACATGTAGCATCTTAGAAGTATTCAAGAAGCTGAAACAGAAGGACCTATCTGGCCTGGCTTAGTCCCACACAGGCCACGATCCATCCCAACGACATTGAAAAGGGGAGGGAAAACCACTTCAGGGACTGTCCTTAGTTATAAACCTAAGAAAAGGCAGCTAAAGCTTGAATGTTCAAGCCCTAGATGTTCTCACCATCTGTGAGAACATTTGCATAACATGGTAGCTGTAAAGGTCCTGGCAGGATGTCTTCATAGTTGGCTTCTGTCAAGGAGGCCTTGTTCCTTCAGGTTTCATTGGCTTACACACTCACCTGCTTCTCTGTGGATTCACCTCATCGCCACAGAGCTGGATAACCCCAGCTTCCGGCCTTCAGTGGCCCAGATGGCTACACTCCATCTTCTCTAAGGACATTGTTACTATGTATCTTGAACCTCAGAAATTTTTTTCTTTTAATGTATGTCTTTTTTTTAATTTGAACTTTAGATTTATTTATTTGTTACTTATATGAGTACACTGTAGCTGTCTTCTGACACACAAGAAGAGGACATTAGATCCCATTACAGATAGTTGTGAGCCACCATGTGGTTGCTGGGAATTGAATTCAGGACCTTTGGAAGAACAGACAGTGCTCTTAACCGCTGAGCCATCTCTCCAGTCCCAGAAATTGTTAAAATGTTTTAAATCACTAGTAAAAAAAAAAACTTAGAATATCTGAGCTTTACCTTATTTCAGTTTTTGTGTTGTTTAATTCCTCATATTGTCTAGTTTCCTAAGCAGCAGGACCAGAAAAAAGACCTGTACTTGAGCCTTTGTAATGCCACCAACGTGGTGGGGTTTTTTTTGGTTTGTTTGGTTTTTGGGTTTTTGTTTTGTTTTTGTTTTTTGTTTTGTTTTGTTTTGTTTTGTTTTTTGGAAAGAGTGACAAGGACTTCATCTCTAGAGAAGTGCCTGTCCACAGTTCTAACAAACCTCTGACACTTACCAGGAGAACATGAGAGAGTGTTGTCTTTTAGTACTTCCACTTTATCTTGTTGAGACAAGGTCTTACTCTCTAACTCTGGAACTCTCTCTCGGTGTAGTTCCAAGTTGGTCAACATATTCCAGCAATATTGTTTCAGCCTCTGAAGAACTGGGATGATAGACATTAGTCATGACACCCAGCATGACTGCTTTCTTTCTCTTGCATTTCCTCTCTGGGAAGAAATCCTTTCCAAAGGTGACACAGGACAAAGCTTAGCTTTGTGGTAAACATCATGAAGCAGACAAGGAGACAAGTGGAGAAAAGAAAAGCTGTGATGTACCTGGATCTAGAAAGAGATACCATGACTCTGTCCAGAGAGGAGCAAGTATCCACTTTATTGAGAAATATTTCCTTAAATAACTGTTTTTACTTCTCTGTTACTGAAATACCTTTCTCCTTGCTAATCCGTTGAAACAATGCTGGTTGTGTTCAACATAATTGGAGATATCTTTGGCATTTTCTTCCCATAGTTTCACAACTTGTAGGATACTTTGTACAAAATATGTAGTTTACAGAAAAATATGAATATAGATTACTTATTAATCTCAAAATGTAGTAAACAGCATAGCAAAAACTTTATCAAATCCATGTCCTACCCAAATAGGACAGACCTGTTGTACACAATCTGTGCAGTGGCAGCATTTTTTTAATAAGTTGGGGCTTTTACATTAAAATGTTTACAAAAGGCCCCCCTTGTAGTATCAGTAATGCTAGACTATCTGATTATCATTGCTTCTGAAATTTCCTTGAACATCTATTCACTACACACATTTTATCAGCCATATAAAAGCGGAAAAAAGTTGCACAACAATCATGATTAAAAAGTAACATCCATAATTTCATATTATCAGGAGTAGAGCAGAATACTAATTTTTCCCTTTGCACACACAAGTCTAGAACAAGAGCTTCATGCACATCCACACAAAAGTGTCAATCACAGCGCACTGGGCATTCATACCACATTGGTGGCATAGGCATTCCAAAGGAAGCAGCGTTGTTGCTGTTAAAAGATAGAGACTGTGTTTCTTGAGTTTGGAAAAGTCTGTCTCCAGACTCTCCCAGAGAGCCAGTCCACTTTTAAAATTTTGAGGCAGAGTCTCAAAATTGCCCAGGCTGGGCTAGAACTCACTCTGTAGCTCAGATGGGTCTTGAGCTTGTGATCCTCCTGCCTCAGCCTCTTGAGTAGCTGGGATTACAGGCCGCTGCCACCAATTCCAGTCTCTAAGAAATTTTGCAGCTGTTCCTGGCACAGTTTCTGGGTGGACTCTGGGGTGGGCGGATGGTCCTGACTTTTCGGAAGCTGTTCCTCTTATGGCTGGAGTTGGCAGTGAGGGAGTAGGAGCGGCCATGCATCATCCTGGTATTCAGGCCGTTGGCCATAGAGAAGGACTTAAGGTGGCTTCTTAAGGCAACAGGGAGAGGGAGCTTGTCTACCAGGTGCACAGGTGTGCAGGATACCACAGCACGGCAGCAGAGGTCTTGCAAACTCAGTACTTGGAAAAGAAAAGAGAACTGCTTACTTTATGTTTCCTATGATTAGGGATGGCTACAAGGGGGAAGAAGCCTCACATCTGATTGCCTCCCTCTAGGAACTAGGAACCTCAAACAGGAAAAATCTTATCATGAGCTTTCTTCCAAATCTGTAAAAGTTATTCCTTTCAAATATATTTGATTGTTGAAGTGAACATTTATTTAGTGCACACACACGTGTTATAACTATACATATGGAGATTAAAAGCCCTCCATGAAGGTTTCAGAGATCAAACTCAGGTTGAGACATTGACAGCAAGTACCCTTACCCACTGACCCATCTCATAACCCTTACATACATTTGATTTCTGAGAATGGCCACAGAAGCCTTGAGATAGGCCCTAGGAGGCAGACAATTATGCAGGATATAGAGCCACCTCACATCTGATGGGGCTAAAGGAAACTTATACTGGCCCTCCTATCATACCTTTGCTTGGCCTCCAGAGACGGTCCATCCCATGCCGCAGCAGCACTATCCTTGCCAGCTCCGTGAAGGACTCTGTAATGTTGAAGTTGCACAGAGGGCTAACTTCAAAGAAGGTGACACCCAGGCGCTCAGCGTAGGCCTGGGCCTGCTCGGTGGGTACCTGCCGCTTGAATGCCAGGTGTAGCCGGTTTCCCACCAAGATTTTAGGAACCCCAGGGGCATGCTAGAGCATGAGAAAAGCAAGGAAAATGGGTTGAGTGGTATGGCCCTGCAAATTCATGCCCACCCAGAACCTCCGAATGGTACTTTATTTCATAATATGGTCTAGTAACGTAAGATGAACTGACTTACTGAATTGGAGGGGGAGTTATTCTAAAGACTGGTGTCTTCATAAGGCGAGGAGAGGACACAGAGGGGGCACAGGGAAATGTCGCATGACAACGATGGCAATAGAATGAAGTGACTGTCAAAGATAGCTACCACTATCTTTGGGTCATCTACCACTATCGCTGGGACAGGCAGGAAGAGCACAGCCCTGAAATCAACTTCTGTCCTTGAACTTGAAGAAAATCAATGTTGTTTTAAAACACTCGACCTGTGGCCCTTTATTAGGAAAGGCACAAGACTCTAATCATCGCGCCTGATGCTCCCCACTAGGTCTCCAGGAATAGCTGGGCAAGCAGTCGTCCCATCCCTGCCCACCCAACATCCCACCAAATGGGGGAGGGGCAAGCAGAAGAACCCACACGCCTGAGCAGAGGCACAGCAGAGCCCAGTTTCCTGAGCCTTGAAGGTCCTGTGGTCATGCTGCTGGGTCCACCCATGAGGAAAAGCATCCTCTCTACTGTTGAACCACTGGCCAACAGCCACGTGGCTCAATCCCTGGTCAATATCATGTATCGTACCTCATCAATCTCCTTAATCCACCGATTAATGCCATCAAAGGACCATCGGTTGGCAATGTCATAGACCAGGATCACACCCTGGGGGAGAAGTCACAAAGGTCAGCACATGAAAGCAAGCTTGATCCAGAGACTTGGCGAGACATAACTAACCAATCGTTATTTTTAAAAATCAAAGCCAACATCTCATTGTATAGATGAGGCCGGCCTGGAGCCCAGTTAGATCCATCTGCCTTTCTCTCTCTCAAGTGCTGGGATTAAAGTCTTGCACCACTGTGTCTGGTCCCTAACTAATCATTTTACTTATCTCCACAAAAGCATGAAATGTTGACTTATCTGTTCTCTGTGGGAGCTACATTATTATTTCCAATGATGTTTCATGCACTCGCTGATAGATTCTCAACTATCAGATTGAGCTGGAGGCTGGCACTCATCCACAAGCTGCTCCGGGGCATAGGATGTGGGGACATTGCCACCTAATGCAGAGTGAGTCCCCCTCTCCATAGAGTGGACACATGGACATGCGTACACATATTCAAGAAGCTCAAGTACACATATGCACATGCACGTACACACACATGCAGGCACTCACGGGAATGCATGCCCACACACAGCATCCAGGATGCTGAGAGAACGTAAGCCACCAGGTTACAGTGTGTGATTACACCCACGACAGTTTATATACACGCTTAACTGCCTCACCCTCCAGCTAGCCATAAGGGAGATTGCTAAGTAAAAACTTATAAACTTATTCTTCAAAATCAACTTGCTCCCAGGTGTGGGATGCTGTTTACCTGTGCACCTCTGGAGTACGAGCGGAATATGGTACAAAATCTCCCTTGCCCGGAGGTGTCCCTGAAAAAGATGTTGGAGACTGTTAAGCGGGAATTGGTGTTTCTTCCCAATAACTACCTTCTCACTTTGGAGCCATGGCCTCATTTTACAGCCTTAGAGTTGGTGGCCCTCACCTCCCAGTCCATGACAAAGCCACAAAGCCATCCTGAATCTTCTGGTGTGATCCACATATCCTTCTGGGCTCGTTGTTGTTGTTTTGTGTGTGTGTGTGTGGTGTGTGTGTGGTGTGTGTGTGGTATGTATGTATGTGTGTGTGGTGTGTGTGTGGTGTGTGTGTGTGGTATGTGTGTATGTGTGTGTGGTGTGTGTGTGTAGTGTGTGTGTGGCGTGTGTGTGTGTGTGGTGTGTGTGGCATGTGTGTGTGTGGTGTGTGTGTGTGTGGTGTGTGTGGTGTGTGTGTGGTGTGTGGTGTGTGTGTGTGTGTGGTGTATGTGTGGTGTGTGTGTGTGTGTGTGGTGTGTGTGTGGTGTGTGTGATGTGTGTATGTGTGTGTGTGTGATGTGTGTATGTGTGTGTATGTGGTGTGTGTGTGTGTGTGGTGTGTGTGTGATGTGTGTATGTGTGTGTATGTGGTGTGTGTGTGTGTGGTGTGTGTGTGGTGTGTATGTGTGTGTGTGTGTGTGTGGTCATGTGTACATGTGTGCATGCAAGTGTACATGTGCTACCATGCCTAGCTTTTTTTTTTTTATGTTTTGGGTTTTTTGTTTTGTTTTGTCATTTTTGAGACAGGGTCTCTCTGTATAACCCTGAATGTCCTGGAACTCGTTCTGTAGACCAGGCTGGCTTCGAACTCAGAAATCTACCTGCCCCTGCCTCCAAAGTGCTGGGAATAAAGGCATGCACTATCACACCTGACTCCCAAGCCTAGCTTTAATATTTACTTACAAAAGTCTTTGTTTTTATTTATGTGCGTCTGTGTGTCTATGTGAGTTTTCAGGCACTGCGTGTATGCTACAGAGGCCAAAAGAGGGTGTCAGGTTCTCTGGAACTGAGTTACTGGTAACCTTGAACCTTGTGTGGTGCTGGAGACCAAACCCAGGTTCTCTGGAAGAGCACCAAGTGCTCTTAATACTAACCTATCTCTCCGAGCCCTAATATTTAAAAGTCAAACTAGAGCCAGGCAATGGTGGCACACGCCTTTAATCCCAGCGCTCAAAAGGCAGAAGCAGGATGATCTCTGCGTTTGAGGTCAGCCTGGTCTACAGGGTGAGTTCCAGGACAGCCAGGGCTACACAGAGAAACCCTGTCTTAAAACAAAAACAAACAGACAAAAAACAGAATATTTTTCCAATGATAGGGAAGATCCTTCCTTGTCATCCAGTTGCATCATAAACAGATCCTCCAGATATGCCCCTAAGTTGATCAACACAAGGAACTGGCAGGACTTCTGCTCTGCAGATGATGACACACAGGAGTATGGTACTCAGAAGGCTAGATCAGCATGCCAAGAAACTCCCAGGGAAAAGGAAGGTTCCCAGGGTGGGTTCCCGGCATTGCACGATGATGGTGGTAACTCTCTGGAGGGTAGATTGATATACAATCTGCCCATACTGTTAACACACACACTTCGGCATTACTCTTGGGAATGAAGAGTTTTCCCCACCATGTATACCAGGCATGTCTTCACAATGCCCATGGAATGGATATTTGTTTGTCGTAAATCATCTCTGCTTGGTAACTAACTCAACCCATGAGAGGAGTGCTGCAACTCAGGAAGGGCAGCCTGAGCCGGAGGCACTGACTTTTGTCACAGACACGGGAAGGACCATCCCACCGTTCTGAGAAGTGAAGTAATCAAAGATTTCAAAACCACAGGAAGCCATTAGAAAGTCTGTGGCAAGACAGTACCATGGAGTTGTATCTGCTGACCTTGCATGATGCTGTTAATCACATAGGCCCATGAGAGCCCTGCACATAGCCACAGCGCCCTCCACAGACATGGGAGGATGCTGGCGGAAGCCTGGCCTTGGATGTTAGGAAACTCAAGTGGAAGTGTTGACTGCACAGGGGTCAGTGTGGATACAGCAACTGATACCACCTGAGAGAGGCCTCACATCATACAGGGATTGCGTTTTGGTTTTGTTTGAAATTTTATTTATTTTTATTTTATGTATATGGATTTCTGCCTGCAATTGTGTCTGTGTACCACATGTGTGCAGTGCTCACTGAGGCCAGAAGAGGGCATCAGATCCTCTGGAACTAACGGTTGTGAGCCACCATGTAGGTTCTGGGAATCAAACCCAGACCTACTGGAAGAGAAGTCAGTATTCCTAACCACTGGGCTACCTCTCCAGTTCCTGGGATTGTTTTTGAGCATTTGAGAGTTTCTGAGGCCTCTGGAACAGTAAAATGGGCCTGGCTTCCTTAAAAAAAAAAAAGTCATCAGGAGCTGGAGACCCAGGAGAGACCAATTCCACAATGAAGTTAGGCCATGCACACAGCTACAGACTCAGCATCTTTGGGCAGAGCCAGCAGAGCTAGAGTCACAACCTCAGAGGTATCTCCCCACAGGTCAAGGGGGCTCCGGAGGGAGAATGAGCGCCTAATTCCCAGGCTTAGGGCAGGCGTAGAAGCCAGAGCAGAGGGAGTGGTAGCCTAGGTGGTCAACAAACCCTCTGCCCTTGGCACTAGGGCACTCTGAGCTCCACGTGGTACAGTGAGAACTAGAGGTGGGAGAACTGGGCTGTCCTGGTCACTCTACCTCTACCAACACCAGGTGAAGTGAAACAGGAAGCAGGACAATGAGGTGTCGTCTATCAACAAAGGCTCTTTCTTGGACACAGCTCAGCCCTGGGTACACATCCCCTTGAACAATGGGGTAATGGGCTTCAGTGGACCCAGACAACTGTGTCAACACCTTTTGAGGAAAGCCACCCGCTCAAGCTGGCGCCAAGGGGCATGGCTCCAGGGCCATGGCAGGACATCCTGACTAGAATAGCCCCCGCCCAACTCACCAAAGCTGCAGTTTCACCCTTCGGCCATCTAGCAGGATGGTGGTCGTCTTGTGATCAATTCCTGCAAAAGGGTTGAGGACACTTTAGGTTTTGGGCTGGATGTATCACCCATAACAGAACTGTGAAGCACGTGAAACTCTTGCGCTGATAGAGAAACAGGTTTCCCACTGCTTTGCTCCAAGTTGACAAGCAGTCATGTGAGACCCTGAATATGTATCTCTGAAGATTCCCTTGGACGCCAGACTCACCCACCAGGGGATAACCACTCAGATTCAAGCACTGTGGCATCCACGTTGGCTGCATCAGCTCAGTGTGTCCCAACTGGTTATGCTGGGCCTTCCTTATCCCCTACTGCTGTCTCGAAGATGGGCTCTGACCTAGTGGGCCTGCGCTCATCCCACAATGCTGACTTGGACTTCCATTCTCAAGAACTACACTAAGTCTTCACAGAGCTGTGTATGGCCTGGTGGCTGATGGATTTGCTGTAGTGCTGTAGCCATTTGGGCTTCGTATTCTTTATCTGTCCCTCCTCACCTCTGCCCTCTGTTCTAACCACCCCACACCACACACAAAAGCTCATCTCAGCTATGTCGGAGGGAACAAAGTTAAAATAGCAGCTCTGGCGGCAGCAGTGTGTCTCATGTAGTCCAGGCTAGCTTCATATATTCCTTAGCTTGCCTTGAACTCCTGATCTTCTTGCTTCCCAAGTGTTGAAATTATAGACGTGTCCCACCATAGCCACAAAATTGTTTTGGTTTTTTTGTTCGCTTGCTTTTTGAGTCTTAGTGTGTTGCCCAGGCTAACTTCGAATTTACAGCAACTCCTACCTCTGCTTTCTGTGACTCTAAGCATGTGTCTAACCACATTTTAACTTTTATTAATCATCACTTTACTATATTTCTCCAAATTTCTAGTAACATTCTTGTGTTCTTGATTTCTGAGTTTGCAGACTTAACTGACTTCCCACTGTGAGAAGTAAAAATGTAATCTTCTCCACGCCTCTAGCTATAATTCTGTCTCTTCTCATGCATTTGCACAATGACAAACATGTCCCCTAGAACAGTTAGGCTGTTAGGCTAGCGCTAGACCAGTGAAGCAGTCCACACTCTACTGTGCTATTCTTCATGCACGAGCTTTTGAGTTTTTGCTTATTTTTTTATTTTCATTTATGTATGTGTCTGTATGAATGTCTCCTCACCCACAAAGACCAGAAAAGAGGTGGAAGGTTGAGAACAGCCTAATGTGGATGTAGGAACCGAACATGGATTCCTTAGAAGTCTTCTGAAAGAGCACCACGTATTCTTAACTGTGTCATCTCTTCGGCCTGAAACCTTTGCTTGACCTAGAGTTAAACAGTGTCTCTGGATCAGTGAGATGACTTTCCACACAGGCCCTGGGTCTGATACCTGGATCTGATGTTCATACACACACATACTCAACTTCCTGCTTACTTATATCAGTCATCAGAATCTTCCTGCTTGGCCTAGGCTAGGAGCCTCGCTGAGTTTGGAGTTCTTTATGACTTCCTTGGATCTTCTTTGAGAAGGATGCGCAGAAAGTAAATGTGGAGCTGTTGGGAATATCCTTAGTTTGTCCTTACTCATCTTTGAACTCGGTAGGGATTTGAATTAGGTAAGGAATACTTTCCTTTCAGAAGTATGTTTCTGCTGATGTACAGATGTCAAACTGGTCCTCCATTCTTCAAACACAATCTGATTTCCTCTCAGCCAGAGTGCAAGACTGATCTCTCCTCCAGCACTTGGTAACTTCACACTTGTGCTTAGAGGGAAGTTTATCATGTTGACTGTTCTATGGGTTATTTTAATCGCAGGCTACAGATCTTTCCACTCTGAGAAGCATTCTGGTTATTTTTAATTTTTTTTTTAATTTTATGTCTGTGTGTGTTTTGCCTGTGCACCACACACATGCAGTACCTATGGAAACCAGAAGAGGGCATTAGATCCTCTGGAACTCAAGTTCCAGCTGGTTGTGAGCTGCCAGGTGAGTGAGGGAAATTGAACCCAGGACCTCTGGAAAAGCAGCCAGTTCTCTTAACTGCCCCAGAAACATTCTGTTTTTTGAGTCATTGTTTTTTGAGACAGGGTCTAAGGTTGCTCTGGCTAAACTCAAATTCAAAATGTAGTCAAGGGTGATCTTGAACTCCCAATCCTCCTGCCTCTATCCTCCACGTGCTGGGATTGCAGACTTCTGCCATGCTTGAATTAAGAAGCTTTCTTGGACTGTGTATCTGTATTTTCCTTCTGGAATATCATCAAGAAGATGCTAAACACTGTGAACTTGTCCAATAATTTTTTTCTTATTTTTCACATTCCCCCCCTCTTGTTCTCAGTCTTTCTCAAATTTTCAGTTTTATCATCTATCTTTCCTTTGAGATAGTTTTCTTTCCAGCTACTACTGTTTTCAGTTTCCAATATCTGTCTTGATTTTTATTGGACACAAGAGAAAAGCCAGATACCTACGAGTTCTGGCAAAAGACTGAAGAGAGGGACACACTACTTGTTACATGGTCTATGTGCCGCCATCACTGACAACATCCACCAAGTTTAGAGGCCCTGGATCGGCTTCCTCCCTAGGTGGGATACAGGAAACATGAGAGGCAGCACAACACCCAGGCTTCCTGGGATCCAGCCACTTCTGGATCAGACCTGACTTGCTTGGTGGATACATGATGTAGGAATATCTTTTTTGGTTTAAACTACTTTAGAGTTAACTTTTCTGTTCACCAAAAATGTTCAGGGCACAATTCCTGGAAGGAGGAAAGGAAAGAAGAAGATATGGGGAGAGAGAGAGAAAGAAGGGGAGGAGTGTGGGGAGGAAGGAATGGGAGGAAACTCCTAAGCTGGGAAAACCACCAAAGATACACTGGAAGATTCCCTACATAAAAGTCCACTGACCTCCATAAACAAGAATTTAGAAGAAAATCTGTCTAGGGGGCCGGGAGGTGGCTCAGCACTTCAGAGTGTCTGTTTTAAGTCTGGCTCCAGGATATCTAACAATCTCTTTGTTTCTGGCTTTTGTTTGCTTGCTTGCTTGTTTTGCGGTTTTGTTTTGAGATTGGGTAGTTCTGGATGGCATAGAACTTGCAGGCCAGGTTTGGCCTTGGACACGCAAAGATCCACCTGCTCTGACTCCTCGAATGCTGCGTAAAGGTGTGTACCGTCACAGTTAACCTCTGACGCCCTCTTCTGGTCTCTGTGGGCATCCACACTTGTGTACACATCCACCCACATCCACATAAGTAACATTTTTTTTTCTTTTTTTTTTCGGAGCTGGGGACCGAACCCAGGGCCTTGCGCTTGCTAAGCAAGCGCTCTACCACTGAGCTAAATCCCCAACCCCATAAGTAACATTTGAAATAAGAAACTTTACTACAACAACAAAAACCATTTAACCCAGACTTCCATTATTAGGTTTGCCTGAACAACCTGCTCCCAGATGACCAGTTCTCAAAGGGCAGGGGACAGCAGGCTTGACCCCAGAGCTCTGAGGACCGTGAGTGACTTTCCCAGCATCTGCGTTCTGGGGAGGAGGTCCCCATGGACCCTGCACTTCCTCTAAGGCAGTGAGTGATTTGCTCTTTCTTCAGAGTTATTTTATCCTCACTCTGGATGCTGTCTGTTTTTCCCACCCTCTCCGTAGCTAGGACAGGGCTAGGTCGAGCAGGACAGGGCTAGGTTGAGTACTTTCTCAGAATACTGTGGTTATTCATAACGGAAACACCATAATGCTGCTTCTGAATAACTGAAATCTACATCTCACAGCTCTGGAGAAGGGAGCAGAAGATCAAGTACCAGGGGACTCAGGTCTGGAACGTGTGGCCTCCTGGTTCCCAGCGGTAGTGTCTCTCAGCCCAGGAAGACAGGGCGTTTTCCAGATTCTGTTTGTAACTCATCAGGGTGACTTCACGCCCACCACCTAACCTCCCTACATCCTACAATCATGATTTGAACATACAAATCTGGGAGAAGGGACACATTCAGTTTGTTGCCTGTGGGATGGGGAGATTGTGAGCTTTCACCCCACTTCTACTGCACAGAAGCAAGCCAGTTGGTCAGCTAGCAAAACCCACCCATCAGGGTTTGCAGGTCCTGCTGTAGTATCATAATGACCAAGGCGCAAATGTAGCCAGACTCTCACACCAGCAGCTTCTTCTTTTTTTTTTTTTTTTTTTTTGGTTCTTTTTTTCGGAGCTGGGGACCGAACCCAGGGCCTTGCGCTTCCTAGGCAAGCACTCTACCACTGAGCTAAATCCCCAACCCCCACCAGCAGCTTCTTTACCTTCTCCTGGGTTCAGTTTTCCTGGCTAGAAGTAGAGACACACCTGCCACAACTCAAAGGTCCTTGTCTGGGGTGGGTACAGCCATGTTTCTTCAGGGCCTTAGGTAACACCTAATATAGGTGGCCTCTGGTGGTCTCCATATTCTACCCCGTGTGCAATCATGTCTCCTCCAGGATGCTCCTGGGGTGTCCATCATCCCCTGTGCTCTGATTGGTTCTCACTCATCGTCTCTGTGGGCTTGTCACCACATCCTTGGCTCTGCTCGCACCTAACAATTCATGTCACTTAACTTTTTCTCTGACTAGGAAGTGCTATAAAATACAAAGTCATTAGGATGAGTCACAACTTTTATTTTGAACATATAAGGTGCCCTTTAAATGTTTACATGGCCAACGTTGGCACCTATGCCTTCTGGCCTGCCTTTTAACCTTCACAGAACCCATTTTCTTAATAAAAAGAAAAAGGAAAAATTAACATCCGACTGTCTTTGAACTAATACTTGAGGTGGACTCTGGATTTGGCATCAGCCTTGGTTAACAGAATTGATCACAATGAGAGTTTCACAAAAAAAGATCTCAAGCCAGTAACTGTTGCCATCACAAACTAGCGGGAAGGCAAAAGGCCATTGACCAAGGCCAGGGAGGGAAGTTCCCCAATGGGGGCTGCTCAGGTGCTACTATCTGAGGTCAAGTTAGTCTACCTTGATGCTCTATCACGCTGTAGACCTGTGCCCTATGGGTCCTGTGGTATCTAGCTTGGGAGCACTCTATCAGCATTCCACAGCTCTCTACACCCAGGGTCTCATCCACACGTAGGGAAGAGGCAGAGGAAACCTAGGCTGCAGGTTTCCTGCCCAATCATCCATCACTTGAATCAATCACACATGTATACTGGACTTCTAGGGTCAGAGGCCTGGCCCCTGAGAGCGCCTGAAACCCCTTTGCGTAGGACACACCTACCTTTTTCAGAATCCCTGATGCTTTGATGAGGCCTTTGCCTTGCCGTGGTGCTATGCCTGCTTAGATCCTGGCACCTGACAAGGGTCTGTGGCTCATCTATAGCACCTCCACAGAGTCTGGATGTCAGGCCCTGGGAGAAGCTACCAGTCCTCTGTTAAATACTATGCATTTCTGTCTGTCTGTCTGTCTGTCTGTCTGTCTGTCTCTCTGTCTCTGTCTCTGTCTCTCTCTCTCTCTCACACACACACACACACACACACACACACACACGCACACACGAGACACTAATGTTTCTGATTCTGTCATCGTTCAAACGTGTTGAACGTGACTAATGCACTCGCCTATCAGAACATGATGACTCAGTGAGTGAAGGTGCCTGCCAGCTGTACTTGATCCCTGGGGCAGCACTGGTGGGAGGAGAGAACTGACTCCTGCAAGTTTTCCTCTTACCTCCACCAGTATGACATGGCATGCAAGAACAAGTGTGTGTGGACATATATAATAAATACTAATAAATAATATGATTAAAATAAGGGGAGCTTCTAAAACAAAGCATGTCAGAGTGTTCACGGAATGAGCCAGAATAATAGGGTTATTAAGAGAAAGATAATGTTAACCTTAAAAGAAAACCCCTCCCTCTCTCTCTCTCTCTCTCTCTCTCTCTCTCTCTCTCTCTCTCACACGCACACACACACACACACACACACACACACACAAAAAACCAGACTATTCTCTACACACTTAGATAAGTAAGTGATTTAGTAATCTATTTTGACTTCTCCTCCAGCTGCTTCCTTCTATTTCTGGAAGTGAGCTGCCAGGAATGTGCCCCTTCATACAAGAAGATCACTTATGGTGAAAATATTGATTAAATGTAATTTATAACATGTTTATTTCTGAGCACCTTACCATTTTTTTTAATGGTTTTTGGAGACATGGTTTCTCCATGTAGCCCTGACTGTCCTGGAACTCTGTAGACCAAGCTTTGAACTTACAGAGCTCCACCTGCTTCCCCATAGCCCTGAGTGCTGGGATTAAAAGACATGCCTGGTTGGAACCTAGCTCAGAGGATGTAAAGGAAGCTCTGGTGGCTGTGACTACATTCAATCCAAGGATAGCATGTCACCGGTCTGTTCTATAAGATAGGTTAGGAAGGCCTGAACAGGGAGCCACCTTCCCCATTAACCTAGAAGATGCTAGGGTCTAACTGCAGAGAATCATGATGTCAGGACCCTGAACTTCAAAAGGATCCTGGGATTAGGAAGGTCAGGTGACTGCAAGTATAAACGCCTGTCTCTGTCTTGCCTTTACCCTTGCAGATAACTAGAAAACACGAAGGAAATGGGCTCCCATAGAGCACACAGGAGCAGTTGTCATGGTGTTTGTGAGCTGTGAGCTGACCCTAACGGGCTGAGAGCTGTGTGATCCAGAGAACAAACATGAGCATGAAGCCTAGGGAGAGAAATCCTCACAGGAGAGGATTTCTACAAGGCATAGAACACCCCCTTCTCTGGTACTCTGCTGGCCCCTTAAGGTACACTAGTTCAGTGTACATCCTGAGTCTCTGTGCTGAGATGGACATCCTGTGGCCATGACTTCCTAGAACTAAGACAAGTCATGGGCTAAGTTATAGTGCTCCAGGCTTGACACAGCTCAAGTTGATCAATTTCCCACCACTGTGCTTTGGCCCTAAAGTGAGATGAACACAGCTGCTTACCTCACAACACCCAAGAAATAGGGAAGAGGAGGAGCCCAGGAGAATGTGTAGCCTCCAAGGGCATGTTCCCATGTACCTACTCTCTTTAACCAGGTCCCACAGTCTCTACCACTTCTTAATAATGCCATCAAGTTATGAACCCATCAAGGGGTTAATCAATCCATTGATGAAGTCCAACCCTTCAAAATCCAGTGACCTCCTCAAAGCCTATCAGCAGGCAAACAAGCCTTTCTCAATGACCTTTATAGGACATTTTGCAACTAAACCCTAACAAGGATTTGAGCTCAGTCTTGTCCAGCATCTTAGTCAGCAAGGAATCAGTTCCTAGAGCTGGGTGCTCATGAGGACCTCAATGTCTTCAGGCTCTAGGCCTGGTGTTCTTCCATGGTCTACACAACCAGGGACACACTTTCTAGATAGGGTAAAATGCTTCTTTATGACCAATTTCCCACTAGGCTCCCAGGTCAAGAAGTACCTTCATTTCCACCGACTGTCATCTCCTCAGGGAGAGGCTGTGAGGCTTGGCCATGTGGAGGACCAGACTACAAGGCTCCACCCTTACTCCAGCTCCTTGTATGTTTCCACAAGTGTCTATCTAGTAAGCAGAGCTGGCCAGTCATTGGAGTACCAGCCATAGGAGCAGGGGAGAGCCCCAGCAGCTGCTTCCAGCCACACAGCCATCTTCTGGAAGCAACAAACATATAATGAGTGTGGATATTAACATGGTGGTGCACATTTGAAACTACAGCCACTGGGAGGCTGAAGCAGAAAGCTCTTGAATTTGAGGTTAGACCACAGTCTGTATAGTGAGACTCTGTCTCAAACAGCAAAAACAAGAGCTGAGGATATATCTCAGTGGTAGAAAGTTTGCCTAATATGGAAGAGGTCCTTGACTCGGTCTCCAAAACACACACACACACACACACACACACACACACACACACACACACACACACACACACACACACGGGCACTATGAAAAAGCTACTTTGAAACAAAGTAATATTTTTAAAAAATTAGTTAAGTCACCAACAATGTTACTTCCCACAGACAAACCACTGGACCTTCTAGACACAATGTTATTTCCCACATACCAACCATTGGGCCATCTAGATATTTTCTTGCACTTCCACCCCATTACCTCTCTATATGGTCTCCCGGCCACAAAGTAAGATTATATATAGATTATTATATAGGAGATGCAATTTTTAACATTACAAACATAACATTGTAAGAAACTGATACAACTTGTAGTTCTAAAATATACTTTCTTTTGTTTTGTTTTTGCAGACAGGATTTTTCTGGGTAGCCCAGGCTGTCCCGGAACTCTCTCAATAGACCAGTCTGGCCTCCAAATCAGAGCCTGCCTCAGCCTCCCAAGTGCTGGGATTAAAGATGTGTGCCACCTCTGCTCAGTTTAAAATATACTTTCTTATAGTTTGGGTAATATTCTTCAATTTTTCAAGGCAACAGTAACTTTATAATGCAATTAAATATGTGTTTATATGTAGATATACATGTGATTGTGTATCTGCATATATTTTGTTTTAATTTTTAAAGGTTTATATCTTTATATATTTTATGTATGAGTACTTTGTCTGCATGAATGCTTGACCACCAGCAGTATATATCAGACCCTATTATATATATATATGGTTGTGAGCCACCATGTGATTGTTGGGACTTGAACTCAGGCCTCTAAAGAGCAGAACTTCCAGTGTTCTTAATTTGTGAGTCACCTCTCCAGCTCCTCTCTATATAAGTTGAATTTCCTCTAATGTAGTGAAGAGTAGTGAATGGGTAATAATGTCAATTATTAGAAATAAAAGGCTATTAGAGATAGTAGATAAAACTGCTTTCATGTGGGGCTGGAGAAATAGCTCAATGCTTAAGAGCCTTGGCTTCTCTTATGGGGGACTTTGGTCCAGCTCCCAGGACCCACATGGTGGCTAAAAAATTACTAACTTTAGTTCAAAAGGCCTGACACCTACTTCTAATCACCATGGTCACTGGATACACACAGTGTACAAACACATGTACAGGAAAAAGACCCATGCACATAAAATAAATATAAATAAATCTTTTATAAAAGTTATTTGCACATCTATCTTTCTTCTTTGCAGTTTAGAAAATGTTACTGGAAAGACTGGATAAAGGCAATG
Organism: Rattus norvegicus; assembly: GCF_021556685.1. Classification (NCBI taxonomy): domain Eukaryota; kingdom Metazoa; phylum Chordata; class Mammalia; order Rodentia; family Muridae; genus Rattus; species Rattus norvegicus. The sequence goes on from NC_141543.1 coordinate 113,003,624, forward strand.
AAAACAGATGACTGTGGCTAAGCTCCTGTGTCACCTGAGGTGACACAGTCACCATATGAGCAGGAGAGCCTAGCAGGAACACTCCAGTGGTGAGAGCCTTAAGCATGAGGCTTACTCTGGAGAAGGTCCTGGGAGAAGGAAATCCCTTAGTAAGGTCCTGGTCAGCGGAGAACCACCTGGCCAAGGGGTCCCAGTACTAAGCTGTAAGAAGAAGTGGTCTTTTGGGGATCCAAGTTCTCAGTTCTGCTTTCATGAGAGGAGTAAAACCTGGCTGAGGGTGTAGCTCAGTTGGCGAGGTACTTGCCCCAGCATGCACAGAACTCTGAGTCTGATGCTCAGCCCTGCATAAACCAGGAATGGTGGTCTATGTCTTATGCTTCCAGCGCTCAGGAGGTAGAGGCAGAAGCATTCTCAGGGTTCTCAGGCGTGGTACACATGCCTTTGATCCCAACACTCAGGATGCATGCCCTTAGCTGCATAGCAAGTTCTTGGCCTGCCTTGTATAACTCTGTCTTTTAAAAGGGGGAGCAATATCCCTTTTCGGGGTATTTCCACATGCGAATGTTACCACTCTAGATTTCCTGTCTTCCTGGATTTCCGGAATGTAACCTTATCTGGAAATGGAAAATAGGGCCTTTTCAGATGTAGCCAAGGTAAGGCCATGATGAGTTAATGTGGGCCCTGCATCCAGTGCCTGATATGCTTAGTAGTATAAGAGTCGTAGAGATCTGGGAAAGCCATATGACAACGCAGGCAGAGACTGGAGCCAGCCTGCCTTATGCCAAAGAACTAAGGATTAACAATACTAAGAAGTGGGGTAGCAAGGAAGAAGGGTCCTCCCCTCAGGCTACAGGAGCAGGGCTATCTGACACCTTGATTCTTGGCTCTGCTTTTAGCTCTTGGAGAAAACCATTGCTGTATTTTAAGGCCTCATTAATATCACTTGTCACAGCAGCTCGGGAACCCTTCCTCCACTGGCAGCACGTGAAACGCCCACCTCCCCCCCCCCCCCCAACTCCTTCAGCAGCCTCAGGCTCCAGGGAAGACATCACAGGCAAAGGACACTGAAAACACTCCTTTGCAGGTTCCTCCCACACCAGCCATTTGGCCTCCACATGTAGTCTTCTGGTATTGATTTCTGCACCATGCTGAACTGACTCTACCCAAACCCCACAGTCAGCAACCTCCCCAACATACACTCTGACTGGAGAAACCAATTTCATCTCTGGTTAGATGTCATTAATCTAAGAGAGAACTGTGTACTATTCATAGTAGTCAATGAATATTTTCCTGTCAGGATAACACACTTTTGTATTAATAATTAAAAGTCTACATGTCAAGGCCAATTACTGCTTAATATGGGTATTTATGAGTCTTTCTCTCTAAGCCTGCCTTTTTATTTTTAATTAAGCCAATCAAACCAATCCTATCACAAGCCACAATATAATTAACAGACTGTTAATTCAAATGTCATGTTTGGAGGAGGGTAATTAACCAGTAACTGCAAGAGGTTGGAATGCACAGTACATACAATGTAGCAAACGTTTGAGATCCATTTTACCTCAGGCCCAAAGCTGGAGGAGCATTTGTGAGGGCCTATGTAATTCTTTACCAACGACATTATAGGATTCTTCCTAAGACATGACCGTCAGCATCTAGTATCAGGTAGACCCTGGTGAGACCATAGCATCCTGGACTTTGACCTGGCTGTCAAGCTCTGGTACTAACACACCAAGGGAGCATCTCTCTACTTGGGCCCCTGATGGTGCAAGTATACTCTTGTCACCCTCTCAGCTGAGGCTAGCGACAAAAATTATATGTCAGTGTCCTTGTTAGTAAAGGGTTCAGGACTCAACTGTGACCTGGTGGAGGTTTGAGTTGTATACAATATGTTAAGAGTTTAAAATCAGTGTGCTGGAGAGCTGGCTCTCTGGTTAAGAGCACTGGTTGTAGCTTGGCAGTGGTGGTAAGTACCTGTGATTCCAGGACTCAGGAGGGAGAGGCAGGCAGATCTCTGAGTTCGAGGCCAGCCTAGTCTACAGAGTGAGTTCCCGGACAGCCAAGGTTACACGTAGAAACGAAACAAAACCAAACAAAACCATACAAAGCAGAGGATCTGGGTTCAATTCCCAGCACCTGTACGGTAACTCACAACCATCTGTAATCGCAGATTCAGGGGACTCAATGCCCTCTTCTGGCCTCATCAAGCACTGCATACTTGTACACAGACACACATTTGATGTCAAACACTATTACCCACCGAGCCATCTAGACAACCCCAAAGTCCAAATTCTTATTTCCTGGATGTAAAATGTCTAAGATACCACAAGATCACCACAGTTCTGGCCATGTTCAAACAGTGGTTCTTCGTGTAGATTGTTACAGCATATAGGAGGAAAAGCCAGACTTGCAGGAGACTGTCCATTTAGAAGAAAGCAACACTAATGATGCCTACGTACATGCTGCATGGCTGCACCCTCGCAGAAAATCTCAACTCGAGTTCAGTTACTCTCCCGAGACATTTTGGTAAGGTACACAATAATGGTTTCCTGTCTGGGTGTCAACTTTTCAATGAAGTTTTAATTGTGGCGAAGAAGGGAATTTAAGATCTACACCAGCCGTAGTGGCACATGCCGTTCGTTAATCCTAAAACTTAGGGGACAGATGCAAGCAGATCTCTATGAGTTCAGGGCCAGCCTAGTCTTCACGGTGAATTCCAGCCAGGGTTATGCAGTGAAATTCTGTCTCAAACTAAAACAGCAGCAACAACTTAACCCTCGACAAGAGTTTAATATCACAGAATGCAAACCCAGTTAAGAAAAAAAAACAAACCCAAAGCATACGGCCATATTCACCCATAAAAGAAAAATAATTCTGTAGGCTGGTAAGATAGTTCAGTGAGTGAAGGCGCTCGTCACCAAGCCTAATGCCTCAGAGTCCATCCCTGGAGTCCACATGGTGGAAGGGACAGGATCAACTCCCATACATTATCTAATGTCCTTAACACACATGCCCTGGCATACATGAGAAGTAAATCAAATGTCAATAAAGAGTCATGCTGTGGGAAAACAAAGCTAAAACCATCCTAATTACCCCGAAGACCATACACATAGTTCCATCCTGATGAACCTCTGTAAATGTCAACAAAACTTTTTAAAAATTACTTAGAGGGTTGGTGAGATGGTTTGGTTAGTTACGGGTATTTGTTCTTCCAGAGGCCCCAGCTTCAGTTCTCAGCACCCACATGGTGGCTATACAACCCCGTGTAACTCCAGTTCCGGGAGATCCAATGCCCTCTTGTGATCTCTGGGCACAGCAGGAATGTGGTACACAGACATACATGCAGGCAAAATGCCCATATACATTTTTTTTTAAGAAGAGAAACCTTTTGTCCATTCCACAGGGGTCAACAGTATACCAGGTATACTAGACACCTTGCTGCTTACAAAACAAAGGGAAACACTCCACTCTATCAACCTCACTGTCCACTATCTTGGAGACGGTGTAGGCCGGGTGGAGATGAGACGACATGATGCGGACACCTGGAGATGGTTTCCTGGATTCCCTGCACTGATGCTTTGCCCACACCTCCAAGTGATAAAGAAAAGGCCGGTGGTGAGGCCCAAAGTTCATCACAGAATTCTAAACAGCCTTAAAAGGGTAAGACCAGACTGAGACAACACAAAACATGGAGACATTCCATAAACATTTTTTAAAAATAAGACTTGGAGTCTCATCATCTCAGGCTACCCTTGAACTTCCGATCTTCTGCCTCTACCGCCTGAGTGACAGGAAGTGTGTATTAGTACGTCTAGCATACGTAGTGTTGAGGATTGAACCCACAACTTCATGCATGTTTAGGCAAGCATTGTATCTACACAGCCAGTCCACATACCAAGTCCCATATAAACTCTTTGGACATTTATTTTGAGGCTGGAGTGATGGCTCAGATAAAGACTTCAATGCCCGAGTTCCATCCCCAGGATTCACATAGTGGAAGGAGAGAACTGACTACTAAAAGTTGTGCTATACATATGAGATGTCGCATGTGTACACACTCACAGGCATACGCACACACACATGGGAGAGGGTGATGCTATGTTTGAGCACTGCCTAACACTCAGGAGGCCCTGTGTTCAATACCAGTACCACAAAAAAGACGCAAAATGCAGCTTTATTGTTTCTTAAGCACACAGAGGCATTTCTGAACGTTAAAAAATTGCATTTAAAAAATTCATTTTATGCTTATAAGTGGTGCCACTGCCGGTAAAGCAGTAGGAAATCAGCCTCTCCTCAGGGAGCTTCTCCAGAGAGCATGGGCTCTGGTTAGAACTCTTGAGTTCACGCTAGGAGGCAATGACTTTATACAACATGTTTTAAGCCTTAAAGAGGTTGCCATGGGAAACCAGCAGGGTAGCTCTTTAAGTGAGCTAATGTACGGTTGCTGGCGGAACAGAAAGATGAGGAAACACACGGGTCTGGGAGGAACATTTGTCAGGAGCACAAAGAAAGGGGAAAAGGTTACAATTGAGTCACAGGGTATAGAAGCCTTAACTCTCCTTGCCTGGCGGAGAGAGGACTTTCCTGAACATTATCTCTTAGAGACAGAGGTGGGGACCTAGCACAGCCTGCTGAGCCAGCCTGCCTACCCACATCCTTTCTCTTCCACACGCCATGTGACCTTAAGGGCATTATTCACCCTCCGATAATATAACTTCGTCTCGTGAGATGACTCTTGCACACTTTCAAGACACGGAAATTATTATTACCTCTGTATTATTACACAGAAGTGCTTCTGTGTGCTTGAAAACAATAAAGCTGCATTTTGCATCTCTGTCTGTGGTACTGGTATTGAGCACAGGGCCTCCTGGGTGCTAGGCAATGCTCAAACATATACACGGAGATTTTCCTGAGAAAAACAGCTAGAGATGTAACCAGGAAGATAGGCAGTCAGAAAACATGACATGCCTGATTGGTTGCCTGGAAACATTTGGGAAGCAACAGATGTAGTATCCGGGTCTGTTTAATCTACTACCCTTCCTCACCTCTAATGAAATTCACGAAATGCAGAAAAGCCCTCAGAAGGTCACAAGCTGCTGTGGGAGGTGTCACCAGCTGGGACAATGAAGAAACCTGTGTTGGGATGGGTATGAGAAGAAACGTGTTGTGGATACTGACCCTCTTCAATTCCATGCCTGCTTGGAAAAATGAAGAACATTCCAGAAGGGCTGAACTGGAGACATGTTTGCTAGACCGGACTGAGAACCCTGGGCGGGGGGCCAGTGCAGGAGAAAAATCACCATAGTCACTACAGGAATGGAAGATAGCTCCCCCAGGAAACAGACACCATAGTAAGGCTAAAGGACAAAGGATAGTAAAATGTCCAAGATGACAGATGGGAAGGTTTATCCACGCACGGTTAGGATAAAGAGAACATGCACCTCACAGGAATCCTTCAGCAAGACAGGAGGAGATCGCATGACTGACACGTGCTCAGGGGGAGACAAATGGACTGCTGTAGTATGAATGAATGTCTGCAGTGGCCTACACGCTTAAGGTTTGCTCTCAGGGTGACAGTTTGGCAAATGGTGGAACCTTTGAGAGGGCTGCTGTGAAGCCTTAGGTCACAGTGGGACCTCAGCCCCATCTTCGTTCTCTGTTCGAAGAGCTACAGGGCTTTCCTCCTTCCCCTGCTCACATCATGATGTATTTGCTGCCTTGCACCAGGCCCCAAAGCACAGGATCATGAGTAAAACCTCCAACACTGTGAACTAAATAAGCTTTTTTTCCTCCCTAAAGTGAATACCCCAGATATTCTTCAAAGAAACGGGAAGTTGGCTAACATAAAGACCAACTGCTCACACCCAGAGGGTACGTCAAAGGCATGCCTGTCAAAGATGTAGCACAAAGGAAGAGAGTCGTCTCTCCAACTGTATAGCTGTCAGAAAAGTAAAAGCTGGATGTTGGTTCCTGTGTTCGTTGTTCCAGGTTTTTCTGTTTTTGTTTGTTTCGTGAGCTTAACACGAGCTTGAATCATTTAAAAAAAAAAGAGAGAGAGCCTCAACTGGAAGAATAATTCCATTCATTAGGTTGGCCTGTAGGCAAACCTGTGAGGGCATTCTCTTGATTGACGGTTGATATGGAAGGGCCCAGCCCACTGTGGGTAGTGCCATCCCTGAGCAGGTGGCCTCTGTATATACAGAAATCACATTGAGCAAGCCGGTCAACAGTGTTCCTCCATGGCGTCTGCCTTCATTCCTGCCCTAATTTCCCTTCATCATGCACTGTAAGCTGTAAGATAAAATAAAACCCTTCTCAAATTGTTTTTGGTTGTGACGGTTATGACAGCAAGAGAAAAATAAACCCAGGCCACATTCCAACCGGAAGGCAGCCATCAGTATCAAAGGCAGAAAACAGAACTTTCAGAGGGGAACATAGTCATTGTTTGGCAATCGGAAGGCACTTGTTACACGCGACTCCGTTCTAACCGTGAGACACCGGCAATTTGAATTATGTTAAAATTAGAGTCTTCTGTTTGTCCAAAGTCACTGCTAAAGACTGACAAACTGGTACACAGAAGAGAGTCGCTATGTGCAAGTACCTGACAGAAAGACTCACGGGCAGATTATATTTTTAAACACAAGACCAAGACCAAAGCCAGACAAGAAAAAGACAAAGACTTGAATATTTTATTAAAGAAGAAATTTAAAAATAGAAATGTGTTCAATCTCACTAGCCATCAGATAAATTAAGAATCCTAAACAAATGCTTTAATTTTTTTTGTTTGGTTTTGGAGCCCTGATCTCATGTAGTCCAGGTTGCCCTTAAACTTGCTACATATCCAAGGATAGTCTTGAACTCCTAACCCCCGCCCCCCACCGCTCCAACCTGTTCTCTCAAACGCTGAGACTATTGATATATGACATCTAGTCTTTAAAAATAATGAATCTTTTTATGTGTTTGGGTATTTTGTCTGCACACACACACACACACACACACACACACACACACACACTACATGCATGCCTGGTGACACAGATCCCCTGGACCTGCAGTTACAGACAATTATCCGTTGCCATGTGGGTGCTGGGAATTGAACCCAGGACCTCTAGAGGAGCAGCCAGTTCTCCTAACCACTGAGCCATCTCTCCAACCCCTTGCTTTGTTTTTTAATATGGTGTTGAGGAGCAAGTCTATGGCTTCATGTGTATTAGGAAAGCACTCTGCTAAATGAGCGACATCCCCAGCCCTTCCAAAAGAAATAATAAGAGGGGCTGGAGAGAGGGCTCAGCACTTAACAGCTCATGGTGCTTTTGTAAAGAACCTGGGTTTGGTTCCCAGCATCTACATGTAGCTCACAATTTTCCATAATTCCATTCCTAGGAGATCCAACATCCTCTTCTGAAATCTAAGGACACTGGCCATGTATGTGGACTATCTACATACAAGAAGGCAAACTACAAAAAAATTTTTTTTAAATCTAAAAAACTAAACAAATTGGAATAGCTAAAATGTAAAAGGAAAGTAGTAAGTGTTGGCAAAGGTACAAGTGGTAATTTACAGGTACAAATGTAAATTACAAAGTATTTAGGAGTAAGTACCAAAGTTAAATGTATGTGTAAGTGTCCATATCTGTTTCTGTGTGTGTGTGTGTGTGTGTGTGTGTGTGTGTGTGTGTGTGCGCGCGCGCGCACGCTTATGGCAACATAGATGCACATATGGTAAGCACATTCTGTCTGACTAGGCTACACACTCAGCCCTATACATGTCTCAAGCTCAGCACTGGTAGCATAAATAAAAAAGACATATATTATGTGGGTACAGCAAAGAAAACCACTGTAACCAGTAACTGGAAACCACATAAATTCCCATAACCAGGAGGATCAGCAACCATAGTGTGGCCATACAAGAGATTTACAGATAATGAGAATAAACAGCAATGACCACATATACAGTGTGAGAACCTCACAAGCATACAGGAGCAGGAGAGACACTCGGAGGAGCACACACTGTGAAATTCTCTTCTCCACAATTCCACCCAGGCAAGAGTGATCCATTCTGTCAAAATCCAGGACTGTGATTATGCTGAGGGTATGCTGTGACTGGAAGAGGAAACATGGGCTTCAGGAGCCTGGCGGTGTCATGTCTTAATCTGGACTCTAGTGACATGATATGCCAGGTTTGTGGAAATCCACTGAACTATGTAATAACAGAATGTGCACCATTCTACATGTATATTTCACTTCAAAAAGTTAAGAGGAGGGCTGGAGAGATGGCTCAACGGTTAGGAACACTGACTGCTCTTCCAGAGGTCCTGAGTTCAGTTCCTAGCAACCACATGGTGGCTCCCAACCATCTGTAATGGGGTCCGATGCCCTCTTCTGATGTGTCTGAAGACAGCTACAGTGTACTCATATACATTAAATAAATAGATGTTTAAAAAAAAGTTAAAAGGGAAAAAAAAAACATGCCAAAGGACCAAGGACCAAAAAAAAAAAAAAAAATCCACTCTGACCACTTTGACAACAGAGCAAGTTAATAAAACATTAAGTTGGTATAGTACGAATTCAAAGAGGTTTTCAAATCTTGGAGTTACAGTTGTGAGCTGGCATGTGAGCGCTGGGAATTGAACTCCAGGACTCTGGAAGAGCAGTCAGTGCTCTTAAGCACTGAGCCATCTCTTCCCCTCCCCCTTTCCTTTTAAAGACTCATTTATTTTTAATTTCTGTTTATGAATGATCTGTCTGCATGCATATATGCACAGCATGTACATGTATGGTGCTTACAGAGGTCAGAGGAAAGCACCAGATCCCCTGGAACTAAAGTTATAGGCAGTTGTGAGTTCCAAGCAGCAAGTGGATGCTAGAAGTCGAACCCAGGTCCTCTGGAAGAGCAGTGAGTGCTCTTAACTGAACCGTCTCTGCAGCACCTCAAGGAAATTTTTAATGAAATGTAAAAACTGAATGAAAAAAGGAGAAAATGCCAAAGGATCTGAAATGATATCATTCCTGAATTAACAACTACAGAAACAACTGTACACCGCTTACTAAAATCAAAATGCTCAACAAAGGAGGACAAGATACTCATGAAAAGCCAGGTGAAAGAGACAAAAACAGAAAGAGAGAGAGAAGACTAAAACAAGGAGAAAGAGGTGAGTGCTTACGGAAAATACACTGTGATGTCTACCATAAACGTGCAGGGCAGAACAGCAGACCTCTTGTCAATGTGCATGTTGAATCCTCACGATGTGTGAATGTTAGGGTACTTGGCAAGGAACATTTAAGATTGCAACGGAATGAAAGGAGATACTGTCCCAGATTGTTGATGTGGACAAAAATTATCACTGTGTCCTCTGAAGTGGAAAAAAAAAAAAAAGGAGGTAAGAGAGCTCATGCTAGAGAGAAGGGACCTGAGAAAGATCACTGGCTACCAATGTCTCTGAAGACAAAGAAAGGGGCCAAGAACCCTGGAGTGCAGGGAGGTTCTGAAGGTTGGAAAAGACAAGAAGGTGCTTTCCTAGAGTTCCATGTAGAAATGAGGTCCTACTTACACCAAACCGTGTAAAGAGTAAATTTCTGTTGTTTTAAGCCAGTTTGCAGTCATTTTTCGTGTAAAGAGTAAATTTCTGTTGTTTTAAGCCAGTTTGCAGTCATTTTTCGTAACAGAAATGAGAAATTAACACAAAGCAATGGGAGATATTTTGTGGACCTAAAGCAAATTCCTCAAAACTAAGAAAGTATTCTTTTATCTAGGAATTCAGAATATATATCAAAATTTTTGAGTCATGGCCTGATTGAGCAAGGTAAGGCAAGGAAAAACAGTCTTCAAAAGATTCCTAAAGAAAAGGCAAATCGCCCATTTAGAAAGTCAGATGACATGATGTTTTCACCATGACAACATAAGATACCAGAAAGACAGTGAACGAGTTACCAGGTATTGAGGGGAAAAGAGCAGTATAGTCTAAGAACACTGTGTGCAGCCGAAGACAATGTGTTTTCAGAGCAAGCAACTTGAAAAGGTTTTTAAATTGAAAGGTGAAGCAGCATTGTAAGGAACTCAGGAGTAGCTATAGTTAAAAGAGTTAGCCAGGGGTTGGGGATTTAGCTCAGTGGTAGAGCGCTTGCCTAGGAAGCGCAAGGCCCTGGGTTCGGTCCCCAGCTCTGAAAAAAAGAACCAAAAAAAAAAAAAAAAAAAAAAGAGTTAGCTAGCGCTGAATTCATTTAAATACTGCAGGAGTACAGAGCACTGATCTAATATCTACAAAACAGAATTAGTGTTTCGAACCTCTGCAGTATGGAAATTGCAAAGTGGGTTACAAAACCCGGACATGGATGAAGAGAGTGGAGCATGAAGCTGTGAACACCTCACTACCAGAGCACGGAGAGACCCTCCCCGTGACACGTCACAAATGATGACCCAAGCTTCTTAATGTTTGTCTCTCCTCTACTTGTTTATTTTCCTGCTCTTTATCTCTCCTCCCTATTTTACTCCCTTCCATTCGGTTTTGTTTTCCCCAGACAGGGTCTTATATTGTAGCCCAGGCTAGCCTCAACCTCACAGCAATTTTCCCCCCTCTGCTTCTCGAATGCCATGTTTACAGGTGTGAGACCCATACCTGGCCTGCTCTTCTCATGGTCTTTTCTTAGCCCTTGAAGAAATAGGTAGTAAATCAAAGGCCACAAGTACGGCATCAGTCCCCTGCGATCTCTTACACCATGTTGACAACAGAATACATAGGAAAGCAACAGAAGTGCAGTGGCCTTGCTCAAGCCAATCAGTAGCAAGTCTGTTCACACGTCATTAACACCTTTCTCTCTGCCCACATCAGTCATCTACTGTGAGACTCACCTCCCCTTTTGGAGCTTGTTAAACATTTTACTCTTTTGCCTCTGCTGAAGCCCGAGCGTCATTGAGCACCGGGACCTGGAGACACGACTGTGTACACGCCCTTGCTCTCTTGTCCAACAGAGCTACACCCTAAAGGAAAGGTCTAAATCTGTGCTGTCCAGGCTGGCAGTTACTGGCATTGGACCACACAGTTTTAGGCCCTTGCTAGACCTTGTGGCATTGCCAGGGGACTGGAGATGCAGGAAGCAGTCTTTAAGTCCGGAGAACAGAGGGTGGCAGGCATCTGGACAGGGTCTGTATTAGAAAGGTGGGTTGAAACCCCCACAAATGACACAATAGGGAGTCATAGAAGTCTGTACACAGCCACAGTCTGAGGGTTGGATCACTACGTGACTATTCTTGGATGTTATGCTCAGGATTCTGCCACTCTGTCTCCTTCCTCTGGGGTGCAAGGTCTCAAACCTCAAGCTTCTAGGACACACACAGCTCGCTGCCCTGGAGCCTGAGACACTTTGGTCTCACCTGTGTCCAGTCTCCTGGACTCTAGCCTTTTAACTGGGTTCCTTCCTACACCCTAGCCAACTCTACAGGGTCACTTAGACTCCTCCTCCTGGAAGTCCTGTCCATTAGGACACAGAGCTTGGTGCTTGGAATCAAAGGCTGGAGTCTAGTCTTTCTACTCTCTGCTTGCAGTCCCACGCACCAAAGGTTATAGCCTCCGAGACTGTTGTCTCCTCTGCTCCATGGTCCGCTGCCTCTCTGCCCACGCCTCCCGTAATCCCACGCACTTCTCCCAAACACGTCGCTCGCACCTGCGATCTCCCTTAACGCCCACCCTGAGCCGCTTTGCGGACTCCGCCCACAGAGCGCAGTCTTCCCCAGCATGCGGGACCTAGCTCTACCCAGCCGCTCTGGAGACTAAACCCACGCTGGAAAGGCCGCTCGCACCGACACCCCAGCGCTGCAACTCCGGGTGCTACAGCCGCGCTCACCCGCCGGGTGGCCGTAAGGAGATTCGGCTGCTCCGTCCTGCAAGCTGGCCAGGATCTCTCCCTTGCCCACGTCGCTGTCGCCCACCAACAGGAACTTAAGTAAAAAATCGTAGGCCCGCACCGGGCTGCCCAAGGAGCTCATCATGCCGGCCCAGCCACCCCGCCCATGCCGGCCCCAGGCTGCGCGCAGGCGGCGGAGGGTCCCCGAGCGCCGCGGGTCCCTCGAACGCCCCACCGGCCGGGGGCGCTTGACAGCTGCAGAGCCCCGCCCACCTTACCTCGCCATTGGCGAATCTCAGTTGCTGAGGTGTATACACATGCTCATTGGTTAGCAAGCTCGCCCATCTATTTCTTAACGCCTCCGCACCACGCCCACCGCCACTCTTGGGAGGACTTGTTGCCTAAGCCAATGGAGGTCCTAAGGCCGAGCCAGAAGAAACAGAAGGCGGGAGAGGTCTGCTTCTGCAACCAATAGAAGACAGGCATGGCGATGAGGGGCGTGGCTAGTGTTTACTCCCTCCCCTGTATTAGTGCATAACAGGAGCTGGCTCCAGATTGGTGTGGGAAGTGTTTGAGTCCCTGCCTGGTTACAAGAGCATACAAGAGCAGCTACACAGAGCTCCGAATGCTAGTGTGAGACCTTAGGTTACATGTGCGTGTATCCATGTAGCCATCGGATGTAACTAAAGTTACAGGCAGTTGTGAGTTTCAGCACAGTGGACACATGGATAAGTGCACCTCTAAAGGTGTCTGCTAGTGGGCGCCTCGAGGTCTCTACGGGTTTTTGTCCATACATGTCAGTGTGTGTGCATCATGTGCCTGCGTGTTTGTCGGCAGAGAGCACATGATAGGGGCCTACCTGTCTTTGGTCTTTTTCCCGCGGTGAAGCAGTGGACCATCAACAAGGCCTTCTCTCTGCTCAGGAGCATCTCACCAGTAGGAACTAAGTTATTTAGATAAATTGTAGTTTAGCATCTCTGCTACCTACATCTTTTTGCAATCTGAAGTGGAAGCACCTCTTACACTGGTACCCTCCTCTCTGTTAAGAAGCATATATTTCTGTATAGAAAAGAAAAAGCGGGGTTGGGGATTTAGCTCAGTGGTAGAGCGCTTGCCTAGCAAGCGCAAGGCCTGGGTTCGGTCCCGAGCTCCGAAAAAGAAAGAAAGAAAGAAAGAAAGAGAGAGAGAGAGAGAGAGAGAGAGAGAGAGAGAGAGAGAGAGAGAGAGAGAGAGAGAGAGGAGAGAGAGAGAAAGAAAGAAAGAAAGAAAAACAGTGGAAGGAAATTATAAAAGCATTTGTGAACATTGTTCTAAGAGTCTTGGCTGTGCTGTGATTCAGACATGGCTGGTTTGGCTCAGAACAGGTTGATCTCAGAACAAGGTGACTGCTGCCTCCCAGAAGGACCATTATCCTTTCAAAAAGAGTTGATGATAATAAGCCCTAATTACAAGATACGGTTGCCAGTTTAGAATGGGTAATTGAGATAGGGTTTTTCCAGACAGGATTTTTCTGAGTAGCCCTTGCTGTCCTGGAACTGGCTTTGTAGACTAGGCTGGTCTCAAGTTCTATCTGCCTCTGCCTCCTGAATGCTAGGATTGAAGGCATCAGTCACCACTGCCCAGATAGGATGGATGATCTGGCTAAGCCATTTTTGACCCAGAAGGAGACTGACTCAAAATTACACTGTTGCTAACCAAGATTAAACCTTAGCTGTAATTATTTCAGAGCACCACATCGCAACACTGCCTGAGAGCCCTTTAAAGTGCCTGTGCCCAGATGCCCAGATAGCCTCTCCCTACTGTTTTGCCAGCTGAAGTTGCACCAGAGCATATTAGATTCTACTTTGCCCTTTTCTTTTCCTTTTTTTTTTTTTTTTTTTTTTGGTTCTTTTTTTCGGAGCTGGGGACCGAACCCAGGGCCTTGCGCTTCCTAGGCAAGCGCTCTACCACTGAGCTAAATCCCCAACCCCACTTTGCCCTTTTCTGTCACAACTCATATCTCACCAGCCTGTCAGTGTCAGCTACATGAGATGACAGCATTTGAGGTAAGAGTTTAGCCAGGTAAGAGTTTTGCCTGTAATCCTGTGATTGGTAATCTCAACTTGGTAGGATCTGAAATCACCTAAGAATTACACTTCTTGGCATGTTTGTGAGGGTGTTTCCAATGAGTATTGAGGGAGAAAAGATTAAGTAGTTGCCATTTTACAAGAAGATTTACAGATATTAAGAGGTACAAAGAGAAACAGTATCACTTGACTGCCTTCTTTTCATCCTAAGTATATACATTGTTACCACTGCTACCTCCACTACCATCTACCAAACTCCAGCTTCCTGACATGGACTGAATACTGGTAGCTTTCCAGGAATCTTCCAGGTCTTCAGCATTGGCCCTGGAGCCGAGTCATTTTGCTTCCTGGGCTGATTAGCTATTAGGTTCTCACCCTCTCCATCATGCAAGCTCTATTGTATAAGTCAGTCTTATAACTCACTCCTTATTAAACACACACAGAGAGACACACACACACACACACACTCACACACACAATTAGTTTTGATCCTTTGAGAATACTGCCTAATACAATCCAACGGTAAGGAGGCTGAGGCAGAAGTATTGTGCATTGAAGGCTAGCCTGGGTTAATTAGGAGGCCAACCAAGACTACACAATGTGACTCTGTGGCAACAAAACAAAACCAACCCCAACACACAAGAATTTTACCTTTTCTACTTGCATCCATTCTGGTATTATTTTTTATTATTATTTCTAAATGTATGTGAATGTATATCTGTGTGAGTGTACATTGTCATGTATGTAGGTGCCCACAGAAGTCTGAAGTTGTCAGATCTCTTGGTGACGGAGTAACAAGTGGTTGTGAGCCATCTGATGTGGGTACCAAACTTGGTTTCTCTGGAAGATCAGCAAGCGCTCTTAAATGATGAACCATGTCTACAGCCCCTAATTTGGACTTCAAAATGTTCACTTTGGTTTACCCATTTATTTTTCAAAAAGTATCAGTAACTGACTGGTTGGTTGATTCAGGTGTTGGCAAAGCCACTATTTAAAAAAAGAAGAGAGGCCCAGGATGTAGCTTAGTTAGTAAAGAGCTTGCCTATGGTGGTGGTTTGAATAGGAACAGCCCTCATAGTCTCCTGTATTTGAATGCTTAGTCACCAGGGAATGACACTATTTGAGAAGGATTAGGAGGTGTGTCCTGGTTGGAGGAAGTGTGTCACTGGGGATGGGCTTGGAGGCTTCAAAGCCACACCCAGCTTAGTGTTTTGTCTCTCCCTGTGTCTGCCTGTGGATCAAGAGATAACGCTCTCAGATACTCCTCCAGTGTTATGTGTGTTATCATACTTCCCGTCATGATGATAATACACTAAGTCTCTGAAACTGTAAGCAAGTCCCCAATTAAAAGCTTTCTTTTAATAAGAGTGGCTTTGGTAGTGATGTCACTTCACAGTGATAGAACAGTGATTAGCGCGCGCGCACGCGCACACACACACACACACACACACACACACACACACACACACACACGGGTTTGATCCACTGTTTACATGCCTGTAATCCTAGTACTCAGAAAGTGGAAGCAGGGAGATCAGAAGTTCAGGGTCATACTTGGCGACGTATAGATTTTTAAGCTGTCTTTGACAGGGTCTCATGCCAAAAACAAAACAGAATTTTTTTTTTTTTTGGTTCTTTTTTTCAGAGCTGGGGACCGAACCCAGGGCCTTGCGCTTCCTAGGCAAGCGCTCTACCACTGAGCTAAATCCCCAACCCCAAAACAGAAATTTAAAAGAATAGAAGATAGTAGAATTTTGTTCCTACTCTGAATCCCCCTCACAAAAACAAAAAAACCAAACACAAAAAAACCAAACACAAACAAAAAAACCCAAAACCTCTCTGAAAATAGTTGGTATTTATCTTCCCATCTTTCTGAGTTCTCATATTCCATTTTGCTGTGGCTCTTTGCCATCTCAATAAAATGGGGGCATTCTCCTGCTCTGAGTTTCTTACCCTGCATAGCTGATTTCAGGGAGGTGCTAAAGACATGGTTTAGTGATTCACAGCACTGGCTGACTTTCTAGGGGTCTTAATTCCCAGCATCCACACGGTGACTCACAACTCTTTGTAATTCCGGTTCCAGGGGATCTGATGCCCTCTTCTGGTCTTTGTGGGCACAAGGCACACACATAGTACACAGACATACATGCAGACAAAACACCATTCACATATAATAGAATAAAAGTCCTCAGCTCACTTCTAGGACCCAGTGACCTCTTCAACCCTTCCCTGCTGTGGCACAGCACCAGAACACTTGCCTCCTTTTCTTCCCGTGGTCCATGTCATAGCAGTCACTTTGAAGCAGGTCTTTACTCAGCTGAAGCGTGGAGACTACCACCTGAAGGGAAAATCAAAGATACCTTGATATACTAAAGGACAGGTTCTGGGCCACATATGTGTTCGATATTTATGGTTTATATAAGATAACATTGAATTTGGATAGGTTCGATAAATCTCCTATATGCGTAAAATTATCTTTAGATTACTTGCAACACCTAGTACAATGTAAGTGCTAATATTAATATCAGCTCGATTATTTGTAATAGTTGTTCTTACTGTTTATAGAATAATGGCAAGAAAAAAATATATATAAGCACATTGTAGCTGTCTTCAGACACACCAGAAGAGGGCATCAGATGCCATTACAGATGGTTGTGAGCCACCATGTGGTTGCCAGGAATTGAACTCAGGACCTCTGGAAGAGCAGTCAGTGCTCTTAACCTCTGAGCCATCTCTCCTGCCCCATACTTTTTTTTCATCAACTATTTTTAGGCCACGGTAGATTGAGTCCACAGGGCAAAATCTACGGATTCAGAGGTCCAGCTGAAATGCCGGAAAATGTGTAGCACACCTAGATGGCCATTTTTCACCCCGAGATACTTATGAGGCCAAACAGCACACCCACCGAACAAGGAGGCTTATATCACACAGCAAGCGTTCCCATCCAGGAAGCCCATAGCTTCATGAAGGGTGCCTCTGTAACCCGTAATTTCGATAACTGTATAAAGCCCAGGCAGAATATAGAGAGATGGATTATATCACTAGCAAATCTGTTCAATCCAAGGCTGGGCTTCCAGCTCTGTACACCTCTGGTTACTAAAAATATTTTTTCTTGAGGCCAGGGTGAAATCTCCCTGAATTTCTGCCTGTGTCCTAGTCAGATCTGAGAACGTAGGCTCTAAGTAGCAGGAGTTACACAAGGACGACAGAGCGAACAACAGAAAAGGGTATTTTCTACTTCTCATGGATGAAATATAGCAAGAACATACATATGATGTTGACACTTTGGAGGTGAGGGGAGGGAAGAATGACTAACACAGTATTTTAAGTTTAAATTTCTGTGCTCGAGAGTTCTATAAAACAGAAATGCCTCTAACCTATGGGCACTGCTTGTCCAAGGATAAGTAACTTGCTAGAATGCTGGGGGCTGTTCTCATATTTGCCTGGTCTTATACAATTTTTACAAAACATTGTTCATGTAAGAAAACAAACCGTGTATTTTCGCTTCTGTAACCAAGCTTGCTTGCCCCTGATTGGACGTAGTCAGGATGTGTGGTTGATTGCACACAGGTGGGACATGTGCTTGATTACACATAGGCAAGAAGTAGGTCAGGCAGTGTGCTTGCTCTGGTAGCACAAAGGCAAGAAGTAGTTAGCCCTGTGAGTTTTGCTTTTATAAGCTCCTGACTAGTGTAATTTGGTATTACATGTTGGGAATCCTGAATCTCTGGGGCAGACCTGGTGCCAGTACTGAATAAAGCCTCTTCTTTGATTAAAATGTATTCATGGTCAGACTGGGGACTCTGAACAAACCCAGACCCATAACAGTTTGAATAAGATATCCCCCAAAGTCTCTGGCATTGCACACTTGGTTCCTAGATGGTGGCACAGTTTGGGAAGGTTTAAGAGGTATGGTTTTAATGGAGAAGGTACGTCACTGGAACAGGAGGTCTCACGCCATAATGAATTTGCTCTCTCTGCTTCCTGCTCAAGGTTCAGAAGGTAGGCTCTCAGCTCCCAGTTCCAGCTGCCTTGCTTCCCCAGCATGTCAGATTTTTATCTCTCTGGAATGAGTTGTAATCCCAACAAGTCCTTCTTCCTCTACATTGCCTTGTTTACGGTATTTTATCATAGCAGTGGCAACTAATGAGAGTAAATAATACAGTCATTGGCCTTTTTTGTTCGTTTATTTTGTTCTGCTTTTTCAAGATGGGGAGTGTTTGTTTATGCAGCCCTAACTGTCCTGGAGCTTGCTCTGTGTGGATCAGGCTGGCCTCGAACTCATACACATCTGCCTGCCTCTGCCTCCTAAGTGCTGGGATTTAAGGTGTATGCTACCATCACCATCACCCAGCTTGCTTGTGGTTTTCAATATTCACCTTCATCAGAAGCTCAGAAATCCTAAACAATTCACTTAATAAAATCCCTAAAGTTAGCCTGTTAGGATTATCAGCCTCAATAAGCCCTTGACAGAAAGTTTTTAGAAGCTAGTTTTCTGAAAGCCAGGAGAGTTCCTTCTTCACGGCAAGTAGAGGCAGGAACAACCCTGAATTATAGGTGTCAAAAAAAATCAACCGATTGCATCATGGACCCAGGAGAATGGGCACCATGTGTGCCATTTCTAACTTTATTAACTACTTTAGGCATCTTCCTGTGTTAAAAAAAAAAAGGTCATTGTTTATTCTGAAGCCAAATAATCTTGTCCGGCCTTGCCTATGATGGTGAAAATTTTGGATTTAAGACTTACCCACCATGGTGGATTGAATATGCTTAGCCCATGGGAAGTGGCACTATTAGGAGATGTGGCCTTGTTAGAGGAAGCTGTAGAGGTAGGCTTTGATGTCATTCATATATATATATATATATATATATATATATATATATATATATATATCATAATGTAGAATTCTCTGCTCCTCCAGCACTATGTCTGCTTGCCTGCTGCCATGCTTCCCGCCCTGATGATAATGGGCTGAACCTTTGAAACTGTAAGGCAGCCCCAATTGCATGTTCTCTTTTTTTTTTTTTTGGAGCTGGGGACCGAACCCAGGGCCTTGCGCTTGCTAGGCAAGCACTCTACTGCTGAGCTAAATCCCCAACCACTGCATGTTTTCTTTTATAAGAGTTGTCTTGGTCATGGTGTCTCTTCACAGCAATAAAATCCTAAGACACACACCACGTCTAAATGGACCTCCCAAGAGAGACACTAGTGTTTTAACCTTCGATATCTGTGAATGTGATGTTATTCTGAAACAGTATTCTTGCACAGCAAATGAACAAAGATGAAGTCATGAGGGTGGACTCTAATTCAAGTCTGAGCGTGAAATGATTTCAGAGGCCTTTGTAGTTCATGGACCATACTGAGCACTAAGCTACCTACCTACCTTTCCATCCTCTGGGTATGGAAATGCATGTACTGAGATTCCAGCATAGGGGCTAGGAGCTGGAGCTTTTCAAGATCTTAGAATCCAGGTCTCTCCTCAAGGTCTGCCACTGTTCTACCGCAAACTTCCCATCATAGGACACAGAGAAGCTCATCATTGCCTTAGCCACCTCTAGCTGAATTTTTCTGAATTTTGCTGCTCCCAAACACATGTATCAAATAGCCTTATAATTTCCCTGGGAGGGAAAAAAAGTGTTATTATTTTGTTCTTTAAAATTGATTACTAGGGCTGGAGAGATGGCTCAGTGGTTTAGAGCACCGACTGCTCTTCCCAAAGTCCTAAGTTCAAATCCCAGCAACCACACGGTGGCTCACAACCATCTGTAATGACATCTGATGCCCTCTTCTGGTGTGTCTGAAGACAGCTACAGTGTACTCATATATAATAAAATAAATAAAATGTTAAAATTGATTACTAAATGTTAATGTGTTTTTCACTTTTAAAATTAATTAATGTAGGCATCAGATTCACAATCAACTTAGCTTAAGGACATTTTTTTTTTGTCATGCTAGCCCAGAGCCTCACAACATGTGAGGCCACCATTTTGCTACTGAGTCACATACCCAACCAAACAAGACTCACTTTTTATAAGAATGTCTGAAATCCAGTTAGACCAGCACCATTTGTTGAAGATGCTTTCCTTTTTCCATTGTATGGCTTTGTGTGTGTGTGTGTGTGTGTGTGAAAATTGAGTATCTGTAGGTGTGTGGGTTTATTTTTGGGTCTTCAATTCAGTTCGATTGATCAACCTGTCTGTTTCTATAGCAATACGATGCATTTTTTTTTTAATTTTTTTTTTTGTTCTTTTTTTCGGAGCTGGGGATCGAACCCAGGGCCTTGCGCTTCCTAGGCAAGCGCTCTACCACTGAGCTAAGTCCCCAGCCCCTTTTTTTTTAC
The DNA here is from genome assembly GCF_021556685.1 of Rattus norvegicus. NCBI lineage: Eukaryota > Metazoa > Chordata > Mammalia > Rodentia > Muridae > Rattus > Rattus norvegicus. Next base: position 113,023,871 of record NC_141543.1, read on the forward strand.
TGTTGCTCTGTAGTACAACTTGAGGTCAGGGATGGTGATACCTCCAGAAGTTCTTTTATAGCTATCCTGGGTTTTTTGTTTTTCCATATTAAGTTAAGAACTGTTCTTTCAGTGTCTGCAAAGAATTGTGTTGGAATTTGGATTGTAATTGTATTGAATCTGTAGATTACTTTTGGAGCAGAAACTGAGGGAATGGCCAACCAATAACTGGCCCAGCTTGAGACCCATCCCAAGGGCAAGCGCCAATTCCTGACACTATTAATGTTAATCTGTTAGGCTTGCAGACAGGAAGCTAGCATAATTGTCCTCTGAGAGGCTCCACAGAACAGCTGACTGAAATAGATGCAGAGGCCCACAGCCAAATACTGGATGGAGCTGAAAGAGCTGAGGGAAGGACTGAGGGCCACGGAGCGGATAGGAACATCACAGGAAAACCAACAGAGTCAACTAACCTGGACCTGTGAGGATTCTCAGAGGCTGAACCACCAATCAAAGAGCATACATGGGCTGGACCTAGACCACCCCACACATATGTAGCAGATGTGTAGCTCAGTCTTCATGTGGGTCCCCCAACAACTGGAGCAGGGGCTGTCCCTAAAGCTGTTGTCTGTCTGCGGATCCCTCTCCCCTAACTGGGCTGCTTTGCCTGGCCTCAGTGGGAGAGGATTCTCCCAGCTTTACAGAGACTAGATATGCCCAGGGGGGCCTTCACCCTCCCAGAGGAGAAGGGGAAGTGGTGGGGGGAGGGACTTTGTGAGATGGGAACCGGGAGAAGGCAGTACTTCGATCTGGATATAAAGTGAATTAATTAACTAATCAATCAATTAATTAATTAGTGGAGATTAAAAAAGAATGACTGAAATGTCTTCTGATGGAGAAGGCTGAGGGCTACACAATGGGAAGGTTTAGGAGTGTCAGAGTCTTGCTTGCTCCTCCTGCCGTGTCTTCAGATACTAGATCCCTCTTGGAAGAGACAGCACAGCTCATAGGTTTGTGTTGTGAGGACAAAATAACTTGATTTGCTCAAGCTCCATTTCCAAATACCCATTAAAGATCCACTGCACTGGTGGTTTTCCTGTGTGCCTCCAAGCCAGTCAATGGCACTGGGTCGGGAGGAGGTAAGTGGTGCTGGTCATCAACCAAAGGAAAAGACTTTATTAGGCTCGAATCCTTGCATTCTCTGAGTGCATATAAATGGAATTCCCACCTAAAGATATGTTCAGGGCTTGGCTGGTTAGGCCTAGAGAGGAAGAGGCTCACTGCTGGGAGAGACTGGGTGGCTATGCTAGAAGCCTTTCCCAGACTGCCAGTACCTTTGACATCTGCTGTCCCCTCACGAGAGCTCCAGGTTATCTCTCTCTGAGTGTCCCCCTCAGGTACCACTGAAGGAAAGCCTAGGGAACCAGGAAATTACCTGTTTCCAAAGGGCCCAGGTTGCTCACGCTGCAGGTCTAAGAAGACTCCACTTTCAGACTCTGAGCCTAAGTGAGGAAGTCTCATCTCTCAACTCATGTGCCTCTCGGTGAGAGAGAGCTTTGTCAACCAGAACGCTTGAGAGTGGTGCTTTGCTCTGTCCACTCACAGTTTTGAGAATGTGAGTGTGATGGCTAAAGAAAACACATTTTGTGCTAGGTATCCATCTTGGTTTCTAATAGTCATTTGTCTCTGACAGATACGTTCCCAGCAATCCTGACTCCTTGACGGCCATGACGATCTGCTTGTCATGCTATGACAAACTGCTAATTATGGCTTCTGTAACCTGCTTGTGCAGACAATCGAGGACCATTTTGAGGTGACCTTGACAATCTATTCTTGGCAGAGCAGAACAGGATTTTTGTCTTTAAAAGCTCTTCGTACGGTGGCGCATATCTTTAATCCCAGCACTCAGGAGGTAGGGGTAGGTAGATCTCTGTGAGTTTGAGGCCAGCCTGGTCTACAGACCTAGCTCCAAGACAGCAAAGGTTACACGAAGAAACCCTGTCTCAAAAACAAAACAAAACAAAAATAAATAAATAAATAAATAAATAAATAAATAAATAAATAAAAAGAAATCTTTACAATCATCCGCACAGCACATCTCTCATTTGGGTTAGAGATTGTGGCCCTGCTAGTAGCTTTAATAAATTTGGCTAACTATAATTTGAATAAGTTTGAGCATGGTTTTTGTTTGTTTGTTTTTTGTTTTTGTTTTTGTTTTTTTTTATGATCTTGAACTCCAAACAGTTAGGATCTGTTAGCTCAGACTCGGGAGCACAGCATGGATAGTGAAGGGAGGACACTGTTGTGTGCAGCTGGACTAAGGCAGAGCCTCCACCACTGTTGATGTCCTTACCTGGTTCTTATTCCACTGCACCTATTCCTTACCCTTAAGGGATCCTTATACCTCCATGTCCACTGAAGCCGACCAAACTGTGATCTTTCCACTCACAGGCCACCGCCCTACTCCCTGAAACTGGGCTCGTTGGCCTGCTTGATGCTTCAGCCCCATTCTTCTTCATTGACAACAACATGTCGAGGATACCAGAAAAAAATGTGTTTCTGGAACACTCTGTGTCAGTTTAGTACTCCATGCATAATAGGCCAGACTCTTGTTTATAAAAGCTTGGCCTTTTCCACCAGGTCCATGCCCACGTTAGGGTCTTTAGGAGCCTGAATGCAGTGCTTGTTCTAGGAAGCCATACAAGCGGCATCAGCATACAGTGCAACATGTGTATTTCCAGAGGGCTAGCTTGAGGACACACGATTTTCCTTGGGATAAACCTTGACTTGTCCTCCACACTGACTGCACAGCTCTGAAAGGTTTGAGGTTTTGCTTGTCTATCAGACTCAGCTTTCAGATTCTGTGGGTCTTAACTGCTTACGTGCGACTTGTGTCTGACTTACCAGTGTCGTTTGTGTTCCTACCCCTACGTACCTCATGAATGTAGGGTCTCAGAGGCCTTTCAAGCCAGCCCTTGCACCTTTCTGGATCTCTTAGTGAGCTGAATGAAGCATGTGTTGGCTTCTATTTATATAAGGGTCCAGGAACAGGGTTATGAGTTCTGGGTAATGGTACAGAACATGAAGCCAGAAGCTCTCAGCACTGAGAAGGGGAAGTAGCAGTGTCTCAGGCTAATCAGAGCCCAAACTTTAGAGGTACTGTATATAACATACCTAATTTTACAATTAAGCTGCTTTTTATTGAACTCCAGACTATGGGATACTTAGAAAAGTTAAAAGCAATTTGTGTGCATGTGTGTGTATGTATGCATGCATATATGTGTGTATGCATGCATGTGTGTTTGTGTGTATGTATGCATGCATATATGTATATGCATGCATGTGTGTGTATGAATGCATATGTGTGTGCATGCATTGTGTTTTGTGTGTATGCATGCATGTGAGTGTGCATGCATGTGTATGTATGCATGCATACATGTGTATACATGCATACATGCGTGTATGCATGTGTGTGCATGCATGTGTGTATACATGCATATGTGTGTGTGCATGTATACATGTGTGTATGCATGTGTGTGCATGCATGTGTGTATACATGCATATGTGTGTATGCATGCATATGTGTGTATGCATGCATATGTGTGTATGCATGCATATGTGTATGTATGCATGCGTGTGTGTGTGTGTGTGTGTGTGTGTGTGTGTGTGTGTGTTGGGGGAAATATCTTGGCAATGGAACCCTGAGTCTCAAATGTGCTAGGTAAGGCAAGTACTGTACTACCAAGCTACAATCCTATGCCAGTAAAATTAACAATCAAAACCCATACAAATGTCTCTTTTCTCTTTAACCAGTCCCCCTTCCTTCTCATAGGAACCATTCTTAGGGGCACATCAGAATGCCACTGGAAATATCTAGTTTGAGAGCTTTCTTATACATCAGCTATTTTCATTCTATTTTTCCAGGGGCTGTGACTCCTTAGCACTGTTGGAGATTACTTGACAGGGTGGAGGTTAATATCCGATACTCTGGGGGAGTTGGGTAGGGTCATGGATAAGGGCCATGTCCTCTCCCAGGACTTATACAAGTCTGCTTATTATTAACCATAAAACCTCTACAACATCTATAGTTGCCTTTACTTTCAAGACTAGAGACAACTGTGGACACCAGGGCCCCAGTCTGTCTAGGGACTCCAGGAGAAGGTAGATGACATATTAGATTTCTCTAGCTAAAGGATAGAAAAGGTATCCTATTCACCTTATCCTGGCCCCTTGATGCTCCTCCAAGGTGCTGATTGTCCACTCTGTCAGTCCCTGTGGAAACAACAGTATCTGCTACATCTATTTTTGTCTATTTGCATAACCGGTGGTTGGCTTTTTGTGTGAAAGATTTGCAATATTTTCTGGAAATAAAAGAGAGGTTTTTGTCAAATTTGTTCCTGTTGGTGTTTCCTTAAATGAATAGATTCCATCAGATGTGAGGTGTCAGGTCCCAAGTGAGTTCTACCAGGTCGAGATGCATGGCCCACAGATGTAGGCATTCCAGGAAGGTGCAGGGTTTCTATGGGTGATAAAAGCCATTTATAGAACTATTTGCTGTGCAAGGAACTTGTGATGGAGGAGCTAAAGAGGGTCATGTCCTCAAGAGTTTTTCCCGTGGTGACTGAAAGAATTTTCCATAACCACTTCCTGTATTAGAGACCTTGTTTCTGACACGATTCCAGAGCTGAGCCCTAGGACTTGTCTTCTCAGGAATAACCCTGGCCAGTTTTGGCACGACCATAGTGGGTGTCCCCAAAGACAGTTCAGGGAAGGTTGAGATTCCTGAGACCACAAGCTACTGTGATCCCAAACCCACCCCTCATAAAATGTACTGCCCTCCCACGGTCAGATCGTATGAATGCCAATGTTCCCCCAGCAAGAGGAGACGACAATTCCACAGATATCAGAGTGGAGAGCAAAGGCGCTTGCTTCTATGAAACCGTGGTAAATTTACAACGTTTGCAAGTTTGAGGGTAACGGATGAATATCAGAAGCCTCTGTTAGGGCCACTCCTGGTGCTGGGCAGCTTGTACACAGCAAGCCATCATTTCTCACCGATCTGCAGGCTAGAAGCTCAAGGTGAAGGCAGGCTTGATTTCTGGTAAAGCCTGTCCTATCAGCTTTTAGATGGTGTTTTTTCTATTTTCTCTTTACAAGCCTCTCTCTCCCCTTTCCCAGAAGCTTCTCTTTCTTTTCTCCTCAGTCCCCTTCTATTCTTTTTCTTGTTTGGGTTTTGCCTTTTGAGATAGAGTCTTACAATGCAGTCTAAATTTGCATGAAACTTTGTCTTCTATCTTAGCTTGCCAAATGCTGGGATTTACAGAAATCTGTCTCCTTGCCTAGTTTCTCTTCTTCTTCCTGCAAGGCCACTAATCCTATAGGATAAGTCTTCACCATCAGGACCAAATTAACTCCATTTTTTTTTCTCAAAGCCTCCCTCTACAAATACACTGAGGTTACAGCTTCAATCAGATTGATTTTTTTTTCAAGACAGATCTCTTCATGTAGCGCTGGCTGTCCTGGAACTCTCTCTGTAGACCAGAGTGGCTTCTAACTCACAGAGACCTGAATGCTTCTGCCTCCTGAGCACTGGGGTTAAAGGCGTGCACCATGTCCCCCACCCCCAGGTACTTCAATGTGATTTCAATGAAACGCAGATATTTTGTCCACAGAGAGGCTAATGGTGTGAAAGGATTATGAGATCCACTGAGAACAGGAAAGGTTATGGAGCCTGGAGCACATCCTACCAGAGACCCTGGGCTGGGAGGTATATGCCACTGTCCAGTCAGCATGCCTTTCACAAGGGTACTCTTTAGCTTTTGGGACTATCAGAGGGCATCTATTTGAATCCCAGCTTTTTTTTTTTTTTGACAACAGGGGCAGATGATTCTAGCTGGATGAGGGAGCTGAACTATGCAGGAAACTGAGTAGCAATCCTGGCCTCCATAGTATATCCCCTCTCATCAGTGGTAACCACCAAAAATGTTTATATAACTGTCAGGTGTTGGGAACAAGACACCAACCATCAGTGGAGAACTGTAGGATGATGTCATCGTGCAGGTGTAGGCAGGTACAAGATAGAACAAGGTCTGTCATTGGATGAGAAGGAAGGATGGGTGGGAGAAAAGTTTTAGAGAGGAGGATACCGGAACCAAGGTGAGGGAAGAAGCAGCTGAGAGAGAACATGGAGGTTGATGTTAAGATTCCTCTCTGCACATTTACAGGTTGTTATGAATATTCTTAAGGAATGAATGTGTACAGGATTCTGTGTGTCTAGGTGGGCAATTATATCTTATCAATTGGATCAGAGGTTGTTGTGTTGTGTGTTCTTTCACGTGGTGATTTAAGTTCAAGAGAGCATGTGGTGGCTGGAGACACTGGGCTGCCACGGAATTGGGATGTGTATGTCTGGCATGGTGACAATTGCCTTGGGAACTAGATGAGTAGAGAGATTATTGCCAGGCTCAGAGAGAAGCCATCGTAGTGTGATATGGGATGGAGCAGAGTGGGTGAGACGCTTTGCTGACTGAGATGAAGGTATCTACCAGATATCTTGGGGCACTGTAGTGCTGGATCTAGTGCAGGATAAAATACAGCATTTTTAAAAATAATTTTATAGTAACAGAGAAACGCTGGTTGAGAACAATTTGATTTGCATATGACACTCCCTTATCTAAAAGGCCATTCCACCCTCACAGCACAGGATCTGTTCCAAGTGTAGGCTTTTACCCTGGTGGCTGTTGGGGAGGAGTAATATTTACTTTCTCTCTCTCTCTCTCTCTCTCTCTCTCTCTCTCTCTCTCTTCATATATATATATATATATGTATATATACACACATATATGTGGTATGTGTATGTATATATACATACATACATACATACATACATACATACAATGATGTATATATTCTTGCCATGGTGTGTGTGTGTAAGTCAGAGGACCATTTGAACCACCAGTTTTCTCCTACCATTGTTTCATGAGTTCCAAGAGCGGAAGTCAGGTCCTGACTTGAGGGTAATGTTTTATGGTGACAGCTTCAGTTTGAGAAGATGGGAAAGTTTTGGAGAAGATGGTAGCAATGTTTGCTCAAGGATGTGGATGTACTTAATATCACTGAAAAGTATACATAAAAATGCTAAACTGTCAGATTTTCTGTTTCATACATTTTGGCTCAACTTTAAAATAAAAATAAAAGAAAGCTGGGATTCTGATGGCTGGAGAGTTGGTCTGTTGCTTGTATTCTAATGCTAAATACTGGCCTCCAAGGCTTGGCTATGAGAGAGTCTGTGAATACCCAAGTTCAAATCCCAACCCCCCAAGTTATTCCTGATTGGTGAGTAAAGATGCCTACAGACAATAGCTAGGCAGAAGAGAGATAGGCAGGGTTCTTGGGTTCCCGGGCTTGGGATCTGGGATCTGAGGAGATTCCGAGTGGGAGAAGAAAGAAGAGAGAGAGGAGGAAGCTGCCATGGGATAAGTGAGTTATGAATACAGGGCCATGAAGGCTTGCCAATGTGAGTTAAGAGCAGCCCAGATGAAATATAGCGAGATATAATTCGTGGTTATTGATGGGGAAATAGATTCTAATCACATAGAGGGTAAATATCTGCCCAGCCCTAGTACAAATTAAGGCTTATTATAATAATAAAAGTTGAGTGTCTTTTATCCAGGAACTAAATGATCAAAGGCAGGGCAGAGCCCCCCATTTAGATTAAGTATTTTCTACAACAGGTGGCCACTTTCTTCTTTTAGTTTGTACTAAGTTGCAGAGTCTGTAATGGCTGTTTGGGGTGGAAAATAGAGTGGCTAATGGACAGGGTATCCTGGCCTGGATCACCCTTTGTACCTCTAAACAACCCTCAGGGTGGGGACAAATTACAATTCCTACTGACACCAGAAGCAACAGTGGCTCAGAGAAGCCAAATGGGTAGAGGGCCACCAGGGTTCCATTTCTAGAACTGGTTGATATAGCAAGTTAGCTTTGCCTTGCATGATAGTGCACACCATTAACCCTGACACCCAAGAGGCAGATGTGTGCAGGTCTCTGTGAATTGATCCTGATATATATATCAATTTCAGGGCCAACCAGGGCTATCTAGTGAGATTCTCTCTAAACAAATAGCCAGGATAACTTTAGCTTTGTAGCAAAATATATCTAACATGAAAGTTTACCAGTCAAACCTTATTTTTTCTGTGCTGGGGATTCTATCCCAGGACTTTGCATATCCCAGGCAAGTGCTTTATCACTGAGCTACCTCCCCAGCACATTTTAACACTGTTTAGTCATACTAAGCACATTGTGCTATTATGTAACCATTACAACCAGCAGTTTCTAGAACTTGTCCATCTCCCCAAGCTGAAACTTTGTATCCACTAAACACTAACTGAACAGTTTCCCTGCACCAGCTCTAGTAGCCCCATTCGACTTTTCACCTGGAGTGAGTGCTCACTCCAGGAACCTGTATCTGGCATTTTGGTTTGTTTGTTTGTTTGTTTTTTTCCGGAACTGGGGACCAAACCCAGGGCCTTGCGCTTCCTAGGCAAGCGCTCTACCACTGAGCTAAATCCCCAACCCCGGCATTTTTTACTTAGCATGATATCCTCAAGGTTTATACAGGTCAGAGTTGGCTTCTTCATATAAGTATGTTTGTCCATTTATCATGCATTCAGCTGCTAGGACTATCTTGTATAGGTTTCTGTATGGATGTTTTGCCTTATCATTTATAGGAAGGGGTGGAATTCGAGCTCACACAGGAACTATTTGGCTGTTTGAGGACCTTCAAGATGTGGGTTGTATCTCTGGAGAAAACTTGCTCTGTAATTTGCAGAGCAGTGTGTGTGTGTGTGTGTGTGTGTGTGTGTGTGTGCGTGTGTGTGTGTTCTGACACCATTCCCCCTTCTCTGCCTAGAGCACAATTTCAGGCAGGAGGTCCCTTATTGTAGAAAATGGAGAAATTCCAGGCCATGTGCAAGAAATACCTTTGCATAAAGTGAGATTTTCATCTCCATTGACTATAAAAAAAAGTATCCCCTTTGTAGTTTTCTCTGGTGCCAAAATAAAAATGTATCTAAGAAGTGCAAATACGGATTGACCATATTTATCTCAAAGGGCTTGTACAAACAAACTCACTCTATTTTCTCTTCCCTTCTGAAGAGAAGTAAATAGAAATTAACAGCTGGGCGCAGAGTGGGTGTGTGCTGGCTGATGACTCACCGAAATTCATCACCATACTCCAGTTGCTCTCTCGCTATAGAAAGAACATCTATTTTAGGCAAAACTAACCTGTGGATGCCCTAGAAGTACCAGAGCCCTGCCACAAGATCCATTTTAATGTGAAGCTGTTTTCAGAACTATTGCTCCCTGAGCCCCATCCTGCCCCTGCCAACACTTCTCATACACAGCTAGGCAGCCTACCCCAACCCTGCATTACCAGGGCAACCGATCCTCCATCTGAAAGCCTACCTTCAAGTTTTCTCTACTTGGTTTCTGCCCACAGTTCACCCTACTCCACCCATGCTCCTTTCAAGCAGAGCAGCCCAGGTGGGTCCAGAGCCTACTAAAATTGCCCAGTGCTCTGAAAGCTTCTCCTATGCCCCACTGTACCTCTGACTGACATTCTGCAGCTACCGGATAGGGACTGCCCCTATGTGGCCCATCCAGATGTTGCTGATATCTGCTGTGGACCTCATAGTAGTAAAGGATTGGCTGGAGCCCCACTGCAGAACAATTATCGAGTGTCCATGATCCCTACAGCCAACATGATGTCCCCAGATAGCCAGAGTAATGAGGTAGACACTGGATGAGATCTCTTCTCTATAGATTTGCATGGTCAGGGAAGAGTCTGCTTCAAGCATGTGTGTTGTAGTGCTTGTACTACATGCAAGCCCCTGTCCCCAGACTCCATTATGTATCCTCACAGTGGCTGGCTTTGCCCCTGGTACATGGGCTTCTGGCCAAGTGTTCTCCAGCATCTCCACTATAATCTAACTGAAACAGTGAACAGTTTTCTCTTGTGAGAAAATACACTTGGGGGACCAGCAAAACAGCACAACGGTTTGGTAAAGGAGCTTGCTGGGAAGTTGATGATCCTCAGAACCCATGTGGTAGAAGAGAACTGACTTCAGAGAATTGTCCGCTGACCTGCATGCACATGCTCACCCACTCTCCCACACCCACCATAGTTAAAGATATGTAAAAACAAAATGTATCTTCAGTACATTTGGTGTAGAGACTCATGGCAAAAAAATAATTAGCCATCCATTTCATACCATATTCTCCAAGGCCCAGGGAACATCAAAGAACAAGACACGGAAGAGTCAGAGGAAGCAGGGAGAGTATTGTGTAGTTTTCTATCTTAATTAAAACATTCCCTCCTGGAAGAAAAGAATGGGGAATCCCAAGACTCATGAAGTTCAAGAGGTTTGAAGACCCAGGAAGCTCATGAAGATTGAAAGCGTCACAAAGCCCCTTTCAAAGTTACCTAAGCAGCTAGCATTTCTTAGTGGTAGAAGAGACTCTTCTGTGGAGCTGCCTGCTTGCTGGGCAGGGAACGTCACCGATACAGCTTTATACGTCATGTGGAGTAGCTGTCTCTGAGACACCCAGGCACCCATTAGCACTCCACGTTGCTAAGGACAGCAACAACCTCTTTGTTTCACTAAGCAAGACATGAGAGGTATGGAAAACTCTATTAATTAAGGTCAAAGTCCACCATGACCAGATAGCCTCTGGGCTCGGCACAATATTGGAGACTCCTTTCATTAGTGGGCTTTCCCTTCTCTGACCTTGTCTAGGGAATTCTAAACCCTGACACATGCCTCTACGTGAGGCATGTCACATAGTCAGTTAGATTACAGGGTCAATTAACCTGTTCAGTCAGCACCTGAGATGCCTGAAATGCTCTCCCATGTTAAGTAGCCATTTTGGTATTCTAAGCCCTCAGCCAGTGACTTTTGCCCATCCTGGATGTCCCTACACTCAGTCCCCCAAAACTGTACAAGTCTTGAATCACCTCAAGTAAGGTTGATCTGCCTACTAACAAGCTGGTCCTGGTGTGGTCACTGCCCCCCATGCCCTCATGGACCATATCAGCTGATCCACGAGAGAAGGGAGACCCATGGTGAGGAACCGCTGTTTTGGTCTTTTAGCACCTAATGTTGAGCAAACAGACATTTGTTTACATCTCCTGGGAAAGGTCACTCAACTCCAGATTTGAGAATGTTCTGGGGCACCAACTGGAGCCGGCCAAAGTCACCAATAGTTTGAGACTGGCTGTTTGCATGGAACTTTTTAAAATTCCCAAACAAAAGGAAAAACTCAAAACAATAGAGATGTCTTTACTCAAACAACTGTAAATTTTTTTCCTCAGGAATGAATAAATACAAATGATTTATCTGACAAATCATACACAGTCTGGCTATGCATAAGTGTTTGAAGATAACATCGATGAGAAGCACAGGATGGATTTGCATATTTAGGTTGGTAAAGTGGCTTAGAGGGCAGTTGCTTGCTGCCATAGCTAATGACCCATCTTTGATCCTAGGACTCACACAGAGTGAAGGAGACAACCAACTCCTCAGTAGTTGTTCTCTGAGTTCCACATACAAGCCACAGCACTAATGCACACATGCATACGCACATGCTACACATAAATAATGTGATAAAAAACTTTGAAAGGAGCCGGAGAGATAACTCAGTGGTTAAGAGCTTGTATTGCTCTTGCAGAGGCCCTGTTACATTCTCAACATCTCTGTAGTACAGCTCACAACTGCCTGTAACTCCAGCTCCAGGGGTTTGGGACAGCCCCGACCTCCATGGGCACGTGCACTTACATGTTCCTACACAGACAGATACACGCAGCTAAGATAAAAATAAATGATCACGGGGGTTGGGGATTTGGCTCAGTGGTAGAGCGCTTACCTAGGAAGCGCAAGGTCCTGGGTTCGGTCCCCAGCCCCGAAAAAAAAAAATAAAATAAATGATCACAACCCTTCTTTTAAAAATTGAAAAACAACTTATAAGGAAAATCTGCTCAAAATATATTGCATGACATTTTCTTTTCAATAAAAAATAATTTGGGTTGGGGATTTGGCTCAGTGGAAGAGCGCTTGCCTAGTAAGCGCAAGGCCCTGGGTTCGGTCCCCAGCTCCGAAAAAAAGAAAAAAAAATAATTTATGAGCCAGGTATGGTGGCACGTGCCTTTATTCCCAGGGCTAGGGAGGCAGAGGCATGATCTCCATGAGTTTAAGGCCAGTCTGGTCTACAAGGAGAGTTCCTGCACAATAAGGGCTATTACACAGAGAAAATTCTATCTTGAAAAACAACAACAAAAATGCAAAGAAGCACAAAGTATGTGTGTGTGTGTGTGTGTGTGTGTGTGTGTGTGTGTGTGTGTGTGTGTGTGTGTATTTGTAAGTTTCTTGAGACAAGGTTTCTCTGCATAGACCTGGTTATCCTGAAACTTGCTCCTCAGACCAGGCTGGTCTTGAATTCAGAGATCTGCCTGCCTCTGCCTCCTGAGTGCTAGGTTTAAAGGTGTGTTCAATTGCCACCTGTCTAGCCTTTTTTTTTTTAAATGATGAAATGTACTATGTACTTGGGGAAGCACATGATCACACATATATGTATCATTTTTTTTAAAAAGATTTATTTATTTTATGTATACGAGTACACTATTACTGTCTTCAGACACATCAGAAGAGGACACCGGATCCAGTTACAGATGGTTGTGAGCCACCGTGTGGTGGCTGGGAATTGAACTCAGGACCTCTGGAAGAGCAATCAATGCTCTTAACCATTGAACCATCTCTCCAGCCCCATATGCATCATTTAATAGAGAGTTATAAAGTGGCAACTTCAGTGATAAATCTCTGTACCAGGTCGAGAAATACAAAGCCAGAGCTGCTGGATGGTTCAGTGGGTAAAGACATCTGCCACCGAGCTTCATGGCCTGAGATCCATATGGTGGGAGGGGAGCACCGATTCCCCCAGGCTTTCCTTTAGGATGGTAGGAAACAGCATCATTAGAGATAAAGGCAGTTAACTTCATGATGGCCAATATCTCTGTTAGTCCTTTATCTTTTGGCTTCCAGAGCAAACAGATGTTAATGCCTTTTGACATCTTTGCCATTCATATTACAGACTTCCTTTGCTTTGGGTATTTTATTACTTTGCTGCTATTTGTCTAAGAACGGACATCTTTTAATTTGCTTTATAATGTTTCTGTAGGGCTAGAAAGAAAGCTCAGACATTATTTGGATTCATTTCCCTGTACCCACTTCTGAAGGCTCGAAAAAGCTTGTAATTCCAGCTCCAGGGGCACCAACAACTCTGGCCCCGGCAGGCACTGGCTCTTTTAAGCACATGTGCACATACCTCCACACAGATTCTCTCTCTCTCTCTCTCTCTCTCTCTCTCTCTCTCTCTCTCTCTCTCTCTCTCTCTCTCTCTCTCTCCTATTATCCTTGCACCTAGGAGACTCAGGCAAGGAGGATCAATGTCAGTTTTTTTCCCCCCGAGGGCTTAAACTATGAAATGTTCTATTTTAAAAGCAAAGCAAACGCACCAACACACATCCAGACAGCACAGCAAGCATCTATTGGGTTTTATAACTGTCAGCTAAAAGCCAGAACCGATTTTAGAACTCCCACTGCTCATGGTGACGTGGGAACAGTCTGTGTTTGCAGCTGAGTGGAAATGCATGGGAAGACAGAGTGACCGTAGACCGCACTTTGAGACCCTTTTACTCACTTTGTGTGCTCTTGTCCTGACTTTCTGAATTAGCCAGCAGGTAAATGTACAGAGAACTTAACATCAAAGAACACTTTCAAAGGCCAAAAATAGATTCAAGATCGGGGATAAAGTTACCCTCGATTTCTGGGGGTGGGGTGGCGGTGTTCTTAAAAGTCAGACCTCACACATTAGCAGACACTAAATTTAGTCACATGTGCTTTTGGTAGAAAGAGGAACCCTGATTTACAGAGGCTGGTTCTTCTTGATATATGGGAATTCTCACAATTTGCCTTGCCATTTTCACCTCAACCGGCTTCAGTCATATTCTGCAGGTCCTCCTCAGTAAAGTTCTCCCTGAAGTCCTTGGCCACACACTTCAGATTTTTGAATGATATTTTCCCAGTCTCATTATCATCGAAGAGTTTGAGGACTTTCAGGAATTTTTTTTTTTTTTGGTGCTTTTCCCTGAACATTTTCCAAGTCATCACTGTCAAGAAGTTACTAAGGTTCATTTTTCTTGTTCCTTCCTTATCAATTTCACTGATCATTTTCTGGGTTTCATCTTTCTTGGGTTCAGACTTAGGGCCCTCACGGCCACTCTTACTTTTCGATGTCTATAAGTCCAGGTCAGTCAGTATCAAAGAGATCAAAAGCTGTCCGAATTCTCTGTTTCTGCTCTTAGTAGGTTCAGGCTTAGGGCTCATCATTTTCCTCTGGTTACTAGATGTCATGAAATTCGAGACTGTTAACGGATTGAACTTCACGACCTGTTGTTAAGGCAGTGGCAAACGTGCTATATGCTACGTTGGCTCTTTTCCCACTGCTCCATGCCCCGACTGACTTCCTGTTCCATTCCAGTCATTTTCAGTTTGTGTCTTCCTTCCGTTTTCTGGAAGTCCACTTACATCTTTACAAAAACCTTCGTGTTCTGTTCTTCATGTCTTTTAACCTCTCCCTCAATTTTCCTTTCAGTTTCTTTATGCCACGGTATCAGTAACTTTTCTCGCCTCTTATTTAGTGATTCTCTCCTCTTCTGTGTTTAATTTACATATAGGTCTATTAAGATTCCATTCTGAGCTTGGCAGTGGTGAACAGGCAGAGACGGGCCAATCTCTGAGTTCGAGGATAGCCTGGTCTACAGAATGAGTTCCAGGACAGCTATCTAGAGGAACCCTGTCTCCAAAAACTGCACCAAAACAAAACAAAACACCAAACAAAGAGCAACCAAACAAAACCAAGCCTGCCCCACCCCACAACAGCCATGGATTTCACTCTGAAGCTGGGCATAGTGGCACATGCCTCCAATACCACGTTCAGAAGCAGAAGCAGATGAATCTCTGTGAGTCTGAGGCCCGCTTAGTCTACGCAGAGAATTCCAGTCCACCCGAGATCAGTCTGCCCCCACCTTGAGATTTCATTATGCAACTGTTGTTTTTAACTTAGACAAGCTTCCTTTTCATCGCCTGTACCAAGTGTCTTTGGCCCTTCTTCCTCCCTATAGATATTCTCAAGCTTGACTTTAAAAAATTATTTATTTTTATGCATATGAGTGTTTTTCTAAATGTATATGAAGCACACACAGGGAGACAAGAAGAGGAGGGGGTGGATCCCTTGGAACTGGGGTTACAGTCTGTTGTGAGCTGCCATATGGCTGTTGGGAATTGAACCTGGATTCTCTGACACAGCAGTAAGTGACCTTAACCGTTGAACAATCTCTTAAGCTCCCAGTTTCTCTCTCTCTCTCTCTCTCTCTCTCTCTCTCTCTCTCTCTCTCTCTCTCTCTCTCTCTCTCTTAACATTAAAGGCACAACTGACAACTGTCCCATTCTGCCCATGTGATAATGCCAGCACCTGTCACTATCCATGACCTACTCTCTTTCTTTGCTGTGTTAGTTGACTTGAGGTGCCATTCTACTGCCAGACTTAAACAACAGAAAGTTGATTTCCGAAATTCTCGAGAGCGAATGTCTGAGATCAGAGCAAAAGGGGAGTTAGGTTGGCCAAGGGATCTCATGTTTCTGGCCTGTGGAGAACTGATTGCTTGCTATGTCTGGCCATGGCTTTTTTCCCCTGAAATATGAAACACTCATATACACTGAGAGTAGCTTTCTGGTGTCTCTATTTATGGAGTCACTCGGTAATCCTCTTGGAGTATGGCCCCACCCCATGAGTTCATTTAATATTAATTACATCCTTTAAGGCACCATCCCTGAATCGGTTATGCTGGGATTAATGACTCTATGAATTCTGAGGGAACACAAAGCATTCAGTCTACAGCTCTTCGGTAAGTCAGTCTCTTGAATGGTTTTTCAACCCCCATGTGGCATTTAAGAATGGACTTTGGGGGGTGGTGGAGAGATGGCTTGGTGATTAAGGCTGCTCTTCTAGAAGACCCAGGTTTGTTTCCTAGCATCCTCATGGAGGCTAATAACTGTCTGTAACTCCATTTCCTGGAGAACCTACCACCTTCTGATCTCCATGAGCACCAGCCATGCACATGGTGCACAGACATATATGCAGACTAGACACACATACATATAAAATTAAAAAAAAATACAGTTGGGTGTGCTGGTGAGTGCCTTTAATCCCAGAACATGGGAGACAGAAGCAGTTGGATCTCTGTGACTGCAGGCCAGTCTGGTCCACAGAGTGAGTTCCAGATCACCAGGGCCACACAGAGAAACCCTGTCTTAAAACACTAATAAAAAAACAAATTAATGAATAGACTTAATTGGATAAAAAAAGGACACTGGACCTGGAATACAAACTGTTCTGTGATTATCACTTTGGGCCAGAGTATCTCTTTTGAAAGCCCAGAGCTGGCTCCTTTATTCTGCGTGTACATGTGTGTACATGTGTGTTCCATGGCACTAGGGTGACTCTATTGAGTGTCTTCCACAAGGCGGGGACAGAGCAGTTTTATTTCAGCAGTACAAGAGCAATGTATGTAGACAGTTGCCCTGAATTTGCTGCTGTGGTGGGATCTGCTGGCCAGCAGGGACTAACCAAGGCTCCTGCAGTTGAGGTCGCTTCCTTTCCTGTGTAGTTGAAATACTGCTTCATCCATCATTCAGCCTTGTTGTCTTGCCCATCATGACTCTGATACCAAGAACAAAGGGCAGAAGTGTTTAGTGCCCTCCTCTTGGGCTGGCAACCTGCATATAATATTCTGCTTAATAGTAACAAACACTCCAATTTAGGCATGTTGGCACAGTCCTGTAATCCCAGCACTTGGTAGGGACAGGAGGAGAAGGAGTTCAAGGCCATAATTGGGTATAGAGCATGTTAGAAGCCAGCCTGGGATACAAGAGAACTTGTTTCAAAAATATATTAGTATATAAAATTTTAATAGTAACTAATATGAACATATATATGATATATTACACACACACACACACACACACACACACACACACACACACACACATATGGGGACAGGTTCTTGCTATGTGCTTTCAATTTACTGCAATCCCCCTGCCTCAGATCCTAAATATTGAGACTAAAGGAGTGGACTATTGTGCCCAGTCAGCTCTGTCACTTTGGAGTCACTCTCCATTTTCGACTTTATTGTCCCTGAATTATGTAAAGGATTTCCACGAGGTCTAGTGTTTCATTCTCTCTGTGCCTAAAATTTAAAGTACAACTTGTGTTTTTATAAATGTTAATCTAAGTAGTAAGAGTCTAGGTTGCAAATCAGGTTCAGGATTGCACTTTACCTTCTTATTGCTCACGTAGCCTTTTGGAGTCCTAGATTTATGGGACAGTTGTTCTCCCGCCATGTGGTCACCTCGAACCCATCTAGTCCTGTACTCTTACCTAGCCCCGTGTTTGCTAAAAACAGAATACAAAGAGACCTAGCTTTAAATTTTTAAAAATCATTTTATTAGTATGAATGATTTGTCTACATATATGCGTACCCCAATCGTGCCTGATGCCCACAGAAGCCACGTGTTGAATCCCTTAAAACTAGAGTTACAGTTGTGAGTTGTCATGTAGGTGCTGGGAGTAAACCCGGGTCTTCTGGAAGAGCAACCAAGTGCTCCTAACAGCTAAGCCATGTCTCCAGCCCCCTAAATACAGCTCTTGTCCCCATGGCAAGAACAGTCTTTCAAAATTTTGACATTTTACTCTGGGTTTCTATCACCCAGATACTAAACGTTCATTCCTCTCTGTTCTTGTCAGCTCTTTGATGGGACGTGTTTTTAACTATTTCAGCCAGCATTTCTAGATGTTTTCAACAGAAGGTTAGATTAAACAATCTGCACACTTTCTTCAATTGTTCTTATTCCTTTACACTTTCAAGGTTTCATTCATTCGCTCATTTTACCACATCCTTATTGAATGTCCACTTTCTATTTTGCTAATCATTGGGAAATGATGGGGAACAATGTGGTTAACTATGTCCACTTGATTGGGCACCGTGGACCAGGTATTTGGGGTCTTCGTTGGGGTTTTATTGCTGTGAAGAGACACCATCCAATTCTTATCAAGGCAAACATTTAATTGGCACTGGCTTACACTTTCAGAGGTTTAGTCCTTTATCATGATAGCGGGAAGCACGGCAGCATGCAGGCAGACATGGTGTTTGAGAGGCTGAGAGTACTGCATCTTGATCCAAAGGTTTCCAGGAGGAGACTGGAATTCCCACACTGGGAGGGTCTTGAGCATAGAGACCTCACACACAGTGACACACTTCCTCCAACAAGGCCATATCCCCTACTAATGCCACTGCCAAAGCATTCAAACACATGAGTCTGTGGGGGCCAAACCTATTCAAGCCACCACATTTGGTTAAGCATTTTTCTATTGGGGGTTGTCATCTACCGTCCCAGGACTTGGAAGGCTGGGACAGGATTTCCCTGACTCTGAGGCCAGCCTGGGATGTATAGTGAAACCCTATCTCAATAGTAATCTTCCCTATTCTACCCCAATCCATAACCAAAACCCAAAAATGTATGTATGTTTGGATCCTGTTAACATTTAAGTCAATGGGTCTGGAGTAGGCACATTTCCTACCACAGCCGTAAGCCAGCTAGAGGTCTTAACAGAACAAATCAACCTTCCACGAGAAGGAAATTTTTGGGAGGAAGGCAGTGACTCAGACAACATCTCTTTATCTCCAGCCTGCCAGAAGATCCTATTGATTTCAGATTTGCAGTTTCTTAAGTCTCTTTCTTTTTTTTCTTTTTTTTTTTTTTTTTTGGTTCTTTTTTTTTTTTTCTGGAGCTGGGGACCGAACCCAGGGCCTTGCGCTTCCTAGGCAAGCGCTCTACCACTGAGCTAAATCCCCAACCCAAGTCTCTTTCTTTATATCTATACACACATACACACATCCTGCTGCTTTTTTCCCCTCTGAGCAAGACAGATTATAATCTGCCTTGGAGGAACTGAAGTCTGGCTGAGACCCAAGCTAATCTGATAATCACATACAATTCAAAACTCCCGTACTGGAGGCAGCATGCACCAGGGCTTGCACACTTAAACAGTCTGAGTCCTGCACTGCAAATCATTGTCACAGGCCTGGAAGCTTGGACAGACTGAGAGGGGAGCTGAGCTGACAGACTGTAGCATTGCTCCTGCCGGGGCAGGGGAGAGGTTTCCCCAGGGAAAACATTGTAGCTCTGCTCTACCAGGAAAGTTTCCTCAGGTTTGCTCCACAAAGCCATACTGCACAACAAACCTCATAGAAGATACTTATTGAGAGGGAAAACCCAGGAGGGAGGCTGCCTCTGCTTGAGTGAGAAGCAGCAGGGAGCTGAGCAGAACACAGGCTTTATATGGTGTTTCTTGGGGCAGGGGTGGGGGCTTTTCAGGGTGGCCTGGGGATTGGTGAAATTTCTGTGACCTAATCTTGGGGCAAGTTTAGAGATTGGTGTGACTTCATGTTCAGGGTTTGGTGTTTCTGTTTCTTGGCCCTGGTCTTGAGCTTGGAGTCAAGTCAGGGTCAAGGTATTTTTCCCTTTGACTGTGGTCCTTTTATTTATTTATTTATTTATTTATTTATTTATTTATTTATTAATTATAAATACACTGTAGCTGTCTTCAGACATACCAGAAGATGGCATCAGATCCCATTACAGATGGTTGTGAGCTACCATGTGGTTGCTGGGACTTGAACTCAGGACCTCTGGAAGTGCATTCAGTTCTCTTAACCACTGAGCCATCTCTCCAGCCCAACTATGGTCCTTTTATTTAGGACAAGGGAGGGTTCAATACTTACTACAGATAGCAGAGTCAGGACAGGCAGCTAGAGGCAAGAAGGCAGTTCTGTTCAATAAGACTAGGCAACTAGTTGTTGGTTCAAATTTCAAGTCTGACCCTGTGTAATTTATTTAGGCATATTTTAGTAACAGCACAATTTAGTGAAAATTTCCTGGTGACTAACTCAATCTTGTGTGCACAATAAAACTCAAGATATGAGTATGTTGAAACTCTTTGTCTCGTACATGTGACGTTGTGAAAGTCAAAGTTATGTTTTTTCCAAAGTTATGTTTTAAGTTTTAATTACTATGCCTAAGAGATCCATGAAACAAAAATGCATCTAAGCCCCTTGCCCAAGGACAAATACTTCTTGAAATATTAGAGGCTATTGTTTATGGGAGATAACAAGTTTATTTGACCCAACTATACCAGATCACACGTGGAAGGGAGGTATGTCAGAATATATGCTTGCCACTGATTGGATCTGACAGGAAATGAGGTGAATTGTGGGTTTTTGCCTTTTTAAGCCCCTGCAAAATATGACTGGGGTCATTGCCCTGGGAACCGGGGCAAGGATCTGACTAAAATACATGCACTGGGGCAGTATTTAAAAGCATTAAAGCTTGCTTGAAGTTTGGCTTTAAATTTTGGCAGTGGTCTTATTCTTGACCTGTGAGATTAACATCTTAAAGATAGGCTCTGTAGATTGACAAACTCATGAAAAGGATTTGGGGAAGGATTCGGTGTGGTCTCAGACACAGATAGTGCAAAGGTCACCGGGCTATTAACCACCTCTGTTCACAGGCTATGCATTCTTTTCTGTGAAGGAACAACCCTGTGTGTTACATTCCTGGTTCCACTAGTGCTTACTTGGAAGCACAAGGACCTCCATACCTCCCCACAGGAGGGCAGGCCTCCCTCCGGGCGAGGGAAATTGTCCTGCGACCAGCACATCCCGGAGAAGGGATGCGTCATCCTCTGCAAAACCCTAGAGGCTCAGCTTCACCTCACTAATGCTTCCACAGACAGAACCCGGAGGGGCCGGAGCAACGTCCCTCTGTCTACACAGCTGTCTGGGAATTGTTTTGAACCGGTTTGAATTGAGAGTTTAGCACACCAGAGCCGCAAGGTTGGGCGCCCCACCCACTCACCCGGCTCCTGCCCCCTAGCAGCCAGAGAAAACTTGGCAGCAGTCGCTGTGCCTCTCAACCAATCCTAACCTGAAAGGCCACACCCCTCCAAAGGTTTTCCCGCCCCTTCCTTCTTGTCACCCAATCCAGTCACTGGTCTGAGTCTGCCCCGCCCCTCAGCGGTACCCGCTTCTGTTCCAGGCCTGAACTGGGTTTGCTGCGGAGCTGCTTTCATGGAGACCCTGCTTAAGCGGGAGCTGGGCTGCAATTCAGTCAAAGCTACGGGCCACTCAGGAGGCGGGTGCATTAGCCAGGGCCAGAGTTATGACACGGACAAAGGACGCGTGTTTGTGAAAGTGAACTCCAAGTCAGAGGTAGGGCCATAGGGACTGGGTGAGGGTCCAGCTCGTTGGCCCGAGGCTAAAATGGGGCTGTGGTTTGGGATCAGGGTGTGTGAGATCCTGAGCTGGCCCTGGTTGGGTAGAGCTAGAGACTCAGTCTTCAACGACAGTCTCTGGCCGCCGTCCACGCGTGACCGCCACAGCCCGGCGGTTTCACTCTGGCCTCAGGCTTCCCTTCCCTTGCCCGCTGTACCCGCTATGGCAGGTGCGGTGCGTGGTATTCAGAGATTGCGATGCCCACTTTTTTTGAGAAAGCCTTCAGGTTTGGCTAGTTTTGAGAAACGTCAGAGTACACGTGTATATCTGGAGTATATTTCAACTCGCAGAGACTAAAACTCAGATCCAGGATCTTAAAGGATCAGGATAGTGCACTCACCCCACCATGTTCAGTTTGAGCGTGAACTTTTTCTGAAGCGCCCAATGGAAGATAGGGTGAACGCCAGGGCTTCAGTTGTGTGCCTGGTTGCTGCTGTCCCTTTGTCACTGTAAAGCTGTTCACTCCAGGTTTTTGTTGGAAGGGAGGTGGATGGCTTCTGTAGAACTTGGCAAAATCTTTTTAAACGAGACTGAAAGTATTTATCTTCTTGTCAAACCCAACACCTCACACACCTTCCAAGTTAGAATTGGTTTCTGTCACCAAGGCTGACTTCCAAACTTAAACTTTTTGTTTCTGCCTCCTGAGTGCTGGGATTACAGGTTTTTAGCCACGAGCCTAGCTTGCATTTCTGGTCATTTTTCTTTCACATGTGAGTCTTTTTCATTTGCCTCTCACATGTGTGTTAACCTTTGAAATATCATTATTTTCTCAGGATTTGCCTCAACCCCTATTTTCAGACATCAGTTGAAATCTGTCAACTGCCCTTGAATTTATACTAAAGTGCCTTCAGCAGCAGACTTCATGGTCTCCTCCATGTTCTACAGCTGGACTTCTCTGTTCTGGTTTTGCTTGTTGTTTTTTTTATATAGTATCCTTCCTTTACATACTCCTTGGTATTTCCACCTTGTTTTTAATTTGAGATGATCGTTGAATCCGGGGTCTTGCACATGGTAGGCAAGTACTGTGTATCATGCTACCTTTCAAACTAGTAGTGGTTTTTTTTTTGTTTGTTTGTTTTGTTGTTGTTGTTGTTTTGTTTTTTGTTTTTTTAAGTGTTTTCTGTTGTTTGGGGTTGAGTTCAGATTCTTTTCTTTTCTCTCTTGTTCAAATTTACTTGTTTTTTGTTTGTTTGTTTGTTTGTTAATTTAATTTCTTGAAACAGGATCTCACTATGTAGCACTAGCTGACCTGGAATTTGCTACATAGACCAGAATGGCCTTGAACTCAAAGAGATGTGCCTTCGTCCTGTGAATTTACATTTTCTCTCTCAGGAAGTGGGCTTTGTTTGTTTGTTTTGAGGCCCAGTTTCCATCTATATGTAGCCCAGGCTAGTCTGGAACTTAATCTGGAATCCTCAGCCTCTGGAATGGTAGGATCACACACATTAGCCAGTATGAACTGCTGGGTTTAAAGACAATACGAGTGCATGTATATGTGATGTAGGATGGGAGTGTGGTACGCATGGAGACCAGAGACATCAGATCCTCCTGAAGCTGGAATTACAGGTGGTTATGACCTACCTAATGTGGGGGCTAAGAATTGAACTCAGGACCTCTGCAAGGGCAGTGTGCACTTTTAACCACTCAGCCATCTCTCCGGCCCTACTGCTGGGTTATTTCCCATTCAAAGTCTGTTTTCTATTTTTCAGTCTTCTTTTTCCATGTGGTCTTTTTCTCGCTTGCTCTGGGCTATATAGCATGGGTTATGCAGGTGTACTGCCCATAAGACGATCGTCTGCTGCTTGTTAATAGAACCTTTGTGCTAGAAACACAACTTTTCCGTGCTCTAGCTTCTATGAGGTAAGACTTTGAAGACTACCTGGCTTCTCTTTTATGCCTTGCTAGATTCTACCTGGCTGATTGTTCTTATTAGACTCTTGCGAACTTATATACTTGAATTTTATCTCATTTTTAGATTGTTTCCTGATTTTTTTCCCCACAATGATCCATCTGAGGCTTAATTTTCCTGTAAGTCTATTTAGGAATAGCTACTTTCTTAGCTGGACTCTTCAGACCACATAAGCAGTAAACGACTTCTGTGAAGGGAGCCGTGCTTCTTAATGGCTGCACAGTTTCTTTATAAGACATTTCCTGCATCCTTTTTTTTTCCGTGCTGCCTTTTTTTTTTTTTTTTTTTTTTTTTTGGTTCTTTTTTTCGGAGCTGGGGATCGAACCCAGGGCCTTGCGCTTCCTAGGTAAGCGCTCTACCACTGAGCTAAATCCCCAGCCCCCCCGTGCTGCCTTTTAATGTAGTCTCTGTCACCAGTACCTTGGCAAAAGTCTAGCTTCTCCTTCATATTCTAAAAGAGGTCGGTGTGGAAGTTCTGTCAAGGACACAGTTCTTATCTTCCTTCTCGGAAACTTTGGCTCTCTTAGTGAGCAGTTATAACATTTGTAGCATGTTTAGAATGGGCTGTGTGTTCGCTGCTACCTCAGAAATGTAGTTTCTCTCATTTTATAGGTGAGCCAACTGAAGCAAAGAAAGCTTAAGTAACTTGCCTGAGACCACAGAGGTAGTAACTATGGGTGTAAGTAGAATCTCCCTGGCAGCACCGTTCAGTAGGACGGGTGATTACATTTTGGTATGTTCACCCTGCCAAATAGTATACACGATGAAGGTATAACAGATACACCAGACCCCAGATCCCACATGACTGCTGTAAAATGATCACTCAGCATTCAGAAGGCTGAGGCAGGAGGATTATGAGTTTGAGGCCAGCATGGACTACATAGCAAAACCCTGTCACGTTAAAAACAGCAATAAAACAAAACAACAAAAGCCAGGAACACAAAAAAGCATGTCCAAGCAGGCAGAATAGCTCTGTGCTGGTGGAAGCCAGGGTAGAGACATATGTCTCTGGGGATGGGTAATGGCTGAACTCTTTCTGTTGGTATGTCTCAAGGCAGGGTTTCTCTGTATAGCCCTGGCTGGCCTGGAATTCACTCTTGTAGACCAGGCTGGCCTCAAACTCAGAATTGCGTGCCTCTGCCTGCCGAGTGCTTAGGGTTAAGTTGCTA
Organism: Rattus norvegicus; assembly: GCF_021556685.1. Taxonomy (NCBI): domain Eukaryota; kingdom Metazoa; phylum Chordata; class Mammalia; order Rodentia; family Muridae; genus Rattus; species Rattus norvegicus. The sequence continues at coordinate 113,048,430 of NC_141543.1, forward strand.
TTACCACTCAGTGGTATCTGGACTCAATCTCATGATGGTGATGCTTCAAGATTGATTGACTGGTGCACACAGGAGGCAGAGGCAGGCAGATCTCTATGCGTTCGAGGCCAGCCTGGTCTACATAGCAGTTTCAAGACAACCAAGGTTGCATAGAGACCTGTCTCAAGAAAACAAAAACCAAGCCAGAAAGCAAGCAATCAAGCAAACGCAGCCCCACACTGCAAAGTATAAGCTTGCTTATGTCTGCGTGACTTCAGCACTTACGGCCTCTGAGAAGTCCTGACCATTTCTGTTGAGTCCTCTGGCTAGCATAAATGTGGCTTGAAATTGTAAGGCCAGAGGTAATCGTGTTCTCTCTGGTGACCTTGGTCTCCACCTCCATTGTTTGACTGACAGGCTAAAAGAATGTTTGATGGCGAGATGGCGAGCTTGACCGCCATTCTGAAGACAGGCACAGTCAAAGTACCAAAACCTATCAAGGTTCTGGATGCCCCAGGAGGTGGGAGCATGCTAGTGATGGAGCATCTGGACATGCACCATCTGAGCAGGTCCGTCTCACCCCGCCCCTTCTGGTTAAAAGCAAAGGCTTTATTTCTTCCTCTGTGTGGGTCTCTTACTTTGAAATCTTGTATTGGGGTGGGGTCCTCTTGTGGGTCTATTATTTTGGAATCTTGTATTGGGGTGGGAGGCAAGATTTTGAGGCATGGCATAAAGAGCCCATGACTGCACAGGTGACGACTCTATATTATGAATGGCACACACTCCCTGCCAGATAAAAGCCGGAGAGAGGACGCTCTCAGGGTGGGATGATCACAAAAAGACTCAGCTGCAGAGTCTAAAAGACTAGGAGAGGTGGTCAAACAAACAGAATCGAATCCTCCTGCCTCCTCTTCCTCCCAAGGATTCTTGTTGTGTGCCACCACGCCCAGTTTCCCCTCTTATTTCAGTAGAATGAACTTCAGACTCTACGTATGACTCGATTTATGTGCCTTGAGACCTTTCAGACGGATCTGTTAGCTGTGTGTCATCCGTTGAGTTCCTGCATTTTGATTTTAGCCATGCCGCCAAGCTTGGATCCCAGCTTGCAGATCTACACCTTGAGAACAAGAAGCTTGGAGAAAGGCTCCTGAAGGAGGCTGGCACTGTGGGTAAGGGGCTGTGTGAGCCCTAAGGGACCCTGTATGGTAGAGGGCTCAGGGATGGGGTAATGGTGTAGCCTGTGCTGATGCCAAAGCCAAGGGTGGTTATCCCAAAGCTGCACATTTGCAGTGCAGTGAACACCATGGGTTTGATTGGTACATCGTGTCCTAGACATACTGAAAAAAAAAAAAAACAGGAAATATTGATGGGCTGGAAGCCATGTGATGTTAGGGTCGTTTTGCATCTTACTCTCCAGAAGGGAATCTAATCAAAGTTGTTTTGGCATTCACTACAAAGTGACTCCTTTAAACATGTCTTCTCGTCCATGTACGCAGCATTCTCGAGGCTCAGAATGATAGCCATAATGCCACCCATCTAGAACACAGTGTGGTGCTAGCAGGCTGTGTACCTCATGTCCTGGCTCTGTTAGACAGAATAGCTGATAGTCAGAAAGCAGGTGATCCAGAATCTACTGCGTGCTGTTCTGCCGAAGGGTCCTGGTAGCCTGTCCATCCTGTGATCATATGCTGGTGGTACCATCAGCCTATCCTCTCATCCTGTGAGGATTAACTAATAGACCCTGTCAAACTGGCTTTAAGACCTATTGCGTGGAATTCACATGATTGGCATTTTCTTAATTTGGAGGATATACATGAAGTTGAGGCTGTTTCAAAGCATTATAGTTTTATTTGTCAAAAATGGAATGACATTGTCACTGGAAAACATCCTTTTCTGATGGATTATAGGGTTGATTTTTTTAAATTTATTTTTGACATTGTTATGAGTCCCCTGACCCCCATGCATCCTCTGGTATTTGGTTCTGCTTCTAGAATAGCTAGCATCTTGGTTATTGAGTCTGAAGACAGTGTTCTGGGTGGCCTGGGGTCTTGCTTATTTATGCGCAAGCATTAGGGGGTAAGGGCATACTGATTGCAAAACAACAACTCTGAGCTGCAAGAGTGAACCCAAGGGTCTCCTAGAACAAGGGAACAAACAAGTCACCTCTCTTTGTTTTCTTTTTCATGAAAGGGAAAGGAGGTGGACAGGCGGAGCGGCAGTATGTGGACCAGTTTGGGTTTGATGTGGTAACATGCTGTGGATACCTCCCCCAGGTGAGTGGCGCAGAGCTCACTTCTGTTTCACATGGAGAAACCCTATCTTACAAAACAAAAGCAAACAAAGATGTCAGCCTAGAACCACCTAGGAGGAAAGTCACAGTGAGGACTTACCTGAATTGGGTTAGCCTGTGGGCGTACCGCTGAAAGATCTTCTTACTTGGGTTAGTTGATGTACGAAGACCCACCCTGGATTTGGGCAGTGCCATTCCTTAACTCTGGATGTGAGTAACAGCCTACATTGTCCTCCCTGAAATGGAATATAACCTGGAACTGTAAGATTAAAAAACCCACAAAAACCCTTGGGTTGGTTACGCAGTAACAAATAGGAAAGCTCTTTGCCAAGAGGAACGCAGAATCTAGAAACTTCTAGATGTTTTATGGTGGGCACAGGGGCCATAGATTTAGAAATGTGTAGGAGGTTATTTGTAAACTTACCTCATATGGCATCTTCAGGCCCTGTGTGTTTAGGGGGTGTGTCAGCAGGCATTGGCCCTTCCCTTTTTGCCTGTAACTCATGATACATTTGTGTTCACATGTAGATATATGCACATGCACATGCGTGCTCATGTGTATGTTGTTTTGTCCTCCTGTGTCATGTCCTGCTCTGAGCTGATTAACTCTCACGTGCCTACCTTACTTCCCTCCTGGGTGGGAAGCACCCATGGCCTGGACGGCCTTCCTTGGGAGTTCTTTTGAAAGAGGTTCCGATATGACTCTTCTCCTCAGTCTCAGAACAAGGTAGAATGTGGCCAGATGGCTGTGGGAAGATGATTGGAAACAAGCCATGAGATCCAGAGGGTCAGCCAGCTCTGGCCTTTAATCCTCAGTTGTTCCAATTAAATTTGCTTTAGTTGATCTTCAGGCTTGGAGACTGCAAGCAGTCACCTAGCATACTCTGCTGACCAGTCCTCCTAGGACACAGGACCTGGCCTCATGTTGTCCAGTCATCTGTCACGTCTTTAACCTCCTGTGGCTGCTACCCCACTTCGTGCTTCCTGCAGCCCATTCTACTTTGGGATTTCTGGACACGTAAGCTCCTTCAGTCCTGATGTTTTCTGATAAGGTCTTTGTCCCTTACTATCGCCTGTGCAGGTAAATGACTGGCAGAAGGATTGGGTCACGTTCTATGCCAGGCAGCGCATTCAGCCCCAGATGGACATGGTGGAGAAGAAGTCTGGGGACCGGGAAGCTCTTGGGCTGTGGTCTGCTCTGCAGGTGAGCAGGGCCTCTGCTACATGCCCAGTGCCAACAGCGTGCCCCCTGAGCCCTGATAGAGGGGAGGCACCAAGTCCGGGATGGCATCTGAGCCTACTTCTGGATAGGAGGCATAGTGTTTGTCAGTGTCCCCATCTGCTCTCTCCAAGTCAGGCACATTTGAGTACCTGCTCAGATATGTGCAACGGCACTTAGGAAAGCATACGATTGGCCACTTTGTTTAAGGCTCCATCTTCTTCCCTGCAGTTGAAGATTCCTGACCTGTTCCGTGATCTGGAAATTGTGCCCTCCTTACTTCATGGAGACCTCTGGGGAGGGAATGTAGCAGAAGATTCCTCCGGGCCCATCATCTTTGATCCAGCATCCTTCTATGGCCACTCAGAATATGAGCTGGCAATAGCCGGCATGTTTGGGGGCTTCAGTAGCTCCTTTTACTCTGCATACCATAGCAAAATCCCCACCACCCCAGGATTTGAGAAACGCTTGCAGTTGTATCAGCTCTTTCACTATCTGAACCACTGGAATCATTTTGGATCTGGGTACAGAGGCTCCTCTCTAAACATAATGAGGAATCTTAGCAAATGAACCAGCTTCCCCCTAGAGGGAAGAGTCTCTTATGAGCGTGCGGGGTCTTCTAATAAGACAGCTCTACATCCAGATCAAGTCTTACCATCATAAGCATCACTGTGAACTGAGAGAAGTGCCTCGGGGTCAGGTGACCTGATTCCAGCTATTGGTTGAGGAGCTCATGATTCTCCACAGTCCCTTTCCTCATGAAGTCTTCCCATTTATTCCATGGCAGGACTTGCTTAAGATCTCTTGTTTCTTTTTTTTTTCCCCCTTTTTTTCCTATTCTCTCATTCTGACTGCAGTTTCCCCTCCTTCCTTCCCCTCCTCGGAATCTCCTCTGCCACTCCCCCCAGGGACATCAACCAAGCACAGCGTAACAAGCTACAATAAGATCAGGCATATAACATCACATCAAAGCTGGATGAGGCAACCCAGTAGGAGGAAACGGGTCACACAGTAGACAAAAGAGTCAGGGACACCCTCCGTTCCCATTGTTAAGATTCCCACAAGAACACCAAGCTATTCAGCCATAACGTATATGCAGAGGACTGAGGTCAGACCCCTACAGACTCCTGATCACTGCAAGCCCCCGAGTACAGTCAGTCGATTCTGTGGGCTGTAAACTTTGTGAAGTACGGGCTCTCTCAGAGGAAGGGCTATGTCATTCTGTTGTGTACATTATAAGACTGCCTGGCTAGATCAGGCCTCCCTGATGGTGTGAACAGACTTACTGAAGTTTAGGTATAGTGAGCCACGCTCTACTGCCAAGGTAGAGAACTGGAGTGACTGTTGGCGTGGTGAGGGGTGTTCCCCATGCAGGGAAGTGGCCAATGTGTCCACCTCCCATCTCTTCCTTGCACATTATTAACATTTCTGAGCCATTCACAGTGATGCTTTGTGATGAGTAGACCTGATCTAGCATGGAGTCACCTTATGAGAAGATTTGAATGATGACCAATTCTAAAATCAATGGTATTCCATTTGCTTATGTAGCACTTCTGGACCCTGCTGTAAGCTGAGCAGTCTAGAGATTGGTTTGGGGACTGACCAAGCTACCAACCTTAGGGGTAACTTGGTCTCGATTTAGGAGCCTGGAAATACTCCTGTTAGACCAACCTTGTGCTCTTTTATCTCTCTCTTTCTTTCTTTCTTTCCTCCTTTCCTTTCTTCCTATGGTTTTTTGTTTATTTGCTTGTTTTGTTTTATAAGACAGGGTTTCTCTGCATAGTCCTGGCTGTCCTGGAACTTCCTTTGTAGACCAGGCTGGCCTCGAACTTGGAGATCCACCTGCCTCTGCCTCCAGAGTGCTGGGATTAAAGGTGTGCGCCACGACCATCTGGCTTTGTGCTACTTTCTAAAGTTGTCATTCCTTTGTAACATATGAGCATCAGATTAACATTTTTTTTCTCTTTCAACATTGTAGAAATGGAAAATTTCATGAATGATGTTGATGTTAATAAATCTTTTTGCCTAAGAACTTAAATAAAATTGCAGTTGTTTCAGTGATGCCTAAAACTAGTATATTTCCACATGTATGTACTCACCATTTACCTTCGCTGTCTGCTGTGAAGAGACATCATGACCACAGCAACATTTGATTGGGGCTGATTTAAGCCTCAGAAGTTTAGTCCAATGTCATCATGGCGGGAAGCATGGCAGCATGCAGGTAGACATGGTACTGGAGGAGCCAAGAGTGCTACATCTTGATCCAAAGGCAGCAGAAGGAGACTGTCCCACTGGGTGTTGTTTGAGCAGATACAAGACCTCAAAGTCTGCCTCCACAGTGACACTAATAACGCCACTCCCTATGGGCCTATGGGGGCCAATAACATTCAAAACTTCCACACATTGCAATGCTATACAGTGATAATAAATAAGTAGAACTATGGTTTCTTTCTTTTTTTTTTTTGAAAGGTTGTATTAGTTGCTTTTCTATTGGTGTGATAAAACATCATGCCCACGGCAATTTATAGAAGAAAGACTTGGTTTAGGCATACAGTTACAGAGAGTCAGGCTCCATAATGGAGGGAACCACATGGCAGCAGGTGACAGACTTGGCTCAAACTGGAAGCCGAGAGCTCACATCTCAAACTGGAAGCACAAGGCACAAAGAGCGAACCTGGAATGGCCCTATAGCTTTCCAACCTCAGAGCCCACCCCCCAGGACTTACCTCCTAAACCTACCCAAAAAAACACTACCAACTGGTGACCGAATATTCAAACATCTGAGCTGAAGGGGGGCATTTCCATTCAAACCACCATGGGATCTCATGTAGTCTATGCTAGCCCTTGAATTCCTGGTCCTCCTCAGCCCTCTCTTTACCTCTTCTCCAGTTTGATTTCTGGTTTTGTTTACAGTATTTTCATTCACACCCATAAAGTTGACCCCAACCATCTTGCCTCTGAATTGTCAGTGCCTCTTTATAGCCCTCCCTATCCACTCGTCCTATTCTCACAGCTTCTGTCTGTCTCTCATTTGTAATCTGCCATGGCTTGCATGAAGGGAAATTCAAGGCGCTGTGAGAGGACGGGCTTTCTTTTTGAGATGACCTAGCAGTCTGTCCAGAAACCGGTGAGATATTCCCCTGAAATACATCCTTGGGACTCTTTAGACACCAGTGATACAGAATAGCATAGAACCTTCCAGAAAGAAGGGAGATCCTACAAAGAACCTACACATCCCACCCCAAACTCCCAACACTTAAAGAAGCCGGCAAACAATGGAGCCTTCTTAGTTTGAGAGAGAATGGTCTGACCAGCCTGAGATCCCACAGATAGTTTGCCAGGCAGTTACAAAGACGTTTCTGGATGGACTGCTAATGCTTCATGCTAAGGTGCAGTGGTAGGAGGGACCCCAAATGGAGACACCAGTCACATTTCCAGTAGATGGCTGTTCTGCCCCGTTCTTTGTAGTGAAATTTCCATGCTGTCAAGTCTGTTTATTTAGTGTGGCCTTGAAGAATGATAACCAGTAGTAAGGGGAGCAGAGAAGGCCTGAGTGGGTTTATGTTCGACTTGAGCCTGCAAGTTCAACTCCAAAGCCTCAGATCCGTGAGAATTTGGTGACACAGAGAGATAACAAAGCTTTCCTCTGGTCTGAGTGTGAACGCCGATGATGCATGCAGAAAATGTCCGCTGTAGCCCTTTTCACACAGATATTACTGCCTGAAGACTGCTCCCCACAGAGACTGCTCCTACTGAGATCAGTTAAGCCTGCTTTCTCCATTTAGCTGCATACCACAACCCTGCCTACTCGTTCAGCTGTAAATAATAAACACACTGATATTCTGGGATCCATCAGAGAGTCCAGTACACCCTTCCCAGCTTTTCTGTGTATCTGTTTTTTCTTCTTTCCCTCACTTCCCTAATTAGGTCAGTCCCTGGAGCCATGGAAGATCCAGCACAGAGGGAAGACATGGAAATGGTGCTTGGCTTTAGAGCCAGGTTTAAAAAGACCCTTGGGGTGGAACCCTGGCTCTGAAGATCGCCACTCTGGCCTCCATGATTGGGAACAATCAAACCACCTTAGGAGGCCGTATCAATGTTCCTTGCTTGACAGTGGTCGCTGAGCCCCAGTCCCAATCATCCCACATAGGTATCAGATACAGGAGTTATTAAAGAGCCTCCAGGGAACCCAGTCTCAGTTTGAGCCAGGGACAGGTCACAAGGACCATGGGGATGACCAGCATGGACAGGTTTTGCCCCTCTGAGGTATATCGGAGCTCCTCAGATAGGCATGTTTAACCGCAGCCTCATGCATATGTTATCTCCTCAACGTGAGGGCGGCCGACACAGGAGCAGTTGTGGAACCTTTCAGCTGGCAGGCCACGAGAAAAACATTGAGCAGCATGGTACAGCCAGGTCTTCTATGACACGTGCTGGGAAGAGTCTTGTCTCACTAGGGCCTGAGAGTAGGATTCACAGGATGGAGCCCCAAACCAGACTCGGTTTCGTATATTTTGAGTTATGTCTCAGCACTAGGTCCGGTGCAAGTTAACTCCTCTATACTTTAGTTTCATCATAGAGAAGGCAGGGGCTAATTATAGAATCCTCTCAGGATATTTGTGAATTTAGCTGACATTTACTTGTGCCCTGGCGCATACAGAAAGCTCAGCAGCAGTGGATCATCCACCCCACTAATCTTCCTAGTCCCTCTATAGTCAGCTGGAGACAACACAGGACAGGAGAGCGACCAGCAGCTCATGGTGGGGGCTGGGGTTTGAGGTAACCTCTCCTGAAACACTCGAGGGTTAGCCCAGGTTGTCTCCTATGTCAGTCTGTAGATGTGTTCTTACATGTATATGTGTGTCTGCCCATGTACCCATGAGCATACATATCTGCTTCTTTCCTATCATGGCTGTCTGAGATCCAGAGTCCCACCTACCCTGGGTGGAGTAGGCTGTTGCTATCACAACTCCCAGAGTAGCCTCTATCACTCAGCCCTGTGGCATTAAAAGGTGACACTAGGGCCTAGCCAGAGCACCCCCATGGCTAGGACTCCACCCTTATCTGGACAGCTAGAGCTTCTCCACAGGGTATCTGAGTCTCTAGGCTATGCCTTGTGTTACAGGATAAAGAAGCCCTGACCCAAATCTTCCTGTGCTCACTTCTGATTCTCCCAGTTGTGCAGAGAGCACAGGGTGGACCCCAGGTGGGCACAGTTGTTCTGAGACTTCACATGTGCTCTGTGAGGACACTCACTTTCTGTCTCGTGGCTTTACAGAACACCCAGGACATGGTCTGGGGTCCTGTTTCTCTAGGGTGAGTCGAGTTGGAGGAGAAATTCTGGAATGAGCCTAGTAGGAGGATGTGGAGAGCTTTTGCACCCCTCCTTCTCCCACAGCAGGTGGAGATTGCCTTGGAGAAATAGCAATTCCTCCCTCTCTTTCTCCTCCCGCCCCAACCCTGGAGCCGGAGAAGCTTGCAGGGATAGCGCGCACCCGAGCTAGCTAGGAGCCAGTAGGCTGTGTCACACAGTGTTTTGACAGCGCTCCGCCCCGCCCCCCGGCCCGCCTGCCGCGTGTTTCCTTCTGGTCCCCAGCACCCCTCCTCTGCGTCATCTCTCCCGCATTCTGGTCCTCAACTCTCCATGGAGCAGCTGCTGCGCGCCCAGCTTCACACCAAGACACTGCGGGCCTTTGGAAGCTCCGGAGGGGGCTGCATCAGCGAGGGTTATGCCTACTACACTGACACTGGCCCCGTGTTTGTCAAGGTCAACCGCAGGGCGCAGGTACGCTGCTGGGTATACAAGGATTAAGTCTGGGAAGGGGAAAGAGGACTGGGAAGTGGTGGGGGAACTAGACCTGGTGTCCTTACCTTCTGCTGAGGGGTCAGCCAGCACTTGCAGGCAGACTTCCTCTTGGGACCAGAGGATTTATCTTTGCTGCATGATTACTTTCTTGCTTTTGCTCCCACACAGGGGCTTTAAAATTTCTGTAATCACTGACCGTGGGGGAGATGAGTCTCAGCTGTAAGCTGCTTCTGCCTATGTCTGGTCTGTACTCTGACCTCAGCTCCTGCATTCTTCCAACAGGTGAAGAGAGACAGGATTCCCAGGGCTAGGCTAGCACCGTTCTCACAGGCTCTGTTGGTTTTGAAGATGATTAAGATATTCCTGTTTAAGTATGAAGCCAGGCATGCATCTATACCCTATCCATAGTGACAGCCTAGGAGGTTGAGGCAGGCGGATGATGAGTTCCGTGTTAGCCTGGACTAAATGAGGAGAAGCTGACTCAAAAACAAAGACAAACAAACAAACAAATTACAACAAAAGAATGCATGACCCTGGGTTCGGTCCCCAGCTCCGAAAAAAAGAACCAAAAAAAAAAAAAAAAAAAAAAAAAAAAAAAAAGAATGCATGAGTAGCTGTAAGACAACTGTTGGCTAGCGTCCCGAGAGCAAGCTGTGAAGGTGTGACATGGGGCTCCCCCTTCTGTGGGGGGAGGACTCCAGAGGTTCTATGCTGAGTTCTGGATAGTGGTTGTAGTATCTAAGATGGCTGTGGGGCAGAAGAGAATCCTAGAGTAGCCCTTCTCAGTCCCTCCTGGTATCGTTAGAGATGGTGAAGCGCCCCATCCCCCTGCTTTCTGTGCACTGCTGGCCTCCTTTGGAGGTTTACCCTATAAGCATGGCTGAAGTTTGCAAATGCCCTCCCACAGCAGGGCGCTCAGCACATACCTCTGGGGGGGGGGGCCCAAGTGCAGGTTGGCAATTTGAATATACCTGTCTGACTTCCCATCTTGAAAATGAATGAAAGGGGAAGAATTATTTCCATGTGTGATACGTGTTTTGACTTCAGGTTTCATTTTTTAATTAATGATATTTGATTTATTTTGTGCGTATGTATGTGTGAAAAAGCTCTGGTTTGCACATCCATGACGTGTGTAGAAATCAGTGGATAACTTTTTGGGAGTTGGTTCTGTCCTTCCAACGTATTTTTGTGGCGAGGTTTTTCTTGTTTCTGCTGCCACACGGCATGTTCTAGGCCAGCTGGCCTGAAAGATTCCAGCTGTCTGCCTCCCATCATGTGGTGGGAGGGCTGGGATTACGGATGCACACACTGCCACATCTAGATTTTTATGTGAGCTCTGGAGGTCAGAGTTGGGTGATCAGGCTTGAATGCTTTTACCCACAGCCATCGACTTTTGATTTTTAAAAATGTATGATTCTATATGTAGAAGTATTCACAAACCCCGTGAATAAATGCATTTGGGGGGCTGAGGATAACACTCATAATAGAGCATTTGGGGGGGGCTGAAGATGTTTATCGTTTATAGTAGAGCATTTGCCTAGTGTGGACAGTCTCCTGGGTTCAATCCTCAGCGCCACAAGTAAACAAATAAATAAAATTTATGTTTTTAACCACAGTATGGTGAACAATATGAAAGTTTGCCTAAAAATAAATGGGGTATTTGTAGAAATAGCATAGAAACAAGCTTCTGAGTCCCAGCAAAGGCCGCATGGACAAGCTGGGCATATGGTTCTTTTGTAGTTTCTCTGGTCCTTGCTAGAACTGAGCCAGGCCCTTCTGACCTCACTACTCTGCCTTCTCTGCCTTAAAAATGACCCCAGGTAACTTCAACCATGCCCAAGGCTGCCTGCCCCCACTTAGAGGCAGAAAGGAAAACAATACCTCGGAGGACTCAGACCCAGCCTCAGACTTTTTTTTTTTTTTTTGTTCTTTTTTTTCCGGAGCTGGGGACCGAACCCAGGGCCTTGCGCTTCCTAGGTAAGCGCTCTACCACTGAGCTAAATCCCCAGCCCCAGTCTCAGACTTTTTGTCAGTTCACACTCCACTTGTGCCCATTCCTCCCATCCCCCTCCTTCGCATCCCCTTGTGACCCATGCATCTTCCACAGCAAGGCTTTGCTTGTACAGGTCTTCCCCAAAACCCCTTGAATTCTGGCATCAGGCTTGTCCTTTCAGTTCCCTCTTACCTGAAGGGGTCTCTTTTGAACCCTGGTCTCGAGGGATGGATGTGATGCTGTTTTTCAGCAATTGAAGGCATTTGGTCTTCCGGCTTGTGTTAAGGGCCATGAGTACTTTGGTTTGGCCAGCAAACCTGTTAGAGTCCAGGTTCACAGAGCTGACAGAGCTCATGGCATTGGATGCAGGCCCGACAGATGTTTGAGGGAGAGATGGCGAGCCTGGAGGCCCTCCGCAACACTGGCCTGGTGAGAGTACCTAAGCCCATGAAGGTGATTGACCTGCCAGGAGGTGGGGCTGTTTTTGTGATGGAGCATTTGAAGATGAAGAGCCTTGGCAGGTGAGTGCATTTGTGTGTGTGTGGGGGGAAGGGGGGTTGAGGGCTGGGGGGTGAGAGCCATGCACACATGCAAAGATAGGGAAAGACTGACACAAACATAGAGAGACATACAGACTGAGAGAAAGACATGCTTACACAGAAAGAGGCAGGAATAGATAGACACAGGACACAGAGAAACAGACACAGACATAGAGAAGACAGGTGAAACAGGTGGAGAGAGACTGAAATGGAGAGAGAAGGGGAGGAGAAAGAGGAAAGAGAGTGAGGGGAGAGAGAAGACTAGATAGCAAGTGAGCAAGCAGAAATGGCAGAAATGGACAGTGAGAGGGAGAGAGGGGGGAGGGAGGAAGAGGAGGGGAGGGGGAGGGAGAGAAAGAGAGAACAACACTAGGTAGCCAGAGAGCAAACATCCTTGCTGAGACAGAAATGAGAGAAATGGACACACACACACACACACACACACACACACACACACACACACACACAGAGAGAGAGAGAGAGAGAGAGAGAGAGAGAACATTCATTATTGAGCATTCTCTGCTGAGCTGCTTACATAACTCAATCCAGTTGCCAGAGTCCTTTTTTTTTTTTTTTTTTTTTTTAAGGTCTAACAATGTAGTCCTGACTAGCCTGGAACTCACTGTGTATAGCATGCTGGCCTCTGCCTTCCAAGTGCTGGGATTAAAGGCATGTCAGAACTCACCCTCCATCCCCTAGCCCCCCCCCCTCCCGGAGCTGAGGACTGAACCCGGGCCTTGGGCTTGCTAGGCAAGCCCTCTCACTGAGTTTAATCCCCAACCCCCCAGAATTCAATTTTTAAAGATTTATTGTTATTACATTGTCTCTCTCTATTAAAACGTTTAAAGATGACTTTATGTGTATGGGTGCTTTGGCAGCATGTATGGTTGTGTGCCACATTTGTATATTACCCCCCGGAAGCCAGAAGTGGGGGGTTGGATTCCTTGGACCTGGATTTTACAGAAGGTGTGAGCACCCTGTGGGTGCTGGGAATTGAACCCGGTTCCTCTAGAAAAGCAGCTAGTGCTCTGAACTGCTGAGCCATCTCTCCAGCCCCCAGAGTCAAAGACAAAGATAATTATTAATTATCTTGAGACAGAGATAATTGCTGTTTTTTTGTTCGTTCATTTCGGTTTGGATATTTTAGTTGTGATGAGGCTGTATGAAGTAAGTGACTTCGAACAAGTCCCTTGCTTTATGCTGTGTAGCGTACTAGTCCAGTTTGAGCCTAGGGAGGCTGATCAATTATCTGGCAACTTAATTATTTCCTCTACTACAGTCGTGCACGTCCATTCATTGTATAAAATATTGAAAGACGAACTCTGGTAAAGACGGCATCAGAATGTTATCAGCAGGGAGTTGCCACAGGTCATATCTCTGTGTGACTGTGGTCTCAGGGTCTCTTCTATATCCTTGTTAAAGGTGAGAGCTGAGGTTTTTTAACTCACTGGTGGAGGCTTTGTGCCACATGGCCAGTGTCTGCTGAGATGCTACAGAAAACAAGGGCTCTTACAATACTTTGGGCTTTTTTTTTTTTTTTTAAAGAAAAGGGTGGGGGTTGGGGATTTAGCTCAGTGGTAGAGCGCTTGCCTAGGAAGCGCAAGGCCCTGGGTTCGGTCCCCAGCTCCAAAAAAAAAGAACCAAAAAAAAAAAAAAAAGAAAAAAAAAGAAAAGGGTGTATTATTGTACTGTTAGAGTGCTCTTAGAGCATTTAAAATGTCCCTTATCAAAGCAGAACATGCTGTGTGGTGTTACTTGTTTGCTGTTGTAACTGTTGCTGCCTTATTTCCCCAGTCAGGCATCAAAGCTTGGAGAACAGATGGCAGATTTGCACCTTTACAACCAGAAACTCAGGGAGAAGTCCAAGGCTCAGCAGAACACAGTGGGTAAGTCCAGTTCGTTTTGTTTTGTTTTGTTTTAAACCTGGACCCAGACCACCACAGGTTGCCTTCTTGGTGGCACTTAAGTGATGTGTCGAATGGCGTACCCGCTCCCTTCACAGTGCATTAAACAGTTTTTTAAAATCTGTGTGTGTGTGTGTGTGTGTGTATGTGTGTGTGTGTGAGAGAGAGAGACAGAGATAGACAGAGACAGACAGAGAGAGACAGAGATAGACAGAGACAGAGAGACAGAGATAGACAGAGACAGAGAGAGACAGACAGAGACAGACAGAGAGACAGAGAGACAGAGAGACAGACAGAGACAGAGAGACAGAGAGACAGACAGAGACAGACAGAGAGACAGAGATAGAGAGACAGAGATAGACAGAGACAGAGAGACAGAGATAGACAGAGACAGAGAGACAGAGATAGACAGAGACAGAGAGACAGAGAGACAGACAGAGACAGACAGAGAGACAGAGAGACAGACAGAGACAGACAGAGAGGGGGGTAGATATTTGCTGGAAATAGAAGAAGAGGACATCTGATCCTTTGGAGGAGCTGCAGGTATTTGTACATTTGTTCAACCTGGTGCTGGGCACCTTTAGAAGAGCAGCAAGTACTCTTACCTTTTCGGCCATCTCTCCAGGCCTGAGTACTCTGTGAAAATGAGATGATTAAGCAGTTTTAATGGCACTGGTAAACAAGTAGAATGGACTCCTGACCAACCAGTCCTGCAGTCTGTCCATTCTTTGTCTAGGGCACAAAGTCCCGGCAAGTCTGTGTGCTGGCTAGTGCAGTGAACTGTGTGTAGTGAGCCCTCAGATCGCCTACTGTTTGAGCTATTTGTGTACGCAACCAGGCATTCTCCCAAGATCTGGTTTCCGTGAACGCTGAGTAGTTTCATGAGATCAAGATTTCTGTTGACAGGCTGTGGGGTGGAGGATGCTGAGCCCCGGGGTGTGACCAAGTTCGGCTTTCACACAGTGACGTGCTGTGGCTTCATCCCACAGGTGAGTGTTAGAGTTGGGGCCTCCCCACTTAGTGATGAACATTCCTGAAGCTCTGGTGCTGGCCACTGACCCCTTGTGTACCACTGACTCCTTGTGTGCCAGTTCTCCAGACACCAGGACCCTCGACTGTTGTTTCTGAAGGTAGAGTGCAGGCTGTGGCACTTAGGACAGAAAGCTGAAGGGAGGGCTGTTTGAGCCAAGCTTGGAGGTAGTAGACACTGCAGTCAGCTGATCAGCGTTCCAGGAGGGCACAAGAGTGGTGCAAAGTCCGTGATACAGGAGGGAACCTGGCCCCTTTAAGAATCTGGAGAGGGTAGAGTGGACCAAGCTAAGGACCCAGCCCTTATCATGCATGTGCTCCTACAGGGCTGTCTTATTGAGATGTAATTCATGTAACACAACACTCTCATTTTACAGTGTACCATCCAATGGTTTTTAGTACAAGCACACGTTAATGCAAACATCACCATTGTCTTGTGTCCAAGTTCCAACCAGGCCTGATTGCTTAGCCTCTGAGATCCAACAGTGTGTTCAGATGATATGGCTATAGGCTCATTATTAGGTCTCATTCCAGAATACTTTCACCACCAACGGCAACTCCCACAAGCAGCTACTCTCCTTTCCTTACCCTCTGGTGATCACAAATCTACTGACCATCTCTGTGGTTGTGCCTGTTCTGGACATTTTGTGTTGGTGACATTATATAACACGTGACCCGTGCACAGCCTGTTTTACTTACCACAACATTTCTGAGGTTAATATACATGTGGCATGTGAAAGAGCATTTTTTTTTTTTGGTGTGGTAGAATAATATTTCACTGTGTAGTTGGACCAGATTCTGGACTGGAATTCACAACCTTCCTGATAGTCTCTCAAGTCTTGTTATTATACCTGGTTTCATCCATTTTTAAAAAAAACGATTTATTTTATTTATGTGATGCGTGTGAGAGAGAGAGATTATATGCCCCCTACAGGTACCTGAGGAAGCTAGAGGATGGTGTCTTGGAACTGGAATTACAGGTAGTTGTGAACCACTGGATGTGGATGCTGTGAACAAAACTCTGGTCCTTTGGGAAAACAGCAATTACTGTTACCCACTGAGCCAAGTTTCCAGTCTCCATTCTTCATCATTATGGCTGAAAGACACTGCAGCCTTTTGAATCACCATCTTAGAAACTTCGGAAGATCTAGAGAAGTCTTATCACTGGGGCTGTCTACCAGCCCTACACCTACCTCAAAGAAGCCATTACTAGACCATATTTTGCTTTGTTAAGAACAATTCTGTGTAATAGTCATCCCAATTTACACCTGTTACTGCTTGAAGGGCCAACATTTCAAGTCTTTCTCTTCCTTGAAGCCTTCTCTGACTAGTTGGGCCATTGTAGGTGACGGCCAAGTTCTCCTTGGCATGGGTTGGAGGGTCAGTCTCTTGTTTGGAAATGACTTCTGGCAAGATTTTTATGAAGTCTAAGTCAGACTGGGGGATCCCAGCCAATAGGGAGCTATGAATCTAGGTCCCAATAACTGTACACAGAAGGCTTTTCAAGACTACCTAATTTCAGCCAAATCTGACTTTCCAGGTGACACCTGGCTGGAGCTAGGGACTAGCATGGCCCCCATTTCTATAGACAAGCACGGCTTGTCATCTTGAGTTACATGTTGAGTTTAAGGGCTTCTCATGGCAATGAGTCTTCAAAGATTTGGCTGATGAAGCATAGTATTTTTCTCAAATGTTCATGAGTTAAGAAGTGAAATCGTCGGGGTTGGGGATTTAGCTCAGTGGTAGAGCGCTTGCCTAGGAAGCGCAAGGCCCTGGGTTCGGTCCCCAGCTCCAAAAAAAAAAAAAAAAAAAAAAAAAAAAAAAAAAAAAAAAAAAAGAACAAAAGAAAAAAAAAAAAGAAGTGAAATCGTCTCTAGAACTTGTACATGGAGCTGTTCAGAGAGACGGAGGGCCTCTGAGTTCCCCTCAGACTCGAAGATCCTGAGGCAACTGTGGTCAGAAGGGAATCAGCACACTGACCCTCCTCATGTCTTTTACAACCCCTAACCCAGCCCTGTCCCTGGGTCACCACAGGTCTACTCCTTGTCACTGTAGATTTTCTTGTGTTTTGTGAAGTTTTGTATGAATATGATAATATAGTATGTCCCCCTTCGCCTTTTTTCCCACCTGACATATTTTACTCGGTGTCACCGTTCTGATGTGCGTCCATGTCAAATCTTTCGATGTTTATACATTGCATCCATTCGTGTCACAGATGTCAAAAAGTCCATTCCACCATATAGACAAACCATGGTCTCTGTTTATCCATTCGCCTGTTTATGGATGTCTGGGTTGTTCCTAGCTTCTGTTCTTACAAATAAAGCTGCTACGAACCTTTGTGGATTGATCTTGGTTGACTGCGTGAGACCTGAGACAGAAAACCTGGGTTGTACAGTAGGTTCTTCCCTGAGGTTTCAGGAAGTGTCCCATGGGGCTGAGAGGTGACTAAAGAGCACATACTGCTCTTGCAGAGGACCTGAGTTCAGTTCCCAGCAGCTCATGACTACCGGTCACTCCACTTTCAGGAGATCTGAGGCCTTCTTTTTGTCTTTGCAGGTACCCATACATCCATGGCACACTCTCACAGAGATGCACATGCATAATTTAAAAACAATCTTGAAGGGGTTGGGGATTTAGCTCAGCGGTAGAGTGCTTGCCTAGCGAGCGCAAGGCCCTGGGTTCGGTCCCCAGCTCCGAAAAAAAGAAAAAAGAAAAAAAAAACAATCTTGAAAACAACAATAAAAAAGAAAAATTGCCCCACGCTTCCAAAGAGGTTGTACCAGTTAAATTACCATGAACTGATATAAGAGTTCCAGTTTTCCCCACTCTGATGTATACTGGATGTTTCCTGAAGTTGTTTGTTTTTAGTTGAAGCCATCACAGCTGGAGAAAAGTATTCACTCTGAGATTCCATTTTGTATTCCCGTCATGACAGATGATTCATAAATGCACACTTGCTAACTGTATGTCCCCCCCCTCTTTTTTCCCCTTTTGAGACAGGGTCTCACTATATAATCCTGCCTGGCTTGGAACTTGAGTTGTAGACCAGGCTGGCTTCGAGCTTGCTATGATCCTCCTGCCTCTCTGCCTCTGCCTCCCAAATGCTGAGATTATAGGGGTATATTACCATGCCTGGCTAAAGCCTATTACTGCTGCTGCTGCTGCTGCTACTACTACTACTACTACTACTACTACTACTACTACTACTACTACTTCTTCTTCTTCTTCTTCTTCTTCTTCTTCTTCTTCTTCTTCTTCTTCTTCTTCTTTTTCTTCTTCTTCCTCTTCTTCTTCTTCTTCTTCTTATTATTATTATCATCATCATCATTATTATTATTAACAACAGGATTTCACTGTGCAGCCTTGGCTGTTCTGGAACTTGCTCTGTAGATCAGGCTGGCCTCAAACTCATAGATATCTGCCTGCCTCTGCCTCCTGAGTGCTGGGATTAAAGGTGCGTGCCACCATCTCCTGGCCAATTACTATTTTTTAAAAATTGAGCCTGATATGTTGTATACCTGTAACCCCAGAAGTTTGGAGGTAGAGGAAGAAATATTGGAAATCCGTAGGTATCCTTGGCTACATAGTGAGTTCAAGGTTGAGTCCTTGTCTCAAAAAAGTTCTCTTTTTAGTGTCTGGGGAGATGGTTCAGTTGATCAATTACTTGTCATAAAAGCATAAAAATGCTGGCCACAGTGTTTTGTCCCTGTAATCCCAGATCCATGGGGGCCTTGTTGTCCAGTGAATGTAGCCAAACCTTGTCTCACAGAAGAATAAGGTGGGAATCAGTAGAGGAAGGTAAAGGACGTGAATCTTCCTTTTCCACATGTGCACACATGCATGTACAGTTGTGTGCACATGTTTACATACATATGCATACACACAATAGAGAGCAACTGAGGAGGATTTTACATCAGTCTCTGGCCTTCGTGCAAGACTTCATACACACACACACACACACACACACACACACACACACACACACAAAACTACTCCCCTTCCCTCCATTGTGGGTATGATACTCAGCACCCGTGCATGCTTAGCTGTCAAAGGTTTGGCCTCACAGAGTTAACCAAGGCAGGCGGTGAAAAGGGGTATGGCAAATTGTGGACATGCTGATAGCAGCCAACAATTCCCCATCCCCTGTTGATAGAGGCGGGTGATTTGCTGGTTCAGTGCTACCGGTGAAACAAAACTTAACTATCTGGGGCTGGCAAGAATGCTCAGGGAGAAACTATGAATTCTTTTAACTCCTAAGTGTGCATACATATAGACAGACAGGTAAACATTTATATATTTGATGGATGGGGCAGAGCCCCAGCAGCCACATTTTTTTTTTTTTTGGTTCTTTTTTTCGGAGCTGGGGACCGAACCCAGGGCCTTGCGCTTCCTAGGCAAGCGCTCTACCACTGAGCTAAATCCCCAACCCCCAGCAGCCACATTTTATATCGTTTCTCTGGCAGTTCACACCTTCTTAGGCAAAAGTTCTTTATAAAGTTACCTTATAGATAAAATGTTACACAAAAGGGAAGTTACAGAAGGATGTTAATAGTAAGTTTAAAACAATGTTTCATTCTATAAGTTCATTATAAGTTCAAAGCAACAGTCTCACTGGCCTTGTTTTATCATAGTGTACACCTGTGGCCTCATCCTTGGACCCTAGAATGAAAGTTTTTCCTTGATCACAAATCTGTCCCAAGCCTATTTTTCTTCTTAGTGCAATTTATGAAAGCTCATTGTTTTTCTTATTATGCAACCTTTGCTTGCTATTCTATGAGAAGTGGGCACATTCTATTCTTCATTCTAACTTTATTATATCTTTCTGGAAAAACAACTAAAACAATCTCCTTAAACATTCCTCTTAAAATTATTTGAATCCAATCAAAATGCTATAAAGTAATTAATTCAGTTAAACAGAATTAATTCATGAAAGTTCATCTTCATGTTGATTTGCAAGAAATTTGCCCAACAGGGTGGGCTGATGCCCAGGAACCATTAGGCCATGTAATAGAGCCAGGAAAGGCATATCAGCAGAGAGAAGCAATCCTGGGGTGAAGTCTCAGGGGCTGTACCTCTCCAGAGTGCACTTATCACAGTCATGCATAACGGTGGGACATCCCAGTAAACTCCTTTCCTTGCTGTAGACTTTCCTAAATGGCGCCTGTCACTTAGCAACTCTATTGTGCTTAGCAACTAATCCACATCTGAGTCACATCCCCATTCCAAAAAAAAAAAAAAAGAAAAAGAAAAAGATTTTTATATATATAATAGCTTGTATTTTGAAACATTGCTAAATCTAGTAAATTTTGGTTGCTTTGTATTTTGGTGAGAGTGTGTCTGTATTTTCTTTTTCCTTCCTTCCTTCTTTCCTTCTTTCCTTTTTTTTTTTTTTTTTTTTGGTTCTTTTTTTTTCGGAACTGGGGACCGAACCCAGGGCCTTGCGCTTCCTAGGTAAGCGCTCTACCACTGAGCTAAATCCCCAGCCCCTTCTTTTGTTTTTTGAGACAGGATCTCTTTCTGTAATCTTTGCTGGCCTGTGGGTTGGGGATTTAGCTCAGTGGTAGAGCGCTTGCCTAGCAAGCGCAAGGCCCTGGGTTCGGTCCCCAGCTCCGAAAAAAAGAAAAGGAAAAAAAAAATCTTTGCTGGCCTGGAACTCAATATGTAGATCAGGCTAGCCTCAAATTTATAAATCTCTGTTGACACACACACACACATACACACACACACACACACACACACACGTATGTATGTATGTATTACTATTTTATTGGTTTTTTTATATCACCTTTCTTTCCAATCCTTATTCTACCCTAATCCTTTAAAACTAGGTAGGAGAGGGGTTGGGGATTTAGCTCAGTGGTAGAGCGCTTGCCTAGCAAGTGCAAGGCCCTGAGTTCAGTCCCCAGCTCCGAAAAAAAGAAAAAAAAAAAAAAAAACCTAGGTAGGAGAGAAAGAAGGTTAGAGGGGAAAGGGGGCATAGAACTCTTTTTACTGCTTCCTGCTAATTAAGGGGCATTGAGTTTCTTGGGGTCAGTCCAGTCTTTATCTTCAGGATATCTCCACCTTCCTGTCGAACTGCAACAACAGCAACCAGGAGTAGCAGAGGGAAGCAACAGCAGAAGCAACAGCCTCCACCACCTTCACCTCCTGCACCATCACCACCACAACCTCCTCCTCCTCCTCCTCTCCCCCTCCCCCTCCTCCTCCTCCTCTTCCTCCTCTTCCTCCTCCTCCTCCTCCTCTTCTTCCTCCTCCTCCTCCTCCTCCTCCTCTTCTTCCTCCTCTTTTTCCTCCTCCTCCTTCTCTTCCTCCTTTTTCGGAGTGCCTCTGCCTCTTTTGGGCTCTGGCATTGATACCTACTCCAGAATCCCACAGAATTAAACTATCTGCAGCTGGCAAAGATCACGCCCCTCATAGAGCAGGGGACAACCGTAGTTAATGGTTGTGGACAAAGTGAAGTAGCCCATCTCCCATACCTGGGATCAAAACAGAAACATATTCACACAATATGACGGTTTTAAAATAAACCAAAATTCTCACTGCAGAGATCTGCCCGCCTCTGCCTCTTGAGTTCTAGCATTAAAGGCATTGTCACCACACCTGGGTGTATTCCTCTTCTTATAGGGCTTCTAGTCCTGTCATATTGTGACCTCACATTTATGCCATTTAACCCTAATTTCTTCCTAAAAGCAATATGTCTGGACTGACCTTGAGTTCAAATCCCCGCTAACCCTGCCTCAGCCTCCCAAGTGCTGAAAGCCTTATTTCTGAAAACAGTCATCTTCAACATACAAATGTCATGGTGAAGACATAATTAAGACCTTATCAGGCTGAAAGCGAGGCTTCATCTATTTCCCCTTACAGTTCTAGAAGTCTTGTTTTCATGTATTTGAAGCTCTGTTGCAGAGTTATAAGAATTTAGGACTATCACAGAGGGTGGTGGCATATACCTGTAATCCTTGCATCTTGAACCAGAATTCAAAGCCAGCCTGGGATACAAGGTAAAACCCTAAACAACAATAACAACACCCCCCACCCCGGCCAGGACTAGTAGATCCCCTTTATTACGTGACCACATTTTCAGTATGAAACAATTTTCTTTGTATTTGATGGTTGTCTTTGCTCTGCTGTAAGTGTTGCCTGACACGAATTTCCGCTCATTTTTCTTTTTGTATTTGTCCTTTGACTATTGTGAGCAAAAATGTATACATTCTCTATCTTTTTAGTGTACTTCTGTTTTTGTGTATAACCTGATTTAGATTTAAAATTTTTATGAGTGTTCATTTGCATATATATATGTGTATATATATTATATATATATGCATGTGTATGTGCACGATGTGCATGCAGTGCCCACAAAGGCCAGAAGAGGGCATTGGAACCCCAGGAACTGAAGTTACCAATGATTGTGAGCAACTGTGTTGGTGCTGGGAACCTACACCAGATCCTCTTCAAGAGGAGCAGGTGTTCTTAATTGGTGAACCGCCTCTCCAGCCTATAGTTGGGTCTTGCTTTGATGTTCCAAATCTGTTTATCTCTGCCACTTTCTCTCTCTCTCTCTCTCTCTCTCTCTCTCTCTCTCTCTCTCTCTCTCTCTGTGTGTGTGTGTGTGTGTGTGTGTGTGTGTTGTGTGTGTGTTGAACTTGGGACTCATTCAGGCTAGGCAAGCACTCCATCCTTGAGGTAGTTTTAGTCCAATCTCTGTCATTTAACTACGGCATTTGTTTCTGACCATTTGCTCTTACATGTTTATTGTGTTTGATTTGATTCTGCCACCTTAGTATTTGCTTTATGCTTTTTTCTAGCCCCTTTCCCCTTTTTAAAAAAAACCCTGGTAGTGGTTTGAGTAAGAAAGGCTGCCATAGGCTCAATATCTGAATGCTTAGTCACCGTGTTTGGGAGTGAAATTGTTTGAAAAGATTAGAAGGATTGGGAGGCAATTGAAGAAAGTGTGTCACTGCGAGTGGGATTTGAAGTTTCAAAAGCCAATGACAGGTCCAGTCTCTTTCTCTTGGCCTGTGGTTCAGGATGTAGCTCTCAGCTTCTTCTCCAGCATTGTGCATTCTGCTATGTTCCCCACCTCAAAGACAGTGGACAAAGGCTCTGAAGCTGTAAGTAAGCCCCCGATCAAATGCTTTGGTCATGGTGTCTCTTCTTTTGGGTAAAGTGTTTCATGATTCCACTTGTATTTTCAGTTGGTTGACTACTAAGCCATCCTGGGGCCATGAGTCACATGGCCTCTCTTCTTTTTGCTCAGGTGAATGAATGGCAGGATGACTGGCCAACCTTTTTCACTCGACATCGGCTCCAAGCTCAGTTGGATCTCATAGAAAAGGACTATGCTGACCGAGAGACACAAGAACTGTGGTCAAGGCTACAGGTAAGTCCAACACTTATTTCTCTGGGAAGTGGTTGTCTCTTATGAGTCTACAACATGCATGTGACTGAGTCAGAATAGGAAAAACTGATGTTAGAATAGGCTGGTCAAGTTATAGGTATGCCAGCCAATACCTTCTTATCCTGTAGGTGGGTAGGTGATGAGACAGACCCCGGCTCGTGGATTTCAATCATTTCACTTGTCCATTCTTACCCTTTGTTCTGCTGCCAAAGACCCCAATATGTCACCCTTAATGAAGGTGCATGTTCTCGCATCACTTGTTTCAGAATGGAACTCCAAAATATTAGAAACATGATTCATCTATCAGTCCGGGGTTGTGGTTCTCAACCTGTGGGTCGTGATCCCTTGGTGGTGGGGAGGTCAAACAACCCTTTCACAGGAGTCAAATATCAGATGTCCTGCATATCATGTATTTACATTACAATTCACAACAGTACCAAAAATATAGGTATGAAGTGGCAACAAAATAATTTTATGGTTGGAGATCACCACAACATGAGGAACTGTGTTGAAGGGTTGAAGCATTAGGAAGGTTGGGAACCACTGGTCTAAGGTGAGCATGCGTCAAAGAAACGCTATTTAGTGGAAGAGGTGCATGTATGAAATAAAACAAAAGCACGGTTTACAGGGTAGGTGCCAAATTAGCTCATATTCTACAGCATAAAACCCAAACAACTCTGAGGTTTTCTATACAGCTTTCTTTTGGACTCATTTGGTAGTGACCAGAATGCTAGACAAAGTTACATTCAGGAATCAGGTGAATTTCTTCACTGGACCTGGTGGATTATTTGGTTGGACTCTGGATGAATCCATGGCTCTCTGGTTTATTTCCAAGCACTGGATAATGAGCCCATGGGTCTCCAAGTCCCATATTTACAATAATTTCTCTTCTAGGTGAAGATCCCAGAGCTGTTTTCTGGTATAGAGATTGTCCCTGCCCTGCTCCATGGAGACCTCTGGTCTGGAAACGTGGCTGAGGATGAGCAGGGCCCCATTATTTATGACCCAGCCTCCTTCTACGGCCATTCTGAGTTTGAACTGGCAATTGCATCGATGTTTGGGGGGTTCCCCAGATCCTTCTTCACTGCCTACCATCAGAAGATCCCAAAGGCTCCAGGGTTCGACAAACGCCTGCTGCTCTACCAGCTCTTTAACTACCTAAACCATTGGAACCACTTTGGGCGGGAGTATAGAAGCCCATCCCTGGGGATGATGAGGAAACTGCTCAGGTAGCAGAGGGCTGGACCTAATAAAACGTCAAACTGGATCTCTAACTGGGCTACTTTTGAGTCGGCCTCCAGAAATTCATCAAGAGGCTGCGAGGCTATGGCAGTGTAGCACTTCCCAGGGAGCTATGTATGGAGCTCAGGCTGATACCATAGGATCACTGTTCCTGGCAAGCTCCCACCTCAGCAGCTGAAGCCCCAGGTACCACAATTGAGTAGAGAAAGAAGGGTCATGCTCCTGTGGCTCTGGTCATTCAGTTGCAATCACTACCAGATCCTCCCCAGCACTTCACTTTTTTTTTTCTATTTTTTTTTTAGATATTATTTTGTGTACTCATGCATTCAAATACGTGCGTACAGGTCAGAGTACAACTTGTGGTTCTCTTCTTCCACTGTGTGAGGACCAAACTTGTCAGCCCACAACATATCTGAGAAGACTGCTCTGATACAGATTTAAGACAATAGGAAGTCTTTATTCGCTGGCCAGTGACTACACTGGGTATTCTGGATCCCAGCATAACAGTGAGCCTTCTCAGGGTGAACTTTTAACCACACACACACACACAAAAAGTTCTGGATTGACATACCTCAGTTATCAACAATAGATAGCCAGAAGCAGAACCAGAGAAGCCAAAAAGCAGTTAGCACATTCAGTGACTTTTCTGGACTGATGGACTTTGAAGGATCAAGTCTTTGTTTTCAATTTGGCTGGCGGGTGCTGAGTTTTATAGCCTAAATGGCACTTTCATCATGAAGTCAGCTGTGCTAAGGTTTGGGGGCCTACTGTTACATATTCAAGTCCCGAGGTTTAGTGCAGGAAACTTTGGACACTAAACTATCTAACCACTCCAGTCCTCCACTTTCCAGGGAGGTTTGTTCTGCCGGTGAACGCAGGGCCAGCAGTGTGCAGCCCATGCCTTTTGTCAGGACTGCTTTGGGTGGCCGTAATGGTGCTGATGTTTGAGAGGTCATGGCAAAAGCCTTCATCCTGGAGCAACACCCTATTGCTTCCTACACGCTTAAAGCATCCCTCCAACCCAACACTTGGAGGCGCTCCCAAGAATGGCGTTGCCTCATTCTTGCCCCCACACTCAAAACCCACTCCTCCCCTGCGTTCATACAACACCCTTCCATTCTGGCTCTTTCTACTAGCTCAGCTTTCATGCACTTTCCTGCGCTAGCTCAAAACCTTCCAGGTTCCCGCCCCCAATTTCAAAAACAGTTCTTTCCGTGACCTCGTCGTCAGTACGCTAAGATTTCCAACACCCGAATCCATTCTTTGCCCAACTCCTTGTAAAGAGCGGCCCGGCCCACTCCTCCGGCCACACCCTCCTTGGCCACACCCCTTTTGGGTTCCACCCACTCCACGTTGAGGCTGAAGACATTGGAAGTTTCGTGTTCCTGGTCCTGCCCTCCACTCACGTAAGCATTATTTGCAGGCTGAGCCGACTTCGCGCGAGCTGTTTTGTTGGCTTGAGCGGCCCGTAGTTGGGGTCGAAGGTCTCGGGGCGGGGCTGGCCGCTCTCGCGCTGTATCTCCTTTCTTCCCGGTTGCCGGTAGGGTTCTTACGGAGCCTGCTACTGGCACGATGGTACTGAGCAACGAGCCGGCTGCGAGCGCCGCGGAGGAGGAGGTGGAGGATGATGCGCTTGTCCGCGCCTCCACCCTGGAAGCGTTCGGCGAGAGTGCGGAGACCCGCGCGCTGCTCCGCAGCTTGCCGGCGGTGCACCGCGAGCGCGCGGCCCGGGAGGTGGCGGAGGAGCGGTTCCGCGGTGCGGGCGGGGCCCCGAGTCTCTATCTTGAGGTCCTTGCATCTGGGAGGAAGGGACTTGGGGAGCCATACCTCCTGCCTGCCCTGCGGTGCCCAGGAACTGAGCAAAGCATACTTGAGACCTCTCTGTGGATAGGGAGGGAACGAGCAGATTTGCTGAGGAAAAACCTACCAGTGCTTCAAGCAAGCAGAGAAGCAGCCTGGCATGGGGGTTTTGCTCCTATGGGGCCCCGCTATGAGACCAAGGCTCTGCAAACTCAGAGCATCAGGTTTATTTAGGATCTCCGCTCCAGGCAGGGCAGGAGAATGGGCAGTGCCGTTAGGTTCCCTTGGTGGTTCTAAATCCCCCAAGTTTAGGTAGTCGTTTGTAAAGGATACTGTCTGTCATCATTTTTGCCAATCTTACACAAACCTAGACGTATCTCAGAAGAAATCTCAAGTGGGTAATTTCCACCACCAACCAGATTGGCTTGTGGGCATGTCTTTGTGACATTTCCTTAATTACTAATTGATGAAGGATGGCCCAGCCCGCTGTGGGATGTATCATCCCTGGCCTGTGGGATGTATCATCCCTGGCCTGTGGGATAGCTGAACTTGAGCCTGAGAGCAAGTAAGCAAGCAACACTCCTCCGTAGTTTCTGCCTGTATTGCTCTAATTCATCCCTTCAATTTCCTCAATGATGGGCTGTGTAAGCCAAATAAACCGTTTCTTCCTCAAGTTGGTTTTGGACAGTTTTATCACAGCAACAGAAGACAAACTAGGACAATGTCCAAATGAACCTTTTGATAATAACAGTTTTGTACCTGAACAAAATCATCTTTGTGAATTCTTTAGCCAAAAAATTCTCTCCATAATGTCTTTTTTTTTTTTTTGGATGGCGCTCAAGGTTTTGGGAAAGACAGGGTGGGCTTAGTGGAAGGAATCTGATGTGGCAGGCGAGAATGCAGAAGCAGAGAAACATTGGATTGGGTGTAAACAGATTAATTTCTGGTAGGGGTTGGGAAGCAGGTGACCAGGGTTGGGGAGGTTGTACAGCTATTGGTTTGGTGATTGTTGGAATGGGAGGGTATCATGGTTAGCAGGGGAGGACTCAAGAAGTGGAAGAGGGTTTAACGAGTTGGGGAGGTGGAGTTGTAGAAAGTGAAGAAAGGGCTGGAGAAGAAAACCAGTCAGCATCAGAGGATGTGTGAGAAGAGGATCTGAGGGGAAGGAGTGCAGAGCAAGAGAAGAGTAGGAGGCGTGGTCACACTGGTCCTCAAGAACCTGACAGATGTTGGGCAGCTGTGTTGCATCTGTCAGCAAGAAGTCAGGTGTGTCCCTGGGTGTCCCAAGGACTAGGAAGATGCTAGCTGTCCCATTAGAGTGACTGAGAGCCAATAGGAGAGTCTCTGAGGTTCACCTGATTTGATTTTCTTGTTATTTTCCTTTTAGTAATTATGGACAAATACCAGGAGCAGCCCCACCTCCTGGACCCACACCTCGGTAAGCATAGAGACTGGCGATTGGTGGTTCAATGTCAGACAGTTGGGAAGGCCTGTGTGTACTGCTGGCACCTGCGTGTGCTATCGGCAGAAGGTGTGAGATGAAGTGTCCCCAGAGCTTTGTGCTTTTATTTTGTCTGTGATAATGAACAGCTTGGAGTTCAGATATCAATCTAGATTGTGTGCAGGTGTGTCTAAGCTGCTTTCTGCTTGTTGCTATTGAAAGAACACATCTTCTCTTCTTATGTGCGTTTTAGTCTGTTAAGTGTGAACAGCTATTATCTTCCTGGTAATTGTTACGCAGGGTCATGGGCTTTACAAAGCTCCGATTTTACCTACACAGCAGTGGATGAGGTCATCTGTCATCTCCGTTTTGTAGACAGAGCCACTAAGGCTTGGTTTCAGGTATAAGAGTGTTGTACAGGACTAATCTCAGCCACCATCTGTGGAGTTCAGCTGGGCACACTCATTGTCCCAGCTGGGCTTGTTGACTATTTACATCCCCTCACATGGAGGCAAGAAGCATCACTAGGCCCTCACCTGAGTACCCATGGCTCTCTACCACCTGTTATATGCAGCTTTGCCCTAATTGCAGTGTCCTTGGGAAGGGCCTAGACTCTAGGTTTCTCCTGTGGGTTGTGACCCCCACAGGGGTCACATATCAGATATTATGATTTATTAACAGTAGTAAAATTACAGTTATGAAGTAGCCATGAAATAATTATGGGATCACCACAACACAAGGAATCATGTTAAGGTTCACAGCATTAGGAAGATTGAGAACCACTGTAATGTGTGTGTGTGTGTGTGTGTGTGTGTGTGTGTGTGTGTGTGTGTGTGTTTATGTGTATGTGTGTGTATGCCAGACAAGATTAGGGGATGGAGGAGAGAATCCCATCTATGTTAGTGTCATCTTAATAAGCATGTTGACGTTTTTCTCTTACCCAGCTAGCTCCCAAATTGAGGCAGAACTTTTTTATTTATTTACCAGCTTTAAGGCACAACAACTGAGCAGTATTAATCTATTTTTAATCTTCTTAGCTAATCCTAGGGTGCTTACATGTACCCCTAGGAAGAAATTTTAGCAACAGAGAGAGACTTTTGTTTGCTTTTCATTGCTTTTGTTATATTTGAACCTATTTCACATTAATTACGTTTTTTGTTTGACTTTTCTCTTTTTCTGTTTTGAGACAGAGTCTTGTAGTGTAGCCCTGGCTGGCCTTGAATTCATGGAAGTTCTCCAGCCTCAACCTCCCAAGTGCTGGGATTACAGGTGTGAACTACAACTCCTGGCTTGTTTTTTTTTTTTTTTTTTTCTTTTTGAGGTAGGATCTTGCTAGGCAGCCCAGGCTAATTTCAAGTACTCTTGATAGTTTTTTTAGTCTTGTTCTGAGTTTTTTTTTTCCCTTTCCTTTCCTCTTTCTTTCCTTCCTTCCTTCCTTCCTTCCTTCCTTCCTTCCTTCCTTCCTTCCTTCCTTTCTTCCTTCCTTTCTTCCCAGGAGGATCCAACCAATTTAACCATTGTAGTAATCTCACAGTTCCTGTGTAAGGTCTGTTATCATAAGCTACATGATACAAACGGGGAAATCGAAGTACAAGTCTGAAAGGTTAAGTAAGTCGTTTCACGCCACATAGTGAGATTGCTGGCAGAAATCTGTATATCTCCTCCTCCCCTTAGCCTCTTGAAGATGAGTCCTTAGAGGGACCAGTTGCTGGCAAGTGGTTGCTGTCAGGCTGAAGGGCTGGCTATGCTGAAGGTGTCAGAACTGTAGGTGCCCTGGGGCTCTTCTGATAGTTTTGGATTCCTGGTTGTCCCCATGTAACCGATGTAGGCACTGTTCAAGGGGCGGAAGGAGCTGTTTGACCTCCTCAGGTGACAGCTTCGACCTGCTCTTATTGCCAGAGCCTCTCTGCTGTGGGGCAGAGTGTGATGCTTTCTATATGTCATCTGCTCAGTAACTGTTACCGTTCATTATCTTTTGGGAAGTAGAAATAGGTCCCTTTCTGAAAAAGGTGATGCTCGCCTGTGCTGATCCTTTTCTGTGGGTGACACTTTTTATGCCTCCGCTTTTGCCTTTCAGGGTTATGTGCAGTGTGTTAGCCATTGAGGTTTAATATATTTGAGTTTGAATGTTATCAGCCCTTTCTTTTCTTTGTTTCTGAGACAGAGTTTCACCATATAATCTAGATTGGTGTTGAACTTATAACTTTTCCTACCTCAGCCTAGTGTTACGATTATAGGTCTCTGCCACTAATTCACTCTCCTCCTTTGTGTTTGATCTTTGGTGGTAAGTCCATAATCTAATTTTTTTTATTTTATTGGATTTTTTAAAATTTACATTTCAAATGTTATCCCCTTTCCTGAGTTCCCTTCCAGAAACTCCCTATCCCATCCCATCTCCCTCTGCTTCATAATCTAATTCTTAATTGATTATGTAAAGCTTATTTATTAACTGAGAGATCTAGTAACCCTTCTCCCTGTTTGGAATACAATTTTTTTCTTTTCTTTTCTTTTTTTTTTTTTTTTCGGAGCTGGGGACCGAACCCAGGGCCTTGTGCTCGCTAGGCAAGTGCTCTACCGCTGAGCTAAATCCCCAACCCCTGGAATACAATTTTTAAACATAATTTCTATTTTTATGTTTATGTGCATGTGTCAGAATTCTTGGAGTTGAAGGATGTTGTTAGCTGTCCAACATGGGTTCTGGGAACCAATCTTAGGTCCTCTGGGAGCACAAACACTTCTAACCACTGAGCCAGCTCTCCAGCCCTGAGATACCATTTTAAGTCTGTATCCAGTACTTATATATACTGTATCCAGTACTTAATTAGCTTGGATTTTAGACCTTCAGTCCTGATTCATTTGTCCCTGTATCATTTGTTTTTGTTAGCTGCTCTGTGGTATATTCTCTCTAGCACCACAGTTGTTTATTTTGCTATTTTCTAGTCCTTTCCTCAATGCAGATAAACTTCATTGTTTCTTCTACTCTCCAGACCTGACATCTCCTTGGAGCTTTGCTCAGTACACAGATTCATAGAGAGGAGATGTTTTTGTGAGATTCTAATTTGGTTGTTATGAATAATACTGCTTGAGACCTGCATGTACCATCTGTGGGTGGATATTTTTTTTTTCCCCTTAGGTGACTCTCAAGAATGGGATTTCTGGGTTGTGTAGCAAAGGCGTGTCTTCTAATAGAATGTCTCATTATTCTGTAAAGGTTGAGTCGGTAACAATGTAAGTAGATCCCTGATACTTTGTAGCTTCTCTAGTCAGTGTTTCTGGTTTTAGTGAGCAAGTAATCTTACCCCACTGTGGTCTTACTTTGCATTTGTTAGGTTCAAATTATACTCTTTACGGTTGAGAGCCGTGACACAGCGCGGGTCTGACTTACTGAGTCTCCCATGTGTGTTTGAATGAGGCTGTTATACTGTTGGAATAAGGTGGACGATCATGTCGTTGGTGCCCTTACTGATTTTCTGTTTACTTGGTCCTGTTTCTGCTCTCAGTTTTGGCTTTGCTTTGGGGTTCTGGCATTTGTTGTACCAGTAACTGAATTGTTTAGTCTTCACAATGAATTGATTTTTTTTTTTTTTTTTTTGGTTCTTTTTTTTCGGAGCTGGGGACCGAACCCAGGGCCTTGCGCTTCCTAGGTGAGCGCTCCACCACTGAGCTAAATCCCCAGCCCCTGAATTGATCTTTCTAATTAGAAACGTCCTCTAGGTTTTGTAATATTTTTTAAGTCTCTCATGATAGCAAATACTCTGTGTTTGTCTTCTTTTTGTCTGGATTCACCCTGTCAGTCCTCATCTTTTAATAGCTAGGAGGGTATTTTCACTTAGTAATACTGTCGGCATAGCTAGGTTTAGTCAACTCTATTGGGACTTGCTTGCTTTTTCTTTATTCTGTTTCCTTTTTGGCTCTCTACACCATCACTTTATTTTATATTAATTTAATAGTTTTTGGTGTTTGTTTATATATTTATTTTGAGAGAGGGTCTTATTATGTAGCCTTGGCTTGTTTAGAACTTGTGTAGGCCAGGCTGGCCTTAAGCTCACAGAGATTCATTTGCCTCTGCCTTTGAGTGCTGGGGTTAAAAGATGTCTGTAGCTAGCTTGGTACTCTATTTTATCTTCATTATATGCTCAGTGTTTTTTTTCCCCTCCTCCAGGATTTATCATATGTACCCTGAACTCACTGCAGTCTACCCTTAAATAATGTATATTTCATGCATGGCGCAGAAGCTTTGAGAGAAGATTCTTTTGTTTCTTCCTCTTGATTTCTGTGCCACCTTGCTACCTTTGTCACAGAACTTACTTTCATATTTGTTATATATTTTGCCTTAAACACTCCATTTTTAAATAAAAGATTTACTTTTATTTTACGTGTATGGGAGTTTTGCTTGCAAGTATGTCTGCGTATCATGTGGGCAGTGCGTGCAGAAGCCAAAAGAGGGAATTGGAGCCTTTGCAACTGGAGTTACCTAATGTGAGCCACCATGTTGGTGCTGGGAATCAAACCCTGTTTGATAGAAGAGCATCTTAGCTGCTGACTCATTTGATTGATGGAAGAGCATCTTATCTGCTGACTCATCTTTTTAGTCCCTCAAAAAATTTTTTGAAGATTTTTATTTTTAATTTTGTGTATATGCGTGTGGGTATGTGTAGTATATGTGTGTGGGTATGTGCAGGTCCTTGTGGGGGCTTGAAGTCTGGAGCTGGACTTAAAGTGGAACCAAACCCTGGTCTTGAGTGAGAGCAGTGAGTGTTCTCAACTGCTGAGCTATCTCTCAAGCTGACTGATCTCATGCTCAGATTTTTTTTTAAAGAAATAAAAACTGGGGCTGGGCATAGTGGTGCACTCCTTTAGTCCAAGCATGTGGGAGGTAGAGGCAGGCAGATCTCTGAGTTCAATGCCACTGTGATCTACATAGGGAATTTAAAGCCAGCCAGAGTTATATGGTGAGATCATGTCTCAAAAAACAAACAAGACCCTAACCAAACAAAAAACCAAACCAAAACAAAGAGAAAAAAAAATGAGGAACTCTAATCTTTGTTATATATCCTTTAAAATAAGTCCTTTATAAAGCAAGGATTATGCCTTTTAACTCAGGGTGACTAGCCAGCTCCCCAATACCACCTGAGGTCCATGGTGCCCTAGGAAGGCTTATAGGACACAGCACAGAGTCTTGTTTGTGGTGAGGATATGGTTGATATAAGTGTCTCTTGGGCATTAGATTGGCAGGGAGGCCAGTAGGATAGTCAGCAGGGTGTGGCCAGAGCTGTTGTATTGCATGTCTAACGGCTTCTTTGGACTCTTCTCTCCCTGTCTGCTCTCCTGTAACTGCTCCCTGTACTGGGGTCTGAACATAGTCTTTGAATGGACAGGAGAAAGCTGTGCCCTGCATGACCCTCTCTTTCCTCTTCCTGTCTTACCGCGTTTTTCAACCTAGCCTGTTGGTAAATCAGAGCAGTTTTAACAGGCAGCATCTGTAAAACACGGTGTCAGATACCAAATTTAGATATTTTCCTGTATTAAAAACAGGGACATGTGCTAAGGTGAATTTTTTTTTTCAGAGATGGCTTTCATATCTGTTTTTCCCTAGAGTGGATGATGAACTCACTGTTGGACATAGTACAGGATGAGACATCTCTGCCCGACCTTGTACATCTGGCTTTTAAATTTCTGTATATCATCACCAAGGTAACGTCTGTATAGTGCTGCAGAGTGGACAGACACTTTCCTCATCCAGTTGCGGTAGAAGTCAACACCTTAAGTGTTATTTCTTGGGGAATGTGGTTCTTCAGCACAAGTTGTGGGTTTTCATTTTCTGTTTAGCTTGGGTTGGGTCCTGGGTCTTAGTGATCTTGGGGTCCCTAGTTAGACCAAAAAATTTCTTATACAGAAAAAAACAAAAAGTCTTGATGAAAGTGGAAGTATTTTTGCTTCTTCATTTTTTTAAAAAAATTTTTATTTTTTATTTTTTTTTAAAAAACAACAGGGTCTTACTCTGTAGCTCTGATTGTCCTAGAGCTCACTCTGTAGACCAGGCTGGCCTTGAACTCAACTTGCCTCTGCCTCCCAAGTGCTGGGATTAAAGACATGACGCAGCAATAGAAGTGCTTCTTAAGCTATAGTGTAAGGATGAATTTACTGGGGGAAGAACCTCTGGGGCTGATGGTCTACTTTCTCTAGACTTAGAGATTCGGGAGTGACTCTGTAAAGTTTGTGAGTCTCAGGGAACATGTATTAGCACTCTTACTATGTAGCAGGGCGAGCCTTTTGGCTGTTGATAGATTGCAGCTTGTTTTATATAAGTGTGAGTGGGTCCATTTGAGGTGCATAGGGGCTTAGTTTTCATAAATGTCAGAGTCGTTTTTGGACAGGGTAGAAGAGAACTTTTTAGTTTGTAGTGTACTGATATCTCTGATGCAGACACATGACTCGCTGGCCAAATTGGAACCAAGCATATTTAATGAACAAACGAGATAAAGATAGGTCTCCTGTCCCTTTGGTCTTGCTGAGTTGTGTCACTGCACAGTGACAGGATCTCCTTAGTCACTGGGGGGGCATAAGAGGATGGGCTTTGATGAAGGTATCAAGGTAGTTTTGCTGCTCGTTCTGTATTATAATTATAGAGTGTACTCCATAGTCTGTCAATTCTAATGTCTTTCTGTTTGGCAGGTTCGTGGATATAAAGTATTTCTGCGTCTGTTTCCCCATGAAGTAGCTGATGTTCAGCCTGTGTTAGATATGTTCACAGGACAGAACCCTAAAGACCATGAGGTGAGTCCTTCTCAAGCCTTCCCTGATGGCTTCCCAGGCACTGGTAACTCCCATCTTCCGACTTTCTTTAGTTTTATCTTAGGCCATTTTTTTTTTTTTTTTTTTTTTTGGTTCTTTTTTTTCAGAGCTGGGGACCGAACCCAGGGCCTTGCGCTTCCTAGGTAAGCGCTCTACCACTGAGCTAAATCCCCAGCCCCATCTTAGGCCATTTTTAAAACCATCTTTTTATCTGCTGACTAATCTTTTTGGCTGCTTTTTTCTTTTTCCCTTCCTCCCTCTCTCCCTCCCTCCCTCCCTCCCTGTCCCCATCTATCTATCTATCTATCTTTCTTTCTTTCTTTCTCTCTCTCTCTCTCTCTCTCTCTCTCTCTCGCTCGCTCTCTCTTTCTCTCTCTCTTTCTTTCTTTCTTTCTTTCTTTCTTATCAGGTTTTATGTAGGCTGGCCTGGAACTATGTGAATCAGGCTGGCTTGGAACAATCCACCTGCCTTGCCTCGTGAGTGCAAGGATTCAGGGTTTGCACTATCATGCCCAGCAGCTCTGTCTAATATTGGGATCATTCTGACTGTGATTTAACTCCGTAGACATGGGAAACTCGCTACATGCTTTTACTGTGGCTGTCTGTGACCTGCTTGATCCCTTTTGATTTTTCACGCCTTGATGGGAACCTGCCCACTCAATCTGGAGAAACACGGATGCCCATAATGGACCGAATTCTGCAAATAGCACAGGTAACAATGGTCACACAAACCTTTGGCAGTTAGATGTGCACTTGTCCTGAGACGAGAGGATAGCTGGATAAACCTTTGGAGCACACATTTACATTTGTTTCCCTGACATCACTGCTTTTAGTGATACCTCAGCTTTGAAATTGTGATCTTATGTAGAGGTCATTGCTTTAGCAATATCATTTCTCTACAGGTAATACAAATATTTGTCAAGTGTAGCAGTGATATGTAAGGGGCCTTTGGGGCAAGAGATGGTTAGAGAAACTTCATTTTACATTTAGTTTTGAATATTGCGTAACTAATGCATAATTGTAGGAAATCTAGAAAATGAAGATAAAAGTGCTAAATTGAAATTTGTCAAATTCTTGCAGTCTTACTTGGTGGTCAGTGACAAGGCGCGAGATGCGGCTGCTGTCCTTGTGTCCAAGTAAGTCTTACCTACTGTGCAGGACTGTTGACTGAGATGTGGTTGTCTGTTATAAGCCTATTCTTACATTCTGTTATGTGTTTTGTGTGTGTGTGTGTGTGTGTGTGTGTGTGTGTGTGTGTGTAAGATGAATTATTTTTAATATAAATATTAACAGTGAATTAATCTGGTGGCTATATTTCTTACCTTTGCTAGTCCCCACTAACTACACAGAGAAACTAAGATTTATTTTGAGCTGGACCTCCGTACTGGGCAGTTAAATGATTTATAGTAACCCCTCTACTAATCTGGCTACGTCTCAGCCATGATCCCAAATACTTACATGTTATTATTGACCTGGCTCATTGGGCTTCTGATGTTTTTTCTCATGGTTTCTTCTTGGACCCTCTCCTCCTCATGGCTGATCTCAAGTTCCCTCTCTTTCTGCTCCCTTGGCTGGCAGAAGCTTTCACTGTATTCTCTCTTCTGCCCAGCCATATGGTGATCAGCACTTATTGACAAGGCAGAAAATAAATGGTAAGAATTGTTTTCACAAACTTGAAATAGGAGATTCTAGATATAAGCATTGCAGTGCCGTGTCCAGATTGAAGTAAGATATGAGAGCAGAGAAGTCAGCATTTGGATAACACAAGGATAACCTTTACAGGGTGCACAAAAACCTTATGCCTACATTTCTGTTCTCAGATGAAGTTTCTTTAAGATCTTTATATATCATAGATCCTTTTGCCCTCTCTGAGGGAACAGGCAGCTCTGGTTGGTTATAGAAGACATTTGAATCAAAGGTATTTATGCTGCTTTGAGCTTGTGGGGCTGACTGGTACTGGTTTGTGGCACTCACAGGGGTCACCTGGCACCAGTTTAGGGCTTGTAGCATTCCTTAATATGCATTTGGGGCTTGGGTAGCCTGGTGGTGTTTTGGGACTCACAGGGATACCTTATAGGCCCTTGAATAGTCCAACTGGGCTTTCCTTCTGTAGTGTGATGGTCCCTTGAGGCAGCCAGCAGGAGTTATGTGTTTTTGAGAGTCACCTCCGAAGCAGTTTATGCTGGACACACATGGGTATGATCTGGAGATAAAATCCTCAGGCAGGGTTATATTGTAGTTCACTGGGTAAAATCTTAACCAGTGTCCTGTGTAGTTAAAAATGCAGGTAGGAGATGGTTTCTCTGGTGAGTGAAGGTGATCAACACAGCCTGCTTGAAATATCTCAGACATGCCAGTGGTGCATATAAAGACTGAATGAACTTGTTCTGTGAATTTGAGAATGTTAGGGTTCTTTAAAGAAATATTCTTGGAGGATCTCATACATTGGACTTCGGTCATATTGATTCCCTATTCCGCTCTCTAATGCTTCCCAGAGCCACACTCTCTTTCAGTTGTATGACACTGTTTCTGGGGAGACCTGAAGAATGGCTACCCACCCCAGATAGGGAATTCACAGTGACAGATCAAAGTACAGATCCAAACTCCAAATCGGTGAATTTTATTGGGATCATTTAGAGGAATATGGGTGAGGTGTTACTTACAGGCGTAGAAATGGCTCGGTGATAGCATCATCATCAAAGCCTACTCCAGCATGGTTGACTGCTCAAGAAACTTGGAGCAAACTCCACAGTCTGTAGGCAGCTCAGCTTGTCTAAGAATGTCTCTCAGTAGTCCTTGCTCATGTGTATGCTTGGGAAGGGAGGGCCTTAATGAATCAGGTCGCTTTCAGGGCTTCCTGAGCTTACGGAGGTCTTATGGAGGGCATGGAATGTTCACCTTCCTGTAGAACATCTTGTTGTTTTACTCCCTTTTGGCATCCTGTGCTCTTTTTTTGTTTTAGGTTTAATCACTTTTCTTTAAAACAAACAAACACCGAAAAAAGCAAAACCCAAAAATAACAACAAAAAGCCCCAAGATTTGTTCAATTTGTATTTTATGTGTATAGGCATTTTGCATACATGTGTCTTTGTACTATGTGTGTGCGTGTGTGTGTGTGTGTGTGTGTGTGCGCGTGTGCATTGTTTGTGGAGGTCAGAAGAGGTGTTGAATCCCTTGGAACTAGAGTTACAGATGGTTGTGATCCACCATGTGGGTTCTGGGAATGGAACCCTAGGTCCTCCAGAACAGTCAGTGCTCTTAACCTCAGAGCTATCTCTCCAGCCCCAACACCCTGTGTCTTGAGATACATGGTTTTATCTGGGAGGAAATTGATAGGCAAAACCTATCAATTTGTATCCTTTTTAAAAAAATAAACGATGACGACGATGACGATGACGAACCCGTGGAGTCCAGTGTGTTGGTAATCCCATGGGAGCAGGGTCCACACCCGTAAAGAGGACTGATTTTTCCCTCATCTAGGAACCATCAGCTGTCTATAGCTCCTCAGGTGTTGGTACTCATGAGCCCCTTACCCCTTCCTGTTATAATGTTGACTGGCTTGATTTATGTAGGCAGCCATAGCTACTGTGAGTTCATAAGAGGTGTGGTCCTGTCATGTCTAGAAAACACAAACACTGTGTGTGAGCATGGGCTGGGGGATCCCATCTGTGGCTGAGCACGCCATTGACACTTTGCACTTTGATCAGTTGTGAGTTTCTGTATTAACTACTGTCCATTGCACAAAGAGACTTCTCTGATGGGGTCTGAGAGCTGTATGATATATGGGTAGAG
Organism: Rattus norvegicus; assembly: GCF_021556685.1. Classification (NCBI taxonomy): domain Eukaryota; kingdom Metazoa; phylum Chordata; class Mammalia; order Rodentia; family Muridae; genus Rattus; species Rattus norvegicus. The sequence continues at coordinate 113,086,657 of NC_141543.1, forward strand.
ATGTGAATCTAGAGGACAGTCTGATAGTCCAGTTAGCAGGGTCATCCTTGGGCCCTGTGAGCTCGCTAGCCATGAGTCCTTGACCAGGTTTACAGTGCTAAGCATGTGTTTCCTCTTGTGCATTAGGCCTTAAATTCCACTCAGAGAGCAGTAATTCATGCCACTATTGTACCTATGTGGATAGGTTGCTATTCTGGTCAGTGTTAAAGTTCACAGGGTTCAAAGCTGGGTAGATTGTTGATGACTCTCCCACCAAACCCCACAACCTACACAGAAACTTCTAGTGCTATAGGAGCTGGCCAACAGTGGGGAAACTTCCTGGTCAATACAGCCTTAATTTCTTTATGTCCTGTGATCACTGTGTGTGGTGTCTTCAGCAATAGGGTCTTACCTTCAAAGTTTAGGTGGACAGCCAAGAGCAATGACAATAGCTTGTGTTGTTCTTACGGTCTCTGGGATACCTCTGGCCATCAACTCAAGCAGAGGCATCCCACACTTGGTATTGGGCTGTCCTAGAACTTGATGTGCAGACCAGGCTGGCCTTGTACTCAGACATCTGGTTTTCTCTAAGTTAGCATGTAGGCAGAGGGCAAATAACTCTTTCACAGGGGTCACATATCAGATATCCTGGGTGTCAGATATTTGTATTATGATTCATAGCAGTAGCAAAATGACAGTTATGAAGTAGCAACAAAAATAATAATGGTTGGGGGCACCACAACATGAGGCACTGTACTAAAGGTTCATAGCATTAGGAAGGTTGAGAACCTGAGAACCTCTGCTCTCAGTGCTGGGATTAAAGGCATGTATTGTGATTTTTATTTAGCAACCTATGACTTCTGGGAGATGTTAGGATTTTTAATGATGTGATTTTAATTTTATTTTATTTAAATTTATTTTATTTTATGAGTACTGATGAGTGTCTTGCCTGCATATGTATCTGTGCAAGGGTGTTAGATCACTTGGAGCTGGAATTATAGACAGTCGTGAGCTCTCACGTGGGTGCTGGGAGGTGAACCTGGGTACTCTGGAAGAGCACCCAGTGCTCTTACCCACTGAGCCATATCTCCAGCCCATGGTGTGATTTTAAATATATGCATAGTTACCTAAGTTAGAAACCTCACCAATCCCATCTCCTGAATTGGTGAGAGTTGAAAATTGGCTGTTAAGTCTTGTGTTGTTTCGATTAGATATTGGTGAGGTGTACTGTAGCTTTACAGGGCTCATCTCTGTAAAGTGAGGAGAGACACTTTTTGTGAGCAGTTCACAACCTTGGATGTTACGTTAGAAAGCATGACTCAGTGATGAGGTGTGAGTCCTTCAAGGCAAGAGAGGAGCCCTTTCCTCCCTTGGAATTGGCAAGGCCAGAGTCTCACTGTGCAGCCCTGGCTGTCCTGGAACTCATTATGTTGAATCAGGCTCAGATTAAAGGTATGTGCCACCATGCCCTGCTAAGGCCTCTTTCTTTTTTTTTTTTTGGTTCTTTTTTTTCCGGAGCTGGGACGGAACCAAGGGCCTTGCGCTTCCTAGGCAAGCGCTCTACCACTGAGCTAAATCCCCAACCCCATAAGGCCTCTTTCTTAAGGGCTCCTCACCTGGGAAGGAAAATCTCCAAGGGAGTCTGTGCCCCGCTTTACCAAGGCCTGAAAAGAGGACAACTTTCCAACTATAAAAGTTAACTTTTTCATTGCTGTCGGGATACCCGAGGAAAGGAAAAGGAGGAAAGACTCATTCAGACTCACAGTTTTGTAGGCCTTACTCCATGGTAAGTCCACTTTAGTCATTGGTCCACCTCTATAAAGTAGGAACAAACACTGTGGTCTCTGCTGTGTCAGAACATAGCTGAGAGGGTGGGACAGAGTTGCTGACCTCATGGTATCTGCTAAGTGGAGAAGGATGGACATAGAGACAGAACAGAATACAGCCCTCTCAGGGAATGTCCTAAGTGTGTATTTCCTCCAACTAGTAGATTAGTCTCCATGGAGCTTAGAGCTCTCATGGTCCAGACAATCACTTCTGAGACGCCCCGTCAGCTGGCGAGCAGCTTTGATCACATGATCTCTCAGGACAGTTTAGATTCAAACCTTAACAAAAGAATCCATACATTTTGAAGAAGGTAACTCATACCTTCTTTCCTGCTCTGGGTGGTGTCTCTGCGAGTGTTCTGTGTCCAGTGACCACACGTTCTGTTTGGCTGAGTTACTGCACCCTCGACTGTCCCTGGAACCCTTTATCTTTTCTGACACGGGTGTGGATATATTACTGTTACGTATGTAGATGGCCTTTTTCCTAATTGGTCACCAAGATTAGTGTGGACATTCCTGAATACTCCACATAAAACTTCACTATTCTGATTGATTTCTTGGCATGAATTCCTGTAATGGGGGGGGGGTAAAAAAAAATCAGTGTTTTTTAGGGGTTTAAAATATAGTCACTGCAAATGTTAAGTAAATTAAAGGCTGCCTTTTCAGTATTTGTCAGCTGGGTGGAACTTTGTGTTCTTAACTTTGTCAAATGAAAGTTATTGTCTATTTGAAAATTAAAAAGTTACTGTAGTAAAAATAGTATATTTATCACTGCATGTTTGTGCATGTGTGCTTGCTTGCTTGCTTGTGTGTGTGTGTGTATGTACATGAGTATTTTTACCACCTGAGCCATGTTACCAGCCTTACTGTCAACCCTGCATTTGCTGTTTGTTCTTGCCAAACATACTAATGGTGATAGCTTTATGCCAAGCTTTACTCCACAGAGTATCTTTAGGCCACAGAAGATAAAACTCAAAAACCTTTGTTCACATCTTAGGATCCTACAGGAAAAGCCATAACCCATGTAAGGCTTGTGAGTCTTAACTACTGGGAGACCCCCCCAAGTGAGGCACGAGAACGTAGTTCGATGCAAACACAAGAGGTTTAATTTCAGGCGTGTCGGGGTCGACCTTCAATCAGCCCCTTGTGACAAGGGACTGGAAAGTGACCCTGAATGGCTATAAACAAGCAGTTTTTATTCTTTTAGAGGTACAGGTTACATCTGCAAGTTTACAGTTTAAATTTATATGACATGTCTTCGAGCTCTGTCTGGGACCAGAGGGTCAGGTGACTACCAGTCAGTACATTCTGTGGATTTTCAAGAATGTCCCCACTCCTCCCAAGAACTGTGGGTGGAGAATGGAACTTGGCCTAGCCTTGACCCGAGGCGGGAACCTGGTACTTGGCCTAATCTTGACCTGAGATGTTGGGTGTAAAGTTGGCCAAAGTCCTCATAACCTACCTACTTTCTACCAGGCCAAGCCTCTTCATAGCTCTTTTACTTCAGTAAGAACTAGGGTCCTTCACTTGGAGCACCAGAGCCTCAGTGTCATTTTGTCAGTTGAGGTGAACAGAATAAGTGTTTCATTTGGTGTAGCTGGTATCCACCCTGGAGAGGCTATTGCCAGACTTTGAGACTGCATGTGCAGTGCAGCCCCTGGCCTGAGTGAGTACCCAGGGTGTTTGAGAAGACTGACATGGTCACCTGGATGGGTCCAGAGGTGCTCAGTGACTGTGTTCTTGGTTCTGAGTCACCTGTATTCCATAGTCACCTTTTTGATGGGGTAAGAGTGGCAATGTACAGTAGCTTGCTGTTCCCTGTGGAGATGCTGTCTGCCCCACTACACTAATTGCTGCCAGTGTTTTGTGCCCTTCTCTGCCTGTGGCTCTGGAACCACATGTGCTTGGTTTATTAGCTGTACTTTTAAGACTGAGCTTCCTATACACTTCAGTTTTCAAGTTTCTGAGACAATTCTGCTCATTAGCTCTTGCCTCAGTTTCCTGGTCTCTTGCTGGAATGACAAGTGTGAGCTTCCATACTTGACTTTCTCTATAACTTTTTGTCTTTCTTAATTATTATTTTACTTTTATCTTAAAATTATTATTAAAATTATTTAATAGATATTATTTGGAAATTTCGCACAAGAACACAATGCTTTTATTTAGATGACATCTACCATGCCCTCGTTTCCGCCCCCAGCTTCTCTGGGAAACGCCCCACTGCCCAACCAACCCTTCACAACTTCATGTCTGTTTTTGTTTGTTTGTTTTGTTTCTAACCCACTGAGTCCAGTTAGTGTAGCCGGTGTGTGTCTGGGTGTAGGTCGATAGGCACTGGAGCGTGAGTGACCCACCATGGGCCACGCTCTGAGAGTGGTGAGACCCTTATCTCCAGCAACAGTCAAAAGTTCCTCAGCTAAGGGTGGGGCCCCATGAGCCCCTTTCTCCTCGGTGCTCTGGTGTTGAGGAGTTTGATCTTTAGGTCTCAGTCTGACCACCACAGCTTCATGAGTACCTAACCTTGTCACGTCCAGAAGACTTTCTTTTTTTTTTTTTTTTTGAGACAAGTGTCCACGAGGGTGCTGAGGGTACCTGGAAGAGAATGGGGGACAAGAGACATGAAGAAGGACGCCAAGACAAGAGTCTGATCAAGGCGACAATTTTATTTTTCCCGAAGCCTGGATTTATACCATAACAGGGGTAACAGAGGGAGGGGGGAAGTAAGAAACATTTACCCACGCCAAGGACACAATATTCATGTGGTCAGGGAATTGACTGATGTTGACAGGATGTCAGAAAGGTCACAGGTTTGTCATATCTATTAGTCAGCAGGATGTTGGTTTTTCAGAAAGGTTACAGGTCATCACATTGGGTATCTTAACATCAGATGTTATCATATGATTATTCATCTTAACCACCACAATTGTATTAGTCTTCTGCAGCTGGCTGGGGATTTTCCATGAACCCAGTCATACTTAACGCTAACCATAATAATAACATCAATAATGGAGGGCTTCAAGGGCATCGCTCCCAACATGTAAGTGTACCACATTTTCTTTATTTTTCTGTTGTCTTATTGTTCTAGCTAAGACTTCAAATACTATTTTGATCAGGTGTGGAGAGAGTGGACAACCGTGTCTTGGTAGTGGAATTGCTTCGAGTTTCTCTTCACTTAGGTTGACGTTGGGCTTGCTGTGAACTGCCTTTGTTATGTTTAGGTAGGTCCCTGTATCCCTGATCTCTCTAGGACTTTTATCATAAAGGGGTATTGGATTTTGCAAAGACCTTTTCTGTGTATGAGATGATCATGTGTTTTTTTTTCTTTCATTTTGTTTATATGGTAGATGACATTTATTGATTTTTGTGTATTGAACCATCCCAGCATCTTTGAGACATAGCCTATTTGATCATGGTGGGTGATCTTTTTAATGTGCTGTAGGATTTGGTTTGAAGTTTTTATTGAGTATAGTGTCTATTTTGTGGAATAATTTGGGGAGTGTTGGTATTAACTCTTCTTTGAAATTCTTGTCTAATTCTTTGCAAAAGCCATCTGGCCCGAGGCTTTTACTGGTTTGCAGACATTTTTCAAGACAGGGTTTCTCTGTGTAGCCCTGGTTGTCCTGGAACTCATTCTGTAGACCAGGCTGACCTCAGACTCAGGAGATCTGCCTGCCTCTGCCTCCCAAGTGCTGGCTCTAAAGGCATGTGCCACCACTGCTGCCCAGCTAGGTAGGGAGAGTGTCAGTGACGGCTTCTGTTTCACTAGGGCTTATAGGTCTGTTGAAGTTGTTCATGTGATCGTGATTTAACTTTGCTAAGTGGTAGCTATTGAGAGAAATGTCCATTTCTCTTAGGTTTTCCAGTTTGGTGGAATACAGGTTTTTAAAGCATGTCATTGATGGATTCTCTGGATCTACTTGCTGTCTGTTATGTTCCCCTTCCATTTCCAATTTTGTGAATTTTATATTTTTTCTCCATATTTAGTTAATTTGAATAATGTTTTGTTGAATTATTGCTTTTTCTCAAAGAACCAACTCTTTATTGATTTCAGCCCCGAGTTTCATTATTTCTTGTCATCTACTTCTTCCAAGTATGATTTCTCTTTTTTTTGTTTTAGAGTTTTCATGTGTATTTCATGTCGCTAGTCTGAATTTTCTCCATTTTTTTTTTTTTTAAACATAGGTGCTTAGTGCTGTGAACCTGCCTCTTAGGACCACCTTCATTGTGTCCCATGAGTTCGGGTATGTGTGTATTCATCACACTGGATTTTAGAAAGCCTTTAATTTCTTTATTTCTGTCTCGACCCATTTTCATTTAGGAGAGAGTTGTTCAGCTTCCGTTGGGTGTTGTTTCTGTTGGTGCCTGGCTTTAATCAGTTGCTGATGGTCTGGTAGGATTCAGGGAGTTATTTCACTTTTCTTGGATCTTGGATGTTGAGACTTGCCTTGTGTCAAAGTATTTTGGAGAAAGTTCCATGAGGTAAGAGAAGGAATATATATGTATGCATGCATGCACACGTGCACACATGCACATGCACACGTGCGCATGTAAAACAACTAGCTTTTTTAGAATAGTAACCAGTTTTCTTAACTCCCTGCCAACCCTCCTCGTAGTTTCCAGCCTAGCTACGTTTTTGCTTGGATGGGAGGGTATCCTGGGACTCAGAAGCCCAGGAACCATGCAGCTCTGAGGGAAGGTGTCCCAGTGGAAGGGGAACCTGAGACATTGGGGGCGGGGGTTGAGGTGTCTGCCCACTAAAAGCCACACAGCTCTTAGGAAGCCTCAGAGGCGTTGCAGCTCCCAGGGGAGATTATGCCAGCTAAGCTTCAGAGCTTCAGAGCTTCAGCCCTGCCCCTTCTCTTCATTGCTTTTCTTCTTGGCTTTTTCTGACTAGAGAGTTACATCAGGCAGGAAATCTCAGGAAGGAGATTTATTGGAGGGTCCAGGGTGTGGAGGGATGAGTCGAGGGATGGCTGCCCTCTGATCCTGGTAGTGGACAACAGGGGGACTGGACAAGAGTCAGTGCTTATATAGGATATCTAAGGGATAGGTCTTTTCGGGGCAGAGATTTCCAGATTGAGGACTGGTGGACTTCCTGCTCAGGACTTGGTGGCTTTCCCCTTGCCCCCTTTTTCCTGTGTTGGGCCTGTGGGTTAGGGTGGGAAGTTCTTCCGGTTTCAGTCAGCTCTTGCTGAGGCAACCTCTCTGTGGGGCTGCTGTGGGGAGGCTGGAGAGGAGGAGCTGCCACTGTGGACAGCTCCTGTGTCACAGCCCCTGCAGTGGTGTTTCACCAAGCTGTAGGCTGAGGCAGGAAAAGAAGGTGTTGCCACTGTGGACAACTGTGATGGCTGCAGGCTGGGGAGATGTGGTGGTGTGGCTATTTTGACAGGAGCTGTCAGCTCCTGCTGGGGCATCTTACTGTGGAGGGAAGGAAGGGCTGGGGTTCCAGGTAAAATGTGTTTGTGGTTATTGGGAACTGACACTTAGGAATGGAGATAGGATAGGGGTCCCAAGAGGGAGGAGAGCATAGGTTCAACCAGGATCTGCTTATTTTGTCTCCTTGGAATGGGGTAGATAATGAAGAAAGGTCACCAGAGAAGGTCTACAACAGAGCTGGGGATGAGATGGAGAGATTGGATCAGGAGGCCACAGAAGGAGAGGGACTATCTGCAGACACCCTGCCTGGTTCCCTGGGAGGTGTGGGTTTTCATGGAGAGCCTGTTGGAGTTGGGGCCTGGGAAAAAGCGACAAAGGGAGGGATGGGGGTTAGGAGGGGAAGATCCGTGGGATCTATTGGAGATAGGCTTGGGAGGGCAGGGAGACTGCTGCAGGTGTTCTGCTGCAGAATTTGGGAAGAGACTGGGGCATTGGATCGGGGGTAACAGGTAAGAGGTGAAGATCTGCTTCCAGCCTACTTGGTTCCCTGGCAGATGTGGCCTTTGGGTTAGCAGGGGGTGCCTGCTGGTTGGGGGGGGGGGCTGGGATAAAGCGATGATTCAGGGGACAGAGGTTAGGAGGATAAGATCTGTAGGGTCCACCGGATATGGGGGAGGGGCAGGGAAAGCTGCAGCAGGGGTTCTGTTGCAGAGCTGGAGGTGAGACTGGGGGATTGGATCTGGAGGAACAGAGGGAGAGGTGAGAACCTACAGTATAGTTTTTAACTTTAATGCCAAACAAATCTTTTTTTGAAATTTGGTTGTTGTTGTTTTTTTTTTAACTGTTGAAGTTCAAAATCTTAACCTAAGAGATTTAACAAATAGTCATTTATATTTTTCTGCTTGTCATTGTTGTAACACAGAATTAATTTTACCTCCAATTTCTTTTGGTATAGGGCAGAGGTTCTTAACCTGTGGGTTGTGACCCCTATGGGGGTTGAACAACTCTTTCACAGGGGTCAAATAGCCGATATCCTGCATGTTAGATATCTATATTATGATTCATAACAGCATGTTATGAAATAGCAACGAAAATAATTGTATGGTTGGGGTCACCACAACAGGAGGACTGTAGTAAAGGCTCAAAGCATTAGGAAGGTTGAGAACCACTGGTGTAGAGTTTGGGTCAGGAGGGGTTTCCCTTCTAGTAGCTAACTACTAGTTCCAGAATAACTGTAGATATTTTGTATTTCCACAGACCTTTATTATTGTTTATTAGTTTGAAGTGTACATATACACTGAATTTTACAGAGTGGGGATTGTTACTTCCCCTTTGCTGTTTCACTCTGAGGCTGTGTCCCAGGCAGTCCAGCCACTAGGATTCCTAGTGTAGCTGGCTGGGGATCTCTTTGCTCTTCTTAGGTAGAATTCACAGGTAGTCAGTGAAAAAAAAGTCACGGCTGGTCTTGGTATCTTTTGCGTATCTTAGCATTTGGTAGCATCAAATTTCAGGAATAAACAGGCAGAAGCAGGAACAGGTGGTGTCCTCTTGTGCAAGCTTCTGACAGTAGTGTCGTTAGTCCTACAGGTCTCACAGTTCCTGAGAAAGCCAAGGTACTAGACCTTTAGTTTTATGAGTATCCTCACTCCTTGGCAGCAGCTGGTGTGCAGGTGTAGGTAGGTATTGGGATTCCTAAGCGCTTAGGTAATGTTCAGTGTTAAAGCTCTCTGGCCTGGGTAGTTTGAGACCCTAGGACTAAAGCCATGATGGTTCTCAGGAACACTAGTGCTTGTAGTTTTTCATTTCTGGCTCTAAATAGCCTCTGTCTTAAAGTCTCAGCTCCCCGCTCTTGTCTTCTCTCTACTTTTGCTGTCATTCTTGCTCCAGACGCGTGCTTGGCCTGCTCTGCTGCCATTTACTGTGTGATGGCCCTGTTAGAGTTGTTGCTGTTCAAAGGCAGCCATCCTTTGTTGATTCTAGTTCCCACCGCTGGCCGTCACCAGTCTTATGGCTCCACCTCTTTTGTAGTTGTCAGTGAATCTGGATGCTCTGCCACTTTTACAGCTTGGCCTACTGATGGCTGGCTCCACGTTGCCTTTTCTTTAGCTGTCAAATTGGTAGCTCGTAGCAAAGCAAGTGTGCTCTTGTTTTTCTAATCTTTAATACTGTACTTTGCCATGGGAGTAAATCTGTGCGTGTGAGTCCTGGCAGGATAAAGGTAGAAAACAAATACTAGACTGTAGTTGCTGCTTAGGGAAAGGATTTGGTCATCTCCCACTAGAGTGAAAGGTGACCACTGAGGTTAGGCAAGCATTGGACCATGTTGTGTGGAGATAGGGAATCTAAACCCTGGAGCGTGTCTTACGAGGTATGAACTGCAGGAGGTGAGTCTTTACTCGTGGGATGGTGAAGGTGCCAGCTGTCCCCTTGTGCTTGGCTGTACCTATTCTGGGAGTGGCTGGAGCGCCTTATACTAGTACCAATCAGTATGTGCTGAGAGGGTTTGTTACCCAGAGAGTGGATGTAGCTCTAACCGGCCCTCTGGGCGACTGGGTTTAGGTCCTGGTGTAGGTGGTCAGGGCTCTAGGGGGCGAGTGGATGTCATCAGAATCCTAGTCCTGACATTTCTCTGGCTGGTGCCTCATATGACTCCCTAACGGGTATTGGATGTAGAATACCCTGGAGTGAAGCCCTCTGTTCCCAGGACTCACAGCCTTCCCTTCTCAGCCTGCAGTTCCACTACTCTGAAGGAACTACCTTAGACTACCTGCTGACAGACACCGCCGTGTCCGTGTTCCTGCCTGAGACTGAGAGTCAGGGCATTCATCAAACATGCCCTGCCTTAGGTCCTCTGGTTCCTGGTCCCTGTACTCAACAGTTATGCGTCTCCTGTTAGCTCCTTTTCCCCCACACAGAGCTTTCCCACTTGACTCTGTTCCTTCTTGTTCAGCTCTCCTGTTCAAGTCCCCTTTGGGGAGGCAGCACTTTCTGTTCCTATTCTTCGATTTGTCTTCCCGTTCTTCCGTTCCCTTCCGTTCCCTTCCGTTCCCTTCCGTTCCCTTCCGTTCCCTTCCGTTCCCTTCCATTCCCTTCCGTTCCCTTCCGTTCCGTTCCCTTCCCTTCCCTTCCCTTCCCTTCCCTTCCCTTCCCTTCTTCTTCCTCTTTCCCTCTCCCTCTTTCTTCCCCTTCCCTTCTGTTCCCATCCCTTCCTCTCCTTCCCTTCCCTTCCCTTCCCTTCCCCTTTCCCTCTCCCTCTTTCTTCTCCTTCCCCCCTTTCCCCTTCCTCTTCTTCCCTTCTCCTTCCTTTCGTTCATGTATTGTCTCCATTATAGGATCTGTCTGGAGTCACTGAGTCAGAGGTCTGGGTTCACGTTGTCAGCTGGATGTTGGGTGGAAGGAAGCAGGCTTGTGCAGCATGAGGTTGTGTGACCCATAGAGGTTGTGGTAGAGAAAGGTCCTTGGGTAGGGGTTGGCTGTTGGATTAGGTTGTTGAGGATATATCTTGAGATAAAGGGATATACTTGGAAGTAGTCGGAGCCGAGAAGCAGGTAGATGTTCCCTGCTGTGGTAGGGTAAAGATGCCTATTGATTTGTGAAGCTGCCGATTAGTTGGGACCCAGGAGAGAAGGAGGTAAGGTGGTTGAGGTCTGTGAGTAACTTCTTGAGAGATCCTGATAGGCAGTCAGCTGCGGGACCATGGTGGTCAGGGACTTGATTTCCTAGAGAGAAGGAGAGTCATGTGTGCAGGCAGCTGACCTGTTCGGGGATCTAAGATGACTGGAAGGAAATGTGTGTGGTAGGTGGTGGGATGTGGGTGAGCTTTACCATTGGAATCTATCGAGCATCTCCTGTATTTGCATTCCCCGTAGGTTTATCACACGTCCTGATGTCAAGCAGAGAAAGATGGCCAGCTTTCTGGATTGGAGCCTTTGTACCTTGGCCCACTCTTCCTTCCAGACCATTGACGGTGTCATTACCATGGATGGGATGTTGCAGGCCCTGGTAAGTAAGTGCTGCCCCAGGGACAGCTTGTGGAGCTCTGGAACTGTAGGAATTGGTCAAACTGATGGTTTGTCCCCAAATCCATTCATTCTATGTTCGAGTTACTGGGACATGGTGGGATTGAATTGCATTACAGGGTTGTGATTTCATTTTCCACTGCTGTGTGCTTAGTGTAGGAGGCTGGACTGGAGTGGTGGCTCCCAGGAGAAAGCTGAAGTACTGTGTCTCACCACTAGAGGGCAGTGGTGCCCACAGAACTGCAGCCTTTAGTTTTGTTGTAAAGCAGTTCGTGAAACTAGCCCTAGTGAAAGAAGGCTTGAAACCTGTTTGGATGTGTGGGTTACAAAGTTCTAGTCCCTAAGTTTAAGGACAGACACTGGGACCCATCTGGAGATGCCCATTGTGCCCATCCTGCCTATTGCTGGTCTTCTCTGCCTGTCTGTTGTGTGGCTTTTTAGTACTGACAAGAAGAAAAGCTCTGGTGTGAAATCACAGAGGACATGGCCTTGTTAACAAGGCTAGGGCTCCTGGACCAGCATTCAGGAGTCACAGATGAACCCCTAAGATTTTGTTTGGTTTTGATGGTCAGTGCTCAGAAGGTCATGGTGCCTCTCGAGGTCTATCTCTAGGGTTAATGTTTACAAGGTTACAGACGCTCTCTGACAGAGGCCATGGTATTGAGAGTCAGTATATTTGGATGAAGGCATGGATAACTCTGTAAGGCCCTGGTCTCTAGGGTTTGGCATTCTGGAGGGTGCAGATAACCTGAAACGGCAGACTCCAGGGTCAGAAACCTCTTCCTTGTTTTTCTTTTGATTACACTGGATGAGATTTGAGAGGAGTTTTTGTCCTTGTCTTGAAGGCAAAGGAAACTGACAGGTCACTTAGAAGTAGGATCCTTAGGAAAAGTTTGAAGCCAACCAGTCATACTGGCCTCTTGGATTTGGCTTTCTGCACACCTTAATACAGGTCCTGCTGCAGGGTGGGAGGTGTCAGGGCCATGTGCCCGTAACCCTGGGAAGGGGGCATGCAGCCTGGGGTGGGAAGGCAGACACAGGCTCTGGACCCACTCCACCTGCTTCTGAGGCTGTGTGTGCATCCTGGCTGTGGGAATGAGAAATGGTTGGTATCTCTGTTTTCAGTGATAATTGCCGTTGCCTTCAGAGGTCTTCATCAAAATATGTAAGAAGGATACCTGGGAAAATAAGATGTTTCATATGTCCTGTGCTTCTACTCAGCTCTGTTAATAACAGTTTAAAATCAAGGGATGATTTGCTTGCTATGAAGACTTTGTCCCTTCAGATAGATAGTTCATTTTGTTATGTCCATAGAGTTGTGTAGCCACCATTGTCTCTCCTCAGTATGTCCTTCCACATACCGTGTAATACTCAATAGGCCAATGGCCACCGAGCTGCCTCTGTCTGGAGGTGACTTGTATGAACATTTCGCATATACAAAATCGGGTAGGATAGGCTTTTTACAGTGAACACAGAGCCTATAAGGTCTGTCCACCCTGTGGCATGTATCAGTTCTTTACTTCTTTGTTTAGGGCCAGAAAATGTTTCATTATGTGACTGGTTTTGATAGTTGTGATTAATGCCGCTGGAGAACATACAAGAGTTTACTGTATTGTTTTAAATTTATGTTTACAGTTATTTTGGGTATGTATCAGTAGGTGTTTTTCTGTTTGTATGAGATAATAGATATTTAACTCGGTGGATAGTACTAAGAGGTGTTTTGTATTCCTCAGCTCATAGTCCCCCCAACCCCCACACCTCTTTGGTAGTGCTGGGGTGGTAAGTCAATACCCTTAAACATGATAGTTCAGTTCCCGCACCCATGTTAGGACACAACTCCCTGTAACTAGTTCCGGGAGATCTGATGTCATCTTTTGGCTTCTGAGGGCACTTAACACACACGTGTGCATATACACACAGATGCACACACATATATCCACAACTAGAAATAAAGCAAAATAAATAAAATAAAAATTAGAAATAAAAGAAAGATGATGGTTGCCTCCACTTATCAGTTGTAGTAAGCACATGTGCACATACACAGAATAAGTATGAAAATTTTGTCTATTTTGTCATCTTGATGAAGTGTGAGGTTCTGCCTGTGGTAGACATCTTTGGGGTTTGCAAGTACAGCTGAATAGCTCACACCTTGGGAGGCTTTTGTTCCAGCTCTGGGGAGAGGTGACTAAAGCGGTTTTATTGTGATTTTCATTTTGATTGCAGCAGTAGAGGTTGCTGCAAATGTGGCTTACCCTGAAAGATGGTGTGAGGAGGGACGGGGGAGGACTGGGGCCGAGGTCACAGTTGTGTGACCACCATGCTGTTGGTTTATAAATCATGGTAGGTGCCGTACATCTGTGCTTTAGGCAGCTCTGGTGAGGAGGTAGATGCAAACAGTTTATTTGAAAGATTTGGGTTAAGTAGGCACTCGATATTTTGACAAAATCTTTGAAAAAAATGTTTTCTTCTTACGTTTGTTGCATGTGTAGAGACTCAAGTGCATTGTTGAGCCATCTTTTGAGCCCAGCAGCAACAACAACAATAAAGACTTCAAAACAACTTGTTGAATGTTTTCTGTGTCCCTCATAAGGTAGCAGGGATTGAACTCAGTTTTCAAACTTGGTGACCAACTGACCCAACTCTCTGCCTCTCTGCCTGACCTGCTGTCTGCTCTCCACTCACCCACCCTTACCCACCTCATTTGTTTGTTTGTTTGTTTGTTTGAGCAGGGTTTCTCTATGTACCCCTGACTGCCCTGGAACGCCCGTAGACCAGGCTGGGCTTGAACTCAGAGGTTCACCCACCTCTGCCTCCTGAGGGCTGGGATCAAAGGTGTGCGCCACCACACCTGGCTTTCTGCCCATGTACTGCACTGCGTAGCCTTGGTTTACCTGGAACTTGTAGCCCAGGCTGCCTTGAACTTGTGTTAATACTTCTGCTTCTTCCTCCAGAGTGCTAGGATTTCAGGTGTGTGCCAACACCTCTGGCTTGGCATGAGTCTTGTTGAAAGTTTTTACATCAAGAGAATACAGAAAGGTCTGACAAATGTAGCTACAGTTTGTTAATCCATGGTCGTGCTTGAGGGAAGGGTGTAAGACCTATCTAGCATGTTTTTGGGACACATGGGAGGTCAGGCATGATTAATCTCAGGGGATTGATTTTAGGTTGTTTTTGTTCAGCTGTCTGCATTCTTTCTGGGGTTAGGGATGCTGAGAAGGATCTCGCTTTATACTCAGATTAGCTTCTGTTAGCAAGGGTTATGCGTGTATCACTGTACCTACTAGCAGTCTGCATTTTTGAGGGGATTTAAGGTTTGCAGCGAGCTACTTGCCAGCCTGGTCCAGGAGTTCTGCTCTGCACTGCCGCCCATGGCAATAGAGATTGTGGCTGGCAGGGTAAACAGGCTTCCTGTGTAGGTGAAGGAGGCTCCTATGGGAGGTGGTGATAACTCGATAACTCGTGGGGCTTTAACTGACCTGAAGGCTGAGTGGAGGTCCTGGCCAAAGTGTCTGGGGTTTCCTCACTTTTTATCTGGTTTTACATTCTTTGCCTGTTTGTTCTTTTGGTCACCTGTATCTGTGTGTAGTTCCCAAGTTTTCTGTTTCTCCTTATCTGGGAGGTGCATGGGGGCATAGGCTGGGCTCAGACGCCGTAGGACAGTTGTTCCATTCCTTCCAGTTATACCAGTGGGTTGAGATTCCTTTTAGTGGCTTACACTAGCCAGGCATGTGTGCCTTTTATTTGGACATCTTTAAAGTCCTGTGTAGAGGAGAGAAATTCTTTTTTCCCTTTCTCCTAAGGTGTAAAAAAGGGTTCCCAGAGGCTTAGAAAGTTGATTCTCCTACCCCCCCAGCTGGGTGTGTTGGCAAGGGAGGAGAAGAGACCCAACTCTCTGCCGTTGGGGCAGAGTACTTTGGTGGTTTGGCAACAGCACCTCTGCTCTATCTAGATTTGCCCTGAGGATGGTGAGCAATTGTCTGACGCAGACAACTGAAATCCTGGGAAGTGGATGGATGAAACTGCTGTGGATCAACAGCTATGGTGGTCTCATCTCCTAGGGCTCAGTGCCCGGCTAGCCACCGCCCTGCCCCCCAGGTCCCCAAGCTTCCACTTGGGGCAGCGTCGTCTTCCCAGTCTCCCTCTTGGCTTCTTTTTCTCTTTTGGAGGGTCACTTGGGTCTGCTCTGGCTTCAGGGCAGGAGGAAGTTACGCTCGGTGGGTGGAGCAGTTTCACCATGGGCTTGTCAGACCTGAAGGCAGAGGGCTGGGTGTCCTGTGCATGATGAAACTTGCAGGTGCATTGTGCTTTGGGATTGCTTGTTTCCTTTGATGCACTTGGCTTCATTTTTATCCACCTGTTCATTAGTGTGGGTTAGGCGAAACAGGTGAACTCTGAACAAGTCACATCGAAACCAGGATTGATTTTATTTCCCTCGAAGCATAGTCCTCTCGCAGCACTGATGCTTAACTCTTGTGGGAAGGAAGCAAGTGTTTGGCAACTTCGTTTCTCTGGAGGCCCCTTTACTCCTAAGCGTTAGTATTAATGCAAATGGAGGAAATCCAAGGATGGAAAACATGTTTTAAAATAAAACATTATCGCTCAAATGTGCTTTACTTCTGCTTATTGGTTGATGGCATGCTTGTGCTTTTCCTTCAGGCTGGAAGCTTCCGACCACGGTGGCTTCTCTGCATTTCTTCCATGGTCTTCATGGTGGTGAAGGAACATTTGTTCCCAAAGACAGGCTGCTGGTAGGGAAGGCACTGCCTGCGTTGATTGGTGGCGGGAGGCGCTCTTTTGTTTACCATCAGTTAACACAGCATCTCCCCTTCACAGTTACTTTTTTTTTTTTTTCCTATTTTTTAAAATTTCAAAATTTGCCAGGCCTGGTAGCACACGCCTTTGATCCCAGCACTTGGGAAGCAGAGGCAGGAGGAGCTGAGTTGGAGGTCAGCTTATTCTACATAGAGAGTTCCAGGATAGCCAGGGCTACATAGAGAAGCTGTGCCCAAGCCAAAAACAAACAAAATTCAAAATTCAGAGTTTATTTTATCATTGACTAAAGGTAGAATTCTTACTGAACTTATGGTTTGGGGATATAGCTCAGTGGCAGAGACCACTCGTCTGGCATTCTTGTAGCTCTGGGTTACCTACCACTGAGAAAACCAAAAAGCCACAAAGTTCCAGCAAACCCCAGAAACCTCACAAACACAGTATTAAAACTGAAGAGAGCAAAAGCACCAGGCCCATCCCAGGCACTGCATGGCAGTCCCCACTAGACATATGTTGGAGTGTCTCTTCCTTGCATGTGGTTTAAAGGATGAAAGGGGTCAGGTGCCTCGGTACAAGTGACTGTTGACTGGACTACCTATGTGGGTAGGCATGAGGAACCAGTATCCTGGACTTGGCTCTGTCTGGGCCTTCAGCTGCCTGGCCAGGCTGTTCTGGCTTTGGCCTCTAAATAGGCTTTAGCTAAACTTGGATTTCACCTCTCCTGGTGGCCTGAGGCATAGGTGTGGTACCTTGCTCTATCTGGAAGAGAAGTGACAAACCTCTCTTGCCTCAGAGTGTGTGGAGACTAATTAATCAGCACTGGTCATGCTCTTTAGACAGAGCTTACTTAGCCTGTCATGGTCTTGTGGACTTTGGCCTCTCTTTTCGTGGGCTCTGTGGAGCCTGGTTTCTAGAGACGCTCTGGCTCGGTGTGGCAAGGGCAGAATGTCTGGGTGGTTGTGCCGTGGTGCTCAGGACAGCCCTTCTTTTCACTTTGTGTTTATACGTTTTGTAGGTACGGTGTGATGTATGCGCTATAACATTCACGTGGGGGCCAACATGCAGAAGTAACTCTCACCTTTCACCACATGAGTCTGAGGATTGAACTCAGGCTTGGCAGCAGCAAGTGCCTCCACCCAGAGCCATCTTGCTAGCCCGAAGAAGGTTTTGGGTGGAGAGAGTGTCTGACAGAATGGGGATGAAGCACTGTCTGTAGAGAATGCGGTCTCCATGGATTCAGGGAAGTGAGTTCCTGAGCCAGGCTTTGAGTAGACTCTGAACAGCCAGCTCTGGCTGTTTCTAGTTTCCTGTAGCTCAGCACTTTACCTAGGTGAGCCCTGTAGGAACGCGTATGTACATGTATAGTGCAGGCTCCACAGTTGGCAGGGAAGGGACTTTGTAAAGCACTGGCCTCATCCTCCTCTCCCCTCTGAGTAGAAAGACCACGCTATCTGCCTACCTGCTGATGTAAGCTGGGTAATAGAGGCCGAGGAGGGGAGGCCCCTCCACCTTTAGCCTTGGCTTGTGGCTTTTGCTGCAGGCCATTTGAACGTCTCACAGCTCCACCTCCCTCTTCTCTCATCTGGCCCATGGGCAGGTGTTGATACCTGGTTGCCTATACTTTCCTTGGCCTTCTCACATGCTTCCCTCAGGCCTTGGCTGGTGACATCTCATCTCTCATTTGCCCTTGATCTTTGTTTCCTGCTCTCTGTCCTTGTTCTAGAGCCCTCATTCTGTGGGCCGTGGGTTTGCTTGTGACACCTGAAGTCACAACTTTACCTTGTGCTTGTTGTCCTACCACTTGTTTTCCTTAGCCTTGTGACTATAGAAGCCTGATATGTGTGTGTGTGTGTGTGTGTGAGAGAGAGAGAGAGAGAGAGACAGACAGACAGACAGACAGACAGAGACTGCATATGTGAGAGAGACACAGAGACAATGTATGTATGAGACAAAGACAGAGACTGCATATGTGAGACACAGAGACAATGCATGCATGTGTGAGACAGACAGACAGACAGACGAACTGATCGAGACAGAGCCTAAGGCTGTCTCTGCTGGTGTTCTCCATGCCTGCTATGTTGTCTGGTTCTCATGTTTTCCTTGTCTTATCCAGATCGTCACCTGGCTTTCTGGCTATTCCTCCATGGTACCTTCTTCTTATCCCACAATTCTTGACTCTAAGTATGGTTCCTTAGTCTTTTTGCCCTCACTCAAGCCTACCTCATCTGCTATGCTTGGCTTTCATCTTCTCCTAGACGGATGACTGAAGTACATCTGTGGGGCCCTTACTATCATCATTTTTGGTTCCTTGTAGTTGTGTGCTGTCCCATGGTCAAGAGGGAACAGGGAGTGAGAAGCACCAGAGGGAGGACCTGCCAAGAACAGGTTGGGGCGTCTTTCTGCCCTCTGAGCCCAGAGGATGGCAGTGTGTAATTAGTAGGCCAAGTTTTCTAAGCCATCTTTATGCTTGTATGTGGACTAGGAAACTGGACTGATGAAGCTTTGAACATCTGTGTGGCTGGAAGCCAATGTCTGGTCATTGGAGAATCTGGGCCCCTTGTGGCCAGTGGGTTGACCACCTATATGTTCTCCTGTAGGTAGTGGGTTGGTCAGCTGTCTGTGGCTGAGTCATTCTATCACTGTGGGACAAAAAAATGTCTGTATCAGCTCCCTGAAATAGTTTCCTTTCTGTATTTCAAAAAATTTGAGCAGTTGACATTTTGTTCTAACAGTTGGTTCTTTTCCCTGTCCTGTAGACTCTGTGGTTCATGTGTATAGATCAGCTATTCTTTAGACTGGATCATTCTGCCAGTCCAGGAGAATCCTCCATCCCAACTCTTTCCTGCTGTCTTGTGTTATGACCAGGGGTCTGGAACCTGAGCATTCTGCCGAGTATCCCGAGCCATTGGAAGACCTTTGTAATCCTCCCACCCCCCGCCCCGACATAGGGCCCTTGTGTGATCCAGGCTTGTTTGGTACCAACTCAGCTTCCTGTCTCCAGCTCTGGAGTGATGGGATTATTGACATGAATCACAATGCCCTTCTTTCTCTGTCTCCGATTTCTTAGCCAGAGGCTTCGCTGTTGGCTTTATGGGTACTGTGTGTCCTGCTGCCCCTGCCTCCACGTGTCATTGGTACTGTGCTGGAGACATGGTCTTTGGTACATCTCAGCCGTTCTTTGCCTATGCTTCCTTTTGTCTCCCTCACTTCCTCACTTCCTGTGGGGCCAGTACTGACTTTGCCTGTACTGGGGAAGTTTGGGGTTTTGTCTCTGACTTCAAGTTCCTCAGCCATACTGGGCACTGCTCCATGTGCAGAGGTACTTGGTTCTGTACACATGGCTCCTGCCTTTGAGCCTGGGAAGCTCCATGTTGTTGGGATACCCTCAATCCTGGGCTCTCATAGGAGGAGTGTTACCATACCTTTTCACATTTATCAGTTGATCGAGAAATGGTTACCTTTACTTAAGAAGCACAAGAAATTGAAATAAGTAGTCATAACACAAACTTGAGGTGCTAGAGTTATCTGTCTTCAACATTTGTCCTTTTTTCTATTGTCTAAGGTCTTTCCTATTGGTGAGTTTTTTTCTTTACACTATGGTGGAGGCTGCAGTAAGTGAATGTGTTTTTGTTATGAAGACTTCTTGAGCTGGCTATGCTGGTACATTCTAGCACTCAAAGGCAGGAGGATCTCAAGTTTGGGGTCATTTGGGCTGTATAGGGAAATCCTGTTTCATATAAATGAAAACAAATCTGGACTTGAAGTTTTAGGTTTCCAATATACAAAATGCTTCGGTTAACGGTGTAATTTCTTTCATTGTGTGGTGGAAAAGGGTCTTGCTTTATTTTTTTCTAGTAAGGAAGAAACACCCTTTTTCCTGGAAATCTTGCCTCTGGCATATGGGTCAAACCTGAAACTGCCCAGTGGGTGGTTTATATCCTGAGAATTTGGCCTGATCCAGGAGTTCAGAAGTGGCCCAGAAGTAGTCAACTGTGGAGCTATTCAAACTAGAAATGTTCAGTGCAGCTTGTGGAGGAAGGGCATTGATAACCGATTTCAGCAATCTGCCTGTTAGGCAGGTGATGTCTCTGGCCTGGATGCTGCTCGTGGAGCTGGGTCCTACCCCTTATCTGAGCACTCCCTTTCCAGTGCCCGCTTACTGCTCTTCTTAGGACAGACAGCTAGTTCTTCAGGATGTCTCTCACCATTATTCTTTATAAGCCAGTAGCAGTGCTTGACCTCGATTTTCAAGGCTCTACTCTTGAGAAAGAGAGCCCCCACAATGCTGGAGGAAGGGGTTCAGGAATGAGCTGTTGTAGGTGCCTTTGCATCGGTGAAGGCAGCAGGGGAGGGTAGATCCTCTGGCCTAGGTGCGAGCCTGGCTTTGGGCCCTCAGCCTGGGGTGGTTGTGTGAGTTTTGGCAATCTTTTCCTGCCTGGGTTTTGATCTCCTGAATGACATGTTTAAAAGGGTCTTATAGTTCCATTACCAGTGGTTTGGTAAGCCTTTCATGTGGAGAATTTTCTTAGTGTTAAGACAAAGTCAAGGAGAATTGTTGTTTGCCGCATCCCATTTTGATGGCATGGGTACAACAGTGTCTTCATGAGAGACCAGAACAGGATCTGTAATAAAGTGCTCTGGTAACCTGCCGTTTTAATGCTAAGGTTTCTGAGCGTGGTCTAGTGCTGGTCAGCGAGTGCTCCCAAGGTTTCAGATTGGTGAGCTTCTTAGAGACCTGGCATTTCAGTGACAGCCACACCTGGGCTCCAGTGCAGGACCTTTCTCCAAGGGCCTGGGGTGGAGTTGCTGTTCTTGGCTTGAATTTGGCAGTGCCTTCAGGGAGCCTCAAACCAGAACCTCTTGCTTGGCAGCAGGGTGAACTCGCTTCTGTGTGGCTCTTCAGCCTGTGATTTACAGGGCTTGGAGAGCATGCCCCAGGGAGGGGAAGCTAGCTTGGGTGGGTAGCAATGGAAAGGTGTGGTGGTGGTTTAGGATGATTACTGGGAAACTCGTTTGTTTGCACCTTGCACTGGGCTAGTTTCTAGAACAACAAAAACAGACAGGGTTGCTCCTCCTGTGCCAAGAGGTGTTTTTTCCAAACTGTTGGTGTAATTGCCTTGGTGCTGCCTGTGCTTTTTAGCAGGTGGCTTTAGGTTGGTTCCTATTTCATGCGTCCACAAAAGTGGGGTGTGTGTATGAATCAGTGTGACTGTTCAAGTTCCTCTGAAACTGAGAGACGTTCTCACTGATCAGCACTGGAAAGGGGAAGTGTTATGAAGAAAGATTTTTACAATGAAGTATAGCCCATGCTGGCTATAGACTTGTGGTCCTCGTACTCCAACCTTCTCCATGTTGTGAAGATGCCTTTTATGTAAAAAGTAAAAATCCTATATTCATTTTTTCCCCCCAGGGGAAGGGTTCCCTTTCGTCAAACTTTTTTCCTGGGTGCTTCAAGGAGAGTTGGTATCTTCCTGATTTTCTCTGAGCGTGTGCTCAGAACCTGTACGGCCTTGGGAGTGACACCTGAAACTCCTCGAATGGGTCAGGGTGCAAAGAACTGGTGCTATACTCATGAAGATAAAGATTGTCTTCTGGGCCATGCTGCTTGTTTGGTTTGTGTGTTGGGGTGGTGGGGTTGGGGATAGTAGGAGGCCGACTGGGCATTTGCTGCTGGGGAGCCTGCTACATGGCTATGTGCCTAGAGTCAGGGCGACATCTACCCACTGTACCCACCTGGCCTGCTGTCTTGCACGTTGACCCCCTCTTCCCCTCCCCCGGCCCCAAGATGGGGGGCTGTAGAGGGGCAAGCTATTGATGTCTGAGGTCTCATTTCTCTTTTGGCGTGGTTTGTGTCTCACACATGGTGAGACTGTCTTTATTTACCCACTGGCTCAGGAACTGACTATGTGTGACACTTTCTGAGCCCCCTACCTGTAGGCTCCAGATTTCAGCTTGAGAGATGTTGATGGTTTAAATGTATGACTCCTGTGTAAACTATATGATGTATGATGTGTTTCCTACCTACCCACCTTTATGTTCTCTTTTTCAAAACAAAACCCAAAGACTTGCCATAAAAACACAAAAATGGAAACCATTACAAAAAACAAGCAAAAGACCAGTAAGACAGGGAATTCTTACACAAAACGGAACAAAAAGCTCATATAAATCAGCAAAACCCACATGCTGGGCATGGGGGCCTGCCCTGAAGTGTGGTTGATGTGCCCAGCGACACCTTACGGAAAAACTAATTTTTTCTTTGTCAGCGGGTATCACTTACAAATAGTTTCGTGGTTAGGGCTGGAACTGCGTCCACTTCGCCTGCTCAGTGATGGGATCTTATTTGGCTTGAACCTGTGCAGGTCTTGTATATACTGCCACAGTCTCTGTGCATTCATACGTGTGTACCTGGAAGACACAGAAATCAGCTCTGGCTTTAACTGTCTTCCCACATTGATTCTCTGTCTTGAGGGGAGGCGTTTGATAGAGACATCCCACTTAGGATCAAGTACTCCAAGTCTCTCTGTGCACGTTGTCAAGTTGCGGGCCTCTCTGTTAATACCCATCCACTGCAAGGCACTGATCAGTGTTAGAGCCCAGTGTGGCCTTAGGGAACAATTCCTAATTAGATCTTGCACAGGGAGCATATGCCAGTATTCACTCAGCAGCCACGTGGGTAGCAGTGGACCTGTGCGCTGCTGTAACTGGACAGCTGAGGAGGTGACTCGGCAAAGTGCCCCTGACTTACGTCTGTAGCTGGTGGCACAGTGTTTCATGGTTTTTGAAAAATTAGGAACATTTGTTTTAGCAATTTTTTTTAAAGCTAAAGACAGTCAGGGTTTTTAACTATTACTTTGAAAACTGGGGCTGGAGAGATGGCTCAGCGGTTAAGAGCACCCGACTGCTCTTCCAGAGGTCATGAGTTCAATTCCCAGCAACCACATGGTGGCTCACAACCATCTGTAAAAGAGATCCGATGCCCTCTTCTAGTGTATCTGAAGACAGCTACAGTGTACTTATATATAATAAATAAATAAAAATCTTTAAAAAAAAAAAAAAAAAAAAAAAACGAAAACTGGTTGAAACCTGAATGGCTTTTATAAAAAATAGGAAGCCTGTAATGTTCAGGTATATTTGTAATATAGGTAAACTGGCTCATTTTAGTTTTCTTGTTTTTGTAAGTTGTCTTTTGTTTAAGATGGCTCTGGTTTTTTTTTTTCCCTACCCATGACTAAGAAAGGGAACAAGGGCGGCCTGCACCTTTGGGAGGTGGGTACATCCCTGAAGGGGTGCTTTGGGGATTCTGGGATGCACTAGCCCTGTAAGGTGCACTGAGGCCAGTCCCATGGCTGTTCCTTGGATTTTGTTCTGCCTTGTGTTTCCAGCCATGGTCTGCTTTGCAGGGAATATGTGATCCCTAAAGCCTGTGGGGGGAGGGTTCTCTGGAGTTACAGGATACACAGCAGTTTAGAGGTAAAGGTTGATTATGCATGTGAAGCTTGACCCTACTTTTTCTTTTAACTTAATGTTTTTATTGATTCTCATTCACTTCCCAGTCCTTCCATGTCCCCCGACCCCCAACCCCTTTACGACTTCCCTTTAAACAAAGAGGAAAAAAAAAACACCAAGTCCAATTTGTGTTGCTCATATACTCACTGTAGCATGTTAACCTAACTTTTTAAAAGTGAAAAGTATCTAACTTACGTATTTTCACCCATGAGCTTATGATCAGAGTCTGAACTAATTGAATTCACAGTTTGCAAACCTGGACTGGCTTGGGGCTAGCCAACCTCTGTCCCAGATGGTCAGATTACCCAGCAGACCATGCTCTCTCCTTTCTTAATCCTGGTGCCAGAGCAGCTCCAAGGTTACAGTGTATAGTGTATTGTGTGTGTGGGGAGGAGGGAGAGCACTCCCTTCTGTTGAGCTGCTTCTCATCACTGGCCGCTCAGTGGGGTAGGTATAGTTAGTGAATGGGAAGGCCCAGAGCCCAAGGGCCCACTGATGGGTTCCTTATGGCCTGCCCAAACCAAGGCTGCCCTTGGTTGGACCTCTCTGAGGCCTATACAGGTTTGTAAGGGAGCAGTGATGGGGTCCAGAGAATTCTCTTTCTATGAATCCTGACTCACTAAGCATTTTGGGAATGACTTTCCAAACTGTGACATGGTATTTCTGAAGTGATTATGTCCTGGCTGGCCATTCACTGATGTTGAGTACGTTAAAGTGATGCAGTCTATGCCGTTGGGTCTGGAGTGATCACTTACAGACTAGGGTTGAGTTGGTTGAGAAGAAGTATAGTGTGGTTTCTGCTAAGGGGTTGTGACTGCCAGCATTTTGAGTCTGTGGTTGGTTAATCTCAGTTCCCAGGTGGGAGCTGAAACAATTGGGTTCCTTTGTCCTGCCCAATAAGACAGAGGCCTACCATTGCTCTAGTGCCTGGCACAGCTTGCACTGTAGAACCCTTGTTTCGATAGATTTTAGAGTTTGTGCCTTGTGGTGCCCCAGCTTTCAGATGAGGTTCCCCATTGTCACTACCAGTGTCCTCCTGAGTACCGTGGGGTTTGGGGACCCAACAAGCATCACAGACTTTTGTGGGTTCTCTTAATAGGCACTGGGTGGTGCTGGGAAGGGGTGTGTGTGTGTGTGTGTGTGTGTGTGTGTGTGTGTGTGTGTGTGTTTGGTGGTGGGAACTAACAGGAAGGCTCCAGTGCAGATGATAGGACCTGGTCTTGCATTTGGTGCATATGTATATATGTGTTCTTTAATGCCATTCCATGTGTCTATGTCAATTTTAAATGCTTATAGCTTGTGTGTTTAAGCTTATGTTTTACTTGCCCATTTGTTTCATGAGACAGGATTCTTCCTATGTAACTCTGGCTCCTTGGAACCTGCTGTGTAGACCAGGGTGGCTTTGAACTAGTGGTGATTCTCCTGTCTCTGTCTCTCAAGTGCTAGGATTATAGGCATGTACCACCATGTCTGCTTGTGTTTTTCCTCTGTGTAAATGTTCGGGATCAGTGTGGTACCAGTGTTCTAGTGAAAGAAAATTGGTGTTCCTGTGAGAATTCTAGTGAGGATCAGTGTTCAGTGAGGGCTAGTGTTCTAGTGGAAGAGAACTAGAGTTCTTAAAAAAAAATATATATATATATATATACATATATATATATATTCGTGTATATGTGGTGTGTATATGTGTGAATATGGGTGCATGCTATTCACAGTACATGTACGGATGTCAAGATCAAATTCCAGGAGTTGACAGAAGCGTTGTTATAATTGAAGGAGGACCAGTGTTCTAGCGACGACCAGTGTTTTAGTATGCTAGTGAGAGAGAATTAGTTCTAGTGAAGTTCAGATAGTTTTTTGCCTGCTGCCCTCCAGATGAATTCATAGTACCGTGTACAGAGACTGCATGGTGTGCAGCTACCATGACAGGGAGGGAGAGCTTGGGAGGAACTAGATCCAGTGGTAAACTGTGGCAGGGGGTAGAAGTCAGTTCTGTGAGAGTTAAGGAGGGTAAGACCCTCCTCCTGGTTTGATTAAGGTAGTGAGTAATAAGGAAAAAACTTCCGTGGCTTCTCACTTTTGTGTGGACCCTTTGATCTGTAGCTCTTGATGAGACTTTCTCATTTCTTTCCAGTTCAGTCTGCACACTACAGGTTAGGATCTAAGCTCCTCAGAGGACTAGACTCCATTGATGTACTCTTGCTATGAAGGGACCTGACAGAAGAAGATCCCTTTTCTAGACTCTCCTCTATCACGAACTGAATCTGTTGGTGTCTGCTCAGCAAAAATTCTGG
Organism: Rattus norvegicus; assembly: GCF_021556685.1. Taxonomy (NCBI): domain Eukaryota; kingdom Metazoa; phylum Chordata; class Mammalia; order Rodentia; family Muridae; genus Rattus; species Rattus norvegicus. The sequence goes on from NC_141543.1 coordinate 113,112,424, forward strand.
AAGCTGCAGAGTTTGTTCTGATAACTTGTGTACGTTTTAAACTTGGAAATGAATTTAAAACATGCTATTTTTCAGGCTCAAATATTTAAGCATGGAAAACGTGAAGACTGTCTACCCTATGGTAAGATTAATTTGAAGGAGAGTATGTTTGTGCTGTGAGTTCATGGGTTTATAGTCACGTGTGCTGCTCTAAGAACCTGTAGCTTTGTGCATTGGACACTGTCATAGTTCTTTGACTTTGTGTTCTTTCATATAACTTCAATAAACTATTCTGCCTATTTGAGATATAGAAAATGTGTGAGATCTGGGTCTTGCAACACTCCAAGTGCCCCGACCTAATCCTAGAGGGGCCTGGTAATAGTAAGCATGGTCCTAGGTCACCTGGGAGCCCATAGCAACGGTGTTTTCCTGCGACATTCCCCCATTGCTTTTTTCCCCTCCACTTCATCCTGTCTCCTCTCACCCCATCATTTCTTCTTGATACCCTTCACTGTTTCATTCCCCGCCTTACCTTGTTCTCCTTAACCTGTCACCTCATCTCCTCTCCATCATCAACTTCCCTCTTATCACCACATCGCTCCCACTTCCTCACCTTCCTCCCATTTCCTCACCTTCCTCCCACTTCCTCAACTTCCTCCCATTTCCTCACCTTCCTCCCTCTCCCTCACCTTCCTCCCTCTCCCTCACCTTCCTCCCCTCTGCCTCACCTTCCTCCCCTCTGCCTCACCTTCCTCCCCTCTGCCTCACCTTCCTCCCCTCTGCCTCACCTTCCTCCCTCTCCTCACCTTCCTCCCTCTCCTCACCTTCCTCCCTCTCCCTCACCTTCCTCCCCTCTGCCTCACCTTCCTCCCCTCTGCCTCACCTTCCTCCCCTCTGCCTCACCTTCCTCCCCTCTCCTCACCTTCCTCCCTCTCCTCACCTTCCTCCCTCTCCTCACCTTCCTCCCTCTCCCTCACCTTCCTCTCCTCTGCCTCACCTTCCTCCCCTCTGCCTCACCTTCCTCCCCTCTGCCTCACCTTCCTCCCTCTCCCTCACCTTCCTCCCTCTCCTCACCTTCCTCCCTCTCCTCACCTTCCTCCCTCTCCTCACCTTCCTCCCTCTCCCTCACCTTCCTCCCTCTCCCTCACCTTCCTCCCTCTCCTCACCTTCTTCCCTCTCCCTCACCTTCCTCCCTCTCCCTCACCTTCCTCTCTCTCCCTCACCTTCCTCCCTTTCCTCACCTTCTTCCCTCTCCCTCACCTTCCTCCCTCTCCCTCACTTTCCTCTCTCTCCCTCACCTTCCTTCCTTTCCTCACCTTCTTCCCTCTCCCTCACCTTCCTCCCTCTCCCTCACCTTCCTCCCTCTCCCTCACCTTCCTCCCTCTCCCTCACCTTCCTCCCCTCTGCCTCACCTTCCTCCCCTCTGCCTCACCTTCCTCCCCTCTGCCTCACCTTCCTCCCTCTCCCTCACCTTCCTCCCTCTCCTCACCTTCCTCCCTCTCCTCACCTTCCTCCCTCTCCTCACCTTCCTCCCTCTCCCTCACCTTCCTCTCTCTCCCTCACCTTCCTCCCTTTCCTCACCTTCTTCCCTCTCCCTCACCTTCCTCCCTCTCCCTCACCTTCCTCTCTCTCCCTCACCTTCCTCCCTTTCCTCACCTTCTTCCCTCTCCCTCACCTTCCTCCCTCTCCCTCACCTTCCTCTCTCTCCCTCACCTTCCTCCCTTTCCTCACCTTCTTCCCTCTCCCTCACCTTCCTCCCTCTCCCTCACCTTCCTCCCTCTCCCTCACCTTCCTCCCTCTCCCTCACCTTCCTCCCCTCTGCCTCACCTTCCTCCCCTCTGCCTCACCTTCCTCCCCTCTGCCTCACCTTCCTCCCTCTCCCTCACCTTCCTCCCTCTCCTCACCTTCCTCCCTCTCCTCACCTTCCTCCCTCTCCCTCACCTTCCTCTCTCTCCCTCACCTTCCTCCCTCTCCTCACCTTCTTCCCTCTCCCTCACCTTCCTCCCTCTCCCTCACCTTCCTCTCTCTCCCTCACCTTCCTCCCTTTCCTCACCTTCTTCCCTCTCCCTCACCTTCCTCCCTCTCCTCACCTTCCTCCCTCTCCTCACCTTCCTCCCTCTCCTCACCTTCCTCTCTCTCCCTCACCTTCCTCTCTCTCCCTCACCTTCCTCTCTCTCCCTCACCTTCCTCCCTCTCCTCACTTTCCTCCCTCTCCTCACCTTCCTCCCTCTCCTCACCTTCCTCCCTCTCCCTCACCTTCCTCTTTCTCCCTCACCTTCCTCCCACTGTCTCCTCTTCCTCCTCCATCACTTTACATCTCCTTCCCATTACTTCATTCCCTCTTTGTAGTGGGCTTTCTTGGACCTGCCAGAGGAAGAATAATGAATAAGAGAATAGGCCTAGCTTAGGCTGTCACCCAGAAACCTAGCTTAGGCTAGCTCATCTAATTAATTAATCTGACTATCCTAGTCCATGTTCCATCTCTGAGACCTAGCTCTATGATCCTGTCCTAGGCTTTAGTTTTGTCTCCAGAATGCCATGATCATATTCTTCTGCCCCACCTTACTCCCTGAATGGCCTTGTAACCCAGGGTCTCATGCAGGAGATCTCATTATGCTCTCTTGGGTCAGTCTCCTGCCCCACCATTGCCTCCATTCCAGCACAGTGCTGAGTTAGCAGCACCGGTTCACTTGAATGATCTCTTTTGCCCACACTTGTCCCTGTGTCTCTCATGCCTTATATCAGGCTTGCAGCAAGATGGCTTTCCCTGTGCTCTGGGCCTTTTCTACTTTTTGCTGCATGGTGAGGACAATAAATAGGCTTCATATTAGCTGTTCTTGGCAGATAACCCGGGGAGGAAAGGGGTCCTGTGGCCAGGACTCAGGAATTCAGTGTGGTTTATCTGCCGCAGTCCTGGGCCTGTGGGATCAATGTGTTTCAGGGAAGCTGCCTCCTGACACATCAAGTCGCATGTTCTCATCCGCAGCCAACACTGTGCTCCAGTGCCTTGATGGATGTAGACTCCCTGAGAGCAGTCACACCTTACTGCGGAAGCTTGGTGTGAAGCTTGTCCAGAGGCTGGGGCTGACTTTCCTGAAGCCAAAGGTGGCCACGTGGAGGTAAGTCAGGCTTAGGACCTTGCTGTTTTCCCAGGAGGAGGGGGCTGTGTAGGCTGAAGACCAAACACTGTCTTCTGCTTTCATTTTCCCTTTGGTGTCTGAGTGTTTCTGGTTTCGAAGGGGGAGTGGTTTTCCTTTTGGCTATTTTCTGACTCAGTGTCTTCAGTTAGAGTAGCTGAAGCTAGAGTGGAGCTGGAGAACCTTTTCCCTAAGGTGCCGCTCTGTCGCACCTGCCCCTGGTTGGTTCTGGCTTTCTCTGCGAGAAAACCTACCTCACTGTTGAAGGTTTATTCTTCAGACATCTCTTTTCTGCTGGTGGACACAGACTCTTCTAATGTCCTCACAGAGCAGTCTTTTTTCCTTTTGAGACAGAGCCTTGCTGTGTAGCCCAGGGTAGCCTTGAATTTGCACTCTTCCTGCCTCAGTCTTAAGTGCTGAGATTCTAGGCCTGTGCTACCATGTCTGGAAGGTGCTGCCGATGTTGCTGTTGGTGCTGTTAATATCATTTTTGTTGTCCTGGAGCTTAAACCCAGGGCTTAATGCAAGTGTTGTGCTACTGAGCTGCATTCAATTATTAATGTGTGTGATTTGGGAAGAATTAAGTTTAGTTAAAACGTTTTCCAGTGTGTAGCAAATCCCAAAGAAATATGCTATGATTTAGAGATGTCTTACTGAAATATCCCTCACATGTTCAGTACACACTTCAGTCTAGGTCATTTTGTAGGCTATGTTCTAGCAATTTATTATCAAAACATCAAGGAAATTTTCCAAAGAAACAAAGCCAGTAGGATGTGGACACAGTGTGGAAGCCAGTGAAACCCAAGACCTAGAAGGTGATCTGGTTAGAGGCTGGCAGGTTGGAGAGGCAGCCTTCTGTTTTGCCGAGGCAGTCGGCTGATTGGACAAGACTTGCCTGTACTAGATCTGGTTTATGTGTTCGGAGGTGCTGTCAGAGACCTATACCAGATGTGTTCAATTAATACTCACAGGTAGTACAGGGAACCTTAACCTAAGGAAAATTAATTTAGTCTATATTTTTTTTTTATCACATATAATTCGGTAATCATTAGTAGAATTAGGTTTTGCTAGGCATGCTGACACACACTCCTGATCCTGTCACCATGTGAGGCAGGAGGAAAGTTCAAGGCTGGTCTCTTCTACATGGTGAATTCTAGGCCTACTAGAGCTATATATAGGAAGACCCTGTTGCTCAAAAACAATCAAACCAAACCAAAATATGACTGAATTTTTGTTTTGTTTTGTTTGAGACAGTCACTCTATGTAGCCCTGGCTATCCTGGAACCTGCTTTGTAGAATAGGCTAGCCTTGAACTCACAGAGTTCCCCCTGTCTCAGCCTTCCAAGTGCTGGGATCAAAGAAGCGAGTGCTGGCTAATGATTGAATTTTAAATTCACCCTCTTCCTAGTATTTGTTTTCTCTTCCATTTTTTTCCCTTCAGATTTTTCCCTCCCCACTTATGCATAACCCAGACTGGCCTTGAACTCCTGATTTCCTGCTTCCATCTCAAAGTGCTGGGAGGGCAGCATGTGTTACCATGCCCAGTTCCTCTTTTTATCGCTTTTATTTTTCGGTTCTTGTTACATTTCCTAGGCTACTTTCTACAGGTTTTTCCCATTGCACGTGTTGCAGTTTGGACCTCATAGGCTGTGAGTGCTAGGTGCATCCACTTTCCTGTCTGGTCTTGGCTTTAGTTTTGTTAGTCAGGTTATTTCAGTTTTCTCTGAGGCTGCAGCTGCCTTCTGCAGGACATGTTTCGCTTCTCCTGTGGATCTTACATGAGAGCGGGAGCTTCTGATCTACTGGTCTCACTTACCAGTGACCCCAACATCCCCTGAGCTCTGCATTCTCCATGCTGCTTTCCCTGGTCTTCTTGGGTCCTATCTTGTACTTTCTCATTGTGGGAGTTACTCAGGGTGTGCAGGAGACTGTGTGAGTTTTGTGTTCTTTTTCAGTAGCTGGTGCCTCTCTAGTGATCTGTGTAGCGCTTCACACAGTGACTGCTTGCACTTTTGTGCCGTGTTTATGTTGCAGTCTTGACAGTGCCTGTGGGGCAGAGGTGAAGGTGGTGCACATGATTTTCTGTTTGGGAGGGAAGCACCCTGTCTTGGTCCACATGGGGCTCTTCACAGGGTAGAGGACCAGGCAGAAGCTACTTGCCTCTTGAATTCACTTTGGAGGTGAGCTTTGGTTACTCTAGCTGACTCTTAGGAGTCTTGACTCTTGGTCAAGGCTGGGGGTCAAGACTTGAATCAAGGTGACAGTGTAGTGGTGACCATGAGTTGGGTTTTCTTGGCACTCCTTTTCTTGTTCCCAGGCAAGTGGGAGACCTGTTCAGAGCTGTAGTTGGCCTACAGGTAAAATATAGGCCCTGTGGTCTGGTCTGAGGCCAGAAAGCCAAGCAGCTGGTGAAGGCAGCCACTTGCTTGTGGACAGGGTGAGGCCCTGATATCTTTCATGTGCACCGTATGGTCAGGCTTTGCATTGCCTTCTGCAGTGAAGCTTTGCTGTGGAAGTTTCTGTAGAATCAGGGCATGTGCCTGGCCTAGGTTGGCTTTCTTTGAGGTTTGTATGGAGTGAGATTTCCGCAGGCATCATGTATGATTCTGAGGGATGCTAACTTGATGATACCAGTTACCAAAAACTTTATTTTTAGGGCCAGGTTGAATCTACCAACTTGAGATGGTTTTGTTCTGCACAGGTATCAGCGTGGCTGTCGGTCTTTGGCTGCCAACCTGCAGCTCCGTGCTCCGGGTAAGAGTGAACAGAAGCTGCTGTCTGATAGTTTGACCTCTGATGGTGATGAAGACTATGATGTCCCAGAGGGGGTGGAAACTGTGATAGGTAAGTGGAGCCTACCTGTAGCAGATGCATGCACGCCTCCCTCTGTAGTATAGTCTGGGCTTGCCGTAGGCAGGCTGCTTTACACTCAGGGCTGCTGACTTGTTTCTTCCCACCCAACCCTGTAGCTGTATATCCATGCCAACATGTTAGCTCTATTCATGTCAGTTCTTCTGGAGTCTTCCCTCTGGCCAACATTGGGACCATACTGGGCTTGCAGGGATGTGTGACCTGGGATAACCTTCTGACCACCTCTGTGCTGGTCCCCCCCAAATCTCATTTTTCTCTGTGGAGGCCTTCTCAGATGTTTGTTTCTTTTGACCGCCCCTTCTATTGGCTAACAGAGAGAGGCCTTTGCCTGGGGAGGTATCTGTTCCTTCCTGATTGTCCTATCGGGTTGGCTCCACTTGTTAGAAGAAATGCCCTTCTCTGTGATTAAAGCAGTCATTGTAATTAAATTTAAGGTCCAAGATTGAAGAGATAGCTCAGCTGTTTAGAACTCTAGCTGGTTTGGTTCCTAGCACCTATAAGATAGCTCACAGTCATCTGTAACTCGGGTTCTAGGGGATCTGACCCCTCCTGCCTCTGCAGGTACCCGTCATGCACATGGTACGTATACATACATGAAGACAATATGCTCATATACCGAAGATAGCATTTAAGATAAAAATAAGACCTCTTGGGCATGTGAGATGGCTCAGAGGTTAAAGGGACCAAACTTGACAACTCAGGTTTGATTCCTGGGATTTATGTTGTAGAGGAAGAGAACCAGTTCATAGAAGTTGTCCTCTCCTCTCCACATTCATGCAGTGGCATGCCCACATCATACCCATTCCTCCACTAATGTGAAAAAAAAATACAATAAAGACTTATTTTTCATAGATAGGGTCTCACTGTGTAGCTTTGCCTGGCCTGGAACTCTGTGTAGACCAGACTGGCCTGGAACTCAGTTGAAATCTGCCTGCCTTTGCCTCCTGAGTGCTGGAATTTCCAAAGTGCTTTGAAGAGGTTCTCCTGCCTCAGCTTCTCAGGGACTGAGGTTATGGGCAAGTGTAACCTGTGGCTGGCTGAAATTAAGATTTCTCAACACTATGTCTTCTTTGGCATACATAGAACACACAGTTCTACAGTGCATTCCTACATAGCGAAGTGTAGGATTGGTGGGATAGTTTATTTATAAGCAAAAGGACTAATATTTCATCCAGGTTGATGGTTCTTTGTGTCCTGGTTCTTGCAGAGCAACTGCTGGTTGGGCTGAAGGACAAGGACACGATAGTGCGGTGGTCTGCAGCTAAAGGGTATGTATGGATGCCCTGGGTGCTGAGGGGCAGAGGCGAGGGGCAGGTGTCGCCTCTTCATTCCTTAAGAAACTTTATGTGGGTTTTAAGAGTTGTAAATACTTTGTAGATTCTCAACTGATAGAACTATTGTCTCCTATAATGTACACTTGAAGATAATTATTGCCTGTATACATGCCTTTAATCCCAGCACTTGGGAGGCAGGGGCAGACAGATTACTCTGAGTTCAAGGCCGGCTAGATCTATATGAAGTTCCAGTTCCAGGCCAGCAGAGCTACATAGTGATATCTTGCCTAAATAAATAAATAAATAAATAAATACTGAGGTTAAGTTCTAGGCTTCCTAAAGTGGTGTGAGGCCAATATTATCAATAGTTGATTAATAGAAATTAGATGTTTAGGTTGTTGAAGAGACTCTGTGTGGTAACTGTAAAGTGAGGCAGTGCTGTTTCTTGCTCACAGGTTTCCCTGGCATCACAAGCGAAGTGGACTGCCATGGGAATTTGTATTTATGCCAACAGTAGATGTATTTGGGCCCAGTCTTTCCTGCTGGGAGGGATAGACTAAGGCATGCACAGTGAGACAGCTGGAAGGATCCTTCTCTTGGGCCTGACTTCAGGCCTCAGGCTTCCCTCTGTGCAGAGCCTGGGCTATCCAAGTGCAACAGTCTAGGTCAGTGAGGGGCCAAGGTTGGAGTTTGTGCATCTGTCTAGTAGTACTCAGGGGTTCTTATCACTAATGAGCTCAGTGTCCAGACAGATTATTGTGCAGAAAGGTGACCACGTACCTATTCACATGCCTAAGGAATCACCTGCTGTGTCCTGGGCACGGTTGGTTGCTGGGCCATGTTTGAGGCTTGTCCTACTCTGGGTTAATAGGAAACTTACTCAAGGTGGTCATGTACAGCTGATGGACTCTTGCTTTTCTTTTTCAGAATTGGTAGGATGGCTGGAAGGCTTCCCAGAGAGCTGGCAGATGATGTGGTGGGGTCCGTGTTGGACTGTTTCAGGTGGGTTATCACTCTCAAAGGCAAACCTGCAGCCTTTTGTTCTTGTGTATCAATTGAGCTATTTATTAGAACCCCAAAATCTAATTTTTCCTTGTTAAGTTAAATTTGACAATTTCAGTTATCCGATAGGTTGTTTCAATATCATTATATATCTGAAACCTTTAGAAAGAGAGAAAGTCAGTGTTGAACCCATGCAAATGAAGGTCTTCATCTTCAAGTGAAGGTTTTAGGCCTTACTGTGAGTAGCAAAGCTTCTTAAAATGAGGGGACTCTGGATACATGACTCATAGTTGCTGCTAGCCCCAGTGGTTACTGAGACTCTTGAGTGACAGGCCTGGATTTTGAGTTGTATTGTAATGAACTGACGTGTAGCCTTTCTGGACACAAATGGTGTGTGTATATGATGGCATGTGGGTAGGTATAGTCCTGGGGCCTTAGACTGGTATTGTGGACTCATAGACAGGAACACTGGTTTTGTTCCCTTGCCAGTGATTGTCCCTATGGGTGTGATAGTTTCTTTCTGGGCTTTGGAAGTGAGGGGCCATAGGCCTTATCCTACAGTTTGCATGGCCACTTGTTGCCTACTGTTCTGGGCCTGCTATTCTGTGTGGCTGTGACAGGCTGGCAGGAAGTCTGTTATCATCACTTATCACTTTGAGCCCTCCAACACTTGGTCCTTGTGTCTTTAGAGATGGCCCACCAACAGCCCAAAGTACACCTGCTTCTGAATCGGGCCTTTCATCTTGCCTCAGGCTGCTTAGTGACAGTTTGCAGTTGAGGAGAGTGTGTGTCAGAGACGGTTTTCACATGGCAGCAGTCTGTAGTGGAAGTACGAGCAGAAAACATTCTTACTGCTTTGTAGAGTGTGGAGAGAAGACAATGAGCAGAGCTTCTTTTCTCAAGGCGCTGTAGATTGTTTTAGACCTTGTGCCTGGAGCTCCTCCCTGGAAGTCATGGAATGGATGCTCTCCCTGGGCTTTGTGCTGGCACATTTAGGAAGGGCTGGGATGCCATCATTTTCAAGCCTTCCCTGTGTTTCAGGCACTGTTTTCTCCATCCCCCTTGGAATGTTTCTGCATATTCCCTCTGGTTACTTAGAACTTTTCATCCAGGTGCCCCTCCTCCCCAACTTTTTTATACATTTTCTTGCCTCCAGTTTCCCTGGCATCCCGAGCCCATTCTCTTTGGAGTGCTGCAGGGTTCTAGTGTGTACAGCTTCTCCAGACTCAGTTTTCTTCTCCTGGCTTGTAGTCTTGGTTTAATGTTGGACCCTAGCTCATTTAATCTTATGGGTCTGTTTTAATAGATGGCAGATACAAAAGTGTATCCTGTTTTTGTGTCTGTGTTCTGGAAGGAGGAAATGTGTTACTGCTTTTGAATCCTTAGTCCATTGTGGGGCAAGTATCCTGATGGTCAGGATATCGAGTCTGTGCAGAGTCTCCCAGCCGCTTCCTCCAGCCCATTGCCTGCATCCCAGCATTCCGTGCTTTCTCTCTCTGGATCCCTAGGCATGGAAACCTAGGCTTAGATTTGAGATAATGGCTTGCCTGGAGCACTTGGCCACAGTTTCTTTCTAAGCCCCTGTTGTATCAAAGGCTGGGCTTCATCAGACATGAATCTGTAGTGCTGATAGCAGCTTTCCAGGTCCAACTGCCTGAAGCCATAGTGATACTCTTGTAGTTTAGAAATGATACATTTGAGTCATTATTGTGTCGATACTGTATCAAGTTCACCATGATGATGAATCTTCATGAAAAGTCTGAGGAACCATCTCTCTCTCCCCATTTGAAATCCTGAGAGACATAACGATTTAGAAATGGAAAAAAAGATGGATATTTGGAAATGGAATCAGATACCAGCGCTTGAGCTTAGAGGTAGGAGAATAAAGAGTTTAAGGCCAGCCTCAACTACATAGTAAGCATAGTGAGCTTGAGGCCAGCCTGCACTCCAGGAGACTCTGTCTCAACTAATAAAACAAACCCTCCAAGATTTGAAATGATTACAAAGCCTCTGAGCAGACACCTGGTAAGACATCTGGCACTTTAAAAAATTGTAATTATGAGTGAGTCATACCAGTTGTGGTGAGTGGGAGGACAGCTGTATCTGACAGAAGGCCTGTGGTGTCCATTTCAAATATATTAGTGACTTCTTCCTCTCTTAATAGTTTGTGCGCAAAGTGGCTGTTGACCATACAGTTTAGTGATGATTTTCCTAAACATTTTTTTTTAAACTTTCAAATTCAGCCAGAATAGGTAAAAGCGTGTCGTTTGATTTGCTTTTTTGTGATGTGCATTTCCATGTTTATGTTGGCAACAAAATACAGAAACCTCAGAGCAGCCCTGACCAGTCTGAGAACAGTCACTCACATTGTAATAACCATAGGACACACCCTGAAGAGAACTTTTGAGTATATAGGTACATTGATTTTAAATATAAAATGTTACTTGTGAGACCCAATTTAGTTGGGTGCAAAATTGGGTTCTTGTAGTCCCGGTTACTTGGAAGGTTGAGGTTGGAGGATTACTTGAGCCTACAAGTTTACAGTCAGCCTGGGAACATAGCCAAACTTGACACCTCCACGCCTTTGATAAAGATGTTTGAGTCCCCCCCTCCCCCCTTCCTCCTTCCCTCCCTCCCTCCCTCCTTTCTTTCTTTCATTGGGATCACATATATCTTAGCAGTCTAAGCTTAAACTTCTTCCCTTCCTGTCTTTTCTTCCCAGGGGATTAGAGGCACGTGACACAGTGACCATTTTATTTTATCAGTTTTGTAAACTTGAATGTGAACACTCAAGTAACAGTGGTCACCATTTAAAGGCATCCACCTGTTTCTTTTCTATTAATGTCCTCTGAGTTGGGTAGAATCTCTGTTGACTCTGCTGTCTGATGAGAATAGGCAGAGGCTGGAGCATTGTGGTCATAGTGGCAGGACACCATCACAGGCAGGTGACTTGACTTGATGTTGTAGATGGTTGAATGTCTCTGGTCTGGTCTTTTTTTTTTATTCATTTTACGTCTTGTTCACTGCCCCCCTTCCAGCCCCTGCCCCCACAATCCTTCCCTCTCCCCTTCTTCTCTGAGCAGGTGGGGACCCACCCTGGGAACCCCCCCTACTCTGGCGTTTCAAGTCTCTGTAAGGCTAAGTGCATCCTCTCCTACTGAAGCCAGAGAAGGCAGCCCAGCTAGAAGAACATATCTTCTGGACTGGTCTTGCATTGACCCAAATCCTTTTGTTATTATTAGGTGTTGTAAAGAGTAGCATTGATGTGGCAGTTGTGTTCATATTGGGTTAGAGTGTCTTATTTGTCTAGCCAAGAAGTAACATAGTTTTAGTAAGGCTCATGGGCCCAGAAATATGAGCCAACTGTGTTTCTTGCAAAATTGTGGGCTTTAAATTTGGAGTTGACTGTAGAACTCTGGTTTCAGCTTTCAGGAGACAGATAAGGCATGGCATGGTGGATGTCTGGCACTGGCAGAGCTGGGTAGACGAGGCCTGTTGCTGCCATCGAGACTCTCAGAGGGTAAGTAACTGAAATGCATGGATCTGCATTCTCAGGGCTACTGAAACTTGGTGGGGTTCCTCGGTGCGGCTATCTGTGGACACCAGTGCTTCTGTGGAAGGCCAGGGTATATGCATATTTCTTAGGCTTCCTTCTCATGTTAGCCTTTATAATGTACTAATTACCTCTTTAGCCTATTGTAACTGCATGGCTGTATAAATCCTGTGTGATGATTTGGAGGGTCATGGACCCTGGTAATATTTGAATTTCCTGTCTCTAGACTCTTGTCTCTGTCACTCTTGAGGGGAGCCATCACCCATTGAGAGCACATGAAGCTGTACTGTCTTGATGGTTGACATAGCTGTGGCAGCAGTGGAACTGAGCTGAAAGTTAGGGGACACAGTGTAGCATGAGCAGAAAGAGCATGGACCCAGGCTAGCTGTAAGGTCCTGCTGAGGTGGAGTCAGAGACTAGCAAGACTATGGCCATGTGCCATCATCTGGTTGGCGGGGACTGTTCTTGTTAGTGGCTGGAGGTCTTGCCTTGTGTGTGGAAGGGAAAGGAGTAAAGAGTGTGCTATGGAGATTGTGCAGGGTGTGGCTTTTGTCTAGAGCAGTGGTTCTCAACCTTTCTAATGCTGCCTAACTTTAATATAATTCCTCATGTTGTGATAACCCCCAGCCATAAAATAATTTTGGTGCTACTACAAAACTATGATTCTGCTACTGTTATAAATTATAACTCACTAATGCCCAGCTGTAGTGTCAGTAATGGTACTGGGACGTAAGGGACTTCTAGAAAAGCATTCTCTTTAGCCTTTCAGCTTAAAAAAAAAAAAAAACAAAACCAAAGTTTATTGCAATAATTTACATACTTGTATAGTCTACCCACTTACACTTTATAGTGGTCTCTGACATAGTCGGAGTTGTGCAACATCAGGTAATTTATCTTCAGAACATTTTCTGTGCCTCAGGCTGAAATTCTGCATTACAGAGCAGCCACTCCTACCCTATTCCCAGCCCTAGGCACTCTGGTCCCCTGGTCGCTCTTCTATTTTGCCCTTTTCAGACATTTCATTGGACAGGTGGGTATGTGTTCTTTTGTGTCTGAACTTTGTGTGATTTTTCTGACGGTCACTGTGTGGTGCCCCATTCCTTTGCTGCCTGCCGATGGGGATTTCACCGAATGGAAGAAACCACTGCTTCGTCTATAGTCTTATCAGCTGAAGTAACCATTGTGGTTGCCTCCACCTTTGACTTTTTGAGTAATGCTGCAGTGAACATTTGTTTGATTTTCTGCGCAGACATGTGTTATTGTTTGTCTTGAATGTAGATCTGGGAGTGGAAACGATGGATCGGTTCAAGACGCAGACCAGGCTCTTCTGTTTTAAACTTTTCTTCTTCCATACGTTACATCCGCAGTTTTCCCTCCATCCACCCTTCCCAGTCACTCTTCCTACTTCCCCTCTCACCCAGGTCAACTCCTCCTCTGTTTCCTTTAACAACAAAGAAAGGAAAGGAGGAAGGAAGAAAGGGAGGGAGGGAGGGAGGGAGGAAGGAAGGAAGGAAGGAAGGAAGGAAGGAAGGAAGGAAGGAAGGAAGGACAGGCCAGGCTAGGCCTCCCAGGGATATCCACTGAACATAGCCTAATTCGACATGTTGCAAGAGTCTGGCCTATGGGGGGTGTCTCTGACTCCTTTGCCTATGCGTGGGACTCTTCGTCCTACTGGGTTGCCACAACCAACCTTGATATGAGGGTTTGGGCCCAGTCTTATTATGTCGTATGAGGGTTAGGGTTAGGGTTAGGGTTAGGGTTAGGGTTAGGGTTAGGGTTAGAGTTAGGGTTAGGGGGTCTATGTTCTATGTTCCCACCAGCCATGTGTGAGACCCCGCTTTCCTCACATTCTCATCAGTATTTAATTTTGTCTTCCCTCTTTTAAAAAAGTGTAATTACCGGGGCTGGGGATTTAGCTCAGTGGTAGGGCGCTTACGTAGGAAGCGCAAGGCCCTGGGTTCGGTCCCCAGCTCCGAAAAAAAGAACCCCCCCCCCAAAAGTGTAATTACCATGGTATTTGTTGTGGAATGCCAGTCACCTTACCATGGCTTAGTTTGTGTGTCCCGATAACCAAGGAGGAAGTCTGAAACTATTCTAAGGTCTTGCTAGATGGTGGCTGTTTTTATAGCTGGGTCTGCCTCCTTTGTTAGGAAGGACTGGACGTGGCCTTTGGGGGGACTGGGAAGGTTTCCTAGAGCATTAAGGCCCATGTGTTGGTTTAGCTCATTTCCTGAGGCAAGCAGGTCTTTGCAGATAGCTCAGCTGTGGAAACCTAGTTAACCTATAACTCGGCTGTGCTGTGGAACCTATACTAACTAGTACTGCTTCTCTTTGGTTTCCTTCTGTGGGACTAGCTTGTATAAATATCACTGGGCCATATTTCAGGACCTCAGACATCAGTGGTCCACCAGCTGGAGTGAGGATAAGCGTGTTATTGGTGTCATGAGTGAGAAGTGTCTAGCTGCTGTTTAAAACTGTAAAACATGATGTGGATTACGTTAGTCCATGATCTTTCTGTTGGGAGTTGTCCTTCTGCCCTGCATTGCCTCCATGTGAACTGAATCTCATTGACGTTCTTTCTGTGCCGGGGGCATGCTGTATTGTGTCCTGACGGGGGAAGCATCATGACAAGGTTGACAGGGGCTCTGGAACCTGTGTGAAGATGGTAACACTAATTCTGAGCATCTTAAGGATGGTTTTATGATTTTACGTTAGACCTCACACTATTCCTCTGAGAGTGGTCTTATTTGCTTACGGTCATAACTGAGGGTACCAAGCTGAACACTTGGCGTCTTTTCATATCCACCGTGTAACAATTTTTGCTAAATTGACAGAAAGCAAAAATACTACAATTCCAACCTTTGGAAATTAGAGGCAAGAGAATCAGGGATTGAAAGCTGTTCTTGGTTACAGTGAATTTGAGGTCAGCCTCAAACTTTTTCAGTGACCCTGTCTCTTAAGAAAAGCACGTATCGGGGTTGGGGATTTAGCTCAGTGGTAGAACGCTTGCCTAGCATGCGCAAGGCCCTGGGTTCGGTCCCCAGCTCCGAAAAAAAAAAAAAAAAGAAAAAAGAAAAGAAAAGCACGTATCTGTGGTAAGAAACCTGGATAAATGTGGTCCAGGAGAGGATAAAGTGTAGACAGATGAGCATGATGGTAGCCAGAACGTTGGTTTTTGTCCCAGAGGACATGGCAAGCTTCCTGGTGCATGCTGAAATTGGGGAGGAAGTGACTTTGGGGAAGTCAGATTGTCTTTACCACAGTCATACGGACAGTAGACTATATTATTGGGCTGAGTCTCAGAAGGAGCAGCTTGGCCATCTTTTAAAGAGTTGTGCCAGGTTATCTTCATGTACACACACGAGAACATTTCCATACATATCCCCCGCATATTGTGCCTCAGTTTGTTTTTTGATCTTTGCTTTGGTGGATAAAGACTTGGGCCATTATCAAAGGACCACTTAGCTTTTATTTCAGGTGACCCAGATGCTTTATTGGTCCTGGTTTTATTCCTTCTGTTTCTTTGGGGTCAGGGTTGCTCTTTGAACCATGTGCACTGTGAATATTCCATAGGGTATCATGATTAGCCTGGGAAGGCTTGTCTAAAGTTTTGGCTCTATTTTCTCTGTGGTTATATTTGATTGGTGTTAATATTCTGGTAGAGTGTATACCTGTAATCCTAATTTTGTGGTTGATTTCCCCCCCCCCTCATTTTATGTTTTGAAATTAAACCTTTTTATCTCTTTGGATGTTGGGTTAAAACCTTTTATCTCCTTTTTGCTGTTTTGCTCAATGGAGGATTTTGTGCTTGTGTGTTAAGTGCTTCTTGAGTGTGTAGATCCCTATTTTTCCTCCAAACTTGTGATGTGCTTGGCCTTCATTTCATTCTCTTGTCTCACTCTGGGAGCTGAATTTTAGCTGTGTAGTTGTGCTCCATTGTGTTCCTCTAGTCTCTTAGATTCTATTCCTTTTCCTTTATTATTTTTGTTCCTGCTCCTCATATTGGATGATTTTAGTTTCTATGTTCCGTGATTTTGCATTTTACTTGTGCAGATCTGACTATAAGCCCCTGTATTAGTTCCTTTCCCTAAAACTGTGACCAGACGCCTGACAAAAGTACATCTTAAGAGTACAGTGCATCTTGGTGGGGAAGTCGTGCCAGCAGGAGTGAGTGTGAGGCAGCCGGCCATGTTGCATCCGCAGTTAGGAAGCAGAGACAGTGTTGGAGCTCAGCTCACCTTTTCCTTTTAGTCCGGGACTCCTGGTCATAGAACTATGTGTCCCACATTTGGATGGGTTTCTGTCTTCGTTAACTCAGTCTAGAAACTCCCTCATAGACACACCCAGAGACTTGTCTCCTAAGTAATTACGGACCCTGTCAAGTTGACAGTCATCGCCCCTCTAGAGAACCTGCATTTCAACCGTTGACTTTCAGCTTCAGAACTTCTGTCTCTTTGTTGACATTTTGAGTTTGTTCAGATACGATCTCCGGTTTCCTTTCAGCACTTTAAAAGTCTTTGCTAAGTCCAAATGTCTAGGCTGTTTCAGAGTTGTCTTTTCCCCTGTGTTTGTGATACACTTTTCAGTTCTTTTCGTGCCTTACAATTTTTGTTTCCGTTGAAAACAGAATATTTTGAATATTTTAATATTTTAATAGGTCCCTCCACACAACCAGGCAGTTGCTCTTAGGATGTACAGAGGCCCATTGTGTCCACAGTCCTAGTGACTACAATCTGTCCCATATCTCAGCATCATACATGATATGATAGAGTATCTGTGAGCACTCAATCTAAGTAGCTTCCTTCCTCTAGCATTCCTCTGGTTGTGATACATATTTGATTAGTATCCAGGGTTCTGCAAAAGTTGATCCTATCAGTTTTGGCCAGCTTAGCACTTGAGCCCAGAACTCCTTTTTGCCTCACTGCATGACATCATTCAACAAGGACCATTCGGATGGCGTTATGGCATCTGTTTGGTCCTCTTAAGTAGCAAATGCCATATAGAATTAAATATACAACAGCTTTGATAGGAGCACGCTTGTGAGAGAGATGGGGAGAGGAGACAGGAAGGCTGGAGATCCCCTCTTGCTCTGATAATAACACATGTGGGATATCTGGCATTTCATGTCCCAGGCGAGCAGATCCCTGGGGCAGGGCCGTGTTGACCAATGTCTAGAACAGGTGGGCGGGGCCATGTTGACCAATGCCCAGAACTGCACTGTTTAGTTTTAGCATATGTGCCATTTTGAGCTGCCAGACACCCAAGTTTGTAAGAAAATGGAGACTTATATAGTGGTGTCTTTGACTTTGCTGCTGGGTGAATTGTCCCCTGTACTTTTTTTCTTTGAAGGAGTGTCTGTATTTTGTATCTATCTATTCTTTCCTGCCTTGTAAAAGGTGATATGGGAAGAGAACAAATCACAGTTGACCACTGTTGGGATTGTTTAAAAGGCTTTTTGTTTTAAAATATAATTTGAGATACAGTTTACCTACCTTACAGTTTGCTCATATAAAATATAATTCAATGGATTTTGGTATGTTACATTTTAATTTAAAAAACCCTCATGTTAAAAATATATAAAACAGAAACTTGTCATTTCCAGGCATTCTGCTCAATGGTATGAACTCTGTTAATGCCGTTGGGCAACCATCTCATACATTGGGTTCTAAGTCATCTATTGTTCCAAATAACCTGTTTCCCACACCACATAATGCCAGTCTACTTCCTAGTCCTATTTTTTTTCCATTCTTGGGTCTTCATGTAGGTACAAAGTGTGTACAATATTTTGCCATTTGTGGCTGGCCCATTTCATAATGTGTAAAGATCTCAAGACCCGTCATCATCGTAGCATGCCTAAGAATGTCCTCCTTTTGTAAGTGAGTGATACTGCAGTGTGTTTACTCTCCCCATGATCCCATTTGCTGACTGCTGTGGGGAGGAGGTGAGAGTGCCTCTTTGTTTTAGGTCTGTGTAGTGTGTCTGGCAGGCACTAGGATTGCTACTAGGTCATGTGTTGGTTCTGTTTAACTCATCTTGAAAGCTTGCTTTTAGTTTTGTCAGTAATGTGAATATAGAGGTAGTACTTGGGAAACAACTAAGACTCTAGTGTGTGTGTGTGTGTGTGTGTGTGTGTGTGCGCGCGCGCTCATGTGTTTTAATGTATTGTGGAGATTCCTTTTGTAGGCAGATAGAATGCCTACTCTAGCTGCCATGAGTATGCTGTCAAAGTTACCCTTGGAGCAACTGTCCATGGAGGACGGTGTTTTTCTGCAGGCTGATCACCTCCTGTTTGGAAGAGAGGTTTCTCATGCTTCATCCAGGCATGGAGGCAGCTGGCTAGGTTCTTCCTGTTTGCCATTTAAAATGATATAGGCAGTGGGTAGGGTAGCCATCATACTTCAGAGTCTCGGGCCCGAGTGGAGGGCTGAGTTCTTATGTGGGTTAAGCATGCCAGGAAGACTTCGTAAGTGCCAGGCATGGGTCATGAGCATGGGCCATAGTGTTCGGTTCCTCATTCCTCTCCTTCAGGTCTTTATTGTTTGCCAAACATTAAAAAAAAAGAGTCAGTCTGGATAATTGCTGATTTTTTATCTTAAGAGAGTAAGTTTGGATTAATATATGTGGTGGTTTGGATGGACCTAAAGGCCTTTCCTAGCTCCTTGGATGGAAAGGGCTCCTCCTGTCTTGCCAGGTTTAGCAGAGGTTTTTCCTGCTTCCATAAGTGGGAAACCTGCTGCACCGTTAGAAATGGTTTGCAGCACTGGCCTATGTATTCCATAACTGTTGGGAAAACCTTGCATCCCTCTTTTATGTTGGTATTTGAAGTTTTATATGCATCTAAGCAGTTTCAAAGTGTTTATTTCTAACAACATCTGAAGGTAGAAAGAATATTGGTAAGCTTCTCAGGGCATCCTCTGTTGGGGCTGGCTAGGAGCTGGGAATTACTGGCTGAGCAAAAGGATTTCTCAAAAAGGAATCATGAGCTGCTCCACTCAGCGCCTGCATCTGGTTCTAGCATGTGGAGTGAAAGGTTTGCCTCTGTCCAGAAGCAGTAGAAGGGCTGTTGGAGAGTGAGAGGAGTGGAGCTCCTCACATGCAGCATTAGTTGGCAGGGCTCCTGATCTTGTCCTCCAGGCACTCTGAGACTCAGGACTCCTGGATGGTCTTTGAAAAGCCCCACGGGAGATGATTACTGCATGCCTGGACTCTATGACTACTGACTTATTTACGAATCCCAGAAGCACTTTCTTCGTTTCATTGCTGTCTCAGCTGTCAGCTCTTTCTTGCTGAATACTAAGGCAGAACACTCTAAAGAATACCATAGAGCTTATGTTGATTTTTGCCTTATGTGTTCTCAACATTCACACATGAGTTTATTGGGAAATTAACATGTACAGCATTTTAGGGAGTGGAACACAGGCCTAAGTGAGAAAGTTTGCTGTGACATCGTAAGCAAATAGAATAAAGTGATCATACCTTTACCAGAAGTACACTTCCCTGGTGGAAATAAATTACTCATAAAATCGGCCGCTAGATATTTGTGGACGGTTCAGTTAGAACTAATCATAACATTTCTTATATGTAACAGTTGATGTTTAAACTGAAGATGTTTCTGGCATCAAAACACATAACTATATTTAAAAGGAACACAGTAAAACAGTATACGTTTTAGTCCTGAAAAATAGTACTTGTAAAAGGTCTTTTCTAGAAGTCTACTCAAACTGCTGAGATAGTTCTGTGTATTTCCCTGATGTGTCACAAAACAGGAAACCCCAGTTTAATTCATCCGTCTCGGAGAGCATAAGCCATTCAGTTGTTTTTTTTTTTTTGTTTTTGTTTTTGTTTTTTTTTTACAACCAGAAGTAGAAACACCTTTTAATATTTATCTTAATGTTAAAAAAAAAACAAGATTACAGTTTTTTGTCCTTTTTGAGGAGAAAAGAAAAAAATATATTTATAAAAACTGACTTGATAAGAAGTGAAGGTAAACTGTGGAAATACTGGTTGGCTCAGCACTTTGGAAGCTGAGGCAGGAAGACTACAAGTTTAATTCAGCTTGAGCAACATGGCAAAATGGTACCTTCTCCAAAAAGCAAAAAAGTTGAAGCTGCTGCTTGGAACGTGGTGTGAAAAGCATCTCTTTAGCCACAGCACCAAGCGCACGTGAGGCCTCAGGATACCCGGGTTCTTTTGCGTAGAGTGAGCACTCTCGGTACAGTGTCGTTCAGCTTTGGCTTTTTAGTTCCTTGTTGGGATTTTCCTGCATCCCTTTGACTTGTCCTCTTTTGTCCTTTGGGTCTGAGGTCACACTGAGCCTCCTGGTTCTCTGTAGAACTGAGGGTGGGCACCTCTCGATGGGTGGACTCCTGGGCTAGGCTTTCCTCATCACCCACTCGGACATTCCCTGGGCTGTAGGCTGCCAGCTGACAGAGAGCTACAGCTGCTGTCTGCTTCTGTTCATCACTGCTGTCTACCGTGTGTACATCTGGGGTTGTCCTGCTGTGGGCCTCGTCTTGCTCTGTCTCCACATGGCTTGTCCTGTCTTCAGAACCTTTTGTCTCAGTCTTTGGAGGCACAGGAGGTTCTGCACCTTGTGGTGGGCCAGGGAGGGCAGGCCTTGGAGCCCAGGCATTACAGGGATCCTTTACAGACAGATTGAGTGGCAGGTCCTGCAGCCCTGAGAAGCCCAGAGGGTCTGCCTGGGCATTGCTTGCATACATGGGTCCATAAGTGGCTGCAGGGTTTGTTTCCGGCTTCTTGGAGAGATTGAGGGGGCCTATTCTGGAGTGGTCCTCTGGGCTGGAGGGTGGGGCCTCCGTGATGAAAGAGGTACTGCTCCCTGTCTGGGCCGGAGGGTCACTGTTCACGGCCTGAAGGCTAGAAGAAATGAAGAGAAATCTTAGGAAAATGATCATGTAAAGCATTCTGAGCAAGGTCAACTTGGTGTTGAACAAAACTACATTGGAGATTTTGAAAGAGAAATTTTCTTACCTTTTTGGAGACTCTGTTCTGCTTGCAGGCGGTTGGGAGTGAGGACTTTCTGAGCCCCTCTGGACAGGTTTGAAGGCGGTGGGGCTCTGCTCAGGCTGCTGGAGTCGCTCCAGGGCCCCCGAGGAGGCCGCTTTGTTTGAGAGGTCACACAGGCCTTCGAATGTTTGGCTTGTTTGGGTGAAGTTGGTGGGGCTTGGCCTTCCTGGAGAGCCTGTGGCAGCGCTCCCTGCTCGGGGGCTCATTTTGGCCTCTTCTGCATCTCTTTGCCCATCTGTAGAAGGATCTTTTGCCTCAGGAACTGGACTTTCCTTCTCAAACTCTGTGTGTTTCCTGTGGGAGTTTGAAAGGTTTAACTCTGTGGGACTGGAGGCTGGGTAAGCCAGGGCTGCATCTTCAAGCAAGCGAGGGTTCTGATCTCGTGTGATGCCAGTGACTGATGGGAGCCTGAGACTGTAGGAAGGAAATGCAGACTCTGGTCTGTAAAATCCGTAAGGGATTTGCAGGTTAGAGTGATATTGCTGGAAAAACCTGTAGTGGTCGTAGGCTGATGGAGATGTACTCAAGTGTTTGGGGATTGGCCCAGGATGAGACAGGAAGTGTCTTTGGTCTTGGGCTCCATAGACAGACAGCAAAGTGGTCTCACACTCGGGTGTGTTCCCAGTCAGGAGGTAGGGGGAGTAGAGGGCAGCCAGCCCATGCTCTGTGTAGAAGGGAGGGGGGTACTCCGGGATTGCAGGATGCATATAGGGGGAGATGGCACCAAACCCCTTTGTAGGTGGGATTTTATGTGGAAACTCAGGAGGGAGGAATGGGGAGCCAGCTTTCCAGGGATAACCAGGAGTATGGAATGCAGACTTGGCATGGAATGAGGTGGCTTTGGTGGTAGAGTTGGTTAATGCCAGCATTTCAGGAGCCTCTGTGTCTTCTGGCCCCCTAAGTCTGTGCTCCCCAACTGGAACAAATGCTGAAGGTCTAACCCCATTGTCGAGGCTGGGCTGGGTGCTGAGAATGGCTTCTGGTGTCATTTCTTTCTGTAGGGCTGGTTTCTGGGGACCCTTGTGGGCTCCCCGAGCCTGCATTTCTAGGTTCTCTTTGGCATCCTCCTTTGCAGAGCCCTGTTGAGACTTTGGATCAAAGCTGGAGAGTCCATTTAGGAGAGACTTGGAAATGGCCGGCTTTGAGGTGGGCTCTGGCTGGTGGGTCTGCTTAGGGTCCAGCGAGCTAGATTTGGGACACTTGGGAATACGATCTTGCTCTGACACTAAAGTAATGGAGTTTTTACAGAGACCGTACTTCATGTGATTGAAAAGATGCGACTTCTCATTGCATGTAAAAGGACACTGGAAGCATTTGTACTTGAAGGGCTTTCCTGGGGGCCGTGGAATATAGTGTGGCTTTTTTGGTTTCCGTTCCTTTAGGAGGCTCATTATCCTTTGTGTTTGGACTCTGGTCTGCTCAGTGTGTGGTCACTGCTGTCTCTTCTTTGACCAGGATGTGGTGGCTTTGAAGGAGGTGAGTACTGTCTTCTTTCTTGCTCTTAGTACTTTATTTGAAGCCAGCTCCATGTGCTGAGGGCCTAACAAGGAAAGTTCCTTCCGTCTGGCACCTACATCTGTGAAGGCAGACAGAGACTGGTGTCAGGCGCAGGATTAGAGGGTCAGAGTCTACACTGTCACACTAAAGACAGACTAGGAGCCTAGTACCTTTAGAAAGCAGGTGCTACCTGCACCCCTGCTAGTCTGCTCTCCTTGCTGCCAGCACCCTGTGATATTTTTCTTAAGCCTGACCTGCAAGAATTACCTGGGGACCAAGAGAGCATAGTGTTGAAGGTGATCCTTTGAGTTTTGGGGATCTATACCCTGCAATCTGGACTTCCCCTTGGTCCATCTGTTTGGGGTTTCTGATAGGATTCTGTAACCAGAGCCTCCCTTTTGCGTGCCCTATGGGAGCAGACCCTTAGTGATGTACTATGGCATTGTTTAGCTGAAGTGCTTCAAGGCCCTGTTTATCTATGCTGCTGCTATCTATGCTGTGTGTGAATATTTAAAATTAAAAATATTTAAGACATAGGGCTTACTCTACTGCTTCTAAAAACCACAAAAGCTGATTTTATGAGCAAGTATTGTACTTTTGGGGTGGTGATGGTGGTGATACTCAGGTCCTTAGTTTCATCACTGGGTAAATGTTCTCCCACTGAACTACACCCTTAGCCCTAGTAAGTAGCATTTATGTTGGCTCAATACAAATGTGAATGCTACATTTAGGTCAACTCAGTTTGCAGTGCTGTTAGGATGATTTGCCAGTCCCCGAGTGGCTTTTATGTCCTGCCACTCACCAGTGTTTGGGAATAACTCATAGATTTGCCCCTCCCTTCCTTGGATTAAACCTTCTCAAGAGACCAGAGCAGCCGTACCCAGGTAGAGGGAGGAATTCATCCTGCCCCAGGTGCCCCTTGTGCCCAGATCTTATAGTGTGATTTCTAACCCAAAACTGAGCACTTGGTGAAGCTGCCTCCCTGAACATCTGGGGTGACTCTGGCTGGACCTTGGGTAGAGAGTGAAGGTCGAGGCCAGGTTCCTTGATTTGTACAGGATATGTGAAAAGGTCTTCTTCAGTGGAAATTATTTAAGAAAAGTTTTTTTCAGCTACAAAACTGAGTTTGTAAAAAACATGTAAAGCCATGCCCTCTAAACCTAGACAGACATACTCATCTGTAAATCTTATCTTTAGAAACGGAACTAAAGTTTTATGATTAAGTCCTCACTCCTGTGTATCTCCCCTGTTCCCAGTGTGCATGTGTAGTGGGCAGTGGGGCAGAGTGGCTCTCTAAGGAACAGTCTCTTTACTTCTACCTACATGCTTCATTCATACATCTGAGGAGGTTACCAGGTCTTATTTGGCTTCTCTCCTAATTTATTTATGTGTATTAAATATATCACAAAAGAAAACTGTATCTGGCACTGTGGTACCAGCAATTCCATCACTTAGGGTAGACTAAAGCGGAGGGTCTTAAGTTCTCAGGTTCAAGGCCTGCCTGTGCTGCTTAGCAAGTCTTTTATCTTAAAACAAGAAAAAGACCACAAAGAGCTAAAGTGCCCTGCTCCAGCTACCTTATTATCAGCGCTTAGGGCTCGTAAGTAGTCGTTTGGGAGAACAGTGAGTGGCTTAGCTGTAGTCTACTCTGAGAGTCTGCATGGCAGCGAGAATGAAGTACTGATCACAGATAAGAATGTCAGGTGCCTGTGCCGGGGAGGAAGCTAGGATCCTAGGCTCTTTTGGGAGAGGAGTATGGGAGACTGAGCTGTCAAAGCGGGTCCTGCCTGGACTTCACTTTTGCTGCAGAAGCTGAAGTGAGGACAGACGTCCTGTGTCAACGGCTGATCATATTAACACTTAGCAACAGCCTGGTGACTTTTCTTTCCCTTCTTATTAAAAGGAAAAGTGTAAAGAAAGTCTCTGTGGGTCCAGCTTATACCTGGAGTGCATTTTCCCTGCCTGTGTCAGGGAACCTGAGAAGCCTTGTCTGACTAGCTGATGAGGGCAGCTCGATAAGTCAGTGGGACCTGTGCTGGCATGCTCATTACACTCTTGATTCTGAAGGCGTGAGAACCTCTGCAAGTCAGGTTCCCATGGCTGTATAGGATATGTCATGGCACAGATCTGAGAGAGATGATTTCATCACTAGCTGGGAGCATCATGATCAGAATGATGACACTTGCAAACATTTGCCGAGTGTGAGCTGCTTCCCAGTTCCTGGGGACAGACATGGGACAATACCCCGAGTATACTGGACAGGCTAGAAGAGCCCCTCAGGATGTAAGGAAATAATGATGGGCCTTCAGAGAAGCAACCATAGTAAACGTTACTGATGGTTTTGGGCAGAAGACGTAAGCACATCACCGTGGTTAAATATTAAACATCTACAGTGTTAAATAAGTACATTGTCGTGGAAAGGTTTACTTGTCTTACAAGAGACAGGTAGTTTACAGATCACAATATGCTGTCCTAAAGAATAACTGAGAAAATGATTATTACTGAGTGTGTGTGTGAGTGTGCGTGCATGCGTGTGTGTGTGTGTGTGTGTGTGTGTGTGTGTGTGTGTGACGCTACCTGAAGTTTTGGTTTCAGCCTTTGCCTTTTTATTTTTTGGCTGCTACTACCCAGGCTAGCGAGCAGGCTGGGTGGGATAAGCAGCAACAGCTCTTGTTCCAGAGTGAAACTATTCCCGAGGTTTATTAAAACTGAAAGGGAATGGATATAGAAGCAGAGGCTCGACTATAATCGTTTCAGTAACTTTGGATAAACTGACCCCTCAGGATTTCACAATTGCTAATTAAAGCAGAGAGCTCACTGCTTGGAGGCAGGTGTAAGGCGGGCATAACTCATCTATAAAACTACTGTGTTAGAGAAGTAAGTGGGATAAAATTGATGCTTTTGTAAGCTTTTGAATGATGATGTCAGCCTGTGAGTTCTCTGTCCTAACCAAGTGAGGTTTATGACTATGAAGAAATTAACCCACAGCCATGACCGCACACAGGCACATATGTCTGTGGGCACGGAGGCTTACAATAAGTCCTGTTTGGTCAGTTTATACCTGCTGGACTTTGTACTGTCTGGCAGCTGCTGGTGTTAAATATTCCCACAAGTGCACATTGTTGCCAAAACAGGACAGCCAAGAACTTTGACTGTTTATAGTAAGTTTGGATTTGTATTCAAAGGTGAAGCTTTTCCTAGAGGCATAAGAAGGGGACATTGCTTTCCCTCTTTTGGGGTGGGCCTGTTCCCACTGTGGGAATACATCCCTGGAAGGTGCTGTGGCCGTCTGAGAGTTTGCTGCTGAGACAGTCCCAGAGGAATTCTATCTGGCACCATACCCTCCTCCCTTCTACTTCCCATATGATGGTCAGGGAGTTCATGAGGCTGTCTTTCCACAGTTCTCAAATGTGCCTCCCTAGACCACCTTGGCCCCAGACTTCCTTCTCTGAATCGTACAGTAAGCAGCTTAAGGTCTGTCAGATGTGTCCTTTTTTTTTTTCCCCCCCCCTGAAATACATCAGCTGTATGACCTGAGACCTCATTATCTCTTATATTCAACTACTTGACTTTGCATTCAGAAATGGCCCTGGACTGAGAGCGCCTGCCTCCTGCCCACAGTGTGCCATCCGGGATACCTGCCCACACACAGTGAGCACTGTGTAGTTTCGATTGGCCACAGGGCTCTGTTTGTCTTTAAAGCACTAAACTTCAGCAGTCCCTGAGTTTGGACATGCAATGTAGCTGCTGGTATCAAGGCGACAGTGAGTGGCTGGCATGTTTTAAAAGTTTCTAAGGGCCTTGCACTTAGAAATCAGACAAGAGAAACTAATTTAAAAGAACTCTGATAGGACACAATGGAGGTAATTACAGCTTTGCTTTATAGGACAGCGATGTGACGGGTTAGGCAGCTATGTTTGTCCTGTGAATTGACCTGCAAATCAAGACTGTAATATTCCTCCTGGTGGTGTCCATCTGTCTGGCACAGAGCCTCGCAGGTGGACCGTCGTGAAGGGCATGCTATAATTACAGCACTGTGATGTGGCGTTCACTATTGCGCCACTCAAGGGCACGCCACTGTCGTCTACCCACTGTGGTGTCGCAAGAACGAGATTTGTGAGTTTTACTTCATTTGAGCTTTTGCAGTAACTGGCCGCCACTCCCTCCCAAACTTTCTGTTCTTTAAGATGAAGGTGAACTTAGGACGGCCATAGCCTTAGAAGAAAGCAGTTCTCTAGAGTATGTATGTGTGGAAGAGTATGTGTGGAAGAGTATTGTGGAAGAGTATGTGTGGAAGAGTATGTGTGGAAGAGTATGTGTGGATCCAGAAAACAAGTGGGTCCTGATTGTTGGCTCACAGAGTGCACACGGCTTCCCGACCGGCATTGCACCAGAGCTCACCTAGCCTCATGCTTCTTTAACAGACCGTTTAAATTGTCAGAGCCTTTTCTAATGCTCAGCAAACGCTAGGGTAACAACTGTAGGCGTTTCTGCTTAAACGAAATCTGATTTGGTCAGATTCGCCAGATTAGTCGGTCAGTAATTATTTTCATACATATCCCCCCTCCCCTCCCCCACACATTTATAACCTTAACAACCAAACAAAACTTAAACTTTGTTGCTTTCTTGTTTTTGAAAGGTTTTGTCAAAGCAGCAGTTACTTTAAACTTGAAAAGTTTTAGATACTTAACTAGAAATGAGACCAAGCAGTTGTATAGTTATAGCTATACATAGGTGATTTTTGCCATTTTCATGTCAAAATTTATTGTAATTTCTTTGAAAAGTAGTGAACAATTAAGCAATAGTATAATTTCATCTTTTGTTTTTTAAAATAAGTTTTATAGCAGAAAGGAAGGTTTGTTTTCTAAACAAGCTTGCTCATATTCTTGGAATAATATCAGCCCCATTAGGAGTTCTGTAATTGTGGTCTGCATCCCCAAGATGCACCTGCCGGGTCCTGAGTAATCCTTAGGGAATGGAGAGAGAAAGAGAGAGAGAGAGAGAGAGAGAGAGAGAGAGAGAGAGAGAGAGAGAGAGAGAGCGCGCGCGCAGGAAAGAACAGACAACAGCAAACGATTTACCCAGACAGATTCCTCAAGACACATTACAGAGTAGTTTTGAAAGAAAACTTGAAGGAATCGTGAGCACTTACCGAAGGTGGGCAGTGCTGGGATGTGGAGTCCTTCTTCTGTGCAAGGTGCTGAGGGCTGAGGAGCAGGATCTGTTCTCACGCTGGCTCGCTGGCTCGGTGAAACTGGAGCCGGCTGTTCCAGTGGGAGGGATTTAAGTGTAGGAGTTGAGCCCTCAGGGCGTAGAGATGCACCTGATATTCCTCCGCCTGCAGCTACAATTCAAGTGTTTGCACCCACTGAGCTCCACGTAGCCTCACTGAGCAGGGACCCAGAGAATCCTCTGCCACTCCAGGTGCCCCATAAGACTCTAGGTTCACTGTGTGTGGGGTCTTGTGAGGGCTGCCCAGTTGTAGAGGAGTCAGGATCCCTGGATGCAGAGTACAGTGCTGATGTACTTCTCTCACAAGCGTTTGATGATGTTCATTAAAGATTCAGGTGTAGAGTTCGCTTCAGTACTCCAGCATATGCACCTAGAAGCAGAGAAATACAAATGTGTCTCGCCCGATACATGTCACCAAAGAAAGCATTAACAGTGTTTCACAGTGTTTTTGCTGTGAGGCCCAGAGAAGCCTCTGGCCCCTTTTGTGATTTTTTTACCCTTCTTCTCAAGGATTTCTGTCGAGGTCACCGGGAGAACTAGGGTGGCAGAGAGGGTGCTAACCTTGCTGCCTTGTCCCGGGGACCTGCCAGAACATGCCCAGGGCCTGTACTGGTTATGGAGCTGACATGTGCTGTCTGTCATTTGGGCGTAGGTAGTGTGTTCACCTTCACACCCCCTCTTTAAGCAATAACTTAGATTTTTAGTTTTGGAGCCATTTTACATGCTGCGCCCCCTCCCCCCGTTATTTACTGTAAGGCTTGTGCGGGCTGCAATGAAGGCTGGGATGTGATGTGCTGTCAGTTTGGGAACAGGGAAGGGACAGTGTGATAGTTGGCTGGGCTCTTGGTCATACCCGAGGTTGCTGGCAAGGGCCAGAGCACTAAAACACAGGAGAGGCTCCCTAAGGTTGGAGCACTGGTGCTCTCCCCACATCCATTTTAAGACTTAAGATTTTACTTGGCTTCACCTTTATGTTTAATTCTTTAAAACTTAATTTAGTTACTTTGTTTCATTTCTATGAAGAGTCAAAACCAAAGGCACAGTCTTAAAAGAACAGCAGTTCCCCTAGGATTTCCCACATCTCTAGCTGAGCAGCAAGTTACCTTACATTCTGGTTTGAGGCATTCACCAGTTTGTTACGTCAGTGGTGGTGGATGTGGTCTGTACTGGGTTCCTGGGGCAGTGCTTCTACTCTGTGGGTGTTTACTGAGGCTCCCCAGTATGGTGAAGTCTAGCTACTCTGCCACTTTATGGGACTCCACAGAAGACGATAGTCTTTGGACGCCTCAGGACTTGGAGAAAGGAAAATGGAGAGGCAAGGCTGAGAATTATCTTAGTGCCATTTCTGATGCACCTCTCTTCTGGAGCAGTTGGGGCAGACCGGCTTCTAGGAAGGTGGGCAGGAACTTACTGAATGAATGTCTTACCCTTTCCACTCCACTCTCACTCACCTTTTGCTGAGTATTTTCCACTCCTTGATTTCAGGTGTTTTTAACTGACCTCCCTCCCCCACCGCCCTTAACTCTGCTTCTGTGTCACCTCCCACATCCTCTTGGGGGCCGACTGTCCCTTCTCCCTGTGTGGGGACCAAACTCCTTGAGTCTATGCTGCCCTCTCACTTGGGCAAGTCCTATCTTTGCTTCTACATTTCCTTCCCTCTTCTCTCTAACCTCCTGTGTATCTTCTTTTCTGCATTTCGTAGTCGGCGTGGACAGAGCTACACTGACACCCAAACACTTGAGCACACATTTGGCTGAATGTTACGTTACAGTGCTTTCTTCAAAGGAGAGACCTCACTTAGCAGGTATTCTGACCTGAAGAGTGGCATTTAGTGAGCATTGTCTCTTTTGAGGCCCAGCCTTGTCACCATTTCCCTACGTGGCCTGGCATCTGTGGCCTGATGGTATCCACATGCTCTAGGTTTTGATTAGGGGCAATCTGTAGCTTTATTAGAGTGTCTTTCTCCTTATATTCTCAGTTTCCTTAACTGTATCTTCTGGCATTTCCACGAAGCATATTCCACAGTGAGGATCTCTGGTTTCTGAGGGTTTTGAGTGGCCCTGCTTTGATACCTTGTTCTAACTGCTCTGAATATTTCAGTGAGTTTCTCACAGGATAGGAGGGCTTGGGGACTCTATGTAGGGATCCAACTCTGTCTGCTTGTAGAGTGGGGCTTCTTAACTGCTGCTGGTTGAAAGAACTCTCAGAGTTGATAATAGCCAAGACCTTGGGCTTTTGATGGGTTCTGTTGTGTAGGCCAGGGAGTGGCAGTGCTTTGGTCCCTCACAGAAGGTTCATATGCTTGTAGCCTCCTAGTGGTTCTTTCTGTTGCTATGTTCCCTGTCCTCTTTGACCTCTTCCCTTATGCCTTAGAAAGTGAAGGATGGGGCTGGAGAGATAGCTTAGCATTAAAAACACTGGCCGCTCTATCAGTAGACCTGGATTCAATTTCTAGCACCCACACGGTGGCTTGAAACTACAGTTCCTGTCCCATGGGATCTGATGCCCTCTTCTGGCCTCTGAAGGTACCAGGTATGCATGTGCAGGCAAAACACACACTGATTTAAAAAAAAAAAAAAAAAAAAAAAAAGAGGAGCTCTTTTTTATGCCGTTAGTGAGGTCTGAAGCCTTATGTTTGGTCTCAGTCCTCTACATGACCTAGATGTCTTGATGAAGTTTCTGAGGAGTAAGTAAGATCTTAGGGGAGAGGACTGGGAGTGGCAGTTGGTATCTCCTGAGCATCTCCCATGTGGGTCCTTGTGCTGAGTGCTACTTGCATCATTCCTGTAGTCACGGGAACTGCTGAGCACCTGCTTCATAGAAGGTCAATGAGCACAGAGGGGTTAAGTAACTTGACCCAGGAACCTAGTCTGGTAGGTAACAATTTCATCATGTGACATGTGAGGTAAGCTGGGGTATAGAGTGGGTGTTTGGGGCAGCTGGCCCCACTGGACAGCAGCATCCCAACCGGATATGCAGACAGGTGCTGTCGGGTATGGGTAATGCCGTGACTCTGCTCAGCTGCATCAGAGACTCCTTTCCTGGGTCCCTGCGGGAACCGCCTGTGGCACGCTGTCCTGCAGGGCATGGAAGGCAGAGCAGTGTGGTTAGGTTAGCCTGGGAACTCCTCCACAGCACGGCTTGGCTCTTACTTCCCTTCCTGTCCCTTCAACATCGTCTTACCTGTGCTTGGGCTAAGCTGACAGTCCCCTGCCATGCAGTGCAGGGCTGTGCAGTGTGGAAGCGGGTCAGCAGTCTTGCCAGGTCTGTTGAGCAATTCACCCAGCAGCCTCTCTCACAAAACGTCTTTGAAGGAGGAAGGGAAGTCACTTATATTTCCAACCTCCTTACAAATAGTCACAAGGTGATTTTCCTGCAACTTTTTGTGCTCCTTTTTCGAGGAACATCTGGAAAGTAAAAAGGAAGTGGAAATTGTTCTAGTGATGTCACAAGCCTGGCTTCAGCTTCCCAGTGCTCTATAATGCCCCAGGGGCAGTTCTAGGCAGCAGGCAGCTCACTCTGAGGCTCTCTACTCTGGCCTCCCCTAAACTTGAGCTCTACGCTGGTGACATGATTGGGTCCTTGGGTGATAGGAGGACAACAGCAGTTCCATCCTGCCCAGTTCCAGATTCCTAGGGAGTGCACATGGTTCTGGGGTTTGTAGCAGCCATGTACTCCAGAGCTTTTTAAGAGGAATAAAGAGCAGAAGGCCCAGGGCCTGTCCTGAGACTTAAGAGTCTGTCTTTGGCCTTGCCTCCATGGCTTCCTTCCCATTGAAGAGGGTATCTATATTTTAGGGTTTCTTAATTGGAACTTCTTTTTGGTTAGGATTGTAGTAGTGAGAGACTATCCAGGGAAACAAATTATTTTGCTAAGCCCCTAATAGTCCTGGTCTTGAGCTAGCTCTGAGGTGATGGATGGCCCCCATCCCAGCTTGCCTTCATCTGCTTCCCAAGCCTCTCTCCTATTCCATTTGTGTTAAGGTAAGTCCGGGCTAGACTGTGGAAAGCTGTTCCTAGTGGTCTGGACACTTTCCTAGACTTGGGTTTGGCCTTAGGCACTGCTCTTGTTTTGCTCAAAGCCACAGGACAGACATGGAGCTGTAGCCTAGGGGGCAAGTGTTGCCGTTCAGTAGACAGAGCTGTTCAGAGCTTCTGTAGGCCCAGCAGGGCATCTGGCCAAGATGGGGATGGTCCACTTTCCTCCCTCTGTGCTCTTACTGCCTAGAACCTCTCCAGGATTGGCCAGATGTGGGCTGTGATCACTGATTACTGACCAATGAGGCCTGTGTCCCATCCCACAGCCTTACGGGTCCTTACCTGCCACAAGGTAGAAGGTAGTGGAGGTCAGTGGAGCCCTTAGTGCTGCCACACAGACTGCAGGACTCAGGTCTGAGCAACCTTTTGACACTGGAACACAAAGTTCTTGTCTACAGAGTTTATGCTCAAGAACCTGCAATTGAATTACCAAAAGCAATGCAAAACAAAACACCAAAGACCACCCCCCTCCAAAAAAACACCCCCAAAACCCCAACCCAAACCCAAACCAACAAAACGTCTCAGTGTTTTAAATAGGGCTGGGGCTGCACTTATCATTCTCCCACCTCCGTGGTTGTGTGTACCCCATGGGCTGCTGTTGCTTGAACATGCCTGGTGTACTGGGTTCCTTATTTTAAACAAAACTAAGACTGTCCGTGGGCTTTATTTACACTGTCACCTAGTTTGTCAATTCAGAATTAGCTGGGCAGTTCTAGTGAGGTAGGGCCAAAGTGTGTGAGAAAGTTTTACTGTTCATGTGTTCCCCGGAGAGGGCGATTGTAGAGTTAGGGAACCTGATGGCTGTGACACCACCACTTAAGTTTTAATTTCTTGATTAAGGTGATGCCACTGTAGGCTTTTACAGACTGGAGAGACTTTATTTTGTTGAGTCTGATGTACTCAGGCCCATGAGGGTGAGTGGTGTCTCGATGAATGGCACCCTGTGGTGGGAGGCCTGGCTGCACCAGAACGTGGCCTGTGGGCAGCTTGTGTAGGGCACATGCTCTCCGGCTCTTCTGCCTCTGAGCTGTGTGCAACCAGGTTCCCGTGGCTCTTCAAGAGCCCTCTGGGCGAGTGATTGAGGGTGAAAGGCTTTTTGTTTGTGTTTGTGTAAACAGTCCCTTGTTCTTCCCGTCCCTCCTGGTGTTGGTTGGCACTGATGCTCTGTGTCTAAAGGGAAACCTGAAACTCTGCGCAGCGCAGCGGCTGGCTTTGTCTTTGATTGGGAAACTCAGTTGGGGTTTGTGAACTTGGGCCAAGTCTTGAGGATTCCCACCGTTTTCCTCACCCGTCTGTTCTCCCAGGCCAGCAGTGCAGCTCTGGGGCCTTGTTTTCTGGCCCTGCCTGGGACTTGTTGGTCTTCCAGGTATAGCTCGGGACTTAGATGTCCTGGGCACATTTGCTCTGCTCACAGCTATGCACAGAAGTTAGTTAAACTGAACGGGGACAGGTAAAGTTAAAAATTGACACAAAGATTTCCTTTTTTCTCCTCGTGCTACACATACTATCACTGTAAGAAATATGATAGTAATACCCTCAACCCTTCTTCCCTGACTGGCCTCTGCAGAGTGGATTATCTGCTGTCTGCTGTGTCACTCTGTTCACCAAGCTTTATCGTCAAGGTTATTCTTTCTGTTTGGCTGCGTCCTGAGCCTCTCACTTTCAGTTTGTTGCAGTGAGAGTCTTTTACCTTTTACCTTTTTTTTTTTTTTTCAAAACATTCATTTTGATCTGCCTCCTCTTCTGTTTTCCTATGTAATGTTTTTCACTGCTTCCTTTCTTAACTTTGTAGACCAGGCTGGCCTCAAACTCAGAGATTCAACTGCCTCTTAACTCCTGAGTTCTGGGATTAAAGGTGTGTGCCGCCAAGCCTGATAATTTCATCTTTTATTTAAACATTTCATTTAGTGTTCTACAAAGTTGTTCTTTGTGTATATATGTGTGAATGCACACGTGGGTTTACACGGCATGTGTAAACACAGGAGTGAGGAGGCCAGAGGCCAATCTCTGGTGTCATTCCTTGGGCACTTTTCACCTTTTTCTTAAAGATTTTATTTTTAAGTTGTGTATATGTATACAGGTGCCTGTGGAGGCCCAGAAGAGGGTCTTGAATTCCCACCCAGCATGGGTGCTGGGAACTGAACTTGAGTCTTGTTCAAGAGTCATAGGTGTTTTTAACCACTGACCGGCTCTCTGGCCTTCCACCCTGTGTTTTGAGACAGGGTTTCTAATTGGCCCGGAGTCTCCAGCAGGCTAGTGTGACTGTCCAGTAGTCCCCCAGCTTTCTGTCTTCATCTCAGCACTGGGATGACAGCACGTGCCACTATGCCTGCCTTTTTCTTTTTAATATGGGGTTCTGGGGATTGAATCAGGTTCCCTCACTCTCTTGCAAGGCTTTCCTTTACTAATCGGACTGTCTTCTAGACCCACTGAATCAGTGACACGTGGGGGGTATAGGGTGGCTCAACCATTGCTTCTCTCTTGTTCCATCCCAGTCACAGTCGCCTAATTTCCCCAACACCGCCAGCAACTGCCGTTTACTTTCTGTCCCTGTGAGTTAGTAAGTTAGAACTTTTGAATCTGGCTTCTTTCACTGAATACAGCGAATCCAGAGCCCACCCCCATGTGTCAGAATTTCATTCCTTTTTAAAGATCGGGCACAGTGATGTTTGGGTTGTTTCCTCCTCTTGGCTGTCATAAGTAGTTTTGCTGTGCGCACATCTACAGCAGTATTGGCCGAGTGACAGTTCCCCCGTCTTCCCGCTTGGTACATACCAGATCACATGACAGTCCTGCCCACCAAGCTACTTTTCACAGCACTGGGCCATCTTACGCCTCTAGTAGTGGTGTGCCAATGTTGGGGCCTTTGGAGAAAGGAAGCCAACGTTTATAGCCAATTCGATGGGTATGGAGGAGTATGTTGATGTGATTTTGGCTTGCCGTTTTGCCTCAGTGACAATGATCTTGAGCATCTTCTCACATACTTGTGGCTGTGTATCTGTTTAGCCAAAAGTCTTTTCAATAGATACATTTCGTTTTGGCTGGATATAGTATAGTAGCCCATATGTTATCATCTCAGCACTCAGGAGAACACCCTGGTCTACCTAGTAAGATAATGTCTCCAAAGAAACAAACCTCGAACAACTAAACAAACAAAACAAAACAAACAAACAAATAACAGCCCTTACTTGGTGTATATGTATGGGTGGAGGGGATGTTGAGAGACATTTGTGTTTTGAGAGAGGGTATGTTTCTTGGATGACCTTGAACTTGTGATCCACTTGCCCCCGTCTGCCTAGTGGTAGAGTTTCAGGTGTTTACTGACATTCCTGGGGAGTGTACATAGTATGGATATAAACCCTCACTACATACATGATTGCATGGCCACTGAGGAGGCAGGACATGGGCAGCGACTTGGGCTTACCCCATGTTGTCACCAGGCAGGTGTTAGGCCATAGGGAAGCCCGGGGACACTGCTCCAGGGGGTGGGTGGGGGGGTTTGGGGGGGGGTGGGAAAGTGCAGTCTGAGGTGCAGGACAGCTGGAGTTGGTTCCAGAATCCCCAGACCTGCAATAATGAGGCTGGGGCTGTGGGGTTCCCAGGTTCTTGGACTCCCAGAAGAGCTGAGAACAGAATCTGGGCCTGAGGGCTGGATCTGGCTCAGGGGTGGGGGCTGGGGGTGGGGGAAGGCAAGGGGGGAGGAGCTCCAACTGGTCCCATGGGGAGAATCCTAGGCTTGACCACAGGAGTTTGGCTTGAGCTTGGTGTCTGTGGCTGGGCATGCACAGAGGCCTTTTATCCGAGACTAGGAAGGTGGCTTTGTAGGGGAAGGCCTTCTCCATGGCTCCCCATAGCAGATCCCTGTGAAAAGAGGCAGTCCATGGTTTTAAGGTATTTATTATTATGGTTGAAAATGGATGAGTAAAACCATACCCACTTCTCAGGGTGGGCCTGAGATTAAATACCTTTTGCAGGGAGGAGTCTCTGGGAAGGAAAGCTTATTGGCTAAGCCCTCCAGGGCTTTAGGTACCTCATTAAAATGGAGATCTGTCTTGAGCCTACAGGAGCCCACAGGTCAGGTCCTTTCCTACCTGTGGGGGTTTTGGGGTGTTACCCTTACATGACCGATGGCCACAGATCTATTGGGGGGCTGCAGCTAGTGACAGGGGCCTGGTGTCTGGGAACAGGCAAACTTGTTTGTTTGGTTCCCAGACACCAGGCCCCTGTCACTAGCTGCAGCCCCTACCATCCCTTCAGGGTCCCTGCAGCTTCTAGTCTTAGCTCAGCCGGGAACCAAGCTACCTTTCACAGCCCCACACCGTTGCTTTTATTCCCTTGACAGTATCTGTGTTAACTTCAATATATATTTACCATTCTCTGTAGTGTCTTTTGCTTGTCAGTATGCATATGAATATCTAAATACATGCACAAACGTATTAAGAATGGGCTTTTAGTTGGGCAGTGGTGGCACACACCTGTAATCCTAGCGCTCGGGAGGCAGAGGCAGGTGGATCTCTTCAGTTTGAGGCCAGCCTGGTCTTCAGAGTGAGATCTAGGACAGCCAGGGCTATACAGAGAAACCCTGTCTCAAAAAAAAAAAAGGGGGGGCGGCTTTTAACTGGGATTGGTGGTTCACACCTTTACTCTGAACAATTGAGAGTCAATTTCTATGAGTTCCAAGGGTTACATCGTGAGACCCATCTCAAAAACAGCAAAGCAGCACTCCAGACCTTTAGAATGTCTCTAATCCTTTTGCTTTTATTTGGCAATTACATAGTCAGAGTTGGTATTTTGTGTGAACTAATGTATCGTCCAGTAAGGGAAAGTGTTAGCATGTCAGGGTGGTATATGCTCCAGTTTTTACTGCTCAGGCGTCTGTAGGAGCCATGTGCATTATAAAACCTCCCAACTTGTGTTACACGGTTTGTTGTATTTATTTTCCAAAGTGGAAATCAGCTTAGGGCCAGACCTGACCTGTGATATCTGAGCATGAGTGACAGTATCTTGGCTTTGCAGTGCACTCAGGGTGCCTAACTACCCACATCTTTCTGTTATTTTAGACACTGTGGTGGTGTTTATGCCGTTGGATGAAAAAATTTAAATCTCATTTATTTTTATTTTGTATGTCTTTCATGCATGTCCTAGCACACATGTGGAGGTCAAAGGACAACTTTTTGGGGGTGTTTTCTTTGCTTGTATCATGTAGATCCCTGGGCACACATCTTTACCTACTGAGCCAACTTGCTGACGCATTGATGAAAAATAATTTAGTGAGAAGTCTTGCTACCTGATCAGAACCTTCCACTCCCTGAGCTTACTTTCACACTATCCAACCCTGCCTCCCGTGTTTTCCTAGCCAGGCTTCCTGGTGGTGGTGGTGTGTGGCCTACTGCGTTTACTGGGGAGTTGTGCAGCCGATTTTGCTGGAAGGAGAACACAGGTTCTAGCACGTCAGGCTAGCTGTGGCAGCAGGACACTGAGACTGGGCCACAGTTCCTGGTGCACTTGACAGTCATTCTTCATGTGCCCTTGTGGTAGTTCCGTGTGTTTTGTTCTCTGATCTCATTTTCATGCTTGCTGGTCTCTGTTGTTGTGCAAAGGACTGATTGTGAACAGACCGATTTAGTTCCTGATACCCAGTTGCTTGCTTTACCCAGACACCTTGGGCTTGTGGGGGTAAGGGGAGGGACTTGAGGTACATCTAGCCAGTAGATAAGAGTGGAACTCAGCTTCTACAGGGAATCAGGGCTTTGTGTTTGATCTTGAGCCCAGGTGTAGTGCACTCACATGTGGCCCCATAAGGTGATAGTGTCTCCAGGGCTGTGTCTTCCATGTACCTCAGTCATGTGTTACTTTGACAAAGTACCTGACATAAAAGATTGATTGTGGCTCAGATTTCAGATATTTCAGTCCAAGGTTGGCTGGACCCATTCCTTTGGCTCAAGACGAGACAGAATGTCATGGTGGTGCAAGTCTAAGGAGGAGGAAGGTATGGCTTGCTTCATGGTGGCCAGGAAGGAGGAGGAAGGGAGAGAGAAAAAGAGAAGGGTAGGAGGAGGCATTTGACCCTTAAAGATCTACCTCCTCACTGACCTATTTTCTCTAAAAGCTTCTACCTCCCAACGTTCCTCTTCTTCCCAATAATGCCATTAAATTAAATGTCCATCAGTAGATTAGTTCGTTAAGTCAGCACCCGTATGATCTGGTCACCTCTCAATGATTGGCTCCACTGGCAGGAAACCTAGTCTTCAACACATGAGCCTTTTCATTTGGTTGTGACACTTCTAAACCATAGCCATCCTCCTGCAGTGACTTTAGTTTTCCAAAGAAAATGAGCGCTGTGGAAAATGAGTGTTGTGGCTGCCTGTGTGCTGTTCCTGCAGATGGTAGGCATTTTCTTTTGTTTAATCCAGTCCCTGTGGTGAATACAGGTAATGGGGGTTAGAATTCATATTTGCAGATACCAACTGAGCATCCTTTGGAACTGGTAACCAAGGCTGAGTGCCAGGCAGTATGGTGGCGGAAAACCTGAGACCTACTCAGTGGGGCTCTACCCACCAGGTCATGACCAGGAAAGCTGTAGACACGTGGAATGATGACATCAGAACCTCTCCAGTTCCTTAGTTAAAGATGGGTACCAGGCTTGAGATTAAACCATGTTAGGTGTGCCCTCCATGATCCTGGGCCACTTGCTTCTCCTGGAGTCCTGTGTGTCTCTTGCAACATTGCCTTGAGTTAGGTAGGGCCCATCTCTGACACTTCAGTCTCCTGGGATCCTGCTGTCCCTGAAATACCTGTGATACTCCCAGAGGCTAGAGGCAGGGTCACTGTCCTGGGCCACTGGTGGCCTGGGCCTTAGAGCTGGGGACCCTGACTGAAAGTCAGGTAGGACTGGTCTCAACTTCCTGTGTTCCTGGTTTAGCCTTTAATCCTCCGGGACGCTGCTTTTGCTTCTTTCATGCAGCTGGGCTTGACTCTGTCATTAGCTGTGGGTGTATCTGTGCCAGCAGCACAGCATCAGCAGAGGAGCACACCCTTAGTCCTGGAGGCACCTCCTGCCTCGTGGTTATGCCATGCCATGTCCTTCCTCTGTGGTGACCTGCGGTGGTGGTTGTAAGCAGGAACTGATGGGCCCTTGCCTCTGTGGCAGCGGCTAGGGTGATAACAAAAGGAACCAATGGCAGAGATAAAGGGAGCCAGTGCTAGGTCTTGTTGGAAATGGTCACTCGGGGATTCTAGGAGTGTTTAATTGGCAAAGAACCAATAGGATCACTGGAAAAAGGACCAGTGTAATACTGAGTACTAGCCTGGAGGGGCTTGACTTGGCTGGAAGTCAGCACTTGAGTGGCTTTGAGAGCCAGTAGTTAGAGATGCTGGCTGACTGATGATGGAGAAGGTATCGAGTCTTTTTTGTCAGCCTGGTGTCTTTTTGTGTGCCTTTGGTGGGCACCACTAAACTCCTGTCAGGAGCCCTAACCACACCCCAGTGGCCATGCTTGTTGAGGTACTTGTGTTTTTGGGCAGTTGTGAGAAGCATATTCCTTTGACCTATGTTGAGGAGTCTGTGTTCTGTTTCCCTGAGAGGCTGCCTTGACCTTGCTTGGATATCCCAACTTGATTTTGCTTGGATAATACAGGATGAGGTACATGGGGGTGTTGGCGTGTTTAGTAATGGAGATCATAGAGAAGAGGAGGTGCAACTATGGATTCCCTGCTCTGGGCATGTGATATGGAGCTCATGGTGGGTGTGCATGTCCTATCATGGGCACATGAAATATGGGGTCCATGGTACTGTGTATCCTCAGTCATGGGCAGTTAGTTAGGATGGGGTCTGTGGGGGCTGTGTACATGCTCTGACATGGGACAGTATGCACATTCTGTCGAGACAAGTAGGATGGAATCCAAGGGAAAGGATGCCTTGGAAGACTTAGTCCAGCATGGACGGAAAACCCCACATGAGCTTATTGTCTTGTCTAGACCCTACGTTTAGGCCTCAGTTGTCCTATACTGGTAAAGTGGGGTTTGGTGGGAAAGGAATCGGGTGTTCCATGGATGTCTGACTTTCCCCTCCAGCTCATCTGTCATCTCTTGTTAGTCAGTTGCTGTCAGAGCACCTGACAGTACTTGGACACCATATTTCATTTGTGTCCTCTTCCAAAGACCCTTGTGCTGTAGAACAGCAACTTGCATTTGAAGATGACTCTCCATTCTGGTGAAAGGGCGGACAGCATAGACCTGTTGTGCCACTTTGGTGGTAGCTGTTACTTCCAGGGTGTGGAATATGGGTAGGAGGTGGCTACAGTCTTGAACTGAGAGATAGGCACTGCTGCCTTTGGTTAGCTGGTGTTAGTAATGCCTCCAGGTAGGGTGCTCCTTCTGGAGAGAAGCACACACCCCTGGGGAAGGTACTGGTGTTCTTCAAGGGACAGAACACTTGACTTCCCCCTTGTCTTGAAAACTCGCATGGTCACTCTTGGTATCTTCTGCCAACTCCCTGGAATATGTGGGGGCACAAGTGAACTCTTGCTGCCTGTCCTGTCACCTTAACCGTGTGTGTGGGCTCTCACAGAAGCTGTTTGATTTGCTTGGTTTTGGTTTTGTGTTTTTTTTTTTTAAAGATTTATTTTATTTATTCCATGTATGTAAGTACACTGTTGCTGTCTTCAGACATACCTGAAGGGGACATCGGATCCCATTATGGATGGTTGTGAGCCACCATGTGGTTGCTGGGAATTGAACTCAGGACCTCTGAGTGCTCTTAACCGCTGAGCCATCTCTCTAGCCCTGGTTGTGTTTCTTAAAGACAGGGTTCATTCACTGGCTCAGGCTGAACCAGAACTCACAGAAATTCATTTGCCCCGGCTTCCTGAGTGCAGGAATCACAAGTGTGAGCTGTTAAGCCTGGCTTCACGTGGAAGCTTTTCTGTGCATGCTGGGACAAAGCTGTGTGGCTGGATTCTCCCAGACATCTTTGAAATGTAGCCTAGTGGATGTTTTCTTGTTGTCCTAGATCCCTAATTGCTCACTGATGCCGTCTTCATGTCTTCCTGGTAACATTTGGAGAATGGAGAAGCAGGGCCTTTGGCCTTTCCATTCAGGCAGGTGCTAGACTGTGCTTACTCAGTATGGCTTTTCAGAGTTCTGTGCTTCTGTGCTTTTCTGGACATAGCGTCAGTTCTTTTGGGCTCCTATAACAGAACACCTCATACTGAACAATTAATCTGTAGACATAAGAAACTTACTGCTTGTACCCAGTTTGGAGCAACTAGCACAGTTGCTAGTTCAGTTCCAGATGAAGCAGCTAGCACATTGTGAGTTAGACAATGTCCCCTTACTCACACTTGGTATGTCCTTCTGTGAGGATGGGCTTAAGACCTTTATTAGGCTGCCTTATCGTACACTATTCCATTTTTTGGTGGGTTCTTTATAACCTGATCCTAGGTCACATTGTACCAACACTTCAGTGCTCATAATTCAAGACACTCTAAGGGGGATACTCTAAGTGCAGAACATTGTTTCCTCGCACCGCTTGTGTGTAGGTATTTTGGGGTACTGGGAGGGACATCGTTGTCATACCTGCACAAATACAGCCTGTGCTGGGGTCAAGGCACTGCTGGTGTATACAGGTGGTATTCAGGCTGCCCTTTGGCACTTCTTAGGTGATCTCTGTCTTGTACATCCCAGGCTTTTGCTTGGGTCTCAACTTGCTTTGACTTCAGTACTAGTCACTCTTCATTGCTTTGACAGTTTACCTGAGAAAAGTTAGGAATGAAGGGTTTTCTTTGGCTTATGATACCAAGGTGTCAGACTGTGATCAGGTGTCCTGTGGTGTGATGCAAGCCATCATGGCAAAGGAAGCTGTTCTGCTATGGTGGGGGCCAGGAGGCAAGCACAAGAGAGAGTGAAGCAAGATATGTAATCTTTTAAAGCATTTCCTCCTGACCGTGCATTGTGGGGTCTTCAATATCCATTGATAGAGTTAGCACCCTTGCGAT
Source organism: Rattus norvegicus (assembly GCF_021556685.1). Classification (NCBI taxonomy): domain Eukaryota; kingdom Metazoa; phylum Chordata; class Mammalia; order Rodentia; family Muridae; genus Rattus; species Rattus norvegicus. Next base: position 113,154,028 of record NC_141543.1, read on the forward strand.
CAGTCCTTTGATCTCAGTATGAAGCCCTCAGCAATCTCTGGGCATATACTTCATATCCAGACTGTAGCACCTTTTTTCTTTTTCTTTTCCATCCTGAAGCATTTAACAGGTTTACAAGATTACAAAGAAATGTTTAGGAAGGCCCAGTGGATTTTTCAGAATTACAGTGTTGGCTTGGGCACAGACTGTAGCTAACAGAGATTCCCAGATGAGTGCGTGTGCGTGTGCGTGTGCGTGTGCGTGTGCGTGCGTCTGTCTGTCTGTCTGTCTGTCTGTCCAACAGTCCTGGCATGCATCAGTCCCAGTTGTAACTTTGCCTAACCTACCCCCACAGCTGAGATTTTAATATAGTATCACCATGAGAATTGCATTCCCTCAGTACCCCTCCCATGTCTCCCCTCTGTCATCTACTTCCAGTCACACCCCTCAGGAGTGTTGTGTTTATAGGTGCCCATACTTCTTACCACCTGCTTTACGGATTTCGTCTAATTCTCCTGCTGATAGGGATGGAAGTGGTTATGGGCATTTCACCAATGTGTTTCTTGTCATTGTTCCCAACAGAATCCGTTGTACCAACCAGGAAGCTAATGTTGGGTTGGGCTTAGAGTTTCTGAAGGGTCCTTCCCTAGTGAGACTTCATCTAAAGTGGAACTGTCTTCTCCCGTGACTGGATTTCTTGGGTGGAAGCGTGTTTGGGATGAAGGGCACCGCCTAATTGATAACTGTGTACCTGCCTGTTGGAGTTTCTCATGCGATCTTCAGGACACCTGGCTGCGTTGTGTGAAAGATGGGCCTTGGCTCTTGGCTGTAGTTGTGGTGTTGCTGGGGCCCAGATGAATGTAGAACCTTTTTCTGGATTAAGTGTGGGCTTAATGTAATGGCTGCTTTCTAGGTAACCCCTGAAGTGCCTTTGGAGGGTACACACCAGGTGACATCTGAGACTGTGCCTTGCAGCACTGGCATGGGGTGAGTTGTCCCACAGTTGAGGGTTCTGTAGCCATAGGCCAGATGCTGCTGCTGCTGCTGTAGGTTAGGAGGCTTCTCGGGCCATTCTGACATGGTCTGTGGGAAATCAATCCAGAGGTCTATGGAGCTCGGTGTTCTATAGATCTTTCTTTCTGTCTTTAGCACATTCAAGAGGCATTTTTCTTGAGCCAGTTGAACTACATTCTTAAGGATAGTATGATGGCTGTTGGTACAAGGGGCAGGTCCTGCAGCCACACCTGATCCCGGAAGCTGGACCTCTGAGGCTCAGGCTCGGTGGGCAGGCTTCTGGGTCTGAGTGTGGCTCCACTCATAGGATGAGGTGCCTCAGAACAGTGCATGAATTTGGGCATAGCTTGGGAGACACTGCTCTCTGTGGTGTGTTTGTCTGTCCATGGCCAGCATTTTACCTATTGTTGGCCTCCTAGACTGCATTAGAATAGTTGATATTTTCATACTGTCCTCTTAGGATTGGTCACACCACTGTATACCTTCATCTCTGCAAGTTCTTTACCATCGAGTTTGAATTGGGAAGGTCGAGCAAAGCCTGGGGTTTGCACTAGACACACCTCAGGAACCTGTACAATCCACAATTGCCCAATGCATTAACTTGTTTTAAATTAGTATGGCTGAGTGGCTGTCAGGAGATGTAACCTTGTGGTGATTTTATGGGTTGGTTGTTTCTGCTTATGTAGATGATAGCTGAATCTTTGTGTCCCTGGCTTACAGGCTCTACGGACCCTGCAGTGAGAAATGTGGGGCTCTGGGGGTTAAATCACTGCTCTCACCTGGAGGCTGCTGCTTCCTTAGGCAGCCTGTGTTAAACAAACGACATGCTGTCTAGGGTGAAGGGTGTTTAAATTACCTTGCTGGACTCCCAAGTTGCCAAAAGGAAGCCCTCTGGGGTATGATATATATATTTGACATGCATTTGCAGTGTGTAATTGGAACCATGAGAAAGGTTTTTGTTCAAAGCTATTGAACAGTTTCCTTATTTTAAACCTGTTGGATCTGGAAAGAGCTGTTTCGGAATTTCTGTCTGATAATGATTATGTAAAGGTTGAAGGCAAGGAGTTTCCTGTTCCAAATCACCATCCCCCTCCCCCGAGCCCAGCTTTGTGAGTGCCCAGTGCCCTTGTAGCCACTAAAGATACTCTGACTTCTGTTTCCTAGAGCCCTGAATATCAGAGCTGGAAACTCAATGCCTTCCTTTCACATGGAGAGGCTGGACAGCTCTATAGAGCTCCCCCGCCCCCCAGAAGCAGCAGAAGTGGGCCAACCTGTCTGCGCATGCCCGGCTGCTGCTCTCACCACCTTAGGATGAATCAGAGGCAGCAGTCTGGCTTCCCTATGTTTTTGTTACAGGCTCAGTCATTGCTGTCTTTCCCACGTTGTCCTTTCTACAAATCAGTTCCTTTCCAGTGATCCATAGCATAGCATCCTGCCCTTACCAGGCCAGCCTCCGTTTAGCAGCCAGTCGTCGGTGCCATATTCTTTGTTAGCTCCTGTGTTTGCTGTGCATTTGTGGAGGATGTTTTTAAGTATCGCAGTACACGAAAAGCCAGGATGCTGTCCCTGAAGACTGCTGGCTGGGCTGTGGGCCAGAATAGGAGGAGGACAGTCAAATGACAGGCAGCATTGGCATCCATAGGTGGCTGTGGGGCCTGAGGCCCTGATGAGCTTTACGTTCTGCCTTTCTAGCCTAGAACTGTAGAAGGACACAGGCATAGGAGTCTCAGCATATTTTGACATCTGAAGGTCCTGGCTCTATCTGGAGATAGGCAAGAGGTGAGTGGGTTCTTGGAACCTGCAACTCCTGTGGCCTCTCGGTTGGGATGGGCAGTTGGAACCAGCAGATATCCTCCCAGCAGATACCCTGAACAGTAAACAGGATTACACTCTGAGAAAGTCCATCAAGACATACTGTTAGTGGATTCAGACCCATCACTTGATTTTCTTTTTTTTTTTTTTTTTTTCACTTGATTTTCTTATGTCTGCCTATGTCACAAGTTCCTGAGAAGGGATAGATTCCAAAATTATCTTACTTCAGTTTGGGGACAGAAGCCTGGGTGCCCTGGCTGGGGTGGGTACTGTGGTGTGGGAGATCTGTGTCTGGGGTTGCTCTTGTGTGGCACCAGTTTCCTGGCAAGGTGTAGGAGAGTGTGAAGTGGACATTGAGAATGCTGACACTGCCACTCGTAGTTGTCTGTCTGGAAATTGGTTTTGTCCTGTGGAGTGATAAGTTGACACTTAGAGAACACATTCAGGTTTCCCTGAGGCCAGAGGCTTGCTGGCTGGCCTTGCCCAGAGCATCTGGGCTGTGGTGCCTACTGAGCTCCAGGGAGTCCAGCTGGCAGTGACACTGCGCATATGGACACTGCCCTCCCACAGGTGCCACAGCCAATTTTCTTGACATTGTTTGCTCCCTAGTGGGCAACCCGTTAATTAACAGAGTTGTGAATTTGAGCTATATACTAGCAAACTTGGAGTAATTCCAGGTCAGCTAGGCCTGTTTCAGTAGAACAGAGGACCTTTTCAGCATAGCAGATTGGATATAGTTCTAGTGGAGATAATTGTAGTTATAATTTCTAATCTGTGGCACCCAAGGTGGTTTGCGTGTGCCTGTTTCCTGGGGTGCAGAGAGGCCTTGTAGGATAAGGGAGTCTCTGGGACTTACTCTGCAGTGGGAGTTCTGGCAGAGAAGGGGACTGTAAGGCCAGTTGGGAACTGGGTAGGAGCTGTAGGGATCTCAAGAATGATGTGAAGGAGCTAGCCGTTGTGATCACAGAGCGCCTCTGGAAGGATGGGAGGTGGGGCTGGGGCCCAGCTGTTGGAATGGAGGAGCTGCTTCTGTGGATGGGGCTGACTCAGAGCTTGGCTGTGGAGAGGCCAGGAATAGCTGGCCCTTACTGGGCCCTAAACTATGCCCAAGACTTCAATGTGGCCACTTATATGAGAAACTGCTAGGAAAATGGGCTCTGTCTTAGACATCTAGAAGCCACAATCACATTCCTAATGCTGCAATATTCAGGGACTGAGACTTGTCAGGGGATAGGCCTTATTTGGGGTTCTTAGCAGGGCCAGGCTAAACAAAGGATGTATATGTTCATTCCTCTTGCACTTGTCCTGTGCACATTTTGCAGCCTCTGTGAAATACCACAGGTATGTGAAATAGATTCCATTGAACCATAACTATTTCATATTTATATAGAAAAATCCTTAAAAGCAAAAAGGCAGGATTTGGTTTTGTAACATTAATAGTCCTTCAGAGTTTTGTTTGTTTGGTTTTTTTCTTTTTGCCTATATATTTCTAGGTCTATTTTCTGGTGGATAATTGCACATGCAGGAGATGGGCACCTCACATGCACACACCTAAGTGGTACCACTCCTCACACTGTTGGTGGACACAGGGTTGGGACTTGTGTGTGGTAAGGATATAGACTACAGGCTCTGAGGGCGGCATGCATGCAGTCCTAGAGTCAGTGTGCTCCATTTATCTTGCTTTTGGAGTCCCTGGACACTCACATGCCTTTTGTGTCTGCTGCTGGTATTTGACTAAATTCCTTGATTTATCTGTCAGCTGTGAATCTTCCCTTTATGGCCTTCAGTGCTTGTGGCGAACTCCTGCCAGTAAGGTTAATCACGTGTGAGACTCTGCATTCAAATTCCATTGTCATATCTAAAGGGACAGAGGAGCGTCCTGCTCTCATCATAGCTCTGGCAGAGTCTATAGCAATGTGTTCCTTCACATGACAGGGGCTTCCATCTTTAGTAAGCAGCTCTTCACAAATACAGAAATATACAGAACAGAATGCACAGTAACATTGGTTTTTATTATTATTTGTGTGGTATGCATTCGTAGGTGTCACTGTGTGTGTGTGTATGTGTGTGTGCGCGCTCGCGCGTGTGTGTGTGTGCGCGCGCGTGTGTGTGTGTGCGCGCGCGTGTGTGTGTGTGCGCGCTCGCGCGCGCGTGTGTGTGTGTGTGTGTGTGTGTGTGTGTGTGTGTGTAGGCCAGGGGTCAATTTTGGGTCTCTTTTATCCCTTTCTACTTTATTTTTAATACAAGGTTCCTCACCGAATCTAGGATTGCACCTGTTTGGCAAGATGAGCCATCCAGCAAGCCACGGGGCTCTTCTCTTCTCTGCCTCTCCGGTGCTAGGATTACAAGCATGTAGCACTATGTCTGGATTTTTTATGTGCGTGCTGGGGATGTGAACTTAGGTCTTCAAGCTTACGTGGCAGGGACTTTACCAACTGAGCCATTTACTCAGCCCTGATTTCACCTTTCGTCGGCATATAACTGCTGTACACAGTACTGGGTTTCAAAAGACCATTTTCATAGAAGTGTATAGTATACTTTTACTGAGCTCCTCATGGTGTTCCCTCTCCCTTTCCCTCCTGTTAGCCTCCTTCTGTTTTCCCAAGTGCTTTTGCTTCTACTTTCATGTCACGTATATACATGCTTTTTTCATGTCACGTATACACATGGTTTTTCATGTCACGTATATACATGGTTTTTGCATGAAATCTAGGATGTACAAATGAGAGAAAAACGTGATATTTATCTGGCAAGCTATTTTGCTTAATGTGTAATAATCTCCAGTTGGATCCATTTTCCTATAAATAGCATGATTTCATTTGTGTTTGTTTTGTGTGTGTTTGTGTGAGAGTGTGCATGTGTGTGCACATGCGTGTGGGAGTCAGAAGTCAATGTTAGATATCTCCTGTTGATGTCCATCTTATTCTCTGACAGGTTCTTTCACTGATCTTGAAGCTCATGGGTTTGGCTATGCTGGTTGTCCAATGAGCTCCAGAGAGATCCTCTTGTCTCCTCATTTACCAAGAGCTGGGGTTACACACCCTAACATGCTCGACTTTTATAGGGGTGCTAGAGAGCTGCCTTCAGGTCTTCATGTTTGTATTACAGACACTTTATTGACGAAACCCCTGACTTGCTTTTACTTGTGGTGGAATCAAACTTAATTGTTTAGATGTGCTATATTTCTTTATCCATTCTTCTCTTGACAGATATCTAAATTGGTTATATAATTTAGCCATTTAGAACAATACTGCAAATAAACATTTATGAATGTGCTGGGCATGGTGGCACACACCTTTAATCCCTACACTTAGGAAGCTGAGGCAGGGAGAGAGTTCAAGGGTAGCTTAGCCTGATTTACATAGCAAATTTGAGGTCAACCAACAAGAGCCACATGGTGAGACACTGCCTTAAACAGAACAGAACTCATTGATGAGCAAGTGTATCTGTGATGACTTAGAGCCCTTCAGGTAAACACTCAGGAGTGCTATAAATCCCGTAATAATTTAATGTTCCAGTATTCTTGCACACATCACCTCTTTGTGTCAACTGCTGTGTGTGTGTGTGTGAGTGTTTGTCTCTGTGTGTGTGTGTCTCTGTATGTGTGTGTGTGTGTCTGTCTGTCTGTCTCTGTGCGTGCATGTGTATCAATTGCCTGGTTGTATACTTTCACTAGAATCGGAAGAGGGATTCATGTGACTTTATCTGTTGGCTAATATAGACACTTTATATGATCAAACAAGCAGACAATCCTGTTACATAGGGTAACCTAGGGCTGGCTTTCTGCGTCTGCAGCCTCTTCAGTCCTGGAACTTCAAGGACCCCTCTCTGGTCCAGGTCTGGTGCCTCCTCCCCTCTCTGAGGTTGTTGAAGTTGAAGTAATAAGATTTGGATGGTGTCCTGTGGCTTCACATCCATCTGTCTCATTTGTGGGTGTCACCAAGACTCCCCATAAATACAGAGTCCTTTTCTATGCTGGTGTGGGTCTCTAAGGTTTGCACTCTGTTGGTATGGCCACAGGTTTGGCAGCCTAGCTGTGTGGTTCTTGTTTTGAAGAACTGTTATTTCTTTAAGTAATTCTTGGGAAACTCAAGAAATGCCCTTTCACCTGTGAGCTGGTGGACTTGTTTTCCTTTCAGGGTTTGTTTGTTTGTCTTTGTGAGTAGATTTTAACTCCTGTCTGTGATCCTGCCTCATGGTATACCATCAGATGCTCATTGTTTTTGTCTCCTGCTAGTTGTCACAGTGATCCTGAAGGCCCTTACCTACGATGAGAAGCGGGGTGCCTGCAGCGTGGGGGCCAACGTCAGGGATGCTGCCTGCTATGTGTGCTGGGCTTTTGCACGTGCCTACGAGCCTCAGGAGTTGACACCTTTCGTGACTGCCATTTCAAGGTAAAGCCTTTTGGTTGTGCTGAAGGGTAATTGTGTCACGTGGCAGACATACCTCAGATAGACATACTATTTGCCCAGAACCTGTTGGCCTTAGGTAAGCCAGTCTGTACAACTGCCAATGTAGCTGCGCCCCTCCCCTCTAAGAGGTGGACAATAAAGGAAAAGACTGCCTTATTTTGTGAAATGGGACAGGATCTGCTATGTGGGGAGATAGAGTTCCAAACATAGCTGTCCAGGGAAGCAAATGGGTTCCAGATCTCACTTCAGACCTTTCCAAATGTCAGAAGAAACTACTTGCATGGGACCAGAGTAAAGCTCAGTCACTAGAATACTCTGGAGCCATTAGCAGCTCCACAGTGTGCTGAGGACAGAGCAGATCACTGGTCTTGCCCTAGTGAGTATGAAAAGACTCAGACAGAGAGGACCCATTATCCTGTTCATGCCATGATGTGCATTTAGCTATTTGGTGTCCTCCTTTGGCTCCTCAGAATGAAGCTTGAACTCTAAGAAAGGTTACTGCTACCCCCGCCCCCCAAATTTTATGTGCCACTTGCTGAAAAGACATCTGTGCTGAGGACACACTTGTTCTGCATCCTTCCGAGGGAAAGGAAAAAGAAAAAGAAAAAACCTCTAGAAATTCAGGTAGAAGAGCTCTGGTACCATGCCTAAGCTGTGAGGTCTCTGAGGTCACTGAGCTCCTGTTAAGAGCCTGCAGACTCAGAGCTACTGCCCTAACCTGCGACCCTGCCTCTCATTGGCCAGAGGTACTGGAGTCCAGTGACTGGGCACCTGCCACACCACCTCTGAACACCTCCCTGCTCACAGAGCTCTCCAGCGCTGTTTGTTCTGCAAGTTGCTGAATGAAGGTGAGGTGGAAGTGTACTGGCCACACAACTTGGGAAGTTGAGACAGACAAAGCCTCAGGAAAAGCAGATATTTCAGCACTTCCCAGAGTTCTGAAAGTGTGGGCCAGATGCTAAGTTTCCAGGATCCCCTAGAACATCCTTATGGTGCTACTCACACCCTCACCTCATTTCAAGACTCAGCTTCAGAATATTCCCCCTGGATATCTGACTGGAACCACCTGCTCTCATAAAGGAGCCGCCCTGGACCTGTTTGATCCTATGGGGCATAAACATAACTGACGGGGCACAACTCACGGGGACATGACACATGCATGGTTGCCAGTAAGCTGTGCTGTTGGTTGTAGACTTGGCTCTGGGTGAGAAGGGGCAAGAGCCCAGCTTTCCAGGGCCTTCTGCTGAGCCTCAGGCCTGGTCCTTAGCTGTGACCTCCGTTTCCCACTCCACTGCCATGCAGATGCACCTGTTTGCTGTTTATGTGGCTTTGAGGGAGGTTCTTGCAACTGTTCCTTGTCCTCATCGTCAACTTTCTCGCTGTATATTGTGTAAGTAGCAGAAATGTTTTTCTCTTGTTCACAGCTGTCCCAGAGCAGTGAAGCTCCTTTACATTGATGGCATCCTGTTCAGTTCCTCAGCTCTGTCTGGTGGGGAGCTGCAGCCCTGAAGATGAAAAGAGGATACAGTGTTGAGTAGGAGATAGGCGTAGAGCTGGCATGGCCCTGACTTGACCCTGATGTGGCCCTGGGAGATTGTGAAGGATGGGAGGACGCTTGGCTCTGATGTGCATTTGCTTTCTGTTTCAAAGTAGAAACAATCCGGACAGATTCCATTCAGTCTAACAGTTTTGTTCAGAGAGCAGCACCCCCCCAGGATGCTATGCCATGTCCTCCCTCCTCTAATCCAGGATGTAGGAAGGCAGATGGCCTGAGGGAGGGAATAATAGAGTAAAGGGAACAGGAGCTGGCCTGCTGGCCTGGGAGCATGTGGCTAACTTCGTTTTTGTTGAGTGTGGGGACTCAAAGCCTTTCTGCAGGTTTTGAAGGCAGGAGGTACGGAGGAGAGGTCCTCATGATTGGAGGACCCTGTGGGGCACCTGGTCCTGAAGGAAAATGCAGGATTACACAGTTCCCACCAGAGTGCGTGTCTTCACTCCATGCTATAGAACTCGTGTCACAACAACGATTGATCTCTGGGTGGATTTTGCAAAGGAAACAGTCTGCGAAAAGCTTGGCTCTGAAGTTGGCTGCTGAGTCTTGGTGTTACGGTGGTCTTTGGACTCTGGTCTGTCTTCTCTAGCTCCAGCTTTTCCCACACTTAGAACAGTATGTTGAGGAGCTTCCATAGCTGCCGAAGGAACATGGTACCTTTTGCTTCAGGGTCACCATTTACTACTCAGGGAAGAAAAGGCAACTGCACATCAGAGCCAAAGGTCCTTCCCATTCTTCCCAGGTTCCTGGCAGGTCATTGCTGCCATGTCAGGGTCACATCTGTCTCCATGCCTACTTCCTACTCAACACTCTACTCTCTTTTTATACTGGGGGGGGGGCACAAAAAGGCTCTCTTTGCTGGCCCTGCACAAGCTCTTGGTCATGAGGTTTCTGTCTGAGAACTGTAGAAGGTGGCCCAGGTTGGGCTTGGCATGGTCTTCCCAGGACTTATGTGAACTGAGCTTGCTCTGAGTGTGGCATGTGCCACGGGGAAGTAAGAGGTCCTCTTCATGTTGGGTTGAAGTGTTGGGTGTGCTGTGGAGAATTTGGCTTCTGTTGAGACTTAGTGGGTGAGCACAGATGAGCCCTTCACTTTATATACAGCTCAGTCTCTGGAATGACCCTGAATTTCCTGGCCAAGGAGAAGTTGTTATACAGCCCTCTCTACCTGTAGTCTGTAAGAACTCCTGTGGGTCCACTTGTTTCTTTGGGCTTGGAGGGTTTGGACTTGCTGGCTTGTGGGACAAGCCTGAGGGGTTGCTGGGGAACTCATGTCTGTATGTTGTACACGGAAAACTGCAGCTGTCTGTTTGCAAGGCTGCCAGCCTGTGCTTCACAGCCGCCTGATTCTAAGTTGGCAGCCAGCAGATGGGCAGCAGTGCCCTTTGGAGCTGAGCTGCTGCAGATTTCTAGCTGGTTAGACAGGTTCTGAGGAACCTGTGCCTGCCCCTTCCTGGCCCATCTGACTCCAGGCATCAGCGGGGGAGGGCATCTGGTGAGTCAGGTGCGCCAGTGAGCTTGGGGCATGCACTACCTCCTGCCTGAAGCTCTGTGCGTCTGAGTATCGGTCGGGTGTGCCCTGCAGACCTGCTTGTGAGGTTCGTCATGAGTGACCATGCTTTTTAATTATCAGCTCTTAAGCCCATTATTTCTAGTACATGATAAAATCTTGGTATCTTTACTTTCACAAACTTCTCTGCGTATCTTGTACAGTGCAGTTGAGATCCAAATATAGTTCCCAGAATAAAATAGAAAGAACCAGGGAGGTGATGTGAGGAGTCTTGCTGTACCCTGGTGCCTGATACAGTGGAAAGCCACTAACCTTTGGTTGAAGAAACTGGATGAGTTGTTCTTACTCTCACAGTGTCAACTCTGCTTTCGGAGTTTTAAAAGATTTTCAAGGCATATTTTTATCTTTTTGCAGTGATTTTGATTGCCTTTTGAAGCCATCTTTCTCTGTCTTTGAGCAGAGAGGGAGAGCCAGAATACTGTTTTGTGGCACAAACCTGACCCCCTGACAAGCGCAGTGCAAGGCAGGAGTAGTAAGACGTGATGTGGAAACACGATGGGGTGGCTGTGATTCCTTCTAAGCAGAAGTCAAAATCTGATCTACAGGAAGGAAAAGAAAGCAAATTGTGTGCTGCTGCCAGAGCACCCAGCCTGTCACCTTCCAGTGATTTCCTCACCTGAAACTCTTTTGTAAGCTGAGCTCCTGTTGACGTTCACTCCGCCCAGGCACAGACCCACCTGTGCCAGGGGCAGCTCCTGACTCTCACCTCCACTGTGCAAACCGGCAGGGCAGCGTGGGCTGCCTGTGAACGGCCTGGGATTGGCTCTGTAGGATCTCTTCCTCCAGGGCAAGATTGTCCTGAAAAAAAAAAAAAAATAAGGAAACAGCAAGCGTTGCTCAAAGCTATGTCTTATTCTTCTCTCTGGCCCAGCTTTCTGAGAGGACAACTGTTGAGGAGAAGGCCAGCAATTGGAGATAATCTTGGTCTGCCAGGTCCAACTTTGTGCTGGCTTGGCTGTGACCCCAAAGCACATGGTGATTCTTATCTTAGAGAAATTCAGTAAAAATGCAGGGCTTATATTTTAATGTGATTTGAAACTAAAAACAAAACTAAGAAACCATGGAGTTTCGCAGTGACTTATTCGTCTTCTCTTTAAAAAGTTACCTCAGAATGGAAGTGCTGTTGTCCCGTGTACAGGCAAGTGTGCTTTGAAGTGCCACACAGTATCACACAAATGAAAAAAAATTAGTTTGTGGTGAACGCTGTTCTCACCGTGTATGCTGAGCCAAGGTGTAAGACTGTGGGGAAGGAGGGGGGCAGGCTGAGGCATGCTACTCACTTTCCCTAGGTTTATACCAGAAAGAGGATCCCTTCTGTGTGGTTAAATCCTGGTGAGCTATCTCACAGCTTCCCCAGAGAAACTAAGCAGGCAGACACACCCACCAACACCTCACCTCACATGGTGGCTTTCACTGTGGTGCCAGGCATTGCTCTTTAGGTTTTCTCTGAAGTGAGAGGAGTAGTGACTTTTACACAGGGTAAAAGTCTGCTATGGATGAGTGAGACCCAGGTGAAGGTTAGTACACGTACAAGCAGTGACTTAGGAAGATACTTTCCTGTTTCTATTTGACTAATATCATTAAACCCCTTGTTCTGAAATATCAGCCTTGTTCTGAAAGTAGGAAATGAGTTTTAAGGAATTTAGTCTAAAGCTAGAGAGATGGTTTAGTGGTCAAGTGCACCACTGGCTGTTCTAGAGGATTGGGTTCAGTGCAGCCCTCAAAGGGCAGCCTACAACTGTCTGTAACTCCAGTCCCAGGGACTCTGAAGCCCTCTTCAGGAATCCTCAGGCTTAGCACACATATGGTACACAGACATACATGCAGACACACACACACACACACACACACACACACACACACACACACACACAAAGTAAAAAGTTAAAAAAAGAATTTAACCCAAATCAAAACTCTTAAAACCTGTTAAAATTGGGAGGTGGTGGCACATGCCTTTAATCCCAGCACCCTGGAGGCAGAGGCAGGCAGATCTCTGTAAATTTAAGGTCGGCCTGGTCTATAGGGTGAGGGTGCTACACAGAGGGTACACAGAGAAACCTTGTTTCAAAAAAAAAAAATAAACATTATTGTATCACAAGTACATGCAGATTTGTTTTTAATTAACGTAGAAGTTTACTATTACTTAAAAAGCAGTGTTTTCCAGGTATTGTTACAGTTGCCTCAGTGTAATCTCTAAGTTTGATGAGACAGCAAATCCTGATTTGTGCCTGTAATCTTAGCACTTGAGAGGCTAAGGGAAGAGAATTACTATGAGTTCAAGGCAGCCTGGGCCACAGAACGAGCTGCTATCCTGATACCCTTTCTTAAAAAAAAAAAAAAAGAGAAAGAAAAGAAAGAAAATTATTACTGAAGCAGTGACTTCTAAGGCATTTGCTTAAGGGAAAGCTAACTTTATGGAAGTGCATGAGGCTGTTGCTTCTCTTGGCTGATACCTGTTGCATACAGGCTTTCTCTGTGCTAACAGCCCGCAGTGGACTCTGACTCCTGTCCCACTCCTTGTGGCCTGTGGCTCACTTTGCTCACTCGTACCTTAGAGAGGTCTGCATGGAGCAGCTTGTGTGTGTTCCATGTCAGAGACCGAGAGCTGTCACTAGCAATCTCACTGCAATCTCAGGGAGGAATGATTACCATGTTCCTAGGCTCCGAGAATCACAAGGATCACAGAGGCTGGAGCTTTTGGGAGCATACAGACCTGTCAGAGAGGTTGTGGGAGGGGTGGCTCCATAGGCAAGATAGGTGGCTAAGGCCTGCTGCATCTGTCTCCAACTGGACATGGTCTGCATGGGGCTTCTTGTGTTGAAGCTGAGCGCAGGAGAGATGCCTACGATTCATACATGTGGTACTCTCTCAGCCACCCACACACCTGAGAAGGATAAGTAGGGTTGGGAAAGGGCTCCCCCATAGGGGCTACCCTAACCCTACCACCTTATCAGGTCTTATCTGCAGTTGTAGCACTGCCTAGTAATCTGTGGAAAGTGCTTTAGGAAAAATTGGGCAGAGCCCCATCCCTCGGCGGAATGAAGTGAATGAGTCTTATGCTGACATCAGCCTCTTAGACAGCTATGGCTTTATCTCCACAGGCTGCACATACCATTTGGAATTTTCCTCATCCCATGCCCAGTGCCTGGCTGGGTAGAATGTGTAGACAGCTATGAGAAAGCAGCTTTATTTTCTGAATGGCCTGACTCCTCTAGAATGAACACTTGGTTGAAATTGGACTTTGGTCAGTTTGCCCGGGCAGAGTAACATTCTTTCTGCCCCTGTCTTCCAAGATGTTCCCTGAACCGTGTGTGTGTGTGTGTGTGTGTGTGTGTGTGTGTGTGTGTGTGTGTAGCAAAAACTTAATTTTTAACAGCAGTAGGTATATGGCTTACAAGTTACTAGGAAACGTGTATGCAGGCCTCAGTCAGCTCTATGATCTGAAGACTGTTCACAAAGGCTGCTGTGGTGTGCTAAAGGTAGAAACAATTTAAAAATGTTCACAATGAGGTGGGATGAACCCTCTGTTGTTATAAATCAGATTTCTCTGCTTCTCAGTGTGGCAAACTGTAATAATTACCGCAAGCCAGAAAAGTTGTGCCCCTGCCCCACTCCCATTTTCGTATTGGAATTAAAGACAGTTCTTTGTCCCCTCTCTTGTTGCACAAGTTCTCTCCTGTGGCACACACCTGCCTAGCAGGGTCCTGTTTTTTTTAACATTAAAATTAAAGTAAGTAAGTAAGTGTGTGTGTGTGTGTGTGTGTGTGTGTGTGTGTGTGTGCGCGTGCGTGTGTGTTTTGTTTGAAGATCTCTGTCTAGAGGTTAAAGTTGCAAAGAGTTGGTTATCTCTGTTACCATATGGGACCCAGGGGTCAAACTCAGGTCGTTAGACTTGGTGGTCTCAGTGCTTATTCTTGAGCAGTTTTTTTTTTTTTTTAAATCTTTTTAGACCCCAAAGACCTTCTGGTCATTTCTGTCCTCTGGTGATCCCTAGTTGGTATTTGGAGTCTAGGATTGCAGGCATCCTTCTCCCAAGTGCCATTCCATTGAGTGCAAGTCTTCAACTTAATCTGTGGAGGCTACTTAACCCTGCCCAGGCTCACAGGAGGGAGGTGGTGGCCCCAGAATGTGAGTCAGGAGGGTAGTCTGTGGTCTCACAGCTCTCTCTCCTGTGCCTGGTACACAGTGCCCACCGCATGGCTGGGAAAGTTGAAATGAGGTTGAACACCAGACTTGGCTGGTCCATGGTCCTTGCACATTGCTGTTTCCTGAGACCATCCCTGGGATGTGGGAACCAACAAGCAGATGGGGAAATACTTCCCTGCGAAGTGTTCCCCTTGGAGGGCAGGACCCGTAGCAGTAACTGGTGATAGATGCAGGAGAGGTAAGAGGCACGAGATGGGAAGGAGCAAGATTCTGACAATAATGGAGTTTGATATATAAGAAGAAGACTTAATTAAAGCCTGTTGGGTGTCTGGAGAGCTAGGAAAAGTTGGGTTAGTCTGACATTATTGCTTCTGGCTGTAGAAAGGATTGAGACTTAGCAGCTTCCTTCCGTGTGCTGTTTCCATGGTGACTGCTATAACTGGCTGCTTGCCTGATAGCAGGTTTCTTGTTACTCAATCAAAGACTTGAAGGACACCGCTTTCTAAAGAAAAGGCTTATTTTGACCTGTGGTCTGGGTCCTCCTAGGTCAAGAGGCTGCATGTAGTGTTGGCCTTCTTGCCAGGAGGGTCCTGAGCACTAATACCACTTTGAAAGGGGCAGAGAGCAGATTCATGGCGTGTCTTCTTTTGTGAAACCCAGAGGATCAGTCTTGGGCTCCATCCTCTGACCTCATCTAATCCTCATTGTGTCCCATCTCTCTCAACCTAGATGTAGACAACGCATGCCCCATCATGCCTCATACCAGGACCTGTGGGGAATGTTGAAACCATATGTTTGGGTGCTTCCAAGGGTCAAGCTGCCTGCAGGGTGCATGGAGCTCTTGCTGCTCAGTGTATAGGTAGCTGTGGCCTAGGAGTGTTGGTGTCGGTCACCCAGTTGTGACCGTCTACATACAACCAGCTCTCATCCTCTAGAACCGTTTATCATGATCCCAGCAGGCCAAAGGCATTGTTCTCCAAGGCACTAGAGGCTCAGTGTACACCATTTAAGGACATTTGTTAGGGCTGGGGCTGTCTATAATGTTTGATATCTTAGAGGTTACTAGAATCTCTCATAGCTCTAGAACTTAGCTTCCCTTCTGTTAGGCTTATTCAGGTGTCCAGCAAGTGAGCAAGTGAGTGAACGCTGTAACGACACACGGTCTGTGCCTGTGCAGGTCAGAAATCCACCTCATCGTCAGGAATCTTCCTCTGATGAGACCAGGGTCTCCTGTTGGCCTGGTGTTCATCCTTAGGCTAGACTGGTTGGGCAGCAGTCCCAGGGAACCTCCTGGGATTACAAGCGTGCACCACCTCCCCAACATTTTTATGAGGGATTTCATGCTTGCACGGCGAGCAGTTTACTGACTGAGCTATTTTCCCAGCCCTTGCGTATTTCATTTTAATTAATCGTTTTCCTTGTTTTTACAGTGCCCTGGTCATTGCTGCTGTATTTGACCGAAATGTGAACTGCAGAAGAGCAGCCTCTGTAAGTTTCCTTGTCCCCAGTGCATTCCTTTCCTGGAGGTGGGGCCGTAACTGTTGCCAGTGTCCTGTATGTGGGCCTTTGTCGATTTGGAAAACCCATACCCCGTGGCAGCAAAGGAGAGCAGATGAAAGAACCAAGTAAAACAGTCTCCATGGTAACACTTGTAGGGCATTAACTGTGGGATTCTTGAGAAGGTCAGGGTTGAATAAGCATAAGGGAACAGGTTTCTGTTCAATAACCGGACCAAATTCAGGATAGCCCGAGCTCTGCAGAGGAGAAGAAATTTATCCTATGTTTCTAACCTCCAGGACACGGCAGGATGGGTCCAGAGATGACAGGGTAGGGCACTGGCGCCTTCATGCTCTAGGAGGAGCTGTCACTAAGCTGTAGTTTAGTTAACTCTGCTTTCCTCACGACACGAGTGGATATCCCTGGGTGTGCTTCAGCCTTACAGCTGCCCGTGCTCCTTATGCTTTTAACTCAGTTACCCAGGTTCCCCGAGATCCAGTTTTTGGGATGGGTTTGGATAGAAGGAGTTTAGTAGCTTTGGGTGCCAACAGACGTGTTGGTCAGAGTCTCCTGCTCCACCTACCTGTGGCATTCTGTATCTGCGCCAGTAACGAGACCGAGTCTCATGAATTACGAGGGGAAGAGACAGTGAGAGGTTTTCCTAGGGTTGCCTGCATGTGTGCATGCGTTCGTGCGTGCATGCGTGCGTGCGTGTGTGTGTGTGTGTTGAGGGGGAGGGTTGTTGCAGCGGCTGACTCCACAGAGGTGAGGCCAGGTCCAGGAGTGCTGTGGGAGGCTGGACCCCAGAGGACCTCAGATGATAAATCCAGGCTCTGTGAGGGGTGCCATGATGCCTTAGCAGTCTGGCTGTCTTCTCCTCATAGACAGGCCAGCAGTTTAACACATTCAGGGTATCAGGAACCGAAGGGAAGTCTCTGAGAGAGGTGCAGGCTGAAACTTGCTGCTGGCTGTGAGGTGTGAGGAGTTGGGAGTGCCCATGGTTTGAGTACAGGGACTCCACATCTTTGTTTCAGGTGGTCATGGAGTGATACACTATTACAACTGCTTTGAGACTGAGGGGAAGGTCAGGGTGGTAGGCAGGTGGTGTTTGTGCCAACACATGTCCGAAATATGAAGAGGCTGTGGTTGAGATGGCAATGCCACAGCCATTCTGTGTGGATAGGAGCCAGGCCTCAGAGTAGGATGGAGAGGAGACTCCTGAGGTTCTGGAGGGGAAAGGGAACATTGTCTTGACCTGCATGTGGGCGGGAACTTGCTGTTTAGAGGCTGAAAAGTTCTTTCCTATAAGCCACTTTCATTGTATTCATGTTTTAAAATTACAAACAGGTGTTTGACTCTGAGGTAATGAAGAAGCCTTTGACTTTTGCTCTGGAAACGTGCTATACGGTGTAGTTGCTTTTTAGACTTTGAACCAACCTTTCATTCTTGTTCTAACTTCCCCTGGTGTATTGTCTCCTCTCTTCTGTTGGATTCAGTCTATTAGTCTTTTGTCTGCGTTTGAGCTAGCAACACAGAGAGGGTAGAGGTATTTATCTCCTCTTTTATTCCATAGTTTTAATTTAAGAGATTGTTGTCTTTCTACTTTAATTATTTGGTAGTATTTTCAAAAGAACCCATTCTAGCATTTTTTGTTTTTGGAAAAATTTCACGATTTTGTATAGTTTTTTTTTTCTTTTTCTTTTTTTTTTTTTTTCCGGAGCTGGGGACCGAACCCAGGGCCTTGTGCTTGCTAGGCAAGCGCTCTACCACTGAGCTAAATCCCCAACCCCTAGTTTTTACTTAATACAAATCTGCCCAGCTTTCTTGTTTCTCAAGTTAAGACTTTGCCCTGTCTTCTGTGTTGTTAAGTGAAGTGATTCGCTGCTATCACGGGCTTCAGCTGACTTCATCTCCTCTCTCACAGTGGCTCCTGTCTTGTTTGATTGTTTAAGTGATGGAGTTTCCGTCCTGTTACTCCTGCTGGCCTCTGGCTGCACTGCAGCTGCTGTGCACTCAGGCTCTGTGTACCGAGTTCCTGTACGTCCACTGCTGCCTCAGCCATGTATTTGGCATGGCAGCCAGCATATTAGAGTCACCTGTTTGAAGACCTCCTGTGGAGGGCTTAGCAAGCCCAGCCGTCCTGTGCTGCATCATAGGCTCCCGGCCAAGGGGCCGCGCCTCTGGCATTCTGGTCAGGTGACTTTTGAGGTTTTGCTGGCTCAGGATGCCTGTGGTCTTCCATGGCTGCTGTTGGCTCTTTGCCTGCATCTGTACTGAGAAGCAGCCAGGATGCAAGCACCTTCCCAGAGGCCTTTAAAACTGTCTGTGTCCCCACAGGGACTCCATGTTGTCTGCAGTGTTAGTAGAAACCCAGTGATTTCTTGGGAGGTCTTAGCAGTCTTGCCTTCATAGTTAACTGATAGACAGTAACTGTAAGTCTGATATAAAATTTTATAATAAATCTGTACTAATATGTTTTTATGTTTTCTTTATTGTTTTCTGTAACCTAAGATGTATTTGTGGGAAGTAACAATAAAATCAAAGCCCTATGGCTTTGTTTATGTGACCTGGGACAAAGTGAAACAAACAAACAAAACCTTTATAAATCATTTTTTTTAAACTTGAAATTAAACCTTATTAAACTAGCAAGAAATTCTGTGTGTTCCCTTTGAGTTCGCACTCTTTACATAGTAGACTGTAGGATTTAAACCCAGGAAAGTGAGGGATGCCTCTGTGTGAGCTCATTTGAAGGTGTAAGAGTTTTCCTAGTGAAAGGAGCTCCCACCAGGAGCTGCTTCTGTAGGCAAACTCTTGAGTTTTGCTGTCTGATGTGTGAGATGTCCATTCACCTGGCCAGAGTCCAGGAGGTTGAGCAGTGAAGCGCCCAGAAGTTCCCAGTTCTGTGGCCTTACCTTTCATTTGATGGTTGTCTCATATCCTGTTCCTGGGTCGCTTGTCTGCTGGCCACAGTGCTTCTAAGGTAATAGGGTCATTGTTTTGGATCCTCATTGGAGTTCAGTGTCTTTCTGGTGGTCAGCACTCGGGCTGGATAGTAGAGTCCTGGCATTGCTTGGTGGAAAAATTAGTTCATTGCTGCTAATGACTCCAGGTTTTTCATTCTAGACAGTATTCAGCAGGCTAGACTGCTGACTTTGTGAAGAGGCCTGTTCCTCTAAGGACAGGCAATGGCTGTGATTTTGTGGGAAACTTGGAATGAATAGAGAGAGAGTGAAGGCATGTGTGCATACATGTGTGGGCAGGGGCACACGCACACGCACGCACTTCATTTGATGTTTCATTCTTGATTCTTTTTATTTTCCTTTTGCCTTTTATTTTGACGTTATTGAGATTCCCCCCCAAGGAGTAACAAGAACCCAGGAAAGTCTGAGTCTGTTTTCCCTGACTCTCTGCTGGTTAACATCACATGTTATATATACTAAGACAACTCAGCAGCCCTGGTCAGGACTCTCAGTTGTATGTGTCCTGTGCACATTAGTTCTGTGTGGCTCCCTCTCACACACATCTGAATTGCCTACAGTCTAGGCACACAGTAGTCCTTATCACAGACATCCCTGACCGATGCTTTTAAACCATGGCTGCTTCTCTCTTAACTGCTACCAACTATCAGTCTACTTTCCAATTTTGTAATGCTGTTACATCAATAAAGTGATAGTCATTGGAACTGGGATTCTTACTGAGTATGTCCAGTATGTTGGGAAGTCCCAGGCCTTTGCTTCCTACTGTGAGTGGGTCTGTTCTCTAAGTGAGCCCTGGGTGTGAAGCCATTGACCTGTAAAAGGGCATCTGGGTTGCTGGGTTATTATGAACATCGTAGTGAGAATTCTGGAGTTTTTGTTTCTTTAGACAGAGCAATATATTAAGCATGTTTTTGTTTTAATACCAGGTTTGGGGCTGCTTTGCCTCAGCTGGCTATGACTTTTCTTGTGCTCTAGTAGAACATCATTTTGCTAGATGCAGATAGTTTCCTTGATTATATGACATTTGCAATTCTGAGAATTTTTCAAAGGCTATATAAATGCTAGAGCCCTGATGGGTGGAGTTTGTGATTGATGGTCATTCAAGGGGGTTGGTTGTGATTTGTTAGTAGTTTTTCTCAAAGAAGAAACAAAGGGAAAGAAATTAGATTTAAGGATCTCTCTCTTTCTCTTTAACAGGTTTCAGTCTTGCTTATCTGTATCATTCTCTGCTTTCTTTTTCTCTCTTCTCTCTACTTCTTTCTTTCCTATCTAGTGATAGGAGGATAAACAGGGTAGGGGTAAAAGGTTGGGAAAAAGAAGAGCCAACCAAGTATCTAGGACCAGCTGTAGAGCACTTCATATAGGCTTTCCTGCGAGCATAGTTTGCTTAGGGTATGTGCCTATCATCTAGGATGCTGACGGACAGTGCCTGTCTTTAGAATTCTAGCAGTTCCCCAGGGTGGCTGTGCTACTATGTGTTCCCCCATCTTTGCTAAGGTAAGGTGTGTGTTACTTAAGGCGGGGTTGCCTGTTTTCTTCCTGGTCACTACGCTGTTTCATTTTTGCTGATAAGTGTGTGGTGGTTTTAGTTTTCTTTTCTGTGGTGATGCCGAGTCTGTTTGAGGTGTTCATTTGCTATCTGTGTCCTCCTGAGTAAGATGTGTTTCTTCTAGTCTCAGTCATTGTCTAGTTGGATGGCTAGTTTTTGCTGAGATGGATTCCAAATATTTGTCTTTTATATTGAAAGTGTGTTTTGCAAATGCTTAGTACATCTCCATAACAGGTTTCAGTCTTGCTTATCTGTTTCTTTGGTGGGCGCTTTCAGTGTGAAGGCCACAAACCACTTAACCCTGTTTCCAGCATTCTTCTTTATTCTGTCTGTGTTGATAGCATATTCTGCAGTAATGTCTCTATGGTCTGTCTTCATATTGTGTTGGGTGATCCCCTAACCTTTTATTTTCAAGATTATTTCAACATAAATCTTGTATTAGTTTTTACTTTGAAGAAGTTCCTGCTTATAAGTGTTACATTATGTTCAAGTTGACATTGTATCTCTTTACATCACCTTTCTTTGGTGTCTGTTTCTTTCTTTAAGAATTGGCTGCGAAGGCCAGGTGATGGTGGCTCAGACCTTTAATCCTAGCACTTGGGAGGCAGAGGCATGTAGATCTCTTGAGATCCAGGCCAGCCTGGTCTACAGAGCCAGGACAGTCAGATTACATAGAGATATCCTATCTTGAAAAAACAAACAGACAGACCAAAAATAAATAAAAAATAAATAAATAAAGAACGAACGAACCAAACAAAACCAAGGACACCCACTTCAGTACTCAGCACCCACATGCTACCATCCTTAACAGTTCTAAGGGATCAGACATCCTCTTCTGACCTGCTCGGCACTAGGCATGTGTGTGGTGCACATATATACAGGCAGGCAAAACATCCACATATACGAACAAAACAAAACAAAATATAAATCTTAAAGGGAAGGGTTGCAGAAGATACAAAATATAAGAAGCAAAAAGTATCCTGTTTTTCCCTCTTCTAGTATCTCGGCCCCCACTGTGAGGTTTTGTCCTAGAGATGCCACACATTTCTGTTATGGTGCTTACCAGTCCTGTGGGGTTGATGTGTAGTTCCCAGGGTCCTGTGATTCAGTTTGCTCTTTTTCTTTGCACATATGAATGCTCTCAACCCCCTACCCTATACTGGAATATCCGCCTAGGTAAGGGTGTTTCTTCTGTTGCCTCTGCCTTACACCCTGTGCCTGTTCCCACCTCTGCTCACCGGGATGGCACATGGTGCGTGCTTGTGTAGCTTCCCTCCATCTCCGTACGAAGCTGGTGTCAATGCCTGTCTCTAGGCTTGGTTGGAATTCAGCAATGTATGCTTTGAGGAAAGTTCAAAACCCCACCAGGCAATAAGCGGGGCATGAGGGGTCATTATGTTGGTCAGACGACCCTAGGTCAGACAGTGTGAGAGACAGGGAAAGTGGTCACCAAAGAAAGAAGAGTCATCCGTACAAGGTTTACTTAGAAGTACTCAGTTTTCTTTAAGTTCAGATGGGACATTGTCAGCCCTGATTTGGTGCCTGGAGTGTAGGCCTCAGGTAGCTCAGAAAGCTGGGTGGAGACAGGATGCCTGCCCTCTGGGAGGCAGCTCTGAGGTGTTGGCATGGTGGTAAGTTGTGATCATAGAGTTCCCAAAAAAAATGGGTGGTTTAGGAATTGTCTTCTACTTACTGATCTGTGTAGTTTGTTCTCAGAGTTAAATTCTGGGACCTTCATTGGGGCATTAGTGTGAAAATGTATTCCTAGTGAAAGAAAGGCCACTGTCAGGTTCCGTCTGATCTTCTAAATAGAGTTCTTAACCTGTAGTTTTAAAGAGCACTAGGACATAGAAACAGTGACAAGCCACCCCCAGGGCTCTGGTCAGCCAACAAAGAGGACTTCTATTTAAAAAGTAAAGCCATGGGTCATTTACACCGTGCTGTGTTTGTTTTGAATTTATCGTCTGGTGTTTAGCTGAAGCAAACCTCACTCACCTGCTGTGTTTGTTCTTTTTGCTCCTTAGGCTGCCTTCCAGGAGAACGTGGGGAGACAGGTATGGCCACTTTATAAATCTTTATTTCTAAAACTTCCTGTAGGCTTGGAGGTAGGAACCCTGGCAGCTTTACTTTTATATCTTCTTGTATTGTTGGGTGTGGGTAAGGAATGAGGCTTACCTCAGAGCAAGCTAATAAATATGGCAGTTCTGATCCAAGACTCGCCATAATGCGACCAGGGAGCACTGATCCCATGTGCCTTTGAGGAGACCCTGCGTTTCAGGCAGGTTAGGATCTTGCCTCACATACTCCTGTGGGTTCTACATGTATCAGGTACTAGGCGAGTGAGTCCCTGGATCCAGTAGGCTCTGACCCTTCCCTAGCTTGTGATTTGGAGGCTGGCTCCCTTGTAGTAAGTTCTGGCCTCACCTTCCAGAAGCCCTGAAGGGCTGGAGAGGGGCAAGGGCATTGGTTTTCAATCTGTGGGTCGCTACCCCTTTGCGGATGATCTAATGACCCTTACACAGAGGTGGCATAAGACTGTCAGGAAACATTTACATTATGATTCATGACAATAGCAAAATTACAATTACAAAGTAGAATCGAAGATAACTTTATGCCTGGGGATCACTACAACATGTGGAACTGTATTAAAGAGTTGCATCATTAGGAAGGAACTACTGGGTTAGAATCTGAGCAAGGTGGCAGCTACCAAGATAAATGTAGACAGGGAAGAAAGGTCCTGAGAGAGAACAGCTAAGAATGATTGCTTTAGGGTTTTGTCTTAGGTAGGGTTTTATTGCTATGAAGAGATACCATGTCCATGGCATCTCATAAAGGAAACATTTCTTTGGGCTTGGCTTACAGTTTAGAAGTTTAGTCCATTATTGTCATGGTGGGAAAACATGATAACTAGAGAGATAGCCAAGACTTCTGTTTCTAGATCCACAGGCAAGAGACTGTGAGCCACTAGATTTGGTTTGAGCTTCTGAGATCTCAAAGCCTACTCCCTAGTGATGCACTTCCTCCAACAAAGCCACACCTATTCCAACACAACTCTTAACAGTGCCACACCCTATGACCAAGCACTCAAGCACATGAGCCCGTCCTAGCCATTCCTATTCAAACCACCACAGGTTTCTTGACAGATGGTGGCTTGGGTGCTTGTTAATGCTACAAGTGAGGAAGGTAGAAGGATGGCTGGGCACTCTAGTGATGTGCAAAATAGACTCTGTGTGAAGAATGATGGGGTTAGAGAGGTCTCAGCCAAGATGGATGTGCTCTAGGTGAGAGAACCTAGATGGCCTGTTGGGTTGAGAATATTGTGAGGACTGAAGTGTTTATAGTAGAGGATGCTGGGAGTTGTCTCAGAAGTAACAGGACTTGCCTAGTAACCCAGGGTAACTGACTCCTCTACTGGGTTGGTCTGCTTATGATGAAGGTCTTAACACCCACAAGACCCCTAAGTGCCTAGTGGAGTGGGCTCTACAACAGAGGTGTCTGTATGTATGTCTGCTCTGTTCCCTTTCTGTAGCCTAGGAGTCTGCAGGTTATGATTAACCAGTGAGCAGTTGCCATGTCTAGGACCAGCATGGGACTGCATTGTTCTGTGGCTGCTTGGAGTGTTCCTGGGACACAGCTCTGTGTGCAGGTGGTTTGCTCAGACTCCAGACTACCCTGTATTCAAGCGAGAACACTGGAGGGCAGGGTGCTTAGTCCCCTTTCTGGGAAGGAGGGACACCATCTGGCCAGGCAGAGCCTTAGCCTATTGCTCATTCTGCTTGAGTGAGACGGGTACTGCTGAGCAGTTCAGACCTGTCCTTCCTTCTTGGTCACAGCCAAACCTGTGCTCCCACTTGCTTGCCTAGTTATGTGCTTTTGTGTTCTGGTGAATGAGGCTGCAGTCGTAGTACCTTTACTTGGGTTGTGGGCTTCTCTTTCATAATGAGCGAATGAGTCTGGGGTCTTCTTGATAAATAACTACACAATCCAAAGCATCTTTGTAAAGCCAAGTTTTTTTTGTTTTTTTTTTTTTTTTTTTTGTTTTTTTTTGTTCTTTTTTTTTGGAGCTGGGGACCGAACCTAGGGCCTTGTGCTTCCTAGGCAAGCGCTCTACCACTGAGCTAAATCCCCAACCCCGTAAAGCCAAGCTTTATGTATGCAGAAAAGTGCAAAGCCACTCAATCCAGCAAGCAAGCACGCCCAGTAGGCATCCTGCTTTGTTTTAACCCCGAGGCAAGGGGTTCTGTGTCCTGCTCTGAACAGTTTGAGTGGTTAGAATGCAGACTCATATAACTTAATTGGCTAATTCAAAGTGGACCAGCATTTTGTAGGGAGAGTGGAATCTGAGCGTATGTCTCGACTTTAAGAATACACTAACCTGGGGCTGGGGATTTAGCTCAGCGGCAGGGCGCTTGCCTAGGAAGCGCAAGGCCCTGGGTTCGGTCCCCAGCTCCGAAAAAAGGAACCAAAAAAAAAAAAAAAAAAAAAAAGAATACACTAACCTGGAGGGATTCTAGACAAATGGTGTCTTTACCAATTTCTTTAAACATGGAACTTCCTCTGTCTTCTTTTAATTCTGATAGAAAAGACAGAACATTTCATGTGCATTTCTCACACCATCACACAGGAAGTGGTAAGAGCACCCAGTGTGCACTGTGCAGATCCAGCAACAACGCACAAGTAATCCCACTCCAGCTCAACTCCTGGACAACTGGCTGGTACATAAGATACCTCAGTTGATCCTTCTCCTGAGGCTGAGGCAGTCTCGCTAGTGTCTTAAGAGGACTGTTTACTGGGTGGTGTGGTGACGTTGTGAGATATTAATCATCAGGGTCTAGGATTAGCTTGTGAAAGGGTGAAGGCATTGAGGATGATAATGAAGGTAGGCTGCGTGGATGAGTTGCTTCTTCTTGCTGGCTATGTTTTCCATCCCGGGCTGGTAATGGCGGCTTTTTCTCCCTCAGGCTGTGCCTGGGGTAGTCCTAAGGGCAGATGTCAGGGAGCAGGAGGGTGGCAGACCTCAGGTGTTTTAGTTAGGCCTGGGTCTTCAGTGCCTCTGGATTCCAGATGGGTAAGGCATCCCACCATATCCTCAGACTAACCGGCTTTTAGATAGCGTTTGAGGACTAAGCTTCTGTTTTGACATTGTCTCATTGGTAATAAATCAAAAATTTTCTCCATGAAATTCAGACTCAATTTGTAGATTTCTTTGTGTCAGTTTTTTTGTATCTGGACACACACATGCACATGTTATTACACGCAGCTCTATGATGGCTGGCTGTGCAGATGGGGAGTCACCGTGTATTTGAGTAGATTGATCCCTGTTCGAGGTGTGGGGATGTGGCAGGCAGGTGGTGGTGGTGGTGCCTGTTGCTTTTCTTGGCTTTTGCTTGACAGACTTGTGCCAGCTTTGCACAGATAGGGAGCTTCATCTCCTACAGGGATGGAGCCGCCTCTGGGCCAATAGCTATAAAGCTTTCTACATACTTACGTTTGTTAAGAAAGTTATTTATATGGTTTCCAGATTGTAATATTTTTTTCACCACAAGAGATGATATTAGGTAGTTCCAATCATGTGACAGTTTTAGGGCAGGGGCTCCACAGAGTATTCTTGGTGGATGAGGATGGGGACCTGCCTCCTGTTTTTCAGTTTGGGGGACTGATGGCTGCTTTTCGTGATAGCCTTAGAGGTTGGCTATTAGCCTCATCCATCCTGATGGCAACTAGTGAGGTGTAGGCCCTAGTCCAGGTTTCAAAGCCAGGCAGGCGCTTGACTACCTTCCATGGCCTTCCTGCTCCTACAGGCTCTGGAGAGCTTTATCTTGTCTTTGTGACCATACAGGGTGACCAAGTGCCAAGAGTAACCACTTGAGGACTGTTGACATCCAGGTCACTTTTGTGGCATCTGAGTTGAAATGGTTAGGTCTGAGTTAGGAGTTGTACGAAGTGCAGCACCTGGACAGGCAGTGGGATGAACACTGACACACTCACTAGTTGGGCCATCCGTGAGCCGTGTGGCTCAGCTTCAGCCTCCCTGTTGTCACCTCAGAGGCCGTTTCTCACCTTTCAGTTTTTTTCTCTGCTTTTACTTTTTTCAGGGTACTTTTCCTCATGGAATTGATATTTTGACTACAGCAGACTATTTTGCAGTTGGTAACATTTCTAACTGTTTCCTGATTATAAGGTAAGTTTTAATGTGTGTAACAAAACTGTAATAGTCTCTTTGACTTGGGTGTCAAAAATCACCTTCTATATTTCCTTCTTCATTATCCTGTGGTCTGCATATAACTTATGTTGTAGAAAGGGAATCGAACTGAGAACAGCTTCTGAAACTGTACATCCTCCATGGTACATACCACAGAAGATGGGCACCTGCTTGTGCTTTGGTGTGCTGGCTCATATCTCCTCTGCTCATTGATCTTCTCCTTGTTCTCCTGGTTTGGTGCTTTTCTGCCTTGGAACCATTCAGAAATAGCCACAAGCACAGCTATGCATGTCCTTCTGTGCGACAGCTTTTCCACCAGGTGTCACACATATACTGATCTTTGAAAATGACAATTTTGGATTTGAAGTGACTGTGATTGAAAGTTTTTGTTGTTGTTGTTTGTTTGTTTCAATAAAAAATGTGTTTTAAGTTGAAATTATCTGATTGTTTCTCAGATGAGTAATAAAGGCATTTGAGAATTCAGGTCAAGGGATAAATATGTAACCGTTAACTGCCGTTTTCAGAAATCACATCCAATTATTTTTGCTTGTATAACTTAAATACTAGGGAGCAGTTTCATACTCTAACATCAGTGTGAAAAGGCCATGGTGCTTCATGAAGTAGTTTATTTACCTTGAATTAGGAGAAACATGCCAAGTACATTTTAAAAACATTTCTGGCCGTTATAAACCCTGGGGGTAGATTTCCTGACAGCCCTGCTGTGCAGACCATGCAGAATTTACACTTCTTCATAACCAGCCTTGACAGACGTAAAAAACAAGCAAATAATAACAACTAAAAACGAACCCAAAGGTGACCAGCCTCTTTTCCAGGAAGAATGCGACCAGACTTGCCCTCGTCTGCATGCCATTGCCCTCAGTCCAGCACTTCATGTCTCATGTCCATATTCTTTGTTCTCTGATTATTAGCATGTGAATGTTGTATATGACAGTCTATGCCTTTTCTTGGAGTTTCTTAGGTAAAATAGCTGATAGTTTGGCTTTGGCAAATTTTATTTGTTGCTAAGGTTTCCACACCAGTCTAAAACCTACACATTTTTATGTCCATTCTGTAAAAATACACGACAGAACATGACCTAACTCTAGAGTGTGGGTTCTCCAGTTCATTGGGCCCTTGTGACTCTCAGATCTGAGTAGCAGATCAGCTGCTATATTTCGAGGACAGTCTAATAGAAGGCTTTATCACATCCTAGCACCACAGAGCCTCTGGTCAGGGTCTCACCTCCCTTACTGGGATTTCTCTCTCAGCCTGGATCCTGGGGGGCAGGATTCATAAGGATAGTAGAAAATACAAGACTTCTAGAAGGCTATGACTGAGAGCAAGTTGTGGGGCCTCCAGCCAGCAGGGAGGTGAACATAGTTAGTCCTGAGGTCTCTGTGATAGACAGTTTTATGTCAGCTTGATAGAAGCTATAGTCATCTGAGATGAGGGCACCATGGTTAAGAAAATGTTTCCGTACAGAACTGGCTATAGGTAACTCTGTAAAGCATTTTCTTAATTAGCGATTGATGAGGGAGGGCCTAGTCCGTTGTGTGTGATGCCATTCCTGGGTTGGTTGTCCTGGGCTCTATAGGAAAGGAGGCGGAGCAAGCCAGTAATCAGCACCTCTCCATGGCTTCTGCATCAGCTCTTGCCCTGTTTGAGTCCCTGTCTGACTTCCTTCGATGATGAACTGTGCTGTATAAATGCAAGCTAAATAAACCCTTTCTGCCCCAAGTTGCTTTGGGCATTGTGTTTGTCAGAGCAATAGAAACCGGAACTAAGACAGTTCCCAAATGCAGTATGCTTGTTCAGCACTGCGTTCTGGTGAATAGAAATTGATATGGAAGTTAGTCCACAGGAGCAGGTGGTATTGGGGTACTGAGCTGTGAAGGGCGAAGATGAATGAAGGGTGTGAGGAAGGGAGTAAGTACCTGGTTGGTCTTCAGAGGCACTGGGCTCTCTGTTCTGTCTGTGTTGAATTTCCTTCCAGGCTTGTAACTGTCCTCACTTGGGACAGGATCCAGGCTGTTATAGAGGAGGTTTTTCTGAACCTGCTTGGTCTGCTATATTGAGTAGATTCAAAAGTGGTGGAAGGTCCCTGGGGAGACATTAGTTGGGACACTGCAGCTCACTTACCTGTCGGTTATAGTGCTCACTTTCGAGTGTTGAAGACATAAGGTCGACTGAATGTGTTCAGCGCATGTATTTTGATATATTGTGATGTGTGCAAATCTGTAAATTCACAAGGACGTAGTGAAGCCTATGGCCCTCTGTGTGCCTGTTGGGAACTGGAAGATTCTTTCACTGAACATGGTGATTCCCCATCGTAGGTGCTTCATCGTAGGTGATTTCTGGTGCTGTTCAGCTTGCCATGGTGCCTGTTGATCAGCAGTTTAGGCATTCTTGAGTTTTTATCATGATAAACAAGGCTCTTGCAAACTCTTATTTAGAAATCTCTATGTGGATTCATATTTTAATTCTCTTATGTAAAGACTAACAGGAGATATAACTTTGTATGAAGCTGGATGTGTGGTTTTGGCTTCTCCATACCTTCCTGAGGTCGACAGCAGCCAGCCTTTGACCATCTTACCATTCAGAGCATTCATCTCTGCTACTGACCCACGTTGGACGTTCTTCCATGTGCTTATTCCCTTCTATTTCTCTTTTTTGGTGATGCTCCTAGGCAAATGTAGGCCAGTTTTTTATTGAGTTTTATTTTCCTTATATTTTTTAGTGTAAACCGTTTGGCAACTGTGCTTTTTTTATTTCTGTATATCACTCGTAATAGTCTTACTAATGTGTAATTGACACATGACATGCATGCAAAGTATAAAGCTTGCTGAATCCGACAAGGACACAAAACTGTCAGGTGGGTAACCTGATAGGGTTTTGAGCATACTTATTAGCCAACAAATTCTGTTTTTATTGTAGATTGCTTTTCATTTTGTCTAATCTTTTCCCCTTAGGATGATTTATTTAGTGATTCATTCATTTTTATATCTTGTGCCAAGAAGTTCAGGGGGCTGGGAAAAGGACTCAGTGGTTACTATTGCTGTTCTTGCAGAAGATCTGAGTTTGGTTCCTAGTACCTATGTCAGAAGGCTCACAACTGCCTGTAACTCTAGCTACAAGAGATCTGGCACCCTTTTCTGCTTCCTCAGGGACCCACATACATGTGGTATATGCTAACACAGGCCACACACATGTATGGATGATTAAAAAGTTACCATGCATCAGAGTGGTCTGATGAGTCTACCTGACTCTAGCTACTCAGACTATTTCTAACCTCTAGGCCTAGGCTAGGTCAGATGTCCTGTGTTCTGATTCAGTCTGGTGAGTTCCTTGGACCTTAGCCCACTTGTACTGTCCCCACACACAGACATAGCCGAGGTTGCACGTCTTGTGTGCTGACCCAGTCTGGTAAGTTCCTGAAACCCTGCTCACCTGTGTCATTCCTTCCCCAAGGCCCATAAAGCCTTAGTCACACAGCCTGTATGCTGGCCTAAATGTGTGGCTGCTTAAAACTCTAGGCCATCTGTGTGGTTCTCACACCCCCCCCCCCCCAGGCACAGATGAATAAATCAAACAGAACCAGTTTGTTCCATTTGCATGCCTTTTTGCTTATTTCCGAATGGAAGTCATCTCTGTTGCTCCAGTCTACCCACCATGATCCACCAGTTCTATAGAAATGAGAATTACCAAGATGAACCCAAGGACACAGAATTTAAAAGAACAGTCATGAAGTCAAGCTCAGATCTTTATCAAAGGATTTGAAAAACTTAAAGACTTGTACACCCAGTTCATTTTACCTCAGAGAAGAACTGCCCACGTGATGCCCAAGAAAGCACACACGTGGCAGAAGGAAGTGAAGACAATTCAGGACTGGAAACCTGAATTCAGTAAAGAGATAGAAATGTTGAAGAGCACGCAAGCCAAAATGAAGATGGCATTGAAAGCTCAATCACTCAATCAGGAAACACAGAGGGAAGCCATACAAGTAGAGTGGGTTGTGTGGAAGACAGAATGTTGACACGAAGATAAAGTGGAGGAATTAGACCATACGGGCAACAATATGAAAGACATTTTAAATTTTTAAAATTTTGGGGGTGTGTATTGTTGAGACAGGGTTTTTCTATATAATCCTGGCTATCCTGAAAGTTGCTCTGTAGCCAGGCTGGCTTCAAACTCAGAGATCTGTCTATCTCTGCCTCCCGAGCTCTAGGATCTGTCTCTCTCTAGCTCCCGAGTGTGCGCCACCACTGCCTGGCTCGAAAGACAAAACCCAACTTTTGAAAACACTGAGGGAGCAATGTTGGAAACATAGAACATCGTGAAAGACAAACTTTTCCAATTATAGACATACAAGGAGAAGAATCCCAGGTCAGTGGCATAGACCACAGATCTTCAGAAGGTTCATAGAAGAAAATTTCCCCAAGTTAGGGAAAGACATAACCACAGAGATAGAAGAAGCACACAGACTACCAAGTAGAGAACAGAGAAGAAACTTCCCATGGAATAGTGAAGTCAATACACTAGTTACACAGAACACATAGAGGACAGTGAAAGCTGTAGGAGTTATTTATACAAATTAAATATAAAGGAAAACTGATTAGAATAATAGTTTCTCAATGGAAAAACCTTGAAATCCAGAAGAGCCCAAAGCAATACATTCCAAGTTCTAAAAGACACGGATACTAACCTAGACTTCTATGCCAGCAAACTATTTGCCATAGTTGAAAGAGAAAGAAAACTCCCCATGATATAAAAGGCTAAAGGAATGCATGTTCACTAACCCAACCTTACAGAGAATACTGGAAGAATAAGACTATAGAATGAATCAATGAAATTATAACTAGTGAAACATTAAGCCCACAATAAAACAAATCAAAATGACAGCAATCAACACTTATTTTTCAGTTAGTAGCTAAATATTAGTGACATTTACTTTCCAGTCAAAAGTCTTAGTCTAGGTGAATAGATTAAGGAACAAAATCCATCTTTCTGTTATCTGTAAGAAACTCAACTTACCTTCAAAGATACCTTAAAGCAAAAGGAAAGAATAAACAAATGGGACAAGTAGGTATTGCTGTCATCTGTGTAGTAGACTTTAAACTAAATCTATATTATAAACTATAAAATAAGTCAGAAAAGATAAAGAAGGACACGTCATTCTAATGAAGAGAACAGTTAACCAAGAAGTCATCACAATCCTGAACATAATGTTTATTATTCTGTGTGCACCTAATTTCATACTAACTCCAATCTAGTAGGCAACTCCAGTACCCTACTTTCTTCAACAGACTGGCCATACAAATAGAGGCGTCGGAATTAGGCAGCATTGTGCATCAAGTGGGCCTAACAGATGTCTCTGGAACCCAAACATCAAAGAATATTCACTCCACTCCCCAACTCATAAAGACTTCTCTAAAACAGATGCAAAACAAATCTTAGCAGGTTCAGAAGATTTGAAATAACATGTTTGTAACATATTTGGCCACAACATAAAACAGAACTTAAAAAGACAGTAAATGAATCTGTAGTAAGTACACAGACTCATGATGGAGATTCAGACTTAAAACAGACAGTAAATGTATCTGTGGGGAGCATACAGACTTGTGATGGTTAAAGAGTACATCACCGAATGATGAGTGGGTCAAAGAAGAAATCAGGAAAGAAATGAAGCAATTCTTGTAATTAAAAAGAAAACACAACAAAACGTTGGATATATTAAAAGCAGTCCTGAAAGGGAAATCGATAAGCCACCTATATTTAAAAAAAAAAAAAAAAAGAGCACAAATAGATGATTTCATGATGCAACTCAAGAATTTAGAAAATCAAGAACTAACCAAATCTAAATGTAGTAGGTGGTAAGAAATAATGAAATAATTAAAAAAAAAAAATGAGGCTGACCAAGAGCCAGGGACAGTGGAAGGAAAGAAATCCCCCAGAGTACTGTCTGGTTGAAGCCTCTCACTAGGTGAGAGGAAAGAATTCCAGCACAATTACCACTTGCTGTGAAGGTTCCCAGCATGACAACACTATTGCTTTATACAGAAATGTATGCAAAATATAAGTGCTAACAGACAGCCAGGCTTAAGGCCAACAGGTAGATGACCTAGAATGGGGCCTTGCTGCATGCCTAGGTGGGCATTTTACATTTTTACAGTAAATCTATCCTAATTTACTGCTTTCCATCGATCTACAATTTTACCCCAAGAAGTATAACTATGTCAGGTATACCTCAGGAACCTCCCTGTGGTCTAATTTGGTTTCTCACAAACAACTCTTACAAGACAACGGCATTAAAATACAAGAAAATAGTAACCTTATAAAGACAAAGGGTGTGCCTCTTCTTTGCAGACCTGTCCACATCTCACTTACAGATTTCTTTATATATTTTTCTTTGAAGGATTTTTATTTGTGTGCATGAATATTTTACCTGCATATATGCATGTGTACCATTTGTAAGGCTGGTGCATGCAGAAACAGGAAAAAGGTGTTGAATCCCCTGGAACTCAAGTTACAGAGAGTTGTAAGCTTCTATGTCGGTACTGAGAATAGACCTTAGGCCCTCTGTAAGAGCAACAAGTGCTTTTCAACAACCAAGTATCTCTCTACCCCCAAATATATCTTACTTCCTTCCAGAGCCCTTCTCTCTTAGTACACCTAAAATCTAAGTTAAAACATCTTTTAATAATATTCAACTGTGTTAAAAAAAAAACCAGAGAAGAATTAATGCCATAGAAACAAGCAAACAACAACAACAACAAAACAGTACAAAGAATAGATGTGTTTTAGAGATGGTTCTTTGGGTAGATAATGAAGACTGTGACACCCTTGACCCAACTAAACAAAAGGAAGATTACCCAAATTACCACTCACATCAAATAGGGAGACATCGCAACAGACACCAAAGAAATACAGAATAGGATAACATTTCCTGTAGGGGATACTTCAAAAGTGTATATACTCTATTAAGTTAGAAAAATCTAAAAGAAGTAGACGAGTTTCTAGACTCATCCAGACCACCAGAGTTAAACCAAGAAGAGATCAATATTTTAATAGATCCATGACAAGTAAGATTAAAATAAGCCTTCCAACTAAAACAAGACCAGGTCTAGATAGAATCACAGCAGAATTCTGTCAAGCTTTTAGAAAGATCTACAAGCCGTATGTCTTCTGTTATATGTGTTTGTCCACCATGATCCAGGCATGCAACGCTGGATCTGGAATTGCAGATAAATGTGCACCACATGTAAACTGGATGCTAGAAATGAAGCCTTGCCTGCTGTAAGAGCAGTAAGTCATCTTAACTGCTGAACCAGCTCTCCAGTTCCTAAAACTAACACTTACATTTTACGAAGCAAAACAAATAAACAGAAAAGCCGGAACAGAAGGAACAGTTTCAAACTCCTTTTATGAAACCAATATAACTTTAATACCAAAAGCAGGTAAGACACAAGAGAAAAGAGAAAAACTACAGACTAGTTTCTCTGATGACATAGATGTAAAAATCCTTAATAAAACACTTACAAGCATAATACAGGCACATACATACATACATACATACATACATACATACATACATACATACATACATACATCATTCACTACAATTAGGTTTGCTTAATCCTGGAGATGCAGGCATGTTCATCAGACATATGTCAATGAAAGCAATGAATAACATTCTTAAAGACAAAGATTACATAATCACTCAATAGATGTAGACAAGGCCTCTGACAAATCCAGATGCTTTATGATCAAAGGGAAGAGTAGGACTCGAGGGGACCATACATTAATATAATAATATTATTGTATGACAAACCCATAACCAACACCACCCTGAACAGAAAAATTTTGAAGCAGATCCATTAAAATTAAGCTGAGCTAGGACTGTCCACTATTTCCAACCCTCCTCAACCTAGTGCTTGAAGTGCTTCCTACAATAACAGGACAAGAGAATGAAAAGAATATAAATAGGAAAAGAAGTCAGATTATCCTGGGAGCAGGTAATATAAAGAGATTTTAAAAATTCTAACAGAAAACTTCTAGAAATGATCAACAGAAAAGTGGCAGGATACAATATCAACTTACAAAAGTTCGAACGAAGCCTTTCTGTATGCCAACAGCAAGCACTCGGAGAGATTATGGAAACACTCCTACTCACAAGAATCTTCAAAAAATAGCTAAGAATAATCCTAACCAAAGAAAAACTTCTACAGTGAAAATTTTAAATTTCTGAAGAGATTGAAAAAGAGACTGGAGGATAGACTGACCTCCTGTGCTTATGGATGGGTAGAATTAATACTGTGAAAATGATCATACTACCAAGAGGAATTTATAGATTCAGGGTAGTCCCAAGCAAAATCTCCATGGCATTTTTCAGAGACAGAAAAAAAAATTCTCAAATTCACATGGAGACACACACACACACACACACACACACACACACACACACACACACACACACACACACACACACACAAATCCAGACGCTCAAGGAAATGCTGAAGCAAAAGAACAATGCTGGAAGGATTTCCATACCAGGTTTCAAGCCATGCTATTGAGCCACAGTAATAAAAACAGCATGGTGCTGGCACAAAACCACAAACAAAAAGCCAGATAGACCCAAGCGTGAGTACATGTAGTTATAGCCATTGCACACTGGATAAGGTACCCAAAGCACACAGTAGAAGTGTGACAGAATCACCATACATGATACTGGGAATACTGGATATCTCCATGAAGAAGAATGGAATTAGACCATCTCTGCACAGAGACCAACTCCAAATGGATCAGAGATTTAATATGAAGCCTGAAACGCTGAAACTACTAAAAGAACAATATAAAGGTATAGGAAAGAACTCTGTGAATATGACTGTTTGCTTAGGAATTAACAGTTGACCATCGAACCTCATAAAATTAAAAAGTTTCTGAGTAGCAAAGGAAACAATTGAAAATAAAGCCTACAAAGCAGGAGAAAATCTTTGCCACCTACACATCTGGTAAGAGGATTAATAGTCAGAATATATAGATAACTAAAAAACAAACCAAGAAACAACACAAATTGAGGAATTGAACTGGAACTAACTTAGACTAATTCTGAGGAGTAGCATTCATAGTACCTGAGGGTGCTATGTAAGCTGCCAAGGGAGACAAGCAACGGACAATTCTCTCTGTCTGAAGAGTGTAGGAACCACGACAGTGATAGCAAAACACATCCAGAGGTTCAGCAGTGGCTTCCATCTTGGGTGGCTTAAGATCTCCTCAGGAGGAAGTGCTGTATCCACATCTGGGGTTAGCCAACCACTGTGGCTGATGAGGCCATGGCCTCCGGAGGAGAGCCTACAATTGCCATGTTTTTGAAGCAGTGTAATTTCCAGCTGCTTTCTAAATATCTATCTTTTTACCCATATTAGGGTATAAGGCTATACCTCTAGATAGAATTCTTACCCTAAATCAAAGAAACTTCTTTTTTGTAGCAGAGTCGTTTGTCCCAGGTAAAAAATTCAGAGAACAACTAACCACTGGTACCCATCCCTAGACCTGCAACACAGCTCACACACCCAAGGCTCAGGGAACGTCATGGGAGAGAGGGTAGAAGCATTGTAAGAGCCAGAGGACCAGAATGTCTTCTGTGGGATAGTGTGACAGGGAACTATATCTATGAGAGTTTAACAATATGATCATGTAAACAAGATCCGCTCCAAGACAACACCAGTTCACACTCCAATGTAGATGAGGAAAATCTCACAAGACCCCATCTCTAGATGAAGAGTTACAGGCAATTAATGGCTGCCAACAGGAGGAGAATCCGTCTTCTCCAGTAAGAAGCCCCCTGGTAGGTTCTCTAATCCCAAGTGGTCAGCCTTAGTTAAACATATTAAATGAACTCAGCTTGTTGTATGTATTCATACCTATGCACCAATAATTGAAGAGGCCATGAAACTGTAAGCAAGCTGGAGGGTGGACAGGAGGAGTCGTATGAAATTCTTTAAAACGTTAAAAAAAACCAAATCAAATAGAATAAAAATAAATCTTCAAAACAACAAGAACAAGAAGCCAGGTTTGTTGGGGCATGCTTTCGATCACAGCACTTGGGAGGCAGGCTGATCTCTGAGTTTGAGACCAGCCTAAGCTGCACGGTTTAGGCCAGCCAGGGGTAGGTACGTAGTAAGACCCTGGCTTCTAACGAGTCCATTGTTTCGTGCTGTTGCCCATGGCGTGGATGGCTACAACCTGCCTCTCCATCAGCTGCATGGAGTGCTGTTTCCAGCCACAGTCCCGGGTTTGCTGCTGAGCTGTGTGCGTGAATGCTTGAGGAATGCGCTTCTGTTTTGAGTATTGGAGGTGCAGGCAATGTTTGGGTCATCTGGTAGATAGTTTTACTGTGGTAGGAATGGCCAGACTATTTTTTAGCATAACTGTGTGAGTTTTCATTCTCAAGAGCACTCTGTTAAGGGTCTGGCTCCTCCAAGTTCTTACTTATTTTTAGTCTTTAAGTAATACATAAAGTAATGTCCAAGGGGATTCTATACGTACATGTCATCGTACCTGCTCATGTTTGTCCCTCTCTCTGGCTCTTAATATTATGTCTTTCAGCGTGTTTATTGCTGGCTTCCAGGAATACACCAAGCCAATGATCGACCACCTGGTCTCCATGAAAATCAACCACTGGGATGGGTAGGTTTTGTCTTCGTGACTCTCTGAAAATTCGTTTTCACCCCTCAATGGGAGGAGTTTAGTTGAGCTTTATAATTCATGAGTGTATTTTCTCTCTATAGATAAGCTATTTTAAAATAATTATTTCTGAGAAGTAATGAAACTTCCAGTTTATGTGTGGCTATTAAAGGTCTATTTGTTTCATTTCTGGAGCTGTTGGTTGGGCAAGTCTGAGATGTAATTATTTCTGAATACTGTGTTGTATGTAATAGGGAAACTACAGCCTGAGGACAGTGTAGTGCAGACAGCTGGAGTAGCCTGGTCGTCTTCATCAGTGGGCCTGCCTCCCTTCTGATTCTGCTCTCTTTGGCCCCCCTAAGTATCTTATATGTTGTAACCTGATGGCTGAGCAGACTTTAGTGGTAGTTTTCATAGTTACAGTGGAAGTTTTGGGGCTATCTTGGTATTTCATAGGTAGTTAAATGTGTCTTTAAAGGCAAGTGTGTAACTCAGATGTAAGCACTGTCAGTGTTCTGCCACTATCTCTAGGCAGGCCTGGCCAGCCAAGGCATAGAAGATGCCAGGGGAGTTAGCAATACCATCATGGTCCCTTCCATAAATCCCAGTGTCAGAGTGGTTTCTTTGTAGTCCACTAGGGAGTGTGTTTCAGCTTCCAAAGAACTAAAGCCTTAAAAGTATTTTTCATCTGCCGCCATTCTTGTCTAGCGTGGGGCTCTCTGGGGTGAAGAACCTCTGGCCCAAACCCCCATATCACTCATGCACATCCTCCTGATGCATTTTTTATTATGAAATGTTTCTCTTTGTTTCATAGATTTCTTCAAGTGTAACATGATATTGAAATGTGTGTGTGGGCTAGCATCAGCCTTTTCTCTGTCTTCCTTCCTTTGTATTTCTAGATTTATTTATTTACTTTATGGATATGAGCACACGAACACTGTCTTCAGACACACCAGAAGAGGGCATCAGATCCCATTACAGATGGTTGTGAGCCACCATGTGGTTGCTGGGAATTGAACTCAGGACCTCTGGAAAAGTAGTGTTCTTAACCATTGAACCATCTCTCCAGTGCTCAGCTTTTTCTTTAAAGGAACAGATAGTTAATGCCTTAGGTCTCTGTCTCATAAAAAAGTTATATATATATATATATATATATATATATATATATATAACTTTTTTCTTTATGTAGCCCTTAAAAATATAAAAAGTATCCTTAAATTAGAGTTTGACAAAAGAAACCTTGGGCAATTTTTGACCTGCTGATTATAATTTATCATTCTTGTTACTGCAAGTGCCAGAATTCTTTTCCTTTTTAGTTGAGTAATAATCCATTGTCTGCATCTATCACATTTTACCTACTCGTTCATCTCTTGATAGATCCTTGGGTGTTTCCATTGCAAGGCTGCTGAGAACAATGCTGGTGTGAGTGTGAGTGTGCAAATCCGTCCTTACTAACAGCTGCTGTCACTTCTTAGGGCCATCCGAGAACTGTCTGCAAAGGCACTGCACAACCTGACTTCACTAGTACCCGAGTACATGGCCACTCACGGTAGGTGTGAGTACTACTGCCTGCAGCACTCATGCATGTGTGCGTGTGTGCCCCTCCCCATGCACATACACAACAGAAGTGTGCTGTTCTCATAGTGGATGACGGTGATGTCCTATCTGTCGCTGAAGAGTAAGCTGTGGGCCAAGTCAGGGTAGAACATGATGCAAACGCAGTGTGTCTGTCCAGTGGAAGCTTTGGGTGGCATTGGGCACAGATGCTATTCAAAAAAAACAAGGAATCTATGGGTTGTACTGAATAGGTTAAGAATGATGGTGAATTCCAGGGCTGATCTGAGTTGTTGGGGCCTCTAGATTGGTTTGCACTTGGAATTGGGAGCTGTTTGTATTCTCCTCCCTAAGTGTCAGAGACTGGGAAGGAGTAATGAATAGAAGTGCCTGTCCCCTTTCATGGATGAGGGGCCTTTGTTCTACCTGCTTTTCTCAGGCGGAGTGCTGCCACCATCTAGCAGGGAGAGGTGCAGACAGGAAAGTCTGCAGACATGACCTCTTTCTCATCTGCCTCTCTCTCACTGGTCATTGGTGCCCAGATGTATATACTGATGTATATGCTGGGTATGTGTATTTATGTGTACTGATGTATATGCCTAGATGTATCTGCCGTGTCCTATCACATTGCTTGCTTGCTCATGAGGGGGCTCTGCCTATCAGAAACAGTGGTGGTGACCCTGATGGTATTGACTTCCAGAGGAAATACTTGTAAGTAATGTGTTGTTCTGTGTGTGTCTCTCAACCCGACTGTTGCAGTATTCCCAGCACTACTGCTGATGACACAGAGTCCAGATCTACACACGAGACATGGTGCCATCCTTGCCTGTGCAGAGGTCACCTATGCCCTGTACGAGCTGGCCGCACAGAGTAACAGGTAAGAGATGGCATTCGTGAAGCTAGGTAATAGTAGTGATTTTGGGTTTGAGAACAGCTTCCCTGTCCTGATTGTTGGCTGTTTATGTACTTAAGACTCCATTTTATGTTGAGGTGGTCAGTGGTTGGCAATCTTGAGGTTTCTCTGCTTCCTCGGCTGTCTGGGTTCTCCTCATCGTCCCAAAGCTATCACTCACATGACAAGAGCAATGGGCCCTGTTCAAAGGTGGCACTGAGCAGGTCATTTGTCACTGTGCATGAATGTGGGAGCAGGTGTGTGCTCACGTGCCAGAGAGCACGTGCGGAGGTCAGAGGAAACCTTGGACATCTTCTTCATGTTCCACCTTGTTTGAGACAGTGTCTGTGAGCTTCAGATGATTCTCTGATCTATACCGCCCATCTCCCTGGGATTACACATACAAATGCACTACTGTGTCTGGCTTTTCCCTGGGGATCTGAACTTGGGTTCTTTGACTCGTGTGGTAAGGTATTTTCTTGATGAGTCTTCTCCTCAGCTCTCATTTGCCACTTGAATAATTTAAACTACTTGAAAGGGTAAGTTTGAGCCAGGTGGTAGTGGCTCAGACCTTTAATCCCAGCACTTGGGAGGCAGAGGCA
Source organism: Rattus norvegicus (assembly GCF_021556685.1). Taxonomy (NCBI): domain Eukaryota; kingdom Metazoa; phylum Chordata; class Mammalia; order Rodentia; family Muridae; genus Rattus; species Rattus norvegicus. The sequence continues at coordinate 113,194,470 of NC_141543.1, forward strand.
GGCAGATCTCTGAGTTCCAGGACAGTGGGGGCTACACAGAGAAACCCTGTCTGGAAAAAAGACAAAGAAAAAGAAAGAAAGGGTAAGTTTGGAAGTTTTCCTTAACATTCTCCCCTTGGCTGCATCTGTGATATAACTGTAACGTATAAGGTCCACACCATGCACAGTGGTGCATTCCAAGAGATGTGTGATTTCCTTACGTCACTATGCAGCCAGGTCCTCAAAAGTGAAGTCTTAGTGCCTTAGAGTCTATGGCCTTCCCTTCCCTTCGAGCTTGAAACTTGTACATTTGTCCTTTATGGTTGTGTTAGGCGGCTCCCTAGGTCAAATTGACAGCAGATGGGCACATGGACTTCATTCCTACCTGTCAGTCAGTCCCAAGGAGACTTGGTTGTCCCCTGGCCCCAGAGCACAGCTCACAGTCTATGTGGGTGGAATGGGTACCTAGTAGTTGATGGCCTTGCTCTCCTTGGTGGTGGCAAAAGGCACACGGGCCATGGCATTCCTCAGCAATGCATTGTGATGATACGGTACATTTGAGACCCATTCCCAAGTTGTTGGGGTGATATGTGTTCTTGAGGTATTAGGCAGCATGTGGTTCTGCGAAGCACTCGGGAGATTTCGGACCTCCAGGGCATTGGGGCTCTGTGTGGCTCTCTGCCTCTCCCTTAGCAGAGTAGATCTCTCAGGGAGTTGTAGTTACCACATAGCTCTGCCCAGCAGGTAGTGGGTATCAGATCCCCAGAGTGTTATGGCTATGCGTAGTTTGGCCCAAAGCACAGGAGACTGCAGATCCATAGGTAATTCACACTGCATGATTCCGTTAGCATATACATTATCTCGGAAGAAAGCAGATGTTCAGTGCAAACTGTGGTTTATCTGATAGCCTGGGTTCAGTGAGCTGCAGTGTGAGTCAGGTAAGGCACCCCGTGCTGAAAACTTAGTGCTGGGTTGGTGAGCAGCAGCCTTTCTGAGGACCACAGAAAGCACCCGCGGGAATCCACGTAACCCTGTAGGGGATTTACCTCTTTGACAGCGTCAGAAGGAGCATAACCGTGTTCAGTAAGGGACTTCTGTCCTGATCATAAATAAGGTGTGTCCTCAGCAAACTGACTGTAAGAGCATAGAGGTGTAGCACTCAGATGCCCACCTTTTGTAATAACACAGACTGTGTATGTGTGTGTGTGTGTGTGTGTGTGTGTGTGTGTGTAGGCCGAAGAGTGACATTGTGTGTCTTACCTTCCCTGGTTGCTCTCTGTCTTGTTATTTGTTTTATATTTTAGTGTCTTTTTTCTTTTTTTCTTTTTTTCGGAGCTGGGGACCGAACCCAGGGCCTTGCGCTCGCTAGTGTTTTATATTTTAAATCATATTTATGGGCTGGAAACATGGCTCAGTGGTAAAGAACAGTTGCAGAAGACACAGGTTCAGTTCCCAGTCACATTCATGGTGGCTCACACACTTGTAACTCCAGTTCTAGGGACTCTAGTGCCTTCTTCTGGACTCCATGGACATCAGTCATGTGTATGGTGCACATACATGTATGTGCTGGCAAAACCACTCATACATACAAAAAATGTTGAAATTGTATGTATTTATTTGAGAGCAGGAGAAACAAAGAGAAGCATGTGGGCCATGATGCACATGTGGAAGTCAGAGGATAACTTGGGGGGAATTAGTTCTACCTTGTGGGTCCCCGGGATTGAACTCAGGTTGTCTGGCAGCCAGTGTCTACCCAGTAAGCCATCTCTCAGCCCCAAACACAGCTTGACACATCTTCAGGGGCTGTAGGAGCACCAACAAGAAGCTGATCTTTCTGAGCTTGTGCTTTCTTTACTGTGAACCTGGGCTCCAGCTTAATCCCTATGAACGCAGCATCATGTCTCACCTTCTGCAGGCTTGTCACAGACTATCTGGATGAGAAGGCAGTGCAAAGCCTGAAGCAGATCCACCAGCAGGTTTGTGTGATCCCTCCGAACCCCCCTCCACATGGACAGGAGATGATAGCCCTATGGGTTCTTTCCACAAGCATTACTCTTGTGAGGGTTTATCTGGAGTTGGTAACTGGAAGGATTCGTCCTCTAGGGCCAGAATCCATCTTGTTGGATGGGCATCACAGGGTGGGTCTTAGAGCAGTATTGGTGTCTCACTGTGGGCCTTAACAGGAGTTCCCAGCTGAGGGATGGGCAGGTCCCCTCTGTTTGGACCAGGCAGTCCTTCTGCAGTGTTACGTACCATAACACAAAGAAAGCCTTCGCTCCTGTGGCTCTAATCTCCACTGTCCTGAAATTAATACTGAATTTTGCACATTTTGGGTAATAGGAAGAAAAGTCTGTTTTTCTGGGAGTTTGAGATTCTCAAAGCCTTCTATGACATAAAAGAAAAAGTAACTTATTTTCTCAGGAATTAAATTGTTTCTTATAAACATTTTTCTATTCCATACAATTTTCCTCCTTTTATAATAATGATCATAATGACCTTGGTGAGGCCATTTGGTTGGTTTTATATTTCTTGCTTCCAAGTGGAGCCTGGCATTCTCTTCTGGTGTTTGAAGCGAGGGTGTTAAGGGTGGGCAGCCCCATGCAGTGTCCTCCATGCTAGGATTTCCTGTTTCTGAGGAACATGGGTGGTGACAGGGCTGCTGCTTTAATGAACTAAATTATATCTAGCAAGCGTCAGATGAACTCACAACACACAGAATCACTTCTGAGTCTGAGGACACAAAGCACTAGAGACATCTGGCAGGGTTAGGCTTGTGCTTGAGAGGCTATCAGTGGGCCAGCATGAAGGGGGCCGCCCTCGTCCTTCCTGTCCGTGTGCCTTAGTTTTCTTTAGAGATTTTGCACCTGAAGAACCTAACCAAGGCCAGGCACAGTGAGGTGGGGCCTTCGTCCCCTGACCTCCCTGATTGCCTTTCTGGCACCCGAAAGCTCAGCTCTGTCTCCCTGCCACCATTCTCGTGTTGTCAGTCATCACCATAGCGTTACAAAGACTCTAACTCAAATCACCGACTTTTGGTTCTTTATTTTAGCTTTGTGATCGCCATCTCTACCGGTAAGTCTGCAGAGTTAAGACATCCTGTGTTTAGTGGAAATGCGTGTGCTCACCATCTCAATAGGTAAGCTGCAGAGCTGAGACAGCCATGCCGTGTGCTAGTGCAGCTCAGAGGACAGCTTGGAGGAGCTGGTTCTTCCCTTCTGTCTTGTGGGTTCCAGGAATTTAGTGGTCAGACTTGGTGGAAGGATCCTTTACCTACTGAGGCACTTGGCTGTCCCTTGTTGTCCTTGTAAGGAGCCATAGCTGACCGTCATCTGTCCCCACTCTTGTGTGTTCACTTCGAAGGCACACAGCTGCCACTCAGGCACGATGGTTGCAACTCTCTGGTGCCTTTAGGCTTTTGGAAGCTAAAGTCACAGGTCGTGGCACCCCATGTTTCAGTGCGTCCTTGGCAGTTCTGTGGCCGAAGACGGTTGTGTCCTGACCAAATGAGCGGGTGTTGCCTACTGCTCTTGGTGGCTGCTGGCTCTCGGGCCCAGAACCCCTGAGTGCTCTGTCTCTGCAGTCTTCCTTTTGTTGGATTCTGTGCAGGTAGGATAATATGTTAAGCCTTTCGTCTGGTTCTTTCTCCCAGTGTTTTTGAGATTCATCCATTTTACTGTATATATTATTTTCTCTCTTGTTTTTTTTTTTTTTAGATTGGGTATTACTATGTCTCACTTGGGTCTTTTAAAATATTTATTTTAATTTTATGTACAGTGGTGTTTTTCCTGACTGTGTGTTCTGTAGACAGCATGCATGCAGTACCCAAAGCAGCCAGAAGGTGTCCGGTTTCCTGAACTTGGTTGTTAGCTTGTTGTTAGCTGACTCTGGGAATTGAACCTCTACCCTCTGGAAAAGTAGCCAGTATTCCTAACGGCTCTGGGAATTGAACCTCTATCCTCTGGAAAAGTAGCCAGTGTTCCTAACGGCTGGCCCATTTTTACAGCCTTGAGAATTTATTATTATTTTTACGTCTGGTTTTGTTTTTCTGCCCCCTAGATCTGCCTGCCTCCTGAGTGCTGGGTTAAAGGCACATCCCGCCCTCATTCAGTTCTTGAGAATGCTCCATGTGTCTTGTCGAGCAGTGAGAGCTCTGTATATTGCTGGCCCTGAGTTCTGTCAGACAAGATTTCCCCGTTTCCTCTCCCTCTCTTTCGTTTCTTGCTGTGTTGTTCTTTCTGTGGTGTGGGGCTGAGCACTTACTGTCCTGTACTCTGGAAGTGGGAGCCTCACTTCCCGCGCCCGGGGTTGACTCCTCTCCAGACTTGGGGAGTATGCAGCGAAGGTGCACATACAGCGAGTTGTGCAGTGCCTGGGAGCTTCTGCGGGGCTAATATCATCCCAGTCGGGGCCTCTGGGCTTGTCGGGGCTGTCACATAAGTCTCACCATCTTAACCACTTCTCTCCGTGAGGACTTTGAAACATTTTTACTTCTTGCTTTTGCCACAACCTGGTCCTGAAACCTACATAGGTTTGAGTAAAGAGTCCTTGCTTTTCTTTTCTTTCTTTTTTTTTTTTTTTTAGCAGTAGGATGAGATGACTTGCAGAAAATTTATTAAAATAATTTAAGTTGGGGGGACTGGGAAGATGACTCAGCAATTAAGAGTGCTGCCTGCTTTTGCAGAGGACCCGGGTTTGACTCCCAGCACCCTCGTGACAACTCACAACCATCGTTAACTCCATTTCTTGGGATTTAATGCTCTTTTCTGGCCTCCGTGGGTACCCAGCGTGCAGATGGCACACAGGAATACATGCAGGCAAAACTTCCAGACGTTAAAAAAAAGTCTTTCTATTTAATTCTTGCACTATTTGCCTAAAGCTACAGAAGAGACTTTTAAATAGTACAGAATTTGGAAGAGCAATACGATTTTATTTGGAGAGCTTTTAAGCTACAAGATGTCAGAGAAGTGGCATCTCAGACCCCAAGTAGGAGCACAGGCACCCTTTGTGGATGGTGATGACTGGGGTTGCCACTGACAGCCATGTTTTTGGTGGTCAGAGTGTATTTCTTTTTCTTTTTTTCTTTTTTTCGGAGCTGGGGACCGAACCCAGGGCCTTGTGCTTCCTAGGCAAGCGCTCTACCACTGAGCCAAATCCCCAACCCCCAGAGTGTATTTCTGAGTAGCATTGGGTCAGGCTGATACTCCAGCAGGATTCTTGGCAGTGAGAGGCTTAGGGAAGACTCACCCTGTGACTGCATTTTCAGATCGGCACCACCCCTTGGCCTCTGTAGCCTGTGCCTCCCTCAGCTCTCTTTCTGCTGCTCTAAGTTAACATTTTCTTCTAGTCTTTCTAATCTTCCATTAATTGTGTTTGGTATAATTTTCCTTTTACATATTCAAGTTCTTAAGAATGTCTTCTTGGCCTTCATGTCTGCCCTCCTCCCCCTTTTCTCTCCTCTTACTGTACATTTCCTTCCATCCCTTTAGACAGTATGAGCGATATAATACCTGTGTTAATGGCCTCACATGTGATCTCATCAGCTTGAGTATTCCTGTGTTGTTGACTCTTAATTGTGGTCATTTTTCCTGGTAGTTCTCCTTTGAATTCTTGTTTTCTGAAATTTACATTTCTGGCTTTGGTATATGTGTGTGCGCGCGCGCGCACACACACACACACACACACACACACACACACACACACACACACACACACACACACACTTACATATGTATTTGGCTATATTGTTTGTTTGAACAAGACTGCATCAAAGCCTTGGGTCATCCAAAGCAGTGTTGGCCTGCTTCTGATGCACAGTCACTGTGAGGATCCTGCCTGGCCTTTCCCTCCTGGCTGCTGGAGATTGTTCCCAGTCTAAGTAGATCTGAGAGGTGTCCTGTTTTCTTCCTTCTTGTGTTTCCTCCTAGGCAGGAGTCCCTCCTAGCACAAGCAGCTTAGCGTCAACTACTGGTCCTCACCTGATCTTTATACCCGTCTGTGGCTTCTCCTGGCTACTTTGTGGGTTTTTCTTTTCCCTACCTTCTATTCCCCCAGTTTTACCCCGTCTTAGTTAGGCTTTTACTGCTGTGAACAGACACCATGACCAAGGCAACTCTCATAAGGGCTGGCTTATAGGTTCAGAGGTTCAGTCCAGTATCATCAAGGCAGAAGCATAGTAGCACCCAGGCAGGCGTGGTGCAGGAGGAGCTGAGAGTTCAGCATCTTCCTGGAGAAGACTGGCTTCCAGGCAGCTAGGAAGCCCATGCCCACAGTAACATACTTCATTCAACAAGGCCACACCTCCTAATAGTACCATTCCCTGGGCCAAGCATATTCAAACTACCACACCCCCCTATCACCAGATAGGAGAGAAAGAAAGAAGGGGAGATCTGTGAATCCAATTTCTTTCTTCTTTGCTTGTAGCTAGTCTTTGCTACATTGTGGGTTCTTTTTTTCCCCATCCTTTATCCCCCTGGTTTTACCCTCTGTCACTAGATCGGAGAGAAAGAAGGATAGAGGAGGGAGGAGGAAGAGAGAGAGAGGGAGAGGGAGAGGGAGAGAGGGAGACTGACCCTAGCACACTGTAACCACTGACCCCACCTACTGGGGCTCTAGCCTTTATATACTATCTGAAAAATTCCCACAATTGTAAATATTACACAATTGCAAAAACAATCTGCAGCTGGCAAAACCATGCTTCTGCTGGAGCAGGAGGCAAATCACAGTCAGCTGCTGGGGTCAGTTCAAAGCAGCCTGGGATTGAAACTGAAACACTTTCTTATAATATTTCTGTGGTTTTAAACAAACCAAAACGTCAAGATTTTCACTGCACCTGTGCTGTAGGCTCTGGCCTTTATGTCTTCACCTACTAACCATCCCTCTCTTTCAAGCCTGTCTTGACAGGACATCAGGATTCCGCTTGGCTTCCCCCACATCTGCCCATGGAAATGTTTGTGGCCATGCCCTGATGGGCTAGAAGCCTCTATGGCACACTTTCTTCCAGAGTCTGCTGTGCATCACAGCTTTCCTGACTTCCTAGTTGTTTAAGGCAGATCTTGTTGCCGTTTGGCCTAGAAAACAAAGCCTCCCCACACCAGTGCTGTTCTCTCTTCTGGGCATTTCCCAGCTCCCACCGCTGCATTAGGTTGGGTAGCTTCTGGCAGGCAGGGTGATGGTGAATGTGCGTGTACTACGGCTTCAGGCCATGGACGGTCATTGGCATTGTTGTGGACTGAGCAACATTTGGGATTGGTTCTGTGTGATATATTGGCGATGACCAAGTGTCCTCTGGAAGCTCAAAGGACACAAGTCTGCCAGAGGATGATCTTGTCACGGCAATTTTGGGTTTTTCCAGAAATGTAGCTCATATTTTCAGGCACTAAATCACCTAGGTAATTAAAACTGTCATAGTTTTTGGTGCCTGAAGTTGCATCTGTTGTTTAGTGGGGTTTTTCGTGTTTTATGCGTAAAAGACTTTAACTGTCTTTTTTCTTTGGTTTTCAGGGGTCTGGGAGGAGAGCTTATGAGACAAGCAGGTAGGTCTGGGGCCAGAAGCTGCTGTCCTTCACTTCAGTATTGGGGAAGAATATCCTGAGGTCAGGCCAGACCTCCCAGTAACAGGTGGTAGCTGTTCCCTTCTGTTGGAGATCTTGCTACTGCCCCTGGCTTGCTCTTGTCCCAGGAGTATGCAGACGTGCTTCCTGCACCTGGTCTAGTGTGTCTAGACTTCCCAGCTGTGGGGCTCTGATTTGTCTCCCATGCCACAGGTCAGATTCCTTCTTTATAGTAAATACTGCAGAGCGGGGAATGGTTTCTCAGATCGTGTGTTAGTGTCCACAGGGATTCACAGCATAATCAGGTGAATATTCCTAGTTCGTTGAATGTGATAGAAAGCTCAAGTTCTTGCTGGCTTATCTAGGTCTCAGGATGGCCAGTCGTTGGTTGTCCACTCCGTCACTTTCTGCTCCCTCTTTACCCCTGCACATCTTGTAGGCAGGACAGATTTTCAGACGAAGGCTTTGCGTCTGGGTTTGTGTTCCCATCCCTCTATTAGAAGTCGTGCTTGGTAACAGGAGACGACAGTTTCAGGTTCCATATCCCCCACTGCGAGGAGTCTTTTCTAGAGTCACCTCACAGATTCCTGGGAGTTTCCGTCATCCTAGGTTTCTAGGGAAATCCCAGAGATTCGCCACCACCAGCACCAATTCTAGTTCTCTCTCCCTCTGTCCCCCCACACTTGATCCCTCCTGTTCTCCTCCCCACACTCTCTGCCTCCCAGTTCCTTCCCCCCACTCCCAAAGTCTGTTCTATTTTCCCTTCTGAGTGAGATTCAGGAATTTCCCCCTTGCGCCCTCATTGTTATTTAGCTTCTCTGGGTCTGTGGATTGTAGCGTGGTTATACTGTAGTTTATGACTAATATCCACTTATAAGTGAGAACCCAATATGCTTGTCTTTCTGGGCCTCAGTTTCTCACTCAGAATGATCTTTTCTAGTTCCATCCATTTGCCTGTAAATTTCATAATGTCATTGTTTTTAATAACTGAGTAATATTCCACTGTGTAAATGTACCACATTTTCTTTATCCATTCTCGATTGAGGGACATCTGGGTTGTTTCCAGTTTCTGGCTATTACCAATAAAGCTGCTGTGACCATAGTTGAGCAAGTGTCCTGGTGGGATGGTGGACCATCTTTAGGGCATATGCCCAGGAGTGGTATAGCTGGGTCCTCAGGTAGTACTATGTCCAATTTTCTGAGGAACCGCCAGATTGATTTCCAGAGTGGTTGTACCAGCTTGCAATCCCACCAACAATGGAGGGGTGTTCCTTGCCCCGCATCATCACCAGCATGTGCTGTCACTGGAGTTCTCGATCTCACCCATTCTGATGGGTGTCAGATGGAGGGAAGGAGTCATTTTGACTTGCATTTCCCTAATGACTAAGGGTGTTAAACATTTCAAGTGCTTCTCAACCATTACAGATTCTTCTATCAAGAATTCTGTTTTTAGAATTGGGTTGTTTGGATTGTTGATGTCTAATTTCTTGAGTTCTTTTATATTTTGGATATTGCACCTCTTTTGGATGGAGGTTTGGTGAAGAGCTCTTCCCATTCTGTAGGCCGCCATTTTGTCCTTTTGACAGTGTCCTTTGCCTTTTAGAAGCTTTTCAGTTTCATCAGGTCCCAGTTATTAATTGTTGATTTTAGGGCCTGAACTGTTGGTGTTCTGTTCAGGAAGATGTCTCCCATACCAGTGAGTTCAAGGCTACTTATTCCACATTCTCCTTTCTCAGACTTAGTGTATCCAGTTTTATGATGGGGACTTTGATCTACTTGGACATGAACTTTGTGCAGGGTGATGGCTAAGGATCTATTTGCATTCTTCCACATGGAGACACCCAGTTAGACCATCAGCATTCCTTGGTCAGGCTTTTTTTTCCCATTGTCTAGTTTTGGCTTCTTTGTGAAAAATCAAGTGTCCATAGTTCTTATACAGGATTATTTGAGCTAACCTAGACTTTTTTGTTTTCCCATATGAAGATGAAAATTGCCCTTTCAAGGGCTGTAAAGAATTATGTTAGAATTTTTATGGGAATTGCAATGAATCTGTAGATTGCTTTTTGGTAAGATGGTCACTTTTACTATGTTAATTCTACCGATCCATGAGCATAGAAGCTCTCCATCATCCAATATCTCCTTCGGTTTCTTTTATCAAAAACTTGAATGTCTTGTCAAACAGGTCTGTCACTTGTTTGGTTAGAGTTACACCAATGTTCTGTCTGTGGCTATCATGAAGTGTCCAGCCACCTTGCTGAGGGTGTTTATTAGTTGAACGAGTTCTCTGGTAGAATTTTTGAAGTCACTTATGTATTCAATCATTATCTGCAAATAGCTATACTTTGAGTTCCCCCTTTCCAATTTGTATCCCCTTGATCTCTGTTAGTTGTCTTACTGATTTAGCTAAAACTTCAAGTACTGTATTGAATGGATGTGGGGAGAGTGGACCTTGTCTTGTCCTTGATTGTAGTGGAATTGCTTTAAGCTTCTTTCCATTTAATTTGATGTTGGCTATTGACTTTCTGTATATTGCCTTTATTATGTTTAAGTATGTGCCTTGTATCCCTGATCTCTCCAAGACTTTTTATCATGAAGAGGTGTTGGATTTTGTCAAAGGCTTTTTCAGCATCTAATGAGATGGTTATGTGAGGTTTTTTTTCTTTTCATTTGTTTGTCTGGTGGATTACATCAGTGGATTTTCATTCATTGAACCATCCCTGCATCTCTGGGCTGAAGCCTGCTTGCTCATGGTGGATGGCAGTTTCCATATGATCTTGTATTCTGTTTGCAAGTATTTTATTAAGTATTTTTGCACAGAAATTCATAAAGGAAATTGGTCTGAAAATCTCTTTCTTTGTTGAGTCTTTGTGTGGTTTCAGTATCAGAGTGACTATGGCCTTATAAAATGAATTTGGTCATATTCCTTCTGTTTCTATTTTGTGGAATAATTTGAGGACTATTGTTATTAGCTCTGTTTTGAAAGTCTGGTAGAATTCTGCACTAAAACCATCTGGCCCTGGGCTTTTTTTTTTTTTTTTTTTTTTTTTTTTTTTTTTAATGACTGCTTATATTCCCTTAGGGTATAGGTCTATTTAAATTGTTAAATTGTTTATCTGACCTTGATTTAACTTTTAGTAAGTGATTTCTATCAAAACAATTGTCCATTTTATTTAGATTTTCCAATTTCGTGGAGTATAGACTTTTTAAGTAAGATCTAATGATTCTTTGAATTTCCTCAGTATCTGTTCTGTCTCCCTTTCCATTTTTGATTTTGTTAATTTTGATATTCTCTCTCTTTGCCTTTTAGTTAGTTTGGCTAAGGATCTGTCTATCTTGTTGATTCTTCTTAAAGAATCAACTCTTGGCTTCATTGATTCTTTGTATTGTTTTTTTTTTTTATTTCTAGGTTATTGATTTCAGCCCTGGGTTTGACAATTTCCTGCTGTCTTTCCCCTTAGGTTTGCTTCCTTTTTCTCTAGAATTTTCAGGTGTGCTGTCAAGTTGCTAATATGAGCTCTCACTTATTTCTTTACGAAGCATTCTTTCCTTGTGTTTCATAAGTTTGGGTATGTTGTATATTCATTTTCATTGACTTTCTTTCTTCCTTCCTTCCTTCCTTCCTTCCTTCCTTCCTTCCTTCCTTCCTTCCTTCATTGACCCAGTGGTCGTTGAGTAAAGAGTTGTTCAGTTTTTCTGAGTTCATAGGCTTTCTCTTGTTTCTGGTGTTGCTGGAGATCAGCTTTAATCCATGGTGGCCTGATTACATACAGGAAGTCATTTCAGTTTTCTTGTGTCTGTTGAGACTTGCTTTGGGACTGAGTATATGGAAGAAGAGATATTTTAAGTCCTGGTGTAGTGGACTTATGAACAGGATGAGCATTAGAATCATCATATTCTCATGTGTCTAACTGTGAGGTGTGCCTGTCAAATGTTCCACAGCAATTGGCCATCAGCAGAACATTAGGGCACATATTTGCTTTCCATTTTTATATAGTGTTTGAAGAATTACAAATTATTCAGAAGAAAAACCACTAAATGTGTTTTCATTTTAGTGTAGCACATGTGAATAGACTAGCTGGGCTGTTGTAGCAGGAGGAGGAGGAGGGGGGTGGGTAAGCAGGCATTGACAGACAGGGGTCAGGGATGAGGTGAGGAGGCTGAGCCATCACTCTGGGAAGCAGGTTTGAAGAGAGGTCATTCTGGGGGAGTGTGGGGGAGGGGCCGAGGGGTATAAGGGGACTGGGTGTGGTCACCTGTGTGACTTGTGTCTGTCCTTGGTCCTGTTATTACAATAGAGGCATCATCATTTAGCACTGTACTTCAGGGAGTTTGTCCCTGGTCCTGTTGACTGTCATGAGATTCTAGGTTTGTAAACAAAAGAAACTGACACCTAAAATTCTCTTCCTTGTCATATGATGTCGTGAGTGTGTGTGTGTGTGTGTTTTTCTGTGTATTCGTGTGTGTGTGTGTTTCTGTGTATCTGTGTGTCTGTGTGTGTGGGTGTGTCTGTCTGTCTGTCTGTGTGTAAAACAAGTGGGAAAGGCCAGCACAAAGGAGAGGCAGGTGTGAGCATCTCAAGTTGGGTGGTCAGGACGGGCGATGGACCAGGCAGGCTATATCCGTCAGAAACTGACCAGTCTGAGGATGGCCCCTTCGGCTAGTTTCCCACCAGGCTCCTTATGTGGACACCTCCTGCTCTGCTGATAGTGGTGCTCAGATGTTATTGCATTTGACGCTCTGTCTTCTCTATGTGAGGTAACTCACATGCCAACTGTTGTGTTGGCATGGGTACAGTCATTATTTTCTTATGTCACAAATCAAAGCAATAGCACTAGTAGATAACTAGCACTCACCAGAACTTTAGGCCAAAAGCCCACCCAGACCTATCTTTGAGGGCAGTGGGCTTTACCAGTCTGATTCTTAGGACTGTACTGCATTGTGCTTCTGTAATGACCTTGTGCCTTACATCTGTTACACCCCAAGATGTCTTCCTGCCCTATACTTGTGGATTCCAGGTACTCACCTGCCCTACACCTGTGGATCTCTGGTGCTTACCTGCCCTGTATTCTGAATCCTGTGTGCTCGCCTATCCTACACCAAGTGCTCACTACCTTATACCGGTGGCTTCAAGATGCCGACCCCCCTTAACACTCGTGGAACCTGCATACTTGCCCTCTGTCCATAAGCCCCAGGTGCCCACCTGTCCTACTGTGTGTCTCTAGGTGTTCATCCAGGCCTTTTGACGACTCTGCAGCCATTTGAGACTTTGTTCCTTGGGGAATGTATATTTGGGTCCAGGACAGCCATTGCTTCCTAATTGGGTAGTTTTGTTTGTTTTGTTGTGGTGGTTGTTTTGTGAGACAAGACTGACCTCAGGGCCTGGATCATTGAACTGCTTTCATTGCTATTACAAAATATCAGAAAAAGCAGAAAAATATCAGAGAAAAAGGCTTATTTTGGCTTGTGGTTTAGTGGAACAGTCTTGTTGCGTGTCTTTTTAGAAACATGCTTTTCCCGGCACCATGGCTGCTCTGCCAGCCCACTCCTGGCCCCCTTTGTTCCACCTGGCTTAGCTGGGTACAGTCAGCACTGGTCTGGCTTCTCTTTCTTACCCGCCTTATGCTCCGGGTGTCCAACCCCTGCCAAACATCCCTGGCAACCCGCCTGTAGCAGAGCCGCAGGCCCTGGCTGCCTCGAGATCTTACATGATTGCAAGCATGGTAGAAAAAAATCCCTTCTCTCTTTCCCTGCATTTCTTTTTCTCCTGAGACCTGGGAGTCCCACCTGTACCTTCTGCCCAGCAATTGGCTCCTGGCCTTTTTTATTGACAAGTCAAGAACCAATTAGGGAGCTAGACCTTAGTACTAGCATTTCCCAGTACACAGACCCATCTTGGCAGGGAAACTGAGGCAGAGAGAACAGCTGTAGTTTGTAGCTGTAGGATTTTGAGGAGCTGGTTACATAGCATATGCGATTGGGAAGTGTAGAAATGGGGTGATGTTAATGTTGGTCATGGAGGGAAAACCAGGTAACGGTGCTGCCCATATTCAAGGTGGTTCTTTTCTCCTCTGGAAAGCTTCTTTAGAAACTCATAACAGACTAAATATAATCAAGTGACAATCTAGCTTATCCCAGGGCCCAAGAGAGGCTAAGGTATTCCTCCACTGAGCTGTACCTGACTTAAAGTGTTCTTTACCTTACGTGGATCTCTGTATTCACACGGGTTCTTTAAGAGGGCTCCCCAAGCTTCTGTGTTCAAGATAGGTCTGGAGTATCCATCTGGGGAGATAGCCTGGACTTGCTTATGGCCTGGCCAGCATGAAAGGTGGAAGGGAAAGTTAGATACTGCTTAAGATGTAGTGAGGTCAGCTACAAGAGTCTTTTTGGGAAAATAATGTGTTGTTTTTTTTCTTTTTCTTTTTCCATAGTGTGCATCTTAATAGAGAAATTGTCACTTTCCAGAATGCCCTTTAAAGGTGACACCGTTATTGGTAGGTGCTTTCCTCAACAGCATAGACAACATTTCCTTACACTGTTATTCGGGCTCAGAGTAAGAGATGACCTGCTGGGTGGGTGGATGATTGATTATAGTTTAAAAGATCTCAGCTTTGCTATTGTCTTGAAATTGCTGCAAACTCCTGTCATCCTCTTCCAGAAAGGGCAGGGAGTCCTTCTGGGCTCCATCATTGGCTGTGGCTCTGCCTGTCACCACTGTACCCAATCCTGGGCATTCCTCTCCCAGATAGATGAAAGTCTAGATGACCAGGTACTTATTTATTACCTCAACAGTCCTATTGCCCTACAGAGGGCAGTCCTCCCTAGGCCTGCCCTACCCCAGTCTAAAGTTACTCATTTTACTTAGCTGGAGAGAGTAAGTATATCTCAAAGTTGCGTTTAAATTGTTAGGGAACAGGAGAGAACGAGGGAGAGAGATAGGAAAAGATTGCTTGAAGCTTACAGCTGTAAACAAAACAAAAAGTTCCCAAACATGATGTTTAGTCTTTGGTTTACAGGGAATTGCATTTTCTCCACAGTGGTGGTGGCCACAGGGTATTGGGGAGCTGACATTTAGCAGCCTGAGGTGGGCTTCTTCATGGAACTGGGGCCCTTGTGTTTTTGTGGAGTCTGAAGAATGTTCTCCCGAGAGAAGCCATCTGCTGTAAGAGTAAGCAGAGGATGTTTGTTCTCAGTGCCAGCGGAGTATTCTGAGGTGGGCTGTTTCTTTGCTCTTTTGGCAGAGGGATGGCAGTGGCTGATAAATGACACTCTCAGGAGCCTTCACCTTGTTTCAAGCCATTCCAGAGAACAGATCAAGGTATGCTAAGCAAGATGTCTTTCCCCTGCAAGAGAGTGACACTAATGCTGTCCACTACAGTGCCTATCTCAGTGGCCCCTCATGCACTAACCTGACAATCCTCAATGCTATACTGGGCCTGCATGATTTGCACACATAGGCTAGAGTGACCACTGGTAACCACAAGCCTTACTCTTTCTTATTATACTTTCTGTCTCTACCAAAGCATTTTCCTCTGTTTCGATAGTCATGGTTTGCTTAGGTCATGCCCGAGTGCTGGTGAGCCGTACATGAGGTTTGGGAAGTGTTCCCATGAAGATGAGGAGACACAAAAGACACTGTGCTCGAGCAGCGAGATGCTAGCGTGCATGTCCATGCCTCCGGCCAGGTGGCCTTGCAGAAGCAAAGCTGTGACATGTGACACATTTTTTAGGTGGTAAGCTGTGATTGTTGTTTTGGAAAGGCAGTGATGTCCCAGGTGAGGAGTGGAAGCACATTTATGCTTACATGAGCCTTGCCAACCTGTGTTTCCTTCTGTTTGTTTCTTAGGCAATGATACTATTCTGTGGAAATCTGGAATACTGGTAGTTTTCCTGGTTAAATTTGTAGGCCTCATGGCTGATGTCTCAGAATTTTCTTTTAAAACACTATGCGTAACCAAGTCCCACCAGCCATGATTATGATATTCTTTGATGCTCGATTAGTGCATGTAGCATCTGTATGGTGT
The DNA here is from genome assembly GCF_021556685.1 of Rattus norvegicus. Lineage (NCBI taxonomy): Eukaryota > Metazoa > Chordata > Mammalia > Rodentia > Muridae > Rattus > Rattus norvegicus. The sequence goes on from NC_141543.1 coordinate 113,210,020, forward strand.
ATTGAGGGGCCTCCCCGTGCTGATCTCCTCAGTTCCTTTCTCCTTAGTTCGGGGGAGAGAGTGAATGGAAGGCTTGAGTTGGACTCATCTACTGCAGACGGTGGAGGTTGGGATCCAAGAATCCCACGCTGCATAGTTGTCTGACACTGCATCATCTCGTTTCCATAAAAGTTCCTGGGACTGAGATCGGTTCCAAACTCTCTCTGTTCTGCACAGCCTCCTGTTTGAGATGCCCATAAAGCCTTGTATTCTGTAAACCAGGTTCCACCGGTTGCTGTTTTGAGCCCTTGTTCACATAAAGAACACTCCATCCCCACATTCCTTCTGCTGGGAAGGGAGAAGTGCTTTGTTTTACATTAACTGTGCCATTTGAGAACACATAGAAATTGTACTGCATGGAAGAAGAGTTCTCACTTTAGGTTTACTGGTGAAGAGAATCTAAAATGATTGATACATCTGACAGGTGCTGATAAGACAGGCCAGAGTATGGCAGTGACACAGTTTGATTTTTTAAATCCCTATTGCAGTGACCCAGTCGTCTGTGGCTGAGGACTTCTCAGACAGAACCACCTTTACTCATGCCCTCTTCTGTCTTAGGAGGTGGCTGTCTCTGCCCTGGCTGCCCTCTGCAATGAATACTACAAGAAGGAGCCTGGGGAGGCAGGCTCTACCATCACAGGTGAGTAGGCTGTGTGCTGGGCTAAAGCAGGGACCTGTGGTATTGACAGGAACTGGTGAAGCCCAGGAGGCTTGGGCTGAGTTGGCTGGAGAAGCAACACTGTCTGATCACCTTTCTGGAGTTAATCTCTTAGGATCCACCCAGCTCATGCTAGGCGACTGGGCTACGGGAAGGAGAGGGGAGGTCTCAGCTACACAGTAGCCTTGACACACACACACACACACACACACACACACACACACACACACACACACACACAGACACACACACACACACACACACACACACACACACACACACACACACACACACACACCCGAGCCACTTCAGGACATGTCCTTAGATCTATCTAGAAGGGTAGCTGCCTAAGGAAACGCCTTAATCTCTGAACAGGTAGCTTCACTGGGTCATGACTTCCTACAGACTCTGTATAAAAGTCTCTCGTCTAGTAATTAACATTTACTTTCTATGACTTTGCAAAAATATAAAAAAAATATACAGGAATTTGATCTTCTGAACCTGGGGGTCACCAGTTATGCTGGCCAGTGAGCCCTAGGAATCCTCTTGTCTGCCTTCCCAGAGCTGGGATTATAGGCATATGCTACCATGATTGGCTTTTTTATGCGTTGGGGATTTAAACCCAGGTCCTCAAGCTTACACAGCTTTCCTGACTGAGCCATCTTCCCGTTCCCTGGCAGACATTTCTGTTTTTGTTTTGTTTTGTTTTGAAGCCTTTTTTATTTTACACGTATGTGTGTTTTGTCTGTGTATCACTTGTGTGACTGATGCCTACAGGGGCCAGAAGAGGGTGTCATCTTCCCTGGAAACTGAGTTAAAGATGGTTGTGAGCAAATAGTAGAATTGAATCTAATAATTTTTACAGTATTTATTAACTACAATGCATTGATAGTAAATATTTGATTATATGTGATCTGTATTTTAAAAGTAGAGCAATAATTTTACATTTTACTTTTCAAGCAAAGTACTGTGCTCTATCTGCTGACAATAAATCGTGTCCCCAAATAACCCCTGGTGCGTTGAAGCATAAGTAAACTAAAAAGAGGCTTCCTCCCCTCTCCCCCACATGGCTACTGAAGTGAATTTACCCTGGTACATCTGAATTGAGAGTGTTATACTTTTCTACCCCCACATCTGAGGATAGATATATTTCTGGGGTTTCAGTGACTGGGTCCTAGCAGCCACTGATGGTCAAAGTCTGACTGGCAGGACTCAGGGATGGTACCCACCTCTTTCCCATCTTGCTGAGCTACGTTGTAAAAGAATAGAACTAGCTAGTCAGTTTTAACATTCTCCCCCTCACCCTGCTCTGATGCCCTAGGCTTGTCCGTTTCTATTTCTCCCTTGAGATCTTTGATCCTGTCACTAGTACACGAATAGCCCTGTGTGCTTGATCAGCCTCACCCTTGCACTCTCTCTTCTTGCCCCAGAACTTGGGATACTCAGTCACAGTGTCCCAAAGCTTTACTGTCAGCGTGGAACTATAGTTACTCTTTTATTAGTGGACTCTTGTTATTAGGACGTTGCATTTATCGTAAACTTTATGTTCTTATTAGGTAAAGGTGAGAGTTCTGAATGTGTCTTCTATTCTTTTTTTTTTTTTTTTTTTTTTTGGTTCTTTTTTTTTCGGAGCTGGGGACCGAACCCAGGGCCTTGCGCTTCCTAGGTAAGCGCTCTACCACTGAGCTAAATCCCCAGCCCCGTGTCTTCTATTCTTATAACTGTCTCAAATTTATTCCCCTAATAATGAAGCCGTGTAGTTGAAATTCCCTATGAAAGCCAGGTTTGGTAGTGCATGTCTGTAATCCCAGCTGAGCTATCATAGCTTTTAATCCATGGGAAGCCGAGAGTATTGGTAATTCAAGATCAGCTTGGTTTAATAGACTTTCCCAAACAAACACAAACACAAAGGGAAAAAACCTTAAAGAAACCTTAAACCACTGTATACAATTCTTTTTGTATCTTATGTATTACTTTGAAGGTAATCAGAGCATTGTCCTGGCTTACCTGGTGCATCTAACTGATATTTCTAAGGAGTCATGAGGCAGCGGCCACTTCTGAACACCTCTTTCTTTCCAGAGGAGCTGATTCCACAGTACCTTGCTGAACTCCGAAGCCCAGAGGAGATGACCCGTTGTGGCTTTTCCTCAGCCTTGGGTGCCCTCCCGTGTTTCCTTCTCAGGGGCCATCTGCAGCAGGTGAGGGTGCTAATAGCACCACAGGGGCACAGATGTGAAGGGCTGGCAACTAGCCTGCACACCTCTGGTTGGGAAGGGATTCCCGGAGGTTGCACGTGTGGCCTTGCAAGGCAGTGACTGTTGGACCTGGACTCCAGTATGTGGGCAAACCTGCTCTTGCAAGACACACTTACAGAGCTGTGCTCAAGTTTGCAGACACTGCGGTCTGCACTGTCTGAAGAAACTGTTGTTGCCTGGATGAGAAATCAGTAGCCTCTGTACAGTAGCTAGTGCCCCCAATGTACCTTCTCTTCTTACAGCCATGTCAGTTTATTTCCCTAATAATGGAGCCGTGCAGTTAACATTCCTTCTGAAGTTCCATGTATCTCAGGTATCTTGCATCCCACCATGTTTGTAGTCATGGTGGGAGGTAGGCTGGGTATGGGTAAAGGCTGCCAGCCCCATGTCTCAGCTTGGTGCCCCATGGGCCTCTGCCTGTGCCGCCGAAAATCTCATGTATCATTGTTTTGCTACCTTTTGGGACACTGTTACCTCATCATGACAATGGTAAGATGGAAAGAACAAGATGGTCCATGCTCTGCCCTGTTAGGCGCCGAGTGGACCTCTCAGCCTTACCAGGCCCCTCATCCAGCCCTTTTGATATAGAAAGACCAAGATGTATTTTCTCTTCTGGATCCACCATTGAAAGCCTTGAGTTGTGAGGCTCGTTCATTTCTTACATCTAGGCTATCACTCGGATTGACACGTGGGACACCCTCTGCCTCCCTCAGTATCCTTTCCTCACACTGTCTCGTCTGCTCTGGCGTGGCCTGCTCTCTCCCTGTTGTCTGTCCTCAGCATCCCGTGTCACCTGTCCTGTGCAAGCAGGACATGCTTCCTTCCAGTCTGGCTCTGGAGACGTTCCTTTCCCTGCTTTCCTAGTCCATTATGCTCACACACTTTCCCCGAGTTGAAACACCAGACTTGGTCCTGCCAACTCACCCCAAGATCCTCTTGCCGTCTGTCCCCCTTGCCGTACGCTGGGATGCAGTAAGACAAACATTTCACATTAGCGTCTATATAAACTGGAGTCCTTTCTCCTGTGGGACCAGACAGCGTTCGATGGAGTGCCGATCGAGCCTAGGCACATGCAGGCCTCTTTACCCCTGCACAAAGCCCAGTGTATCTGTCATAACAACTGCACTTGAAATGTGGCTAAAAATGAAACAGATTTTAGAACTGAGCTGTCACTCCAAGAAGTAATAGCAGGAGCTGGAGAGATGGCTCAGTGGTTAAGAGCACTGGCTGTCCTACCAGAAGTCTGAGCTCAGTTCCCAGTAACCACATGGTGGCTGATACCCTTCTGTAATGGGATCTGATGCCATCTTCTCTCTGATGCCCTCTTCTGTCATGAAGTCATCCATGCAAGTAGAATATTCATGTGCATGCATGCATCCATACATGCATAAGTAGAAGCAGTAGCACTGGGCTTACACGGTAGCTCAGTGAGTAAATCACTTGCTGGGCAAGCATAGTGATCCAAGTTTGACCCCTAGAACTTATGTCAAGGTAGAGAGAACCAATTCCACAAAGTTGTCCTCTAACAACCTCCACGTACAGGCTGTAGCATATTTGATTGTTCACACACACACTCACATACCACACACACACAGACACACGCACACACACCACCCACCCAAGGTGGGGTGGGTATACAAGTATTTTTGCTCATTTGTTGTTAGGCTCTGGAATACCAGCTGCCCCTCTACAAGCTGAGAACAACTGACGCAAATATCGAATGAGGCCCGATCCATGGCAGTCACTGGGTTTTGGGTGAAGCCAAGAGGAAGGTGTGGGATGATCTCTTTTTATCAAGTCCTTCCAGTAGCTGAATCAGGGCATGTCGTCTTGTGTGGGAAGTGGCTCCTGTGAGCTGCCTAGCAGTCTCCACCCATGGCTACTGTGGCCTGAGTCTCTAGAGCTACATTTCTGGCTCAAGAAGAAGTTGACAGCAGCCACGCTTGGTGACACACACTCATAGCACTCAGGGTGGTGAGACAGGATTGATTCTCAGGTTCAAGGCCAGACTGGGCTACTGACTGCAACCGTCTTAAAAATGTGTTTACTTTGTAATTGACATTCTTTTGGGGACCCTCTTGCCCTTAGGTTCTCTCAGGTCTGAGAAGAGTCACCTGTACTACTTCTCCCATGGATGTGAGCTTTGCTGAGGCCAGGAGAGACGGTTTGAAAGCAATCTCGAGGTGAGCCTCTAGGCAGGCAGGTGGGCATCAACAGGCACCACATGCGTTGTTGCTAGCCCTGGCAACATTGAGGCCTTATATGAAACCAGACAGAAACAAAACAAACCATCATGTGGACCTTGGAGCAGCACAGTGGCAGAGTTCTTGTTCAGCTTGTACAAGGCTATGGGTTCTATCACAATACTGCTGGGGATGGGGGTGGGTGGGGGAGAGGAGAGGAAAGGAACGGAAGGAGGGTGAGTGGGTGAAGACTTGAGTTCAGGTGTTCAGCAATACCTGAATCTTGTGTCTTTGTGACTGCTGTGTGTCGATGCAGTGTGTAGGGCCATGTGTGCCTCTTCTAGCTCCCCATGGTTTTGTAAGCCCAATTATTCCCCTGACTTCTCACAGCAGCATTAACTGTTTTCATCAGGGTGGAAGAAAGAGCCAGCTACCTTGCAGACTATGGGGGCGGTGAAGGTGACTTCACAGTGAGCACTATACTGCACCTGCAGTAGGATGGGTGCTCTGCCCCCCTAAGTCTGCCCCCGAGGCTCCTCTGACATGCTGAATATTCCCCTCAGCAAGATACTTGAGGTCATTGTAATGTGAAGGATGAGCTCACAGACTATGCATATTTTAATTTCAGAATTTGCCAGACAGTTGGTGTGAACACACAGGGACCTCCAGATGAAGTCATATGCCAAGAGAACATCTCTGAGGTTTATGCTGCATTGCTGGGCTGCATGAGTGATTACACCACAGACAGCAGAGGCGATGTGGGAGCCTGGTAAGGACAGTGTTTGTAGTTGACTCCCCTGGTGCCTCATAAATGTTCTTCTTTTTTTTCTTTTTTTCTTTTTTTTTTTTTTTTCGGAGCTGGGTACCGAACTCAGGGCCTTGTGCTTGCTAGGCAAGCGCTCTACCACTGAGCTAAATCCCCAACCCCTCTCATAAATGTCCTTACACCGGGGAGGCATGGCATCTCATGGTACCCAGGACAATAAGCATTAAGTCGTTGTAGAAACTCATAGGGGCTGTCTGCACTGACGTCTGAGGTGAGCAGCAATGAGATTGTGCTTTCCTGTTCTGCTGCTCAGACATCCATCATCCTTGGAGTCTGCCTGATTGTCTTTTCCTTCTCCTCCTGTAGGGTAAGGTTCTTGCCCAGGTTGCAGAAACACCTTGTGAGGTGTTAGCAAGGCTAATGCTGCTGTTGTCTGTAAACAGCTGTGCCAAGTGCCTCACACTCCCTCCTGCTGGCTATACACAATGTTGTTTAGAGTTCAGAAGGAGCTCATAGAAGGTTCTGTCTTAATGAATGTGATCAAACATGGAGGGAGTATGTTATCCCTTGAATACAATGTTCCAGACTTTATTCTTTAACATGTTCTTCCTACCTCTTCATCTTTCCTTCCTCTCATTCTGAATGACAGCCCTTGTTTCTTTTCCCATCTCCTCGCCTCGCTGGTTACCCCACTTTATAGATCACTGCGAAGATTCCCCATGTCCTCACGTTCCAGAAACTCAAGCACTTGTTCCATGCTGAACAGGTTTCTTCCTGAAGATCTCTATTTTGTTTGAGTTTTGTTATTGTTGCTCTTCTATGGTTGTGTAAATGTTAGTCTGTGTTCTACTCATTGACTCTTCCTTTATTTATTTTCTACTATGAAGCTCATTTTATAGTTTTAATTTCATTTAACATTGGTCATTAATTTACATTTGCACGGAGTCTTCCCCATGTCACTCTGCTGGCATTTCCTATAATCTCCTTAATTGTAAGTATATTTTCCTCCACCCTAGCATATTGCCCTTCAGGTCCATCCGCTGTTATGGATTGAGTTGTCTGGATAGATCTCTGTAGACTTAGGAAGGGCTTCCCTGTGGCTGTCCTCAGTCTTATCAGAGCCTGGTAAATGGAGGCTTTGAGGGACCTCATGACCATTTCCAACCTTGCCAAGGTCTCCCCTAGCACACCCGAAATGCTGTGTAAGCCCCAAAGCTACAAGGGATCTCCACCTACCTGCTCTCCTGTGGCGCCCCTTTGCAGACCCTTCTAGAATGTGCCACAGGGTTAATAGCAGGCAGTAGCCTAAGCTGGCATTGTGAACCCAGCCCACATGTGGCCAGTGACTTGGGTCTGTGATAGATAGATCGATAGGTCTTGGCAGGTCCTAGACTTCTTTTCTAAGGCCTCTGAATTTTCAAGAGACCTTGTTGACCTAGATTCCTTCTTGCAGTTCAAGACTGAAAAATTGTGACTGTTGAGTGATTTTTTCCATGGAAGATATTAACAAATATCTATTTATCCAGTGTCTTGGCACTGAAGACAAACCAGAGGAACAATTCCACCTAAGTCTAGCTTAGAGGGTCTAAGTTACTTACAGGAGCATAGGTAAGGGGTGACTTACATAGGTGACTTAAAGGCAGTTGCATCGCTGAGAAGCACTCTCTAGCAGGGTGACGGCTCACAAAAACTGCATCTCTGGAGGCTCTGCCAGCTGAAAAGTGTCATCTCCCCAGCAATTTTTACTGCTTTTATACCTAACCTCGGGGAGGAAGCTCTGTGGATCCTGCAACATTCTGAGCTTTTATTAGCTTCCTGAGCCTTATACATTTCAACAGCTTCCTGAGTCTTAAGGTCCCCCTCCTCCCTTCCAAAGCAATTTCACTTTGGAATAAATAGTTATACATAGTGTATTTCTTTGCAGTCTCCCTGGCACTGGGGCATCCTTCTGAGCAAGGCAGAAAGGACCAGTGATGGGGTTCTTCCCCAGTCCTGGTCCTTGGGACCTTACCCTTTATGGTATTTCTTCTGTATTAATTCACTCTGCAAAGGGTGGACCTCCAGGATTCTGCTCCTGGGGGTCCAGTGCAGAATTACCAGTAGTGAATGGTGCAATTCCAGACACTTTTAAAAAAAATTTTCTCTTATACTTTGAGATTATACTCACATCATTTCGCCTGTTTCTTTCCTCTCTCCAAACTCCCATAGACCCCTCTCCTTGTTCTTTCAAATCCATGGCCTCCTTTCTCATTAGCTATTGTTATGCACTCCGTGTATGTGTGTGTGCATGTGTGTGTTTGTGTGTGTGTGTTTCTCCCGCTCTCAGCGTTCCTTAGTTGCCTGTAGTTCTTTGTGTAGGGTTGAGGCCTCCTGGGCTTTGCCCACCCCAGCCCACACAAGCATGAATATTGTTGTCCTTGTTCAGCTCAGCTTCAGGCAGCGATGTTGGCGAGACTTTATAATCACCAAGCAAAGTCCCTGTCCCTCTGGTTCTCACCATGTTTCTGCCTCCTCTTCCATAACGATTCCCAAGCATGGAGGCTCATGTTGTATTGTCAGTTGGAACTGGGCTCCATAACTGCATTTTAAGAGAAGTTTCCTTGATGAGGGGTGAGGACTGCACTTATCTGTGGGTTTGAGGACCAATGTTTAGAACGTAGTTAGGGCTCATGCTGGTAGAGCAGCAGTTGTAGGTCCTCCAGGATCCCTGACTTCACAAGCCTTGGATAGTTGGCTGGATCTCCAGTATAAAACCTGATTTCCCTCTGAACAGGTATTAAATCCAGTTAGAGGGCTGCTAGTTACACACACAAAAGGAAGAGGGTGAGAAACCAGTAAGGAGTGTGAAACAGTCACATGGAGTTATACAGTGTTTTCCTCCAAGAGCCGAAGACTATCATAAAACCCTAACAAGTCACAAGTGGTCCTCTTTTGGGCTGTTGGTCAGGGTCGTCTAAGAAAGTCCTAAAATGTCATAGGCTACTTGCTCTTGATTGCCCCCCAGAGGTGGAAGGTAGGTCCCCACTGCTGAAGATATATCCGAGTGTCAGACACCAGGCCCAGAGACCTCTGAGCTGGAACCTCTGACCTGAAAGCCTCCTCCTTGAGGACTAATTTCCATGGTAACAGACGGCTCTGTGCACACTTCCACAGGAGGGTAGTAACCAGAGCTGCCCAGCTGTGCTGCTTATGAGCCATAACGCTCAGCATGGCATGATAAACCCCATGGTCACATCAGTGGCACACACATTAGCAGCACACACGTTAGCGGCACACACACATTAGCAGCACACACACCTTGTGTGTGTTTAATTCAACAGTGTCTAGAACTTTCTCAGAGATTCCAGTTTTTGAAATTCTGACCTTTTCATTTACTTTGCTCTGTAGTCTTCATATTTTTCTTACATAGCTATTATAAGGACTGCACATTTGGTTAATCTATTTTTGTTGCTACAGTTATTTTGGTATTTATTATGTTTTATTTACTGTTTATTTAGTTTTTAGCTGAATTTCCTAAATTACAGTTAAATTGCAGGGCTTCGTGTCATGTAGTTATCTTTTAGCAGGTGGTGATAGTAGCCAGCCAAATGCCACTGAAATCGACTGTGTTCTCACATCCAGGTCACTGAGAGTGGGAGGGCTTTACAGAGAGGGGCTCCAGCTCTGTACAGACTGGGTGGTGTGGAGTGGGCTCTGTAACAATGGTTTCATTAAATTGCCCTTGCTCCCAGGATTAACCTGCGTTACTGAGCATATCTGTGGTGCGTTTTTACCGAGACCTTCTGAGGCTCAGGTGCTCAGCAAATACAGCTTCTCCTTGTAGCTGGTTTCTCCTTGTAGCTGGTTTCTACTGTTATTGGGAGCCCCGTCCTGTGTGTCACGGCTTAAGAGGTGGCAGGCATGAAGGAAATGTACAAATTACCCTGACAGTGGGCCTGTGAGAACTTTGTAGTTGTGCACCTGTAGACCTTGGTACTTTTCAGGCCTACCTGTGTCCCTGGCATTCTTCACAGGTATGCACCTTGTCCCTCAGCACACTGCGCAGTCTACCATCCCTTTGTTCCTGGCACTTTTTGCAGATGTGACCCCACATCCCCTGGCGTTCATTGCAGATTTGCTCCCGTGTCCCTGTAACACACCTTTCCCAGGCTTGCTTTGTGTCCAGTCCCTCATCTGACCCTGGGGAGTCCCCTGGAACCCTGGCCTGCACTTAGAGGCTCCATAGAGGGTTTGATTGAGGCAGGGATGACCCCCGGCCTGAGGGTTTGTATCTTCCTTTTCCTAAATCTGGCTGAATGCACCTGAATCCCAGTTAAATGGCTGCCTTTGCTCTGGAATTAGACCAGTATTTTTTCTTCTTTGATATGAATTAATGGCAGACAGCTATGTTTAGCAGGAAAGAAAGTCAAGGATGAATGTGAGTGTTGCTTGCTCTGTTTGTTTGGTGAGAACCAGAAGTGCCAGCCTGGTGCAGAGAGACTACAGGAGGCCAGCTTCACAGGGGAGGAGGCTGTAGGAAGTATCTGCGATTACAGTGAGTCTTAGGCTTTGCCGAGACTTGTCCAGTCTATCTTCAGGTGTTAAGAGTGAATCCTCTTGCTTGACAGTATGAGAGACAGCACGTCCCTCATTCCCCAGTTAAGGGAGTTAAGTAAAGACTGCCAGCTGCTGGCATTGGGTTTCTCTGATGGTTTACACTACGCGATTTCTGTAATCTCTGAAACTTTCCCTATGTTTGGGCCTTTTGAAACTAAGCTTGTGCGTGACCAGTGGGTGTCTCGAGACGTTTTTCCCCCTCACAAGCTGCTTCTAGAGTCTGTGCTTATAGGGCCCAATGGGTTTGGTTGGTGGAACCAGGGCTTGAAGTGCCTGTCCTAGATTGACCTTCTCATGTCTCCTTATCCACAGGGTTCGTGAGGCTTCCATGACCAGCCTCATGGATTTGATGCTTTTGCTGGCACAGACTGAGCCAGTGCTGATTGAGGCCCACATGTGAGTATCTGAAATCAGCTGGGGCTGTCCTGGGCCTTAACACCTTCCCAGACAAACTTCTCTGACCTCTGTCCTGGCCCTCCAGAGTCTGTGGATCATGGCCATGACCTGTGTCAGGATCCATAGCATATACACACTCCCCAACCCCAGACCAGGACCTCCTTTGATCCAGCCTGTTTGACAGTCAGCTTTAGAGGGTGAGGACGTAGTGGCCTCTGTTCTATAGCTGAGGTTCATGCCAAGATGGGCTACATTATTTAATCCAGCCTCTGTGAATTTCCACCTCCTCTGCCACACTGCTTGAGGCCCTAAGTTTGCTATCTTATATGTACTGTACCTCCTCAACCTGGCCTCTCATCCTCCTCCTTCCACCAACCTGCAATACTGTTGCTTCTCACTCTTGCCCCAACAGTACATCGACGTTCACATGTACCTGATATGTAGCTCTTGAGATGTTGGGGAAGGCAGGGTGCAGTCATACCCACCCTGTGTTGGTTAGGTTTATTTTAACTTGGCACAAAGTAGAATTAATTGGAAAGAGGGACTCAGTTGAGAAAATACGTCCATGAAATTTATTATATAAATAAAATTGGCCTATAGCATTTTATTGATTAATGTTTTATGTGGGAGGTTCCATTCCTGGGAAAGTAGTCTTGAGTTCTATAAGCAAGCAGCTGAGGAAGCTAGTAAGTAGCGTTCCTTCATGGCCTCTGCTTTAGTTCTGCCTCCTGACTTCCTTTAGTGACGGAGTGTGACCTCAGACCCTTTCCTACCCAAGTTGCTTTTGGTCATGATGTTTTATCACAGCAATAAAAACCCTAACTAAGTCATAACTTGATGTGGCTTCAGCAGCTGCTGACAATAAGGTGACCACGTTTCCCCAGGCTGGCCTCATACGTGTGCCCTCCGTTTGCAGCTGTGAGCGTGTCATGTGTTGCGTTGCCCAGCAGGCAAGTGAGAAGATTGATCGGTTCCGTGCTCATGCTGCCCGGGTATTCCTGACTCTCTTGCACTTCGACAGCCCTCCCATTCCCCATGTTCCCCACCGCAAGGAACTGGAAAGTCTGTTTCCCAGGTACTGTTAGATATAGATCCCCTTGTAGCCCAGTCCCTCCAAGCATGGCCTTGAGAAAATTACTGTCTTTCAGGTCTGATGTGGCCACTGTGAACTGGAATGCACCTTCACAGGCCTTCCCTCTTATCACCCAGCTCTTGGGACTGCCTACCTATAGATACCATGTCCTGCTGGGGCTGGCCGTGTCCGTGGGTGGCTTGACAGAGTCTACGGTAAGGAGGCATCTGGCTGTGCACAGCAGGGGATGCGGGGAATTCTCTCAAGAGGGTTCTGTCCCAGATGTGTGCACTTTACATGTCCACTGTGTGACCAGCCCCATCCCTGTAGAATCCTCACATCTCTGTAGTTTGCAGTCATTTCTGCTTGACCTCAGGCATTTACTGTCATTGTAGTAGCCCTGAGGAACCAAGGGAGAAGCTAGCCATGCTGAGCCCCAATACTGCTTTTTGGGTTGCAGGTCAGGCATTCTACACAGAGCCTCTTCGAGTACATGAAGGGGATTCAGAAGGATGCTCAGGTCCTGGAGAGCTTCAGTGAGACCCTCCTAAAGGTCTTTGAGGACAACCTCTTGAATGACAGGTGAGTGGTGTCCTCAGACAGGGTACCCGAGACCTGATCCTATTTCCACAGAGCCCAGGTTTCCCTGGGACACTTTTGTCATAATAGATGAGGAGCAGGGCCCAGCAAGCCTAGCAGCTCACTCATACTCATCTTCTACAAACCCCAAGAATTTATCTCCTCTGGGCCTTGCTGGCCCCTGGGCCTGGGCATCGATTGGCAATCCCTTTCCCTTGATGCACTCTCGGCAGGAAAATGGCTTTCCTTGTGTGTGGAGATGCAGAATACCAAGTGAAGTGGAATGAGGTTCTAGTCTGTAGAAATATTCTCCATCTTTTCTTGTCTATAATAGCCCGGTTGAGACATAAGAGACCTGAAAGACAACACATGGCTCCTTGGGGTGTGTGTGTGTGTGTGTGTGTGTGTGTGTGTGTGTGTCTCAGTCTCAGTGTCTCACAAATCCTTCCCTTCTGATCCTCGGAGCCCTCCCAGCTGTTCACTTTGGCAGATAAGCAGCATAACCACCTCTGTCCTGTTGTGGGCAGGAACTGACTCACTTGAGTATTTCCTGTTCCCAGCCTAACAGACAGTGATAGTGGACAAGCAGGGATGAATCTCTGTGGATGCACATTCCCTTTCTTGGGTACTCATTGAGTAATGGACAACTGGGTCACATGGATTGCTTGTTAAGTTCTATAAAGCTGCTGGCCCCGTCTGTTCCATGGCTCGCCCACATTGGTGGTCAGTCTCAGGTGGATGTCCTGTTCGACACTCAGTTGCCCTCCTAATGTCTGTTAATTGCCATAGCTTGTTTGGTTGGGCTTTCCTCTCACTTGTTCTAGGATGGCTTCTCTATACGGGGCAAGTCTGTCAGATTTGTGGTTTGAAGGACCCAGCTACCACCTGTCCTGTGCTTCAGTGAGCAGATGCAGCTGCTGAGGGATCTTTGCCTAGTTGGAGGTCCTAAAGAACTCCTTCTCCAGAAGCTTCAGCTTTAGGTTCTATCGTCAGCCCTACAGTCTGAGCACACACAAAACTAACTCAAAACAGTTTAATTTTGCAAACGGTTGTCCAGATGTTCATGCTGTCTGCCTGACTGTCCACTGCACTTGGTTTTGCACCTTGTCAGAACTGTCAGGTGTGTAGCTGAATGTTGGGCTCTACCCGGCCATCTGCACATCTTTGCATTGGGAGTCCTGTTCTTATCTTTGCTGTAGGTAATTACTAGAGAAGCCACATTGTCTGCAGCTTTATTCTTACTTTCCATAGTCGTTTTGGCATTCTTGTAAGTGTCATAATACTGGTATGTCTGTTTCTAGGAATTTGACAAGACTATCTTGACCCTTACCCCATCTAGGAAGAGCTGTCATGGTCTTAAGGGTTTATTGTTCTTGTTTGTTTTTGTTTGTTTTTGTTTTTGTTTTTGTTTTTAACTTGTCAAGGGCTCTACCCTGTTCCTCATATGGGTGGCTCTTGGTTCTTGGGTGCTTGTGTGGGTCTCACATTTGCTTATCTCCTCCTCTCAGAGTGTCTGTATCGCTGCTGAAAATGTTGGACCAGCTGTTGGCCAATGGGTGCTTTGACATCTTTACTGCCGAGGAGAAGTAAGTATCTGCTTGCTCAGTGCTTCCTGTTGGACAAAGCCTAGTTCTCCAAATTTCAAAAAAAAAAAAAAAATTTATTGATTGATTTTAGTCTCACTGTGTTGCTCCGGCTAGCTCCAAACTCTTGGTCCTGCCCCCTTAGCTTTTCAAGTACATTCAAATCTATGGCCACCAAATATGAAGACAGAACACTTGGGTCAGGATCTCAAGACCCAGAAGAAGACAGTGCAACCTCAGGCAGCAGATATCAGGATGGGGTGAACTAGCAGCCTGCTCTCCGGGTGGGAAGGTAGACTTGGACAGGTGGGATGGTCCACCTGTAGTAGGGCTAGTAGGCAGAGAGGGCTGGAAGTCGGAGCTTGAGATATGATAAAGGCTGGGTGGAAACAGCACAGCATGTGGGCCATGCTATGGAACCCAGGAGCATGCCTGCACCCATCACAGCTGAACAGAGGCTGTGTTCAGAGGTGCAGACAGCCATGCTGCATGAGCTCTTCTGGAGCCATCTCGGTGCCAGGTTGTCTTCCTGAGTGACTGACACCATCTTGGTGATCTTTGCTTCTACGAACGTCCTGTGGTCTTCACTGAATGCTCTCTTGGTTTATTTCATGAAGATGTCTGAGCATCTGCTGTTACTTAGAAACTGCCTGGTGGCGTTGGAACTTGCTTTACACTCACTGGTGGACTCAAATCAACAGGATCTCAGTTGATCTCCTCTCCCTTCTGAGCCTCTGCTCACTCCCGTTTACTGTCTGACTTCTGCCCCATTGAGAGGATCTATGCCCAGTTTTCATATAATCTGTTCTGGCATTTTGTTTTTCTTCCCTTGACCTTGGGCAGTGTCTTTGTACTTGCGTGCCAGCCAGCATTCGTGTGAACCCCAGAGCTCCATTGTCTTGGTGCTCTGCCTTGAGATCCTGCATACATCACACACCCGGGGTGGAGGAGACCAGCTCGCTTTGCTTGAAGTCTGTAGTGTCTGTCTTTGGTTTTTAACTGTTTGGCCGGGAAGTTAGATCTGTCTCTGCTGAATGCCTAAGATGGTTTTAACCTGACATACAGGGCGTCCCTCTGTCAGCGTGCAGCACTGACTTCCTAGCCTGCCTGAGTGTCTTGAGTGCTCACAGGGCACATCACTGGATTCATCTAGGAAAATGGTCTAAGGATTTGACATCTATTTTTCTGGCTTAAAATTTTCAAAATAAGATAGTAGGAAAGTGTATAACGTTGTGTTTTTACTTCTCTGTTCTTTATGGATTTTGGATTTTCTGCACATGTGAATGGAGGGCTGCCTCACATCACATGATTGTCCTTGAGGTGCTTCTGCTTACCCTATACCTCCACTTTTCCTCTCCTTCTTTTTCTTTGGAGTTTTTTGGTTTTCATTTTGTTTGGGGTTTTTGTTTGTTTGTTTGTTTGTATGTTGGTTGCTAATAGTATATGTAGTTTTGTAAAAAATCAACCTGACAATCTGATCTTTTAACTGAGTCTGTAAATGTACTTCATTTAATCTTACTATGTTTTTCATTAAAGTAATTTTGTTTGCTCCATGTTTCTACTCTCTGATTAGCAGAATCATTTTCCTCTGTTCCATTTTTCTTCATTTATTTGAGGCTTTTTACTCTTTTCGGTGCTCTTGGAGAGTTCCTGATACAATTTCCATTCACTGTGTTTTTGTACAGTTGTTCATGCTTGAGTGAAAAAGAAAAAAGAAAAAAGGAGGACATGAGTGCTCTTAGGTACAGTGGAGGAAAAGGTTTATTGTGGATAACAGAGGCAGAGACGTCTGAGAGAGTCCAAAGTGAACATGACCTTGAGCTGGGCCATGTGAGGAGCGGGGATAGCCAGGAGATCAAGAGCCCAGGAGGGAAAAGGGTAAAAAGGGCTGGCTTAGCAAAAGTGGGTAGATTACATATGGAAGGGCGCCTTACGGGAAGGGTGAGGGATGCTGGGAGAATCTGGTGGCCAGGAAGACATGGCCGCTCACTGAGACAAGCAGAGATTAGACCTTTTCATTGGAGGGCTCATGCCTCTTGGATCAGCTTATTGGGAGTCTGTCAAGAACCCTAGTGCATAAACCCACAGGGTTGCTGGGGACCACAAAGTTGAATGTAGACTTGAAGGGACCCAACGAGACCACAGACTGTATGTGGTGTGTCTAGAAGAGCATTAGAACTGTGCATAAGCCCTATAGGAAGGCAAGCTGAGGATATACAGTCCTGTGCAAGCTGGGAATGACAATGACCATAGCTCTAAGGAATACGACAGTCATTCTGTTCCCATAAGCACTTTAGGGAGCTAGTCAGGGAAGGACTGGATTCCTGTGACTTGGACCAGCCAGGGTTGACCTGGGAGCTGCTGTCATGGGCTATCCTGGAGTGTAGCAGCCCAGAATTAGTATTATTATCGGGGCTGACTAGGACTCCTCTGTAACCTAAGCCCATCACATGTTTCTTCCCACATAGTAGCACTCACCGGCAGAGTCTTTTGTGTTGGGGTGGGTCACTTGGATATGGTCACATTGTGACTGTGCCAGGGCCTGCCTGCCCAGTTTACATCTCTTCTCTGCTGTGCATGTTGGGAACCAAAGAAAGTGGTTGGTGTCACATGTCCCAGCACTGGATGTCATGACAGTGTTCATCGTATTGCTCTGTATTGCTGTGAAAGATGTACTTATAATAATGTCTTCTCCTTCAAGCCACCCCTTTTGTGTGAAGTTGCTCACACTTTGTAAGGAAGAAATCAAGAAGTCAAAAGACATCCAGAAACTTCGGTCAAGCATTGCAGTGTGAGTTTTAAGTGTTCCTGGGTGGAGACAGAAAGAGGAGGGACTTGGTGGGGTTCCTGGTGGGAGATAAAAGTTTTAATCACAAAGCTGCTTAAAATGGAGTGTTTTCGTGTTCATTTAGGGAGAGGTCAGACCACTCCTGTCAGCTGTGGCATTTAGGGAGGATTGACCAAAATAGGAAACCTATATCTCTTATGTGTTCATCTTATACATCTGTCACTTGCTCTGGCACCTTACTGGGCCTGTAGATGCTCAAAGGCCATCACAGGAAGGAAAATACATCTATACTAGTGCAGAGATCTGGGCACATGGGCGTGCACATGCTAGCACAGATAACTGGTGATGTACTGGCAATCACATGAGGTGTACAAGCATGCATACATGGAATGCAGGAATCTGGGTACACAAGCATGCACATGCTAGCACAAAGATCTCACCACGTATGGTGAGCACATGGGAGCACATCAGCATACAGTGCACAGGAGCATACAAGATAGCGTAGATTACATGGGAGCACACTGGTGCACAATACACAGATCTGTACATAGGTAAGCACACACGTTAGCACATGACTCGAGGTTCATGTTGTGTGTTTCCTGGGTCTTCCATGTGGGTCCTTGGGTAACAGCATGAGTGTGGCACAGCTCCATGTTGCCTGTGGGTCTCCTGCAGGCTCTGTGGGATGGTGCAGTTCAGTGGTGATGTGAGAAAGAAGGTTCTTCTGCAGCTCTTCCTCCTCCTTGGCCACCCTTTTCCTGTGGTGAGTGTGTCTGCCCCACCTCAAGGCTACCTACCTGGGACCCAGGTCTGTGCTTACATGTGACCTCTAAAGATGAGTGTCTGTTGGCAGGGCTTTGATGTAAACACAGGGTGAGATGGGTTCCAGGTGTGGGCAATCAACTGGTTGGTGTTTGTATGAAAGGAACACGGTGCTGGTACCGGGGAGCATGGGCATGGGAAGCACAGCCCAGTGTTAGGATTTCCCTCTCACCCAAGAAGTACAAATCTGAGAACCTTTACAGTGGTCTTTTGAGGTAGAGTGGGATGGCCCCACAGCTCAGCCTGTTTGTCAGAAACACATTGCCAGAGGTAGATCAGATCTCATATGATGTAGTATGTCACAGGAAATAACCAAGAGACAGCGAGACAGATTCCCTTGTAGGAGTTCCTACCGCACCTTTTGGTGGGTAAGCCTGTGATGGCAGAAGTACCCGGGCTGTGGCTGAGTTCATCTTCCTCCTTTCATGGACCTTCTAAGAAAGACCCCTGGGGCTCTCTAGGTGCTGATGGCTTTTCCTCCTGTTGACCTGCTGTTCTCATTCCAGATCCGGAAGAGCACAGCAAGCCAGGTATATGAGATGGTGCTTACCTATAGTGACTTGGTAGATGCTGAGGTGCTTGATGAGGTCATGTCTGTGCTCAGTGACACAGCCTGGTGAGTAGTGCCTGCCTGCCTGAGCCTGGTGATACTTTCTCCTGTCCCTGCAGCTTTTTGATGGAAAGAGGGGAGATATTTCAAATCCTCCACCTAAGAACATCACATCCTGGGAGCTTCAGGAAATGTTTAATGTGCAATCGCTTTTCTCTTGTGAGCAAGTGGCCAGAGTGGGTCAGACCCCTGCTGGTCAGAAGTCAGTGTTTCTCAGTAACTGCCACCAAGTGGATGTCAGCTACCTACTGTCATTTTGCTACTCCAAGGGCCTTGTGGTTTTTCCTCTGTTTTAATGATCTTAGAAACTTGTCTTCAAAGTCAAGAGGTGCAGAAGGGACAGTGGTGGTGTACAGCCTGTGGGTGCTATAGGCTGGGCCTGGAAACAGTTATTTATGGTCACAACAGCAAGAACCTATGACCCGTAATCCAGATGTGGTACACATGCATGGTCCTGCGCATATTTATATACAGGTTTGCATACATGATCACATAATGTGGCTGTTCATATAGTCACACATGTATGCACTGCTAAGCACATACAGTCACATATATGGAACTAGCGCTTGTGCACAGGTGCACTTCAAGCTGGCTTGTCCCCATTCTGTAGTATTTGGGAGGCACAGCCAGGCAGCTCAAAACACTGTTGTTGCCTATCAACACTGTTCCCTTAGAACGATGGAGAGCGGGCTTGCTGACCTCAGATACTGGCAGGCCTGTTGGGATTGACCAGGTTGCTTCAGCAAGTCAGGGTTTGTGCTCTCTTCATGCGTGCCCCTCAGAACAGTGACCTCCCTAAGGAGCCCCTGCTAGGATGTGACCTTCCTGCCTAGGTAAGAGCTGTGGGGACCTGGAAGGCCAGAGTGCACTTCAAGATCTTTGCTGTCAGTAGGAACTCAACTTGGTGCCTTCTCAGGAGACAATGGCCAAACCTCAGGATGGCAGACATTACTTCCAACTTTCTAATAAACTCATCTTGAGTGAGAACAGCTGGCAGAGGAAGAACTGTTTTGTTTTGTTTTTGTTTGGTTGTTTTTTTTTTTTAAGATTTACTTTTATTTTTAACAATATGTATGCATGTGTGGCTGTCTGTCAAGGCTCATGTGCATGTCTGTACAGTTGCCTGGGGATGCCAGAAAAGGGCGTGCAATTCCCTTGGAGCTGGGGTCGCAGGTGGTTACGAGCTACCCTACATGGGTGCTAGGGACACTGCTCCTCTGCCAGAGCACAGTGCCTGCTTTACAGAGAAGCTTTTTTTTTTTTTTAACTAATTTTACATAGAGAAAAAACATGCTTAATACTTAACAGCATTACATATTATTCCAATGAAAGCAGTCTAATAAAGCGCTCCAGAAGCCCTCTCAGTCTGAGGTAGCGTTTCTTCCTCATGTCCCCAGAATGGGGTGTGTATCAGTCCTGTGAAAGAGCTAGGTTCTCCTGGTGTCTACTCTGGGTGGTAGAGTTTTGCCCCAACACCACCAGGTCTCAAGGGGTGGAGTTGCTGAGCCATGTGACACAGGGGACTCAAATGTTTTCCTCCTTAGGGACTCAGAGCTTCCCGTTGTAAGAGGACAGCGGAATCACCTGTGTGACCTCCTTGGTGTGCCCAGACCCCAACTGGTTCCAAAGGTAATACTTGTAGTGGTACCTGTGTTGCCTGTTGTTCTGAGTTCTGGTCTAAAGTAAATGGGTCCCATGGTCAGTATTCATTGCTGCCATTACTTTGTCCAGACCAACTGGGAGAGCTTCGTCTCCTGCCAGGGTGGGCACGTTCTGTGTCTTTATAGTGTGCTGGCTGCACAGTGTCATCTTACTGATGTAGGCCACAAGTTGTGTCGGCTTCTGTCTTCTAGGAATTTGGGAAGGAGGCTGTAGTTTCCTCCTCATTCCCTGCCTGGCTGTACATCCTATTAGGGGCTCTGTCCTTCTGAGGACACCTGTCCCATCAGGCCATTTCTCTCCTGTCCACTGGGGCCCCAGCCTTCTTGGCTGCCTGTGCTAAGGCCTGTCCTCTCCACTTATCTTGGCCTTGGTGTGTTTATAGTTTCTGAGGACCCTTGTCCTGGGGTTTCACTTTAAGTTGTCATGAAAGCTGTGATCTGTTGTGTCTCTGGGCTCTCTTCCTATGTTCTATGGCTCAGTCTGTCTATGAGGACTTTAAAAACTTCTATGTATCGACTTTTCATCCTAGAAATATGCGTCCAGCTTAATACTCTTAGCCTCTTTGTGTTGTGGTCTACTCTTAAGGTTATGTAGTGCTTTTGTACCCAAGACCACCAGCTGAGGGTGGCTCCACCCCCAGTGGGTTGGTCTCCTCCACATCAATCACTGCTTAAGAAGACACCAGGCAAGCCTGCCTACAGTTTAGGCTTACACATAGATTCCCAAGTGCTCTAGCTTGTGTCAGGTCGCCATAAAACCAGCCAGCACAGGCAGCCTGCTGTGTCTGAAAGCTCTGTGTACCGACTTTACATGGAGAAGTTCAGTTTACTTGGGACAAACTGTTGTGTGACGGGAAGGTCCCTTTATGCTTCCTGTGTCAGATGATTCAGGGTCTTGTCACCACCACTGTCCAGTGACTGCACTTTGGAGTCTTATACACTGGATCACACCATCAACTGTAAGTCGATACAGACTGTGTGATGGGAGAGGCATGGCTCTCACAACAGCTCATGGCGCTCACCATGTCTGTTCTCCAGTTTTATCCTGCCCAAGACTGTCTGTGCTTTAAACCCTCAGAACTAGTTTGTCAGTTTACACTACCAGCCAGGTTGGCCTGGGACTATGTTGAGGCTAAAGGGAGCTAAGGTTGATTGACACTAGGCCCTTGGAAGGTCACCCTTAAGTCCTACAGATGGAGATGCTGTCTGTGTGATTGGTCCCCAGTTCATGCACCACTTGCATCTCTGCTTAGAAAGTTCATGTGCTAGTTTAATGACTCTTTCAATTTGTTCTTCAACACCATCTTCTGATCCCCTCCCTATACCTTTACTGGGTTATAGTTGTGCTGCTGTGACAAAATACCATGGCAACAGCAACTTAAGATGGCACTTCACTGGACTTATGGTTTCAGAGGGTTAGTGTCCATAATGGCCAAGCAAAGACATGGCAGTAGGAACAGCTGAGAGCTCACATCTTGATCCATAAACAGGAAGCAGAGCTCACTGGAAATGGAATCATTTGAAACCTCAAAACCACTCCCAGTGACACACCTCCAAAAGAGCCATACTTCCAAATCCTTCCCAAACAGTTCCACTAGCTATGGATAGGGTATTCACACATGAGCCTGTGGGGGCCGTTCTCATTTAAACCACCACAGCCACCTAGTAGCTCCTGTATATTCTCCATAGCTCACCTTCCAGGTGTGGTGAGCTAAGGAAGTGAATTGAGCTTAATAATCCCATTTCCATGTCAGAGGCACTTTCTCTGAGCCATGTTTTTCTTAGCATACACACATCTTAACAAGTAGATGTGCTGATGGAATGGACAGCAGTGTGTGGACTTGCTTTTCTTCTTGGAAGGGGCTGTTAGATGTTGTCTGTGGTATAGGCCTAAGGGTCTTTCCATTTGTTTGTACCCTTGACCTTGGGCTCTCTGCCCTTACAGAACTTGAGTCCTCCAGGAGTCCAGAAGCATCCTGGGGGTGAGTGGGGGAGAGCGGAACATTCTAATTGGCCAGCCTGTCTCCAATCTCAGGCTAGGCCTGGTCCATCTAGCCTAGGAGCTAGTAGACCTGGTTCCAGTATGCCTCACAGGGGTGACTTTTCTTCCTTGCTGGGAATGAGTGGATGTTTTTCAGGTCTCATGAGGTTAACCATGGAAGCCCCCCTGACTGGTATTCTCAGGTACTTATGAGCCTTTTGGCGGACTTTGCTAGGTTCTGTGTCTTATATATGCTCTCCAGTTTCAGGATGGAGGTCTCAGTTCTCCAACATTCTGAGAAACTCTGTATCAAGTGAGACACAAGACCCATTAGCACACATTTTTGTCATTTTCCTCCGTCTGCTGAGGAATTAATGTTTTGCATTTGTCTCAAATCTCCTTTAATTATGTTTAAACTTCGGGGGGGGGGTGCATTTAGAAGCTGTGTTCCTACTCTTAACATCTCTTCTGCTCACTGTTAGTGTGATGACATCTGTTTCCTGTCACACTTTCAATGTCTAGGAATGTTATAGTCAAGATCGCGCCTTAACATCTTTATTAATTAGCATCTCATGAGTTCATGTTTACTGTATAATTATAGGCAAGTTTACATCCACCATCTTTGTTTCCTATTTGACCTTCCTGTTTAATGTTTCTTTCCCCCTTATCTGAATTTCATTTCCTACCCTGTTAACTTGTTTCACAGCTCTGCTCTTCTGTCCCCGATTACCCTGTGGCCAGCACTCTTTCTTGACACATTACATTATCCCTGGCCTTGACCTCCTGCTGCAGAGCCCTGTCTGAAACTGGTTTGTACTAACCCTGAGGTCTTGGTATTCAGCCAGCCTGGTCTCCCTGGTCAGCTTCTTTCCGTACTCTTCTCTTTGCTTTGAGTCAGCTCTGTGCCTGAGCTCCTGTCATGGCTGTGTCATGTTGAGAGAGATTTTGTGTTTATTACACTGGGTCTGTGTGCTCAAGTCTTCCCAGGGCTTCCCCCTGTAGGAGCCATAATGAGATACACAGGTGTGGCCTGGTCGCTTGAGTGGCTCCAGGAGTGGTGACAACAGATGGCGACATGGTGTAGTCTCGGTCCTTTATGCACAGTGAACTTGAGTTTACATCTACCCTGACAGGCCACAGAGCTATTACTACAGTTCAGGCTGCCAGGATTCTGGTCATGGCTGGCTTTAGCCATATATCAAAGAGGGTGGGGTGGCAGCCAGCCTGATGTTGCCATGTTTCTTTACAGCCTGTTCCAGGAAGCTGAGCCTTGCCCGCCTAGCTGGGATGCTTTGCCCTGAGGCTCCACAACAGGCTTTACCATCATGGAAACTTGGTGCCACAGACTTCTGAGAAAGGTAGCACCTGCTGCTAGATGGATTGGGAGGCCATCCCCAGAGAGCAGCAATTCCTCATGGATGCTGTGCTCTGGTGACCTGGACTGCCCATACTTTTGCTGTCACACAGATGTGCTTCTCATTAAATCATGTATCACACAGCCCAGCCTCTGCCTGTCTCTGGGACATCTGTGCAAAAGGAGCTGGAGGATCTACTGTGGGCTCCTCTTCAGGGCCTTGCTGTGTGATTTGTGTATCATGATGGGTGTTTCACACCCTGGTATAGAGTTTGAAGTGCTGGGCGGATGCAGTAACAGATAGCCTCTCACATGTTCAGCCAGCCAAGCCACCAACAATATCACAATGGTCTGAGCAAGAGATCATGAGAATCCAGCATCCCTGTGGGAATGTAGATGACAACACTGGTCCAGGAAGCCTGGATCCTTTGCACCTCCTGTCCCAGGCCTGCATGGCTGCCTGTCCTGCTGTGGTAGCCACACGCCTACCTCTTCAGCCTCTCTGTCTCTCAGGCCTGGGAAGGACTGCTGATCACTGCTTATTAAGCTGTTGAGGATGGACATGTGGCTGAAGTGGCCAGGGCCTCAAGCCAAGGCCTGTGGTGATGCGTGTTCACTCAGGGCAATAGCCTCCATCTCACGGAGCCAGAACGGAGAGCACACAGGCTGCCGCCTTTATCGGGAGCCACTTTCCAGGCCTGAGACCTGCAGGTTTGCTGTGCTGCCCTGGTGGCTGAGGCCTGGCTCATACTTCATTCCAGTCTCGTACACCTTTCTGTTGTAAGTAGAAGAAAACCTGGCTGAGATCAGCAGAGACGGCCACGTATGATACTGGCTTTGCTGTCATGTCTACTGGGAAACAGAATTAGCTATTTTTAGTATTAATTATTTTAAAACACAATTCCAGACAGGACATTTTAAGACATGGAGACCAACTGGTTTCCAACAGACCTACTGATGTCACTCTAGCAGAGTAATGTCCCTTTCAGTGAGGTTTAATGGTTGAAGTAAAGGATGTTGTTCTCAGCTAGCCCCCTCTGCATGCAGATCCCACCTTAGGCAACTGTTTCCACCGGATACCTGGTGGTCTAGAAAGACCTCAGCAGGAAGGGTTTCCACTGAAGTTCTTAGGGGGAGCCCTCCTCTCCAGGTATCACGACAACTGGTGGGGTCAGGTTGGTCCATCACGGCAATAATGCTGAGTTATATGTCAGACTCAGCAAATATGGGGGCATGTGAGTGTCTAGGTACAAAGGAGTCGGGAAAGCTCTGCAGTGGGCATGTTTGGGCAGGAGGCCAAATAGGTGTTCGCCCACACAAGAGTGTTCACTTGGCCTCCTGTGAACCTATGATTTAACAGCAGGAAGAAAGTAGTTAGGGACACTGTGTCCACGGCCAGGTTCCTAAGCCTCGTCATGAAGTATTGATAGTGGAGTAGAGTAGCTAAAAGGCCACAAGAAACCTGATAAAACCCTGGGACCTTGTAGATGGAAAAACTGTCCTCACAGGAAGGAGCTGTGGCCCTAAAGGAGTCATCCAGTGAGTCCCCCAGACTCCTATGTTGAAAAGACTAGGTAATTCCAAGACAGAAAGATACAACCTCTAAGAGGATGAGGCCAGCATCCACAGACAGGGATATCAACCCATCACTAAGAACCAAACAATAGGGGTTGGGGATTTACCTCAGTGGTAGAGCGCTTGCCTAGCAAGCTCAAGGCCCTGGGTTCGGTCCCCAGCTCCGGAAAAAAAAAAAAAAAAGAACCAAACAATATACAACAGTTTTCCAAAAGCAAAGCAATAGGACTGGAGGTCTAACATCCAAGATATGGGAAGGCACAGTGCTGGAGAGGGAGGTGCCCGGGTTTCTTAAGTAGAAAGTTGTTAGAGCTCTGAGTCTTGGATGTATCTGACTGTAACAAGTTTAAGCCAGGCACACACTCACAGCCCATCATTCAGGAGGTGGAGACAGGAGGGCTGAATTCAAGACCAGCCTGGGCTACAAAATAAACAACAATGTAACTCAAAAAGATCAAAGCCTGAGATCAATCAAGATCTTGATCTAAAAGATCACTTGAGAAGTGAGATGTATTATTAAGGGTTTTATCATTTTAATGTGAAATGTCTCTGACAGCTTCGTGTTTGAACATTTATTCCCAGTTGTTGGCACCTTTTAGAATTAGGGCCTAGCTTGAAGTGGGTCACTAGACCTCAACCTTGCTTCTGGCCCCCTCTATTCTTCCTGCTCCACTAAGATGAGAAGGTGGAGAGTTCCAGCTGGGAATGACTTCCACCATCATGCCCTCCCCACCATGATGGACCCTCAAACCATGAGGCGTTGGCTGTTTGGAATTTGGTCACAGCAATAAGGAAAGTAGCCAGTACAGATGGTTTCAGAATGAAGAAAAGCTTAGCTTAATAGACATTTCTAAAACCCAGAACTTTTTGCAAACTCCTGCTTAAAAAGTAGTTTTAAAAAATTACCAGCTAGCTGGTGAAAGTTTTAGGAATTTTGCCTAAAGTGGTTCTTAGAACATTTAAGCCTCAAGGTATGTTGCAGAAACAGATGGGTGAGAATTAATGCAGTAAGTGTGTGGGGGGCAGGGGGAGATGCTGGAGGAAGCAGAGACTGAGTCGTCTGTGTGAAAGGGAGGCAGATCAGACAGGGCTCAGAGCCTACTAGCGTTGCTGTGTACACCCACCTCAGCAGCAGCCTCAGCTGAAGTGAACGAAGTCCCGGCCTTCTTGCAAGTGTAGTGACTTCAGGTTGTCTTCAAACTCACCCCCTGTGAGGTCCTTGGGGAGAGAGGATCCAGCTCAGTCAGACTTCCTCTTACTCTCTGGGATTCTTGCAAAGACTCAGGTCAGAGGCTAGGAGTGGGTCTACCTAATTTACTGTTAGGTGGCTCATAATGAACTTAAGATCCTCTATGGATTAGGGAGGAGGCCTGAAGAGAACCAAAGGCCACTGAGGGCAGTGGCTAGTGCTGCTGTTATATAGTTTTGTTGGGTACCAACAGTAGTGAGATACTGAAAGGTGCATTTGCCACCTGGTATTGACCCTCTACAGAAGGCATTTGAGCCACTCTCAGTTGGTCCAGGAATATTTCACCTTCCTTCTGTCTATCCAAGGAATTGTACACTGGGTATCTGCCCAGCGCCCACCCTCTGATTCCTCTTACCTGTCATCTCCCAGTCCCAGACAGGAGCAAGGCCCATTTTCTTGCTGAAGAACAGCCTATCGGCAGATGAAGTCTGGAGCAAGATGTAGAGGAACTGCACTGTTCCTCCTAAGTCATCTGTCCTTTGACTAACACAAGAGGCCTCTAAACTAGGCTGTCACCCTGATTCTACCTGTCCCACTACCAGTGCTAGAAATAGGAAGTGAAAAGCATTCTACCTGGGAAATCAGAAGTGTCCACAGTGGCTGCACCTGCTGCCCTTCCTCTCTTCCCTCACCTCTCCTTTCCCAACATCCAGAGAAGCCATCAGCCTTGGGCCAGGAGAGGTCAGAGCCTGCCCCAGGAGACCTAACATTGTTAAACACATCACTACTCATGTGCTCCAAATAGTTAACATAATCCTGTGAGGATGAAAGGAGAGGGTGACTGCAGGACACAAAGCTAACTCTGCCATCGTATTCCAGTTGAAGAAGCCCAGTTATAAATGTGACAGATGAAACCTAAGTTTCCACCAGATAAGTGGTGCTCAACCTTAAGCAAGATACTCCTACAACTACAGCAAGAAAGAACTCCAAAAGGATAGAAAACAGTCAGTTTGCCCATACAGGTGGTCTTTGGAGGTGTTCAACCTGACTTCTCCTCTGGGATAAACCATAGAAATGGGAGCTCACAGCAGCATGAGTGACAACTGAAGGCTAGAGATGACTCCCACAAGCCAGGGTCCTGACATGCCAACAAGATCCAATAGTCTACACAGTGGATGATCATATACAGGTGCTGAGAAGAACCGGACATAAGAGCAAAGAGTTGGGAGTCCATA
Organism: Rattus norvegicus; assembly: GCF_021556685.1. NCBI lineage: Eukaryota > Metazoa > Chordata > Mammalia > Rodentia > Muridae > Rattus > Rattus norvegicus. The sequence goes on from NC_141543.1 coordinate 113,237,362, forward strand.
CACATGAGTGGCAAGCAGACAAGTGGCAAGCTGTGTGTGCACAGCTCTTCTCTGAACAATTGCATAGGTGAGCAGTCTGCACATCTCCATGGAAGAGCATCTGCTCTGTTCTTAAGGAGGCTGTAATTCTGCTATGTGAACGCATATTGTCCGTATTCTAAGAAAGCTACTTATGAAGAGAGGTGGAGGGCTAAATGTGACCTACAGTCCGTGCTTGCCAATCTGTGTTGAGATGAGACATTTTCTCTGCATATACAGCAGTTTATTTAAATAAAAATGTGAGACAAATTCTGGAGTAAGGAAGAGTAGCTTCCCTCTGTGGTAAGGCACTGGAATGCGAATTGGTGATTGGTAGAAAGAGACCCAGGAGCAGAAATGAGCATCTCAGCCATCACATTCCCTATCAGGAGAACGGGCTGCCTAAGATGTGAGGCTGAGACGATTAGATGTGCAAAACAGAAAACTTGGGATTCCTAGTTAATCTTTCTACCAAAGTAACTTCTCATTGTATCACAGATAAAATTAAGAAGCAAAAGTCCTAGATACAGATGTGGGCAGTGCTCTATAAAGTGTCATGCATGATCAAGAGTAGCCATCTCAGAATGAATCATACTTTCACAAGGGGAAAAGTCAAATAGTGTAAGTCATTCTAAATGGCAAACATCAGTTTATAACTTAAAACTCCTGAGCTAGAGATGGCTTCAGGAAAGTGTTTGCTGTGCATGCACACATGCATGAGGACTTTCGTTCATTCTCTAGCACCATTGTAAAGGCTGGGCATGGTGGGATATACCTGCAGTCGCAGAAGTGGGAAATCAGAAACAGAAGGACCCCTTGGGCTTGCTTGTCTGCTAGTCTTGCTGAATAAGGAAGTTCCTGGTGAGAGAACCTGTCTTGATGATGAAGCACTAGAAGGCAATGAGTTTTCCCACCAGCACATACAAACACACATGCACACAAACAGAAGAATATTCAGAATACACGGTACATCACAGGTGGGCCGTCTTCCTCATTGTGTTAAGAGAAATGCTGTAATGCTGTACCAGAGGACGCTTGGTAAAGGTACAAAACTAAGCAGAGGCCTTCCACTCCCATAGTGTCACCAGCGGAATGCAGTTCCTGACCCCACACCTGCTGCCGTGTGACATCACTCTACAGGGGACACAGACAGACACACATTTTCTCAGGGGCTAGAACCAAGGCCTAACCCTGCCATGACCTGAAGTGAGGTGTCACAGACTGGAAAACATGGATTGAAACAGGCTGAAGTCTGGCCTGTGTCCTCCAGTCTCAGCAGCACGGCCCACCACCTACTATCCCCTCCATGACCTAAGAACTGAGGTGGACAGCTGCAACTGGAGGCTGAGCTGCCTTTGCTGAGGGCCTACTATATCCATCTGGTAATAGAGAGGGTGACGCCTTGTCCTGGGGCTGCTAACATTCAGTGTGGCCATGCCCTCTCACCTGGTGTCTGGACTTTGAAAGAGAAAAACTATTTAAGAACAAAAGGCATCAAGGGAATCATACACAACTTACAGTGAGATCTTTAGAAATAAGACTGCCCTGGACTCAAAGCTTGAGAAGAATGATGGGTGGCAGGAATGATTTCAGAGACCAATGGTGAGCAGGTACAGAGTAACGGATGTACAAGGCCTGCTTGGCTCTGCTGCAGGATGCACCCAGGAGCTTCTCAGTGCAGAGACCGACCCATTTACTACAGTGAGTCAGAACTGTGGACAGGAAGTAGGGCTACTGACCAGCAGGATTCTACATGGTCAGTGACCTGGAGGTGGTCACATGGGCAAGACACACTGGCCCTCCACAGGCCAATATAAATCCCTTCCAGATGGACCTGTGACAGATGCTACCTGTCGATGAACGTGAGGTTTCTTACAGGGGAGAAATTCCTATGTAGGACACTAGACTGTCATCATAAAATCAGTTAATGTCACCATATTAAAGAATAATATCTCAAGAGCCAAGTCTCCTGAGGGCATGTCTACCAGGAACTTGACCTACCAAGGACAGTGTCCAGAGTAGATAAAGAAAGTCTAGCCTTAGCCCCAGTAAGACACTTGCTGTCTGGCCATTTTCAGCTTGGCACAACTGTTGGAGACCCATTCCTTGGAGAGACTGAGATTCTTTTTTGCACTGACCACAAGTAACCTCAGTTTGCACTGAAACAGGATGCTTGGCACCTATGCCCATATGACCAAAAATGGAGAAACCAGATAAACCAAAGGAGGGTCCTGTGGCCCTACTGGTCACCACCAAGCTATTATTATATGTGGGTAAGGCTGCCCTTTGAGTAGCAGGAACCGTGGCACCTTGAACATCATGGCTGGGCTCAGAACAATGGCTTTCAGTGTTTAAAGGAAAGAGTGAAAACAGCTTTGTAAGGGTGTTACCAGGGGTGCCCACCACCACCCTGTCCCTAGGACCCACAGGCCACTCTCCAGCTGCATCCAGCCCACAGAGCAGCAGCTATGGCCTCTAGCCTAGTTCAGGGTGTCCCTATGGCTGCAAGGTAAGATTTGATTTACAGTAAGAGTGTATAGGTAGTGGGCTATGTCCCAGGGCCCGTGGTCAGGTCTTGTCCTTGGTTTTGCTCCTATGATCAGAGTGGGACAGCGGATACCCAGGAGCCCTGCAGCCATTGCCAGTACTCACCAGCTTCACACAGATGACAAAAGGTGGCTGGGCAGCTTGGAAGTGCAGGATGGGAACCTTTGGCTTGGGTCTCTCCTACAGAGATGGTGGCAGTCGTGAGTCGTTAGGGCTTCACGCAGAAGGAACTCCTTGAGACCTGTGCTAGCCATAGCCTCTGCTCAGTAGCTGGTGATCAAGTAGCAGATGGGGACAGGACACGTGGTTGCACCCCCAGGTTCCGGCAGCCCCAGCCACCTGATAGCCACAAGAACCACCAACTCACTCTGGTAGGTCAACATTGAGACCCAGACTGAAGGAATGTGTAGGTAGCCATTTCCCCAAGGAGGGGCAGAGCCCAAGTGAGTGTAAGGGAAATCTGGCATGGTATGGAAGGCCCTTCCCTGTAAGGGGCTTTGGTGCTCTGCCACATGGCTACACACCTGTGAGTCCTCGTGGCAGTAGAAGCCCTTCCTGATCTTGTTCTTGTCAATGTCACAGAAGGCCACCACCTGGGGGGGTGAACATGGGCTAGCAGTTAGGTGGGGGTGGGGCTGCAGGATAAAGATGTGATGGCATCAGGGGAGGCAGGATAGTGGTCAACAGAAAAAGGAGGAAAGTGTCCTACCTTGTGCTGGCTGGCTGCAGTCAGGCTGCGGTATAACTTACGCCCCTGCTTGCCTGCATTCCAGATGGTGAAGGACTTCCAGTGAGGAAGGATTTGTTCCTCTAGGAAGTGGACACGGTGAGTCCAGATGGTCATCCTGTAGCCAAGTAGAGAGGGGAGCTAAAGTGGCCAGATGTGTGGGCTCCAGTGCCACCTCGCCCATTAGCCCTGGGGACGTACATGAGTGCCACACCCTGTTTAGGCTGGGAGCCCACTGAATCTAAACCATATCCAAGTGAGCTCTAACTCTGTTCTTTTGCCACCTCTCATAGGAAGAGGTCACCATGAACCATGTAAACAAATGCCCTTGGGCCACCCATATTGGTCCTGCTTTCTAGGCGGGATGTAGACCTGATATAGACCTGATGGATGGCTGTGTGTTCGTTTGTTCTCTCTCTCTCTCTCTCTCTCTCTCTCTCTCTCTCTCTCTCTCTCTCTCTCCCTCTCCCTCTCCCTCCCTCCCTCCTTCCCTCCCTCCCTCTTCGGCAGCTGTGTTAACATGTATAGGGTTCATGCAAAGCCAATGGTTAGCATCTCGTATCTTTGTCACTCTTCACGTTATTTTTTGAGACAAGGTTGAGCAGGAGCTCACCAATTCAGCAAGACTAGCTAGCCAAAAAGTTCCAGGAATTCTCCTGTTTCCCTTCTCGGCACTAAGATTACAGGTGTGCGTTGCCATTCCTAGCTTTTTGTGTAGATGCTGGGAACTGAACTTAAGTCCACTGACAGAGCACCTCTCCAGGATGTGAAACTAGTCCTTTTGAGTTAGAAAGTGAAAGGGAGTTGTAGTCCACCCAACAACATGGGTCTAATTTCCCATAGTCAATACTCAGAAGAAAGGTCTGTTAATACGAAGACATTAGGAAGTAAACTTTCTGCCTCAGGCTGTCCCTTGCCTCAGACAATCCCAGAGATGTCCCTTTCTGAGCACAGACATACCTGCTCCTGCTCCCAGGCAGCAGGCCCTTTGTTTGCAGATCTCCAGGGCTTGTTTCTTCTCAGGCCCCCCTGAGCTCTACTTACCCACTGTCCCTAATCTGAGGGCCAGGCCTTCCACCCTGTCTCTCTGCCCAGACCCCTAGCATCCTGGTCCTTTGGGTGGAACCTCTTGTGTCACTACCTACATCAGAGCACGTTTTGCCAGTTCAGCATTTTCCTGAGACCTCCCAAGTTAAACATTCTAATTAGGGTTGTGCTGGGCTCAGTCAGTGATTTTTGGTAGGGGATTCCCTAGGGGTTCTGGGGAACCACATTAAGTGAATAGCATTTAATTATGAACCCCAGCCAGTTCTGCCTATGGCTGTAGTGCCCCCCTTCAATGAGAAAGTCACAAGCAAGATATACTTCAATTCCATACGTATACCTCACTGCAGCCATACCATCACCTAAGGAAATGGAAGACCCTAAGAGTGAGAACCTTGACCTCACAGGCCTTGTGCAAGGAGCAGATACTTCACCAATGTCATAAGCCAAGAAAGGCCCTTCTGATTTCTATCCCTCAGCAAACCTTACATGATGGTACCAGTCAAGCAGCATGGTGGAGCCAAGGCAAAAAAGCAAGACTTGCCTTTTGGGGCATCTGTTCTGCCTAAGTGTGGATGAGGGTTCTCCTCAGAGTGGGTGTGAGGGAAATCCAGGCACAGGCTGCTCAGACCCTATGGTGCACCAGTAGGCAAACCTCCAACCCCATCCTGGCCACAAGGGTCTCCCTTGCCTCCTGCCTTCAAGTGCCCTTGAAGAGACCTGCTAGGGCTCATGACTGCACAAACACAGGAGATTTAGCAGGGGCTACCAGGCCCCTTCTGTCATCTCAGGCTTTTCAAGGACTGCCCTGTTCAGAGGGCTGCTTGTCCTTACCTGACCTTTTGAGGACCACCTGAGGGCCTGTCTCCACAGCCTTGGTCAGTACAAGAGGTCTGCTTTGTTCGGTGTCTGATCAAGACAAGATGAACATGTGTGTATATGCATCAAAACCAGGAGTGCATCTACAATGTGCTGTGTGGTATGAGTGCACATGTGAATGTGCACTTCTGCATGTGTGTTATAGGGCATGTACACAGGTAAGTAAACACGTGCAACACAGCCCCTGTTAGAGACCAAGCACAGGTGATGTGCTGGTGACATCCTGCCCATGCCCTAGCTGGGTCTACTGGGTGTTTCTGTGGAAGGAAAACCCTGCAAGATGTCACATATTCAATCTGTGAAGTTGGTTTGCAGGATGGTGGGTTTCCCTGTACAGTGAAGTCAGCTTGGTTCCCCAAAACACTGGGCACCAATGATTTTATAGAGGAATGACCCACCGGGACTGGGCTTTAGGCCTGTAAGGCCCTTAGCATTCTGAATTTTACTAGGTGGTCTCTAACAGAGGATGAGGGAAGTTATAAAAAGGAAGGAGCATTCTGCACTGGACTCGCTTCTCCTAGGAGTCTGCCTAGAGAACAGGCCATCTGGCACCTAGCACATCCATCTCTTTTTGCTATGAAACCATCAATTTAGAGCTTAGGGTAATAGCTAAGGGAACTGGTTTTCTTGGACCTGTATGTGAGAGTTTCTGAAACTTTCTGGGAAGAGGCTAAAACATCATAGACTCAGTACTGCATCAGCTCATAGGAGTCCTGGGGTAGGAGTGGTGGCCTATTCCCAGAGGATATGGCCAATGGCCAGGAGCATCTGTAGTCAGAAAAAAAAAGGCTATAAGAACACAGGGGACAGCCTGTCAGGTACCACTGCAGCAGTAGGTCAGCAGAGGCAGCCTCAGGCTGGACGCCAAGGATTAGGTCACTAGCGGTGTCACGTCTGGCCCCCCCATCCCTACTGAGGTGCTTCTTGTTGCTATGCGCTCATCTGGAGAAAGGGTCTTATCTGGTGCTCTTTAAACCAGCATCATATGGCCGTGGGAAACAAGGTCAGAAACTTATTTCTCTACAGACCTTAACCATGATTCCAGAAGAGGGCAGGCAGCATTTGTACCGTAAACGGCTAACCATACATGATCTGAAAGATGAAGCATCAGTAAAGGTAGACGGATGGCGTGACAACATACTAGGTTCAGCCGCTCTCAAGTTTAAGGAATGTTTGGTTCCTGGAGATGCTATTCTCGTGCCCTCTGCCATATGAAGTACTCCACACATATATAGAAATGACACAAATTCAGGTCATCTTGAGCTTTAAAAATGACAGAATCAAGACCATTGCCACCTGAGGTTTGGGCAAATTCAACTCTTAAGCAAGCCTCAGGTTGTAATTACAGCTTTTATCCTGGGAGGTGCCGCAGCTCACAGCTTAAAGACTTTAATCCAACACAGAAACTTACATTAGATCACTTATTTTTGTGCTGTGGGTGGCAAAGCTTACTGTGCAAACACAAAGGAGTGAGCTCTGTACACACAGGCTGCTCTATACACACAGGCTGCTCTGTTGAGAGACATGATGAATGCCTGCTGGGTGGGCTACAAGTCACCACCCAGGTGGCTTGAGCTTCACAGACCAGCATGGGAAGGACCTCCCTTACACAAATGACCACATGATCTCAAGGCATCTCATGCTCACGTGGCCTGCACAACGATGGTGCAAGATGGTTTCACCAGCCGGTAGAATTGGCACCAGGGACAGCTGCTACGGTGCTTTGTCACACACTCTACCTCTATCAGAGGACCGTGGGAAGGGGCGCCTTCCTTGGACAAACAGTGCTGTGTTTAAGATTTAATACAGGGTGATGTAAACCATACTAGGAGACTTTTTAAACAGTTGTACTCTGTTTCACGGCACTGCTGCTCCAAGCATCATGAGACGGCAGCTGGATTGATCGGTGGCGAGCATGGCCTTCCGCTCAGTGTCTCGTACACCTGGTGCTCCAAAGCACTGAGCCTGTTTACCTCCCAATACCCAGCAGCGTCCTCCTCTGCTTCCTAAAATGGTGTTGCAGAAACGGATACTTTCCTTAGCCATGTTACAGGATATCCCAGAAAAGTCCCCTGGCCTGGCTATCTTCTGTGAATGTTCTTAAATTACTAAATTAAAACTTTTACTTTTTGGTTAAATGTCTGTGGGGTGGCTAGTATTGTTAATTCTCTGTTTTATTTTTACAACAATCTTGCTATTATTCCAGCTTTTCTTCTTCTATTCCTGGCCTCTCCTCCTTTACCTGGAGTCTCTACTGCTCCATGGCACATGCTGAAGGCTGTGGCCTATACGTTTTTCCTTTGTGATTTTTCCCTTTGGCTGCCTAATTTCCTCATATTAGATTCTTCAAGATACTGTAATGATTTCTAACTTAATGCTTTGGTGGCTGAAGGTGCAACATTTTAGTACCACCATTCCCTATGTTGAAATCCTACCCCAGAGATATTGGGGACGTGAAGCCTTTGGCAGATGGCGCCCCAGAGAGTATGGTGCCTCTCCTGGAATTTGAGAGCACGTTAGGAAGATACCACTTGTGACCAACATGCAGACCTTTCAGTGTTGGGAGCAGCCTCAAGAGGGTGGAAGCAGCCTTCATGTTAAAAAGCAATTGTGCTTATGCTAGATCAAAGCAGCCATACCTGAGCCTGAACCTGCAGTTCTGCTTGAACTCAACAGATAGAATAAATCTGGTTGTCAGGTCGCTTAGCACCGGTGGTCAGGTCACTAAGCAACCCACCCTACTGTTCCCCCCGCTGGCCGATTTACCCAGCCAATATCCTGGTCATCGAGCCAGGCCCATTCTTTGGTGGTTACCTAACCCCTCCCCACATCTTGCTTCTTCCAGTATATCTTCTGCCTGAGAAAAATTAAAAATTGTCAGCTTGATCAGACTTCTTGACTTGCTGTCCATTCTTTGCGTCTCTTATCCCCCATCCTCTCCAAGGTGAACCCCAGGCCCTGGTCGACTGCCCTGCGGGTCGGGGCATTTGAGAAACAAACATCTATGGTCACAAGCTACTAGCCTACCAGTTTATCATAGGAAACTGGGCAGCTAAGATGTACATGGCATATCCCATACAGTTTCAGCCATTTAATATGAATTAAGACAGGTTCTACAGCTTAGTACACAACTCCTAGAGCCTTGCTAGCGTCTGCAGGGCTGCTGGAATCTTCTCAATCCTTACATATTTCCTACTTGTTTGTTAAGTGATGTAAAAGACTGATTAAATCTGCACAACATGTGCATCTGTTTGTGGGTTTCACTGTGTGTTCTGAGTTTCCCACAAGCCTTCAGGACTGCTATGTCCTCTGAGCATCTTTCCTAGGAGCTGGTCCCATCAGTGGTCTGCTTCCTGACAGCAACCCTGCAAGACGCTCCTCTCAAGCTGTGATTGAAGATCAGATGCAAGGAGGGCAAGTTCTGTTGTACCTGAAGCTGAATCTTGTAAATGGTGCAGGTCCAAGGTCCAGGGACCCACCCCAGAGTCACTGAGATGCTGGAGCCTGAAGTCTGAGTGGTAGACGTAAGATACTCAGGAGGGAAGGTCCACTCAGCTCCAGCCAGGTCAGGAACATAACCACTGCCACTCTAGAGCTGTAAGTAAATTACTGCAAATCCATGGTTTGGGCAATAAGGTACTATGATGGTTTGTGTTTGCTTGGCCCAGGGAGTGGCACTATTAGAAGGTATGGCCTTGTTGGAGGAAGTGTGTCACTGTGGGTTGGACTTGGAGACCCTACTCCTAGCTGCCTGAGGATGCTCAGTCTGTTCCTGGCTTCCTTCAGGAGAAGATGTAGAGCTCAGCTCCTCCTGCACTATGCCTGCCTGGATGCTGCCATGGTCCTGCCTTGATGGTAATGGACTGAACCTCTGAAACTGTAAGCCAGCCCCAGCTAAATGTTGTCCCGTATAAAACTTACATTGGTCGTGGTGTCTGTTCATAACAATAAAACACTAAGACAGTACCCAGAGGTCCCTTCCCCCCAGTGGGGCATAGAGGGGACAGTCCCCTAGCACAGGCACAATTCACATTATAGTGAGGTGGCTGATATAAGTGTCTCACACACAGTACAGACTGAGGACTTAACAAGCTCACCCTCTTTTACCCTATCCACTTCTTTAACCAGGGGGCTAGGAGGAGAGTTGTCTAGACAAAGAAGAGTGAGAGGGGATCATCAGCTATGGAGGCATAGCTCAGGCACCAGCTGTGACAACTCCCTCCACCATGAGGGAGTTCTTCTCAGAACTCCTCTTGGGGCTCACGGTGAGCCGTGCTAGATTGGGGCAAATGAGAAGAAAGTGGGGAGAGAGCCTTCACCTCACACAATCAGGGAAACTCATATTTGGCTTTTGCAGTAATGTTTCCTGAACTCTGTGGAACATTCAGCAGCTCTGAAGGACTTCCTACAAGGGTAAAGTAGTATACTCTGACCCCTCCTTAACCTGCTCGGTGGCATGCCCTATATCCTGCCATTATGCGGCCTGACTCCACCAACCCTGGGCCCAGTCACACCAGTGACTCTCGAGTGACCTAGGCCAGGCTACACTAGCACCTCACCTATTCTTGGACCGTCCCAGATGTTTCCAGAACTTGGTATGTCCTACTTACTCAAGGACTGAATGTGTGGCTGCACACAAGTGGTATCGGTAGAGGAGCAGGCTGTGGTCCACCCGGAAGACGCCACCACCTTTCCTGAGGTGCTCATAGAAGAACAGCAGATCCTCTGGAACCCCCTGCAAAAGCCAGAGGACAATGCTCACCAAGCTGGATACTGAGCCTGACCATCAGGTGCTATGGAAGTGTGTTTTTGCTTAGAGCCAAGGATGGTGGCACTTGTGGCCCTGGTATCTGGGAGGCAGAGCTCATAGGATTGCTTGAACCCAGAAGCTAGTGCTCGACCTGGACACCACAGCCAGGTTTTGCCTCAATAAAAGGAAAGAATCTACTGACACTTAAGGGTGATGCGGGTCACCAGACAGAAACGGAGATTAGTTTTTCTCAGCAGGTAAGAAATGAATTCTAAGACAGACTGAGGATGAAGTGAAGGTAGGTTAGTTGAGAGTCTTGAGACCCTGTCCTGCCTTAAATTCCACTTTGTACACTGGAAAAGGTCTGGGGGGGCAAACTATCAACGGAAAGAACCATGAGATAATCAATCAGCGAGCACAGTGGCTTCTGAGCTGCATGATCTCGAGAGTGGAAAGCCCACGAAAGTGGAGAGAAGGGGGACGATAAACTGACTTCCCAGGAGGCCCTGAATGAGATGCTGAACCTGGGAGAGGTTGGGTGAGTCAGAATGCAAGGAAGGCGGAGATGAAAGGGAGTCACCCACAGTGTAGTCTGCTACAAGTCTGTACTTCACCACCACAGGCAGAAGGGGGGGATATTGAGCCAAGAACCAGGAAACTAACAGAGGAGTGGTAGGAAGAAGCTGAAAACCCCAGTCTAACTAGGGGAACCCACAAAGAGCCCAAATTCTACTGGTTGGCACTTACCTGTCCTCCTTCATCAAATGGCCCTACGTGGGAAAACCAGGCTCGAGAGCAGAACCAGGTAGGCATGATCACGGTGGGGCCATGGGAGGTGAACACCTGAAAGGAATTAGCACCAATGACACTAACAGAAGAGAACAGTTTGTTGTAAACAGCCCACAATCCTGACATCCATCCTTTGTGGAAATGAAGATTCAAAGTATAGACCATACGACGAACAGGTAGAAATAACCAAGGCCACTTCCAGGTCCCCAGTCTTCATTACTAAACATAGTAGGGCTCCCTCTGTTTATGAGAGACAGTGAGGCTGTCTGTATATGGGAACCAACAGTGAACACACTGCTTTTAATTGCACAAAGGGAACTCTGAAGTAGCATGAAAGAAAGCAGCAGTGACTAGATTAAGGAAGCGGAACGCGGCTCCTCAGAATGGCGTAAATATCAGAACTGACTCAAGACAGAAAACCTGAGTGGTTTTTAATGAGCTTGAGACTTGAGCCTTCCCACAGAGAAGCCTAGGCTAGGTGGCTCTCCGGTGTACACTGACAAATGCTTAAAGAACCAATACCCTCTACACAAACTCTTCCAAAAACAGTTGAGCAGAGAAGCCTTTCCAAATCACTGGATATCAAAGCCAGAAGAAAAAAACGTCACAAGAAAGCAGTGTTCCTTATGAACAGATCCAACAAAATGCTAGTGAGCTAAGTTTAGCTGTCACAGAAGAGGACCATGCCATATGAGCAGGTGGCATTTGCCCTGGGATAACTGCACTAGGAACAGACTGGGGACAAGAACCTAAATAGACGCTATAGCACTTGGCAAAACCTAGTGCCCTGCCAAGGAGAGCCTTGGGTGGTCAGGAGGAGCAGCTGAGATAATCTGCGGTAGGTGTGGTGAACACAGCACTCAGTTGAGCTCTGGGCAGCCACCACTCATAACTTTTGGGTTTGCCATGCCATTGGAACATAACCACGCTTTTCCATACACTGCTCTGCCTTCTCAGTAGCAAACTCCCGTGCATCCCTTAAAGCCCCCGACCGGCATGCTTACAGCTCCCTGGGACACATTCCCTAGGGCTTTCTGTCACTGTAACCCATCACACTCACATGACGTCACCTGTTTATGATTTGCTTTGACTGTATGTGGTCTGGGCCCAGCTTCAGCTGATCCCAGGACAAAAGACTACCAGGGAAAGAGCAGCCTGATCTTGTTGGACGTGGTAATATGCACTTATAATTTAAGCACTTGTGAGGTGCAACTTGTGAGGTGCAATGGCATGCCACGTACACACACATGAACACATGAATACGTAATAAAAAGTTTTAAACTGGGCTCAGTGGATAAAGGTCTTTGCCACCAAGCCTGAGGACTTGAGTCCAGTCTCTGGAAACTGACACAACAGGAGAAAAGTCTCTCCCAAGTTGTCCTTTGACCTCCACATGTAGATAATGGCAGGAACATGCTCACACACAGAATTAATCAATCAATCAAATCAATGTTTAAAGAATTATAAAACCAACACCTTTGTAATCTCAGCCCTGAGAAGGGTACTGCTAGAAGATCAGGAGTTTAAGGCCAACCTGGGCTAGCTACATGGTACTCAAAATACATAATTAAAAGTCAACTTAAGGGGTTGGGGATTTAGCTCAGTGGTAGAGCGCTTGCCTAGCAAGTGCAAGGCCCTGGGTTCGGTCCCCAGCTCCGAAAAATAGAAAAGAAAAAAAAAAGTCAACTTAAAGGAGACAGGAGTGAGGGAACTGGGGCATGTCTAAGACAGGACTGCCCTGGATAGAAGAAAGGTCACAGTCCTTGCAAGGAAGAGACACCTGTGCCTCTTACCTCAGGAATCTGCCCTGCTTTTAGTCTGCTTTCTCTGCTACCTCCCCAGTACAGTAGCAAGGGTCCAGAAGTGTCTTTCGGCACAATGAATACTTCACCATCACAACACTCCAACAACTCTCTATAGTGGTAGTGTCCCCTTGAGTATGAAAGTGGCTCCAGGCTACGGTGGCTAAGCAGACCTGATATCAGCGGTGACCACCTGTCTTGGTTAGGGTTTCTATTGCTGTGAAGAGGCACCAGGACCACTGTACCTCTTATAAAGAAAAAAAAAATGGGCTGGCTTACAGTTTGAGAGGTTTAGTCCATTATCATCCTGGTGGGAGCCACAGTGGTGTGCAGGCAGACATGGTGCTGGGAAAGGAGCTAAGACTTCAACATTCGGATCAGCAGGAATCAGGATGTCACTGTGAGCCACTAGGCCTGGTTTTGAGCTTCTGAGACCTCCAAGCCCACCCTCTAGTGACCTGCGTCCTCCAACAAAGCCACACCTACTCCAACAAGGCCACGACTCTTAAACGTGCCACTCCATATTGATCGATGGAGGTAGTTTTTATTCAAACCATCACACTACCGATACCACATCCCATAATGCAGAGAGCCTCTCTAGTCCGGTTCCCACCTCTCTGAAGGATGGTTCACTCCTGCTGGAGTGACAACCTCCAGTTTTGTTCCAAAGAAATGGATGTCAAAAAAAAAAAAAAAAAGAGGTATATTGTCTTTTTCTCTCTTTTTTTTTGTTTGTTTGTTTGTTTGAGACAAAGACATCAATTTCTTTCCATCTGTTTCCACAGAAGGAATAGAACTGTTTGTTTTTACAAGGAGGTCAGCAAGCTGCTTCCGTAGGAGTCAGGGGCAGATTGCTCAGGCAGTGGAGAAGGCACAGGGAAGGGGCAGACACTGACATCTTGGGAAGCTAGAATCCATAAGCACCTGGGTAAGTTTCTATGGCTACCCTCGGCATCTCGAAGGCAGCAGCTCAAGCAGGTGAGGGACCCACAGGCAAAGAGCCATGCCAGCATCATTGCTATAGAAGCCTTCTTCCCTCAGTGCCTTCAGGTCCCGCTTGGGCATCTCTCGTCCCTAAGAGTCTTGTTGGAAGAGGAAGGGATTTCTTCCAGGGTCTTATCAAGGGTTTAAATGCCTGGTAGTTCTGGTAACCACCACTCACACAGAGATGCTACATGTGGGGATGCTTAGACAAGGTAGGTCCATGTGCTCCATAACTGAGACAGACACTAGGGCCCTGGGAACCCCAAAAACATCCATCTTCAGACTTCGGGATTCAATCTGTAACCGGAAGCCTCAGCTCCTGTCTCTTTATTTTGCCTTTTTTCCTTCACACCCACTTTCTTCTTGAGACAGGCTCTCACTGTGTATCTTTGGCTGTCCTCACTATGTAGATAGACCAGGCTGGTCTCAAATTCACAGAGGTCCACTTGCCTCTGCCACCAAGGTGCTGGGACTAAAGGTGTGCACCACCACACCCAGCTCTCCTTTAAAAAAAAAAAGAATTATTTTATGTGAATGAGTATTTTGCCTGTATGTATGTACGTATGTATGTACGTATGTATGTACATATGTATGTATGTGTACCACGTTCATGTCTCCTCTCCACAGAGGTCAGAAAAGGGCATAGAATGGAGTTACAGGTGGTTGTGAGTCATCCTATGGGTACTGGGAATTAAACCTGAATCCCTTCAAGAACAAGTGTGTTTAGCCACTGTGCCAACTCTCCAGCTTCTATATCCACTTCTTGACACAGTGACTTACTGTCTACATCTTCGTCTGAATACTGGCTTCCAGGCAGTTAGAATGAGGGTCTTTTTTTTTTTTTTTCCGGAGCTGGGGACCGAACCCAGGGCCTTGCGCTTGCTAGGCAAGCGCTCTACCACTGAGCTAAATCCCCAACCCTAGAATGAGGGTCTTAAAGCCCACGCCCACAGTGACACACCCACTCCAACAAGGCCATACTGTCTCAGTAGTGCCACTCCCTGGGCCGAGCATATACAAACCATCACATTTACCATGGTTTGAAATCCTGAGTGTTTTGGGGGTGTCTTTTAAAAATAGGATAATATTGGATGCAGAATAACCTGACCTATTCATTACTTATTTATATCCCTTTTCTTTCTCTTTATTGCTCATTAGACTTTCAAGCACATTATTGAGAAATAATACAGTGGATACCTTTGTTTCCCTGTTAATTTTAGAAGTTTTTCAGTTTTCCCCACTTACTACCTAGGACACACAGCCTTTACTACATTGGGATGTATTCCTTCTATTCCTAATTTCTTTGTGGCTCTTATCTTGAAGGGATGTTGAACTTGGTCCAGGCTGAATGAAGTTGAGCACAGAAGTACATCAGTCTGTAAAATTATGCACTCACATTACTGACCACACAAACAAACATGTAAGCAATCAACACACATGCACACATGTCAGGTGAACACATGCATTGAACAGCTGGAGGGTGGTGGACTTGGAAATATAGGGTGAACCAAGTCAGAGAAATCAACAGGGTCCTAGAGATGCATTTACCCTGCAGCTCCAGTGACTCTGTCCCCCCAGGCAAGTGCTAACCTGAGAACTTGTTTCTGCTTAGAGTCTTTACAGTTTGGTTTCTGACAAGCCAGCACTTGTAAGGCTTCAAATGCTTTAGAAACTTGTTAGTTATTGGTTTTATCATCTTGTAAAACTGCCCAGTTATTTATTCTGGAACTAATCCTACGTTTTCATCTGTCATGGGGTAAAATGGCAGTGGGAGTAAACTGGGTCCCCAAAAAGGCTGCGTGTGATTCTCTCTGAGCACACATATCTCCCTTTACCTTGGACCCTGACAGGATGTAGGACAACCCTGTCTGATCATTCCCTCTTACCACGACAGCAAGCCTACCTGAGCAAGAAAGCTTGAGAGGACCAGAGGCCTTGACCAACTGGGGATCATGGATCCCTCAGGAGACAGATGTTAGGTCTATGACTCACGATGAGACGCCCAGAGGTGCCCTCGAAGAAACCCAACCTTTGGAAGCTTCAAGCATGCTATAAAGTAAGTTATCCCAGCTGGTGAGCAAGAGATGGGTGTTGGGCGCCTGGTCACTTCATGGCCTCTTTTCTACCTCTGCTACTTTGGGGACATGGGGAGAGTAGAGGACAGCACTGCTTGACTCCTCAGTGTAGTGGCTCTTCACTCTCCCCAGTCCCCAAGGAAGGCATCAGGGTACCTGGCCTGGGACCTTGAGGATCTCACAAGGCTCCTTCCTCACAGGGAGATAAAGAGAAGAAAGACCCTGCAGAATTGTGGTGCCTTCCTCAGGGTCCCGAAACACTTGGCCCAGCTCTGCGGATTACAACGGATGACAATAACCAGGAAGGGACTCCCACGTTCCCTAGCACAGGCAGGTCTTTGAGATGCAGCGATCACAAAAGTTTCTAATGATCTGTGTGCAGGTACACACACACACACACACACACACACACACCTTACACTTGAACTACACATGGAGGCACACTATCCAAATTAAGAGGCGTCTGCACCAAAGAGCACAGTCAGCTTGAAAAGACAACCAGCCCTCAGCGTGGGAGACATATCCAAATGTTGACAAAGCTCCTACCAAACCACAACAAAACCTTAGCAGCTTCAATTAAAATGGGCAAAAGATGCAATCAGGTCGTTCTCCACAGGAGATACAGAGAGCTCGACATAAACAAGAACAGCTGCTCACCTGGGATTGGCACCAGAGAAATGTGAGTTAAACCCCTGTGAGATGCACCTTACCCCCAGCAGGACGGTGCTATCAAAGCCCCCCCCCCATCACAGATGCTGATAAAAGCTGTGTAGAAATCAAAAGCCCCTCCCCCTTGCTGGTACAGCTGCTGTGAAGCATACATAGTTCAACGGTTCCTCAAAAAAATTAAAAATAGAATTACAGTATGATCTGGCAATTCCATTGTGTGGGTGTGCACCTGAGAACTGGAAGTGAGCCCGAACTCACTGTAAACTCACACTTGCAGCAGCCAGAAGGAGACAGACATGGATAAGCACGGATAAGCATGTGGCCAAGCATGTAGGCCAAGCTTGTCATGAAGTCTGAGTCCCAGAGACTCAGTTCTGACAGTTGCTGAGACATGGATGGCCCTAGAGACACGATCAATACTCTTATAGATAACTGAGATTCCAAATCTCACTATTAGATGAACTGAGAACTATACACTTAGGTTTCAGTCAGGTGTTAAAATCTCAGTCTGACTGAAAGGATCTACGAGAGCTTGTGGTGCCAGGTGGCTGCTCACTCGGGCACGTGGGTCCCTGTTTATTTCGACTTGAGCTCAGATGCAGTCACTAAATCACAGTGAGCAAGAAAGACAGCATGGATGCTGGCAGCCCATCCACAAGCAGCTTTAAATGTTAGACAAACTGACAGTGGCTTCAACACAGTGTCATGGCACCTGTGAACACTGATCACCCAGACTAGAGACCTCTCCCAAGGGTTTGGGAAGTACCTGGTTGTGAGAGGGCCCTTCTCACCACACTCAGGTTCAGAGAAACCACTCTCAAATGTTATGGTGGCAAACCTTGCCAGGCTGCCATGTTTTAGCCCTCTGTGGATGCCTTGTGACGTCATTATACACATGAACATCATGCCAATACGCTCAGTTCCAAGGACAGGGTCACCGTACCACTGAGGTCAACATGAGCATAGGAAAATACTTCCAAAGAACTGGTTTTCCCCAGCTCATGAAGATTCCACATATGGGTGGCCAAGATCAGATTTACATACTTCCTGTCTTACAAAAAGTGTCTTTTAGAAATTTATGAAACAAATGGTGGATTAAAAGGTTCTGACCATTCAAATGAGAAATGAGAGGGTCTGGCTTGCCTGTGGCAGATAGGTACCACTGGATAAGGCTTGGTAGGACCTGTGGTAGGGGCAGGACCCTGCTTATACCCTAAAGCTGATATATAAATATTTACTTTTCTCCCAATCTGGGGCTCATGAACTTTGAATGGGATTAAACTAGGTAGCCCCATCACTTGAAGGCTGGATGAAGCTACCATCAATAGCTCCAGCTTTTGGCTACAAGCTGACTAGCTGGTCACTGGCATTTCTCTCTAGGACAGTGGTCTCAGGTTACATGAATATACAGCTCTAATGTCCACCTGTAAATGTACACATTCCTGAGGGCTATCCCACTGCTGAGGGCTATCCCATTGCATTCAGCCACTCTGCAAATGCTAGGGATAATATCTCTGTCTCTGAGACAGGTAAGAAAGAGAAACATTAACACTCCATCATCGAGAACCATTTCTACCACATATTACTGCGAGGACAGAAACACAGTCTATCTTAGGGTTTTATGGCAACTCCTATAAAGAAAAACATTTGCGTTCAATTAACTGGCGTACAGTTCCGAAGTTTAGTCCATTATCATCATGGTGGGAAGCACAGTGGGGTGCAGGCAGATGTGGTGCTGGAGAGGTAGCCGAGAGATCTGTATCTTGATCCACAGGCAGCAGGAGACTGTGTGCTTGAGCAGAGGAGACCTCAAAGCCTACTCCCACAGGGACACACCTCCTCCAACAAGGCCAGACCTCCTAACAGTGCCACTCCCTGTGGGCCAAGCATCCAAATGTTAAGTCCATGGGGGCCGTACCTGTCCAACCACCACACAGTCCAAAGTGTCTTTCTGTCTCCTATCTTTTCAGTATCACCCACACACATCCAAGAACGCAGATGCTTCATAGAACAAGAGAAAGTGTTTCCACTGTCAGCCATTGTGGAAAGCAGTAAGGGGGTTCCTCAGAAAGACTCAGAATTGCCAGATCACCCAACAATATCATCCCTGTTATAAACGTAGAACTGAACAAGAGACTCAGAGGGTGCATACCAGCCACCCATGGTGGTGCTATTCACAATCACCAAAGGGTGAAGAGGACCTAAGGCCTCCCAATAATGGATAGAACGCACGGTGGACTGTTTTGCAGCTATGAAATGGGACACGACTCTGTACTCTCCAGAGTGTAAGTAAACTCTGAAAACATTACATTTAGTGAAACGAGTTTAAAATTTCAAAGAAAAGCATTTCTTAGGCCTTTGTAAAGCCACCTTATACTCAGTTACAGATAATCCTATTGGTCCATTTAGAGTCATGTGACCACATCAAGCAGCAGGGGCTGAAGGGCATCAGAAATGCTGAGCTGCAGCTCTCTTAGGGTACATGTGAACAGCACATCCTCAGCCACCTACCTCTGCAAGCTGACAGAGCTGGAAACCACTGCTAACATAATCGTACTTGAAGATGACAGAGGAAGCAAAAAACTCAGCAGAAAAAGCACGTAGCCCTAAAGAACCTCACAGAACTCCAAAGAGAGCCAGTGTCCACAGTGAAGACTTAAGGTGCCAATCCCAGCTCCTGGAGGACAACTCGGGGAGCAGGTAACAAGCACGGGGGATGCCGTTCAGATGTGTTTAGGCTCAAGCTGCACAAAGTTCATCTGTAGGGGCCTTAGGATGTCCCACAAGGCCCAGGCTGAGGAGATGTCTCAGGATTGGTATTGGAGCCCAAGTCAGTA
This sequence comes from Rattus norvegicus, assembly GCF_021556685.1. NCBI lineage: Eukaryota > Metazoa > Chordata > Mammalia > Rodentia > Muridae > Rattus > Rattus norvegicus. The sequence continues at coordinate 113,256,483 of NC_141543.1, forward strand.
AGGTACAGTGAGAGGCTTTAGGCCTACACCATCTGCTCACATGAGGTTAGGTAATGGCGGTCGTGGAGACGCTCAGAATACTGATGCTCAGGGGCTAAATAAGGACAGCAGAGGAGCCATAAAGCAAGTGCTCCAAACTGGGGCCTCCCAGACTTAAGAGGAAACACATCTGACCCAGATTAAGACCTTATACTTGGGTATAGCATGAAAATGAACAGGCAGAGTAAGGAGTGCAGACAGGTAAGCAGAAGCCACAGGCAGGAGGGGTATAGATAAGAGGGAAAAGTTTGAATGGGGGGAGCATGACAAGTTTGAACAGCCAGGAGGGGCATGTGCAGTTAAGAGAGAAGGCTGTGGGTCTGGAGAGAAGGCTCAGTGGTTAAGAGCTCTGACTGCTCTTCCAGAGGTCCCGAGTTCAATTCCCAGCAAACACATGGTGGCTCACAACCATCTGTAATGGGATCTGATGCCCTCTTCTGGTGCTTCTGAAGACAGCTACAGTCTACTCATATAAATAAAATAAATCTTTGCACAGAGAGCGAGAAGGCTGTGGACACTCAGAGTAGCCTTAGACGGCAAGAGGGGTTTAAATAAGTAGGAGCAATGAGCATAGACAGACAGAATGAGGACCGTGGACATGGAGCAAAGAATGTGGAAGGTAAAGGGGAGAGACACAGACAGGAAGAGAGTAGGACATAGTAGTGAGGGGAGTCAACAGCCAAAGGGAAGGGTGAAGACTGTGAGTGTCTCTCACAGTGAGACTAAGGAGCACAGGTATGGGGAGGAGGCATTGATGGCACTGATGGCCTCCCTAATGGTCCCTCCCTTCCTTGGTTACTTCTGTTTCCTCCTTCATGCCAGGGTGCCCTCCCTTTGTGAGAAATCAGATATTCCATTTTCTAGAACTGTCAGTGTGGCGGCCACAGCCTCACTTGCTCTGACTGTTCTAAGGTTCGGGTCTGAAGTTTGCTCTTAGGTTGAGTATGCTTGGCTAAGCTCATTTTATGATATAAAAGCTTAAAAGTCCATCTGAGTGCCTTGGGATGTATACTCAATTATGTGGAACCAGTATCAAAACCTACAGGCCATATAATGCCCTGGGTGAAATCCACTGTTCTGTTTTATCACAAAGAATATGAGGAGGGGAGGAGCTACCCAACTGGAATGAATGCTTTCACAAATACTATAAAAACCGAAACAAAAGACGTAGATTTCAACTTGGTGTCTTAGGAATAGAAGTTAAAGATTCTTATTTCTAAATTCTAACTTGCTGGAAGATCATCTCTAAACCAGTAACAGAATGTCCAGCATTTTAATATTTACATAGCTATAAAAATAAACTCTAATATAAAATTAAATTTTTATGGCTTTTAGATTTAGTAAGACTCAGACACTAATAAAATATTCCCGTCCTCGTTACACACAAGCGAGTTTTGAATGATCACAGGCTAACCTACTGGGAAATGGTAGTTTTCTTGGGCCTGTACCTCTTTTGCTTTATGAAACTCCCCTGAAAGTGAGAAAGATTAGCACAGTGACCTCCTTCAAAATATTCAGTGTCTGAAACTTCGCGAATGCTAACTTATTAGAATTAGATCGAAACCTCTGAGCTGTGGTAGAATGTATGCACACTGCAAGCCAGTTCTTACCGTCTCACTAAAATCTAGAAGCTTAAAATGAAAATGAAGTGGACAAGTCTCAGCCACTGGGGGTGGGGGTGGGGGTGGGGGTGGGGGTGAGCAAGAGGCCTCAGTGGCCTCTCAAGTCTACAGACAATAGGGCCCCTGGGTCACCACAACCTACAATATGGAGCTCACATACAATGCCTTCTCAGTCAGTGATAATTTTTCCTCTATTTAATTTTGTTAAAGGTCTTCAAACGAATAGAGTGGTCAGTCATGAAAAGACCTAGGCCTAGTAGTGAAACTCTCAAATCTACAAATAAAACTAAGCCTAGAAAGCTCCTTAAGGTGTCTCTGACCTTGACTTCAGAGTATAGAAATCCTTGAATCCTGACTTTACAAAGGGGATGTTGTTGGTGATTCCAGGCCTCACAGAGGGGTATCTCCAGACCGCTATCAAGGCTGAGTGAATGTAGGGCAACACCTCTGTCAGGTCCACTGTCTATGCCTGGTGTTGAGTTTAATGTTCTGGCCCTAGAATGCATTTTCATCTTCCCTTCTAGACTTGAACTGGAGGCTGACAGTGAGCTAGGATATCTCGTAGAAATGACAAGAGAAGTGCAGGTCAAGTTTCACATGATGCACAGTTGAAGCAGATGCAGAATGTACAGGGTGGGAAGGGTCAGACATCAGAACAGACCCTACCCCAATAAGGAGAGGGCTAGGACTACAGCACAAGGTCTGGAAGGAGGTAGGAAGCTGCTGACTAAGGGCACCAGCATTCCGGAAGGGCTGTTGAAACACAGAAGTGATCCCCGTGGTGGAAAAGCTGACCGCAAGCCAATATCAACCCTGATTCACTGAAAGCTGGGTCACATGGGCATTCAGCAACACAGTCTCTATTAGAACTGAAGACTCAGGTCCTACCAGCAAAGACGGAAATATGAGGAACAGAGATTGTAGCAGGAGTGTTAGAACCCCAGAGAGAGAAGGGTACACAAAGCATCATCATGATAACTTTATACATATCAGAGCATCTGAATCCTTAAAAAAAAAAAAGGTAGACCTTCCTCCAGTGATATAAAGCAGTGGAGAGTGAGGCCTGGGCATGGTGTCTCAGTAGCACACAGTGTGCTAAGGAAGCCTGGGGCCATTCGTGTTCTCTGTGCATCTGTATATTCAACATTCCCCAACGTTAGAAAACAGAAGTTTAGAGAAGGCATGCTCTGTAAACAGGAGAAATAAACAGAAGGGTCTGTAATGGTCTGTCCAGTTGTCCTTCCAGCACCTCCTAATACACGAACTACATTTATCCCAGTAGTTAACAGTTTATAAGAAGGGCAAGCACTGTGACACGTAAGGGCCATGACAGTCGGGCCCTCCCTTCTATTAAGATTGACCCTGAGCCTAGAGGAATGTCACTCAGTGGGGAAGGGTTAAAGCAGAGATCCCTAGTAGTCACCACGTACGCCATGCTTACATCTGACGCATTTACTACCGGAGTCCCTGAGCCCAGTTTGGGAGTTTCATGTGACCAAAGAGAAAGAGCCCAGACAAGCTGCTGCCACACCCTGAGGCTCTTGCTACGTATGCCATCCCGAGTCCTTGACCATCTGGGATCCTACGAGGTAGATAGGCACCCACACCACACTCTTGCAAACCAGGCCCAAGGCCTGTTCTCCTTCCCGTACTCTTGGAGGAACCAGGGTTGTCTATCACAAACAGCTTGGACTCTCAGAAAACAGCTGGTGGCCCTACCACTCAGTCTTCCATTGCCACAGAAGTATCCAAAAGGACCTGCCTACTCATGGTTGGCCCCACAAAGTACTAAGACAGTAAGTGTTGGCCTCTGAAGGCTTCTGGAAAGTACCCAGACCTCCTCAGTTTACTTTAGTGCTAACATGAGCTGAGCGGCCCATTCTCAGAAGCCTGGCCCACTGAGGCCTCAAGAGGCAGCTGGGTAGACCTCTCTGGGTGGAACAGCCCTAAAATCACCACACAGCTTTAATTTACAAAAGGAGGCATGGCTTATGACCCTAAACATTCATCTTTTCCTCACAAACACAACTGTGTTGTTGTTTTTCCATTTCCCAGAACAATGGTATGGGGACTGAGTTCCTTCTATCTCCCAGGGTCTCCTTTATAGCTCTCCAGGTCATGGACCCGTCGCCTGAATCTTATATCCTCCTCATCTTAAGTAGCTTTCCAATTTTGTGAATTGTCCACTGGTAAATTTCTGGTAAATACTTTGTGAATATCTGAATCCTCAGAAAAGGTCTGAAAAAAAAAAAAAAAACAGTCAACAGTGACAGCACAGAATCCTGTATTTAATAGTTCCTGTGTGGCAGTACATAGCTTCAAGCTCAGAACTCGGGAGGCAGAGACAGGTGGATTGCTGTGAGTTTGAGGACTGCCTGGTCTATGGGGCAAGTTCCAGGCAGCCAGGGCTGTATAGTAAAACCCCGTCTTTAAAAAAAAAGTAATAATAATAATTAATTCAATATTTCCTATGAGGATTTTAAAGCTTAAACCCAGAAGATATAAGATATGTGGCAAGTAAGTGAACCAAAGAGTGGGAATTCGGTTAATTTAATGTTTTTGCTCTTAACCACTAAGCCATCTCTCCAGCCCTAATATGTTTTTCAAAATCTTTTCTATAATTCAAGCATCTTCATTTTTTAACAATTATTTTTATATTAATTTTTCTAGTTACAATACAAAATAATAGGGGTTGGGGATTTACCTCAGTGGTAGAGCGCTTGCCTAGCAAGCGCAAGGCCCTGGGTTCGGTCCCCAGCTCCGAAAAAAAGAAAAGAAAAAAACAATACAAAATAATAGGTTTTTAAGCAGTATTTTCACACATATGTTCTTTGCTCATAGTTACCACCACCTCATTACTTTCTCTTGGCTTTCCTCTACCCAATTTGTTTATGCAGTAGCCAAGCGTATTTAAGATAACATCGTGCCTGCAATCTCTGCACTCAGGGGGCTCAGGCAAGAGGATCTTGAGTGGGAGGCTAGCCTGGGCTACATAGTAAGACCTTATTTCAAAATAATAATAATAACAACAATAACAGCAACAATAATGGTAATAATAAACTTTTCAAAATAATCAGAATTAAAACCAAAATTTTCCATATACACAAAACCTAACTCATTGTGGGATTCTGCACTCATAATGGGAATTTGCTATGGTGGATAGAATATGCTCTCAGAAGATAGGCAACAACGATGTCTAAAGCCAGCCTGATTGATACTGGGAGCATGGTGGCTTCACTGATACAGTGTTACCTTCCAGCTCTCACAGGTACAGCTCCATGGAAGACCACAGTCAGTCCAATGTGCTATGCAGGCACTCAAAGAGTAAATCTTTCCCCTCACAGCATGCAGTCCTGTGACAAGACTATGAAGCCAGGGCTCTGTGGCAGATGCTGGGCCTTGACTGCCTCTGTAATAGGAAAGGACTTCCCTAACAAGGTGACAAGACAGTCCCTGCCTGTCTGAGGGGTTAATGGACAGGGGACCACACAGAGGAAAGTCATAATCACTGCCTCCATGATGCCCACAAGTCCGTATTCAACAGAGTTGGTGAGATCTAAGGCTGCTAGGTGAGCTTATGCCTGGTCTCAACGCCAGCATGGCAGTGCCATGGTCATCTGCCATCTACTTCTGTACCCACTCTCCATCCACAGCCAGAGCCATCCTGTGTCTACTGTCATGGCCACTTTGTGCCCAACACTTAAGCAACTGTGTCTTTGGTTCTGGGGCCACTGTGGCTGACAGTGCTATGCATCTCCACTTGGAACATGTTAGGGACACATTACTTAGAGACTTAAATGCTTGCTTTGGATTCTGAGCACAGTTGGGTGTGCCCCAACTAGACAGTCCAGTCAAGAACATGTAGATGAGTGAAGATACGAGGGCCACACCCCGACTGAACGTGCCAACAAGTTGGACACGGTCCCAGGGGGCTCTAACCCAAAGCAGCTGAGTCTCTAAAAGGTCAAACACTCGGTGACTGCTACCTGTGTCAGCAGCTGATCAGATGTCAACTGGTTGATCCAGCGTGTGTATCGCTCTGTGGAGTCTGGGGGATCTCTCCTCACTTGGCATCCTATGATCTGTGGGAAACAACAGACATATTTTAAGGCTTTGTAAGTATGTATGAAATCCATGGATCGAGGGCTGATGTGAGCAAAAGTCCCTGGCATCAAGGGCAAGGGAGAGCAGGATGCCAGGCCCACATGAAGTCTATGCCTGTTCCTTGCTGCTATGTCTCCCTGCCACGTTCCCTCTAGAACCATAAGCCAAAATTAGCTCTTTCTGCCTTACGTGGCCTCGGCCAAGGTCAGGGCAACAGAAAGGTGACTGACACACTTGGTGATGGTACGCCTGGGTTGAAGTGTAGGCTTCGCACCAGGAACAAGAGTGTGTGAGACAGCAGTTGGGTTGAAATTCTTGCATCACTGGGTAGACGAAGGTCAATGAAATTCTACTTAGGGGATCTCACCATTCTGTGCGCACAAGAATAGGTAACAGAACAGAAGTGAAGCTCCTGCTTTGCCAGATGGGCTAAGTGGTTAGACTAGTATTACTCGTGGGAGCAAAGCTATCAGTTTACTGGGTCGAGAGGGTTCGGTGAGACTGTCCTTGGGATGTGGTTCCTGCCTTACAGAAAGGATGAAGGTCAGTGAGACTCTTAACTTCACAGGGTAGAAAAAGATTAGTGAGACTCTATGTAAGGGTGACCTCTCACCTCAGAAGTAGATAAAAGTCACTAAGTCACCAAGACCATTTAGTTAGGGGTGAAGCTTCCGCCTCACATGATAAATGAGGGTTAGTGAGACTATAGCTGTAGAGAGGATCCTGTCTCATTCAGTAGGTAAGAGTTCAAGGGTGTGGATTTGAAAGGACAGGAAGTGATGGGACAGCTCTGCTGCCTTTGAAACCCCTTCCTGAGCTGTGACACGATGACGAATCGTACTCTGTGGAGAGAGACTCTGGGAGCAGAGGTTGGCAGCTCCTCGACTCTTCTACACTTAGAGCTTGGGACTCACGTTTTTGTGCCTGTGTCTACCACTGAGCTTGATTTGGGGACCTGCAGGACATTCCTGACAGTGACAGCCACACACTATGTACAAGGGTTCTGAAAAGAACCATTAGCGATCTAGTGTTTATGTGTACAGAAGCCACTCACCACCACGTCTGTTTGTAGCAAATCGCGCAAGTGGAAAATAATACTATTTTCCTGCCTTTTCCTTTGGTATCCTTGAAGCTGTGCTTACTACCACTCTTTCCTCTATGCCTGTGCTCATGAAATCTAGTGGGAAGACCTCTTATGGACATTTAAGGATCCTGTAGAACTTCCTACAGTAACGTATCAGTTCCAGAACTGATTTAGGCTGCAAAGGTTCAGGAGAGAGATGATAAGAATAAGAAATAAAATAAAAATAAAAAATAAAATCACATCTAGAGCTGCTAATGATGCCCAACGTATAAAGTCCAACAACTCTGCAGTGATTCAAACAATGGGATGCAGTTCCATTAGGGGTCTCCTCTTCCCAAGTGGTTTTCTTGTAAATGGCCTAGAAGTAACAACAGGGTAGGAACGTTCTGCCAACATTCATTTCATTCCTTCTGAACAAACTAAACATAATAATCATCATAGCCACCAACCAGCAACTGCAGATTGGGACTTTGTAAGCCATGGTTTTAACCCCAGAATCATAGTAACTGCTTCTTCTCTGGCTAATTTTGTGTTACAGAGCCAATTGGTCCTGACATACTGAGTCAGGAAGAGAAAAAGAAAGGACAGGGTACTCCACCCGACTGAGGTTGGGAGGAAAATACAGCACAAGGTTCTCTACTGAAGACTGGACAGAGTATCTAAGAATTCAGTGAGGTTGAGCGAGATAAGTCATAATCTAGAACCTTAAGCCGTATATAAAATGCAAATGAAGGTGGGTTTCACTTTTAGAAAAACTGACAGTTTTATTTTTTAAATATCACGGTTTGTTTCAATGAACGTCTCCAAAAACTGCAAAATTAAGTTCATGAATGTGGCTGACTTGTTTAGTGTTGGTTTGGGGTGGAGATGAAAAACGTCTGAAAAGAATATGGCTCTTTAAAATGTCAATGCTCGTCACAAAATCCTTTACAAGCTTCTAGTGCATAGAACATTAAAATGAACTGGAAACTCTCATTTCTGAGTAAACACACGGCATCTTACATGAAGATACAGCACCGGCCTCTCAGGAGGGCATGACTGCTGGGACAGGCAGAGCGACGGTGGACCGCACCCCACAGTGAGAGGCACCAAGTAGTCACTGTTGGGAGTAGTACGTTTCTGAGGCTGTGCTTGTCTTTTATCCTCCGACTTTATGAACAACATTACCTCACTGTCAGCCACTGGGAGGAGCCTCTGGAAATCCTAGCATTTATTCCCTTTATACACAGCACAAAAAAAAAAAAAAAAAAAAATCTACCTACGGGGACTTATTCCCGACAAAGAGACCACACCAGAGAACAGTCTGTTTCCCCGTACGACGAGGATGCCTGCCAACATCTCTGGAGGCTGAGGTAGAAAACCTTGAACTGCTGGATGAGATCCAGTGACTCCAATCCTGGAGACACTATCTTTATTACTTGGTGCAGATGGAGTTCCCATAGACTCCATGACAGCACATGTTGTCAGACGCTGTTAGCCTTCTGACATCTTTCCCAATTAGAATGGGGGATGAAATAGAATATTCTGTGCTTTTGAACTAAAAAAAAAAAAGCAAAGCAATTCCTAGAGTCTGTAGTCACTAAAAACATATATTTACACAAAACTGTGGTTTCTTGGCTCTATTTACAGATCTTCATTTTCCTGACTGAAACATACCTCACAGCAGTCTGGCAGACTCCCTGGGACCCTCAGTCCCCCAGGACTTCTATAATCACAGTGAAGTATCTAACTATCCCTTCTGCTCCTGGGAGGGCAGTGTATATTCTGTCTGGATTTCCATCTGTTCTCACACAACTGCCTGCCCTAGGACTCTATACCAGAAATGGTTCTGAGATCTCCTATGTTAAAGCTGAGCATCTACCCTATGTGCAAAGAGAGGTGGCCAAAGGGGCCAGAAGCAGCATCAAAGGTAGGCTGGGTAAGATGAGCTTGGAAAGACAGGGTGATAGGGACTGATCTGGCCATATATCCTACTGCAACAATCCCCGGCCCCTGAGAGTCACAGAGCTGCCCCAGGGATAGAAAGGTTCAATCCTGTGCCTAGAAATCTTTCAAGGGCAATCCAGACATTTCCTCTTATCTTATAGGTATACTCCTCAGCATATGTGCTGGGCACATTTATATATACATCAGCAATTCCAGCTCAGAGTACATAAGCCTTCAGCCTCTGACTTGAAACAGGTTAGGCAACACCTTATCCCAGGAGAGGCAAATACACCCATGTGCCAGGGACAAGTCCTCAGAATCAAAGGGAAGAGAAGGGGAGAAATAAGTAAAAGGTGCTAGTTTTGTAAAAGCAAATAATATGCGAGCTACATTTGGAGTTCACAGAACAACGGCTATGATCATAAGAGGTTTAAATGAATGCCTATAAAAGCATCCTTCAGGGAAGGTTGTTTTATGAGCTTTTTTTCCTTTGAATAATTTGCTTATCAGAACCAGAGTAATATGGAAATAAAGGCCAGTGTAGTCCAACTTGACTTCACATGGAGTCAATCACCATGTTTAAGAAGCAGCAGCCTGTCCTGGATGAGTGGCTACATGGGAAATGGGTATCACACCATCACAAAGCGAGGGGGAGGGGGGAAAGACAGACAGAGACAGAGACACCATTCTCTCTGTTTCAAAGTAACAAATGCTTTCCAGAATGATAAATGCAACAGACAGAAAGGCAGAAGACACTAAGGGGACACAGAAATGGAAAGGAGCCCTTCACCTAGGAAGGAGTTTGCCTGAAGTCTTTCTCCAACACAGTCAAAAATTCCAGTGTAGGGGTTGGGGATTTGGCTCAGTGGCAGAGCGCTTGCCTAGGAAGCACAAGGCCCTGGGTTCGGTCCCCAGCTCCGAAAAAAAGAACCAAAAAAAAAAAAAAAATCTAGTGTAATGGATAAAAATCAGCTATAAAGGACAATTAGCTTTTTCACAGAGATTTTCAAACAAGAGGGCTAGCATGCTTAAGACCTAAGCATATTCCAACTGTGTTGCAGTTAGCCTACTCCTTTTCCAGCTGTAAAACGTCGGGTTTTTTGAGAATCTCTCCAGAGTGTAAACTTTGCTTACAGTAAAAACACATCTTAATGCCCTGTAACGTAATATAGCAAAGCAAGCTTCAACTCTTCTGACCTGTGGTTTTCCTAATCGGCCTTTAATACTGTCCAATACACCTCAGAAAGTGCATTCCAATCTCATTTACAAGAAGAAAACAAAAGAGGAAAGAAAAAAAAGAATTTCTTGGAATCCTTTAAACAATGTAACTTTAGAAGCCATCAAAGTTACATGTGTAGCTATTGATAAGACCCTTATGGTAACTAAGAAATCTATGCCCATACTTGGGGGTATAGTATCTTCTCCTAAACACTTGTCTATTGATGCCCTACCTAAATCTATGTTAAAAATCATCTTAATAAACTCCAATTCTACTTTATAGTAACTTATCCTGAAATTCTTTTCTTTGGTGAAGTTAGGAATTCTAACCTCACTTAGTGGAGTTCTCTCACAAGAACACCTCAGGCTGCTGTAGGCAGCAAGGAGAAGTTGTATTCCCAGTTCCTACTCCTGTTGCCATCAACCAGAAGCATGTTTATCTCCAGAGGGAGCCATCCTTAAGGGCTCACAAACACGGCAGTCATGAATCTCCCCCCTAATTTGACTAGCTGACTGTAAACAGATTCTTTCTAATCCCAAGGAGTACCTCTATTTTTTTAGAAATTATTGGTGCACACCTTTAATCTTAGTACTCATGAGGCAGAGGCAGTCAAGACGCCTGTGAGTTTGAAGCCAGCCTGATCTACAACCCACACTGGCATTTCATTAAAGGGGGTGGCAACACAGGGAAGGTGTACTCACGCTCGCTGGGTGCTGAACAGCGGCTTCATATTGCATCCTCACTCTCTGGGGCATCATAACATCATCCTGCATGTAGAGCACATTTTAAACACACGTGAAGGGACTCCAACGCAGTAAGAAAAGGCACGTAGCCCAAGAACACAACAAGCAATGTGACCAGTCCATTCAGATAGCCGTAAACCAGGACCCTCTTTAGTCATCAAGGAGAAGCAATGATGTGATTGAGTCCATAGTGGCTCAGGATGAAGAACAAGGGGACCCTCATGTGTCTGTGTGAAGCACTATGGTTGTCCTCAGTGGTGTTATAACATCATCCAGCAAGGCTGGAGGTACAGATTCCCTAAGACTTAGTGATTTTACCACCTGTGTAGAAAAGGTCCTCGACCCAAGTAAGATTCAAACGGCACTTTCCAGACATGGAACAGTCAAGTCGGCATCAGATGGAGAAAGAAACTGCTCTCAAAGTCCACTCAGTGAGGAACTCAGCTGCAGTTCCTCAAACTCAGTAAATCCAGGGCAAAAGAACAGAAGACACAGGATCCCGTCGCATACTTAAATCCTAACCCTAGGAAAATTTACCACATGATTTAATAAATGCACATATAATGAAAACAATAAAGAAAAGTAAGGACAGTGTGGCCCTAACTGAGGTCACTGTGAGCAGGAAGTTTCTAGAAGCAGCATCGTGGCAGGTCCCCGGTGTGTTGACAATAGGGAGCTCCTTAGATACGCTCCACAATATATGATTTTGTGAATTTTTCTGTAGTAATGTTTCATTTCCTAGATAATAAGGCATTTTCAGTGGATGAATAAACAACAAAGATTTAAATATCTGAAGGGGTGTGGGAGTAGGTGACAGGAGAAATACTTCTAAATTAAGGGGCCACTTGCTACTTTGGACTCCTTGTGCTAAAAAATACACCGATAAGGAAAGGAGTGATGTTGACTGCCGATGTGGAATATTGGAGAAACCAGATGACTGACTATTCTACAAGGGAGCCAGGCAGAGTAGAGGGCGGGAGATTTCTTAAAGAGCCTCTTAGTAGTACCACGCTTTGCGATTAAAGCCAGTAAGAACTACAAAAACACAACATGTGGCACAGACCTTTTCCAGAATAAAGGTGTGAGTCACTTTCTAGATAAAGAATCAACTCCTCTGAGGTGGTTAGTAAAGAATCATGAGATAAAGAATTGTGGGGGTTGGGGATTTAGCTCAGTGGTAGAGTGCTTGCCTAGCAAGCGGAAGGCCCTGGGTTCGGTCCCCAGCTCCGGAAAAAAAAAAAAAAGAAAGAAAAAAAGAAAAAAAGAAAAAAAATTGTGAAATGGAGGCAGTAAGAAGTACAGAAGTGCCCACTGCCAACACTTCATGCATCTGCTACAATGACACTTCCAGTCACTTCCTGCTCAGAGGGACCACAGTTTGGGCTTTTAGGGCCATACTGTCTCCTTATATATGCTCCACAATATGTGGTTTTAGGATATATGGGATTATTCCATGGGATTAGAAAGAACAGACAATATATTCTGTGTCTGTTCTTTTGTCCTGGATTTGTTGATCTGAGCTTCTGTGACTGCATTCACCACTGAGTGGACTTTGGGAGCAGTCAGAATAGCTATGACCATGTGACCAATAACAGAAATGAGGGTATCAAAGTCATAATACATTTCCATGTTAATTTGTTACAAACACATTAGGCAAACATCTTTGTTTTCTTCTCTCTCTTATTCCCCACATTACCGTTCTGGGACATCAGAAGACTCACTTGAGGGCTAGGACTCTTTGGGGAAGAAACTGCATATATTCAGTTATAAGCATCGTGTTTGAATGGTGTATCAAAACTGTACCTAACTCTGGCTGGCCCCAAGCAAGTGTTGTTGAAGGAGATGTGTATGCATGCCAGGTTAGCACAGGGTGGACATGTGATGATTAATTTTATGTGTCAACGCAACTGGCCTAAAAAGGCCGCCCAGGAAAGTGGCCTGAACTTATATCTGGGAGACATTGGCATTTTTATCAGTAGACTGATAACACCACTACCACCCCTCCCCTTCTTTCTCCCCACCCAACACCCACCCCCTCAGCCTTACTGTCCAACCTCTCTGGGCTCTGACTAATAATACACATGGAATAAAACAAGACTCCAATTTTACAGTTCAGAAATCTACGCAAAAAGCAAAAATGCTCAGCATTGCTCTCAAGAGCCTAAAGAATGTTCTAGTGTGGCTTCCACCACTTCTGCTGTTGGGAGTCAGCAACTACAATAAGAGCAAAGAGAGAACAAAAAGAATTAATACACTCATTGACCAAACTAAGGAAGATGTGGTGACTAGACATTCAATCCAAAGAGTGAACAGAGAAGCAAGTGCTAACCCTTACAGAGCACGATAACTAATAAAATAAATAAGTTCTTTGTTTTGGGAGGCCACCAGAAAGAGAAGAAAGTGGCCGAGAGACTGGAGAATGAAAAGGTCTTTTTTGTAAATGAAAGCGAGGGAGAACTTTGATAACAAGCCAGGAAGTTACTGCACCACAGAGAAGGTGATCCCTTTCCCTTTCATGGAAGCCAAGCTGACCTGCTGGCTCCTACTCCCTCTGTGGGCAGGCTCCCTGTGATGGGTTAACTAGAGTCAGCTGACATTTGAAATTCGAAATAGAGGGGCTAACAGACTAAATGCAAGATGCTCTGTGTGCATCAACCGTGAAGGCAGAGTGCATTCATCTCAGAGCTCGTGCCAAGGAATATTACCTGGGGCTTTCTTTCCCCAGTGAGAAGTAGATTTGAAACATTACCACTGGCATTTCTGGAATGCATGAAATTGCCAGAGGGGCTGAAACTCCACAACTATGAACAGGGATTCATCGCTGTGGAATGATGGGGCAGCCTGAGAAAAGAAACCGGAAGCATCACAGAAAGAGCATCGGACAGGGCCTGGGGTGATAGTCAGGGAACTTCATGCCTTTCTAAAAACTAGAGTTCAGTTCCAGCATTAATACATCAAATGAATCACAGCCACCTGTTACTGCAGCTCCTTAGAACCCAACATCCTCTTCTGGCCTGCTTGGGAAACACATAAGCATATGTACACGCACTCACACATGCACACACGCAGGCACGCGCACACACACACACACATATGCACACCCACGAACAATTTTTTTTTCCTTTTCTATTTTTCGGAGCTGGGGATCGAACCCAGGGCCTTGCGATTGCTAGGCAAGCGCTCTACCACTGAGCTAAATCCCCAACCCTGGAACAATTTTTTTTAATTAGTCAAAAGAACTGAGGAGAATAAATGATAAGTAGGTGTCCAGTGACGTCTCTCTAAGATACCCTTGAAAATGACAGGGGCAGAGAGGCCTTGGGGTAACATTAACAAATGAAGAATGTTAAAGGCCTTAGCAAAATGTGCCTGCCACAGAGAACACAGTCACCTCGTTTGGTTTTTAGATGAGATGTGGAAACTTAGGGAGAAACTTCCTATTCAGGCCTAACCCCTGTGAACTCAACTATGGAGGACAAGTGTACAAAACCCAGTCACTTCCTGAGCCTGTTCTGAAAAGCAGTGTGCAGTGCTTTTCATACGCCAAACGACTTCTTAACCCACAATACTCTGATATGTGTGGTTTCCCCTTATCATCAATGCTGTCGAGACTTGACCATGGAGCCTCAGACAGTAAGTCGAGTCTAACACCTGGTTCCCTCCTTATGTGGTACAGTCTCTGCAAAAGTCTTGCCGGTTTAACTCTAATAAGTCCTTCCTTGAGGATCTCGGATAAAACTCCTGTGGCAAATGGAAGCCACAGAATGTCAGCGTACCAGACAGGCAACTATCACATGACACTGGGTGGCGCAGCAAATTACTGATCATCCATTGCTATTCTGTGGGCCAAGCAGAATGCACTGGCCCCATGAATATTTCCCAAACCAGAAGCTCTCTACCGTATCACCTCCCTTCCTCTCAAACTATGCACATTCCCCAAACTCCCATACAGCAAGAGCATGTAAACCCTGAATGACGTTAGACTGGAGGAGACACGTGTGTGCTCCGGTTTCCACCATTCAAGATAAATCAGTCATCGCCTTGTGGTTCTACTTCATCTCTCTGTTTGTTCCTAAGAACCCTGAAGGGGATGACAGAGCTCTGTCTTTAGCTCTGTCTCTCTGAAGGACTCGCCATCCCACGCAGTCCTTATACTATCTGGAATAGCGTGGATCCCTGGCTATGGGCTCATGCCCAGTGCGGATATTACTTGGCTACAATTGGGGTGTTTCCAGGTAATCTGATAGGTGCACAGGACTCAGGGAAAAACAAAGTCTATTTTCAGTTGATGGGAAGGGACATAGTAAAGAAGGCAGGTGGACAGCCAGATCATGAGGCAGATACAGAGAGGCCCAAGGAATTCAAGTATAAGGCTTTCTATTCCCATGGGATTGGGGTGTACTACACCCCGGGACTTTCACAGGTCTACACCAGAAACTTTCTGAGCTCCTCTGTTTACAAGCAGAGGCTTCACCAGGCAGGTATGATTTATTGGTCCAATCTCTGGCCCTGGGGTTGAAAGCTAAACCCTTCTACTCTACGTCTGATTTTGGGTGACCAGCCTCATCCTTAGCAGCAGCCCATCAAATCACCTCTGACATTTTCTGGGCACTCTATGAAGTACCTCCCTAATGCCCTTGTGCCAAAGGTTGCCAGTTTAGTAAGTAGTAAGGAAGTAGTAGAAGCTTGAAGTGATGGGACCTTGTCCTAATGGAGGGAGGTTTGTTTACTGTGATCCACTTTAAGACCACACACACACAAATATGACCTTTATAACTTCCATTTTAAAACAAGGGTAAGCCCACCTAGATTACAGACAGACTCGGAAGAAATTTTGTAGTTCCCTCCCGAGAGAAATGTAACCAAAGGGACAGAAATGAGATACAAACCTCAGGTCCTAGTTCTGCCTCCCACTCCCACGTCTCTCATGAACTTCCAGAGCCAGTTAAACGCAGGCTCTGCATGAACAGCCTGTTCTCTGTTCTCAGCTTAGGGGAACAACTAGCACCTGAAGGTGGAGCCAAACCTTCAGGGTAAAGCACAGCAGAGCAGCGGTCCACACGGGGCCTATTCTGCCAGACACCTGCACTGGGCCACAAATGGTGACATTCCTCAGCTGCTTCCTAAAGCTGAAGTCAGTTCTATACGCTAATACCAAAGCTGTTTAATAAATAACCTCACACTAAAATGGATAGGTCAGATATAAAAATCACACACACGGTATGCGACAGAGACACTTCCTCATCCAGCTGGCAACATCTGTCGTCAGTAAGTTACTGACAAATGTGCTAACTCAATCCAGTAAAGATGACATTGTGCAGAACTCTGATTTCAAAATGTCAGACCTCCCAAGGCAACCCTCTGGGTCAGTTCTCCTCTTGTCCCTTGCATGGGAGGAAGGCTTCATTTCCTGGTCTGTGCATTTTCTCACCTCAGTGTACCTGGAATCATCAACCAGAAACAAACAAAACTTGCAACAGCTGCATAAGCCAATGGCTAACATTTCCATGGGCCCCGCTGTGCATGTTTCTAAGAAGCCATAAGTCCAACCTATCCAATAATTTAGGTACATAAAAGTTATATTTTTTAAAGACGGACTCTGTTTGCTTTGCTTTATTCCACGAGAGCTTTTAAGGACAGCACAATTTGTACAGAGCCTCTGTTCATCCATTACAACCAAGTGTCCTACTCCTAACCATTCTCCATACACATGACCGCTCTGTGACCGTCAGTCAGTGTTCTTCGCCAGTACTCAGCCAGCACACAGTAACCAGCTTCTAATTTCTGTCGTGATAAACAGCCTAAGGCATGACTGCACACAGGTCTTTCACTGAATATTCCAAGAGGTGAAAACCAGGAGTCAAGGCCACAGCACTTTAAGTTCTTAAACAAAACGCACAATCAATCATGCTGTCAACATGATGCTGACTCAGTCTGAAATACTGTTTACATTTTGAAAACACTTCATTGAGGCCGAGTATGGTGGTGCACACCTTTGATCCCAGCACTCGGAGCAGGAGCAGGTGGACCTCTTTGAGTGGTCTACGAAGCCAGTATCAGAACAACCAGAGCTACACAAAGAACCCTATCTCAGGGACAAAAAAAAAAAGAAAGAAAGAAAGAAAGAAAGGAAGGAAGGAAGGAAGAAAGAAAAAGAAAATACTTAACTTGCTTTGTGGGAGTATTTTGCTAATTTAATTTGCTTAGTCACAAATTTAAATTTTAATATAATTTTGATTGATTTGAATTTCTGTATAAGTCTACCTGTCACCTACCTGTCCCTCCTTACCTTTATAATGTGCTTCATAGTTTGCTCTAGCTGTCACAAACTGTTCCATTTCCTAATCCCTTAAGTATCACATTTGCTAGCATTCTGCTTATTTTTATGGCCCCTGTGGTCTTCTTACATTTTATAGGGTGTTATTTATTGTTAATTACATGCTATGGCAGCACATAGCAACAACCTATTAAACTTGCCTTTTGAGAGTCACCATAACATATCTAAAACCTTATTTTTTAAGAACCCTACTAAAATTCACAAACATTATTTGGGCAACCACCATAAACAAGATGGAGAGCTACTTACTGAATCCAGAAAGCAAAGGTAAGACCCTGTGCTCTGTGCGATCGCTTGGTTTTTAGAATATCCAACTGTTAGAACAAAGAGAAAACGTTCTCTTAGAATTCAGTTTTCAGCAGCATAAAGATCAATGTACTTTACACCCCAAGAAAGCCAAGGTCACTTCACACAACCACCCAAACTTCAGGTACAATTTTGAAAGAATAAAAGGAAGGTAAGAAAGCAAGCCCACGTTCTGTGATGATATCAGAGAACGCCAAGGGTAAGGTATCTGGAACTATATTAAAATAAAAACAAATTGTCCCTGAGGAGAGTGTAAAAGTCTGCTTGCAAGGGAGCTGCACTAAGCATACTTATGTGTGACTGGTTGGCAAATGCTTCTGTTTGAATGCTTCACGGAAGGTTAGATGACCAAGGCGAGGTGGCTGACAATGTCTGCCACATCTGAGTATGTGCACACCCAGCCCAGGTCACTGTCTAAGTATGTACTAAGCATTCAGTGCTCAGCACAGACCCAAGGGAACTTTTAGTCATGATTAGTCATCCTAAAAGTCCAGAGCTGGGGCAGCCTAAATTGAAGGTTAAAAACAAAAACAAACAAAACCAGTTACTTGACAGTGACCAGCCCAGGGTTTCACACAGCAATGAAGGCGACCCTTACTGTAGGACGGAGCACGGAGACCAGACCCGAAGAAGCAGACTGCAGGGGATACAGAACTCAAGCAAAGAGGTCTTTCAGGGCTAAAGAGCTGGGAAAGTGATTGTCTTGGATGGAGAATCCAGTTTGGCCTCTGCTTCAGGGACTGGTGATGCCTTATCCCCAGGGGATACATAGTAAAGTATTTTGCAAAATCATTCCCTTCAAAGATACTACAAGTGAATCATTAAAAACAAAACAAACAAACACTCCATGGTGGCAATTCAATGAATGGTGCCAAAAAAGCAGAAGAACTTAAAAGACAAAAATTACCACAAAGAGGATTACAGGGAGAACTGTGCTGTGATTGACACAAACATAAAAGCAAGTGTGGGGCAGAACCTTGGGTGCAGACGGGTTAGAAGAACAAATCACTTCTGGAGGAGCTGACTGTTGGGCTAAGAGGGCTGAGATTTGCCCTACGGACAAGGGAATTACAGAGGTTTGGACATTTGGGGCACTGTACAAAAAGTGACACAGGCTCGCCAGGGTGCCAAAGGTAGAGCCATTAAAGCAAAAATCAAACCAGAAGAGGGCGCTACTGTGGCTTTAAGGAGGGCCAACTCCTCCTGGAAAAGTCTACCAACACCTGAATCACATCAACCAGATGGTTACAGTCTTGATGCCCCTGAGAAAAGTACACAAAGCAAACTAGATGTGTATAGAGTTGAAACAATAAATCTCTTTGGTATTTGAAGGCAAGCTTAAGAAAGTTGGGAACAGAGTGCATGTGTGTGAGTGCGAACGAACACACACACACACACACACACACACACACACACACACACACACGGGGCAGGGGGGATGGGGAGAGAAAAGAGAGAGACAGAGACACCAGGCGGCAAGAGGAGCAATGCTATGACTGAAAATGTAAAAACAAGACACAAGACAATGGGAAGCTGCCCTATTTGCTCAAGCCTCCTAAGATCCAACCCAAACCAGCATCCTTCTGCAGGGTTCATATGCAGCAGCAGGTTAATTTCCAGCACTAATCTCTAGAACTTGGCCAGTCCAAACCAGTTAGCAATGGCCCAGATTTTAAAAAACCATAAGCATAAACAAAAGCAGAGGAGGAGATGATCACGAAAGGTAATGTGGTACCTCCTACCCTGAGACAGATTTGCAACCACAAGGAAACCCCAGGGCCATCCCTACAGAGCAAAGCAAGCATATAGAATAAACACCTCCTCAGAACCTCAGCAACAACAACAACAACAAAAGAAGTCCTTCTTCACAAGAACACTAAAATTAACAGAATTCTGTCACAAAAGTTGCTTATGAAAAGTCAGATTTTAAGAGTGAGACTGAATCCTTGAATCTGTAATGAAGGGGGTCCCAGACCACTGAAGATGCTGAAGCTTCTCACAATGAATCTTGTGTTTGGCAAAGACAAGGAATTTGCTCTAATATTACTGCCTTGAAGAAAGTCAAATGTTTGTGTGGGGGCTCCATGTTTGGGGAGGCCGGTCCCTTTGTGAGGGTAGTCGGTTGCTATGGTTCCAACAGGAAAAAACCTAGCTCCATGGAGATATTAGCATTCCTCACTCCTGGAGAGGAGCAGTCGGCTGTGGCTCATTCTGCCTTTAGCAAAAAGCCACATGGTAAAATGTATTTCTGTTGTTATATGATTATGTTATTTCTAAAAAGTGACTCTTCACCCACTACAAATAACCCGGCATTCCTGGAAACAAGATGTTTGAATTTGTCTCATGACTAAGGTAACATGTCCAGCACTCCACTGGGGTCCTCTGTTTTACACTGTCCTTGTCATAGAGTGCATTCAGACATGATATGACTCAGTGACAAGCAGTGAAAGACAAAAATCTGTTTTTAAAGTGGAGACAAGAAACATCAGTTATCAAAATGCCCTTTCCATTCGTTAAAATCCCTCTTAACTAAAGAGTACCAAAGAACATTTAGTTTCAGATTCATGTTTCAGAAGTTGAAACATACATTGTATAGTGTCCCATGTAGTTTTCTATTTCAATGTAAAGACAGTAAAACTAGGAAATAATTTCCAGAAGATATTAACATTTTCCAAATGCACAAGATGAGGACAAGTGAAGAGAGTGTTGCCATTCTTGAATCTCATTCCTCAGTCTATCTTCTTTTTTGAGACAGGTCTCTCATGAGCCTAGATCTCACTAAGCAGGCATGGCTGGCTGTCCCCAGGACTTGGCCTTTCTCCAAATATGCTACCACACCCAGATTTTTTGACACACATTCTAGGGATTAAACTTGGGTCTTCACGCTTGTAAGGCAAACACTGACAGAGCCATCTCTTTAGCCCTAGAAAGCAGTTTTATTTAAACTTTGTCTTAAATATTGTCCATGCTATTGTGCTTCCTCAAACTGCACTCCTGAGGCAACATTTCTTTCTTTCTTTCTTTTTTTTTTTTTTTTTCTTTTTTTCGGAGCTGGGGACCGAACCCAGGGCCTTGTGCTTGCTAGGCAAGCGCTCTACCACTGAGCTAAATCCCCAACCCCTGAGGCAACATTTCTTAGGATTCATCTTGAAAGACCAGGTTCAGCTGAGGCTTAGCAGCCCAATAGTGCTGACTTGAGCTTCCAACATCTACCCTGTACTTCACCCAGAACTGCAAACACGAGAGAAACTAAACATTAGCAGGAGACCACAGAGGGAAGTAACATCAGCATAGCAGGCTTTCATATTGGGAGCAGGTGAAATATAAGCTACTTTGAGAAAGCGGACAAATTACGTCCAATGTCCTGAAGACACTGAGACCCAGTATTCCCAGACTGGTGTCTGGATATTGCGGACAACAATAGACCAAAGACTGAAATGAGAACTGGGTGAACTCATGGGCGATGAACAATCAAGGCTGTCCTTGGAACAATCAATCTCTTAACAATCATCAAATAAAGCAAACATGGTAGCACGGGCCTATAATAACAGGAGGCGGAGGCAGGAGGATTACTCAAGGCTGATGCCAGCCTGGGCTATACAATGAGATGGTGATGAAGGAAGGGAGGAAGGAAAGGAAGGAAGAAGAGCAGGCTGGGGAGCAGGCTGGGCAGCGGGCGGGCAGGAAGGATCACTAAGCAACAAGGGGTGGTGGGTGGTGGATGAATCACTAAGTGATGAGAAAGGGGGCCGAGCAGGATCACTAAGTGACCCGAGGACCACAGGTCCTCTACCACCCATGCTCCTTACAGCCATCCAGACGTTACATTAACAGCAAAGAGCAAGCGCAGGAAGGGAGAGGGACTGTGAAGCACGAGGTCTGGTAACAGCAAGACCTGTCTCTTCCTCTTATTCCTTTTCCTGAGAGCCATCAAATTATTCCAAGCACACGCACACCTCCTGCTTCCTCCACCTTCCACCCACACAACTCCACTCCAAGATCTCAAAGAGCCCAGGTTTGGGGAATTACCAGTAGCAGCAGGCCCTACATATCCAGGCTGTCACAACCTGTGCCCTAGAGGGAACCCTTACCTGCTGCCTGCTGTCCTTGAAATACACTGGGACTACACAAAGAGTACCCAGTGTGGACACTGTCAAAAATGGGAACACGGTGTATGTGCTGGCTTGACACTCAACTTAAGCTAGAGTGACTGGAGGAAAGGGAACCTCAACTGAGAAAATGACTCTATGAGATTGGCCCGTGGGGCATTTTCTTGGCGGGTGACTGATGGAGCCCAGCCTACTATAGGTGATGCCAACCCTGGTCAGGTGAGAGTGGGGTGTAAGAAAGTTGGTAGTGGGGAGCATAAGAAGTCAAACCAAGTGAGCCAGGAAGTACAAACAGATTAACAGGATTTCTCCATGGTCTCTGCTTCTATTCCTGCTTTGAGTTCCCACCCTGACTCCCTTAATGATGGACTGACTATACACTGTAAGGTGAAATAAACCCTATCCTTCCCAAGATGCTTTTGTTAACGATGTTTATCACTGCGATAGAAACCTGACTAAGATAGTATGCTACTTCTGAAATGTTAGAGCTGTGGCTTTCAACCTCAAACTCATCTCAGACCCCCTGGGATACTTGCAATGCTGAAACAGTGTTCCAGATTCTGTGAGAACGTCATAGGCAGGATTTAGGTACCTGGGGTTTTAAATTATCACAGATGAAGTCAGGAAACTCACTTCCCATCTATATAAAACAGGAGGAGGCCATTCCTTCTCTTTCCCATGAGTATCTGAAAAAGGGAAATGAACTGCATGGAAGGAGAAGGAAAGAAGGAAATGGGGGAAAGAGGGAGAGGTGAGAAGGAAAGAAGGGGAAGGTAGATAGGAAAGTGCTTCAAGATGAATGGTGGACACCACCCTCGGGAAGAAATGGAGTCAACAAAGAGGTAGAAGGGAAATCATACTTGTGTTAATCACAGAGCCATCTACCAACATTCACACTCCCAGAAAAAGACATAAAATCTGAAAGTATCTACTGCCACTACAAGAAATGTTTTTGGAAATCCTTCAGGCAGAAGGACAATAGTAAGATAGAAATCTCTGTCTACAGAAAACAAAGAATGACCCTGGAAAAAGACGTATGAGGAGATTTGAGAAACACCTTCTCTTTGTTCATATCCCTTTCATATAGCTGTAAACTAAAGTAGACAGCACACTGAGGATTCATCACCACATAAGGTAAAGTGTGAAAGTGCTAGGTAGCAGTAACAGCAGAGGCCAACACGCTATAGGTCCTGACTCTGGTGCATGCATTCAAGGGAGGTGGCCAATGAGTTAAAGGCACACACTCTAAGTCCAAGGCTGACTTCTAAAACGGCAGAGCAAGGAGCTAGAGTCATGAAGAAGACAAAGGGCGCTCTATGCTAACAAGACTAAAGTTGTACTTCAGCGTGACCACATGAAGTGTTCTGCTTGTCAGAAAAGCTGTTGAGAAGCACTTACAAAACACCATTTATGGTCTCTAGAAATGAGTACTCCAAAGTATACAGCAAATGGAGATACAATTATCCAAGAAAATCTCCCCAAACCAGTGAGTACAGTGATGTCTACAGTGTAGACCAGACTTGGCTCCCATTCCTTCCCTCCCAGCTCTGCAAAGCAGGAGCCATAGGCAACAGTGACATGAGATTGTATCTCCTTCCCAGATGCAGAAGGATATCACGCCTTATCACCTTGTCATACCAACACATCACTGTTAAGCCATAATCCTTCCTTTCTTATTCTTCCCCAAGATCACATATTAATATCGACATTACAATATAAACATTCCAAATTTTGTAACTCTTTAAAACACCCAGTCTCTTTCAAACTCAGTCCCTCCACTGTGAGGTCCTGTTAAAAATCAAAAATAAATTAAATGCTCTCTTACTTCAAGAGGGAAAAACCAAGGCATAGTCAAAATCCGAATAAAGCAAAACTAAACCAAGTCCTCACCTTAGCTCATAGGGCAGGCATCCCATGGGGGGAGAGAAACTGAGCTGACATCAGGATTACTGTCCAGTTAGCCACAAGCCTTCAGCTCCTTTAATGAGTTTGGGCAGACAGAAGGTCTATTATTTCACCTGCAGCACAGGACTAGGACTGACTGGAGTAAAGGCTATCTTGGTCATGTTTTGTTGCTGTGAAGAGACACCATGACTATGGCAACTCTTATAAAAGGAAGCACTTAACTGGGTCTTGCTTACAGTTCCAGAGGTTTAAGCCATTAGCAGCATTTCGAGAAACATGGCAGACATGGTAGCTGAGATCCATCAGGATCCAAAGGCAGCAGGAAGAGAGGGACACAGTGCCTGGCTTGAGCTTTTGAAACCCCAAAGCCCAACCCTAGTGACACACTTCCTCCAACAAGGCCACACCTCCTATCCCTCTCAAGGAGTGCCCCTCCCTAATGACCAAGCATTTCAGTACATGAGCCTAGGGGGCCCATTCCTATTCAAACCACCACAATGGCCAAGGAAAATTAGAATTAGCCGAGCACAGTCCACAACGGTGCAGACCTCACATGTAACAATGTGGTGATACCCAGGCCTACATAGACTAAACAACAGCAACAACAACAACAACAACAACAACAACAACAACAACAAAATCTGCAGAGGTGATGGGAACAGGAGCCTGAGAGATTTACCACTGAAAACACTGACCTCAGGAACTGTCTCTTCAAGGGAGCCTAAATTTTACTGGATTAGTCTCTGCAGCAATTTGTGCCCCACAATGTCATTGAAAACAAACAAAACATGACAACAACATCAACAACAAACCAGGGCAATCAGCAGTTACTGGAGCTGAAGGTGTGGAAAGAGAAAGACATCCATAGTCCAGCCAAGACAATTGCCATCCCAGGTAACTTGCCTCTGAGGAACATCTCCAAGCAATGTCAGCAGCAACCAGATGCCTACTATCTACATTGCCATGTTCCAGCAGAAAACAGAAGACATAAAAAGAAACGGAGAAGCATGCCCTACACTCAGGGCAAAGGGCAGATAGCAGAATCTTCCGGTCAGAACAGCCAGACATCAGGTTTAAAGCTGAGAGTCAGAGCAGTCATTTCAAGTACATTAAATGCAAGGAAATTAATGATTACAGGTAAAGCTGCCACAATGTCATATTTTTCAAAACAGCATTCACAAAAATACAGACGTAAGAATAAAGAACCAAACAAAGTTCCTAAAGCTGCCAAGTGTAACAACAGAAATAGATTTTTAGTAGTAGAGTACACTGACACTGGGAAAATTTGGAAACTTAAAAATTGATACGTAAAGATTTTGCTACTTGACGAACTGAGAAAAAGAAGGGAAAAAAAACAGAGAATACGGAATGCTATTGAGCGTACTGTGTGCACATGGTGTATGTTGCAAGTGACAAAGAAATACGCAGAAAAATTAACAGAAGACACAATGGCTGAAAACCCCCCAGATACATTCAAAGCAACAATAACCAACATTTAGAAAGCCAAACAAACTCTAGGAATACAAATGAATCACAACATTTAAAAAAAATGCCAAAAGGTATGAATATGTCAAAAGATATAACTCTCCATACTAACAAGAAGGAAATGACTTGTCACTTACAGGGCATATTAACAGGGTTCCAGAGGAAATCAGAACAGATGGAGTGACTACATACTAAAATAGCATTTATTGGGCCGACTTAAAGAATATGTCTGGGCCCTACTGATACAGATGAGGAGGGTTGCAGCTAACCATGGGACTGAACAAGGGGACCCCAATGGAGGAGTTAGAGAAAAGACTGGAGGAGCGGAAGGAGTTTGCAACACCATAGGAAGAACAACAATATCAACCAACCAAATCCCACCAGAGCTCCCAGGGACTAAACCACCAACCAATGAGTACAGATGGAGGGACCCATGACTCCAGCCACATATGTGGCAGAGGATAGCACTGTCCAGCATCAATGGGAGGAAAAGCCCTTGTTCCTGTGAAGGCTTGTTTTCCCCAACGTAGGGTAATGCCAGGGCGTTGAGGTGGAGTGAGTGAGTGGGAATGGGAACATCTTCATAGAAGCAGGGGGAGGGGGAAAGGGTGTGGGAGAGGGGGAAAAGGGGATATCATTTGAAATGTAAATACATAAAATATCCAAGAAATATAAAATTATTAGAACAAAAAGAATATGTTTAGTTAGTCTACCGATGAAGAATCGTTGCTAAAATTCCTTCCTTGAGAAAGACATAACACCTACCACTCCTCCTAAGGTCTCAACAACAAACTGAGGTATGATTTCACCAAAGCCCACCTGAGGAACCAATGAGTTTATTAAGTTTATTTACAGAGAAATGGGTGAGGGGTTATGGGCAGGATTTGGCCTTAAAGTGGCCATGTTGGAAGGTCTGCAGGATTGACAGCTTTCCTGGGGCTGCATAGATGGAGACCCCTCCCCTGGTCCTTCCACACTATATCCTCTAACCTTCCCCCAAGACACAATGTAATTAGGACAATACTGCATACTAGTTGTTGGGGAGGGTAGCTGGATACTCAGGTGAGGGTTCCATGATCCTTCCCAACCTCTCCCCCTATGAGGGGAGGTAGATGGTCAATGGGCTCAGCTATGATGATCTTTTGGGAGCAGGCTAAAGGCCTGGGGGATTCCTACATAGTGTGAGTGTTCAGTTCACACTAGAATCTCAGAGAAGCTGGGTTTTGATATTCGACGAGGATGGCAGTAGCAGCTTCAATAGCAACAGGTAGGGAACCTGCCAGTGAGCACTAAGGATACAGGCGCCTGAAGGTCCTGCCCACATATAGGGTAGCTCTTCAAATAACCTGGCTAAGAAAATCCCTCACAGGACTGTTCTACTTCTCTGTTACTGTGATAAAGCACACTGACCAGAAGCATTTTAGAGGAGAAAAGGCTTTCTTTGATTTATACTCCCAGGTCAGAGTCCATCACTATGGAAGTCAGTGCAGAAATCAAGCACAAATTAAACCTTAGCAGGGCACTGCTTGTCTGTCTCTCTGTCTCTGTCTCTGTCTCTGTCTCTGTCTTTCTCTCTCTCTCTCTCTCTCTCTCTCTCTCTCTCTCTCTCTCTCTCTCTCTCTCTCTCTGGCTTACATTCAGCTAGTTTCCTGCTACAGCCAAAGATCACTCACCCAGGGAATAGAACCATTCACAGTGAGCGGAGCCCTCCTCCCATCAATTAACAACCAAGGAGATCCCTCACAGACAAAACCTTTAGATCGAACTGACCTGGGGAATTCAATTGAGACTCCTTCTGAGGTGATTCTCGGCAGTGTCAAGTTGACAGTGAAAGCTAACTAGGACTGAGGGAAACCTCAATGTAGCTAACAGCTGGCTTACTGTCAGAAACGAGGAGGAGGGCAGGAGCATCCCAGAAAGAAGACTGCCACCCAAGAGTCTCATTCTAAAGGTGAAAGAGAAATGAAGACATTCCCAGATAAACTAAAGTTGAGAAAAATCTGTTGATAGCAAACCAGCCTTAGAGAAATCCTCAAGTTATTAAGGCTGAAAAATCGGCAAGCCCTCAATCCACTCCAAAACCACAGTGCCAGTGAGGGCTGGACTCTTATAAAAGACAATGTGAATACATAACTTTTTTCCTTTCTTCTACTAACTGAACTACCGATTTTGTGAGGTGCCAAGTGGGGAGGGAGGTGACTCACACGTAGGTTTGTGCCCCGAGAGCCCATGTAAGAAGCCAAATGCAGTACCTGTCGCTCATTCGAGTGACGTAATCTTTAACCTTTCATGGCAACCTCCGATGCACTGCCATAACACCCAGGAAAGGCTGGGCAACCTGGAAGTCCAACTGAAGATCGCCTAACATTTCTTTTTTCTTTTTTTTCTTTTTTTCGGAGCTGGGGACAGAACCCAGGGCCTTGAGCTTGCTAGGCAAGCGCTCTACCGCTGAGCTAAATCCCCAACCCTGATCGCCTGACATTTAGGGAATCATCCAAAATGCTTCATTGTGGGGAAGAAAATGTGGGCTCCAAAAGACATGCATGTTGCTCCAGCAGACACGCATGTTGCTCCGGCAGACATGCACGATGTTCTCAGGGAAGGCTGTGGTGCCATGGCCAAGAACAGCATGATACCCAAAGCCATCCCAAGGGCATCTGGAAAACAAGTCAGCTCTTGAGCAACAAGTTGCTTCATTGCTGGTAGGAATTTGAGCTCTGTGCTGAACAAGGAAAAAGACCTCAATGAGCTCGAGCACATGCCGCTGGCCAATAAGATACAAGCTGCCACCTGATTGGGCCACTGGCCCCTGTAATGTTACTGTGGTCCCAGAACACTGGTCACAGGCCCAAGAAAACCCCTTTCTTCCAGGCTTTAGGCATTAACATTAAAATCTCTGGGGGATACTACTGAAATTTTAAGTGATAAACAACTGATAAAGACAGAGACAAAGTGGAAGTCAGCAAAGCCGTACCGCTAACATCTTCCCCTCTGGGTTAATCAAACAGCGGGTGTTTAACAGTGGCAGCACGTACGACCGCAGAGTGATTGATATCACATTAGAAACGGTATTGCTCCTTCTTTGGGAAGGTGTATATGTGACGTTAGCCTCGGGGCTATGCAACGAATACAAGCAGGTCCTGGCTTTGTCTGTGGAGACTGAGTAGACCTTCCCCCTTTCTGAAAAGGTCAACTCTTGGCCGACCCAACCGCATTTGCGGCTGCTATCCCTGTGGCTGCTGCCATCAACATCTTGCTGTTACTGAGCCCTACCCAAGCCTAGTGCCAAGGAAGAGTTGGAGAAGTCCAACGAAGATGAAGGATTTGGTCTCTGAACAACAACCACCAAAGCAATCAACCCAGCCAACTTTTGAAAAAAAAGTTTACTCCTCTTAAAAATAAAAAAGAAAAAGAAAAAAGAAATAGAAAAGCTAGATACAACGGTGTGTACCCAAAATCCCAGCACTCCTATGGCCAAATGGGAGGCAGCGAAAGGAGAATCACCCAGAAGCTTTCGAGCCAGCTAGGTTAGAGTACAAGGTAAGAACCAACTCCTAAGAGTTGTCCTCTGATCTTCATACCATTGTCATGGCATGCACATTGGCTCTCAAAACTCTTCCCCCCATCTCTACCCCACCCCACCCCACCACATCCCCAGCCCCACACACCTCACTCAACCACTGGCAATGGCAACAAGACAATATGTAAGCAATATATCATTAATATTATAACCTATAGAAATTATAGCTATTGGGGCTCAAGAGATAGATGGCTCAGCCATTAAGAGCACTGGCTATTCTTCCAAAGGTTCTGGGTTCAATTCCCAGCACCTATAAAATGGCTGACAATTGCCAGTAACTCCAAGTCTGAGGACTCTGACGCCCTCTGGTGGCCTTTGATGGTACCAGGCATGCACAAGATGCTCAACCGTACATGCGGTCTCAACACCTATACACATAAAATAATAACATGAAATTAAAGTTGTTACGAAATTACCTTCAGGAAAGAAGGAATCAAGAAATTCCAAATAAACAAAAACCGAGGGAGTTTGTGGATCTCCTACAGGGACAGAGGGGAATCCTGGGGTTAAACAGGGGCTTGAAGCCAAAGAATGTGAACAGTTCCAATCAAGGTGGGACACAGCAAATATAAAAGACTGCATGCCCTCATTCTGATCTGTATATGTTTGCATATGATTTATAAGATGATACATGGGACAACATAATCTATGTTAATAGGCGCAATTCATAATAAACCTCTGTGGACACACAACGAAGATGTAATTTTTATAACATCAAGTACGGAGTTGAGAGGTGTGAGGAACTGAAGCTAAAATGCTATTAATTCGACCTAGATTAGTGATGACTATTATAATCCCCATATTAACTAATTACAAACACATAGGAAGGAAATAACAGGGGAATCAAACAGAACACCAGGGAACAAGTAAATACCACAAAAAGGCAGAATTACGGGACCGAGGAATGAACACAAGAGAAAGAAGACATTTAGAAGTCAGAGCAGTTAATAGCAAATGTCCTCCTTGTAGGTGAAGTACAGTTATATTTAAGTAGGTTAAACTCCCCAATTAAAAAATAAACAGTGGCAGAACAATTTATTTATTTACTTATTTATTTATTTGGGTTTTTAAAGACAGGGTTTCTCTGTGTAGCTTTGGCTGTCCTGGAAATTGCTCTGTAGACAAGGCTGGCCTCAAACTCACAGAGACCCACCTGCCTCTGCCTCCCAAGTTCTGGGATCAAAGACAGGTGCCACCACCACCTGGCTATGGCAGAACAATTTTTAAAAATTACCCATCCAGGTATCTTACATCTACAATCTCAGAATTTGGAGAAACTGAGGCAAGAGAATCCCAAGGTCAGGGCCAGCCTGAGTTACACAGTAAGACAAAACAAAACAAATAATAATAAATTATAAAAATAATAATAAAAACGTCTCAAAACATAAAAATTAATAAATTTAAAAATGACTCCTCTAAATGTTGTAAGAGGTCCAGGCACACAATAAGCTGAAAGACAGCATTTAAAAAATATCCCTTGCACTAATTACAAAGAAAGCTAGGTGGCTGTGCAAATACCAAATAAAAACCAATTTTATTCCTAAATTATTTTAAGAAACAAATAAACAAAACCCAACATCATTACACTGATAAGGGGATCCATCAATCAAAAAGACAAAAATTATAACCGGAGAGCCTCTGAGTAAATGAAGTAACAAAGTAACCAACATAGCTAGACTGAAAAAAGGGAAAACTCAAATCACTGAAATACATCAGCACCAGCCTTGCCAAGGGCCCAAAGTGTTAGGGGTGGAAACTCTGGACACCGTGTGTGAAGCAGAGAAACTCCTGACACAGAAACTAAAAAGTGAGGACTCGGGAACAAAGAAATAAGCTCAGAATCCAATGGTTTCACCAATGAATTCTACCAAGCAAGAGAATTAACACTAGTCCTTCTTAAATATTTCCAAAAATTAGAATATATCCTCCATCCCCTAAGCTGTCCTAGAGGTCAGAATTCCTGACATCAAAGCCACCAAAAAATATTGTAAGAACTGAAGGCCAAAAACAACATCCCTCATGAACACACGAACCAAAAAAATCCTTAATAAAAGCCATGTGCAGCAGCTCACACCTTTAATCCCAGAAATTGGGAGGCTGAGGCATGTTAAGTTCTAAGCCAGCCTGATCTACACTGTGAAAACTTGTGTAAAAAAAAAAAATCTTTAAAAGGAGATGGAGAAATAGCTCGGTTAGCAAAATACCACCACACGACCACGAGAAACTGTATCTCTACTACCCATATGAAAGGCAGAGCATGGTGCTAAATCTCTATAATCTTAGCCCTGGGGAATCAGACAGAAAGAGCATCAGCCAACTAGTCTTGCCAAATCAGTGAACAGGAGGTTTAATAAGAGACTGTCTTAGTCAGGGTTTCTATTCCTGCACAAAACATCACGACCAAGAAGCAAGTTGGGGCGGAAAGGGTTTATTCAGCTTACACTTCCACATTGCTGTTCATCACCAAAGGAAGTCAGGACTGGAACTCACACAGGGCAGGAACCTGGAGGCAGGAGCTGATGCAGAGGCCATGGAGGGGTGCTGCTTACTGGATTGCTTCCTCTGGCTTGCTCAGTTTGCTTTCTTATAGAACCCAGGATTGGAACCCAGAGACGGCACCACCCACAATGGGTTGAGTCCTCCCTACTTGACCACTAGTTGAGAAAATGCCTTACAGTTGGGTCTCATGGAGGCATTTCCTCAAGGGAGGCTCCTTTCTCTGTGATAACTGAAGCTTGTGTCAAGTTGACACACAAAACCAGCCAGTACAGGGACCTTGTCTCAAAAAATAAGGTGAAGAATGATGGTGAATTTCTAGCCTCCACATTCATGAACATGTAGACAAGCATTCATACAACACACACACACACACGCACACAAATGTTCTCGCATGCAAACGCCTGCACACATCCAAATCAGAAGGAAAACTACCTCTACTTCTGTTAATACATGGCTCTATCTTAACCACTGAACTGAGAACGGGACCCCTGTTGAAGGAATCAGAGAAAGGACTGGAAGAGCTTGAAGGGGCTCGAGACCCCATATGAAAAACAATGCCAACCAACCAGAGCTTCCAGGGACTAAGCCACTACCCAAAGACTATACATGGACTGACCCTGGGCTCCAACCTCATAGGTAGCAATGAATAGCCTAGTAAGAGCACCAGTGGAAGGGGAAGCCCTGGGTCCTGCTAAGACTGAACCCCCAGTGAACGTGATTGTTGGGGGGAGGGTGGCAATGGGGGGAGGATGGGGAGGGGAACACCCATAAAGAAGGGGAGGGGGAGGGATTAGGGGGATATTGGCCTGGAAGCCAGGAAAGGGAATAACACTCGAAATGTAAATAAGAAATACTCAAGTTAATAATAAAAAATTTTTTTTAATTGTGCAAACAAATTAATCAAAGCTGTAAGATCTCCAGTATCAACAATAAGAAAAACGAGCAGTCCAAGTAGGAAATTAGGAAAACAATTTATTTGGCTGAGAACATACATCAATGGTGGAGTGTTTGCTTGTATATGTAACAAAGATGAACAGAAAATAAAACAAAAGGCTACAGCAGCCAAAAACATGGGACAGGCATAAGGATGACCACACAGATCAATGGAGAACGGTCCAAAAGTGAACTAGTGCATCTGTGGTTAACTGATGCCTGACAAGAGTCTCAGGACAACCATCTGGATAAAAAAGTCACGGCAGGCATGGTGGCACATATCTCTAATCCCAGAGGCCAGCCTGATCTACAGAGCAAGTTCTAGAACAGCCAGGGCTACCAGAGAAACTCCATACTGAAAAACCAGAGAGAGAGAGAGAGAGAGAGAGAGAGAGAGAGAGAGAGAGAGAGAGAGAGAGAGAGAGAATGAATATGAATGAGAATACAAGTGCAAAAGAGCTGTTGATGATTGGAGAGATGGGCTCTGGGGTTAGAGCACCAACTGCTCTTCCAGAGGTCCAAAGTTCAATTTCCAGCACCTAGGTGGCAGCTGACAGATGCCTGTGACTCACCTCCTCTTTGGCCTCAGGCACCAGGCACACTCATATGGTACACAGACATATACACCCATAAACATTAAAAAAGAAAGAATACTAAATGATATTGAAACAAGATGACACCTCTAGGTTCTTCAAAAATGATGTTTATGGTAGAGCGCTTACCTAGGAAGCGCAAGGCCCTGGGTTCAGTCCCCAGCTCCGAAAAAAAAAAGAACCAAAAAAAAAAAAAAATGATGTTTAGTCAGGGGACTAAACCTTTATAAAGATGAACAGTCCTGTCATTTATAAGAATTAACTCACAGTGGACTGAAAGACTAACTATAAGAGATAAAGGAATAAAAATCCCTAAAGTAAAAAAGGAGTGATTTCTTTCCTACTTTGATGTAGCAACGGTTGTTTGAGATACTGACGCCAGAAGACACGCCATGAAGAAAAACTAAACTGGATTTTATCAACTATGAACTTTTGTGCACCAAAGGTAATTACCACAAGAGGCTAAAAAAACAGTCCAAAGAATATAAGACAGCGTATGTAAATTATACATCTAATCACGCTCTGGTGTGCCACATAGACACACTCCTTCTATAGCTCAGCAGAGAAAAGAGAACTACTCAAGGAAACAACGGACAAAGGTGGATCCAAGGATTCATATAGCCAGAATGTGCATGCAAGGCTCAACATCATTAGCCGTTTGGAAACACAAACAAACCCACAAATACCTCACACTCGCCAGAATGGCTATAATAGTAATTATAAAAGAAATAACAGGTAACAGCCAGGATATGAGTAAACTGAGATTAACAGTTTGGTGGGTACTCAAGTTGGAAAATATAAAATTATAAGGTATATGCTCAATAAATTTGAAAAACAATGTTCATGTATTCAAAATAGTTGAAAACTCAAGTGTTCCAACAAAAACTTGTACACAAGTTCACTGAGAAGAATTTCCCAGAAGTGGAAAAAAATCTAAACACCAATCAATTGATGAATGAATAAACAAAATGGTTTATCTGTACAACGGAATTTTTCTCTAATAAGGAATAAGGTATTGGTACATTAAAATATTAATAAAACTGTGCTTAAGGAATTACAGACATGAACTACATTGGCGATCGCCTCGAACCAAGGTAGCCTATGCACTTAAGAGAAAGCCATTTATCCAAGAACAAAGCATGAGCAGATCTGGTATCTGGTTAGGGCTTCCTGATTCATTGAGGTTATTTCCCCTCTGTCCTCACAGATCAGAAGGGTAAAGGATTATTTGGGGCCTTTTCCACAAAGCACTAATCCTATTTCCATTCATGAGTCTCCACCCCCATGACCCTATCATCTCTCAAAGACCACACCTCCTAAAACTTACACATCGATTAGGCTCCACCTACAAATGGAGTGAACACAGACACAGCAATAAATCCTTTCCAAAGGAGAAACCGACTGAATGGGAGGCAGTGGTGGCAGAGGCAGACAGATCTCTGAGTTCTAGGTCAGCTTGCTCTGTGTGTGTGTGTGTGTGTGTGTGTGTGTGTGTGTGTGTGTGTGTAAGAGGGAGAGGAGGAGAGGGAGGGTGAAGGGGAGAGGGAGAAGGAGAGGGGGAGAGGGAGAGGGGAGGGAAAGGGGGAGGGAGGAGACAGAGATAGAGACAGACAGACAGACAAACAGACAGACAGGCAAACAGACAGACACACTGAGGCCCACTTGGTTCTCAGTAGGCAGTAGACCTAATCACCAAACCTGGAGATTACCAGGATGCTTTTTTTTCCACCAGTATACTTTTCTCCAGATTGTAACAATATGAAATCATTTAAGTTTGTTTGTTGCTTAGAAACTGCAATTACAATTTAATATGTTACCTCCTCTGGGAGAAGGAGAGTCATGGCCTCCTATGACTACCGAGATGCCAGAATCTTCCAGTTTCACCTTCCATTTTTCAATGATGGCCCTAGACTTGTCCTGTAAGTATGACACAGCAGGTCAGGAAACGTCCCTCAAATGTGTTCTGCAAAATATTAAATTACCCAACAGCTGGATGGTAAATACCTTGCTGGCATCATTAAAAACTGAGAGCTCCATGGTGCCTTCAAAGTCTTGCTGTAAAACAGACATCAAGCACTCGTCCAACCATTGTTCAGCATTGTGCACCGGGAGGATAATAGACTAGAATTCAGAGAAATGGGTTAACAAACAGCCATGCACAACTGCACTCCCTTCAGCAGCCATGAAATATTTATCCCACAAGATGAAGCCCTGGCTTTCAGGTCTAGAACCAGGCCTCATGATGAGGCATGCCCAGCAAACCAAAGATATCTACTTCTCTTCTCTTGGTATTCATTTGGTCCATAATATTTAATAGGTCTTAGGTATCCCTTAAGTCCTTGATGCTTTTAAAAGATGTTCCATTTATTCATCTGTTATTGTATGTGTACACATGACCATGGGGAACAAATACAGGTTATCGAGTTTGGTAGGAACTACTTTACCCACTGATCTATCTGTCGCATACCCTTCCAGATGCGGGGGAGGGGAGGTACTTAAAAGCATCAAAATGACCCCTCACTCAGTGGTGGATTCATGACTTTAATCACTAGGCGAAAGCATCATCATTCTGGTTAAACATCAATCCCCTGCTCAGGAGAACCAGACTCCAACAGAGTGACCCCTTCATAGGAGTCATCACAGGTCATCAAAGAGCCAAGCTGGACCAAGAGGGCATGTGGGAGGCCCCATTGTTCTACATTTGGATTCTGGCACCAACACTTTTTCTCAGGGAGTCTCGAAAAGTCAAAAGTTTCTAAAGGAATAAAATCACTGAAACCTGACAGCCAAAGGAACAAGAAACTGCCTCGATTTCATATAACACAGTAAGTGGTGGTGGAAAAAACAGCCACGGAAATTAGCAGTCAGCATCACCCTTGAATTAATGTGAAAAGGAAAACTAGACATGTTTCTAAGCAGGAAAACCAATAGGTAGGTGTGAACACATACATACATATATGTACATGTTACATAGCTATATACAACAAACAATAGATGTAAATCTCTACAGACAAGGCCTACATATAATATAAACAATATCTACATATAATACACTTTAAATTACTGAATCTAAACATGGCTATAAGACGCTTATAATGGAGTGCTGAAGACACAATTTACCAGGTTCTTTACAGATGAAATGCTCTTTGAGGATCGGAGGATCCAAAAGTGGCATTCTGTCCCGTTCGTGTTTATTCTGAAAGCATGCTGCTTAAAGACTTTTTATAATTTATTTGAGCTGCTAGGGATTGAACCCAGGGCCTTTCACACGCATGTCAGAGTTACACCCCAGTCCTCTGGGCTTATTTTGTACAGGAAAAGAACATTTTTAATTTTCTCAAGACCTACAAGATTTTAACTGAAGAAGGGTGGTATGACTCATATTTGTTATCAGTAAATGTGACTCGGATGCTCGAAGGTTTCAAGGTCATCCTCGGCTGCATGTGTTGCAGGCCAGCCAGAGCTACAGACCTTACCACATAAAAACGATATTAATTTCTGACGAAGGCCTTGATTTTCCGGTTTCCAATTTCAGTAAGACTGGCATGTAAAATATATCACTTGGCGTTGAGCCTGTGAACCGTACTTAATGTGTCCGGACCTCCCGACATCTAAGCCACCAGCTGGGTATGTAAGGCAGGTGTGGCAAGCAAGTGAGCGGAGCTAAGGGGGGAGGGGCGCTAGAGAGCAGGGCAGGTAGGTGTGCAGGTTAGTGTACCGTAACGAGCTCCATCTGTACACATGTCCACCTTGAACAGGAATGATAGGAACCCTCCAAGATGAGGTTCCTGAACCCGTGGCAAGCGGTTTCCTACAGGAAACCTAGCGGCTCTAGGATAACTACCGTGAAGGGAGGGAGAAACAGCAACAGAAGAAGGGACAAGAGGGCTGGGCCGTGTCTCACCCGGCCATACCTACCACTAGGGCCAGCGGGGCGCGCTTTGTGGCGTCCTCGGGTAGCTGCATAGCGCGGCTCCACTGCCCTTCTCCTACTATCGCAGTCCTGCTTAGGAGGCCAAAGCGTGCACAGCAAGCTCCGGGAGGCTGTGCACAGACTGGACCACTTCCGATTGGTCCAAAGCCACGTGGCTCGCTAGGGACTGGTGGCCTGCCCCTGCCTTACTCCGAGTAGGTTTCGAGCCTTAGGGGTGTGGGCGGGCGGAAGGGGAATAGCCACGTTTATTGGTGTAGATACGCGTCAGTCAGTAAGGAAAGGCGGTACTTCGAGCAGAGTGCCCAGTGAGGCGGCCTATCAGTGTTCTATGGATGATGGGACTCGTGGAGCAGGAGGGGAAAGCCGGCGTTCTTGGCGCCAGCAGCTAGGACCAGCAGGCTTGGGGGGGTGGGGGGTGGGGGGTGGCCAGTGCTAAGTGTGGGCGGGACCTGGCCGAGCAAAGGGTTGCGCTTCCGGAGTCCGTGGGCGCTCATGCCTTTCTGCCCTTGTAGTTCTCACTTGCCTTTGCGGCTTCTCGTCCTGCCCAGCCTGACGGAAATCATCGCAAACTGATGTCCACAGCCAAACTAATGTTATAAAAATACTTCAGAACGGGGCAACTTGTGAGGGGCTCCACCCTGTGCAAGTAGGTGGTTACTTAGAAATACAAACCCGAGCACAGGTTGGGCCTATATAACTTTAAAAAGAAAAAATGCCAGTAAGTTTAAAACAAACAGGCGACATTTCATCAGAATCGTGTTTGGTCTGACTACTCCATTCCAGATGAGGAGGAAGGAACCCTCCGGGAGAAAGGTTCACTGGTCTGGACTGGGTCTACCTGGAATGAGCCAAAGGTAGATAGATAAAGCTCAGATGGACCCAAGGCACTGAAGTGTGTGGCCTGCATTTGATTGCTTGCTGCTCAGTCAAAGCCAAATGGCTGAGTTCCTATGCCACACAGAGATTCAGTGTCCGGGGGGAGTGGGCGGGGGTGACAAGGGAAGGAAGTGTGCTATGAACTGTGGGAGCCCCACAGAACCAAAAGGTTTCAGTAAATTACTTCCAAAGGATGGTGACAGTCTCTGGACTGCATGGGAACCCAGATAGAGATAAAACACCTGATTACTTAATGTAGATAACCCATGTGTATTTCATTTCCAAAAAGAGTGCTTTTTCTAAGGGTTGGGGATTTAGCTCAGTGGTAGAGCGCTTGCCTAGCAAGCTCAAGGCCCTGGGTTCGGTCCTCAGCTCCGATTAAAAAAAAAAAAGAAAAGAAATCTTTAAAAAGAGTGCTTTTCTGACTTATTTTTGTGTCTGCAGTTTCTCTGAATGGTCATCCTACAACTAGAAGTTTATTTTAAGATGGCATGTTTTGGTCATCCACACCCTCCCATTTGTAAGGGGTAACACTGAGGTCACCCACTGGCCTTGGCACCAAGCATCCCTCAAGAGTTTTCACACTTAAAAATAGCAGGAGATGGGTGGAAGAGATGGCTCAAAGGATAAAGGCAGTTGCTGCTAACTAAGAACCCTACTTTGAGCCCTGGGACCCACATGGTATCAAGGAGAGACCCTTATTCCCACGAGTTATCTTCTGACCTCCAAAAATAGGCCATAGTGAATACACACCCACACCCCCAACATATGCACAAAATAAAAGGTAATTTTAAAATAGCAAGAGCTCTCAGCAAAGTTTTAGGCTACAGTGTTTGTCAAAATTTTGGTTAATTTATTTTATGTATATGAGTGTTTTACCTACATGTATGTGTGTGTACCACATGCCTCCCTGGTGCCCATGAAGGTCAAAAGAGAGTGCCACATCCCATGAAACTGGAATTACAGACAGCTGTGAGCCACCAGGCAGGTGTTGGGACTCAAAACCATGTCTCTGCGAGAGCAACAAGTGCTCTTAATTCCCGAGCCAACTTTCCAGCTCAGGGCTAGAGCTTATGCATTAAAATATTTTCCTCAGTAGAAAACAGTTTTTTGTTTTGTTTTGTTTTTTCTCCCCCAAAGGAAAGAGTCTGCGTTGTCCCTGGCAGTTCAGCAAAGGAACCAAGTACCCTTAGCAATCTTACCAGCTTAACTTTTGGAGATGGAGTAGTGCCCTACAGTCTGTTCTAGGCATTGCCAGACCTTTTCCTGACTGTATAAACAGGATGTTCACCTTCTTCCACGAAGCTGCAACAGAGCTATGATAGAACCTGTGCAGGACACTGGAGAGATCTCTAACTCACCTCGCATACAGAAGGTGAGCAAGTGATAGACACCGAAAGCGCTCTGTAAAGCAGGTGTGCTTTGTCTAGCACTGTGCTGCCCCTCTTACCTGGATTAACCCACTCAGGCTGCTACTCTTAAGGGCTCTAAACTAAGGCATATGGGTGTGTCTATGAGCACCTCGTTCGCAGTAAAAAAGGTTTCCTTTTAAAAAATTAGATCAAATGCAAAACGTTCCTTAGCGTCTTACAAAGCAAAGCACTGTGTCACGTATGATATTTTTGCTGAAATTGCACCTTATCTGAGAAGCCAGTAGGAAATAGAAACCATTAAATGAGTTGAGTGGAAATACAACCTTATCTTTAAGTCTGACCAAAGCAATCTGAGGATTTGTTTTCAAAGACCTAATGGTCTCTCAGAGTTAATGTGCAGAGAATAGTTTCATTTTAAATGACTTAGTAGTAAGTAGCGTTCCAGCTCCGAGAATGGGCTGGAGATAAGGAAGCACAAGTAGTTTCTACACCTTTGCAGCACATGGTGTTTGGAGTGGGCTGGGGGTGCTTGTATCTCGCCTCCTGTAATCTTTTGCAGCAAGAAAATTGCTTTTTAGACATATCCTCCAACACAATATGTGTAGACATTCTTAAAAATGTTTTCTTTAACGTATACGAGTGTTTTGCATGCATATGTATGTGTATTGTGTGTGTTAGCTGTGGAGGCCAGAAGAGGGCTAGATCCCCCAGAACTGGAGTAACGGGTGGTTATGAACCAACATGTGGGTGCTGGGAATCAAACTCAGATCCTCACAACACCAAAACACCAGCAATCTTCATGACTAAGCCTTCTCGACAGACCTAGTATTGTACAACAGTTTTCTCTGATTTTGAAGTATTCCATCCTGCAGGGAAGCTCCTTAAACCGGAAGGTAAACAACTCAAATTACCTTCAGGAAGCTCCTGAAACTAATCAGATTCAATAGTCCCCCCCCCCACTCCCACCAAAATAAACCATAAAAACTGAGAAAGTCCCTCTCAGACTAAAGGAAGCTGAGCTAAAAGAAGACTTGGACCATAATAGCTGCCTTGAAGAAGCAGAAGCCAGTCAAGCTGCCTGGAACAGGTTTAGACCAACTGAGGCACATAAAAAGAACACTCTCCAACCTGTTGGGTGGCCTGCAGGCTGTGCAGTATGCTCTAGGATCCCAGCTTTTGTGAGCTGTTATCCATGCTGGGGTGGGCCTTGGTGATGCAGCTGTCTTTTGAATCATTTTCACTCCTGAAAGAAACAATAATAAAATGCATTGGTCCACCAAATTGGACTCGGGTGGTATCTGTACTTTGGTCTGTCATGACAAAGGGTGAATCGTTAATTATGTGTGTTCCATATCCCCAAGAAAAGCTTTGTCATAAACACCCGGGAACTCCTTTTTGCAAACATTCAGAATGCCAAAGCACTGCGAAAGTTCATGGCGGCAGCAGGTGTAAGTGTTAATTCTGGGCTTTTCTACAACCCCCTTGTTCCCAAATAAATGACACAATGACCTAATAATTATCGCTGGACAGATACTCATCTACTCTAACCTGATCATGCTTGCCTGGACTACTCCCCAGACACATGCCCCACTACTTGCCATTTGAGTCTTGCCCGGGCTCACTCTGCTCCATGTGTGTCCTCATGGCTGCTCCCTTGGTGACCTGCTCATAAAGAATCCTCTTGGCTCTCCCCTGACTCCTCTGTCTCTCCTCGGGACCTCCTGGCTGAGATCAGAAGTCCAGCCTCCCCTGTCTTCCTGCCCAGCTATAGGCTGATAATCTCTTTATCATAACTATTCAGAGGTGATGGGAAAACAGTTTTTACCACCATTGAGACACGAGATGCTCTAATAATCATGACAACGCCCATGTCCAGACTGCAAGGAGATCTCTGGACATAGAAATCAGCATCTGAGATATGTACTGCACAAAACCATCCCCTAACTGTAGGGACTCTCACCAAGGTACCATCAAAGGGCCAGGCTATGGAGACTGGCACCAGAGCAGGCAGAATATAGGAAATGGGCAGGGCGTTGTGTTTACTGTATCGAAAGTATGTGGTCTCGAATCAGGGAAGAGGAACAGGGACGAGAGATGCAGATGGGCATCTGGAGGAGAGTGATACGAAACTCCTGAAGCTGTGGCTTGATGCTGCTTATACAAAATGCTCAGGGAAGCTACATATGTGTCTTTGGAGGCCTCAGTGCTAACTGCCCAGGACTTCAGGGAAGGGCAAACCATTATAGTCTGAAATGTCATGTCGCCCATGACATTTTATGGGAAGCTGGACCCCAGAGGATGATGTTAGATGGGGCTTTTTAGGAGATACTGAGCTTGTTAAATTAGTTGCCTTATACAAGACACTTAAGGGAGCTCTACATCTTCTTCGATGTGAGGACACACAAGAGGTACCATCCATGAGGAAGTTGCCCTCACCAAACACTGAATCTCCTGGTGACCATGAACTCCCGGCCTCTAGAACTATGAGAAATAAAACTCTACTGCTTATAACTCACCCAGACTCTGTCT
The DNA here is from genome assembly GCF_021556685.1 of Rattus norvegicus. Lineage (NCBI taxonomy): Eukaryota > Metazoa > Chordata > Mammalia > Rodentia > Muridae > Rattus > Rattus norvegicus. The sequence continues at coordinate 113,297,679 of NC_141543.1, forward strand.
GGTGGTGGTGGTGGTGGTGGTGGTGGTGGTGGTGGTGGTGGTGGTGGTGGTGGTGTACACCTTTAATCCCAACACTCAGGAAGCAGAGACAGGCAAATCTCTGACTAAAAGACCAGCCTGCTCTATAGAGAGTGGATTCCAGTACAGTCAGAGTTACACAGAGAAATCCTGTCCTGAAAAAAAAATAAATAAAAATTAACTTAACCAGACTATGATATTTCGTTAGAGCACCCAAACACACTAAATGCTAGTTTCTAAAATGTACAATTACATGATTCTGGTACTGGAATCAAAGACTCACTGAAGGTCTACATGGATATGACAAGGCTTGGGTGTTGCTGGGCCGACGGTGATAGTCTTCCAGGTACACCACCAGAAGAGATCAAGATGAAAATTTTAAAGCAATAACCAGATGGGCTCTCAAGACAGCTGAAGCTCAAGACCTCCAGCGTTCTTTCCAAGTTTACAAATGGGACAGACCTCAATTTACCTCAACGGAACCTCTCCCTGCTGGAGGTCTGAATACTTGGACCATAGAAAACTGCACATGGCGATCAGCACACCTCCAAAAAGCCCTCCAGTCCTCAAGAGAAAAGCGGGCTATGGCTAGACAAAGCTCCCACTTCTATGCTACCTCACTATTTTATAGACTAGTTATACCTCACACTTAAAATTTAACATCTCATTCAAGACACTATACTTTTTAGAAATATAATGTACAGGACATAGGTTTGCTGTGGACATGATCCCAAGAATTCTGTCTTTCGGCAGCACATGCTCCTAGAATCCAAATCTGGGGATTAGAGTTCCTGTAAGACACCCCTGTGATGTAGTCAGAGAGTAATTCCTGTGTGATGTGTTCCTGAATGAGGGTAAAAATTGTCGTGTAGCAGTTTGTTCCTAGATTAAAGCCTTCCATCTTGGAAGGAAACCTCTTAAGACATAGAATAGAAAAGGGGAGGTTGAAACAACCAAACATTTTATGATGGTATTCCAAGTTGTACTGCCTGGTTTTGTGTATGCGCTTGATACAAGCTAGAGTCATCAGAGAGGAAGCAGCCTCAGCTGAGGATCCAGCTGTTAGGCGTTTCCTCAACTAGTAATCAATGGGAGAGGGCCCAGCCCATGGTGGGTGGTGCTATCCCTGGATAGGTAGTCTTGGGTTTTATAAGAAAGCAAGCTGAGGGGTTGGGGATTTAGCTCAGTGGTAGAACGCTTGCCTAGCAAGCACAAGGCCCTGGGTTCGGTCCCCAGCTCCGAAAAATAGAAAAAAAAAAAAAAAAAAAAAAGAAAGCAAGCTGAGCAAGCCATATGAGGCAAGGCAGTAAGCAGCACCTCTCTATGGCTTCTGCATCAGTTCCTGTCTCCAGGATCCTGCAGTGTTTGAGTTCCTATCCTGGCATCCTTTAGTGATGAACAGCAATATGGAAGTGTAAACCAAACTTGCTTTATGGGAGGTGAACCACTCCAACCTCCAGGGAAGCTCCTTAACACAGGAAGTAAATGACTCAAAGTAGCTTTGGGAAGTCCTCAAAACTGACCAGATTCACTAGGCTCCGCCTTCCCCAAGAGTATATAAGTAGTCAAAGTTGTTGAGAGTCACCTTCAGACAAACCCAGGCCCCTGGAAGGAGCAGAAATCAGCCATCTTAGTTAGGGTTTTTATTGCTAAATTAATTTGAGGAGAAAGGAGTTTTCAGCTTACAGTTCTACAGCACAGACGCTGAAGGAAGTTGACAGGAACTGATACAGTGGCCATAGAGAAGTGCTAATTACTTGTTTCCCTAGGCTTGCTTAGCCTGCTTCTATTGTACACCCAAGGAACACCTGCCCATGGGTGGCACCTCCCACAGAAGGCTGAACCCTCCCACATCAATCACTAATTAAGAAAAAGCACCACAAATTGTCTTCAGGCCAATCTGGTGGGGCCATTTTCTTAGTGAGAATGACTCAAGCGAATGACTCAAGCTTGCATCAAGTTGTCATAAAATTAACCAGCACACTAGCTCAGCAGTCTGGAAGGAACAGAGACCAGCCCAGCAAACAGCCTGGAAGAACCAGAAACCAGCTGAGCTTCCTGGCAGAGGCTCAGACCAACTAAACTACACGGAAAGGACACTTTCTAACACGTGGAACTGCCTCCAGGTTATACAGTGTGCTACAGGTTTCCAGTTTTTCTGAGCTGTCAGTCATGTTGGGGTAGGCTTCGGCGATGTAGCTGTCTTTGAGTCATTTCCACCCCATAAGTATCCCTCACCCCTACTTCTTTCTATAAGTAACACTAATAACACTCATTAGTTCGTTGACTTGGTATCTGTGCTTTGGTCTATTGTCAGTTTCCTGTCTGGGATGAGCAGACATTTATTCAGATGTCGCCAGGGATAGTGTCATACGATAGACAGTGTGATACAAACCCATTATTGTCTCACAGCCACATCAGAGGGTCAGACTATCCATGAGAAAAAGGCTTAGACCTGGAGAGCCAGGATGGTCTGGGTGACCAGCAGCCCCCTTTTTCAGTGGTTTCCATTACTGCTACCCAACCATTATCAGCCATTATCTTTGGGGGTCACAACTTTCAACACCAAGGTTTCTAACCCTTGGTTAGAAGCCACCAGCCTTTCCCATTACCTGGCCTAGTTACTGGACTAGACAGAACCGATCTTTTTGGGTCATGACTTCTGAAGAGTTGTCTCTCTTCTCACCTGGAAATCCTGGAATCCATGGGAAACGGTTTCAGGCTGTGGTTGGAGCTTTCATGACCACTGGCAGATCCTGAGAAAGGAAAATGAAACCTGTGATACAGAACATGGATCCCAACTGTGATCTCTGCAAGCACTCGGAACGTGTCTGTGACAAAGCTATGGGGTATCCCTGTGGCCTCCTGTGATGATAAGGCTCTCTACTCAGAGCCCCACTGTAGGAAAGGATAAGTCTGCTATGGCATAAAGCAGGTAGCAAGCAGTAAGGCATTCTCTGAAGAACCATGTGTGAAGTATTTGTCTTGACCTGGATCCCAAACCCCAACCCCACAGCCATGAAAACATCCATGTGAAACCTGAGTCAGAGGCTTTTGTTCTCGGGTAACATACAAGCCGTGGTGATGCAGGAGAGGAGGTCAGAACATGTGGAGTCCAGAATAAAGTTCATTTCCAGTGTTGAACTCCAGGCCTTGTCCAATACCTAGAGTTGTCCACCTCAGCAGAGCTTGGAATGGCTGGATCTAATCTAAGCCCCTCTTGTGGCTACTGAAGGAACTACAGATGTCTTGATTCCTGGGGCCCATTTAGCCACTGTCCTAGTTAGCTTTTTACTGCCGTGATAAAACACCACATGCGCAAAAGGAACTTGGGGTGGGGCAGTGAGTAAAGGGTTATTTCACTTACATTTCCACACCACCATTACAGGAAGTCAAAACAGGAACTTAAGAGAGGAACCTGGAGACGGGTACTGAAGCAGAAGTTATGGAAGAGTGCTGCTTACTAGTTTTCTCAACCTGTTCTCTTAGATCATCCAGGACCACCCACCCAGGCATGGCATTGCCCATAGTGAGTGGGGCTCTTCCACATCAGTCGTTAATCAAGAAATCTTCTACAGACTCGCCAGTAAGCAAGTCTAATGGATGGATGCATTTCTTAGCTAAGATCCCCTCTTCCCAGATATGTATAGATTCATGTCAGGTTTACAAAAAACAGCTAGCACCACTTCTGGTAAGATAAAGACACATGGTAGGTAGGCCCTGATTGAGGAAGGAACACGACCCAGGCTGGGAAGAAGATAGAAGTATCTTGACTTGCAAAAGGAATCACCTTGTTGTGCACACAGAACCTGAGGATAGTTTGGAGGTGTTAAAGCCAGAGGCCCCTCCCGGTCTAGAAGGTCCCTTTAGAGTTGTACTGAGGTATAGCAAGCTACATTATCCATCTAACTTGAGCTATATCCTTGATAGATGGGACAGGAATGGACTGGCGTTAGCATCTTATTATATTCCGTGAGACGTCGTTCTCTGAAATGTGGGCAGGAAAATGTCTCACACGAGCTACAATAATATATGGAATTCATTAATAGGAAATGGCGCTTCGATAGAGCTTGCATGTAAGAGAGAATGCTGGGACCAACCACCCACAGAGAATGTGGATGAGAGGTGGGAGGCCAGGGATCCTGGGAGCAACTTGGTGCTTCCTTGAGGCCTCAGGAAGGGAAGCAGTGTTGCTAATGTCAAAGCTAGTTATCCTAAGAAGTGTACAGCCTCCACTCCTTGTGAGACCTCCAAGGAAAACTGCATCAGGGTCTTCCTTAGCCGTCCCTGACTTCGAGGAAGGGATTTGCTAAGAAGCACAAGCTTCAGCACCAAATAACTTGTACCTCCATTGCAGCTAGGACGGTGCCAAAGCATGACTTTTGAAGCCTCTTTTGATCCATAGCTGCACCAGATAGTGGCAAGGGTGCGACTGGACAGGAGCCTGGGGTAGAGACTGAAGCCAATGGCTTGGGACCACATGGGACCTCCTTCTCAGCTCTGTCTTGACCCTAGCTTGGCCATGCTATTGTGCCACAGAAACTCGTGTACCTTATTGCAAATTAGAACCCACCCCTTAACAAAAACTAATCACCTAAGGCAGGTGACATACCTGGTTACCATAGTGCATGGCAACAACCTTACTACCAGGAGGCAAACTGCGGTTGTTAGCCTGTATAGCTACCACTCTATCCCTTGATCCTCTCCAGGTTGTCTGTGAGCATTTCTAGTCCCTCGCTTTCCCATGGTCTTTGGTATGTTAAATAATTTCAGGTTATTCTCGGTGGTCAAATCAAGGCCGTGGAGGCAAATGTCACCATGATCACCCTGAGTCCTCAAACATTCCTGGACATTTACTCTAGAGCAAGATCCAACCAAGAACCTGGGATGCTGGATAAGTTGCCATAGAGAACCTTCCAACACACTGGGGTCACAGAGTTGATGATGTAGGCTACAACTGGCAATGTCTAGACATAAAATCCGAGTCTATCTGTGGCCGTTCTATGATAGAAAGGAAGTTTATCCCTACGGTCACTGCCACAGGAAGAAAAGATAGGGCTGCAAGGAGGACACTGATTAGAAGGCGCTGTCCCAAAGGGAGTTGTGTAAGCACAGAGAAGCTATACCAATAGATAGGTATAGGGCCAGTAGTAGACTAGGCTTCAAAAACTAAACTCAGCCTATTCAACTACAAGGGCTTCAGAAAGAACTCAGGCCTACTCACAAGTTCCTCGACCCAAAGAGGAGCCATTCCATAGTCATTCCAAGCTACAAGTCTGCTGGGCACAGTTGCCTCTGTATTTGTCCTTATTTCCCACAATTTCTAGGGACACCATTCCAAACTGCATATCTGTGCTGGCTAGTTTTATGTCAACTTAACACAAGCTGAAGATATATTTAGGAAGAGGGAATCTTAATTGAGACAATGCCTCCATAATATTGGCTTGCAGGTAAATTTGTGGTACATTTTCTTGACTGGTGATTGCTATTGGTGGACCCAGCCTATTATGGGTAGTGCCACCCCTGAGCAGGTGGTCCTGGGTGCTATAAAAAAGCAGGCTGAGCAAGCCATAAGAACAAGCCAGTAACCAGCACACCTCTGGCCATTCATCAGTGCCTGCTATCTTAATCCTGCCATGTGTATGTTCCTGCCCTGTCAGTGACAGACTGTGCTGTGGAACTATAAGCTGAAACACCCCACCCCCGCCAAGTTGCCTTTGGTCATGGTGCTTTATCAAGCAATAGAAACCCTAAGACATAAATAATATCAAATTCAGTCCTACTCAGATGAAAGTAGTCTGTGACCCCCTACCCCTACCCAATTTGAGGGCTGCTTTAGGCCACCCCACCTCTGCCATCCCCTCACCCACGCTGTCTGCTTATCCCTTCTACAGGAAGTCTTTCTATTAAGGGCCTTCCAGCACTGTCTCCAAACTGCTGGCTCTGTGGGGGCAGGGACAGGGTCTTTTTTGTGTACTGCCAAGTCCCCTTTTGCTGGCGGAGGCCAGCAATCACGTGAGCTGGTTGCTGATGCAGGTCCAGAATTCTGGGGCCAGGAAGTATAACAGGCAGCAGGGAGGAAAGGGGCTGGAGCCTTAAGACAGACTCTGGAGTATTTGGGGACTGACTCCTCAAGGAGTGAGCTAGGCATGTTCCTCATGCTCAAGAGGTCATCTGTGGGTGCTTACCAAAGGTGGCTCCATATCCAAACAATTCTAATCCCAATTAATTGCCTCCCAAAGGCCCTGTCAGTAGCAATGGAAAATGTGGCTCAATGCTGTCAACCTGAGGAGTTGTTTTCCGAGACCAGTACTTAAGTGAACCTGGGATTCTTGACTTGCACCATGGAAAAGAATCACAAAACGAGATGCTATGAAGCAAACTCAAAATTTATTAAGGAAAAGCTAACTGTTGAGAAGGTGAGGTAGGGGGATTGTCAAGTTTAAAGTCAGCTAGGGCTACATAGTGAGTTCTAGGCCAGCCTGGGGCAAATAGTGAGATCCTGTCTCAACAAAAAATAAATAAATAAACAAAATGTTTTAGTGCAGTTTTAAGTACCAGGATTAAGAGGGAGAAAGAGTTGTTAAGAGGAGAGTGTGAGTGGCTTAGAATGTTTGAGAATATCTTCAGAATCAAACTTAAGTATTTTAACATTGATATATATGTGTATATATTACATACATATATACATACATACATGCATACATACATACATGATTTTATGGCCCTTGAAATTTTATTGTTCAAGGAGTTTAAAATGTTTTGGCATTCTTACTATACCAAAACTTCTAAGGAATTGTTACTTCATAAATGATATCATAGATGGTTTCTGAGGGTACTATACAAGTATGCAGATTAATAAAATGGAAACAGGTCAAAAAAAGTCAAGGGGATCCTTTTTATATGTAGGTCAAACATCACACACACACGCACACACACACAGACATACTTGTGAAAGTCTCTTGATTCTCAGACAGCAAGGGCGAGGGACTTTTTCTCTCTCTCCATATCCCTTCATTTTCCCTGTCTTTTTTTTTCTTTTTCTTTTTTCTTTTTTTCGGAGTTGGGGACCGAACCCAGGGTCTTGCGCTTGTTAGGCAAGCGCTCTACCACTGAGCTAAATCCCCAACCCCTTTCCCTGTCTTTTTATCTTGCCTCGTTCCAGCCTCTAAATACCATTGACACATGTGTGATTTGAGGGGAGGAAGTTTCTGACATATGGATTTTGGGGGACACTAACCATGGCAGTTTTCTTGGGGTACAGATTTACACTTTCTCCTGAGATTTGTAAATGTCAGAGGCCTATAAATCATGAATGTATTAACAAATCCGAGTCATGGCTATAAATTCTAGGCTGGCACCTAGGACTTAAGGTTTCCTGGTTCGAGAAGAGGTTTTTGGCTTTGTACTATGCCTGTCAAGGGACTTGGGGGAAGCTGGGGGGATCTTTGCAGATCTGGGTATAAGTTCCACAGAACAACCCATGGACAACTGAAGGGTTTCTCAGCAGCTTGGCTGGGTTATTCCTCCCCTAGAACCGAGAGGGGCTGGCCCTGCTGCAGGTTAACCTTTGTCTTCCCAGAGCCTCCCTGATTTCCCTGGGGGCCTATGGAGGGTTAGACTCCCTGACTGCTGGAAGTCATCAAAAAGAGGCCTATGGTGAGGGGCCCCAAAATCAATGCTGGCTGGAGAGCCCATATCCTGCTCAGTAGCCTGTAGTTTTGAGTGACTTAACATCCTCTTTCTGCTTAATGTCTACTCTCTTAAATAGCAAATATCAGAGGGAGAAAGCGTCAGAGACTTTGAAATTCACAAGGAGTTCTGACAGCTACCCTTGGTTGAAATCATAAACCCTATTTCAGTTATTATTCCAGGTACTGGGCCCCAAGTTTGTGTCCCCAAGTTTCTGCCTAACTTAGCTTCCCTATAATCTGCTGTTGGGCTCATACAACTCAGGGAGACATGAAATGCATTTCCAGTTTATTTTAAGGGACACGGGAAAGTATATAGATAAGCAGCCAGATACGTACACATGTTGAGCACCAAGAACCCTAAGAACATGACCTATGACCCCACGGAAATAGGCTGCACCCCATATGTACCAATCTAGGCTCATTGTCTGGTTGGGGGTGTGGGTCCTTCTCAAAAAGCAAACATTGCTTCTGTTGTCCAGGAAATTCCAAAAGATTTCAGAGCTGAATCAGGAACTGGGACAGAGACCAAATACATATTTCTTATTATGTCATACTGGTGTCCAGAAGCTCTGGACACCCAAGGAGACTCCTACTCAGGACAACTCTTAGCAGGCAGTGAAATGTGAACTGAAGGCCGTTTGTCAAAGACGTCATCTCTGTGAGGCCATCCCTCCCTGAGGATAATTCAAGTTGTAGATGTCTTACTTTATTAGACCCACCCTTGAGAATTAGATTTTACCTCAGCAGCCTGTGACCCAGGGTCATCCAATACCAGGAACACCAAGTTTAGTCCCTACACATCCCGCCACCCAGCTGCTACTTCCTGTACATGGAACTTTAGGACATCCTCACATCCACCCCTGTGTTAATCAGTATTAATTTATTGTTTCGTGTGTATTTTGTATAGTAGAGGTGCATTGGTTCTGCAAGGGAAGCCATGCTTCAGTCTCAGGCCTTGACTCCTAGACACCCTTCCCTGTTTTAGATGGTGTATCCTTTTGGATCCTGTCCTTACAACACTACACATGTGTCCTTATCCAGACCATGAGTAACCACAGCAGGGAATGTGTTAAGAAAGACATGTTACTAAAGAACTCCCCACCTGGAGACCCAGTAAAACCCTGGAGTGGGTCTGGTCCCAAAACCAGTGTGTGCCTCCCTCCAAAGAGCACTGAGCTCTAAGGCTGCTGCTTCTCCTGTGGGGTATGAGTAATGGTGAACATGAAACCCTGGGCTTCAGACAGAGGTAGTGCTTTGTATGCTAGCCTATGAAGTTGGCAATGTTGAGGCAGAGTACCCCCTTTCTTCCCTCTCTGGATTATGAGCTGAACCCTTCAGCAATGAATCTTCATGATAAATGGTGAAGACATTGATACTGATGTCCCAGGGAAGTCCCCCAGGCAGAGAATCTCCTGGGACCTATTCCCCTCCCCTCAGGACTGTTTCCTTGCTGTGGACACCTAAAGCTATAGCATCATGCCCAGTGGGCCTCCTTGTAACTAGAGGCTAGTCAGAGGGGTTGGGACCCAACCTGAACGCCTCTTCATTCATTTGGCTACAATTAGCTCTAGTCTTATCTTGTTGTCAGACGTTGTTTGTGTCTAAGGACCACACCCGAGCATAGCAGTCACAGACTGAGGCCTAATGTTAGTCCTTTAGGAAATGAATAGACTTGGGTCAGATCAGACTTAAAATGACAAGACCTAGTAAGCCTAGAGCTTGTAGTAAGCCTAAGCTAAGTAGGCTTAGCTCTGTGTCTGGAGGCCATGGCCCTTGGGGAAGAGTCAGCTATTTTTGCCTTCTGAGGTTTAGTACTTCCTGTCTGGATGCTTTGGAAGTACAGGAAACACATGAGGTTTAGCTGAGGGAAAGTGCTTCCCAAAGCACGAGCCTTGGGTGTGTGTGGAGCGGGTATGATGGGGGAGGCTCTTTACATCATGGTGTTGGAGAACTAGCAAGAACTGGCAAGGTCAGTAGAGTCCCCTCAGGACTCACAGGAGATTATCTTCCCAAGTTCACCTTTTCCAGAGGAAAAGATCCTCAAACATTTCTTAAATTATAATTTCAGGATGGAAAATATGTCAACGTTTATGGCTGTGGAAATCACGTGTGCATAAGCAGAAAATACGCGGGAACAAAACCTAAGCGAAGCCAAGACAGATGGATAATATAATAACAGTGTTCCATACTGGGGATGGGGTGCTACATAAACTGTTGGAATTCTAGCAGCTCTGTTCACCTTACAGTACTGGCATAGGATCTTGCTGGGATCTCTGGAGCAGGCTGTTCTGGTCAGAACTATTTTAAGCAAACACCGGAAAGTCTTTTCCCACAAAACTAACATGAGTCCTGGGGCCCTGTAGCATGACTGATCTTGGACTGGATTTGGGACCTGGGCCATTCTCTTCCTACTTCCTGGTCCTCATACATCTGGTACACACAGGCACATAACTCCACATGCTGGCCATGCTAGTTTTTTTAGTGTTTTTCTATCACACCCTTTTCATCCTCCAAGAGAGAGAAGGACGTTGAAAGCTGAGCTCCTTCTAGCTGGTCCTTGAACCAAGAGCCATTGAGGACAGTCCAGCTGGTGTCTGCATCCTTTTTTTTTTTTTTTTTTTTTGGTTCTTTTTTTTTTTTTTTTTTTTTCGGAGCTGGGGACCGAACCCAGGGCCTTGCGCTTCCTAGGTAAGCGCTCTACCACTGAGCTAAATCCCCAGCCCCTGGTGTCTGCATCCTTAAGGTAACGTCTAGGAGGAAGTGAGGTTTACATATTCAGATATTCAGCACAAAGGAATATTGTGTTGGATACCCTCCTCTCGGAGGATGTGCTTTTCTCATCAGGAACTGGTAGCGTCCACCTGAATGGACTCCTTGAGCCCCTACCATGTGTGGTACTTGCTGGCCCTCCGTGACCAAGACATGATCTGTCACTTGGCCTTGGAAGGTGCCATCTAGGGAAAAGAGAAGGTGCTACCTGGTCAGCTGTGAAATTTTTTGAGAAAAGGCTGTGGCTGTGGCAATGGCAGGGCAGACAGGGATGGAATACCTGCCACCCAGCCCATTTGGTGAGTGTCACCCTAACCAGCTCCCCGAAGGTGACATTTGGCTTTCAGCCTCTCAGCTTACTCTGAGTTCCACTACACAGTGGAGACAGTGGGGCTCGTGAAATCCTGGGAAGGGTCAGAAGCAGGTGGAAGTGCACTAACTGGGCTTGGAGATGGTCAGGAAAGTGATCTGGTGATGGTGGTCACCAGCGGTCATGGCAGCCATTCTGCCCACCCTTGCTAGGCTTCAAAGAAGCGAGGATAGACAAAATCCAAAACTACCCACAAAAGGGCTTCCTGTAAACACTTTCACTCTTCTCAGGGGCCAGAGCCTCTCTCAGTTCCACCCACCCTGCTGGAGTAATTGGCAGTCCATGGACATGCTACCCAGCCCCCAACTCTGTGCTTTTTGTGAGTTCATTTTGAAAGCCCTACACATAGAGACACACACTCGGCATCCAGGATTCCAAGGCAACACACGTTAACAGGAGACCACTCCAAGGTGGATGGAAGGACCTCTTTATCTTCTAAAACAGTCGATCTTTTTCAATAGCCACACACATTTATAGGTAAGAAGAATGCTTTAGGCCTTTCAGTTATCACTACGGATGCAAACATGAATCCTATTCTTCCCCACCTTGTTTCCTGTATAACATACAAAAGTGCTAGTAGGTGTTGGGGACAAGATGTCGAACCCTGGACCCTCCAAAGAGGAAACAGACTCCAGAAGGCAATAACGGAGTGGCCATTTCTAGTGGTCACAGGTGATGTAGCATGACAAGCCAGGGAGGCTGAGTTCAAGATCGGGCAGTGGAGAGACTGAGGAAGAGGGGTCCGTGCTCCAAATCTCCAAAGAACCGAGACTCTGGCCTCACTGAGCAGGCTGAGCCTCCCTCCCCACTTCCTCTCACCCAGTACTTTCACTGTGATATTGTCACTTTACTTGAGCGTCACTGGTTACTGGTTACTTATGTCTGAGATGAATAGTTAGCTGTCAATCGTTCACAAGCCAAAACGCCCGGGTTACTCTTTTTTCAGCAACAACCCAGATCTGAGCCCAGGGAAAGCCCTCAGGTAGCGATTGTCTTCCTGGCCACTAATGTCCCTCAGAATCTGGAATAATCTATTTCCCTTTCTCATCTCTTTTCTTCTTTCCTTTCTTCCTTTAAAAGTAACTTTTCATGCTATATCCGCAAAGCCTAATCATTGTAGAAATCTAGGGAAAATATTAAAAGAATGTCGTACAAGCCAACCATCCAGCTGGTGTGGGCACACTTGGTCTTGTTATAGAATATTAATGTTGCACTGTATAAGCTCCTTGAGGTGGGTGAGTGGCCAGGCTCTGCTCCTGAGGACCTCACCAATCACTGGGTGCTCTATCCACCAGTGGCAATTAGGAAAGTTTTCTCTTTGCTTGGTGTAAACACTTCCCTGTGTCCAAGGAAGTGACCACTGAGTGGCCAGCATCACGCTGGTACTCTCTGAGGTAGAGGTATCCTCTTTAAGGCCTCAGCTGGCCCTCTCTACCTGACCCCATCCCTCCACCCTTACAGCTGTCGTCCTACAGTTTCTTTAGGCACAACCCAGCTATTGTGTCTTCCGTACCCTCCCATCCCCTTTTGGAATGTTTCTTCCTGACCTCTGGCCTCTCCACCTGGCACCTGACCAGTAGGGCCCCAAATTTATTTGCTTTTTCAATCAAGTTTGGTCTTAATACTCTTTAGATAATCAATCCAAGTGGCCACCTAATGGCACTCTGGATCCCAATACATCCGGGGCCTTTACAAATGCTGTGAGCAATTGGGGAAATGGAAAGAGAGTTCCCCATTCCCTACAATCAAGTTTTCTCTTTTCTCTGCTCCAAACTGTGTTTGTTTTTGTCTGGTCATCCACTTGTGTCCCCACCTCGAACACACACACACACACACACACACACACACACACACACACACACACACACACACTGTGTAAATGTCCTGTCTTTAAAGTTATAGTTGATGGATCTCTAAGTTTGTTATAAAGAGAGAGCCAGTCCTAGCAGGAGGGAGAGAAATCAAAGGAGTAAGCCAGCTGCAGGGCTCACTTCCCCCCACCCCACTCCTTCCTGGCTGGCACATTTCTCAGCTCCTTCCTGTAGCTTCCTTGTCTATAGCCAGGGTTCTCAAATAGTTCCTATCTTCAAGCCGCCTTTGTTCTCAGCTTTCTGGATTCAGTTTTACAGGTTGTCTATTAGCTGTGAATGGCATTAGAGTATTGTTTTATGCTGTCCCATGACAATTGAAAGCTGGCTCTGGAGTTGGGATAGGACTCCCCCTCCTCTACATCCAAGAATGCTTTTTGAAAGGTTTCCTCCGAAATCTCTGTCCCATACCAGGCCAGCTACCTGACTACGTACAGGGAAAGGAGAGCAAAACAAAATAGACAGGCCATTCCCAACTGCGACTACTGCTACTCATCTCCTATTCTTTTGGTTTTAGTTTATGATTATTGTGTAAACTTTCTGTTTCTCAAGATCTGTAAGCATATTGGGTATGATTAAAATCTATAAAGTCTGTAACAAAGAGGTTAACTTAAAACTCACAATGCCAGGGTTGATAGTTAAAAGTCTACACATAGGTGATCTTAAAGGAAACATGTGGCTTGCTGTCATCTTAACTACTGTCTCCCCATTGGGATGGAGGCAGCCACGTGGCTGACAGCCATCTTTGCTAAGGTTGGAAAGGATGGATTTTGTCATGTGACTTTACTCCCATCTTGATTAAAAGCGGCCACTTGGTAAAAGTCGACCAAAGAACCAACTCCTCTTAGCTATGAAACCCAAACCAGATGATCCTTCCACTATTTTCAAGGCTGCTAATGAGCTTCCCCCTCACTATTAGCTTCAACCCACAGTTCCTTCTCTCCCTCTCCAGCCTCTTCAGTCTCCCTTTCTCTCTCCTCAGCAATTGGCCACCCAAAACAACCCTGAAAGTGTCAGCTCACTGACAACCCTAAGTCCTCTTGTTACTTGTTCCTGTTCCACCATGGACCCTCTCTAACTCCTCCTACCTGTCCTAATGTGGCCACAGTTCTCCCCCTGTGGGAAGTTACCAGAGTGGATGCTAGGTCAGGGTACATCTCCCCTTCTCACTAAGCGAACTCTCTCAGAAAAATAATGACATCTTATACTACTAATCCCCCTACCTTCCTTAAGGAGTTTCAAATATTACCTAGTCTTACAACCTCTATGATGTTTATGTGATCCTCGCCAACAACCTCCTCCCCAAGGAATGCAGGTAAGTCAGGGACCAGGCTAGGACACATGCAGATGAAATCCAGCGAAGTAACACTGCTCACCCAGTCCGGGCTGAGTTGGTCCCAAGCCAGGATCCTGAGTGGAACTACAACATTTTAGCTAGAGACCAACTTATAACTTTCCTCCTGGCTAGTATCCATAAAGCTTACCTAGAAGTGGTCAATTATGAGAAAAATATAAGAGATCATCCAGGACAAACATGAAAACCCATCTCAATTCCTAGACCACTTTATAAAGGCCCTCCTACAATATAGCAATCTGGATCCCAAGAGTCCAGATAGGAAACAACTCCTTATGACCTACTTCTCCCAAAGTTTCCCTGACATTAGGACTAAAATACCTAGAGAGGGGACCCCTGACTCCACATGCAGAAGTCTTAGTGGTAGCCTTTAAGGTATATCATGAAAGAAATGAGAAAGTCTGAAAACAAAAATACCTGATGCTAGCTAAGGCCTTTCAGCCAGCCATAGCAACTGTCTTCTTGCTTCCAAAAAGCCTATGAACCTCTGTGTCCCTGCTCAAATGTGGTCGGGGGTAGGGGAGGAGGTGTTACAGGGCCTGAACAAAATCTTGCAAACCCACCAACCATGTCCAAGGTGCCATCAAGAGGGACATTGGGCTGCTAACTGTTCCCATGTCCCTTGCAGCATGAAGACATCAAGCCCAGACTGCCCTCTAGCAGACCTCCTAGGGTCTGGCCATGGACAACTGAGAGGGCTTGAGGTCCCAATGCCCAATCATCACTGTCTCTAACAGGGAGCTTTGGGAAGTCATCACAGTACCAGGGCAACCCATCTCCTCCCTTCTGGACACGAGGGCTTCCTACTCAGGTCTGATGGGAGTTTCAGGAACCTATCTCTCCCTTCTATTTCTCTATTGCTAGGGTAGAAAGAAGGCCTTAGCAGCCTCACCAAACTCCATCATTTAGTTGTATCTTTAGGCGTATTTCCCTACCCACTCCTTCTACTGGTACCAACCTGTCCAATCCCCTTTCTGGGAAAGGGACCTTCTAGCCAAAGTGGGAGCCTCTACACTTTTTGCTCCCCACATCTACTTGACCCTAGGCTGGTCAGCCATTTTCCTTCTCCCTTCTTCTCCAAACCACACAATCCAACACATCTTTCCTTTTATTGGTCTCACAGTTAGGTCTCTGAATATGGGATACCTCTCTACAGCCATTGTCAGTCTCCTCTTGCCGTCCATTGATGAACCCTACCAATTACATCACCCAGGTTCAATACCCACTCTCTCTCCAAAGTCTCCGGGAACTTAAGCCTCTTATTGCAGATCTCTTAAGGAAAGGCCTTTTGTGCCCCAGGTCTTCTCCCTTTAAGACTCCCATACTCACAGTTAAAACAAACAAGCAATGGAACATACCACTTGGTTCAGGATCTCCAACTTACCAACTCAGCAGTGTTTCTCCTTCACCCTGTAGTACCCAACCCCTAAACCCCCCTTTCCACTATCTCCTCAGGGACCTCTCATTTTTCTGTCTTAGATCTCAAGGATGCCTTCTTTTCCATTCCTTTTAATTTCCAGTCTCATAATACCTTTGTCTTTACTTGGACTTAACTAGACACCCACTTTTCTGCCCAACTTCCTTGGAAGTTCCTACTCCAGGGGTCCCAGGACAGCTCACATTTATTTGGCCAGGCTTTGACCTCTGTCTCACTCCATGCCTCTACTTAAATCCAAGCTTATACAATACATAAATCTTCTCTGTATTCTGTCTTTGCAAATTAGCTAGGCTGACACCTCTACTCTACTAAACTTTCAGTCTGGCCGGGGATATAGGGTCTTGCCAACTAAAGTCCAGCTGTCCACCCCTCAGGTTACTTTTCTGGGACAAGCTATTACTCCAGTTCACAAAGCCAGTCACCTTAGATAGAAACACTTAATTTAGTCCCCACCACCAAGGATGAAATTATGTCCTTCCTAGGGGATATTTGATTTCCTTTGCTCTTGGATCCCCTCTTTCTCCTTTCTTACTCACCTCCTATATGAAGTAGCCCATGACCCCTCACACAAACCCCTCCTTGCACCCATTACCAAACCCTTTTTTCAAGCTTCAACAGGCCCTCCTTCAGGCCACAGACAAACATCCTCTCAACTTAACTTGCCCCTTCTCTCTCTATGTCACAGAAAAGAAGGGATATGACCTCAGGATCCTGGATCACCTTCCTTTATGCCCATAACATATTTATAAAAATACCTGAACCATATGATCCAAGGATGAACACCTTGCCTATGTGCTCTGGCCATGACAAACTTCATTTATGTGAATCAGAGAAGTTAACCTTTAGGCCACCTATTACTGTTTTTCTTTCCTACCACCTGCCCCACCTTCTGACATACCAAGGTTACCAAACACTATCCACTTCCTGAGTCCTCTCTCTTCAGGTAGCACCAGAAGAGGACATTACAATTAATTTTCAACCATGCCCACCTCTCAACATTTCAAATCTCCTTCCCCGATCAATACAGGATATTCTCAATCTCACTCTTACATTGAGACCCTAGAACAAATACCATCTCATCCCATACACATACTCAGGGGAGCACTACTTCAGGACACCTATACTTGGTACACAGATGACAGCTCCTTTGTACACAAGAGAGCCTGAAAGGCAGGATATGTCATTGTTTTGGACACCAAGGTGGTGGAGGCACAGGCTCTTCTAGTTCAAACCACAAACCAACAAGCTGAACTAAAGGCTCTTACCCATGCATTTCAATTAGAAAAGGGACAATCCCTAAACCTTTACACAGATTCCAAATATACCTTGTATATTCTCCTCTTACAATATGATATGGAGGAAGCATGGACTATACTGATCCCATCTCTCTGTCCCCATGGTTACTCTATCTCTTCTTTCAGACTTCACCCTCCACACATCAGTTACTAAATAACACTCTGCCTGGTCACTTTGGAGAATGCTGGTTGTGTGTTCCTCTTGAGTCAAACTCATGACCACTATTTGTAGCTTTGTCCATTGGCTTTTTCCTCTCCCAACCGTTGACTAGCATTCCAGCATTTTTAGGTTATGACAATGACATTCTAATTTTAGTATATGTGCTGCCGAAGCGAGCACGACAATGACATTCTAATTTCACTAGATTCTAATGTCCAGTTACAGAAGAGAGTATGTTGCCCCTTATCCTCTACAAAAGGCTGGAATGTTAGAGATAAAACAGCTACCTATATTGCCTATTGGCACACCGGGAGGTACCTTTTAGAACCAAGCAGACCCAAATCTATCAAAAGGTAGAGTCATTAGCTAAAGCGTGATAGGACATCCAACCTGCTCTGTGAGGACAAGGAGTTATTACATGGCTTTAAGAAAGAAAAATCCTGTTCTATACAAACCACTTGGAAAACATTAGGGATAACATAACTATGTGTTACCACTGGAGCAGCAGGACTAACTTCTACTATCAGTTTTCCTCTCCATTCATCCAAGATCTCCAACAAGTGACTCAGACCATCCTTACCACTCCAGGGCCATAGGACTCTGGCCAGAGGCCTGCAACTCCCAATTATACCCTGAGAGTGAGGATCAAGCTTGCTCCAAGGACTTCAACACCTCCATTCATCAGGAAGTAGTCTAATGGTAGTGTCAACTGCCCCTCCCCTTTCCTGACCCCTTATTAAACAACCAATGAATAATCAATAGTGAACAGAAAAGGGGAGGTGCAAGGCACAGCAAGTGGCCAGCCCCACCCCAAGAACCTCCAACAACAACCCCCTAGGCCATCCCCCTCCTCTAGAATACTAACAGCTGGGCCTGGCCCCTCAAAGTAAGCAAGTGGTCAGGCCCTGCCCCTGAGGACCTTCAACCACCAGGCTCCTCCCACAGAGCACTCTAATGGCCATTCCTGGCTCCTGACCTGCTGCTAGCCAGAATACCTTCCACTCAGAGCTGTAACAGTTACATACTATATATAAAGATGTGTGGTTTTATTCTTCCTACTAATGTGGTTTCAGAGACAGGCTGCCTGGAATTTCCCCTCAACTATGCTAGGCCTCTTCATAATGCCCATGCTCTCTGAACTGACACTCTCGGTAATGGATGTATATGTGGACCACCTTCTCTTGTCAGCCCTACAGAAGTATATGTTGGCTATTCACAACAACAAGGACAGCTTTCTTTGCCATGCTGAGGCCCCACCCCTGGACTCCTCAGGCTGCCAGGCTCCACCCCTATACATCTCTGACTGCCAGGCCCTGAACCTACCAGAGACTTCTCTAACTCCCCCATCCCTTCCCTAAGGTGAGAGAGTGGCCAGGCCCCACCCAACAGAAAAAAAAATCCCACCAATCACCTAGCTTGCCCCAAGATCAGGCCACATAACCTCTCCAATCCCAGACCACCCCAAAAAGCTTCCCCCTCCCCACCTCCACCCTAAGACACACTATAGAAACCATGCCTTCTGCTCAATTCTCTGCTGCTTCTTGCCTGAGCAAAGGGAGCCACCCTCCTGGGTTTTTCCCTCCCAATAAATCCCTTGTGTGAGGTTTGTTGTACAATGTGACTTTGTGGTATTCCTTGGCTCCTGACTGCCAGGACACCTTTCCCAGTTGAGCCGTAATACAGTACACCCATTAACACTGGCTGTTCCAAGTGGTTCAAAGACTACTTGTGAGCAGAATTGTAGGGAACTCCTATGGACCTAGAGGCCCCTGTGGATATTGTGTAGCTCCCCCAACAGGGTAGAAAAGGTGGAAACACCTATGGAGAAGTCAATCTGGTGAAGGGTGAAAGAACTGTAGGATAGAAGCATGAGAGGAAGGAGTCCAGGGTTCATAGCATCTCAGGCCCAGTTGTCGTTCTCGAGGCTGAATTGACAGCCAGATGCTCAGTCCACCATCATAGCCTGAAAGAGAGGTCCACTGAGCTTTCTCAATTGTAAAAATTTACATAGGACCTGGTGTCCCTGTCCCAAATGCAGGGAGAGTAAGGTAGAGATGGAGCTGAAGCTTTGACACCTTGTTTGTAGCCTGAGACCCGTGCTGCAGCAAAGGCTCTCTAACCTGCTGTGTTGGCCTGAAGTTTCCCATATCCCTTAGTGGGTCAATGCTGAGGAAGGAGCAGGCTGCCCACTCACAGTTCTGCCATCTTGGAAGGACCCCATCAACCACCCTTGCAGTCAGAAACCCAAGGGGGTTCCTTAGCTATGTGTTTTTTGCTACTGGCAGGATACAGAGAGCACAGAAGGTATGTAAGGGTCAGCATCATCCCTGCCACCCTGTGTCCTGTAGTTCCCTTTCTCATAGCAACTACATTTCTGAGGTCTCCTCCCAGTTATTCCCAGTCCTGTTGGACACTGTAAGTGGGCTGGGGTGAAGGGTACTGACCCTGTCAAGCTATTTGGGCCTTTGGATGCTCCTTTCCAGGGCAGCCATTCCAGTGGCCTCAGGAACAAGGTGGTACACACAGGTGACATACTGAAGACAAGAGACCTGATCCAACTGACATCCTCTGAGCTCTGTCCCGTGGAACCCTCAGGACAGGAGGATTCCTGGTTCTTGCTTTGTTTGTTTCGTTTTGTTTTGTCTCATATGTGTTCAGCATGGGGTCCTACCTTGGAATAGCACTTTGGTGGCCCTCATGACTCCAGGGCTGCAGGTGTGACTTTTAGCCCCCACCCCCACTGGGCAGCCTCCAGCTGCACATTCAAGAGCCTATCTCTTCTCTAAAGACAGGACTAAATGGGTTGATAATATGGGTAGATACATGTCCCAGCAACAAATCCTTACAACCACCTCTGATAGCTGGTCTCAGTCACTGGGGTACAAATAGCTGTTGTCTGTTGGTGAGGGCCAGTCCTCAGTCTCTCAGTGTTGACCTCAGCTATGTTCAGGAGGAGAGACACCTAGTCCAGAACAACTGGGAAATACTGGGTAGTGCTTACACTCTCTACTGTTCCCCTTGCCTACATACAGTCAGCTTTTCACCTTTGACTGAGTTAGGGCTGTGCCCGCAAATGTTCAGACAGCCTTCCCAACAGGACCAAACTAATACGGTCTACCTCCCAGTGTATGGGTCCTGTTATGCCTTGGTGGGACTAGCGTTCTAGTTTAGCCTAGGTTGATTAGGCCTCAGGCACAATCCCCATCCTTTAACTCGTTACAGGCCCGCTTAGGTTCTGAAGGTACTTTCCTATCTAGGGAAGTAGACGACACAAACATAATAGAGTGAGTCTTTTCCTCAGCTATGAAGTTTCAGGAAAGTAAGGGCTTCTACTGGGTGCTAACTTCCTGCTGTGTATCTGGAATTGTTTTTGCTATTCCATAAGGGTGATCACAGATAGGTCAGGCTTAAGTTCCTCTGAGAGTCAGATGCAGATTGAGTACCTACTAGGTTCCTTGTATGGTAATATCTGTCCAGGACTGCCCTCATGCAGGTGCCAAGTGTTAGGCTCCCATGCCACTTGTGAACTCTCAAGAGGGTGCTACTGCCCTGTGGCTTCCTTAGCTGTTTAGTGGGACTAGGCTTGGTGAGGAACAGACGGATGGTCTTCAGTGGCTCCGTGTCCAGTGACATCAAAGACACATCAGTGTAATCTCCAACATCCTGAGGGCTGGTGTCTGTGTATATCTTCTTGGTTATGTCACAGCACCGTGTGTCTATGGCCCATCACCCTCGTAGACAGAGCTTCTATTGTAGTGCTTAGGGCTGAAAGGTCATAACCTCTGTGACCACAACATAATTTTGGGGATGTGTATGTGTATACAAGATTTACACACAGTTTTCTTCCTGGGGAAAGTGGACAGTCTTCACTACAATTTTCTGATGCTTCAGACACACGGAGAACCTTAGGCAGTGGCTGGGTAGATACACTGCTGTCTCCTTAAACAACAGGAAGTATTCCCTCTGTTCATTTTTGTCACTCAACTAAGAAGGTTAGACCTTCTCATTGCTGGGACACTCAGTCACACCCTAGAATATGGGCACTGTCATATGGTGACTTCACTACACTCCACCCTGCTCTCTGAGTTTATTTTTCATACCTTTTCTCTTCTTCCCGATGCTCTCAGCTACTACAGTATCTGGGGCACATAAAAACATCTCTTGGCCCTCAGTTCTCACCCTGGTGCTCAGCTCCTCTACGTCGTCTCCTGACCCAGGCAGAACTATCTGTGCCCCTAATTTCACAGGCAGCTTCTGATATAGGTCAGTTGTTCCAGGTCAGAAACCATGATAGGCTAGATGTGTGGATTAATTTGTTTTGTTTTGTTTTGTTTTGTTTAGACAAGAGTTTTTCTGTGTAGCCCTGGCTGTCCTGGAACTCATTCTGTGGACCAGGTTAGCCTTGAACTGAGAGATCCACCTGCCTCTGCCTTCAAAGTGCTGAGATTAAGAGTGTTACCGATAGCTCAGTATTCTATCATAGGTTTCTTTGCCTGGGCCTCTGTGGTCACTTGACTAACAACTATGATCTGCTTACATGTCAAGTTGTCACTTCCATGTATGAATTTTGATGTAGCTGAACCTCTCCTATGGCCACCCCTTCTCCCTTGAGAGCATCCTCAAAAGTCAAGTGCCTACACGTGGGATACCTACATCTTGCTGCCCCTTAGACTGCACCACACACAACTGCCCACACTTAACATGCCCTGTGCTTACACACTTTAGGTGCTACCTTGGCCAGTCTGCCTGGACTTGAATCTACGGCTGTGGAGCTTGAGGTCCTTGCTCTCTGGACCTGAGGAAGGTCAAGCCAGCTAAGACTCCCTCTCTCCCACTTTCCTCTGACTCATAGACAGCAAACCTGCTAGCAAATTAGGTTAGGGGGAGCTAGGTGAAGGTTGCTGAGTTGAGGCCTCCAGGCTGTTTCATGTTGTAATTACAGGTTACTCAGTGCAGTTGCTAAATGTGAAATTACAAGCGTTGGCTCTCTGCGCATCATTTGACCACAATTATGATAACTGTGTCCTTGCTAAGAGGTCAGCAGAGTAACTCAGAGGAGGATACTGGGGTGACAGATGACTTGGGGATTGGGGCTGAGCAGGGCTGTGTTCTCATATTAACACCAAAGGCCAAAGCAGGGCATGGCTGGCTAACTTCAAAAATTTCAAATGCTGGAAGAAAACAGATTTCCCCCCCGTAGGTGATTCTTTAGTGATAGTCATTTTGTGTAACAGAATCGTCATTCATAAACAATGGAGATCTCGAGATCTGGCAAAAGCTACCACTTTCAGCAGTCTGTTGTGTCTGTGGCACAAAGTCCCACTACTATGGGGAAACAGAGAATTCCCATAATGTGTCTTCCCTTAAAGGAGTGATGGCTGAATCTGTCCCTGAGAGCCTCCGATTACCGGCTCCCATCGAAGGATGAGGTACTATTCGTTGACACCGAGAACCCCGTCTCACTCTGGGAATTAGAGCTGCCCTGCTTTGGAAGTAACTGAGGTACAAAAATGGGCCCTAACACCGGAGATTGTGGAAAGCAGAATATAGTATTAGTACCTAAGCCACGTAGTCTATCACTCACAGGGACCTATGTACATGCTAAAGTTTAAAAGAGCTGAGAGATCTGGTCCCACAGAGCCTGCCCCCAGCATCT
Source organism: Rattus norvegicus (assembly GCF_021556685.1). NCBI lineage: Eukaryota > Metazoa > Chordata > Mammalia > Rodentia > Muridae > Rattus > Rattus norvegicus. Next base: position 113,320,301 of record NC_141543.1, read on the forward strand.
CCTTTCTGTTGCTGGGTCCCATGAACTGGACTAGCTCACACTGTATGGCAGGAAATCTCTGGGGCCAGACATACAAAGCTGACCTTGTTATTCTGGTCCTCAGATCTGTGAGGCCATATTCCTCCTCAGTCTCACATCTGACTACAGATGCTCCACCCTGAGGCTGCACTTAGAATTTATCAGAGATATTTGTATCAAACTCTGTACCAATGGTGCAAGGACCATGGCAGGGCCAATCCTCCCCACTGCAGGTCAGGAGGGAGATGCTGGAGTCCTTCTTGGGTTTAGCTTATAAAATGTTACCTGAGAAGTAGTCCCTTCCACCTTATCATGGAATAACACACACCAGGCTCTTTCCTTACAGAACTTCCCAAAGGGCCTCTGGGAAACCTCAGAGACAATGTCCAGGCCCTGGTGGGTCCATGGCAACCCACTAGGACAGTGGTTGGTAGGCAACCTGACATCCTTGACCTACTTCATTTTCCTGCCCTGAGGAGCCCTGTGTGTTGGGGGATATCTTTTCTGCAGATGTTGTAGGACAGTGGTCAGCACGGGTGTCAGGAGTTTATGAGGATCTCTCCAGCACAAAACTCCAGAAGCCAGCAGAGTGCATCCCAGTGACAGCTCTGAAAACCACCCTGTCCCCACCCTAGCCTAGGCAATGGGTCAGGGGGATGAGAATGAGGAGATGACTGCTTCAGTGATCCTACAGGAGGATTTGGGTCCTGGAAGGCAGTGACAGCCTCCTCGATGTCCTACGGGATTCTTGCAAGAACCCTGATAGACAAATAGTCATCCTTACCTTGTTCTTAATTTTTCTTGGGTTTTAAAAGGTTTACCAAAACTGAGCAGAAAATAGAGACATCTCCAGTGTCTACTCCTTCCTCCCAGTCATTAGCATCTCGTCTTAATAGATGTGCAGTAATAATGAGCTAGTATTTGTATGTCATAAACTAAAGGGCAAAGAATAGATTCCAGTTCAATCTTGCGTTCCACTGTTTTGTTTTTTGGTTTTGGTTGGGTTTTGTTTTGTTTTGTTTTTGTTTGTTTGCTTGTTTTTGGACAAATGCACATGAGCTGTACCATTCCCTGGGACAGAACCAGCTTTAGTCAACCTGAGACTGGTTAGTGACTGCAGGCCGTTAGCTCTTCATGGCTGAACTGCTTACCATCACTGCTGGCTTTCATGCTGTGGTCTGCACTGTGATGAGCTATTGTAGTCCTTCCGAGATGGATGAGACCTGATTGGCTACATGCAAACTGTGTCTCCATCTCCACAGAGCCCCTAGTAAAAGGGATTACTATCTAGAAAGTAGCCGGAGTGTACAGTGTGCAATCTGCAGGTTCCTATGCTCACCTGCTTGGGGTTATCACCTGGCTCATATAATTTCTGTGCACTGGAACCTTGCAGTGAAAGGGGCCAGGCCTATGCTGTAAGGGCCTTGAAGTTGGTGGAGCAGACCTTCAAGCTCTGAATGCACAGGTGTGTCCCTTGAGCATCCAACAGGGCCTTGAATTTCAGGGTGACATCACTTTATATGCGAGGCAGGGTTCCAGTTTTGGGTTTTAGTTGAGTACAAAGGCCTGCTCAGTTGTAAGACTGTTTCGCACCGATTCTTAAAAATGCAGGTGTCTTTTCCAGTTCCTCAAGCTCTTCGCTTCTCCTCAGCTGTTCAGTGGCCTTGAATCCACAGGTGGTGCTGGTTCTTTCTTTGTGTTGAAGACGTTGTCACTCTCCTGCTCTCAGTATGGTCACCAACTGAAAAATAAACTGGATTTCTAGGCCTCTCCTCATGGACAGAGGGTACCCTGCAATCCCTTGTTGCCTCCTGAAATGTATCCAGGTCAGTTTTGTTTGTAACTGTTTGGGGCTTTGGAGTGAAGAAAGACTGCCTCATCACCTTCTCCCTGCGTTTTTTCTTTTTTTCTTTTTCTTTTCTTTTTTAAATCAAGCTACAGGCCAGAGAAAGTGTCCCTCCACCTACCTATTTCTGTCCTGCTCCTGTGTAACTCCCCCACTAAATGTTAGGATCTCCATGACCTCCATATGAACATCCATAGAAGGAAGTACAACCCTCCTTCATTGCCAGACTGGGCTCTCGGATGGTTATTTTATACTCCTGTTGATGTTTGGAGACAATTCCAGTTGTCAAACCTGGAAGGGGCGATCCTATTGAAGTATAGAATGATGGGTCCCAAGATGAAATGATACTAAAGCCCCACACTGCCCAAGATAGGTTCCGCTGTAAAGAAGCATCCAGCTTATGACCTCAGCTTCAAGATGATACAGTGCGTATTAGACACAGAGACAGCAGGAGCCTTGGAAGTGTGGCCTGGGGATTGACTGCACACTTTAAGGCCTTTCTATGGGATGGGTGCTCCAGAGACTCGCAAAACCTCGCGGAAGCTGCCTACTCTTACTAATAGCAGAGTGTTTCTCTACCAAGGCAAATTTTGCATACAGGGAAGGGAAAGGGAGGGTGCCAGGAACTCCAAGAAGCCACCGCTCGCTCTTGAGCTGTGAGCGTCACAATAAGACCCTGTAAACTCGAGGCCACTCAGGCTGTCTGAAAGATGGAGTCTAGCTGCTGGAAGGAGCTCAGATTTCTTCACTTCATGCATGATGGTGCAGTTCCCCCAGGCCCAAACTCTCCCATCACCATCCCACAGCTTCTGTGGCCCCGCCCCAGCCCTCCTCCCTGACCTTGTTCCCGTCCTTTGCAAAGTCGTTTGTCCCACTCCAAGTTGCACTTTCCCTCGTCCTGTGCTGCGAGATGCTGCCCACTGAGTATATGCAGCGGCGTGACACCAGGGCGTTCCAGGCCAGAGCTGGCAGGACGCAGACCTGTGAGCTGACGCGCGGGGCGGAACTGCTGGCCCCGGCCGTAGGCCAGGCGGGGGCGGAGCTCGGACGAGGGCGGGGTGGCTTCACGGTTCCGCCCCCCAGCTGAGCCAGACCACGGTCGGGAACTTGCCAGCTCAGAGGTTCTAGGGGCAGCCGGCGCGTTTCTCTGGTTGCAGCTTGGGCGGCTGGGGCGGCTCCTATGGTGGGCGGCCAGGGGCTAGACGGGATGGCCTGTAGACGCGCGACGTGATCAGCTCGCACGCGGACCCACGCCTCCCGCAGCACTGCCTCAACAGTCTATTCTGTGGGTGCAGGCACGCACCGGTCTCAGACCCTGCCGGAGCATGCGGGGTGTGGTGTGGGCGGCCCGGAGGCGCGCGGGGCAGCAGTGGCCTCGGTCCCCGGGCCCTGGGCCGGGTCCGCCCCCGCCGCCACCGCTGCTGTTGCTGCTACTGCTGCTGCTGGGCGGCGCGAGCGCGCAGTACTCCAGCGACCTGTGCAGCTGGAAGGGGAGGTGAGTCTTGGGGGACGATTCCAGCGTGGACCGCCTGGACCTGGACCGGAGCCCTCGGCAGCGGGTGGCAGAGCTGGTGGTGCCTGCAGGGTAGGGACAGCTATGTTGGCCAAGTCCTGTGACCCCCGTCCCAGCTCTGGTTTCAGAACAAAAGAGTTGGTGGCATCTGGGTCCCAGCTCGGAGGACGCCCACTCTCCGCGCGCGAATCACTGCCCTAGTGGGTTTCCTGGGCTCCAGGGGCTGCAGGTTCAGTCCTCCCAACGATTGGGATTTCTGTTCCTTGAGGAAGGGTTGGGATTGTGCTCATCTAGAGGGATAGACACGTATCGGCTGCAGCACCAGCCTTGTCTTCGGGGCAACAAGACGGGGTCGACACCTGTCCCCTGCCAAATGCAGTAGGGTAGAGCCCTGCGCCTCCTCGGTGAAGGTCAAGCCGCCCTTGACAGCAGGGCGCAGGGTTCCTGTGACACCCCTCGTCCCCCATCAGCGGTGACAGCGGAGGACTTTTCGCTGTTGTTTTAACTGAAGTGTGACGTATGGAAAGAAGCACAAGTCACAAGCGTGCGCGGGCGGGGTGCCTGAGGAATAGTAGCTACTTTGGACACTGAAAACGCGCCAGGCACAGCGGCCGGCCCCCTCTCTTTTCAGAGCCAGTTTGATTCGCTGCAAGTTGCCAATTCAGCGGTTTGCATAGCGCGCTGCGCTGATGCGGGTCTCCGCTGAAAACGTGGGCTGGGACGGCGATGGGGGTCTAGTGTAGCTCATCCCACGAGAAGGGCGCTTGCGCAGGCTGGGGAAGGTACACGATCTGGTTTGAAGCACAGACTCCAGTGTAGAGAGGGCTCATGGGGCAATGCGTGTGATGGGTGATTTTGGTCAAGAGGGTTTTCTGAGAAAGGTGGATGTTGAGCAGTGCCCCGGATCTGCGTAAGCAGGGCATCAATGGTTATCTTGTACACTTACAGTGCCTGACTTTCTGAGGAAACCACAGAGACCAAAATCAACTCTCATCAAGACTCCTGCTGGAGTGCTTGGACTGAAAGATTGAGAGCTGCCTCCCGAGTGCTCCAGCACCGGTCTTTCAGGGAGTTGGAGCTTTTTCTCCAGCAGAAATCCCTTCTGCCTGGCAAGAACAGGGAGCTTGGGGCAGACAAGAGCAGATTGGATCTGGGGGAGGACTGGCCTTGGGAACGCTGGCGCCATCACAGGGCTGGCCATGAGCCTGTGATGCTAAGCTCTTACCGGGTTGCCCTTTCCCCATGGTAATTAACTCTCTCTCCTCACAACCTGCACTGCAGAATTAGTGTACTCTAACTTCAGGGCTTGGGGTGCCCTGTTCCAGCAGACCAAAACCAGAAACCGTACGCCGGCCTTGGAATGGGGTTTCTTTCAGGTTCTTAGAATACTGTGTGCCTGAAAGACGACCTTTCCCTGAGCCCAGGGATCTGTGGTGAGGGGTTGTTTTCCCCCAGGTAGTGAGGGATTGAGTAGAGACAAAGTAAAGGACACCTTATTTCCGCGGGTCCATTCTCATGTCGTTCCTTCCAATTAAGTGGAATCAAATGACTAACTACCACATGATGCGTGTGACTGCTGGGGTGGCAGCCCCCAAATTCAAGTCTGGGCATTGTGAGCTGGCTACCTGTCCCCTTGGACACCCCCTCTCCCCTGCCTACCTCCAGAGCCAGGCCAAGGTCCTCCAAAGGAGTGTAAGCAGTGGGAAGTGTCCATCCTTATACCTACCTGGCCCTTCTCCCCCAACTCACTCCTATTCTGGGATTCCTTTGACGACCTCATTCCCAGGCTCTGCAGAGAACAGCTGAAGGCATCTGGTAGTTGTAGGTAGGAAGATAGGGCTGGGAGAAAACATAATACTCCCTTTTGTTATAGACATGGTCCCCACTTATAAGTGCACTTCACAGATCAGTTGGCTACTGCCCAGCTTGCTTCTACACAGCATTTATGACTTTTTTTTTTTCAAGCAGTCTAGAACAAATCACTGGGTGGAGCAAGCCTCAAAATGTTGTATTCTGGCCTCTGGTGGGAAGGAAATTGCTCTCCATAACCCTGACCACTCCATTTAATTCATGTGGGCTCTAGGTGTTTCCAAGAAATCAAGTTGGAAATTTTGAAATCCCTTTTTCTGTCCATGCTGATTAGCCAGTGCCATAAAGGTGGACCATGAACTTTCCCACTGTGATCAGTGGGAACTCGGCAGGTGTGGTCACACCTGGCCTGTCTTGTAAGGTAGGAACAAAAGGCAGAACTTATCGGCAGAGCCTTTTGGTTACGCTTGGATCCGGAACCCTTCTAGAGACCCTTGTCCTGTCCCAGAGGCAGGGCTGTGGGCATTAGCAGTGTATCTGAACAAGCCCTGCTAGCATCCTCGAGTCCTCACAACAACCTGAAATGTATGCTTTGTCTCACGAGGCCATTAGAATTTGTGTTCATCTGGGTAGTGAGCCTTGCTGATTGAAGGACAAAAAAGAAAAGCACTGTGCTGGTGAAATGGCTTAGTAGTTAGTACAGTGTCTGTTTAGCTCATGCAAGACACTGTGTTGCTCCTGGAGACACACACATTCCCATACACACCATTTATTCAGTCTGACCTATGGTCAGATCATCCCTGTCAGCTTTATGGTGTAGACTAGGGTGAGTTCCGTCTGTACCATAGAGTTTCATCATAGTAGTGGGACATGACTGTTTTATTTTGTGTAGCTGATGCATCATTTCCATCTCATGAAGATGGTAAAGTCCTGTTGGTCAGTGATCATTTAAGATGATACGGTGCTGGCTATTTGAAATTGGGGTACTAGGTATTCTGGTGGGAACCTGTCTTGACTTCATTAAAGATCTGTCTGGCTGAGGGACCCTTTACTCTAGTTCCTGCTTGTTGAAACATGGACTGTGCACATGTACTAGCGATGTGAAAGCTCTTGTGTCAAGCGACTAGTCGTATTCTTGTTGATCTGAATATTTTGGGAGAGTGTGAGGGTACACTCTTGACTGTCCTGGGATGCACACTTAATCCTTCCCTTAGTTAGTGAAGCCTGAGTAGAGGTGGGCTCACCGGCACCTCATTTCTGCGGGTCCTCTGCCCTCATGTTGTTCTTTCCAATTAAGTGGAGTGTAGTGGGGACCGCATAATGCATGTGGATGGTAGCCCCTAGTCTGGGCATTGTGGGCTGGCCTCATGTCTCCTTGGTTATCCTGTGGAGGATAGTCTTTCTATCTCCCTCTGCTGCACCGAGGGTCAGAGCTCTGAGGTGTAGTGAGGCTTCCATGCTCTTGAATCTCAGGAAGCAAAACCTCATGCTGGGTGCTTTATATTAAATATAATTTATATTTGTAAGTTGAGATTTGTGACTGTCCTGGTGCAAGTGTCAGTTGTCCCTTGATGTTGGAGACAGGAGAAAGAGAAAAACAGTAATTAGGTTTTAGCCATGTGCCCATTTAGTCTAATTTTCATAAAATACTATAATTATGCCCATTCCTGCATAGGTGTCAGATGAACTTGTGTGAGTTTTATTGACTGTAATTTGTAAGTTTATTCTATATGTGTGTCTTGGGCAGTGCCTGCTGGCTGGCTGCTCCTGGCCCAGAGCCTTGTGGGGGTGGGAAGCAGGTCAGGAGGGGTTCACCCACAATGCTTCTCTCTGATGTGGTCTGTGGGGGTGACTTATGCTCTTAGACTACTGTAGTCCTCGTATACAAAATGAGGTTTGGGGGGCCGGAAGCATGAGTCACTAATAGTAAAGGTATGCCATGTGTTATACATTTTCTCCCTTGCAGGAAGGCTTTCTGGTAACTCACTCAGGCTAGGTTCTGGATAAAGCCTTTTTTTATTTTGCATAAAAATCCTAAGAATGTGGGTGAACCTGTCTGAGATCTGATCAGAACCAAACTCTTGTAATAGAACTCTTAGCTGAAGCCACTGGTTTCTTTCCAAGACCACTGTGGTTATGACGTAACCTTAGCAACGAGCTGACTTTTGCTTTATAGTTTGAGCAGGAGAAACTTCTGCATTTTCAGCAGCTTCGATTTTTTTTTTAAAAACAATACCACCTCACAAGGGTGTAGCATACTACACACATCCTTTCATTTGGCATATGTGAGACCAATTATTACTTTAGGAACCTTGTCACTTTAGGAATCCCATCCAAAGGTTCTCTTGTTCTTTAGGCTTCTCCCCACCTCCTGCCCCAGGGATGTTTCCTTTACCCTTATAATGAATTCTGCTTTAATGGTTCTTGAGTTTATTTTTTAGAATATGATTGGTGAAATAAGCTTCAGGTTTGAAAATGACTGACAAATGGTCAGATCATTGGCTTAAGAAAAATCAAATCTGGGGTTGGGGATTTAGCTCAGTGGTAGAGCGCTTGCCTAGCAAGCGCAAGGCCCTGGGTTCGGTCCCCAGCTCTGAAAAAAAAAAAGGAAAGAAAAGAAAAGAAAAGAAAAAAAAAGAAGAAAAATCAAATCTCTGATTTCCTGTGGCTGACTCCTCCAGCTGGTTTGGAAGCTGCTCTCTGGAATATGTGATTACATGTGTAGTGCACCCATGGCATCTCTACACACAAACTTCATCCTCCTTTTTCACTTCCTTGAGTGGTTTGAAACCTTGGCTGGTGCAGTGGCCCTGCTGGTCCGCTTTGCTAGATGTCTCAGAATACCCAGGTCATTCTTGCCTCTAACTTCCTGATGCCATTTCCTTGGCTGAGGAAGCTATGAAGACTCTGGTGCCCTGGGGTGCAGCATGGGACGTATGTAGGGTCTGGGGAGCCAGCATGGCCTGTACCATCAGAGCTTTGGTCTTGCTCAGCTTCACTCTTGGAGTAAGTCCACTGGAAGCTGTGAGAGGTGGGTTCCCTTTACATGTGTCAGGTGAGTGTGAGTGGCTCTTGAGTGAGGCCGTGTGTGGGATGATGCATGTGGGACCTTTGCTCTGAGATCCTGGCTAACCCCGCTCCCTCTTCCCACAGTGGGCTCACCCGGGAGGCACACAGCAAGGAGGTGGAGCAGGTGTACCTGCGCTGCTCAGCAGGCTCTGTGGAATGGATGTACCCAACCGGGGCGCTCATTGTTAACCTACGGCCCAACACCTTCTCACCTGCCCAGAACTTGACTGTGTGCATCAAGCCTTTCAGGGACTCCTCTGGGGCCAATATTTATTTGGAAAAAACTGGAGAACTAAGACTGTTGGTGCGGGATGTCAGAGGCGAACCTGGCCAAGTGCAGTGCTTCAGCCTAGAGCAGGGAGGCTTATTTGTGGAGGCCACACCCCAGCAGGACATCAGCAGAAGGACCACAGGCTTCCAGTATGAGCTGATGAGTGGGCAGAGGGGACTGGACCTGCACGTGCTCTCTGGTAAGTACATTTCGCAGGGCTAGCATGGGCCTGTTAACCTGTCCTGCTGCTTACTCTCAGGTAACACTGGGGGTTCACCTAATCACACTGATTATTCCCTTACCCTCTCCCGAATTCACCTCTGTGAAACATTCTTATGTCTGTGGGTTCAATGTGGCATGCTTGTCCCCTGAGTCCTTTGTCCTACTGAAGGACTGCAACACAAGAGAGTATCGGACCTTAAAACTGAATGCAGCCTTTTCATTCAAGACCCCCTTTAAGAAGACTTCTCATTGTTGTGTACCTTTAGGCCCCCGGAGCTTCTGACTTGAGGGAAGTGAGGTGGTAGGAGGCTGTGTTCCCTGAGAATGGCTTATAGTTCTGGTCCCCAAAAGGACTGTGTATAACTCGTTTGAGGTGGAGCCTCTACCCTTCCAGCGGTCACACAAACCGCTGGTTCAGGTTTTTTGTGTTTGCCCTAGACGTGAAATAGTTTTGGGTGGGGAGCAGAACTGCACGAAGCCGTGATATCCCAGAGGTTTTTTTTTTTTTTGGGTCTTTTTTTTTTTTTTTCCGGAGCTGGGGACCGAACCCAGGGCCTTGCGCTTCCTAGGTAAGCGCTCTACCACTGAGCTAAATCCCCAACCCCTTATCCCAGAGGTTTTTGAGGATGGATATTAGGATTGAGGAGGACATGTAAGGTCTCCAGGGAGAGCACAGCTGAGCCAGCTCCATCTCCACAAGATAAAGCCAGAAGCTCGATGGAGATGCCAGCAAGTACCCCACAGGGTCTGAGGTTAAGAAAGGGCGGTGTGTAGCCAGGTGCCTGCTGGGAATTGGGGTAGGTAACTGTGGGAGGAGCTCCCCACTGGGGCAGAGTAGTCAGGAACTCCTGCCACCTCACTTCCCTCAGGAGCCGATGTAGTGGCAGCTTTGGATGCTGACGGATGAGGTTGAGGCACACATTTCTCCAAAACCATGGGAAGGCTAAATGAGGTGGCATGTGGGCCTCATAACTGAAGCTGTGGACTTGGCTTTGTTTCTGTTTGTTTGGTTTTTTCTTTCTTTTGTTTTGACACAGCAGATGTTTTTCTGTGTGGCAGACGGTAGTGATAAGAACGTGTTTTCATTTTAATCCCAGGTTTGGGAATATGGGTCACTTTGCAGCAGCTGACTGATTTGCCTTGCGCTCCAGCAGAAGCATGTCTCTGCCAGGTGCAGATAGTTTCTGTGATTGTATGACGTTCGAAACTCTGGGAACTTCTCAGAGAATATATAAATGCAAGGCCCCGAGAGTCAGGGAGAGTGGTTGCTGATCATTCAAGGGGGTTGGACGTAGTTTGTTAGTAGTTGTGTTCAAAAAAGAAACATGAAGAAAAAAATTAGATTCAGAGATCTCTATCTATCTCCCTTCTATCCTTTCTCTCCTGTCTAATGACAGGGACTGAAACCTGGAGGATAAAGGGTGGAAAAAGAAGAACCCACAAAGTAGCAAAGACCAGTTACGACAGATAAATTGTATCAATGATGTGTCTTTGTGGTGGGTAGTAGAGAGGTGTCTGTCCACTTACGGTAAGGCAAGTCTCACCTCCTGTGCTCTGATCCATTAGGGTCTTATTTCTTTGCTCATAAATGAGGATGACTGATAGATCCCCAAAACTGCCCTCTCTCCTCTCCTTTACTGTCTGCTGTCTCCAAGTCCACACTTTCAGGTTAAGGGAAGGAGACCTGTAGGGGTCAGTTGAGTGGCCTCAGTTTTTCCTCGGGTTTCAGGAAGACATAGATATTTAGCTGTAGTCCTATATTCAATGTTCTATGCACCTTTCAGGCCACAGGTGAAGACAAGGCAGTGTCCCAGGTAAAATGTCATGCTATCCCTGTGCCTAGGACTTTGTTGAGTTTGAGCCTCAGGGTTCCCTCGTTATCCCAAAACAAACACCTGCTTGATCCTGGATGTCTGTGATATCAAACTTGTAGTGATTTTGCATACTTCGTCAATGTCAGACACTATATAGTGACTATCAGAATTCAGGTCAGAGACTCAGACTGGAGTGGTTATGAGCTTTGGCCCAACTCTAGCATTGTCTGAAAATGGGCACAGAAACTAGCATTACCTAGAACTGGGTCCCAACCATCCTAGGGAGCAGCACCTGAGTCCCATGGTTGAGATGGTCTCACCTGGGACAGTAGCTTTTTTGGAGAATGGGGGCTCCTGAGCTGTTAGTGCTTAAGGAAAAGGTGGATATATAATGTGAAATGTTAGTGCTGGCCATTGTCCTGCTCAGGTTGGGACAGCTTCCAAGGTTTCTATGGCCAGTGGCAGGTCCCCCCCTCCCCATTTTTTCCTGTTTTGGCCTTGGTGCAGCTTCAGAAATGAGATATAAGGCAGAACTAAAGCAGTGTCGGCAGAGAAGGAAGAGCGTACCTGACCCTGGATGGTTATGCCAGAGGCAGACAAGCTCTTAGATGAATCAGTTCTCATTTGTGCCGACTCAAGAGAACTGTGGTGCCATGGGTTGGAACCCAGACAAGAGTACATGAGAGCATGTGCGTATGTGCATGTGAGCCTTGATCCCCACCCAGAAAGGAGAGAACCTGCTGCTGCTCCAGGATAGGTCCTGGAGTGTCTACAGCGTTAGCTTCATGTTTACTTGGATAGCATAGTTGCCTTGTGACCCACATCACAATGGAAAAGACCGGAGCAGTGGGGTATAGTGCTGTTCCAGAGGCGTGCCTAGGTCATATGAGAGGTGACCCCAGCATCTGGGATGCTGGATTTGGCTGCTAACCCTGCACCTGCTGCCCCTCTTTCCTTGCTCAGAATATCTAGGCAGTGGCACTACCTCTGATGCTTAGGGAAATCTGGCAGAATAGTGAAGGCCCTACCTCTGAGTACAGATAAAACTCTTACCTGGAGGCTGACCTCTCTTTGCCCAGTTATGTAGGAAAAATGACTATGGGGTGACCAGCAAGGGTGAGATTCTCTCTGGTTCAGGGGATTGGTACAGCTGGGGTGTGTCCTGGTTCCATCCTGGTGGGCTCGTGGCCTTGGCGGCCATTGCTGTGGAACTCTGGGAGGGGGTGTCAAGTGAGGGGGTTGGTAGCAACAGTGGCATTTCAGACACACGCTGAAGAGAAGGGCAGCAGGATACTTTTGCTATTACTGTCACTGGCTCATTGGGCTCACAGGGTGGAACCTACTGCTTCTGAACGTGCCTACTTATCCTTCTAAATCCTGCTCTGCTTGTTGCTAATAGGCTTGAGACGCTACATGGAACCCCATTGCTCAGGTCCATTTGGTAGACAGAGTTGGTGTATGGGCTGTGATGGTGTGAGGGTTGAAAGCCGTGTCTTGTTTGTTTGTTCTGTTGAGAACAGGGTCTCTTTATTTTGTAGCTTTGGCCATCCTAGAACTTGCTATATAGACCAGGCTGTCCTCAAACTCAGAGATCCACCTGCCTCTGCTTCTAGAGTGCTGGGATTAAAGATGTGCACCACCATGCCCAGTGTCATGTCTTGTGGTGGAAGGGTGCATATTGTTTGGAGTCCTGTACCTTCTGGTCAGTTCCTGCCTTGGTGGTTTCTCAGGCCACTGTGATTTTCTTGTGATTATTTTTTCATCGTAATCCTCTCTCAACCTTGGGTAAAGAATGGTGTGGTCTTCACTGACTCCCTTGCAAGGTTGGAGGGTTCAGAGAACCCTTGGGTCACATTGTCCTTTGGGTGGCACCTGGTAGTGGTGATCATTGAAGAAGCCTAGACCTTAGCTCCTAGGCCACTCTGTCCAGGTATGTCTTGCTTTTCTGCTCCACTAGGGCCCTCAAAGGGCTTTGGTGTATAAGGTTTTTGCTTTGGAACTATATGTATCATTCTGGCTGTTCTCATTAGACAGTGCTGCCCATACACCAGTTAGTCTGGCTTGCAAGGTCTGCTTCCTAGCATCCAGCTATTCTTGCCTGTGTTTGCTCTTCCTGCTTTCTGGACCGTGCCCAGGTTGAGCCCTTACCCGAATCTGTCCCCAGGAGGCCTCAATCCTGTTTTCTTTATCCTCATTTAGTTCCTTTTGTATGTGTTTCCTGCCTGATTTCCAAAGTGGCTCCCAGGAAATGCAATGTCAGCATCTGCAGCCAGCATATTCTACAGCTGCTATGAACTTGAATCTGATTAATAATTCTTCCTAGATGGAGGTGCTTAGTATCCACATTGAGTTTCCACAGAAACGAAGCTCAAAATTACTTCAAGGATGCCTTCAGGTGGGCCACTAGCTAGCTCAGTTGTCACTCATGGCACCGACTCCTTGAGGCTCTCACAGGTTTGCAGGATGCCTAGCCTGACAAAGGGGCATCTCCTACAGGTAGTTGTGAGCCAGGCCAAGGACAGCTGAAGGGGGTGGTCTCTACATGTTCTCTACAACTATCAGTTGAGGTTCCAGCACATATAACTCACAGGGAGGGCAAAACTTAGGGACTTGTTTCAGGCTAAATGCCCAGGACTGGGGTCTCTGCTCTTTACCTCCTCTCCACTGGAGGAGCTGCCCTGGTTCAACTTAACTAACTCTTCAATCTGAGGTGCTTTCTGGGGACCCTTGCTTCCAACTCCCAACCCTGTGTGGCCTGAACACTTAACCTTTTCCCTAGCGTCTGCTGCCCTTCCTCCTGAAGGGGGCCTTCAGGCAGACTGTGGTCACCAGGGTCAATAAACCAGCCTGTGGGCACAGGTCAGTTACCAACTAGGGTTATATCCCAGAATACTGTTCTCTGAATCTCATGTTGCCCAAAATAGTCTCTGAGGTCTTCTGTATAGCCAAGCCCTGCCTGTGTTCCAGCCCAGCCCAGCCCATGTCTGCTCACATCCAGTATGAGTGCTGGTTCCTAGTCAGTGTGAGAATGAACAGCTACAGGAGCCACATACCTCAGCAGCTTCAGTGTAGAGGTTCAGGTGGCATCAGAGGTTCAGGGGACTGTGGTGACCCAAGCAAAATATCACAATAAGGAAAGGGGCTGCAGGGCAACCAGAGTTGAGGGTGGACATCCAAGAGACCAGCAAACTGGCTTCCAGGAGTTGTTCTTCATTCGGGTCTCCTCAGTAGAAGTTTCTGGACTGCGAAACTGGCATGGGGGTGGGAGTGTTTCATTTTCTGATGGGCTGTGCTGATGCCAACAGGTTGTACTTGTTTGGTGGCTTCTCCCTTTTCTGATAGCTAAATAGAAGCAAAAGCGCTTGCAGGTGAGTGGGTGGGTGAGTCAGCAAGTGCTTAGGCTGGGAGGCACCCCACCCCCTTTCCGAGGTAGGTGCAAAGGATAGGGCCCCAGACACACCCAGCTCAAGGGTCCATAGAGAGCTGTGCTTGATTAGGACACTGTAAACCCCAAGACTTTGTCTCAGGTTTACTCCTTCAGGACCTGAACTTCAGGCTTCTCTGAACTCCTGTTGGCCTGGAAACACTTGGCTTGCTTACCCTCCACCCACATGAGTGCAGTCTTGGTTCCCCTGGGGCTATGTCACCAGCACTTAGGGTCAGGGTAGGTAGCCTCCAGGCATGCAGATAGCATTGACTTCTTCCAGGACCGAAGAGCCCTGAGAAGAGGGCTTCCCCAAAGCCTTTGCAGGGGAATGGCTACAGGGAAATTTGTCTGAAATGTCATACCCCAGGGTTTCTGTTTTATCGGAGAACTTGGGCCCAAAGCAGGAAACTGAGGACAAAGCCTTGAGACATAACTCACAGCAGATAACAAGCTTCCATCTTCTTGAAAACTCTGGTTTGAGGAGAAGCTGCTGAGCCAGTTTCTGTTTCACACCAGGGGAAGTGGGGCTAAGGGCAGGAGGTGGCTGTTACTGGAGAAATGAGTTATGCAAGTGGTTGACCAGTGAGGGAGCTCATTCTAAGAGTATATGTACCTCTGGGCCCTCTGTAGGATGTCAGGCTGCAGGTTTTGGGTGTCTCGAGCCTGAGTCCTATGAATAAAACTCAGTTTGATGGGCTCTTATAGTATATAACTTGTCCCAAGGCTCAATGAGGCCTAGAGGAGGGGATAAACTGATGGCCCCAGCTCAAGAGCCTATACCCACAGCAGACAGATTGATTTCTCCAATCATGTCCACTCTCCCACACTCCAGTCAACACTGCCTTTGCAGATGCGTAGCCTTGGTTCTTGTAAGCCCAGGCCAGATGGACTGAGTGAGATTCTCCTTTGGGACTGTGAGCTGGGGAGTAGACATCAGGCTGCAGTAGGGTCCTACTTTGCATTAAGATACCCACACCATTTTAGGTTGTGGTTGGAAGCTGTAGGAGGGTACTTTGGCTGGGTAGTATCCACATGTGGTTTCAGCTCATCTTGGGGTTGGTTTTGCATTGTGACAGGCTTGTAAGAACAACTTTGTTTTTTATTGTTGTTTTGTTTTTTAAATGGGTAGAATTGTTTATTTGGAACTATACTAACAAAATAAGTGGGAGTGGCATGTGCTCCTTTTCCTTGTCTGGACTAGTGTTATTGCAGCTACAGCATGAGCTAGGAGGGCCAAGTGATCCCTTGGAATTAATGGCTGACTTGACAGAAGATGGTCTTCAGCCTCCTCCTTTGCTGATCACTCCCATGGTAGAGTTGGAGTTGGCCGGAGGTCTCACTTATGACTTTATCTCAAACACGAACCCTCATGTGTAGGCCAGGGAGGCAGGCCTTTTGTATTCTGCAGTGTTAGGGTTGGGAAGGGTCTGTGACAAAGCAGTATTGTCTGGGCTGTATTATTACCCTGGTTTTTTTTTTTCCTCCCCAGCCCCCTGTCGACCTTGCAGCGACACTGAGGTCCTCCTTGCCATCTGCACCAGTGACTTTGGTAAGTCTGTTCCTGTGGTTGTCTTTCCAGGATCTGAGTGCTTTCTTAAGTCAGCATTGATTTCTTGTGTGTGTGTGTGTGTGTGTGTGTGTGTGTGTGTGTGTGTGTATGGGAGGGTGGGTTGCTGAAGTTTGCTGAACCTGGCTTCACCCTGCAATTACAGGGAGCAGTGCACTGTGTACACTAAGGTGAGTCTGCATACCACGCATGCAGGCAGAGTTGGGGTTTGCATACTAGTGTGTCAGTGTATGTTCACTGTGTACAGCAGCTCACAGTCTCCTGCAGACTCTGGAAGTCCTTCAGTTCTCAGTTAAATTTCAGAAGTGCTCTGGGAACATAGTGCAGTGGGCAGCATGGCATGTCCCTGTGCCAGCCACAGCTCAGAGCTTTGCTCATTCTTCATCCAAGTGGTTGGGGTCTTGAAAGCCCTTTTGGAGTCAGGGATGTTTTCTGAGGTTGGGGGCTCCTTGCTAGAATATTTATACAGTGTTCTCCTTAGACCAGGGGAAGTCTTTGCTTAACTGTTGCCATAATAGTGGCTATATTGACCTGGGGTCCAGCTGACTGTGCTCCAACCCTCATCCAAAAGCTAAGAGCTATCCCTCGGTAGAATCTTGACTCCTTACTGCTCCACTCCCCAGGCCCTACCCAACTACCCAATACAAGGTGCTCCCTGTTGCCTCCCCTCTCATTATTCTTGCCCTTTGAGCTGCACTGCGACACCTGATGTGACCCAGAACTGCAGAGCACTTTGCTTATTTCCTTGTTCTTACCTGGAGGGTGTGTGCTGTATAGCTGATGCCCAGTGGAATGTCTTTGTCTGACAGTATCAATATCACAGACTTCTGCTCATTATTGAGCTTTCAAAAGGCTGCTATGTGACTAGAGCAGGTTCATGGCCAGTTCTGAATGCCTTGGACAGCCAGGGACATACCCAGGGCGACATGTGCTATGTGCCTGCCATTGCTGACAGAGCCCATTAGATTTGCTGACCTCTGTCTTCTTCTTCTACAGTTGTCCGAGGCTTCATCGAGGATGTCACCCATGTACCAGAACAGCAAGTGTCAGTCATTCACCTACGGGTGAGCAGGCTCCACAGGCAGAAGAGCAGGGTCTTCCAGCCAGCTCCTGAGGACAGTGGCCACTGGCTGGGCCATGTCACAACACTGTTGCAGTGTGGAGTACGACCAGGGCATGGAGAATTCCTCTTCACTGGACATGTGCACTTTGGGGAGGCACAACTTGGATGTGCCCCACGCTTTAGTGACTTTCAAAAGATGTACAGGAAAGCAGAAGAAAGGGGCATAAACCCTTGTGAAATAAATATGGAGTGACTTGCAGGGTGACACCGTACTGCTGTCCTTCAGATGAGCCATGGCTCAGTTGCTCTATCAAATCCCGATAGAGATTGCAGACTGGTGGCATGAGCCCCGCCTGGTGCTTGAACTGGGAAGGGAGGTACATGCTGCTCTGACCCCTTAGGTCCCATTCAAGGATGCCCTGACCCATTGGAAATGTTGTAAAATGCAAACTAAGTTATTATATTTTTTTTTGTAAAAGATGCCTTGGTGTGCCATTTAATAGTGTTTTTACAAAGTTATTTTCAGCCATTGCATTTGGCTTGATACATCGATGGGAGGTAGGTTGTGGTGCCCAGTGATGGCTATTGAGGTTTCCATGGCTATGACTCAGCCTTGTTATCCTTGTGACAGAAATGTATGGACCAGATACTTTTTCATTTCCCCTTCATTTTAGGTCTGCATTTTAAAAGACCATTTTTGCAGTTGAGAACCTTTCCAGACTGTATGTAGGCGGCTTCCATTCCAGAGAACAAAGACCAGGATCTGAACCCAATATTACATCCATCTTAACCCATCGGATGGGTACCTGTATTGAACCCTTTCTGCTCAGCTGTGGCCTGCTGTCCCAAGACCTTTTGTTCACTGGACAATTGTAGATGGTGCTGCCTGGCTTGTGCTCCCCCCTTGCCATTACCAGGCCACTCTTGCCTTCTGCATCTGTCCACACCTTTTTCACTGAACCAGTCTTTGACCCCAGGTTTCCCCAAATGCACAGAGCAAACCTCTGAATACCAAGGGACTAAACCTATTTAATGACCCCATTTCTTCAGACGGTGTGGGTTTTTTCTCCATTAAGAAAATCTCCACAAATTGGAGCTTAAGCAGCAGGCTTTCATTCATACAGTCCTGGAAGCCAGAACGGGTGTGAATGGAATCACATTTCCTCTGGAGGCTCCAGGAGGGACTTTAAAGCTTCTGGTGACTCCAGGAATTTTGGCTTGTGACCATTTTGCTCTGGTGTTGCTTTCCCAGCCATGTGACTTCTGCCTTGTATGTGTGGGTATGTGTCAAAATTTCCGTACTGGGAGGACACAGATCATTGATTTAGGGCCCATCCTGGCGACCTCATCTTCACCTGAAATTTACTCCATTTCCATTTAGGTCAGAGGCAAAGGCTACAATAAATATCAAATCTGGAGAGAGATTCGATGGTTAGGCACTTGCTACTCTTACAAAGGACCTGTGTTCGGTTCCCATGTTAGGAACTCAGGTAGCTTATAAAGGCCTTTCACTACAATTCCAGGGGATCTAGCATACACAAACACACACACACACACACACACACACACACACACACACACACACACACACAATTAAAAACAAACCAAAAATCCCAAAGAAGATTCATTCCAATCATAGGGAGCTGTGGGTGTGCCCTGTCCTGCTAGAGTCCTGGCGAGGACCTCATCAGCTCTTGGAGGTGCTGCCTCTTGTTCAAGTTCTGACATCTCTGTGGCCCTTACCCTTTCCTAAGGCATGTTGGTGGATCCCCTCCCCCTCCAGCTCTGGGCCTCAGGGGTAAACAGACCCAATAATTGGGTTTATTTGTTCATCAGGTGCTTCTTCCCATGAGGCTTCTGAGGCAAGACCCAGGAGAGTCAGTAAGAGTCAGATGTAGCCAGTGAGCACCAAGCTGATGTACTAGTCTAGGTGTGCACCACTCTAGTACGTGCCAACTCAGTTCACGCTGGCACAGGTCTGCAGGTCACAACAAGAAGCAGGTGCCCACGGGTGAGGATGCGAAACAGTAGTTTGTGAAGGGCTGGGCCCCACTGTGGCTGGTGATTATGATACCTTATGCTAGCAGGACTAGGTCACACAGAAGCCATGCCCAGTTGAGC
This sequence comes from Rattus norvegicus, assembly GCF_021556685.1. Taxonomy (NCBI): domain Eukaryota; kingdom Metazoa; phylum Chordata; class Mammalia; order Rodentia; family Muridae; genus Rattus; species Rattus norvegicus. The sequence continues at coordinate 113,339,041 of NC_141543.1, forward strand.
CCCTCCCAGTTCCACCTCTCAGCCTACAGGGAAGCTGCAGAACAGGATTGGCGTGCTGGCCACCACCTGTCTCTACAGGAGATTGGGGTCAGCCTTGCTTGGTTCAGGTGAATGGCACCTGAACCTCTGCTTTGGACACACCTGGGAGTGAGGCTGCTTGCACAAGAAGAGAGCGAGCGGGGCTTCCCAGGTGTGAAGGTAGCCTCTTTGATAGAACCTTTGCTGGAGCTGGCAGGGCCCAAGGGCCTGAGAGGTACTGACATCACTTGTAGACAACTTATATTTAACAGATATGTGTAGGTGGACACCTGGTTCCTTGTAGGAGTTTCTTTTTCCATGGCTGAGGCTGGTTGGTACTGGGACAGAACCACAGAGTTGGGGAAGATCCATCATACTGGGTGAAAGCTGCCTCAGAGAACGTACACTATAAAGTAGTGGGAGCTACTATGACTCCATCCAGGGGACGATGTAGAAGGTCGATGACTTGAGTCAAGTCCTGCCCCCCCCCCCGTGCCCCAGATGTCACCTTCTTAACAAAATTCACATACTTTCTTGGCTCCATACTGCCCTCTTCTCACACTCTCCCTTCCTTCCATACCCCCTCCCCTTTATTTCCCTTCCCTTGTTCCAGTCCCACACACAGTCCCCAATGGTTTCCTCTCCCTAAACTGGCTTCTCCCTTCTTTGTCTCTTTCTCTTATTTCTCCATCTGCTTTGTGTCCTATTCCTGTACTGCCCTCATCTCCCTCACAGTCCCGTTTCTCCAACTGTTCCCTCCTCCTATGGCCCTCTCCTCCTGTACCATCCTCTCTGCTGCCCTTCCCTTCATCCTACTGACCCCTTGTCCCCCACCACCACCCCACCACTACCACCTGCACTGTCTCTGCCTCTTGCTAGCACTGTCCCCTCTACCGTACTGTCCACACTCCCCCAATACTGTCTACTCTCTTTGCCCTGTCCCCTGTCCCTTTACTGCCTACTCTTGCTCCCTTTCCTGTTGCCTTATCCGATGTCCTGGGCTGTGATTCTTCTACTTCATTTTCTCTTTTAAACCTGTGGACCAAACCTCACTGTTGATTACATCTCCCGTCTACCTCCCAGCTCACAGGCCCTGTTCTTAGAGTTGCTACATTCTGGTCAAGTTCTGAGAACTGTGTGGCCCTTCCCAGTTCCCCGAGTGTACTGGGAGAGCCCAGCTTCTCTGGGAGGCTATGACTTGCCAAAGGACAGCCTCCTGTTTATGGGCAATTCCTTCCATCCCCAATCCTACCAACTGGGGCTTCATGTTACAGATAGGAAGTAGAAACATCTGTGAGTGCTTGTTAGGCCTCCTCATGGCTGTGTGCCCCAAGGAGTTCAGTGGTGACTGTCTACTTCTCCTCGGCAAACAGGCAGACCCACCTCTAGTATTCCCTCTGTAATGTCCCCTCCATCTCCACCCCTCACCCCCAGCCAGTCCCTTATATGTCTTGGACCTGATTTCCTGCCTTGTGGTACCTACTTAGGAGACTGATTATGACATGGCACAGGAGTACAGCAGGACCCACCCACCCTGTGGAACACTAGGATGAGGGGAATATCAAGCTGATTATATGGGTGTCCCTATCATGCTGTGGTGGTTTCATATTGATCTGGCCCCAGGGTAGCCAGAAATCCAGGTAGGTGAACTAACCTCATATAGGCCCTATCAACCCTAGGATCTCTCTTCTGCCCGCCTGCCTGGGAGCAGATCAGCAGTTTTACCAAGAAAATATACAGCATTTTGGTCTCTCTTTTATTTCAAGATTTATTTATTTTATTTATATGAGTACACTGTCATGTTGTTGCTGGCTTCAGACACATTGGAAGAGGATTTTTGGATCCCCATTACAGATGATTGTGAGCCACCATGTGGTTGTTGGGATTTGAACTCAGGACCTCAGGAAGAGCAGTCAGTGCTCTTAACCCCTGAGCCATCTCTCCAGCCCCATTTTGGTCTCTTAAAACTGACCACAAGCTTTGGTTGTCACATTTCTCTTAGGAAATGTGGCGTACTGTGGTGCCTCTGTGGTAGAGACAAGGAATGCCTTGCTTACCCTAAGAACTTAGAATCACGGACTAACAGGCCTGCCCGCAGGACACTAGCTGTGGTGTTACCCTTGCCTCCTTCATGAGCCAGGCTGGCCTGGCCTCTGCCATTGGAGCTCATCCTCTGTCCTCAGAGACACTGGTATTCCACCTTCTAGAAGTTTCCGAAGTCTACCAGAGTGGCAAAGCCATGCCTCTGGCCTCCAGCTTTCTTCTGCCAGTCTTGCCATCCATGTTTAAACTCTGACCCCTGCAGTTATGTTGTACTGTGAGCACTCAACAGCTTGAGTAGTTTTTGACCCCACAACCCCTGTATCCTACTTCTGGAAGGTTCTGAGTACTCTAGGTCAGTGCAGAGACTTGACTGGGTCTCTGGAATATGTGGTGAGTATTTCTCTCCCAGAGTCTTTTAGTGGGGCCACGATTTCTTTTTTTTTTTCTTTTTCTTTTTCTTTTCTTTTTTTCGGAGCTGGGGACCGAACCCAGGGCCTTGCACTTGCTAGACAAGCGCTCTACCACTGAGCTAAATCCCCAACCCCAGGGGCCACGATTTCTTAAAGCAGTTAAAACCTTTCCCCAAACCTGGTTTTTAAAGGATTTTCCTCATGATTATAAAATCAATGCTATTGAGACCATTTAAAAATATATCAAAAAATGTAGAAAAGGGAGATAGAAAAGTTTCCAGATAGCATGTTCATCAAGATTGTGCCAGTGTCTTTCTAATCATGACACTCAACTCCCTATAGCTAGTCTATGGCTAACCTGTGGTCACTAGCTTTGACGTCCCCTAGTCCTGTACTTATGGGTTTCCTCGGGAGTATAGACATGAGATGGTCAGGGAGAACACACAGGTCTTCCTTAGATTTTCAATGATTTCTCTGCTTCCTGCTCTGGGACCAGTGCTTGAACCTCAGAACAGCAAAAGTTTCTAAATAGCAATTTCTGTTTCTTTGACTCACAAAAAGTTGTGTTTCTACCTCATTCTGAATCCTGTCCTTCATTTACATGGTCCTCAAGTCCTGTCCTGAGCCTGGGGCCTGACATGTAAGGGGCAGTTACAGCTGCCCATGAGGAAGTGGATTGTTCTTGATCCTCCAATGATCCTACTGCTGGCACAGGGCCTATAAAGTGTAAGCCTAGGGGTATAAGTGCTTCTGGAAGCCAGAACAGGTAAAGAACCAGGCAGGATCCAGAAACCAGGCCTGTAATACCCTGAGTTCAGGCTACTGTGGCTTTGTTCAAACTTTTGACTTCTAGAGACCCAGGACTTCCTGTCTGTGTGTAGGTCTCTGAGTTGGTGGTGATAAATTAGTCATGATCTGAGTCCTTGCCCATAAAACGAGACTCTCAAGTATTTCCTCAGCTGGGAGGACTTCTCTGGAATTCCTGTGGCTGCTGGGAGAGCCTAGCACTGAGGCCAAGTGTCCGGCAAGGCCTGAAGGGCCAGGCTGCCACAGCTCCAGAACCGCATTACCTAGAAGAACCAATCCAGGGCTTAGAGATGCTCTGATCTTACAGGTCCAGGTAAGAAGTCCTCATTAGTGCTATAGCTGTGACCTAGGCTGCAGTGAGGTGTGGTGGGAACTGATCCCAGACAGTGAGTGTCTTTCTCCAGAGTAAGTTTGGGGACAGCAATTCCTAGAGTAGGAGTTAGATCCAGCCTGGGTGTGCCCACCCCCTTGTCCACCTCTGACCACAATAAACCTATCATTACCATGGGTGGAAGATGGGTCACTTCAGATTCAGACACCAGGGTCTATGGGACGCCATTCTGTGCTTTGTAGGATGAGAATATAAAGACGGTCTGGGAGCTTTCCAGAGAGAGAGACTTGACATATCTCTGGGACCTGCTTCATAAAGGACCAGGCAGCCATTCTTGGGCTTTTCCAGTCTTTTGGTCCCAAGTACTTTCTCGATTTTCTGGGAAAAACCCAAGAGCCTTCCTTCCAGCCTCCCCACCATAGCATCTGGAATAGAGGTCTCCCAAAGAGGTTTTTAGTCCTGAGAGGAATACAGAGCCTTCGCTTCTATGGTGATGTGTGGACCTGGTTGTTACACAGTGGATGCATAGATCCCGTACCTTCTGAGGAGCAGCCAGCTTTCGGGGATATTGAGGCTTTACAGGTGAGCGTCCACCACAGCAGGAGGAACCAGACAAGCGATAATGAGAGGTTGTAACCATGGCAGGGATTTGGGAATGCAAATCTGTGGGGAGGATGTAGTCTTCAGAAACTGTGGAGAGGATGGGTCTTAGAGAAGATATGGCTCTGGGGACCTCATTGCTTTGGGTAGATGGTCCATGAGAGGACATGATTCCAAGACAGGGCTTTCCAGGGAACACACAGCCTAGACCAGCAAGGCTGCTGGAGGTAAGGGGTTGGCGGTAGGGGTTGCCCTGCACTCCTGTGTGGGAGCAGAGTGAAGGATGCTGGAGAACGTGAGGAATCCAGCATTAATAGTAGGGCTTTGTGCACTGCCACCCGGGAAGGCAATGATTTATAAAAACAGCTAAGGGTAGGTATTGGGTGGTAGGGTCACCATGGCCAGGGCTTTGGAATTTCAATTTTAGAAATCTGCTTACGAGTCACATACTTTGCAGTCGTCGGTTTGATCAGAGGCAAGATGGGAAAAAAAATGGCTAAAATCCAAAATTAACAAAAAAGCGTCCCGAGGCTACACACGAGGGGAGCACTGGAGCTGTAGATGGAAGACACAAAGAAATGGAATGTCTGTGTCACAGGATGGTGGGATACCAAGAGGCCCCGAGCACGTCAGCATTAGGATGTGACTGAGTGTGTATACATGGGTGTGTTTTTGTGTGTTGATTTCTAAATGCATCTCTATGTGTATGTCTATGTGGAGAGCATATAGTAGCATTTACTGAGGCCACAAGAGCTGTCTCAGCTCACTATCCCCTCACTAAGTGGATAGAGTCTGTGAGGTAGCACAGCCATTGTAGCCACACTACACGACAGCCTCTTCCTCTCCACTTGGCTTCACTTTTCCTCCCCTCTGGGGCCTTCCTGTGTGGCAGAGCTCATTCTGACATAACCCTTTTTGTTCTTTTTGTTGTTCATCTGAGGTTCTGTTTTCTACTGGCCCAGTGTGGCTAATCAGTTAATCTTATAAAATAATTCTCTAGGTTCTGCCCCCTGTCTAAAGGAAGAAGTCCCTACTTTTCCACGTCCACCCCTGTGTGGAGATATGGAGTGGGTAGACAAGTCTGAAGAGTGAAGAGAATTGAGTCTGCAATCAGGGCTGTAGCTTAGAGGAGGCCCAAGAGCAACTTCGAGGGACCCCCCAAGAGGACTCTGGCAAGTGAAACTGGGGTGGGGAGTGGAGACAAGATAGTAATAGGCCAGGATTCAGGAACAAGAACTCTCTCTTCTGGACTAGATCTTGGAGAGAGAAAGATTTTTGATGTGCTGTGGTGGTTTTAGAGATTTGAGGAGAGTAGTCCTCAGGATGTTCTTGGGAAAGAGATGCAGGTGTGTTGGGAGAATCTCTGAAGTGCACTGGTTCTGCCCACTCCAGGGGTCCTAAAGACAAAATGTAAGGGGCCGGCTAGACATTTGGAGTCTTGGATCACTTCTAAGCAATGTCTAGTAAGAATGGACATTTAACACTGTTAGACTATTGGCTTTTGGACAGTCAACCCAGGTGATTATTCTAAATGTGTTAAATGTTAGGCATGCATTTCTCGGATGGCTCCTCCTTTCACTTTATTTCCCTGTTTTTCAAACACGCTCCTCCAGATACCAAGAGCTAGGTTGGTGTTGTATGGGTGAGAAGGAAGGGGCACTCACATGAGAGGGGTCCTGAGGAGTGTAGGGTAACACACTACTCCCTCATCAGGGCCCTCCCTGTTGAGAGCTGGACTGCCACAGGCCTCTTTCTTTTGGACCTTCCCAACTGAATTAAAAGTCCCCAAGGCAACTTTACTAAAACTCAAAGGAAACAAAGAAACTATAGATGACATGAAAACAGTCAAGGGCACACCCCTTGTAGGCAGCTAGTGCCAGGCTACAAATGGAAGCCTGCTAAATGGTCCTGCCCAAGCCTGATATCAGGGCTACACACAATTATGCTTCTCTGGCCCTGCCACCCACTTAGCTACCAGTGTCTACTTTGCTACAGTGGCTACCACTGTGTTGGCTGACAGTCTGTGGAGGGCTATGAGTGGTGGGCCCCCTAACAGGATATTCACAGTAAGTTCTTAGCAGGGAGAAAAAGCAGTTTTGAAGTGTCAGGCTAAGTGGTGGCCTCTCATCTGGTTCAACCTTACCGTGATAAGATGTGGTGCTTCCCTTCCTGGCTATACCAAGCCTTAGGCTATAAGGTAAGCAAAGGCTGCCTAGGAAATCTCTCAGGGGCCCATTTCCCAGCCTGGCTCCTCCTCCAACAAGGTTTAGGTACAGGTTGGTCAGAGATACCTTAGGTTCTGCCCAAAGCCTGCACTGGCTGGGCTCTATGTAGGCCTCAGTCTCTGTCCCCAGAGTCTATCTTCTGACCTTGCAAGGTGACCAGGCAGTCTCTGAGTCTCTGCTATCATGTGACCTCAGCTATAACATCTGAGACTGCTTGCTGTTCCAAGGATTGTATCAAGACCTCTAAGCTCCCAGTCTTGCTCTCAAAGCTTTGTGTTAGTGGTCCAGAAGTTAGAGGAGACTTAACCCAGGCATGTCTCTGAGAGTCTCAGGCTGCAGGCAGACAAACACTGTGGCAGCTTGGTCAGAGGGATGGGCACCATTACTGAGGTGCAGCTTCTGTACTGGAGGGAGAAGGCCAATGAACCTTTGAATGCTTGCTGGGGCAAGAGTATTCTGAATGGTCAGTGATCCAGGGTATGATCAAGGGCTCATTTCTCCCAGAGCTCTGGTGGTACTTAATGAAACCTAGTTCTGCTGTCTCCTGCCTTGATACCTGTGATTTGTAAATCCTACCACCTCACCTTTGACTTGGAATAAGGGACAATGTTTGCTGAGGAAGACCAGAAAAAGACTTCTTTCTTCCTCTTTCCAGATGCTCATAGAAGTGGTAGGTAATTCTCCGTGTCCACAAAAGAACCACATAGTTAATGAACCTGTGAACCTCTGTCCCTTACGATCCTTGACCACAGGATGAGGGAAGGGGACAACTATTTTTCATTGGTTCTTGGCCACTGCCACTGACCCCTCCCAGTCAAGCCAGACAGTCAGGATTCAGCTGACCATACCATCTTGTGATTGAGCCTATAGAAGCCAATCTGATGTGGGAGCATCATGCCTTACCATCATGCTCACATCAGGGAGCAGGGCTGATGGGAGGTAGAGAGAAGGGAGAGGTAAAGAGAAGTAAGAAGCAATGGGAGGAGGAGAAGGAAGAGGAAGGAGTTAGTGGTGAGGTAAGGTTGGGAGTATGAGAGGGAATTGAGTCAGGTAGGAGGAGGTGATGGATAGGAAAGGTGAGCATTTAGGGCAGGTTCAGCAATCCTCAGGAATAAGCTCTTCTGCCTCCAGGAAGGAGCTATAGCCCTTCCTACTTGGTTAGGGCCAAGAACCAGGGTCCCTTAAGGGTTTCCTAAGACAGGCATTCTGGATGTGGAGCAGTGAGAACACTTCCTGTTCTATGAACATGCTAGTCCCCCTACTTCTATACAGGGTAGAAAGCTAGGGTGTGAACCCCTCCTTATTTAGATCAGTAGCTAAACACTGTCCAAACACATTTCTGCCCTCTGTGATGGAGGTGATCTTTATGTGCTTGCTACAGCTCAAAGAGATAGCATGTGCACTGATGCAAGAAGGGTACACCCCAAAAGTTCTGCAGAATGTAGGCTCTTAAGACCTGGGCTAGGTAGACTAGGAAGGGCCAGGTAAATCTACAAGGGTATGAGAGGAGGGGCCACTTCTTTGGATGCCTCAGGCCCAGTGGTCAGTGGGAAAGCAAGGAGCCCCAATACTCATGCTCTAATCTGATGAGTGAAGGCCTAGTATAAGGACCACTAGGACCTTCTGCATGAAGGAACTGGGGCACACAGTCATGGGAAAGATGAAGACTGAGGAGGAAGGAATTCCTCAGCCTTAAGAATCTTCATGCTGGTGACAATGTTCTCTTTGCTCCTACTGTACTATGAACTCAGTATGCATGCCTCAGCGGTTTAAAGTGGTTTCCTGGTTCTCCTCTCATGAGCCATCTTGACTGGTTACAGAACTCTGCTCTCCTTATTTCTTTCTTAACCTGAATCTGAATTCCTGAGGAAAAGCTAGAGTCAGGTGACTGAAAAGTGAGTCTCAGGTCCAGCCCTCTGTGGGACAGAGAGCCACAGGTGAGCCACACAGGGTGTTTCATTCCTTTCTCTCTCTTGGCTCTCGCACACCCTGTATCCTCTTTCCAGATGTCCCTTTCCTGATGGGGGAAAGTAACCTCTTGGAACAAATTGAATTGAGGTTAAAGAGAGCAGAGTGTTGTGATCTCTGTTCAAATGCTCTCAGCCTCATCACCCCAGGGTTCCCCTGTTCCTTTCTCTTATGCTTGGATTTACTTTTAACCTTGCAGCAGTAGGTGTAAGTGCCTTTGGTGTATGCCAGGAGCCTCTCTGAGCAGCCAGCACTGGCTTGATTCTTGGCCAAGTTTGAGAAACATATTAGCCCATGCCACCACCTTCCTGTCTGGACCTCTGAGTCTTGAGCACAGAGTAGTGACTGTGCTCAAGAGATTAATCAATCCGGGATTTCAAAATTAACTTTGTTAGGTGTCATGAGAGATGATAGGCTGCTTTAGCTGCAAACACTGATATTCTTATTTTTCTTGATTCTTCTCTATCTTTTTTATGTTTTCCTTTTTCCTTTTTGGTTAAAATGCTTCCATTTAAAAATCTGCGGGTGGCTTACGATTCTCTCAAACTAGAATTCTCAAATATTTAGTCATTTTCCTATTGTTTTATGGTATTGATTTTTAGTTCAATTCCTTGGTAACCAGAGACTATACTTGGTTTGACTTGAAGCTTTAAAATTATTAAAACTATAGGACGGGACCACAATGCAATCAGACACAAATCTAGACAGTAGGGAAGGACACATGCCTGTGACTGCTGTTTTATTTAATGTCTTCTCTGTGTTTCTAGTGTACACACTGAGCTTAGCATAGTCTGCCTTAAAGTCAATCAATATACAATTCATTATGGTAAAAACGCATCAGTGTAGTTTCATCTCTGATGGAGCATATACTATTGTTGGGTATTCTACTTGTACATGCTATATAGAATCTGTGCCTGCTATTTAGAGAATGAATATTTACCTCAAATAGTCAATTACTTGTCCAAGAACTTTAAATAATAGTGACAATCTTTTGGTCACTCTGTTCTGATGTTCTGGACTTGAGGGTTGAACGTAGCTTCCATCTCATGTGTGGGCCCAGGCTAAGTGGGGCTGCCACTGGGCTGGGAGACAGTTCTGTGGGAGCTTCTGTTGTTGGAAGAAAGAGAGGGACCTTGGGAGAACGGCACCAACTTCTTTCTTACCTGAGACTCCTTATCCTGGAACTTTGTTTTCTATAAATGCTTTTGTCTGGAGCATTTATACACTGCGGGCAATGCTTGGGTCAAGGTCATTCTGGTTCTAGGGGTCATAAGCCATGCTTTCAAGAACAGGTAGAGAACATTATTCTTCTATGGTTGGTCAGAAGGGTGCATTTTCTTTAGTAAAATCATGATAACGGGGATACCTTTGATACTAATCAGAAATAAAACTCTCTCAGAAAAGGGCACTTGTTGGCTAACATCTCAATTCTGCCGTAGTTGCTAATGGCTGTCAGTCTCTTAGTAAGCTTCAAGTCCGCATATCATAAATCCTTTTTTGAAATTGTTTCTGGGACTTCCTAACAAAGTACCAAACCTGAGAATTTCAGTGGTTCTTAGACCTGGAAGCCAGTGTGGGATTCTAGTGTCTCAGGGCTGTGGTATGTCTTCTTGAAGGAGTTGTTGATGGCTGTGGGGAGCCCTTCTGCTTGCTTCTCCTTTCTTTCCTGCTGGCATCCTGGGTACACTTGGCTCACAGGTAGGTCCCTCACTGTCACCCCTTGGATGGATCTTCCCGTGTTTCCATGTCATCTTCCCCTGTACCTCTAAGTCCACAACACCCTCTAATCCTTTTAATAAGGATATTAGTTATTTTGGATTTAGGCCCACTTCAGTGGCTTAACTTTAATTTGGCTGATTTTGCAATTGTTCCATTTCCAAGTGAGGTCTCATTCTCAGACCCTGTGAGGGTGTTTATTGCTCAAAACTCATGACACAGCTGCTGCCTGTCCAGTCCAGGCTCTGTGATATATATTCACAATAAAGAACATTTTAACAGTTGGAGTACTTGTGTTTGCTTTCTGCTCAGCTGATTTCTTCAGTATTGTGGTACTTTATTTTTCTGTGTTAAAAATTATAGGTCAGAAATAAGCGATGATAGTGACATGAGTGAAAATATGAAGAAAATATTTGTTATGTTGATTTTCTCTGACATAGACTTAGAGTTTTCACGTATTTAAAGGAACAAACCTATGTGTCTGCTTTCTGTGAATATTTCAAACACATGAGATATTCACTGTAAAGAGAAAAGATGTACTGGCCCACAGTTTTCAGAGGTTCAATTCATGGTCATCATCAGCAGATTTGAGCCTATGGTAAGACAGCACATCATTGCAGGGTATGTGAAGGAGCAAAACCCTTTATCTCATCAAACAGGCAGCAAAAAGCTACCTAAGACTTTCCCCTAGACCCCTCCAAGACTCCACATCTCTCAAGAAAAGTTCTGGCTAAGGAGTCTCAATGGGTAAGAAATAAGTGGGAGATGCTTCCCCGAGTCCCTGATTCTCCTCATATCAGCAGGGTTTCCACAGCACTAGCTCCCAGGCTAGTGACAGCTCCACTTAGCTTAGGTTCACCTTTCTACTAACAGTGCTACCCTGGCAGCCTGCTTAAGCTTCAGCACAGAGGCTGCTGGGGACACTCGTCCAAACCATAGCAGTGACAACTCAAGCATACTTTACTTTTGATAAAAGTAATTTTAGTCTGTATATGAAACACTGATTTTGCAAATCTTTCAAACCTATAGTATCATTTTTAAAGTGTTGATTGTTCTTAAACTAAGATCAGATAAAGAAAATATAACCTTGCCCAGTGACAGGATTTGTAGCATACAAGCTGTATCTTCCCTGTAATAAGTCTTTTTCTTCATCAATGTTCCCTAAGCAGGGACATCTATATTCTATATCGTATGGAGGAGGTAACTCTGCACATTGGGTCCTTGCCAAATAATAAAGTTACAAAGTGGACCTTTAGTACCACTTTGACTGATACCTGAGAGGAAAATGAAGACACAGGAAGAACCCATGAGGATGAAGACAGGCAACAGATTAGGTAGCTATGGAAGCAGCAGCTGCAGCTGTTACAGAGGCAGGTTCTTTCCCACACTGTCAATGATAGATCCCTGTCAGCTCCTTGGCTCGGACATGTTGTCTCCAGTATTCTGAGACCTTGTGCTTCTGTGGTTTTGGGCTACTTGTAGTTACTTGGAACAGTGACCCTCAGATCCTCAGAGGGTCAACTGCTACAGGTTTGGAGACTTGTCAGAGCTTGGGCTATGGACTTCCAGAACCCAGTTGTAGAGACTACGGGAGGTATCAGGATAGGAAGTGGGAAATGCTCCTTCTGGGAGAGGCCTTCTCAGACCCTTTTCCTCTGAAGTGAGCCTCTCTTGGCATGTGGCCCAGAGTGAAAGGCTTTTTTTTTTTAATCACACAGCTGTTTTGTTTAGCTGTACCCAAGTACCCAAGTATGAGCCCCTGATAAAGCAGGCCCAAAGTCCTGATGTCACATTGATGGAGACATCTCAGGAAGGGAACTTGGAATGAGAGTTTCTTATGTCGCCTCAGGCCGTATAGAGAAGAAGGCAGAATGGTCCAGATTGACTTAAGTATGCCCATTCTCCCAAAGAGGGAGTTTCTAATGTACTAGAATGAGAGGTTGTACCAGTACTATGGAGCGATCGTCAGGAGGGGCCAGTGAAGAGAAGCATCTACAAGGAGAAAGGCCAGAAATGGGTGCTGGAGATTTTTAAAATTGGGGTTTGTAATATTTAAACACATTTAAAGCATGCCAAGAAAGGAAACTTTAGAGAAGTTAAATAGTAATAATTCATTCCCATCCCAGATAAACACTGGTGGTGTTCTAAGATCCCACTCCCCAGCTGGATAACAGCTCTAAGCAACCCAGTCATGTTTTGGGCAGAAATTTTGTGATGAAGCTGATATTTTGGAAGGAGAAGACAGTCCATCGAAGGAGCTAGGGGAGGTCACAGAGTGTAGAGTGAAGAAATGTACAAGAGACTGGCACCAATGCAGGAAGGCCATGCCTTCTGCAAGCTGAGAGAACAAAGACCCTTTACCTTCTTAACCACCAACCTATAATGAGTATCAGTGGTGCCTCTCTTGATGTTGGTTGTATAAGAAGAATTCTCAAGCAAGATCTGCACCATTACTCTTATTTAACTGGGGAGGAAATCACAGCCCACAAAGTTAAGCCTTCCATGCAGACCACTGGGGTTGTTTGAATAAGAATGGCCTCCATAGGCTTAACTTTGAATGTTTGATCACCAGAGAGTATCTCTGTTTTAAAGAATTAAGAGATGCGGCCTTGTTGGAAGAAGTGTGTCAATGGGGGTGAGTTTTGAAGTTTCAAAAGCCCATGCTAAACCTAGTCTCTCAGCCAGCTGATAAGGATGTAGCTCCCAGTTTCCTCATCATCTCTCCCCGTGTGCTGCCGTGCTTCCTTCCATGATAACAATGGACTAAGCGTCTGAAGCTGTAAGCAAGCCCTCAATTAAAGGCTTTCTTTTGTAAGAGTTGCCTTTGTCATGGTGTTTCTTCAGAGCAGTAGAACACTAAGACAACCATGAATTGGTAAATGAGATACTCAGAGTGGTTATCCAGCAGTAGAGCTATTACCTTTGATTAGAGAGTGATAGAAACCGAAATAACCAACTTTCTCATTCCCTCAGATAACAGATATCAGGAGAGAGATTCCCCCTCTCTCAATATCTCAGCAGTTATGAGGGTTCAAAGACGGACAGGCGGTATGGTCTAGGAAACTCGTCATGGGGTGTTTTCCATCTAAGAACACACTGCATGCTTATTGGGTTCAGGTCTCTTCATTTATTTGCTCCAACTGGAGCTGATAAGTCTGTTTATAGAGCTCAGACATACTATCACTGTCAGCATAGTAGGAGGAAAACCTCTTCTATCCATTGATCGATTTTGCCAGGAACATCTGGGGATCATTGGACTTGATGAAGAACTCACACCATCTGTAGAGTAGCAAATATAAGTTACCCACAGCCATCAGTCAAGGACCACCATGGCATCAGGATGGGACAGATGTATCAAGGTCTTTTGAACCCTTGGGGTTTCATCTTCCTTTGGGTCTGCACTGCTCTCATTGACTGTGCCAGGTCAGTGACGTTGGTTATCCCTACCCTCAGGATTGAGTACTCCTGGATAAGGGGTTGTATCATGGACCAGGAATGTTGTAAAAAAGTCTGGGGACTTGGCATGGGACACGATGATACTTGAGACTGTATGTTGTATATCGATAACTATGCATTTGGGGAGCAGGTGAGTTAATAAGCCTTGTCAAGCACCAATTTTGTTTCACTGAAAGTGAAGGTAATAGTAAAGCTCTGAAGCCAGAAAAATATCCCAGGCCTTCAAGAGATGCAGAATATCAAGTTATCATTTCCTTAGGAGTTTGGAGGATGCCTTTGGTGGGGATGTACATGATTAGGGGCACCAGTGGTTGCCCAAGGAGGGAAGGCCATTCTAGGACTAATACTGTCCTGGCCAAACTCAACAATAGTACCTGGCTTGGGACCAAGCAGCTAGTGTAGCAGAAGGTGGCAAAGTGAACCAGGCAGACTGACTGAATAGCCCTGTTATGTTATTTGAGACTGAAAGCCGAAAGAGTGGCTCAGTTGGAGTGATGAACATCTGATCTTCTGCCCCACTCAGGGGGGAGCTCACTGCCCACTCAGGAGACTTAGGTTGCATCCAAGTCCTAGAAAATAGTAGAATGACCTCACCATCTGTAGGCTAGCAGAACTCTCATAAGTCACATGTCTAGGCATGTACGTCTATGTGTAAACATTTGTCCGTGTGTACTCACTAAGTAGGTCATGTTACATATATTAAAATAAATTTTAATTATATAAAATATATGTAGCAAAAGGTACCATTTAACCATAGCACTCAATTTGGTACCATTAAATATGGGCACATTGTGAAGTCATTGTCATTGTCTTTTCTTTTCTTTTTTTTTTTTTTTTTTGGTTCTTTTTTTTTTCCGGAGCTGGGGACCGAACCCAGGGCCTTGCGCTTCCAAGGCAAGCGCTCTACCACTGAGCTAAATCCCCAACCCCATCATTGTCTTATTTTAGAACTTTCCATCTTCCCAAGCTGAACCACATTGAACACAGACATCCTGGTTCTCCCTAAGTAGCCAGTGCTGTTTTTTCCATCTCTGTATATGGAACCACACTGGATTTATCCTTCTGTAATGTCCTTAGGACTTATCTACGTTGAAGTAAATGTTAAGCTCTTTCTTATCACTGTGAAAAATATCTGAGAGAACAACAAAGGGACAATTTGTTTTGCTTACAGTTTCAGAGGTTTCAGTCCATTAGGGTGGGGATGTTGTGCTGGAACAGTACAGCTCACCTCGTGGTAGCCAGGAAGCAGAAGAAGCAGCAGCAGAAAGGGGCCAGGGAAGCACCGATCCCCTAGGAACATGCCCCTACCCCCAGGGTTCTACTTCCTCCATTCAGGCTCCATCTAACACAAGTTCCTCTCTCCCTCTAAAATTATATCCAAATTCTGTCATGCCATATGACGTGACAACTCCTTCCTGGTCTTAGAGAGGACACTAGACTTGCTGAACCTGCTGGTCCCTCCACTGCACGTTGCACCAAGATCAGGTGCATAAGCTCCTCATCCTTGCTTGTTTTCACTCTATTTATTTCATATCCTGCAACCCTGCCATCCTCAATACAGGGTGCAGAAGATGTTTGCATGATGTGAAGCCTGTTTGTGACCTCAAGATGGAGGGTTTAGGGCAGTCATGTGATGAGTTTATCAAAATAGAGTGGGATGAAGTGTATGCACATGCTTGTATGTATAGCCTTGACTAGACTGAGATTCTGAGATTTCCCAGTGGCCACTCTTTCCCAAACAGACCCGACTCCCTTATGTTGACTCTTTGACCTCACCTGCCACACACTGTAGAGCTTCTGCACCCTCCAGACCACCGCAGACAGAGCTGTTGGAAGATTCAGGAGGCCAGGCTAGCATGTATGCTTCATGTCAGCCTTCCTTTGAAACTTAGGAAGTCTCATGATAATGAGTCAGGGAAAGAAGCCGGCTTGCTGCTAATTAGCATTTGACATTCTGTTGTCCCAGTGTGGGGTCATAAAAAGCTTATTCATGCAGCCACCCCCATGGTAGTTGCACAATCCCTCTGGCACGTTAGAAGGGAGGGAGGCAAAGGCACACAATGTGAGGCTGGCTAGAGTGAAACTGTTGGAATCCCTGGAGGAGGAGACAAAACCAACTGCCTGTTCCCTAGGGTTACCAGCATATAAGCCACTGTCTACCCGTGAAGACCAGTTACTGGTGACTCCAGAGCCTGAGATGAGGTCATGGACATATGTCTGAGGCTGACGAAGGCATGATTCCCTGCAGTTCCTTTGGGCTAGCCTTCTCTATCTCCTTGTGCCCTCTATGGTAAAGGCCATATCTTAGGCTGTTAGAGGCCAAGTTCTGGAGGAGCTTGTAGGGAGTTTTCTCCTCCAAGTGCATCTGCTTTTAATTTTGGCAGGATTTCGGTCTGAGTTTTCTGTAAAACCTAAACCTACAGTTATTGTGTTTATTCTCGACTTCAGATGATGAATTACTGGCCACTCCCATGATGGTGGGTAAAAGAATGGGCACCTCTGCCCTCTTGAGATGATCTCTTGTCTCCATCTGAGTTCTCAAGCTGTAAGCAGGCATTTTGGAGCATAATCAGCTGGGAACTCTCACTGACGCTTCTGCCCTCCCCACCACCAGGATGTCTACCTCGAGCCTGAATGGGTTAGGCACAGGCAATCTGGTGAGCTGAGAGACTGTCAGAACAACAGCGAACCTGAGATAAGTACCACCCTTTAGGCAATTAATAACCCACCGTAGTTTATGATATTATTCACGAAATAGAGAAAGAATGCAGTTCTTGTGCTTTGGGGTGGTTTAACGATATAAGAGTTCTGCTTGTGATATGGTATTGCACTTCCCTGGGGTGACTGGACTTGCTAACATGCGACTTTCTTTTTGTTTCTTCCCCAGTGTTAAAGGGAGGTTCTGGGACTTCTGGGTCCCTGAATGAAGGAGAATTCCTTCAGCTTGTAAGTGAGCCAGACAGGGATGAGAACTTGGCATCAGTGCGTCTAGGTTTGGATGTGGGTGATGGATGGGATGACAGCCCATGCCTAGCCATCAGTATTGATGGAGTAGTTCCTGAACCTGACACACTAGCCTACAGTCACTTCCAGTCTTAGAAATATCCTGGGAGAGGACACAAAGCATCTGGGACTTCTGTCCTCCTGTTAATTCTTCTTTTCCTACTATGATTTACTATAGGGGTTAGGGAAGTATCAAGATCAGGGTATGCTCTACTGTAAGTTACTTCATATGATATAAAACAATGGTTTATCAGGCTGTGCATTGCCAAAGAGAAATGTTGTGCATTTCACAAGCAGACTTTGACTCTGTTTTAAGGAAGAAGGATGACTGCAGCATGTGGGGGTACCCAGGAACTGCATAATCTCTCAGGCACCATCCATCCTGCACTGGCCCAAACATGACTTGTTCCTGGGAATAGAAAGGAAACCATCTTATAAGCTTATTGGGAAGATTTTAGGCACGTGGATGCATTTAAATCATACCGTGGAAATCAAGCCCCAAAAGTTATTGTACCTTACAGATTGGTGAAAGAGTATAATTCTCTCGCCCAGACCTATGAAGCGATAGGCACTTAACATCGCCATGGCTAGCTCCAACACCAACCTGTAACATGATATCTGTCCTGTGTGTCAAGGACTGAGGGCTACCCCACTTGGTATGGCCCCTGTTATTGACACACAGCCTTCTGGACTACCTGCCTGCCCACTTGTTTGCCCATATGGGCATGGGTCTGACCTACTGCTTCCTGCTCCTGATATCTGGTTTCCCCTTTTCACATGTTAGCTGAATTTTGCAGCTTTGCTTTCAACCCCAGCTTTAGCAGCTCTGGAAACAACTCCCTTTCTCACACTGGTCTGGTTTCTTATCTTATCTATTTGGACTGTTTCTCAGCCTACTTCTGAAGCTTCTTGAACTCTGATGTAGCTTCTTTGACTTGTATTCATTTTGTATTGTGTGCATGTGCGTGTGTGTAAGAAGATATGTACATGAATTTACTATGTGCTGTGTGTTATGTGATATGAAAATTAATAAAGGTTGGAAGGAATAAAGAACTTGCCTTTTCCTTAACAAAGCTACCAAGGCAGTAGAATTTTATGATAAATGGCTATCATTGAAACTGCTGGATGTTGTGAATTTTTTGTTATTCAGTAAATTATGACATTGTTCTGGAATTATAACTGTTTCTGGAATAGTACATTCATGACAAGAAGGGAAGACAACGGAAGAGTTCTTTAAATTAATGCCCCTAAATAATCATCTCAAGGATTCTTACTCAGAGTTCACTTCAGAAATGAGGTGGTAGTACTAGATCCAGGATAGCCAAAACCAGGGAAGAGCCTGGTTTACCTGCCCCTCCACTTGAGGTCAGAGTCAGTGCTTTCTCTGTGTGGTGAGCTGGGTCAGTAGCCTCATGCCTGAGGCCTCATAAGCCCAGAGAAGGACACTGAGGCATAAATTGGCATTTGGCAGTAGAGACAAGCCCTGGGCCCAGGGAACTGTGACAAGCAAGGGTCACCCAAGGATAGGCTTGACTGGGCCCGATTTCTCCACTCAATCTCTGTTTTGTCAAAAAGCATGAGATGTATGAGAGTAGTAGAAGAGACTTCTCAGGCTTGAAACTTGTGTTCTTCCCAGCAGTGAGGAAAGGTGGGGGGCTGGGAGTCGTGCTATATCCTGACCTTCAGTTCAAAGGATCAGCTGGCCTGGCATGGTTTCCACCTGTCACCACGGAGGGTCAATGGATGGAGCTCTGGCAGGCACAAAAGGGCCCAGCATCTTTGTCTCACCCATACTGTCTCATAGGACGTTCCTTCTGGAACGTGGCTTCTTTGACCTGGACCGTTACAGCCCCATGGCAGCACTCACTATGCCTTGACCTTGAGGGTCTTTGTGCTTTTAAGGTATGGGGGTAGGCTCCATGTTCCTTGGGGAATTGGACTTGTCTCTGCAGACTAAAAGCATCAGGGGTGGGCAATGCGGCACTCGGCAGGGTTCAGAGGTTCATTTTCTAGTTTGTTGAGGAACTTTAGATTTTCCTCTCTCCCAGTGAGCACCACCCTCTGAGTCGTCTTCTGGGGGAGATCATCAGAGAGACCTTGGTTTTGGTAATCATACAGGACTCTGCTTATCCTAGGCACCACCCTCAAGCTGTTCCTCGTTGGCTGAGTCCTCTGGTTTCTCTAGTCCTTTGTCATGGAAGCCAGGAAGTAGGTACCCATTGTATGCCCTCCTTCACTGTATAACTTCTACTTCCTGTTCTTTCTGCTAGTGTCCATTTGAATGTTTTCATGGGAACCCAACTTAGGCTCTGAGACTTGAGGCAGGAGGGTCAGAAGGTAACTGAGGAGTCTGAGTGATGGGTCTGAGAAGAGGCAAGTCAGGGTCGGGGGGAGTAATGTGGAGTCTCCACAATAGCTGATTTATCCCCTAGTCTATCCACACAGGTCTTTTAGTTGCTGCCCTAAGAATCCAGAGTCCAGGATGCCACTGGCCTTCATCTCCCTGTAGTTTTTATGAGACGTGCTTACATGCTTGGGAGACAGCAAAGGTCTGTGACCCAGCAGCAGCTGGAAGGGCCTGTCCTGCAGCTTTGGTAGCTATGGCATCAGAGTCTGCAGCGTCCCTTTCATCTCTTCAGTGCCCTGCAGCTACAGTGTAGCCAGAGGCCAGCTAGAGGATGGCTAAATCCTCCAGCAGCTGCCCAGGACTCTACAGCACCCTGGCAACAGGTCTGAGGCTGTCTCCACGGCAGCACTGCTCCCAACCCTCTCCAGCATCCTCATTAGTTTGAGGAACTGTCTAGGTTGCCCTGGAGCTGGGGCTGCAAGGCCTCTGGAGGCCAGGGGGCTCACGGCTTTTGGGGTCAAAAGTAAATTAAAGGCAGGCGAAGAATGAACATGTGGCATGGGGCCTTCAACCACCAACAGCTGTCCTGGTGGGCAAACACCAAGAAAGCTAGATAGAAAAGACTGCTGACTCTGTGAGAGAGAAAGCACTAAGCCTGAGAGAAGCAGAGACACAAATAGCAGGAATAAAGACTCTTCTCCAATGGCCACTGTGGTTGCCAGTGCCTGGTCCTGCCTGGGATTCTCTCACTGGCTGGGAAGCTGTCTTATTCAGTAGGGTAGAGATGGGATTGGGTCTTATCCCTTTTAAGAGATGGGGGGTGGAGGGTAACTAAAGTCTTGCATGACAGCATGACTGTTATCCTGTCGAGACTGTTGTCACTATCTACCCATATCTACTCTCATTCATTATACCTTAGGGGCCAGGTAAGCTCTGTATTTGGGTATCACAGTCATGCTTGGGGTTAATTCCAGGGTGTCAGATTTAGTGAGTATCTTTCTGGGAAAGACTGAGGTTTTGCCCCAGAGTGTCACCGGAGATGATCAGTAGAGGCACCGAGAAGGCCCACAAAGACCTGAGTTCTCATCTAGAAAAGACTAAATCTGTGGGCAGTGGGTACCCTGGATACAAAGGATGAAGCCCACAGTTCACTGCTGAAGGATGCAAAGAGAAATCTGGTACCCAACATCTGGAAACCAGATCATCAAGCAGAGAAGTCAACTGGTTTAGCCATCTCTGCAGGGCTGTGTGAGACGGAGCAGAGTCTCTGAGGTGTGTAAGAGGGTGGGCGGTCAAACTATTCATGTGGGTTTTCACAGGCTGCCAGCCTGAAAGGGTCACATGTGGAAGGTCACATGTGGGGAGGGGATGATCAGTTGGAGGAGAAGCAAGGGAGGCAACGGCAAGTGTGTTGGGCCAGGCGTGCGGTGAAGTGGTGGGACTGAACAGAGGTTGTTGGAGTTTAGGGAAGGATGCCCCAGCAACATGTGTCTCCTTAGTTGGCATCTGTGTTTGCCTAAGAGTGGCTGGCATTACGCACGAGAACGGCCCACAGTTCAGTCATATGCTTGTGATGTGCATCAGTCTTCCTCATGCTCGGGTACTGACTTTTTACAATTATTTGTTTTAGAAGATGCTCTTAATATTTATGTTCAAGCTTTTCAGCATTTTCACAGCCCCGACAATCCGATACTCTGTGCGTGTGCAGCCACAGTGCTGCACCAGACAGACATAGTTCTCAGGCTTACAACAGAGCCACAGGGGAGAGTCAGGTACCCTGGAGGGAGATGATTGTATGTTAAAGATTAAAGCTATCAATTTCTAGGGTGTGACAATGGTATTAAGGTCAGGCTCTTGAAAAAACCTTTGCTTTTCAGTAGTGTTTATAGACGAAATCACTGGAGTATGCTTCTCAGTACACAAGGGGAGCAGGAAGGTATAAAAGAAACAGGGCCAGGCTGATGGCTGTTGAAACCGGGTAGTGAAGATTTGGGGTTCGTTATACTAGTTATTCCTATTTTGTGTTAAATGATATTTTCTTGAATGAAAACACTTGATGACAGCATTATCCTGTAGTTTTTGGTTTTTATGCACCTGTGTGTGTTTGTGAGACAATTAAGAAACCATAAAAAATGTTCAATAAGATACACTATGCAAACAGTCCACAGGGGAGAGTGTGCCTTCCTGAGAAGGCAGCTCAGTGGCTTGTGGCCCAAGGGAAGGTGAGAAATGCTGGCCTTGGGGAGCCCGAGTCCTTCCGAAGGCCTGAGAGGGAGTCATGCAATCTGAAGTATGATCTGGCAGCAGGGATATCGCAAAATGGATCCCAGGAGACAGCTGGAAAGAAGAAATGGAAGCTGGACCAAAGCTGGAGGTGGTGTATGTTTGTATGTTTGAAGTTGCCAATCCTGTTCCGAGGAGTCCTAGGAGGAAGAACCCACAGCTCCTCCCTGGGAGGGACTTGGGGCTTGTCCAAGAATGTGACCACTGCCTCAGGCCTCCGCCCACCTATGGGGCCAGTGCCTGTGGAGTGCAGTCACCTTTTTGCCACAGAGTTCTCTGTCTCTGAGGCCATGAGGAGGTGTAGAGTTTATTTTTCCTAGGCTCTCCCTCTCCCTGTCCAGGGGGACAAGCTTACCTCCCAAGACACCAGAATCTTTTTGTTCTATTGTCCCTGGCACTTGGAGTGAAACGGTGGCTCATGTCCTCCCTGGGCAGAGAAAAGTCCACACTGCATCCTAAGACACCTCCAGAGCTACCTTTAGCTTTTTATAAAGGCCCTGGAATATTTTTTAGTGAAAAAAATGTTTTACATTGGAATTCAGAAGCCAGACACCTGCTCAAGCCCCTGGCTGGTAGAAGCCTTTGCCCACATGCTGTCCTGGCTGTCTTTCACAACACACCCAGTTCCAGTAGTCTCAGGTCCTCAGGGAATGAGAGTCCAGTCCGGCCTGGTAGTTCCAGAGACGGGCTGGGATCTGCTGAAAGGATTAGTTGCAACACAGCATGATGAGTGGGTGTGTCACATGTTTTTACCACATGCTTAGTGCTGTAAAGCTGTGTTGCCAAGGCAACAATGTGCCTTGTCAGCAGGAAGTACTTGGGGCAGTACACACACTGCAGCTTCACCCTTGCCCTGAGACTCACATCTGCAGCAAGTAGATCCTAAGTAGGTCCCCACAGGACAGACTTGGGTAGAGTGACCTGAAGGCTCTGTGCAGTCTTTCCCCAGAGGATAAAGGGGTACCAATCAGGAGACCCCACATATGCTTGCCATCTGCCCTGAGGCCTGGTGGAGGGTATCCTGTATGCCAAGCTCTCCTCCCAGGTCAGGCAGTTTGAAGAGATTGCCTTTATGTATGCTCTGGGTCACTCACATGCCCATTCATTCTAAGTACTCACTCCTGCTTCCCTATGTTCTCTAGGACACTGGGGAATAGGCAGCCCTCATCAACATGACCACTGCATGGCTGTGGATAAATCAGATTGGACCACTGTAATCATCTTCTTTCCAAGACAACTCCTCAGATAAGAGGCTGATTGTGAAGGCAGGTCTGCTCTAGCCCTCGATGGTTCAATAATCTTGCTCTTGAGTCTGACCTACATCTGTAGATTAGCTGATGGCTGTCAGATGCCATTGTTCTGGTCTAGGCAATCAATAAGGACATGAGTATATCACTCTGGGGAGTTCAGAGACTGGGGAAATGACCAGTAAATTCCTGTTCCAGGGAGCTTGGGTTTAGTGGGTGTCTTAGGGTTTTCATTGCTGTGAAGAGACACTCATGACTAAGGCAACTCCTATCAAGGACAACATTTAACTGGGTGTGCTGGCTTACAGCTTCAGAGAATCGGTCCATTTTCATTATGGTGGAAAGCAAGGCAGCGTCCAGGCAGGCATGGTGCTGGATTTGCTGAGAGTTCTCCACCTTGTTCCAAAGGCAAACAGGAGGAAACTGACTCCTCAGGCAGCCAGGAGGAGCGTCTCAAAGCCCATCCCCACAGTGACATACTTCCTTCAACAAGGCCATGCCTACTCCAACAAGGCTACTTCCAAAAGTGCCACTCCCTGGGCCAAGCATCTTCAGAGCACCACAGTGGGACACATAGGAGGACATAGTTCATCCTAGCTTGTATCCAGGAGAGAGGCTTGTTACTTGTCATTTTTATAAAAAATGAGCTCTGGTTTCATGAGAGGTTGCCAGAACTTCCAAAGTCATAGTTTCAAACTGATGACTACCTAGTTTATGCTTTCGGAAGCCTATCTATGTCTTTGTAAAGAACACACTTGATCTTTTTTTTCAAATATTTATGTGTGGGGCTGTAGGCTGTGAAAAGTATCCTGATTCCTGGCCAAGATCGATCGAAGCCTCAGGGACCCTAAGGGATGGCAGGAGTTCCCCAATCTCCCAGGATATCAGGCCCCTCTCACATAGCTACAGCCCCCACGTGCCCCTGTAGAGAGGTTTGAGACAGATCATGTAGGTTAATGCCCAAGCCCCTCCTCCACAAGTCACATAGTCTCAAGACACATCAGTCACGTAAAAGCAGAATTGTGTGCCCAAATGCATAGATAAGGTCTTCCCAAGCTCTCAGGCCAAACCAAAAAACCTAAAGTACCTATTGTCAGACCCTGACCCATTCTGAAACTGTATTTAAGAATCCTATTCAGAAGGATTAAAGGTGTGCAGGAATTACTCCATTGTCTGAGAGCTTCTGTTGTAAGAGCTGTGAAACTGCTGCTTGGGGAAGAGATCTGCTCTCCTGAAATTTCAGCCAGAAGCTCCCCTGTACCCCTTGTTGGCTAGTCAGTCTCCTGCTGGCTCGGCCCTGCCGACTCCAGTGGCAGCATCAGAAACAAAGGTGGGACAGCACCAGCAGTGGTTCCCCCTCCCTGCCCGAGTTCTCTCCCCTTCACTTGAACCCACACACCTAGGGGGACCAGAGATCTCCATGGAAAGCCTCGAGCACAAAGGCCCACATTTATGTTTGAAGACATGTGTTATTTCCTCATGGAATTCTGAAACTTTCTTTTTTGAATGCTAAACAGGAACAGTTTGTAATCTTAATGTGTTCATAAGATTTCACTGCTGATGTAAATGACATGACCCTTGAATACTTAAATATGTCATAAATAACCACTTTCCATTTACATATGCAGACCAGAGTGGACTTTTTTTGTGTTTTTAATTTGAGTCCAAATAGTTTCTGATGGCTTCTGCTTAGAGTCATCACCAGGTCTATGGGAAGATTGGGAGTCATCTATCTGGAACAAGTTTCAATCAGAATTCAAGGGTATAAATTCTTTGGTCTGGGTTTCACAGGCAAGTTCAGTATCCCGTCTAAAGGCTGATTTAAACATACTGACTTTGAATTCTTTCAAAGGAGGGAAACATGTAAGAAATGATGCAAGCAGCAGCGACGCCCTACTTTGGGGAAGTGGATGTATTAAATGACTCTGTCAGCAGAAAGCCCTTTGCCGGAGCCCTCTACCCCACCTGCTTCTCTGCACAGCAGTGGGTGTGGCTAGCTTCCTGTGTATAGCCAATGGCTCCCGCATGTCCAGAAGTGGCCTGGGATTCCTGGGGCCTCTTGCAAATACCCCAGTACTTCAGGTGCTCAACGGGAAGAATGTGGGGTGTATAGGTCCCCTCTCTGGAACTCCGTCCTCCCTGCGACAGCAGGGTTCCAAAGCCCTTTCCGGCTTCATTGCACACTAGTTTCTCAGACACCATAGCATTTTGAGACTATATTGTTTGAAAATCTGCCATCTGGAGGGCTACAGTCATTCCCTCTAGGCTTGGCAGCCCTGGTCTGGGGAAGAGGACAGAATGACAAAAAGGCACGCCTTGGGTTCAAGAGAATTTGGGGGAGACTCCAATGCCAATGGGTCACCCCCTCATATCACGAGTCTAGTTTGTGGTTGTCATGTTGGTTATTGCATTTACTGGGCTGTCCTGAAGTTCTAGGGAGAGTATGCCACGAGTTCTGCAGATGAGAGCTTGGTCTGCGCACACCTGCCACCCTTACAGCAGGTCACACAAAGCCTCCTGCTTGGGTCTCCTTAATATTGGCTTCTCAAAGCTGGTTGGTCCTAGGAAGGGTTCTTGAGGCAATGGGTTTAGACAATTGCCAGTGGAAGCCAAAAGGAGCAAGCAAATCATGGGCCCTGCCCAGAGGCTGGTTCCTGAGAAAAGGGAAGTTGCCATTTGATAGCCTTGAGGTTTACAGTAAATAGGGGAGAGGACTTTTACCCTCTCCCTAGGGCTAGGCCAAGCCAGGAAACAACTAGAGAAAATAGTGTGGCTTACCATACTTGGAGGCAGGTAGGCCTTGCCAGTTCTAAGAACTTTACCCCACAAGTTCCAGGGCAAGTCTCTTTCCTTACTTTAACATTTTATAAGTTTCTTGTTTCACAACTTTCTTTCACCTTAATAATAGACTAGCTTTGTAAGGATAGTTTTAGATTTACAAAGTGCTTGGGAAGATAGAATAAATACCACCACCCGAAAGACAGCTCCTCTCTGCTACATGTCTCATGAACTTGGTACCATTAGTGATCCATTACTGAGTACACATTCATTTGCATGTCCTGTTACTCTTTTCTGTATCTTTCTATCAAGGATCTCACACAGGATCTCACTGGATCTCTCAGTCTCTTTGA
Organism: Rattus norvegicus; assembly: GCF_021556685.1. NCBI lineage: Eukaryota > Metazoa > Chordata > Mammalia > Rodentia > Muridae > Rattus > Rattus norvegicus. The sequence goes on from NC_141543.1 coordinate 113,364,626, forward strand.
CTTCTCTGTATTGGGATGAGTATGTTGTGTCCCCCCCCCCCCATCTTTTTTGATAACTTTTGGTTGAAAGTCTATTTTATTGGATACTAGAATTGCTACTCCAGCCTGTTTCTTATGACCAGTTGCCTGGAAAATTTTTTCCAGCCTTTTACTTTGAGGTAATTCTGTCTTTGTCACTGAGATGTGTTTCTTTTTTTTTTCTTTTTTTTTTTTTTTTTTTGGTTCTTTTTTTCGGAGCTGGGGACCGAACCCAGGGCCTTGCGCTTCCTAGGTAATGAGATGTGTTTCTTGCTGGGTCCTCTTTTTGTATCCAGCCTGCTAGTCTGTGTCTTTTTATTGGGGAATTGAGTCCATTGATATTGAGAAATATTAAGGTCCAATGATTGTTGCTTCCTGTTATTTTTGTTGTTAGAGGTGGAATTATGCTTGTGTGGTTCTCTTCTTTTGGGTTTTGTTTGTTTGTTTTGTTTTTTGTTTTTGTTTTTTGTTTTTTTTTGTTTTTGTTTTTTTGTGAGAAGATTAGTTTCTTGCTTTTTCTTTGGTGTAGTTTCCATCCTTGTATTGGAATTTTCCTTCTGTTAGCCTCTGTAGGGCTGGATTGGTGGAAATATATTGTTTAAATTTGGTTTTGTCATGGAATATTTTGATTTCTCCCTCTATGGTAACTGGGAGTTTTGCTAGATATATTAGCCTGAGCTGGTATTTTTGTTCTCCTAGGGTCTATATGACATCTGCCCAAGATCTTCTGGCTTTTATGTCTCTGTTGAGAAGTCTGATGTAATTCTGATGGGTCTCCCTTTATATGTTACTTGACCTTTTCCCCTTACCACTTTCAATATTCTTTCTTTGTTCTGTGCATTTTGTGTTTTAATTATTATGTTACAGGAGGAATTTCTTTTCTGGTCCCATCTGTTTCGTGTTCTCTATGCTTCTTGTATGTTTATGAGCATCTCTTTCTTTAGGTTAGGGAAGTTTTCTTCTATAATTTTGTTGAAGATGTTAACTGGCTTTTTGAGTTGGGAATCTTCACTGTCTTCTATACCTATTATTCTTAGGTTTGCTCTTTTCATTGTGTCCTGGATTTCTTGAATGTTTTGAGTTAGGAGCTTTTGCTTTTTGTATTTTCTTTAACTGTTGTGTCAATGTCTTCTATGGTATCTTCTATGTCTGAGATTCTCTCTTCTATCTCTTGTATTTGTTGGTGACACTTGCATTTGTGACTCCTGATCTCTTTCCTAGGTTTTTGATCTCCAGGTTTGTCTCCCTTTCTGTTTTCTTTAATGTTTTTATTTCCATTTTTAGATCCTGCACAGTTTTGTTCAATTCCTTTACCTGTTTGTTTTCTGTATTTCTTTAAGAGATTTATTTGTTTCCTTTTTAAGGGCTTCTACTCGTTTATCTGTATTCTCCTGTATTTCTTTAAGTGAGTTATTTATGTCCTTTTTAAATTCCTCTATCATATTCATGAGATTTTAGGTCTGAACCTCGCTTTTCAGGTATGTAAGGGTATCCAGGACTTGGTGTGGTGGGAGAACTGGGTTCTGATGCTGTCAAGTAGCATTGGTTTCTGTTGCTTATGTTCTTGTGCTTGCCTCTCACAATCTGGTTATTTCAAGTGCTAACTGCCCTTGCTGTCTCTGACTGGAGCCTGTCCCTCCTGTGTTCCTGGTTGTGTCAGAAGTCCTTGGAGTCCAGCTGTCTCTGTGATCCTGTGATCCTGAGATCCTGAGATTCCCCCTCACACCCGTCAGAATGGTTAAGATGGAAAATTCAGGAGACAGCAGGTGCTGGGGAGAATATGGAGAAAGGGGAACACTCCTCCATTGCTGGTGGGCTAGCAAGCTGGTACAACCACTCTGAAAACCAGTCCTGCAGTTCCTCAGAAAATTAGAAATGGTCCTACCTATACCACTCCTGGGCATATACCCAAAAGATGCTCTAACAAAGACACATGCTCCACTATGTTTGTAGCAGCCTTAGACAGAAGCTGGAAACAACCAGATGTCCCTCAACAAAGGAATGGATACAGAAAATGTGGTAAAGAGCACCACTCAGCTATTAAAAACAATGATTTCATGAAACTCTCAGGCAAATGGTTGGAACTTGAAAATAGCATCCTGAGTGAGATAACCCAGTCACAAAAGAACACAGATGGTAAGCACTCACTGATAAGTGGATATTAGCCAAAAAGAAGCTTGGAATACACATAATACAACTCACAGATCGTATGAAACCCAAGAAGAAAGAAGATCATAGCAAAGTGTGGATGCTACAGTTCTATCCACTAGGGGAAAGAGAATAATCTCTGGGAAGTAGAGGGGGAGAGGGACCTGGGAAGGAGAGAGGAGGGGGAGAGAAAAAAAGAGGGCCAGTTCAGATATGGGAGGAGATGGGGAAGAAGTACAAAGGGTCAGAAATTTGAAAGTAGGTGTGTAGCAGTGGGGAAGAGAGAACTGAGGGTAACCACTAGAAAGTCCCAGATGCCAGGGACCCAGGAGGCTCCCAGGACCCAAGAGGGAGGACTTTAGCCAAAATACCCAACAAAGGGGAGAGAGAACCTGTAGAGACCATATCCAGTGGATAGGCAAGGCCCCTAGTTGAGGGATGGGGCCACTCACCCATTTCAAAAATATTAATATAGAATTGCTCCTGTCCAAAGGAAATGCAGAGACAAATAGTGGAGCAAAGACTGAAGGAAAGGCCACCCAGAGACTGCCCCATCTAGGGAAACATCCCATCTGCAGACACCAAACCCAGACACTAATGCTGATTCCAAGAAGTGTTTGCTGACAGGAGCCTGATATAGCTGTCCCATGAGAGGCTCTGCCAGAGCCTGACCAATACAGATGCAGATGTACACAGCCAAACATTGGGTCCTCCAGGGACCCCAGCGGAGGAGTTAGGGCAAGGCCTGTAGGAGCTGAAGGGGTTTGCAACCTCATAGGAAAGAACAACATATCAACCAACCAGCCCCCCTAACCCCCTATGCTTCCAAAGACTAAACACCAAGCAAAGAGTATACATGAAGGGACCCATGGCTCCAGCTGCATATGTAGCAGAGGATGGCCTTATCTGGCATCACTGGGAACGGAGCCCCTTGGTCTTGTGGAGGCTTGATGACCCAGGATAGGGAAATGCTAGGCCAGTGAGGCAGAAGTGGGTGAGTGGGTGGGGGAGCACTCTCATAGAGGCAGGGGGAGGGAGGAGGGGATACGGGGCTTGTGGAGGGGAAACTGGGAAGGGGGAGGGATAACTTTCAAATGTAAATAAATAAAATAACCGATAAAAAAAAAAAAGGAAAATGAACCTGAAGGTTTACACAGCACCTTCATGGTTTAACTCAGCTCCATAAATTTATATCTTGGTGAGTGTGAAGTTTAAAAAAAAAATCATGGCTAAGACACGAAAAACTAGAGAAAGATCGTCTGCAACAGGTAGGGAGAGCATGGAATTATTTTCAAAGCTGTAGTTCCCTACACAAAGTAAGTATGGGGTTTTATTCAAGGAGCCCACACATATTTAGGTAGAGAAATAGTTTTAGGGTCAGCACATTCCTGTGTGTGCTTGTGTTAAGATCATAGTTCAAGGAAGAACGATGACCCACTTTTTAGCACGCTTCACACAAATTATGGAGTTGTAGAGTTGAAAGAAACATCTCTGAGCATGCTCAATTTTCTTCAAAAGGCTATAACTGGAAAATTTAAAAAAAGAAAAAGGAACTTTGAAGGTGTGTTAACACAGGCATTTCTCCCTAAAGGGTTCTGCTTTAGTTAATGGGTAAAATCTTAATATCCATAGGTCATTCACGTACCCAGGGGCGGTGGTACCAATCTGCAGCCACAGCTGTCCCACTTCAAGTCTAGTGTGGATATATATACAGAGAAGGCCTTGCATACCCCATCAATGGAAGTTAATGTCTGAAAACTCCCCATCTTGGACTTCTGTTCCTTCCCTATCAAAACAGCAATGTCCTTAAACTGCTTTACAGCCTGTCACATTGCAACATGCACAGAACACGAAGGTCAGCAGTGCTGTGCAGCCACGTGACCGATGCAGTTATCTGCTATTCAACAAAACGGCATGTTTGTGCTCAGTTTTATCTCATTAGGGAGTTACGTGTTCTTCATATTCAAAATACCACGTGTGTGAATAATCAATGATAAATTCCTTCAAAGGGAAAACCACAGGCCCTTCAGAGCCTGAAAGTTTCCATCTATGGGCTACAATTGGCTATGAAGACAGGGTGGGTGTCTGTTTTGAGCAGGGTAGGGTGCACTGGCCATGTTGGGTTGGCTCCCTGGGGTCAGCAGCGACTGTCTCTCACTCACTTCCTTCTGTTATTTGCATGACTCAAATGTCAGCGAATTAAAAGGAGAATCGGAGGGTAGAAGCAGTTAAACACGAACGGGATGCACTTTTCCTGGTGAATGACGCTTTGTTGGATGACATATTCCCTAAGAATGCCTGAGTCAGATCCAGACAAATGGAAGAAATTAGTCTGGGATATTAGGAGACCCTGGATGCCTTGTCTCTACAGACACACATGGAGTTTATTCTGAAACCACTTTCTCCTCCTGTGCTGATGGGGGCTTCAGGGCTCTGCTCCTCCCGCTTCAGCCCAAGGACAAATGATACTTTTGAGAGTGGACAACTAGGCTGTCATTGGAGAGAGGCCTAAGCTTTAAATAGAAGGGGAAGGGAAAACATCTATAAGAGGACAGAATATAGAGCCTGCTGAGGCCACTGGCATAAGCTCTGCTTGCCCTTGAAATAAAACTTCAAGGAAGAACTTGAGATGTAACCCAGGTCTTCCTCCTGGCTGTCACATACACTTTGTAGAATATTTACAGTGGTCCTTACTATCAGAGAGGGAAAAAACCCTATTTCTGTCCCACTCTGAGATTGCTCAGGGATGCCCTTCTCATGCTGCAAGGACCTCACAGCGAGCAGAAGATAGTCTCATACATCCGTAGGTGCCTGCATTCCTATAGGGTATCGAAGCAACAAGTAGGGTTAGTCCAAAACAGAACAGGAGGTGCCTGGGGTCCCCTGATTTTAGGACATACCAGGGGCTGAGCCAGAGAAAGTGGTTTCACTTTGAACACAGTGCCAGCGCTCTGGATATGGACAGGGATGACGGATAGGGGCTACTGGGTGAGGGGGTGAGCAGCAGGTGTGTTGGGCAGTGTATGAGGTAATTTTCTCATTTTCATGACAAAATATCGGACAGAAGCAACTTAAGCAAGGAAGGGACTTCAAAGTACAGTACATCATGGTGGGGGAAGTATGGTGGCAGGAGCATGAGGCAACTGGTTACGTGGCAGCCACAACCAGAAAGGTCAGAGACATGAATGCTGGGGCTCAGCTTTATGGTTCCTTTTTTATTTAGTCCAGAACCTCAGCTTATGGGATGGCAAAGTTAATACCCAGAATAGGTCTTCTCTTCTCAGTTAAACCTCCAAACATCCTCAAAGACACCGTCAGAGGTGTGTTTCCATCTTTACTCTGTATCCAGCCATGTACACAATAAAGATTAAGCATCAAAGAGGACCCCTGATGTCTGCTTCAGGCTCCCAAATGTCACTGGAGAGGGTGTGTCTAGGCTGGGTTTCCTTCCTCATTTCTGGTCTGCACATTGACTACATGAACCCTTAAACTGCTGCTTATTGTTCAACGGACTCTGATGGAAGCCACTAACACAGATTCAGTGTGTGCTGTTTGTGAATGTCCCAGACCCAAGACAGAAACAGGCCATTCTCACTCTGGTGGTAAAGACAGAGATGATACTTTTTTAAGCAGTGAGAGTATTCCTGCACAAAAGACCTAGGACCGCATTGCCATGGGAGAAGACCAGCTGCTACACAGTAAGGATCTCCACTGGCTGCCAAGTCTTTCACATTTTTCTCTTTCAAACACACCTATGGACAAATTGCATTCCAGTCATCTGTTTTCTCATAAGGTATCAGTTCCACTAAAATTAGGAACAAGACAAAATTATTCACTCTCTCCATACCTATTCAGTAAATACTTGAAGTCTTAGCTAGAGCAATAATACAACAGAAGGAGATCAAGGGTGTACAAATTGGGAAAGAATAGCTAAAACAATCCTGAACACTAAAAGAACTTCTGGAGGTATTACCATTTCCTATTTCAGGTTGTACTACCAAGCAGTAGTAATAAAAACTGCATGGTACTGGTATAAAAATAAACACATTGATCAATGGAATAAAATCAAAGGCCCAGACATGAATTCATACAATAGACAACTGATTTTTTTTTTATAAAGAAGCTAGAAGTAGGGGCTGGGGATTTAGCTCAGTGGTAGAGCGCTTACCTAGGAAGCGCAAGGCCCTGGGTTCGGTCCCCAGCTCCGAAAAAAAGAACCAAAAAAAAAAAAAAAAAAAAAAAGAAGCTAGAAGTATATACTGGAAAAAAGACAGCATCTTCGACAAATGGTGGTTGTCAAACTGGATATCTGTGTGTAGGATAATGCAAACAGATCCATACTTATCACCCTACATAAAACTCAATTCCAAATGGTTAAAAGCCTTCGGCATAAACCAGATACACTGAACCCGAGAGATGAGAAAGTGAGAAATAGCTTTGAACTCATTGTCACAGGAGAAGACTTTCTGAACAGAACACCATTAGCTCAAGCACTAAAATCAACGATTAGTACATAGGACCTCATGAAACTGAAAAAATTCTGTAAGTCAGCAACCTACAGAACGGGAAAAGACTTTTTTTAAACCAACTTTACATCTGCCAGAGGACTAATATCCAAATATATAAGGAACTCAAGAAGCTATATATGAAAACACCAAATGATCCAATTTAAAATGAGATACAGATCTAAAAATAGAATTCTCAATAGAGGAAACACAAATGATTGAAAAACACTTTAATGCCCAACATCCTTAGCCATTAGGGAAACGCAAATCAAAACTACTTTGGGATTCCATCTTACCCTTGTCAAAATAGCTAAGATCAATACCATAAGTGACAGGACACACTCATCCATTGCTGGTAAGAGTACTAACATGTACAGCCACTATTGAAATCAATATGGCAGAAAGTGTGGAATCAGTCTACCCCAACTTGGGCATATTCCTCCTACCACAAAGTAATTTACTCAACCACATTCATTTCTTCTCTATTCATAATAGCCCCAAACTGGAAATTACCTAGATGTTCCTCAACAAAAGAATGAATGAAGAAAATGTGGTGCATTTATACAATGGAGTATTACTCAACTGTTTAAAAAAAAGTGACACCCATAATAGTCAAAATACCAAACGCACAAAATAAAGAAAGAATATTAAAAGCAGTAAGGGAAAAAGGTCAAGTAACATATAAAGGCAGACCTATCAGAATCACACCAGACTTTTCGCCAGAAACTATGAAGGCCAGAAGATCCTGGACAGATGTCATACAGACCCTAAGAGAACACAAATGCCAGCCCAGGTTACTGTATCCTGCAAAACTCTCAATTAACATAGATGGAGAAACCAAGATATTCCATGACAAAACCAAATTTACACAATATCTTTCTACAAAACCAGCACTACAAAGGATAATAAAGGGTAAAGCCCAACATAAGGAGGCAAGCTATACCCTAGAAGAAGCAAGAAACTAATCGTCTTGGCAACAAAACAAAGAGAAGAAAAGCACACAAACATAACCTCACATCCAAATATGAATATAACAGGAAGCAATAATCACTATTCCCTAATATCTCTCAACATCAATGGCCTCAACTCCCTAATAAAAAGACATAGATTAACAAACTGGATACGCAATGAGGACCCTGCATTCTGCTGCCTACAGGAAACACACCTCAGAGACAAAGACAGACACTACCTCAGAGTGAAAGGCTGGAAAACAACTTTCCAAGCAAATGGTCAGAAGAAGCAAGCTGGAGTAGCCATTCTAATATCAAATAAAATCAATTTTCAATTAAAAGTCATCAAAAAAGATAAGGAAGGACACTTCATATTCATCAAAGGAAAAATCCACCAAGATGAACTCTCAACCCTGATCTTCGGTTGGTTTATATACAAGTGTGCAATTTCTAGGCTTGAAAGTAAAATGATGCTATCTGGTGCTGGATAGAGGAGCCTTATTTTTTATTATGGCAGCTTGCTATTTTTGTAACATGGTGATTTGGTTGAACACAATAAAGTACAGTAGTAACTGAAAAAAAAAAGATATAAAGACAACAGTCCAGATAGTCTCATATACATAGATGGTTTTCACAAACGTCAGAAATCCACAAAGTATGAGATTTAAAGTTATTTATCTTTTTTTGAGACATATCTGCTCCTAACTGTTCCCCTTTGGTGGATTTAACGAAGAATGTGAACATCTCTACCTTCAGGTGAGGAAATAATTTGTGGCTAGGCAGCCACTTGACAAAACTGCCTGTTTCATCTGCAGACTATACTGTCCAGAAAAGGACAAATTTTGCAGAATATTTGACTGATAAACTCTGCCAAGACAGGGTGATTAGCCCGTCAAAATCTCCATTTCAAGAGTCTGTCAGTTGATTTTGGGCCCGAAGACTGAAGACTTGCACTCACATGTTCCTAACAGGCGACTGCACTAGTGGAGATTTGTCTCTACAACCTCTCAGTTCTGGAAGCCATGTTAGGCTTCCTATGTGTATAGATATTTGGTCGTTCTCAGATTTCTGATGGGGTTGAAGACTGATTCTAGTTTCATAGCCTATCAGGCTGTTTAACTCTGAAAATACATATTTTATTGGATAGTTATCAGATAGTGTACAAGCTAGCAAGATATAATATAGATTTTAGGCCTTTCTTAAATAATGGATAATAATGGAATGGATAACTAAATATTCTGTATAACTGATGTAGTGTGGGACTGGGTGTTAGATATATTTTATGCTTTTAATTACAAAATGATAATAGTTGTGCTCAGCTTAAAAAAAAAAGAAAAGAGAAGAAAAGAAAAGAAAAGAAAAGAAAAGAAAAGAAAAGAAGCCACGCTATGGATCAGCAGCGGCAGTATTGTGTATTTATCTCTTATGGGTGCAGCAAACCATTTGGGAACAGTTTATGGAGCAGAAATTCCAAATTAACCCTTCACTCACTGTGTCATGATATAGAACCATGGCGGTCTCGCTGTCCCGCCGTGTTGTAAACTTCGATTCTTTTAATTGGATTCTTTAGGTTGTTTGTGCATTAAGGACGCATTAGGTAAAGGGAGTAAAGAGTGTGAAGGTGTCTTTAAAAAAAATGATGGAATTTTCCTGATATTTTTCAGCATCTAATGATATAATCATGTGACTTTTTTCAGTTTTTATATACTGAATTATATCAATGGATTTCCACATATTGAATCATCCCTTCATGTCTTGAATGAAATCTACTGGACTAAGATGGATGATGTATTGATGTGTTTCTGCATCCAGCTTGTGATTATTTTACTTTTTTTTAAATAAATGATCCTAAGAGAAAAAAAAAGTGACACCATGAAATTTGCAGGTAAATAGAACTAGAAAAAAATTCATCCTGAGTGAGGTAACACAGACCAGAAGGATAAATATGGTATGCATCTATATGTGGACATTTACCATTAAATAAATGATAATTAAGTTACAATCCATAGACCCAGAGAAGTTAGGAATAAAGAAAGAGAGTAGGGGAGACATATGACTCTCCCTGAAAGTAGGGAATAGAATAGCTTTTATGGGTGGACTGGGGAAAAGTGGGGATAGGAATGGGAGGATCGGGTGGGGAGGGGGAGGGAAGATAAGGTTGAGGGAATGTGGGAAGAGAATGTTGGAACTGAGAGGGATTTAAGGGATGGTATGCAAACCTAGTGCAGTGAAAATCCCCATATGAAGGCTATCCTAATGAGATCTCTTAATAAAGGGGGAAGGGAATCCTACCTGGCCATCTCTTGTCACCAAACAAGGTTTCCAGTACCAGGACTGTGTTGCATTCAATTGAGTTGTTGGCCAAGGAAGTCCCATGAAAATCTCCAAACAACCGAGGCTGTTGCTAATACAATGTGTTGCTGTATGAAAAATCACAGTAGGGCCCTACTGCTGAGGATAACACCCATACAACACATTGGGTATAGAGAAGTTAATATGGCACCTACCTGGAGCCTTCCCCTCTACACTTTAGTGTCTTTGCTATGGGAAGGTACTATGCAGGCTACCTAAAGAAAAATAAAAATGCTGACCCAACCACAAAACCTTTGACCTATAATCTGCTCTGCCTGTAAGATATTCTAGAGCAATGGTAGCACAGAAGTTATGTGAGTAGCCAACAAATGTCTGATTTGACTTAAGAGCCATTCCATGGAACAGAACCCATACCCAACATTGCTTGGGTGACCAAAAGCCAGAGACTATATAGAACCTAGAAACCTAGAAAAAAAACAAAAAAATTAATAAAATGACTCCTAATGGTATTCTGCTATAGTCATAGATCCGATTCTTAGTCATCATCAGAGAAACTTCTTCCTGCAGCACCAGCCATATGTCACCCATACTTCCTTCCTTTATACCTAACCTCTCTGGGTCTATGGATTGTAACTTATCTTTCCTTTCTTTCTTTCTTTTTTTTTTTTGGTTCTTTTTTTCGGAGCTGGGGACCGAACCCAGGGCCTTGCGCTCCCTAGGTAAGCGCTCTATCACTGAGCTAAATCCCCAGCCCCTATCTTTCCTTTCTTGCAGCAGGTGGAAACACAAGCAGAGACCCAGGCAGACATTATGCTAAGAGAGAGTTCTTGGAACATACCTCTCAGTGGATGTCTCCATCAAATCCCTCCATTCAGAGTTCAGGGAACCCCATGGAAGAGGAAGCAGGAGTCTAAGAGTCAGAGAGGATGGTCAACACCAGGAGAGCAAGGCCCCCTGAATCAATGGATTGAAACTTTAATGAACTGCAGAGTCTGAAGCAGCAAGCCCAGGGCCTACAAGGGTCTTCACCAGATCCCCTGCATTTGTATTACACCATCCAGCTTAGTATTTTTGTGAGACCCCAGTGTGTGAATAAGCAGGTCTCTGATTCTTGTGCCTGCTTTTAGGGTCCTTCCCCTTCTGTTGGGTTACCTTGTCCAGCCTTAATGTAATGGTTTTTGTTTCAACTTATTGTATCTTATTTTTTATGTTTTGTTGTTAACTCTTAGAAACCCTTTCTTTTCTAATGAGAGATAGAACGGGAATGGATCCAGAAGGTGGGAGAGGTGGGGAAGAACTGGGAGGATTAGAGGGAGGGAATACCGTAATCAGAATATATTGTATAAGAAAAGAACATTTTCAATAGAAGGGAGAACTGTCATACAGTAAAAAAAAAATCAAGTATAGAAAAAAACCATGAAAACATTTCGCATCTCCAGTAGAGATGTTATAGTGGCAATGGAATTTTGACAGGGCCACAGGAAACTAAAAATGCATGTCAACTCCTGGTAGGAGAGTGGAGTGAACACTGGGATGTTTCTTGGGGAACCGATCTTAACATAACACCTAAAATGGAGGCAGCAACACATTACATTGATTTACCACTCTCGTTTCTGTGAATCCTCTCATCGCTACAGAGACTGGACTGTTTAAGGTACATGCACAGGTCTCACTGCTCATCTGTTCACAATGGTATAATTCTTACTTCCCACCTCTAAAGAAAGGAGCAGGTTTCTCTCAGACAACACTCAGCTCAGCACAGAGCACTACTCAAAATCTTGATAGTGTTGGAAGGAGAAGGAACCTGGAGAAGCCCACTCTTGTAAAAGCATTGTGGTAAATAAACATCTTGGGGGTTTTTTTTGTGGCTTTTTATTTGTGGACCAACCCCTCAAACTACAAAACAAAACACCCAAACAAAGGAGACTAGTCTTACTGACTTGAAGAACCAGAGAAAATAGTTCAGAACGTTCAGACTTGGAAAGCAAGGGGATATCTGGGGACAGGGACTCCCAAGACAGCCCATCCAACACCCCAACTGACCACTGACTCGATCATTGCAGAATGTACAGCTGAAAGTCAATCTGGGGTGGACAGTTACATGTGACAGTTTTACAGGGCCACAGTGTTCATTGTCTGGTCAAACTCTGTTCTAGATGCTTCATGAAAATATGTCTTGTATGGGGTTAAAATTTAAACTGTGGACTGAAGGGAGCAGAGGACTATCCACAGTGTGAATGGGCTTCATTCTATCAACTGAGTGTCTAAAGGAGAAAAAAAGAGTTTTTCAGAGATGAAGGTATTCTGCCAGCTAATGCTAGGGGACTGGAACTGCAACCTCAGCTGCTCTTTGACCTCTGACTGCTGTCTAGCCCAGAAGACTTTGGACTTCCAGGGGGTCTTTATAATAATGTGTCTGTAGACATAAGTAAGCAGAGAGTAGGTGGATATGGGTATCCTGTTGGTCTGCTTGCCTTGGGAATACTGTATTGTGTGACTTTCAAGGTAGATTTTGGTTCCACCAAAGATAGACTCCTCTCCCCAGCAATAGTTCACTGTTTATATAACCTTGGGGATGGGCCTTAAGAGTCTTGTAATTCTCTGAGCTTCCTGAATCTGGTAGGTTTTATGAGCTTCCTTCGTCTTAAACACCTCCCTTCTTTCTATAGAAGGGCAGTTTCAGTTTGAGCTGTTGCTATCCCTCACCGCAAAGAGAGTCAGTCATTAAAGTGAACCGGTTAGCTGCCCGATAAAAACAAGTCAGGAAATCACTTGCCCTACCAGCATGAGAGCCTGAGTTTGATCCTCAGAAAAAAAAATTGAAGAAAAACTGCTTTCAGATGGTCAAATCTGGTAAAAATAGAAACTTAGAGATTCACAAAGTCTATAGAATTTAAATAGAATTGTTGATTAGGACAAATACAGGCAAGTCACACGTAAGTACACTATAGTGAAAATACAGAATACAAATATTGAGAAACTCTTTAAAGGAACCAGGGGAAATGACACATTATATACAGAGAAGCAGCAATAAGATGATTTTTTTTTTGGTTCTTTTTTTCGGAGCTGGGGACCGAACCCAGGGCCTTGCGCTTCCTAGGTAAGCACTCTACCACTGAGCTAAATCCCCAGCCCCAATAAGATGATTTTTAACTTCTCAGAAATGCAGCACAGGAGAGAGTGATGACATTCTAAAAAAATGTCACCTGCTGGGCTGAGGGGACGGCACAGTTTGTAAAGCACCTTCCACATATGCTTGAATACTTGAGTTTGGATCCTGGTACCATATACAAGCTAACCCAGTGGTGTATCCGTAACCCCAGTGCTAAGGGTCAATGGAAAGACTAGTAGATCTCTGGCGCACATTGACCATCAAGCCTAGCCAACTTAATGCATACTAGGTTCAGTGAAAACTTCTAAGTCAGAAATAAAGTAGAAATTGAGAAAGACATCTGATGTTACCCTCTAGCTTAGTCTGATAACTTAATATTCTGTATTCAGAGAAAATGTGCTTCAACATTCAAGATAAGAAAAAATGAAAACAATATGTATCCTATCTGTTAGATCCCAGAAATCAGGACACACTCCTTAAAGTTCTCTCCAGAGAGCTGGTAAGCCCGTTTCGACCTTGTGGCTCTCAGCTCTCTTCCTTCCCTTTGCCACTAAATTCCCCTTTCCTACTTCCCAGACGTAAGATTCTATAGACGTATAATTCTACTTTTATCAATACTTTGTGACTCACAGCACATAGTCTAGGTCACATGGTATAGGATCTAATCCCCACATAGATGTAGAAGAACAAAAACATTCCCTTTGTCCTGTTGGAGTGACAGCCCGTCTCTTCCTTCTGGACGTCTATAGCACGATGCTGTAACTCTCCAAATCCCGCAGGACTTAAAAGAACTGAGACTGCTTCTTCCCTTCAGGGCATACACCTTGTTATACTGATGACTCTCTTTCCTAATGCCCTCCCACTTCAGGGCCTCATCATGGCTGCCTATAACCATGAGCCTATTTTTATAATTCTAATAAAAGCCTTTCTGAAGAGTAGTTTTTTTTCAACATCCTTTTATGAGCCTGCTTTCTTTTATAAGTTATAATACTATCAGCGAGTAAATAAATGGTTGAAGAAGTACCCTATCTGTAATGGGTGCAATAACACATTGGCTTAAAAGCATGAATTAAAACAATGTCATTTGACAGAAATATTGCAAGAAGCAAGTTTTAAGAGACAGGACAGAGAGAGAGAGAGAGAGAGAGAGAGAGAGAGAGAGAGAGAGAGAGGAAGAGAGAGAGAGAGAGAGAGAGAGAGAGAGAGAGAGAGAGAGAGAGAGAGAACAGTATCAGTATATTTGTCTCCGTTCGTATCTAAAATAGTGTGCCAAGGAGGGAGAGGATCCAGACTGCTTCCAATGTAGAACATAGTTGGCCATGTTGTCTGTTGTGCATAAAAACAATGAGTGTCTAGAAGTAGGTCTGCATTCCATTGTCCCTATGCACCATCAACTCTCAACAACGCCTGTGCTTGATTTGTAGGTAAGCCACTGTGTTAACTAAGGAAGGGATGAGGTGGCACAGAGGAAAGGAGCCGGCTCTGAAAGCAACAGAAGAGAAGACAAAACGAACTGTAAGGGAGAACCCTCAACAACGCCACACATAGTAACAGGAGCACATAGTAAAAGAGCTTACAGAGGTGACTTTAAAGGAAAAGATCTTCCTGGCTTTATATTGACATCATGGGGCCCAGCCTCTTTTCTAGCCCTTGAGTGTCCCCCACCCCGACCCTGAGGTCAGAAACTACTGCAGCCCAGGGCTACTCTGATTATGACTTGGTTCTTTTGCTCCTTGCACTGAGCAGTTGAGATTCCTGGATTGGTCAAGACTTTTCTGGAGTCTGGCTTTTGCTCCTCCTTATCTGTGAATTTGGTAGGCTACTTAATCTGGAGGGGTTTCACTACATGTCTACGATAGCTCCCTTTTAGTTGATTAGCAGAACTTTTATAATTATTTCACACCAGGGGGCTCTTGATCTGTGTGGCTTCAAGTGATTGTGTTCCTGGGTTCGTGTGCCGATTGATGGTGTTGTAGTTTTGTTATTTGTTTGTTTGTTTGTTTGTTTGTTTACATAAGTTTGATACAAACTAGAGCTTTCTGGAGTGAAGCAGCCTCAACTGAGACTGCCTCCATTAGATTGGTCTGTAGGCAAGCCAACGGGGGCATTTTCTCAATTAACAATTGGTAGAGCCCAGCAAAATGTGGGTGGTATCACTCTGGGTAGGGTGGGGTCTTCATTGTATTAAAAAAAAACAAAAATAAAAAACTAAAAAGCCATGGAGAGCAAGCCATGGTTCCTCCATGGTCTCTGCTTCAGTTCTTGTGTCCACTGCTTCTGTCTTGAGTTCCTGTCCTGACTTCCTTCTACGATGGACTGTAACCAGCAAAGTGCAATAAATTATTTCCTCTCCAAGTTTCCTTCCGGCACGGTGTTTATTACGATAATAGAAACCAGACCAGGACAACTGGGTTCTAAGAATGACGTCTCTTCGCAAATCATCTCTGCTCTTGATGTCTGTCTGCTGTGGTTGCCCTTCCTGGCCCCTGGTCATTTCCTTTTCACCTTTGTTTTTTCTTTTCATTAACTCTCATCTGTAACTGCTCCTATATGTGTGTTATTATATATTTAGAAAGTATTTTTTCTGTTTTTATTTTTTTTAACGTTTAATTCTACTTCTATGCCTTGCACAGGACACTCGGGATCATGTGACCTCTCTAAGTGCTCTTACTTGCTTTGCATCTCAAGTGCTGAGCTGGTGCCCTGGAAAGTCAAGGAATGTCTCTAGGACACTCCTGTTGCCCTTGCGGGCTCTAGCTTCACTTTGTGGCAGAGCAGCTCCAAAATATTTGATAACCAAGGTTCTGGAGGTAGCCACTCCTGACCCTGGGTGACTCTATGGCTCTTTGGACCTCACAGCTCTGTCGGGGGTTGGAAGCAGAGCTGGGTGAGTCAAGCCAGGGAGGCAGGAGCGTCCACACCCTGATGTGTTTTGAATTTCAGTTTCTTCCCTCCTCAGAGGGGGCCTGGGAATCCCAGCAGATGACTGTTTTCTGACTTTGGCTGTCAGCAAGCAGTGTGAGAGTTGCTGTGGAGGCCATATGAGTCATGCCTGAATTTTTACAGTGTGGCCTGGTAACTCTTGATTAGATACCATGGACCTCAGATGCACAAGGCAGCAGAAGGAAGTCATGGCTGGTGCTGGACTAATGTGGGGACCAGCCTTTGTGAACAGCAGCCTTTCTTCAGCTTGGGGACTAGGAAGGCAGTCCATGCCATGCCCAACACCCAGGGAGTCTGCCTATAGCACCTATGAGCTCCATACGATACTCAGAAACTCTAGGTACCATCCACTTATAGCTATAGAGGAACAAGTTGCCTTCTGCAACACAGCAGGTAATGGAGTTCAGCCGAGGTCATGGACTGCCATGGTCTTATGACATTCACCCTATGTTCTCCTAGCTAGGGTCCCAGCATGCTCACTTTCAAACACTGGCTTGGGTCAGGAAGAGCTAAGCTCTGCTACAGAGTGAATGGGGGACTGAGAGCCAGTTCTCCACAGAGCCAGGTGAGGTTGGAAATGGTGCAAAGGCTCTTGCTCTACCTGTTTGGCCTCTAGGTGATATTGCAAAGAAGGTGTTCCTCGGGGCTGGAGGAGGGTAGCTTTTAGAGGTGTCACTCACACTGGAGAAACTTGCATGAAGCATGGCTAGGTCCTGGGGCAGGACATGTAAATGGAGACAGTGACGAGATGCTCCTGACTCTAGCCAGTCAGGTTACAAGCCTATCTGAGTTTCACGGACAAAGTATCACATGGGTAGTGTACCTCATTACTTCCAGAATTAATGAGGACATGAAGTTAAGGAAGGATACAAAGGTTCAAGTTTTCTGCATGTGGCTATGTACACCCATGTGTGCCTGGTGTCCTTGAGGGCTAGAAGAGAGCATTGGAACCTTGGAACTGGAATTATGCATGGCTGCGAGCTGCCATGTGGTTACTGGGAACTAACCCTGGGTCTTTTTCCAAGAGCAGTAAGTGCTCTTAATCACTGAGCCATCTCTCCAGTCCCCTGGGTTTACCTTTATGAGAAACTACTAACCCTTATTTCCACATGATTGTTCCAATTCGTATTCTCATTGGCAATGTATGAGGGCTCAGATTTCTCTATGTCTTTGCCAACACTTGTTACTGTGTCATTTTTATTGTGCTCATTTTAGTGAGTATGACATGGAACCTCATTATGTTTTGTAATCGACAGCTCTGTAACTGTTGGATGCTGAGCGTCTTTTTCTGGCCTATCTACAGATCTACTCAGACCTGTAACCCATTTACAAAATGGCTGATTTGACTTCTGGTCAAGTTTTAAAAATTCTGTCTATATTCTAAGTACAAAGTCATGTATAGTCTGGTCTTTATCTTTTCATTCTTCCCCACGAGTGACTTTAAAGTGAAAGAGTTTTTAGTTTTGATGAAGTCCAGTTTGTCAATTTGTTGTTTTTTTTTAATTTGTTGTTTTTAAAGTGGTGATTTTGACATTATAAAACATTTACCTAACACAAAGTAACAAAGATTTTTCTTCTAAAGATGTTTGTGATTTTCTTAATTTTTATTGTCCATACTATATGAAAATATATTTGATTCTAAAATATAAGTCTTGTGATCTTGCTGAACTAGGTAATTTATTTTAGGGGTATTTTTGGTAGATTTATTAGAATTTTGTATGCGAAGATAATCTGAAAATACAGTTTTAGTCCTTTTCCAACAAATATGGTTTTACTTGTTTTTTTGCATTGAGTTGAGTGGAATCTCTAGTACAGAGATCAATGAAAGCATGAGTGTGTATTGCGTTAGCTCTAGTTTTAGAAGGAAAACTTCCCATCCATCTTTAATCTTTAAGCCTTTTGTGAGATCTTGCCTTTATATAGACATCCTTTTCAAACTGACAAAATTCTCTCTCTATTCTTATTTTATAGAGTTGTTCTTATTTTATAGAGTATGAAAGAGTACTTAATGTTTTTTTTAATCTTCTGAGTCTATTTAGATGATGGTATATACTTCAGGGCTTTTGTTTTGGTTTTGGTGTTTTTGGTTTTGGTTTTTGCTTTGGTTTTCATTTTCTTTCTTTCTCTCTTTCCCTTCCTTGCTTTCTTTTCTACTTTACAAGTGACATTTTTCATTAAGTATTGAATGTTAAACCAACATTTGAATTCTAGGCTATAAGTCCTCTTAGGCTACTTTTAATGTGGCGTTGGGTTCAATTTGTTGGTTTTTATTACATTTTAATTTATTTATTGGTGTGAGTGTATGTGTGTGTGTGTGTGTGTGTGTGTGTGTACAAATACATATAGTCATGTGCGTGCCATGGTGAAGATCAGAGGACAAGTAGGAATCGATTCTTCCCTTCCGTTTTGTGGCTCCTGCAGATAGAACTTGGGCTGTTAGTGCAGCAATAAGCCTTTCTCTGCTGAAGCATCTTGCCGACACTGTTTGTTGATATTATATTTATGAGAGATACTGGACTCTGGTTTTCCTTTCTGTTAGTAAATTCTTCTATTTTCTTGACGAGTGTCTGAATGAGTCTTCCAATATTTGCTAGAATGTAACCAATAAAGCCATCTAGCTTTTTCTTACAGGATAATTTAAATTATTGCTCCTGTACTTTACTTATAAGTGTACTCTGCTTCTATTTATTCTAGAGTCAGTTTTGGTAATTTGTATTTTTCTAGGAACTTGTTTATTTCATTTAAGCTAAGTAGTTTGTTGGCATGAATAGTACTTATTGACATAAAGTTTCTTGCATTTTGCAATCCTCTTAATCTCTATTGGGTAAGAGATTAAATCTGGGATGCCCATAGTGGAAGTCCAAGTCAAGCCTGAAAAGAATGATTTTTCAAGTGAGGACCACTCAGATTGATCGTGAAGTTTCTGATTTCCCATTTTTTTTTCTGTCCCTTAAATGGTCATAGGGAAAAGTATTATTTGAACCAAACATAATCTTGTGCGTATATTCTGCTGTAAAATAGATTCACCTGTGCTTGTTAAATGGTTGGAATCATGTGACTTTGGATTTGACTTCTTAACATTATTTCTAACTAACTGATAAGGCATGGATGGAAGGGCAAGGATCCCTAGATGTGGGAGAAGCTAATGGCGTGTTGGAAGTCTTGCTTGTAGGGCTCATCTGTTTGCCTTTGCAAGAGAGAAATATTTGGACATAAAAATCTAAGATGTATACCTTATCCTACATGTTAGATGATCTAGGTGCTGGGCTTTTCAGATGACCCGAGTTTTGAGAGTCTGTGTAGATGTGAGAGAGTCCTACTGACTTTGTGAAAATCCCTCTAGAGACTGGATTAGAGACTAGCAAAGCTAAGGTAACCTCCAGGCTTTCCCACACTTCCAGGTGTGTCTAGACCTGTTCTTGAAGCCCACGCTACAAGGGAGCTTCTTGCTCCATTCCAGGATGGGGTCTGTAGGAAAGTCTGGTGTCCTAAGTCCCTTCTTAGGCCTCAGGACAATTGTAGGTCTTCACCTATTCTCTGTTGTTGAGTTAAACTTCCTCATGAACCTGTGAGGGACAGCCCAGCATTAAGGGATTGTTTCCAGTTATACCTACCCCTACCCTTTCTTAGTCATTTGTTCCTATTAGCCACTCGCTTCTCCTCTTTCAAGACTTCTTTCTTTTTGAAGGTGGCTGAACTCCTGAGACACAGAAATTCAGGTAGAGGCTCCAGGATCATCTCAGGCTGGCTCCTAATCTAGCTATATTTGGATCTAGGAGTAAGTTGGGTAGCATCTGGCCTCCAGTGACTAGTAACTTTCTTATCACAGAGTAGATTGGATCCCCTTGATATAGATCAACCCTCAGCAGAAAACAATGAATCTTGCATTCATGAGGGTTTGGATTCAAATTCTTAAGTTTTTCTGCAGAATCCATTTTTCTATCTCCTATCAAACTTTAAGTCTATGGTTAGAGTTTTCCTCCTTAAGATCATGATTATGTCTTCAACAAGGCTGAGGCTGCTGAGCTTCTGACCAGCAATGCAGTTACCCTGGTCCTTTAAAGTAAGAAGTGAAGATACTCATGACTTTGCTCCTTTAGGAATTATTTTTTTCTGTAAGCACTTATAACAATACAGAGAGTGGATCTGTCTCCTCCCACCAGCCTCTCTCTCTCAGTGGATCTTGTGCCCCTCACATGGATATGTCTACAGAAACAGAATTGAGTCTCCAGATTACCTTGCTTTCTTCCCTGAGAATGTCTTCCTGAAAACATTCCCCTGTAGTTTTTGTATGATGTTCCACAGAATATCCATCCCTTGGCATCCATACAATTCTCCTCAGGACAGATAAGTATCAGGACTCCTTGGGTTCAGGAAGTCGTCATATGTCATTGACACAACCAAGTCAAACACCTACATTGTTAGCAAGACTCACCCAGACTCAAGGGGAAGAGGAGGAAAACACCAGAGGAAAAGTCTAGAAGTGGTAGTGTTACTAGATACTGAAATTAAAGATTCATGTTTTCTGTGTATAAAAGCTGGCTGTGTACTATTATGAGATCCAAGACACAGGAGTGGCTGTAGTTCTATGTGAGGGTCGTTGACCTTTCCTGAAGCTGGGATAATGTATTGTTTACATTCTGAGGGGAGACCTCCAACATTCCTCAAATTGTTAGGAAGTGTGCAGAGATCAGAAAAGATTCAAACTTCTCCACACAGCCAGGGACTCTGGGGGCTCTATGTGAACAGCTGTGTGAGGCTTTCCTGGGTAAATAACAGTAGACAGAACAACTTGGTGGTGGGGACAGAGACTGAATAACCCCAGGGATAATAGGTCTTTCTTGGTACCAGAGAGTCAGGGTCCTGGCAGGTTGAAAAGAGTTTCTGCAAAGCGGCCCTGTAGGATTCCCCCATGGACAGCTCTTGGCTGTCAGCACCCTCTCTGCTTGTGCTAGGAGCTATGGAGACCACATGCCTTGGATCCTGTCAATCAGAGGCCATAGGGCCTAGGGAGAGTAGAAAGGGTACGATCACAGTCTTGGGGTCAGAATAGGGTATCATCAAGGACTGATATCACAAAGAACACCTGCTATTCTATACAATTCAAGACTGAGGGCAGCTAGGGAGAAGATACCTAATGAAGCTTCCTTTGGCTCTCCCACCTGCCTGAGGGCTATGCATAACCTCTACTCTTTGGACCCACCTCAGCATCAGCATGGTTCACTGCAAAGGTTTTACCATTGTGACTTTATAAGAAACACCAAATCTGAGAACCTTCCCAGCTATTGTGTCTTCTGTCTTAGTCACCTTTCCAGCCTACTATCAGGGATCACTATCGGATGTCTCAGCCCCATCTTTGTGTTCAGGCCCCTGTTTTCTATGTAACCAGGGTTTGCTGTTTCCTTGTAAAAATCATCTCCATGCAAATATTTCTATCTGTATCCTGCTGGCCATTTTGAAAAAGTATTATTAACTATCTCACTAGAAATGCTGTGTGAGAGCAGCTGGCACAGGATGTGGTCCCTACTGCTGAGGGGATGGCAGTATTTCTCTATTCCTCCTGTGGCCTAGGAGAGAGCAAGGACAACTTAGCCTATGTGATAGGTACTGCACCTGGGAGGGCCAACTAGCCACACTGCTCTGGGTTCCCCCTATGCATGGTTTCATCATGTTGACCTCTAGGTATCCATGGTTCCCGGGGAACACAGGTCCAAATACATGGCTGCCTCACTCTTGGACTCTGACTTGGCTGAGTTTTGAGACCATGAGAGTTGCTGCCCATGGAGGCAATGAGGAGATCCTGCAGACACAAGGAGTCAGTGACCTTATCTTCAAATGGTCAGGGTCAGTCAAGGGAACTCAGAACCCCTCTCTCTCCGCACAAGTGAGGAGTCAAGGTCAAAGCAGAGTACATGGGAGGTAAAGCAGAGCTAACTTTGAATCCTCACCTGTATTGTGGACCCCATTCCTTAAGAAGAGTCCTCATTTTGTGTCTCCTGAGATACTTACTCTGATTGCAACTCCAAGGTCCCAGCCGTGCTCAGCAGTTATGATTCAAGCTGTTTCTTTCCACTGGCAAAGTGGGGGCAGAGTTGGGAAAGACCCCGATTATAAAGTTACTGTACACTGGCAACATCCTAGTCCCTAGGCATGGGGCAGTCTGCTAGGACTTTTGTTCCCAATCCAAGGTTGGATTTTAGAGAATCTCAACAAAAGCTTCTAATTTTCCTGACTCCTCTCAGGGTTACCTGGTTATAACCCCTTAGGTTGGGAAGCATGGGACACTGTTAAAAGTCCCACTACCCCTTTTGTTTGCAAAGTGGATTCCTGATTCACATCCTTAGTAGTCCCCATGTCTTGCTGATGCTTTCCTCTGTTAATCCTTCAGCTCTCTAAAAGAAACACCTTCCTACCCCAATAAACACAGTATTATGGTTCCTAAGATCTGAAACAGGTGCTGGAATTGCAGATTTATTAGAACGCTGAACAGAAACTTTGTAGAGAGGTGTGATCCCTACCAGGGATGAAGGTCAGCAATTTCATGGTTTTAGCTAAGTTAGTGGTGAATCACTAGGCTCAGAACTTGGTCAGTGCCCACGGTCACTTCTTGGGACAAAGGAATAGGAGAAAACAGGTTGTCCCCTGATCACAGTTTATCTCAGATTCAGACAATCTGGATCCTCTTATTAAATATGAAAACTAACATCCCTGAGACCATTAACTAATACATTTTTAATGATAAAGGATGTTGTATATTATTAGGAAGCCCTGATATGCAAATCTGTGTTGAGATTCCTGGCTTTCTCACTGGTCCTGTCCATGCAACTGTTCAGTCACCAGACTCCTTTCTGGAATCACAGGTTTACAATGTCTAATTGTTTATATTTCAGCAAGTGCCACCGCTGAGAGTGCTGAGAGCAAAGATAAAAACAATGGCAAAGCAAAAAGAAGACAGATTTCAATCATATTTTTCAACTCACTCTTCTTTGGTCAGAAGGATGGGATCTATTCTTAGAAAATTGTCACATGTGCAGAAAGATAATAAACCCCAGCTTAAAGAGTCACACACTAAATACCTGGGTGCCTGCTTTCTCCCTCACTGCCCTGCGTTGGTCATGTGTCCTGAATCTCATGCCACTAAGTACCTTGCGTTGACATCTTCCTTTAATTTTCTGAGTATTTGTGAGATTTATCACCTCACTGAGGTAGAAGTCTTTTCCTTCCCTTCTGCCATTCTGTGTACTTACTCTGTACAATCATTTGCCATCTATACGAGCTAACAGCTTCCCAATTCATAACTTGCTTCTCTCTCTCTCTCTCTCTCTCTCTCTCTCTCTCTCTCTCTCTCTCTCTCTTTTGTCTTTCATGTTTAATTTCCAACAGGGGGGCTTGTTAGCTTTTCCCTTCATGATACTTCTCTTTTGTATGTGAACAAATCCTTCCCAGCCTTGGGAATACAGTGATGCTGTCCAGTGAGTCTTACATTAAAGGTTTGCCCTCTGCAGGCAAGTGCTCATTCATCTGGAGGTAATCTTGTCTTCTCAGATTTGTTGATAATGGGTCCAGATTCCCTTTCCTTATGTGTGTAACCAGATACTGGTGTCTCTTAAGGGTCTGCACCTCAGCTTGTCTGTGTGCCATACAGTGCAATTTCCTGGCCTCTT
Organism: Rattus norvegicus; assembly: GCF_021556685.1. Classification (NCBI taxonomy): domain Eukaryota; kingdom Metazoa; phylum Chordata; class Mammalia; order Rodentia; family Muridae; genus Rattus; species Rattus norvegicus. The sequence goes on from NC_141543.1 coordinate 113,388,279, forward strand.
TTCTGTTCTACCAATCTGTTTCTCTATCTTGTACCAACACACAAGAAGTCTCCTGACTTCCTGTATTCCTATGGGTCAAGTCCTGATTCCCTATCCACACATTCAAGTATCTATGAGCATCCATGATGTGTCAGGGGAGATGTCCCAAACAATACCTGCTTCCCTGAAGCTGACCTCTAAATGGGATTGCACATGTAGGAGAGAATGAAAGTTAAATGTAATGCTAGAAGGTTCTACTGAGTACAGTAGGTGACTTCATAACCCTTTCTGATTTCAAGACAAATTTATTTAATGATTTTTAAAATGAAATTAAAGCTAACGACTCAAACAATATTTAGGACCAAACGTCTAGCATAATACAATCCAGAAATAGACCACTTTGACACCTAAATGCTAAGAAATGAGGGTACAGAAATATCAAAAGTATGCTTTCTGTAATTAATTTATGTTTATGTAAGAGTAGAAAACTTTGTAGGCATGATAAAAAAAACCTCTCACTCTTGACACAAAAGTCTCAAATCTAAACATTGGGCAGTGTTTATTGGTCTTTTAGTAGTGTGGCAGCATTCACAATGTCTGAGTGTGAATGTGTGTGCTCAGAACCAAGGCTGAAGTGAAATCATGTGATGTGGTGTGAACAAAACTGCCCAGGCTCATGCACAGTGGAGTCCAGACAAAGCTCCTTTCAGCTGATCTTCTCCCAGTCTCTCAGTTACAGAGATGTGCAGTGCGGTGTCAGTAGACGCTTGGAGATGCTGTGCAGGTCTCTGAAGTTGTTTGTCTACAGAGTTCTCATGTTTCTGCTATGCTGCCCTGGCCTCTCTGAACTCTGCTTGGCTCAACTGACCTGTGGTAGTTCTCTACCTATGTAGATCCAGAAAATGTGACTGTGGTCACCTGGTTGGTTACCCTGGTCTCAGACTACTGTTTTGCAATGTCTGTCATTCATTGTCTTAAAATCTGTGTTTCTGACCTGGTACAGTAGGATGAAGCTATCAGAAAGCATAGAATCACTTGAGCTTGAGAATTTGATGCCAGCACGATCAACAAGGCAAGATCCTGTTTCAAAGAAAGAAAGAGTAGATGTTTTCTATGCTTCCATTTTTCAGATAGAGACAGGACGGATATTTCATCCCTGCTGCAGGAGTCTCCTTGGGTTTCTTAACCTCATTTTATATTTTTCCTTTCTCTGTTTCTTTGTTCTGTATTCTGGATAATGTCTTCAGATCTATCTTCAAGGTCATTAATTCTCTTTTCAGCTTTGTCTAATTTGCTGCTTGTCTTACCTAAGAATCTGGTTTTGTGTGGCTCACTGAAACTCAGTTACTCTTGAGCCACTGGCCATTGTCTGGTCTTGGTAGTGCATTTCTAAATCTTTGGGTCTCTTACATCACATCTGTCCATCTCTCTCAATAAGAACCTCCCAGGCTTTTGACATCCTGGAAAGCCATGGACTATAGTTGCACTTTTCTCTACCACACTCTGACCGCTTCTGTCTATGTGCTTGTACTTAGAGTCTTCCTATCCTCACTGTCCTCAGTGTGACCTTGGCCTCTCATGTGGTTTTAGCCTTGCTTTTTGTGTTCAGCATCAGTCCAGTTAGTCTTTTAGCTCTTTGACTCTCCAAGTTGGAATCTCCCCGGTTACTCTCTGGCTTTTCCCTAACAATGTCTGTGATCTTTCTTTACTCCTTGCACTGGTTTTCCTGACTCTCAACCCTCAGTGGTCTTTGCTGGGGCCCTTTCCACCTCAATGTGCTTTGAAATTTCTAAGTAGTGAATTTCTAAGACAGGTGACATATTGGCTTGGAGGGAAGAGACGGTTTCCCTCCAAGCAGAGACAGATATGCTTGTTTTGGGAACGGTAGGAGTTGGAGGTAAAGGTATAGGGTTTGAGAAGGATGCTACATAGGATTGGGTTGGGGAGGATGGTACAGAGAGCAGAGGCATTGTGGAAGGAATAGAGACTTCAAAATGGGAATACTGGCCACCTATGGTGCGGTGGTGGGTGTGCATCTGTACAGGACCAAACCAGCCACAGTCAAACATTTGAGGCAGCTTATGCCACCAGGGTGCAGCTAACAAGGAGCTGAGCTGAAACTCAGCTGAAGCTGTTGATCCAGCTGAACTTTGGTTGATAGACCGTTTCACATTCAGGGCATGGCCTCCGTTGGCACAGTCATTTAGGAACTCCTGTCTCCCCTGAGCCATCTTTATCCTGGTCTCTAAGATGAGAAGCTTCTCTTCAAAGGATCAGTGCTTACTAAACCCCACTGTATGCCAGTGCTGCCATTAATACCCCTCAGGAATCACCATATTGCATCTCTAAAACCCAGCCCTCAAGATTGTTGCCTCTGTGGAGGGACATACACCAGATTCATGTTATTGGGTTTGGATTTGTGACCTCTGGACCCCATTAGGCATGTGGTGTGCACTGAGCCAGGGGTAATAGCCGTGTAATAGGTAGAGTTGTCTGTGTTTTGACCCAGGGGAGAGGCTCATGCCTGCTGCATCCTGCCAATGCACCACCCCACAGAGGCAATCTTCATGTTCTGATTCATCTGTTTATTAAACTTGTGGATTTCTGATTTGCGGTTCAGGGGCTGTGTGGGCCTGGTCTCACCAGCTGTTTACAATCTATCATCCAGCCTAGCCTCCATGGGCTGGTCACGCTGCTTTGCTCTGAGAATAAAAATCTCAGTGCCCAAACATGGGACTTGCAGCTCAAGATCAGTCTACCCTCAGCATTCACATCTCCACAGTAATGGAAGTCTGCACATTCTCCCTGGTCCGTTTGCTCTACGAAGTCACGATTATAATCAAGATAGCCTATGTACTCATAATGAACTGTCTAAAAGGGAAACCAAGAAAGGAGTTCCACTTATAATAGCTTCAAATGGTGCAAAACTCTTATGAATAAATGTAGCCAATAAAAAATCCAAACAAACTAAAAACTAAACTCATAGTTTTAAATGTACTTAATCCCTGAGTCAAACTTACCTTCCTTTGCCTTGGTTTTCATTGTTTTGACATATCCCTTCTCTTCACTGCTATCAATCCGTAGCTCGCTTGTCCCCAGGCTGTGCTGGGTGCCTTCCACTCATTAGCACCTTCACCTCTCATCAGCCTCCTTACTGGGCATCTGTCCAGTCTAAAGCCTGTCTTGAGCAACTTCCTTTCAGGCAGCGATCGACTCAACCATCTTCAATGCCTAACCTTTATCCTATTACGTGAGTTTCTGCTGCCTAGACCTAACTTCCCAAATGACCTTTGACTTCTCACCTACATGAAGTGTAAGAACTTATCTGTCCTCCACACTCTGAATATATTCCTGACAGTCCCAAACACATCATCTTCTTTCTCACTGAAATGGTGACAGCTTTGGCTCAACATTTGTACCTGCTCACACACTCTAGAGTGGGCCTTGGAATCCCTTGAAACTCAGAAAGTTCCCAGTGCTCTCTTGTTTGAGCTCCATTTTATGTGACCCAAATAGTAAGGGGACCATCTTTCTCTGAAAATCTGATACATTTCCTAATCAACTTGCTGAGACTGTGACTTAGCCCAAGAAACATGTCTGGGATTATCCTGTCCTCTGTCTCACCCTCACCTGTCAGCCTCATTCAACCTTGACCTTACTGGGCAGCGTGACAGAGAGTCACCCTATACAAAGATTTGCAGAGGCCTAAAGTTGTCTCTTAACCTGAATAAGTGAAGCAACTCCTAAATCATGATGACTGCAACCAACTACCCATCAGCTTTCTCCCAAATTCTCCAAGCTCCATAATGGAAAACTTAAGCAAAATCTCAGCATCTCCTGCCTTGTCTCCCACTTTCCCTCAGTGGCCTTTCTCTCTAAGACCTGTGCCGACAGCTCTCATCACCATACACCCAGCCCCTGCCATATTCTTCCTCAGTATTTTCCTGGTGTTATTGACTCTCCCCAAATGTATGCTAAGCCTGATGATACCTCCTTTGTCATGGTGGTGTTCTATCTCTGGGAACTCATGTCTGCCTTCACTGAGACACAGCAAGCACAGGGTAAAGCCTACTTCTAGAGTTTATACCAGAATATTCTCTAGCGCTACTTCGTGTGTGTGTGTGTGTGTGTGTGTGTGTGTGTGTGTGTGTGTGTGTGTGTATGCTGTATATGAGTGTGGTGTGTGCACTTGCCTGTACAAGTGTGTATGTGCACATGGAGAATATTAAGTCTCCTGACCTATCACTCTCCACCTTACGACAGAGTCTCTCAATGAACCTGAGGCTAGGCTGGCAGCTACAAGTCCCAGTGAGCCTCCCATCTCTACCCATTTCTCCCCAGTAGTGCTGGGGCTATAGGCACAAGCATGGCTATGCTCACCTTTTACCTGGGCACTGAGGATTCAGACTCAGGTCCTCATGCTTGTGGTGCAACCACTCTTACACAATGAGCCGTTTCTCTAAGCCTCTCCTGCTTTACCTGACTTTCTGTTCTTCTTCACTCTGCCTGCCTGACACCTGTGTTCTTAGCCATCTCGGGAATTGCTCCACAGCACGAGGGGGCTTGGTTGTGGGTCTCTTGCCCCCAACATTTACTCAGCTAAAGAGACTCCATACTTGTGGCACTCCTAGGGAGAGACTATATACTTCATTATGAGTGTTTCTCAGGGTCGTGAATTATACCAAGACTGAAGCAGAGCATTGTGGGGCAGGGGTCATATTCAAAGGCACAGCTATTTACTCATTAACTTTCCAGAGTGTAGCCATGGTGATAGCTCGTGCATACATTGATATCATCCTGCCTTGCATAGGATGGGTTGTTTAATGTGTCTCTTGGAGCTTCTTAGACCACGGAGGTACACAGGGTTACTATTGCATTATATGAGAGGCAGGACTTAGATACACCACACAGGAGCTGGGGCAATCCGGCCCTCTCCATAACAGACACTGAATGTAGTATAGTTGGCAAAGGTGACTGAAAGGTAGGAGGAATTGTCTGGAACTGCTGAATGGGTGCCAGAAGAAAGGCTCTGTTTGCAGTTTAGAACAAGAAGCCACAAAATCCCTGTGAAGACAGTGCAGAAGGACAAAGGTTGTCCCATCAGATATCAGCCAGGGTAGCTTGGGCCCAGCCTTGCTGCACCAAGGTATCTTTTTAGTATTTTTATTCTGACTTTTGAGGGATTAAGGAACTATGTATACGTCTGGAAGGCAAATTCCCTGGTGTGACCACTTCCTTAGGGCTAGCTTTCTCAGCAGGGCTCTTGAAGGTTCTGGTGGGTTCTATAGGAGTGTTTATAGCCATTTATGACTTGGGTTTGTTTCTCGGTTTGTTCTTCATGTGCATGTTCCTGGTCCTGGTCATGTGTGGTTATACTTACACATCTACAGGGAATGAAAAAAAATATGGCTACCAACAAAATGTATAAAGAGTAGATCTGACTAGGGAAAACCTCTTGTCAGCTGAGACAATATATTCACAATGTAAACTGTGCAGGTAATTCCCAGACTGCTTCTGATACTGATTCTCCAAAATATGCCTGCAAATCAACCTCAAAAGGGCTAGCCCTAATGGTGGATCACATAGAGAATAGGAAAACACAGAGTTTGGCCAACAAATGCTACAGCTAGCTTTTTTTTTCCAAACTAACCTTTTTCCCCCTTGGGGGCCCATGCAGAAATTTTTCACCCCAATTCAGCAGGAAACAATTTTACAATCATTGCCCGAATCCCTTAAGTTGGGGTGGATAGGTTTGGTCATTTGTTGTGTTATAATTATCATTTAGGATGGAAGGCTGTTTATTGTTGGTTATGGTCAGAGACTGATAAAAATTTAAAGTCTTTTTGTTAGAATTATTGTATATTGATAGAAATTTAAGTTTTTGTTTGAATTATTGTATATTAATAGAAATATAAAGTTGTTTTTGATTATTGAATTTGGTAGAAACTTAAGGTTTTTTGTTTAATTGTAGTATATTGATAGAAATGTAAGTTTTTGTTTAATCATTGTATCTCGATAGAATTTTAAAATTGTTTTGTTTGAAGTATTATATATGGATAGAAATGTAAGGTTGCCTTGTTAGATTATCTGACCATATTATACATATGCTACTTATTGAAAATGTGATGGCTCTTACAATTATTTCCATTGTGTGTAGATTGCTAATGATAGAGAAAATGACAATTCTTAAACAGAAAAGGGGACATGAAGTGGAAACTTCTAGTTTCTTTGGTAAGTCAGTTGTGTCAAACAATATTTTCCTGGAGCACACGGGTGAAAGGATGTCTTGCTAAAGTAGACATGCGAAAGAATGTTTTCCTGAAGCAGACACAGGTGAAAGGATGCTTTAATATAGCAAACACATGAAATGACACTTGATGAAGGAGTATAAATATGACCCCACAGACTGTGGGAGATGAGCACCGGGCATTAACAACACGCATGTATTGGTTTGCCTTACATAGCATTGTTGAGCTCAACTTGTGGGAATGCTACCATTAAGAGAAGTGTTCCCAAGAACTGTTTATGAGGATCCTGTGGCAAGTTGCCACTTCTGAAGCCTCATCTCAGACCAGCTGGAGAGCCTAATCTGAATCCTTCAGGATTGAACCCCAGCTGCTGAGCCGTAATTGGTGTTTGCTACTGGACTGAACTGTTGACAGTGGTTGAGCTCACCCCCAAAGAGCTATTGCTAAACCGGTCCACTTCCGCTGTATCCTAACAACTTTTCTCTTCCACTACCTACCTCTGCTGGGTGGTGGGCAAGAGGAGAGGTTGAACCCTTAGTAGGTTGCAAGTAATGTGTGCCTACACTCAGCCTGTCCTTCACATGCATGTTCCTGGTCTTTTGTCTATGGAAAGTATACACAGCAGACAAGTAAGGGTTGGGACCCTGTGTTGCCTTGTGTTAAAGATGCTACCTAAGAATTCTACCTTTATAGTAGGTGTGCTGGTTAGTTCTTTTGTCTCTTTGATCTAAATCTAGACCTACCTGAGAAGAGGGAATCTCAATTGAAGATATGCCTCCATCAGAATAATCTGTAGGTAAGTCTGTAGGGGTATTTTCTTTATTAATGATTGACATGGGAGGACCCAGGTTGCTGTGAGAGGTGCTACCCCGGGGAAGGTGGTCCTGGGGTGTGTAAGAAAGCAAACTGACCATGGCAGAGGGAGCCCACCAACAGGACGCATTCCTCCATGACTTCTGCTTCAGTTCCTATCTCCAGGTTCCTGCCTTGAGTTCCCGCCCTGACAACCTGAGAGTTGTAAGGTGAAATAAACTCTTCCCTCCCCAAGTTGTTTTGGTTATGGTGATTTATCACAGGAACAGAACTCTAACCAAGGGAGTAGGCAGAATTTGTTAATAAAGCCATGAAGCATTTTGTTTAGCCATCCTTTTTGATTTGATAAACATGTACGTATGAAAATCACAAACCAAGCACATGCTACAGTTTAAAAGTTAAATTCTGACTGGGCAGTGGTGGCGCATGCAATTAATCCCAGCACTCAGGAGGCAGAGGTAGGTGGATCTCTAAGCGTTTGGGGACAGCCTGATCTACCCAGTGAGTTCCAAGACAGCTAGGGGTACACAGAGAAACTCAGGGGATGGGGGGATCCTCATGGAGATGGGGGCGGGGCAGGAGGTATGGGATATGGAATAGTTGGAGGGTGGACCAGGAGGGGATCTGGAGTGCAAAAATAAATAAATAAACAAAACAGTTAAATTCTGTTGATACTGTTAATCAGTAGTTATCATGACCTAGTATTGCAAACATCCAAAGGAAGAAGCTGATCACAGACTCTGGTCTATTTCCCCTTTCACATGCTTTCTCTCCTTTCTCCTTATCAATGTTCAGGTCAGAACAATGAATGTTGCAGTTTATAGACCCGCAGCCTTTCAGAGTTATCCTTCAGAGTCTGTGGTTGCAACAAAGTTTTCTCTTCTTGGACATTCCATTGGATAACCTTGCAATGATACGGACCCACTGCAGTGTCAGTTCTTTCATTGTCTCCTGCCTCTGCTTGGCACTTCCTTCCTCTTATCCTAACAATCATGGATCTTTAGCCATGTGGGGTTATTTGTTTGTTTAGTTGTTGCCTTTTCCAGAATGTCATAGATTGGAATCAGACAACACGCAGTCTTTCCAGTTTGCCTTCTTTTTTCTTAATGATCAACACCGAGATTTCCCTATATTTTCTCACAGTCTGTCTCATTTCTCTTTAGTGTCCAAATCATCTGAGCCCGAATGTATCCAGTTACCCACAAAAGGGCATCTTGGTTGCTTTCAGTTCAGTAGTTATGAATGCAAAGCTGCTTTAAAATCTGTTCTGGTTTTCATGTGTGTGTGTGTATTTTGGATTTATTTAGAATTATACTAAGGGGAGAGATTGCTGCATTATATTGGTAAGAAGTATCTTATGCTCTACAAGAATCCGACAAACTGTCGTCCAACGTGGTTGTACCGTCCTATCCCTAAGAGCCACGAAGGAGAGTTTTTGGTAAGTCATATTTGGCATTCTTGGGGTTTTGGGCAGAGGCCATTTAAAAAGGTATGTACTGCTATTTCATTTTAATTTGCAATTCCCTAATGATATATGATGCTGAAGATATGATGATGTGGTTGCTGCTTGCCATCTGAATTATCTTTTCTGATGGGTCTTTTCCCCGTTTTAAAATCTGCTGTATATATTCTTACTTTTGAGTGTCAAAATGTTTTTTGTAGTTTTGGTGAGCAGTCTATCATTGGATATGTCTGTGACTTTCTCTCTTATTTTCTTGAAAACATCTGTTACAGAGTAGTGATTCCCAGTGAACCAGTTTATTAATTATTTCTTTTATGGGTTGTGTCATTGGTGTTGGATGTAAAAAAAAAAAAACAAAAACAAAAAAAAAAACAAAAAAAAAAACACTAAAAACACCAACCAAGGTCGTGTGGGTTTTCTATGCTATCTTCTAGGAGTTCTGTAGTTTATATTATATACTTACATCTTTTATATATTTGAATATTGCCTTTTCTGTTAGTGTAAGTCTGGCATATGTTTTTCTGTCCAGTTTTTGTTATTTTAAGTATGGTACTTATTTTTCTATTCACTTATTTTAATCTGTACATGCTTATATTTAAAGAAGGTTTCACATATAAAATACATAATTGTCTTCTTTTTAAAAAATATTTTCTGACAATTTCTGTTTTTAATTGTTGCCTTTAGATCATTGGTTCTCCCAGGATCATTACTATAGCTAGATTAATATCTGCAACGTTTGTGACTATTTTGTTTGATATTCTTGTTCTTTGTTCCCAATTTTGCTCTTAATATTTTTTCTCTTTTATGGTTTTAATCATTTAGAATAACTACATTTCCTCTTCGTTCATACTGTATAAGTTGTATTTTTTTAAGCTTTGGTGATTGTTCTTCATAATCTATAAATTATCTTTCAACAAACTGTCAACGCTACAGTTAGTGCAAGGGGCTTACACTAATGAAGGATTTCTGCCTCTTTCTCTCTCTCTCTCTATATATATATATATATGTATATAGATATAGATATAGATATAGATATAGATATAGATATAGATATAGATTAGATATAGATATAGATATAGATATAGATATAGATATAGATATAGATATAGATATAGATATAGATATCAGTGGTAGGGCACACACCTTTCTGGTTTAAAAATAAGAAATATGGAAGTTTTAGCTAGATGTGGCACATGCCTTTAATCCCAATATGAGGGAGGCAGAGGCAGGTGGATCTCTGTGAACTCAAGGCCAACCTGGTTTACACAGACAAAGCTATGTAGGGAGGCCTATCTAAAAATAAAGAAATGAAAAAAAGAGACATTTTTGGTTTTGCTTTCATGTACTCTTTAATGGTTCTTTTTTTCCTTTTATATCTAAGTTTTTGAACTCTATCTCTTTCTCTCTGAAGAGCTTTCAACATTATATCAAAGGCTTTACCTCCAAAGGACAATATTACAGGGCACAGATACATGGTTGGCTATTTCTTCAAAATGTATTTATTTATTTTTATTAGCAGTTGTGTGCTTTTGTGTGAGTCTGTTGCTGTGGGTGCTGAAGTTATAGGTGGTGGTGAGATGCTGGGAATTGAACTTGTGTCCTCTGGAAGAGCAGCAAGCTCTTGACTGCTAGGCCATCTCTTCAGTCCCATGGCATTTTCTTTTCTAGTACTTTTAAGCATTACACTACGCTCTGCATAATCTCTGAGATATGAGATTCTTTTTCTTGCTCCTCTGAAGAGCAATTCTTTTGTTTTTTTTTAATTCTTTAATCCTTTTTTTACAGTCCAGTCTTCATCCCCTTCCCAGTCTGCCTCCCCCTGAGTGCTCCCCATCCCATACCTCCTCCCCGCTCTTCATTTCCAAAGGATGTCCCCATCCCTGCACCCCCACCTCACCAGACCTCCCCACTTTTGGGAGCCTCTTCTCTCACCGAGGCCAGAGAGGCATCTTCTGCTGTACATGTATCGGGGCTCATCAGCTGGGGTGTGCTGCCTGGTTGGTGGTTCAGTGTCTTCAGAGATCTCAGGGGTCCAGGTCAGTTGAGCAATTCTTTTCTTCTAGATTCTTCCATAGTTTTTCCTCCTTATCTTTTCCTTTCTTTCTTATGTTTGAATATGATAGGTCTAGGCAGCATCTTTGGAATTGTTTCAGTTTGCTCTTGGTATTCATTCTCTTAGACCGCAAGATGGTAGTTTGATGTCTGAGTCTCGGCCACTATAACTTCACTCTGTAGATGTCTCAGAGACCTCGGGTATTCAGCCCTATTTTTTTTTTTTTGGTTTCAGTTTTTTTTTCTATTTTGCTTTTCAAGTTTGGTAGTTTTTAATGTCATATCTGTAAATCAAGTACTCTTCTCTCAGTTTTGTTTTACGGGCTGATGAAGTCACTGAAGGAAGTCTTCATTTCCCTTATAGTATTTTGATCTCAGTATTTTGATTACAAGTGTTACCATGTTGGGATGGCTTGTGATGTAGTAGTAAAGCAGATTCCTGTCTATCAGCACCATGGCCTCAGAGCCATACATTTTACCTCTGGACTGGGCCACCAACCAGCAGGTGTCTGGCTGAGCTCCTCGAAAGCAGCCTGACCATCCGTTGAGCCTTCTGCTGGAGTGACTGAGCAATCAGTGGGCTAGTTTGCTGGGATGAACCACTGAGGGAAGCCAAGTATTATGGAAAAATTCATGGCCTCTAAAGATGCCCTCTTTAGACATTCACCATCCACATGTTTGCTGTCTACACGTAGGGAGGGGCTTCAGCCGATGCCAGAGTAGGTCTGCTCTGACCTTTGGGGTCATGTTGATTCTTCCTGAAATTTCCTACTATTTGCTTGCTTACATTGTTCTTGTAGTTCCTGTTCTGATTGCTCCAAACCATTTGTCAAGATCGGTTCTGGGTCTGATGCAGTTTCAATTTATTAGATCTGTTTGCCTTTCTGCCTGCCTGGTGATTTTCTGGTGAGAGACAAAAGAGTGGATAGTACCAGGCAAAGGAGCTGTGGTGAATTGTCTTTAGTAATAAGGTGGTAAGGTGAGATGGGAAAGCACCAAGAATTTAATGTTTGTTGAATAGATGCTATTCTTTGACATTGATGAGAGTAATACAAGCTTCTAAGTGAATGTTTGGAAGGCCTGAGGGAGAGAGATAGTTTGTCTTTATCAAAATGGAGGTTCTAAAGGGGCTGGATCATGTAGGGGGAAAGGAGGGCAATATCTCTTCTAGCCAGAACTTCAACACCCGTTGAGAAGGATATCTGAGGACCTGTCTGGCCTGTTCCCACAGGCAGACGCTATGCCAGCTCAGGATGTCCTCGGGCTTAGTACTGACTCAGATTCCCCAGCTGTGCAGTACAAGGAGGTCAGGTACTGTCAGATCAGTTCATGTGGAGGTATCATGCCTCCAGGTCAGACCGGCACAACGACAGCTTACAGCTCTGACTCAGAAGGGAAGAAGCTGCTATTTGGTTTCTTCTTTTGTCTGGGGAACTAGTTTAAGTCATCTCACTGCCACACCCCATTCAGATATGCAAATTAACTCACACTCAGGCCTTGTGTAAAGATGAGTTGAGCCACCAGCTGTGTCCAGACTCCGTCATAATTCATGGAGAGCAGACCGTGTTAAAGAGCAAAGGTTTTTCTTTGTGTTTTTGAAAATTAAAGTGTCTTGGATTACATTTTCTAAAATGGCATACCCAGTGGTGTCCTGAGACAGATGTCTGTTTGGGTGGTGGCCAGAGTAGAGCAGCAGAGAGGGTGGAGGAAGGAAGGGTGGTTGAACTGAGGTAGGCCTTTGTGCCCCAAGCCACTATCTCACAGGTGGGCTTGGATAAGGACTCCAAACCACTTCCTGACTAGTCTCCATGAAGTCAGGCATGGAGTGAGGATGGTGGGACACCATGCTCCCCTTTCCTTCTGCCTGGAACTAGGTGGAGGCTTTCGGATGAACAAACAATCGTGTTTAGTAAGAAACAGACCAGCTTCGGAGTTTAGAATGGTATGTACTGTTTCTTACTGAACAACAGTGCTGACAAGGAGCCTATGAATGCTTTACTCATGGGTCCGGGTCAGTGTTAGAGATGTATTAGGGAACCCACTCTGGCTTCAAGGCCAAATCAGATTCCATGGGAGGTGCAGCTGCATAAAGGACCCTCACCCTGAACTCTGATGCTCAGTTGGACAATATTCCTCTCTCTCTCTGACACTTGACAAGGCAGTCCAGTTAGGGGAACTGGATCCACAGGCAAGTGAGAGATTCAGGGACTCAAGTTGTTGGGGGACCCACATGAAGACCAAGCTGGACACATCTGTTACATGTGTAGGGGCAGTGACTAGGTCCAGTCCATGTTTGCTCTTTGGTTGGTAGTTCAGTCTTTGGGAACCCCCAAGGGTCCAGGTTAATTGGCCATGTTGGCCTTCATATGGGGCTCCTATTCTCTTCAGAACCGTCAATCCTTCCAGTACCTCCACAAGACTCGCTGAGCTCTATCTAACATTTGGCTCTGAATCTTTGTGTCTGTCTTGGTCAACTGTTGGGTGGAGCCTCTCAGAGGACAGCCATGCTAGGATCTTGTCTCCAAGCTTAACCCCACTGCTAAGAGTTTACAGAGACCTGGGACAGGGTGGGGACAGGAGCTCCAGGGTGGCTATGGGGTCACTCTAACTGGCACCAAACATTATAGCTCCATATTCAGTATCAAAAGGTTTATATGGCTCTGTTCTTCCCAATTTGTTGCTTGTAACATACACCTCTCTCCTTGCATATAGGAGTTCCACTCCCTATAAGCAGCTCTCCTTGAGAGCTTTCATGGTTCTGACATCTTCAGACCTTCATCGCTTTACGTAATGATTTTATGTGTTCTCTAACCCCCATAACATAGCTATAAGAGAGATGCCAGCCCAGAATTAATTATACCATTTGCATCTCAATTCAACATTCAAAGGAAGTCTTTCTGGTCAAAGGAATATTGTCCAACTGAGCATCAGAATTCGGGGTAAGAGTCCTTTATGCAGCTGCACCTCCCCGGGAATCTGATTTGGCCTTGAAACCAGAAAGAGGCTGTACCTAGCCCTGCAGTGACTAATGTATGAGAGAAGGGTGAGAGGTGATACCCAGGGGGGCTCCCCCTTCTCAGAAGAGAAGAGGTGGGAGGAATGGGGGAAGGAGCTGCGAGAGGGGGTGCTGGGAGGAGAGGGGCCGATATGGGATGTAAAGTGAATACGTAAATAAATTTGTCTTCCCTCCTGGGTTCTGGTTTAGCCTTGACCCAGTATTTCCTCTCTATACTCCCATCCCTCCCTTCTGGAATGGTTATTTATATTCTGTGTCATTAAATGTTGAAAATATGTAATTTGCTTTTTTTGATTTTACAGGGGTTATAATTAAGAGACTTCCTTGAGTCTCAGAAAAGACTTCGGATTTTGGAATTTTAGCCTTCATGTGGAGAGTATAAAAGGTAATGGGGACTTTTGAAGTGACACACTATGAATTTTACATTATGATATGGGCACGAGCCTGTGGAGATAAAGCAAAGGTTGTAGTTTAGATGGAGAATGACCCTCACAATGACAGACATTTGAACACTTGTTCTTCAGTAGGTGGTACTGTTGGGGAGGGTTATGTAGTACAGGTTTGCTGGAGGGAGTATGCCACTGATAGGTTTTAAAATTAAAAGCTCAGCACCACTTCCGGTTCTCTTCCTCTCCCTCTTCCTCTTCCTCTTCCTCTCCCCTTCCGTCATTCCCCCTTCCCCCTCTCTCTCTCCTCCTCCTCCTCTTCCTCCTCCCCCTCCTCCTCCTCTTCCTCCTCCTCCTCCTCCTTTTGCCATGCCTCCCTTCCATGAGGGACTCTTATCTCTCTGGAATCATGATCTCAAGCCCTTTCTTCTCTAAGTTGCTTTGATCATACTGTCAGAAAAGTGACTAATAAGCCAGTCTTTCCTGCCTGGGCTGATTATGGTTGTCTCAGCCCCCTCCCTGCTGCCTTACTGTCTGGGAGTATCCCCAGCATTAACTTATCAGTGTCTGCTTTTACCACCTTCCCAGCTGCATTTAATGCTGGACACCCTCTCCCTTGATAGGACACTGCTGCCACAGTACGTGGATCCATTTCCAAGGCATGTTCTTGCCCAAAGTCCATAGAGTGACTCGTGCTTGACAACTCAGTGGTGCTCTCCTCATCCAGACACCTTTACAGGATAGGAAATGCTAGTGACACACTGAAAGCTAAAGTGAAGAACTTGTAGTGCTGAGGCGGCAGCTGGTAAAGGGAGAGATTATCTAATGAGGGCCCCTCCCACCTCCTTGTCTTTCCTTCTCCCATCTTCCTATTTCTTGCTCTAGAGGCTGAGTTCATCTGCCCCTCCATGACCCTCTTGGAAGGTGCCTACCTGAGATGAGAGCATAGATAAGTCCAGGTGGGATCCCTCGCTAGCTCTGAGGGCCACACACGTGAGTGACTGGGCAGCACCAAAACTTACCTCAGTATAACACACTTATTCATCATTCCAAATGGGTTGACACAGCCTGTCGATTCTTTGTGAAATGAAATTAGAAGAGTTTTTCCTTTGTTTTAAAGAGAACATAGTTTGTAGAGAAGTGAGGACTGAGGTAGCCAGACTGTGTTCTAAGCCTCCTAGATGCTGGGACATTAGACTAAAATGTTCCCCTAAGACCAGCATCTTCCAGTGACCTTTCTGTAGGGGAGGGACATAGTACCTGGGTTGTACACAGTTATGCCTGGGCCTGAGCCATCTGCATCCTCTCCACTCCCTTATGGGTCTCACCTTGCCTACTGCAGTCTTAGGTCTGGAGAGCTGTTTTTCCAGAAGCCTTGGGGCTCCCCAGCTTTGCTACCCATTGAGAGGCCCGATCTACAGTAAACTGGATACTTGGAGCCAGGGTGTGAACCATCTTGAGCAAAAAGTGTTCCCAGCATGCTCAGTGTGATTAATGGAGTCTGGAAGGGAGACCATTCACCTTGTGCCTGGCAGAAGAGGTAACCCTGTGATTACTATGTTCAATGAAGGAGCAGCTTCCCCGTGAGCCATGTGGGGCCCTTATCCCAGTCACTATGCTGGTCCAGCAAATTTCATGGGTTCTTGATGCCCACATGCATGACAGTAAACTTAGGACCTACTATACTTCTGACCCTACTTGAACTTCTCAAGCCTGCGGTTCAGTGCATGGCACAAACAGGAACTTCTATGGTTCAGAGAGGGGCTAAGCTAGATTGGTGAGGAAACCAGATGGCAGCTCTAGAGGTCATGGGTGATGACTCAGAGTTTTGTGTTTTCAAAGAGGTAAAGAGGGCATTTCGGCACACACAACCTGGACTTGAAAGGAGTCTGGAATCAGTAAGCTAAACTGGAACAGCCTTCCAAGGTCTTTTAGGTTTGTACGCAGCTAATCTACAGAGATGGCCAGCACATTAACAAACTCTCCTTTACGGTGGTTCGAAGGGACTGCTGGCTGTTGTACATAGTAGGACTTTCATTTTTTTTTAAAAAAATATTTTTTTGCACGAGCATGCCTGAGTGTGTGCACATTCTGAAGTGTGCATATGGAGGTCAGAGAACTGGGCTCTCTCCTCCCACTGTGTAGATCTCTGGGATTGAACTCAGGTTGTCATGTTTCACAGCAGGTGCTTTTATCTACTTAGCTATCTGAAAGGCTGAATAGGCAGGGTTTTTTTTTTCCTTTAAAGATTTATTTATTAATCATTTTATTTGTTTACATCTCAAATGTTATTCCCCCTTCCCAGTCTCTCCTCCATGAAACCCCACACCTCCCCCTCCCCTTTGTCTCTAAGAGGGTGCTCCTCTACTCACCCACCCATTCCCACCTCATCCATCTAGCGTCCCCTTCTCTAGGGCATCAAGCCTCCACAGGACCAAACATCTCCCCTCCCACTGATGCCAGATGAGGCTGTCCTCAGCTATATACATAGTGGGAGCTATGGACCGGCCCATGTATACCCTTTGTTTGGTGGTTTAGTCCCTGGGACCCGCCTTTCAGAGGACAACTCTACCAGGCTCCTGTCTGCAAGCATCTTGGCATCAGGGTTTGGTATCTGTGGATGGAATGGATGACACAGTGGGGTGGTCTCTAGATGGCCTTTCCTTCAGCCTCTGCTCCATTTTTGTCCCTGCATTTTCTTTAGACAGGGACAATTCTGGGTTAAAAATTTTTTAGATGGGTGGGTGGCCCCATCTCTCCACTGGGGGCCATGTCTATCTACTGGAGGTGGTCTCTTCAGGTTCTGTTTCCTCTCTGTTGGGTGTTTTGGCTAATGTTATCCCCATTAGTCCTGAGAGCCTCTTATATCCTTCTCGTGAGGGACTTTCTAGTGGTTCCCCAAGTACCCTACCCCCTCTGCTACCTATTTCTATTCATTCTTCTGGCCCTCTGGACTTCTTTCCTGTCCCTTCCCATACCTGGTCCTGCTTCCTTTTCTCCCTTCCCCTTCCCCTATCCCACCCAGGTCCCTTCCCCCCTCTGCCTTCTGTGATTATTTTGTTCCCCCTTCTAAGTGGGTTTGAAGCATCCACACTTTAGCCTCCCTTCTTGTTAAGCTTTATATGGTCTTTGAATTATGTCGTGGGTATTCTGAGCTTTTGGACTAATATATATCCACTTATCAGTAAGTACAGACCTTTGGGGTCTGGATTACCTCAATCAGGATGACATTTTCTATTTCCGTGCATTTGCCTACAAAGTTTGTCATCATTTTTTAATAGCTGAGTAGTATTCCATTGTCTAAGTGTACCACATTTTCTGTATCCATTCTTCCATTGAGGGACATCTGGGTTGTTTCCAGCTTCTGGCTATTATAAATAATGCTGCTATGAACATAGTGGAACATGTGTCCTTGTTATATATTGGAACATCTTTTGGGTATATGCCAAAGAGTGGTATAGCTGGGTCTTCAGGTAGAATTATTTCTAATTTTCTGAGGAACCCCAGATTGATTTCCAAAGTGATTGTATCAGCTTGCAGTCCTACCAGCAACGGAGGAGTGTTCCTCTTTCTCCACATCCTTGCTAGCACCCGCTGTCACCTGAGTTTTTAATCTTAGTCATTCTGGTTGGTGTAAGGTGAAATCTTAGGGTCATTTTAATTTACATTTCTCTGATTACTAAAGAAGTTGAATATTTCTTTAAGTGCTTTTCAGCCATTTGAGATTCCTCAGTTGAGAATTCTTTAGCTCTCTCTCCCATTTTTTAACTGGGTTATTTGATTTTCTGGAGTCTTACTTCTTGAGTTCTTTGTATATTTTAGGTATTAGCCGTCTATCGGATGTGGGGTTGGTAAAGATCTTCTCCCAATCTGTAGAGGGTCATTTTGTCCTATTTACTGTGTCATTTGCCTTATAGAAGCTTTTCATTTCATAAAGTCTCATTTGTCAATTGTTGATCTTAGAGCCCGAGCCATTGGTGTTCTGTTCAGGAAAATTTTCCCTGTGTCAATGTATTCGAGGCTTTTCACCATTTTCTCCTCTATTGGATTCAGCATATCTGGTTTTATGTGGAGGTCCTTGATTCACTTGGACTTGAGCTTTATACAAGGAGATAAAAAAAAAATGGATCGATTTGCATTCTTCTACATACAGACTGCCAGTTAGACCAGCACCATTTGTTGAAAATGCTGGTTTTCCCTACTGAGTGGTTTTGGCTTCTTTGTCAAAAATAAGTGACCATAGGTGTGTGGGTTTATTTATTACTATTGCTCTGTAGTCTAGCTTGAGGTCGGGGATGGTTATCCCCGAGAAGTTCTTTTATTGTTGAGAATTGTTTTTGCTATCCTGGGTTTTTGTTATTCCATATGAAGTTGAGAACTTCTCTTTCTATCTCTGTGAAGAATTGAGTTTGACTTTTGATGGGGATTGTATTGACTCTGTAGATTGCATTTGGTAAGCTGCCCATTTTTACTATGTTAATCCTGCTGTTCCAGGAGCATGGGAGATCTTTTCATCTTCTGAGGTCTTTCTTCAGAGACTTGAAGTTCTTGTCACACAGATATTTCACTTGCTTGGTTGGAATTGTGCCGGTATACTTTATATTATCTGTGGCTTTATATTATTTGTGAAGGGTGTTGTTTCCTTAATTTCTTTCTCAGTCATTTATCCTTTGTGTAGAGAAAAGCTATGGTTTGAGTGAATTTTATATCTAGCCACTTTGCTGAAGTTATTTATCAGCTGTAAGAGTTCTCTGGTAGAATTTTTGGGGTCGCTTATGTATACTCTCATATCATCTGCAAGTAGTGATACCTTGACTTCTTCCTTTATGATTTGTATCCCTTTGACCTTTTGTTGTCTTATTGCTCTAGGTAGAACTTTGAGTACTATGTTGAATAAATAGGGAGAGTGTGGGCAGCCTTGTCCCTGATTTTAGTGGGAGTGCTTAGTTTTTCACCATTTAATTTGATGTTGGCTGTTGATTTGCTGTATATTGCTTTTATTATGTTCAGGTAGGTGTCTTGAATTCATAGTCTTTCCAAGACTTTTAACACAAAGAGGTGTTGTATTTTGTCTAAGGTTTTTTTGGTATCTAATAAGATGAGCATATGTGATTTTTTCTTTGAGTTTTATTTATATAGTGAATTACATTAATGAATTTCTGTATATTAATTCATCCCTGCATCCCTGGGATGAAGCCTACTTGATCGTGGTGAATTATGGTTTTGGTGTGTTCTTGGATTCAGTTTGTGAGGATTTTTAATGAGTATTGCATTGATATTCATAAGTGAAATTGGTCTGAAGTTCTTTTTCTTTGTTGGGTCTTTGTGTGGCTTAGGTATCAGTGTAACTGTGGCTTCATAGAATGAATTAAATAGTATTCCTTCTGTTTCTCTTTTGTGGAGTAGTTTGAGAAGTATTAGTATTAGACACTCTTTGAAGATCTGATAAAATTCTACACTAATAGGGCAGTTTTAAGGGAAGGTTCTGGCTTGTTTTCTGTTGTGTTATTTTTTTCTGGATATATGTGAACACATGGCTCCTCATCCCATATAGGACAGCAATTATAGACCAAAAACTACAATACAAACTGAGCCTACCTCAGTGCATCTATTGGTTTTTTTACAGGAGCATGGGTAAGGATGTATTTTCAGGAGTATTGGTGACTCTAAAATAGCTACATTACCCAAACGTCTAACCCCGGCATTGATGATGATGTCTCTAAGGCTGTGTAGGTCGAGGCCTTCTTCAGTTAATTTCCTACCCTTTATATTCTCTTGCACCTCCTGAAACTATGAGTAATTGTGACAGAATTATATGTGGCTGGATTGAAATGCCGTTGTATGACAGTATTCCTCGGGAAATGGGAACAAAGAGGTCTCAGATAGGGAGCCAATGGCAAACCAAAGTCCAATTTGGTGAGCCACTGAACTTACTGGGGAACCTTATAGGATATGGGTGAGAAGTAACTTAAAGAAATAGGATGGCTCAAATCACACCACCAAATGTCTGCTACACATGATTCATGAAAGCTACCCTAGAGCTCTCTGTACAACATGAAGGCAGCTTGACAGGTTGGAGAGTTTCATCATCTTATAATAGCCTTATGAAGGGGCTTTGGGAATCTAGCAAGATTCAAGGCCTTCCTGAGTCTTATGAGTTTTTCACTTTTTGAACCTCAAGGAGCCTTTATCTAAAGTCTAAAAAAAGTTTAGATTCCTTTATATATAAAGGTCTAAAAGTTTAGACCTTTAAGAGACTTGATGAGTTTTCCTCTAGAATGGAGTTGTTTCAATTAGGAGGAAATTGTTACCTCAGGGACACAGGAAGGAAAGCATGGTTGGAGCCTTAGGCAAGGATCTCACAATCTACCCTAAACCCTTCTATCAGGGACCATTAGCAGGCATGATCTTAATGATCTTTTATGGGTAATCACAGCTGATGTAATTAAGACAGTGTCTGTTATGCTTATGCTCAGAAGACGACATTCCAAACACTTCTTTCAGCTGTGTGTGCTCACCTCCAGAACCCGAATCCTGAGCGATGGGGACATAGATTCTCCTGAAGTCTGGGAGGTCAAGTTGGTGGGTTTTCAGGTATTAACAAGGCCTGCATTTTATACCTCTTGCTCTCAAAGAACAGCCTCCTTATGTTATAGGGTTCCCAGCTACTGTGGGGTATGTTCTGGCTATCAGCACAGGATAAGAGACTGTGTTAGAGATAACCTCTTGTTTTGTGTTTTAATGGGAACTCCTGTGGTGCCCTTAGGGAGCTGTTTCTATGCTAGGTTCTCAGGTGCTTCTGTCCAGCAGTGTTGGGGTGCTCCTCAGCCCCTGAGCCCCAGAAAACCAATTTCTTTCTATGTACCATGGAGGGCAGGCCCTTTCTAGATGTGATGTTTATGATGCAGGAAGGAAGCAGCAAGATCTATATCAGAGACACTGTAAGATTGGCAGAGATGGCTTGGGCTCTGAAGCCAGCTTTAGGAATATGGTTTTCACGGGGGACTTGGACATCAGAAATTAACTGTGAAGCAGATGCTTGTCCTCGACAGCTGCCGTTTACAAGGCATGCTCACAGCAGCAAAGCATACCTCTCAGCAGTGCAAAGGAACCCCATCCTACTCCATATGTGAAAAGCCATGATCAACTCTCCTGGCTGTAGGCCAAGCTCAGTTAGTCCTGTAGTGTATGAAATTCCTTGAAGTTTTCAGGGCTTGGGTAGAATTAGCATCCTCTAGTCTTCAACTAAGCCTGCCTCCGACTTGTTCTCTAGGTTGGAAATTCATATGTTGAATCACAGAGCTTTTGATAGTAAGGTAGTAGGGGCTCAATGAGTGGAATTAGTGTCCTTGTGAAGAGGCTCCAGAGAATTCCCTTGCTTCCTTGACCAAATTAGGATACTGTGAAATGGCACCTCCTATAAGCTAAAAAGGCAGCTCACTCCAGAACCCACACGCATTGGTTCATAGCCCCAGACATACACCTTGCAGAGCTTGATAAATAAATTATTAGCATTTGTCAATGGTTCAGCTGATAATATTTTGTTATGACTGGACGTGAGTCTGATAAGACAGGAGTCTTCTCCATCCTTTGCCCTGGCCCTTTCTGACATGTCTAGGGCAAGGTTTGCGTACAGAAGTGGGAGTTCCTGGCACAGCCGGTTTTAGAGCTGCATCTGGGATGCTTGAGGCAGATCTGGACCCTTGAAAACTGCCATGTGGCGCATACCCACACTCCACCTTATTGGAGTTGAGTAGTGCCGTACCAATGTTCTTTGAGTGGCTGCAGCCCACACCCTCCTTGCACCAGGACCTATTGGAGCCTTATGCAGGGTGGCAAACACTGTACAAGGTGGTGTGTTCTGGGTGGGTTTGTATGTCCTACAGTGTACAATGTGACATACTTTATGTGTGGAATGGGGTTGGGCTCCTGGAACCAGATGTGTGCATGCAGGAACAAAGCAGCAACAGACAGCAAGGGTAAGCCTTGAGTGTCTGGAGGATGCTGTTCATTTCTTTCATAATAAACCAACATTCTGTGGTGAACCTAATCTTGGGAGCTATCTTATAAAGTGCAGGTTTCATACTTATAGTTACAGCTAGAGACAGGGTAGGGATAACTCGGTCAGGAGGCCTGGAGACTGCCTAGGGAGCAGATTTTAGGCCATCTTTCATCTGCTCATGCCCAGTAGAGATTTGGGAGGGGCTTTAGTTGGTGCTGTTTGGGTTGTCTTTACTTCTGTGATGTTTGTAGTCTATGTTCTCTGCCAGACCTAGGGATAGAAGGAGAAGGAGATGTTCCTCTAGCAGGAAATAGAGAGCAGAAGGCATCACTGACTGTAGCTCCAGATAGACAGTTGTGACCTTTCACCCCAACTGCATGCCAGGGGTTCTCTCACAACGAGGCTGATAGTTTGGTTTGGGTGCACGTGTGACAGATGCTGTTTGCAGCCTGTTTATAGACACAGTGAGGGAAGTGAAATCCCTGGACTCCTGTTCTCACCCTCTCTGCCCTGGGTCATGCTTCCAGCAGATGTAGGAGAGAGAGAGAGAGAGAGAGAGAGAGAGAGAGAGAGAGAGAGAGAGAGAGAGAGAGAGAGATTGATCTCCATTATGCAGAGGTACTATCCTTTGAAGGCCTCTCTCCTCTTTCATAGGAAGCTCAAGAGCTGAAATCATTTTGGTTCTAAGATACCCTGAGTAGGCCTTCTAAGGAGTTAGCTACAAGGGTTCACACCGTCATTTGACAAAATAACAAGTGTAGAAATCCTGAAAGAGGTCTGCATCTCTCAAGTATCGTCGTCCTCATTTTTACTTAGTTCCTCAAATATGTCATGTGATAGGAGAGGTTGGTGTTCTCCCCACCCCCTCTTAGAGAGGGTCTTTTCTATTTTTGAAGGCTCTTTACTTTTGTTGTTATTCTAAATTTTTTAAGAGCAATGTCCCATATGACCTCTGTATACTCATGGTTGAGCTCAGGAGAAAGGTTCAGGGTGGGTGGTAGGGGTGACCATGCCTTTAAGATCCATGATTTGGAGAAAGTAGGGTAGCTGGCTTTGGTTGTGAGATTTCACTCACATGTGCAGGTCAGATAGGGAGCATCTTCCTCATAGCTGTCCTTTCTGGAGGGATTCTCAGGCAGCCAGCAGCTGTCCAGAAGGCCCTACCATGTGTATGGTAGCTCTCAGCCGGGTGCTGGGTTGTATATCCTAAGCTTCCCCACACCCAGTTCTCCACTGCTAGTAAAGACTGGGTTTGAGCTGTAGGTTCCCCATGTATGTACGTATATGTTCATATGTGTGTACCTGTGTATATACATGTGTGCATGCATGTACATGGAAACCAGAAGTCAAGGGAATGTCTTCAATTGCTCTCCCCCCCCCTTTTGAAACACGGTCTCTCACTGAACCTGGACTCTAGTAAATTGACTAGCCAGAAAATTGCAGAGATCTCTGTCTCCCTATGATAGGATTTATAGGTGCACACTTCCATAACTGGATTTCCACATCCCCTTGGGTATTGGGAATTGAATTCAGGTTCTCTTGCTTCCACAGCAAGTACTTTTCAAGCTGAGATCTCTTTTCAAGCCGTCTCAGTGGTTTTTTTCATGTGGCTTCTGCCAGACAAACGAGGCAGGGCCGAGGGCTCCTTGATGCCCTATGTTTCCAAACTGCCCGAGAAGATTTAGAAGGGGTGTGTACTGTGGTATAGGCCACAAGGTGACCTCAGGTGTTCTGGGTTAGCAATTCAGCCTGTAATAACAGGATGGAAAAAAGAGAGACTCTTGGTACAGGTGATTACATGAGATTGAGCAAAACCCTAAATTTTTTCCCTCTGAATTTGACCTTGTAAGGCAAATTTTAACGAAGCAGAATCTCCTTCCTTTCACAATCCTATATTCAAATTTAATACGTGCTGGGACCAGATCAAGAATGACCATGTGGTCCTGTACTCAGGTCACCACCATTTATCAAGGTTTCACCTAGTTTAGTCTTGAAGAGGACCATCATAGCACAAATTCCACAAGTCAGAGTGTGTGGCCTGACTTCAATTCTCACCTCTGTCCGAGACTGTCCAGGGAAGCAGTGTCTCTGAACACAAGTTTATTTTTCTGAAAATTGGGCTTAGCGAAGGTATTTACTTTGTTTATTCACTGTGACTAAGAAAATGGTATGGAAGCCTTTTTCACAACTTTAATTGTACGTGGCAAGTATGGCAGGATATTTCTGACTTCTAAACCTTATCAATTTAATGTTTAGGATATACAAGTCATTTCTTCTATTTATTTAAAACAAAAAAGCAACTTCAAGGGAAAGATGTATAACTGAGACAAACAGGCAGTGTGCATGTGGTTCCTTATCTGTGGGGTTATCAGTGAAATTCAAGTTAAAATAGCAGTAAGACCAGTGTTCCTGCCAGAAGAAGCTATGATGTCTGGTGGGAACCTGCTAGAGACAGCGTGTGTTCAAAGAGCTAGACAGGACATGGATGCCCGGAACAGCACTGTGTGGAGAGCTTAAGGCTTCCAAGGGAGGATGATCGTCCTGGCCAGCATTATTGCTGAAGGCAAAAATGACATCAGGCTGGAATTCACAGAGCCTGAAGGTTCTAGTCGGTTTGGAAGGGATAAGTTCACCGTAGGCAATTTTGTGGAGCATGCTAGAAAGCCCTGGAGGATGGCTCGAGTCCTCAGGTTAACGTGATCTTGGAGTAGGGAGCATCTTGACAGATGGTCTCTTTGAAGTCTGGCCCCATCCATAGAAAAGAAAGAATGAAACTTTCTCAGGTCAGGGCCAGACAAACCTCTGGGTTGAAGGCTCCAGTTTCTGGATCTCTAAGAAAGTCTGAGGTCCAAAAAGAAGCCCTCTTCACTGTTTGAGAAAATGGCACTGACCTCAGTCTTACTCTCCTTTGAATTTGTGACAATTCAGAATAGTGGCTCAGTGTTGTCTTCTGTATCAGCTATAAGGAGCAGAGCTGGGAGAAGCTGTGCAGGCTAAAAATAGGAAATTTTTGTTACTGACATCAAAACCACCCTTAGTTTTTGTTTCCAAGCAGAAGCAGGCCATGGTAGAGGCTATGCAACTTTTGATGCTCAAGAAAAACTGTGTTTGGGTTTCTTCTCGCAGATGTGATGTGCTGTTTCTCTCCTGGAGGCAGCAAAAGTGGTATCCTCCGGTGCATTCCCAGGCAGTGGCTCCCCTCTGTTTCTGTAAACTTCTCCGAGGTTCAGTTGCTGGGGCTTTGTTTTCTCTTAGTCACTCCCGGGGCTGCCAGCTTTTCACTGCTTTTTTTCCCCTAAGAAGGTACATTGGATCCTACGGTACCACTGCCATGTTTGGATCCTATTTTGTTGACTCAGAAATGGTGTGACATTTTCTCATCCAGGCCTAATACATAGACATCTATGGGCACAGATTCTGTGGGCACTGACTTCAGGGTCTTGATAATGCTGTCGGTTCACAGGCCTCAGCCTCCTCGTCTTGTATTTATTCCACCCATGAGATGTTTAGGGGACATACTGTTAGTATGATTTGAATTTTTCCTGTTGCCATGATATCATGACAAGAGCAACTTAAGAGATAAAGGGTTTACTTTGCCTCACAGTTCATGACATATCTCATGACAGGGAAGTCAATGAAGAGAATATTGAAGATGTCAAGTTATGTCTACAGTCATAAGAGAGCAGTGACTGCACATTCAGATCCCCTTTTCCATTTAATAGAGTCCAAATGCCTTCCCCAGGGAATGGTCCCACCCACAACTGAGATGAGTCTTCCCAAACAAATTAATATAATCAATATAGTTCCCCCACGGGCACACCCAGAGTCCCATCTCCCAGATGATTCTAGATTTTGCCAAATTGACAATTAACACTGCCAGACAATGAGCATCTTTTGCTTTTTCTATCACATACCACAGCTGGTAGTGGTGGTGTTTTTGATACACGTGAATAGATGTTGAGACTCAAAGAGCATAAACAACTTGCTCAGAGCCACATGATTATGACAAAACTGAGCTAGGATTTGGACAGAGTCTGGCTCCAAATCCCAGACTTTCTCCTCCTTGCTGTCATGTTCTGTACACCAAACACAGTGACTACAGCTTCAAAAAGTACCTCCCTTCCCAGTGTAACCCTGGTTCACTGGAGCAGCCACACAAACATCCGCACTGACAGGTTTTTGGCAGGGTCCTGGGGGCGGAGGCTATGCAAGTCTCCTGACAAGGGTAAGGGTTTGGGCCCAGGACCAGAGCCAATCCTGCTTTGGGGTGACCTGGCTGGTTTGGTCTGAAATCAAACCCATGTTGGCAGAGGCTCAGATACCATGAAGGTTAGCTCAGGGCAGGGTAGTGGTGTCATCAGCCATGATTTAGCCTCCTGGGTGTCCTGTTCTTTCTTGGCTCATTTCTGTTATTGTCTGTGTCAGTCACACTCCCTTCCTTCATAACAGGATGGTAGACAAAGCTGCTGCCCTGGGCTGTCCCAGCCACTGAAAACACTGAGATAAGCCCCGCAAGGCTGAAATCCCTACGACTGCAAAGTGTCTACTCCCTAACCTTGTTCTTTGAGCCTCTCTCTCTCTCTCTCTCTCTCTCTCTCTCTCTCTCTCTCTCTCTCTCTCTCTCTCTCTCCTCTTCCCTTCCCTTCCCTTCCCTTCCCTCCCTCCCCCCTCTCCCCCTCTGCCCCTGAATCGGCTCTGGTCACATTGTGGAAGCACCCTTGATGCTTTCTTACACCCTGGAAGTCTTTTCTAGTTAAAGGTCCTTGGTTGCGTATTCCTCCGTTATCACTGAAGAAATGATCACATTTTTTCGTCTTGCAAAAGCTATACTTCTGGGACTCCTCTACTTTTCTCTCAGTTCTTCTGCCAATTTACTTATTCTTTTGTGGATTAACTTTTTCCCCTTCAAGGTGTTTTTGAGCGTAGTAGAAATAGCTAATTCATTCTGGTGATGTTTTGCTTGGAAAGCCCTTTGCAAAGCCAAGGCTACACTAGGTACATTTCCTGTTTTCTAGGTTATTGGAGGCAGTTTTGTGATTTAAAACAAAACAAAACAAAAATTACATAACACAAATTGCCATTTCACAACTTTTGACACCAGATTCTTTTCTAGTCAGCTATTGCTACAACAATGCTGTATACTACCTGCCTTGCTGATTCCACTGGTTTAGGATTTCTCTTAATTTCTGCTTCTGGCACAACATCTCATATTAGAGTCTTTTCTCTTCCCTCTTTCTAAGGAAGGGTCTAAGGAAGATGCAGAAGCACGACAGGGCAAGTTCCAGACAGAAACTGCAAGAGGTTGAGCAGAATGTGTTTTGCCTCTGAAACCTCTGCTCAGAGCAACTCCTTGTCCGTTCAACCACATTCCATTGCTTACCCAGGTCCCGTGTGCCCACCTGTGGTACTGAGGATGGGAGGAAAACAATATTCTGCTACGGGAGTGGCTGAGATAAGCCACTACAGCCACTCATTAGCTCTCCTTGAGCTGCAGTTGAAATGAAGATCGTCTTGTCCAGACTGGAAGAGCTAGTTGTAGGATTGATAGGCCATTACCCACACTTCATCTGGAAAGGTAGAGGAATGCAAATCCTGCATGGCTCCTTGAGTGTATTGTCTCATCTGACAGGATTAGATTGGGTGAGGGTGCTGGCCAAAGGACATTTGGAGCTGCCAGAAGCTGGGAGAGACAGGAAAGAGTCTTCCTACCTTGGTATTGCCCTTTTGCCCTCCTGGACTATTAGAGGATACATTTCTGAAGTTTTAAGTCAGTCAGTTTGTGGTGATTTATGTGGTAGCTGTGGGAAATTAACATGCTATAATATTTACTAGGAAAGCCCATGTGGTAGGTGTTTGATACGCATTTTACAAGTGGACCAACCCAGGTTTAGTGTCTAGGTAATTTGATTCTGGCAGAATCCAGCCTGCTGCCAGCACCTATGCATTGCTCTGAGACAGACCATGAGCAAAAGATGGGAGCTAGAGACGTAGTGGTAAGGCCTGAGCACACCGACACCTAAGGGGCTGTTAGAATAAGTAGTAAACATAGAATTTTGCCTCATTCGGCATGCTTGTCCTCAGAGAAGCAGGCCCTAAGGGCCCAGTGTCCACATGCTTGGCTCACCCTAACCCTTTTTCACAGAGACAGTGGGAATGTCCCACCATTCAGTATCAGTGCAATAGACCTCTTTTCTATTCTGATCAAGGGGCCCCAAAGTTCTGCCTTCTCCCTACATCTGGGAAAGTGTATGTTTGTTTGTTTGTTTTTATTGTATGTGCATTGGTGTTTAGCTTGTATGTGTGCTTATGTGAAGGCATCAGATCCGATGGAACTGGTGTTACAGACAGTTGTGAGCTGCCATGTGGGTGCTGGGGATTTTGAACCTGGGTCCTTTGGGACAGCAGCCAGTGCTCTTAACCACTAGACCATCACTCCAGCCCTGGGACAGAGTATGTTGGGTGGGGATATTGGAAATTTGTTGGAACTAGGGAGACAAGAAGGCCTGCCTGGGGAATGAAGAGCCCAGATTTCTGCGTTTAGCTATGAAGGACATTAAGACCAGAATGTTCTATTGTCTGTTGCATCTAGACTTTCAAGGGTGTCTCTTTTATTTTCTTGCTTTTTGATGGGAAGGTTGATATCAGTCTGCCACATTGTCATACTTGAGGAGCAAGTAACTGTCCCCTCATAGGCCTGTGAACGGAGAATACTATACATCTGGATAGACTATATCTAGAGCCTCACTTACTCCTGACTGAGACGATGAGACTTGGGATATTTATGTACTAATTTAAACACTTCATAGTTTATGTGTTGATTATGTAGCCCAGGCTGACCTTGATCTCAAATAGGCCTGTGCCTCCAGACTGTTGAAGTTTGGGAGTTTAAAACTTTTATAAACGTTGACTTAATATTACAATGGGTTAGATTTTTATAGATGCTGGAATAATGTGAATGACTTTTGTGTATAAAATTTTGGAAGTCGGGTTGTGGTCAGCATAATAATAACCTCCAAAGAAACCAACATCCTAATCTCCAAACCTGTCACTATGCTGCATTATATGTCAAAAGATGTCTTGCTGATGCAAATGAGAAAAGATGAGATGGTTCTGAAGGAGTTACAACGTTTTTTAAAAAGGGAACAATACTATTGGCACCAGACAAGACTTAAGGACAGAAGCAGAGATCAGAGGGATGAGATTGGCTTGTAAAGAGAGGGAGGGACCGTGAACTATGAATGAGATTGGCTTGTAAAAAGAGGAGGGACCCTGAAGTATGAAGCATGGACAGCTAGGAAAGTCCAGAATTAAGGTTTCACTTGAATCTTTCAGGGGGTGGGTGATCTTGCTAAATCCTGATTTTTGCCCAGAGGAGCCATTTTTGGAGTTCTGTTATTCAAAACTGTAAGACCACTTACAGATTTTTGAAAGTCATTTGAAGCCACTAACTTTCCGATGGCTTGTTTTAGCAGAAGTAAGAAAATAATACAGGGCCATGGTGATGAGAACAGCTAAAGAATGGCCCTGGAAATGAAGTTAAGAAAGAATTCATTTTCCATAGGGCGTGATGCTCTGTGTGGGATATTGCTAAGAACACTAAGATTTGATGCCCAGGCTTGGCAACTGGTAGGCCACTTAAGAGCCCAGCAAAAGTGTGTGTGTGTGTGTGTGTGTGTGTGTGTGTGCGCGCGCGCGCGCGCGTGTGTGTGTGTGTGCGTGTAAAATGGAGGAGATAAAATCTTAAGGAAAGGGTTAAGAAAAGTGTGAAATATGTGGAGATAACAATACTGTCCCCTTGACTGTTCTCAGTAAAGAGCAGAGACAGGCAGTGGCCAAGCCTGAAGGCCTTATACAGTGACCCCCTGAAGTCATGACTGGTGTGGAGGGACCCAGCTAGGGAGAGGATTCCTGTCAAGCTCCTAAGTCACAGAAGTGCTAGTCTGGGTAAGGAGATGCCTGGAGGAAACACATGGAAATCTTTTGATTCCTTCTAATTTCTCAGTGAAATGAGAAACAGTCATCTCTCTTCCACTTGCCAAATATGCTGAGCAGGCTTGAGGGATGCAGGAAGTACAGAAGCAGCAGAGATGGCTGCGCGTGCAGCTTCAGTATTATTTGGTTGGAGAAATAATACACCATCCAACTAGCTCGTTTTAAATTAGACAAACACTCCAGAGTCTGCCTGCTGCTGGAGAGCACAGCCCAGGGCTGTGTTTGGAGTGGAGCTCTCAGGGTGCTGAGGTCAGCTCTGTTTGACATTCCTGATGTGTGAAGGGCGGCTTAGAACAACAGCACAAGCCATGGGTGTGCAGCTCCCTGGAGCTATTCCAGAGGCCCTGCCTGAGAAATGTTTTAGTCTAGAGATTCCTCCCCAATTTTAAACATCTGTTGGTGCTTGTGGAAAATAAGGTTGGGATTGTTTTGCTCACAGCCCTGGAAGCTGTTTGCAAAGCTGATGATGGATGCTACACACTTTGGCTCAAGCTAAGCAGCTTGGCCCTGACCAGGCAGCAGGGTCCCACCTGTTTGTTGGTATAGCTTAGCTGTTCCCAAGATTATGCTGGGACTGAGACATATAGGACTCTGTGGTGTTCCCTGAGGTGAGCTGTACTGGCTTTCGGCTTGATACCTTGCTGCACTCAAACTGCTTTCAGTCACATGCTCCGTGCTTCGCTGCTTCCTCTTCTGTCTACCTTTGTAGAGCATTAGAATGAGCTGTTCATTTCTTACTGGTGCCCTAAGCACACGTCAAAGCAAACTTAAATTTGACTTCACATCTCCAGTAGGCCAGGCATATAAGTGTAGTATTTTACTTGATTATTTTTGGTCAAGTTAAAGCCACCTTGGAGTCCCATTTTCCCTACGATGGTGAAAATATGAAACGCAGGCATTGTAGGTCACCTTACCCTGATCCAGAAAGACCATCTAAACCCTGTGTCTCTTCTGCTCTGGCCTCCTGCTTTTCTAATTTTAGGGTCCTCTCTTTCCCTGGACTCTTCAAGTACGCTTCCACCAAAGCTATTTGTCCGGTCTTGAGGTAGATTCCCAGGTACTGGGCACTGAGCTTCATGAGCTGCCCTTCTCTATATACGGCCTCTTATCCTGACTGAGGTACCCTATGGGGCAGTGCCTTTGCCCAGTGATGTGCTGTTTATGGATGGGAAATAATGGGAATAAGCTTTGGCTCCTTAAGTGACTGTAGATCACTTAAAGAAGGTTGCTTTGTGCTTACTATAGCACTGTATAAATAGATCATTCTGAAAACCGGGAAACTAGGGTCTGGATGTGTTGTTCACAGTCACATGGATAATATTAGTAGGACAAATCCCATGTTTTCATTCACTACACAGCAGTTCTCTGCTTTTACAGAATGTCAACACGTGCATTTGTCTTTCTGTCTTTCTAAAGTCTATCTGTCCTGTTGTGCATGGTTCCTTTCCTCTTGCCCATCTATGGACAATGCAATGTCGTTCACCTTCAACTACACAGTATTGCCCACTGACCATCTGTCTTCTACAACCACAGCCTCCCTGTCAGAAGCTAAGTTCATCACTTCCTGCCCTCCAATCAACCCCAAGCTGTGAGGCACAAAAGCAACTCAAATGGCAATTTTCAATGGAGGTTGTTCTGTAGTTGGTGAGGTAGAGTTATGTAAATCAAAAGAGGAAACTCTGGCTTCAATGTCCACACCCAGGATAGTGTTAGAGGCTCAGAAGAGGAAGGACCAAGATGCTAGAAGGGGGCCCCATCCATAAGACCAAAGGTCACCCTGATGGGAACAGTAGATAGATTAGGGCACAACCACATAGTGAGAGTGACACTTGTAGATTATAAGCTCCTGAGTCAACCTCATTTCCGGGCAAGGCCTGTCCTCATGTTCCTGATTTAGCGCCCGCCTCTGTGGACAGTGCCAATGGATAGGTATGTAGGCAACAGTGGGATGGGGCTGAGGCCAAAGACCTTTCAAGGTATGTGCCTGGGTAACTTGGGGAGGAAAGCTTCATGTCATAGAGTTAATGGAGACTTTGGCCAAAGGGCCAACCACACTTGTCTACTTTGAGAATCTGACCTCAGGAAAAAAAGTCTGGTTCTATTGACAGACTCCAAGAAAACTTGGTGGTGCGATGACATCTACCTCTGAACACTGATGATAGATGTGAATTCTACAGTCCTACTAGAATTAGTGGCTTTACTGAGAAAGAATGTGCCAGACTGGTACTTTGTTTGAGTGTAGATGGACAAGGAATCACTAGCTGTAGGACACTGGGCAACTACACTGCCTTGGTCCCATCTATAAATGGTTCAGCAGCTATGGATAGTATGTAGTATCCATACTTAGGACAATGTCAGGAGATTTTGATTCAAATGCCTCTCCTTTCCCTATCTTGCTTAGTGCTGAGCCTCTATGTGGAATGCTACTGGTAGATCTGGTCTACTGAGTACCTCTCAGGAGAAGGGCCAGCGCTAGAGACATAGTGGCAGATCCCCAGGTGATATATTTCAACCCCTGCAAACACATCTGTCTCCATCCTTAAGCACTCACTGACCAAGTTATATGTTTAGGATTCTTTTGTGATGCACAGATCCTGATCTGATCCTGGCATTTTGGTATCTAGATACAGCCTAACATGCTCTGGTGTTGGGGACGAAGGCCAGTCAGTGTTCTGTGTGGGACTAATTCATCGCATATTCATATTCATATTCATATTTCTCTCTCTCTCTCTCTCTCTCTCTCTCTCTCTCTCTCTCTCTCTCTCTCTCTCTCTCTCTCTGCCCTGGCTCTGCAGCTGAGTATGGAGTAAGAAACTAGATGTCATGCATTGTTAGTACACGGGCACATGCTTGCATATGCATATATGTTCTCCTTAAACAGCTTCAGAGAAAAAGCAGCCTAGAAGTGGAGGCAGAGAAATGCAGTACGCTGTGCCTTAAAGTTCCCTCCTAGAGCTATACGGGAGCAGATAGGACATAAGGCCAGGAGAAGAGCTTCCCAAGAGTGTATGGGGATGCCGTTTCTCACATACTCACATTCCTACTTTAACTTATGTGTGTATCATGAAATGAAAACCACAAGACTTCTCAAGCATCAAGCAGGTTTGGCTAAGGTCAGAACTCTACCCCACTGCCTGTTTTGGGAGATATGGAACCCTTTCCAGTGATTGTCTGGAGCCCCAGACACTCAGGTTCTGGTCCCAAGAGGCAGAGTAAGAGACTGAAAAAAGTGTCTCTTTAGGTTACAGCAGATAATTTTCTGACAAGCTGCTGACCTTTTGTTTTGTCAATTCTTCAAGGCTATGTAGACCCTTGATCAGAGTAAGGTAAGCACAAAGGTCAGGCTTGTCTGTCCCTCACAAGGCTTTCGTCCTACACAGTTGTTAGCAACCAAGCATCTCCATTGTCTGCCTCAGGGACCCAGCAACAACAGGTTACATTATCACTAGCTGGCAAGATGGGACACATTTCCACTGTCACCTCGAGTCACTTATTCTCCTGCACATGTGCCACATCCCCTTACAAAAGTGCAGCCCCTCCTCTCCCCCCTTTTCCTCCAACCTGGCCCAGAAGCAGACTCTGTATACCCCCTCCCCAATAAACCTATGCAAGATCTGTCGTGTGATGTGTCTTTATCAATAAGATCATAACAACAGTCACTTTTTCTCAGGTCCTTGGAGAGTTGCTGTGTGTGTGTGCATGTGCGTGTGTGTGTGTGTGTGTGTGTGTAAAGCTACTCCTCTAAGAATGGTGAATGAATGTCCTTATAGTGTCTCCAACAGACATATTATACAGAGACAAAGTCCTATAACTGACTGGCCAGATGCATTCGTGTGTCCATGTTAAAGGGTGAAGGGCTCACTGGGGTGGCTCTAATGTCTCATAAGGACCACATCCGCTTGGTCCTTTTTCAAATATCACTATCTACTGACCACTATTGTTTACTCACTCCCAGGAATACAGAGCTAGTGGGCCTACATGCCTCTGAGCTCTGAGTTACTAGCAGAGCAGATCTGTTGGGAGAGGCTTGGGTGTGTCAGGAGCCCTAACCACCGGGCTGGGAGTTCTATGGTTGGGGATTGGGCCAAGGTCCAGACATAGAGAGTCTTTCCAGGAGTCATTTCCTGACAAGGGTCAAAGTCTTTGAGTTAGAAGAGGACCTGCTACCAGGGCTGGGTACGGCTATGTAGAGACCAGTTCCAGTGTAAGCTCTCTGGGTATTTAAACAACTATTTTAAGTGTGGTTCACCAAGCCTCAGGAGCCAGGAAGCAAATTCAGGCCATGTAAGGAGGAAGAGGTAGGGGGCAGAGTGTGTCAGCTATTAGCCCTACTGAATTTCTCTTGTTCAGTGTCGTGGCTAAGAGGAAGGGCTGCTTTGCCTTGTCCCATGGGGCAGGAAGTAGTATTCTCTGGGACAGGGAATCGGAGATATTCTCCATCTGGAAATGTGGAGAAATTTGGAAGCAGTTGGGTATTTTAGTTAGTTGGAATTCAGCACTGTGGGTATGAGCTGGCCGTACCACACAGAGGCTTGGTTGGGGTAAGGATGCTAGCAAACTTCTCACAAAGAGCAGTAAGCTGTGCTTGTGAGGAACCAAGATGACTTCTTTACCTGGCTCTCATACAAATAGATGCCTAGAGTCAGAATCAGGGGCCTGATGTCTCTCTCCTAACAACCTCCCGTTTCAGGCAGTGTGACCTAAGTGTGCTCTCTAACCTCATCTTGGGGCCTTCCCAGCTCTTAGTCAATGCCCCCAGCCTTGGCCCCTATAGGAAACTAGGGATGGTGTCTTCTGGAAATGACCCCAGTTTGTGGTTGTTCTTGGTAGACGTGCTCTCAGCTGGGGAAGAGAGGTCTCCCTGGGCCTTGGTTTGGGGTAAGACATGTGCTCTGTCGACATTCACCAAGTAGTACTTTGTTCTTTAACTTTCAGGCTTTAAATTTGAGGCTAGGCTTGGATCCTATCTGCCTTTGGACACTCTGGAATTCAGGGCTGACTTCTCTTAGGACACTCTAGAGAGTGAGCGCCTTATGGTGTTCTGCTCTGAGTTTGTAGAGCTGGACACCCTTACTGTTCATTACTGGGAACTCTGCAGAGAACAAGCAAACACGTGTCAGTAAATCATGTCTTGTTTAAGGAGTGGAAAAGAAAAGAATGCTTTGTAAGAAAACAGAACAGGGTAAGTAGAGACTGGGTACAGGAGAATACAGCTTCCATTGGTTGGGCTCAGTGCCAAGGCTTTTACGTGATCCTTGGTCCTCCGTGCCTAAGCCGTGGCCTGCAACTGCCGGTGGTTGTGGTAGGTAGGTGCTCCAGAGATATACAGATCCCCGTGAGAAGGAGACTTCTGGGAGTGCTCTAAGCTCAGGTGGGAACTGGGGAAGGAGAGGGTGATGATCCAATGTCATAGTGCAATCAGTTGAGCCCAGGGTCCTCCTTGGCAGTGGAAATTTGCAGTAACTGGTGGTGTAATGAGGAAAAGCAGTAGCCCCAAGCTGGGAGATAGCTTTAATGTGAGTGAAACTTGTCCCCAAACCACTCCTTCTTCTCCTATTGAGATGCCACAGCACTGATGGTAGCTCCAGCACATAGTCCCTGTGGCAAAGGTGAGATCCTGGAATGATCCATGTTCTTCCCCAGGGACAGACCCTTCAGACCTCACTCCTGGTTCTTAAGATAGAAGCCCTTTATGGCCAACCACCACCCACCCCATATATCTAGCTGTGATTTTCTCTGGCATCTGTATCAAATTACTGGTTCATGCCACAAGTAAAATTAGGGACAGAGGCCTGCCCTGGCAGAAGCCATCGGTGCTATGTACACACACCGCCCGGCCACACCATAGTGAGGAACGAATGAATGATGGAGGAGTGGAATGACACATGTGTTATGGAGAGAGGCAGAACAGGTGAGCTTGGAGCTTAAACAGATGCAGACCCAGCCCCCAAAGAAGCAGCCTGGACACTGGGTCACCCGAGATGAGCAATCTGCTTTCTAGATTAGCCTTCCCTGAAGTACCACTGTGATGCTGCTAAGGGCCATGTGTGGGTGTCAGTCGCCCTGATGTGGACTAGGTCTGGGTTGATGATGCCTAAGGATCATGTTGTCACCTGACTACATGCAGATGTTCATAGGCCATGCCACCCTGTACTGATGTGAGTGGCCTGCCTTGCCACCTGAGATGATAATGGTGACCAGGTCTGGGCTGCTGCCAAGGGCCATGTCTGGGTCTATGTTGATGTCAGTGGCCAATGCTACCACTGAAGACTACCAGAATGTCTGTGGTCTGTGCTGTAGCCTAGAGCCGTGTTGATGCTGAGGGGGTGGGGGTGGGAGGACATGGATATAGGTAGTCTGTGCTGCCGCTTGAGTCTGTGGTGATGTTTGTGGTTGTGAGGGCCAAGTTTGGGTTCATGGTCCTTTGCAGCTGGGTCTGCATTGATGTCCATGGACAGTGTTGTTTCTGAATGCCCAGCAGAGAAACATGAGCAAAGAAGACTTCTTGAGAACTCTACCTCTACAGCCCCCTCAGTCCCAATAGTAACAGCCTAGACAGGAAGCCATCAGAGAGAACTCTTAAAAACTGTGATAGTATATTTGGGGTGTCAAATGACTTCCAGCAGGGATGCAGGAGGGGAAAGACACAGTTTCATTTAGGGGGCAGGCCACCGAGAATTTGACCATGTCCCAGTGAATGAATGAATATATATATGTATATATATATATACATATACATATATATATATATATATATATATATATATATATATTTCCCCTGGGGAGGCAGTAACAAGGGTAGGAGGAGGACAGGGAAGGACCAAGAAGCAAATGTGATAGGGGTGTGTGTTGCATATGCCACCACCCTCAGCTCACTGGGTGTAAAAAGGGAAGGGAGAGAGGACACTGCTGTACAGGAGGGATGACCCCCAAGGGGAAGAAAGTCTTGGGTGTGGGGATCTAGCCTGGAATGGGAGACCCTGAAACAGTAGAAGTGAGTTGGATGGGGTGTGGGAGACAGCTTCCTGAGGAGTGCTGCAGCCACACAACATCCCAGGCCCAGCCGCCATCTCCCTATTTTGAGCTGATCAGCCTGTGTCTCCTGTAAGTTGACAGGGCTCCTTGGAGCTGAGGGAAGGTAGCCTCTCCAAACTCTCTGTCCACGTCTCCGACGGCAGGCGGACAAGGACCTGAAGTCCAAGACCAAGGTCCTCTAGTATCATGACTACCACCACCCTCCTCACCTAAATCCCCCAAGGTCCCTGTTTCCCTGGAAAGAAAAGCACTTCTCCAGTCTTGACGTCACACAACCTCTGCACAGGTGTCATTCTGTAGAGCTGGCTGTGATCTGCAGAGCCCCAATGAGGCTCCAGTTTGCTTCTCCATGGCCGTTTGTACCCAGCCCCGCCTTTTGTCCTTGATTTTTCAGGTTTTGTTACCATGAATAGAGAAGTCAGATCTTTTCCTATTCATCCTCACCCTTTGCATGTTTACTTTTCACTGTTTCTGTGGGACTCTGCTTTTTTTCTGTTGATTTGTGGGAGCTGAATACAATGGGTATCAAGACTTTGTGTTTACACTGCTGACAGTGCCAATTTACCTTTCTAATGGTGCTATATTTTTCCACATAGAAGTTTTTTTTTTAATAAAGCCAAATTAGTTGTTTTCTATAGGCTTTGGAGCTTGCCTCTTGCTCGCTTTCCTGAGAGGGCGAAGACTTCATTTAGTGTTTTCTCCCAAAACTTTTATAATTATGCTTTTTGTCCCTAATCTAAGTTTATTTTAGGGTATGGGGTGAGACAGAGTGGAACCATTTTTCCACATTAAACCTTAGCTATCTTGAGCCCTGGAGGACACAAATTATAGCCTAGAGGGCTGCAGAGACTGGGGCCAGCTTCCTGGGCTGGAGTCCAGCCTGCATTAAGGCTGGGTGCTGGCTGGTGGCTGAGCCTCTAGCTCCTTCTTCTCCAAGTACATGGTTGTACTGAACCAAACAATACCCTCTGGTGAATACTTCAGATGGTGTCTCAGCTTTGGATGTCAACAGGGTTGGGTCCTGCCTCCAAACATTTACTAGGTTTTTTCATCTTTCTTCTTCCTGCAAAGAGGAAAGCAAGGGAAGAAACCAGTTTCTCAAAGCCTCTAGGTAACTTGACAAGAACAACATAGAACTTAGTTTGGTCCCTGTCCCACACATCCCATCCTACTGTCCTAGGACAGAGATAAGTCCCGGGCTGCCAAGGACTATAGGAGACTCAGACTTTGGCCAGCCTAGGGGCTTCCAAGATGGAAACTACTGTTTGCTGAGGGCTCAAGGATCAGGTTTGGAGATATATAGCCCAGAATCTCAGCTTTCTCATTTGCAAAGCAGAGTCCACAAGACGCTCCTTGTTACTCTAAGGAGGAAGCTGTGTTTACTTCTCAGCTCTTCTAGTCCTCTGGGCTCTGGAGGCACATAATGGTCTCCTTGCTGACCAGGCATTGACAGACAGCCTTCTGACAAGAGACTCTCATCTAGGTGGGCTGCTGCTCTATAGTTCTTTTTCTTGCTCTCATTCAGGCCTATCAGGGCTGCCTAAACTTGTGCAATCTCAAACCCAACTTTACAAAGGCTTAAGAGGCATCTGTGAGCCTCTGGGTCTCTTTTGTCTTCTTCCTCCTGCTTATTGTAGCTTCCTGCTAATTGTCCCAAGGCTGGTAGGCAGCCTCCTGCTGAGAGCATTCTAGAAGACAAGGGAAGAGAGGGGAGTCTGTCTGGAGCTGGCTTAGAGTTGGTGCTAAGAGTACAAGCACCACTGATCAGACCAGTGGGACAGCTCCTGGTACCCTTAGGCCACTGCCACCCAGGGCACTGACAGATAGTCTCCACAAGACCTAGATGTGCATGCAGGCCTGAGTGCACATTTGTTTGAAGGGAAGATTCTGCCCTCAAGATATTCTGGCCTCAAGGAAGCTATCTAGGGTCCAGAAAGTTAAAGCTTTGTTCCTTTCTTGTTCAGAAGCCCTGCCTACCTATACAAGGACATCAACTGTTTGTGGGCAGAGACAAGTATCCAGCCATAAACTCTGTCTTCCACTGCACCTCTGAAATGGTTTAAAGAAAGTGTATTTTCTCTCAAAATGGATGTGTTTATTAGTCAGAAGGACCTGACAACCGAGCCTTTTTTGTTTGTTTGTTTGTTTGTTTGTTTGTTTGTTTCAAACTGAGTGGTCTGCAAGCTTGACTCAGACTTCTAACTTCATAAATTCTACATGACTTTTGAAGGCCTGACTGGCTCATGGTGTCAGTACTGCTGACATGAGCACATTGCAAAAGTCTTGCAGAAATGGGCTGATACCTTCCTCATATAAGAAATACATAAGTCAGTTAAAAATAGTCCTCAGAACGGATGTGATGTTGCTGTGGCTGTCACGGGAAACTCATGAATCAGTCACAGGAAGATGGGGACACTCCGTGAATTTTGGGCTCTTTCTGGGCTATTTGAAAGTTACCTTATACCCAGGCCAAGGAAGCAACTAACATTGTGGCTTCCATACCTTTTGAAGGCTGGGGTTACTTCCGGAATTCAGACTAACCAGAGCTGTGGTGGGGGTGGACATGGATACTCTACAGCCTTCAAGCTTCCTCTGAGCCCATGTTCACCCTTACCTGGGAAGTTGTGGGTGTTGCCTGTACAGCTTGGGCAAGTAATTCATGGTCTGGTTTTTGTTTTA
Organism: Rattus norvegicus; assembly: GCF_021556685.1. Lineage (NCBI taxonomy): Eukaryota > Metazoa > Chordata > Mammalia > Rodentia > Muridae > Rattus > Rattus norvegicus. Next base: position 113,427,943 of record NC_141543.1, read on the forward strand.
CTTGTGAAGAAGCAAGGCCTGTGTGATCACTGATGTTTCACAATGTCCTATACAGTCACCCAAGACTGTCGGCACATTTTATTATGTCAGAAGCTTGCTTGGTTCGTACTAGCTTAGCAGAACAGGTGCTGAGACCTTAGTAACCCTTAGAAGCTCAGACCACTTACTAGGTTACTGTATGTTCGGAGGAACATGAGCTTGTGGTTCTAGTGACTTCTGGGTTTGGGTTCTGTGGGCAGATCCAGTTCATTCATCTAACTGGAACTGAGGGCCCTTAGAGCTCTCTCATCTCAGGTTTCCATTTCTAGGATGGGGTAGAAGGGTCAACAAAGAGCCAGGAAAGGATAGTCCAGGACAGTCAGTTGCTAGAAAACTGGCTTGGATATGAAGTGCCAGAAAAGCTGTAGTGATTTCCGTAAGAGGACGTGTAGAACTGCCAGTTGCTGCTGAGGTAGGCTGGGGCTGGAGATTGCTCACCCTGGACTGGCCCTTCTTTCCTGGTTCTCTTGGCTACATGAGTACTTAGTAAACCGAGGAGGGGCTTTTGGGAATGCATACTTTATAGCGAATCCCCCAAGTGAAATCTTGGTGTGATCATAGAGACCTAAATCAATGTTCCTTTACATTTTGAGCCAATGGAAGTTATTTCTATCCAGGCTCAATATTTTTGTGGGTTCCTAGAAACTTATGTGCCCTGAGCTTTAGGCTCTGATTGTCAAAAGAACCAAGGTCCCAGGCCCTCTACTTGGCTGCTATTCTCAGAAGATGAGAGAGTCGCTTCCTCACCCAGTCTAGGAGCCCCAGGAGCTTGCCCCTATGTACACATGTATCCATGTACTCATCTAGTCTCTATGCATGTATAGACACCTGCACATGCAGACATGCTCAGACAGGAATGCCCCATACATTTGACTATACATGACTCCATCTTTGCTCATGTTCACACAACTAGATAATACCAGAAGTCTGTTTTCTTCAGTGTCTTCCAATCTCTCTAGCCTGGCTTTAGGCACCAGAAGGTATACATAGGACATGGCTAAGTAAATTCAGAGCATGACCTGAGGGCAGGTCCCAGCTGTACTTGGTAGTGTGAGGGCTAAACCAGCACGGTTGGGGCTGGAAGTGAGGGCTCAGTGGAGCTTGGGCTTGGTAATGATTCCCAAATCCATTCTTTGTGCCAGAGACTTTGTTACACAGTCTCCTAACAAAGCTGTGGGATGGGCATTATTGACCCTATTCCTTAGGTGAGATTAAGAGATTTATTAGGATGAGGCTGGCACTTCTTTCCATTGCAGCTTGTTTTGTGGTTCCACCTGTCACTGCCCTAATCACCTCTGCATTTTTCCTGCTTAGTGGTTCTACCCACCATGGTCCCTCCTACCCGCTCCCTTACCCCCTGCTCTTCCTCCTTCTGCTCTGTGGATCTCCCTGCCACTCCTAGATCCTTTCGCCACTCTCCTTCAAGCCTGCCTAAGCATTGTCTCTTCCCCTTAGCCTCCACAGTCTAGTCTTGGACTCTGGTCTTTTCCATACCCCTTTGCTAAGAGACAAGATATACATGTACTTGATCTTTGTTTCTGGTTCTTGGCATACAACAATCACAGTTCTTGAACTCTATGGTGGCTAGTGTCTTTTGGATGCTAATTAGATGGTCAGCTGGGTCCTAGGCTCTTGAAAGCTTAGGATAGGTCTGTCAGAAAAGACCAAGTCTTCCTTAGAAGGTTAGTCTCAACTCCACCTTTGAGGAGGGAGGAAAACTGGAAACTGAGTTGATCACTGAAGCCAGATGGTTTAACTGCTATGAATCACCTCCACTTCAGAAAACCCTCAAGTTTCTCCTGAATGAGGTTATTGGGTGCCTTAATGTCCTACCTCCAAATGCCAGCCCAAGTATCCTGTAAGATCTCAAGAAGCAGAAAGCCTTAGATAGGAGCACAGGATCACCCATAGCACTTGAGTCTTGGTCATAGGGACTACATTGCAACCTCTGCATGGCCGACCTCTGAGGGACTGGATGGAATTGAAGTCCTGGGGGGTAAAGTCATAGGGCAGAGGGGCTTCAAGGAGTGAAGGTAGGGAAGCACCATCTCATTCCTAATCAGGCCTAGGACTCTTCTCTGCCTTGTTCGACCTATGCTGAGCCAACTTTTTGTCCAGCCCATTTTCACGTACAGCCCCTGGAAAGCCGCTGAAGTACATACCACCACTTGCTCTACAAACACTAAGAAACCAGCTCTACACCTTCGCTTTCATCCTCGTGAAGACTCTCTGGAAGCAGAAGACAAATGTGGTGGCTCCTTTTTCTTCATTAGAGGCTTCCAAAGGACTGGGTCTTGCTTGGAGTGGAACTTTCGGGCAGAATAGTTTCCAATTGAATCTGAGATGGGGAGGATACTTTATCCAAGTTGTCAGCAAGTAACTGGCTCCAGGAGCAACTTCGGTGTTGTTTTCCCCCTAATACCTCATGGGAACTCTTGACAGCACCAAAGCTTCCTTCCAGGCTGGGGTGAATCTGAGGAATGAACAAGAAAGGTGGGGGAGGCAGTGCTAGGAGCTGGTTCAGAGGGTAAAGACACGTATGTGACGCCACGTCTGACAACTTGAACTTGATCCCTGGACCACATGGTAAAGAGGGAGGACAGATTCCCACCAGTTGTCCTCTGACTTCAGCATGCACACTATGAAGTGTGCATATGCATAAACATGTTCACACACATAATGAATAAATGTTAAAAAAAAAGTTGGGGGAAGGGCTAGGTGCCAGCCAGGACCTATTGTATATATCACTCTCCAATACTCTTGGATGGAACTTTGAGTAAGGGAAGCTCTGCAGGCATATCAGGATTTTGAGCACTTCAGCGAGCAGACTCTGTTGCTACTCATAAGCAGATAAAGTGGCTTACAGCATCATGGTATTGATGAGAGGAAGTTTATCTAAATATCCAAGAATACAGGTGTGGTGGAAGACACAGGAAGATCAGACCTGACACATACATGGCAAGAAATACATGCAAAGAAATCTGACACATGTGTTTACACACAGACTATATCATATCGTGTGCACATGCTCACACATTGAAGACATACCACATCACACACACTCTCACGTATAGATGACACAGTACATCACATGTATGTGCTCACACAGAAGACACATATTCTCAAATGTGACTGGCATAGTATATCACATGAACATGCTCACACACAGAGGACACGCCATGTGCAAATACTCATATACACAAAGGACATCACTCACACACATAACTTTCTCCATGAAGAATATACAGTGTCATACCTAAAGCCCACACATTATACATTCTCATGTTTATAGTTATATACACATCTATATTACACACACACCCTTGGTCTGTTAAGCAGACTAGAAGGTCAACACCTCAGAGATGATCCACGACTATGGGTCTTGGGGGTAGAACTAAACGGAAGGTCACTGACGTAAGCCTTGTGGACACTGACCCCAGATGTGGCTTTCAGCAGCAATTGGAGTTCTCTGGGCCAACTCCTACCCTCCACTTCTGCCTTTATGAAGCAAGTACTAGAGGCTGACCAGGCTGTTGAGTGCAAAGCACTGTATCCTCATGTGAATGAAGGAAGAGAAAACATACCATGGAAGTGGTGGTGAAGGATGACTGAAGCCCCAGCATTCTCTGACACTATCCCATGGCCACAGCCTTTCTCTGACCCTGGCCCAAGGCCAAACTTCCATCTATGAGGAAGATTAAGGGACAACCTCAGCAGCAGCCAGCTGTGCAGGAAAGGAAAACTCATTTGATGAGAGCCTAAGCGCTGTGTCTCACGCTTCTGCAGTGCCACCTGCTGGCTGTTGGTGTGTATTGGTTCTTTGTCTGCCTGAGGGTGTCAGAGCCCCTGAAACTAAAGTTTATCCGGCTGTCATCTCCCCAGGCCCAAGTTTCACTGGGTCTCAACTGCCTTCATCTCTGAAGAGCTCCCAAACCAGTTGGCACAAGCTTACTGCACTCACTTACTTACTGCACTTACTTACTTCCCTCCCACATGGTCTGGAGTGGGAGGGAAGGCTGCCAAAGACAGGACATGGTCTCCAGCAGAGGAAAGGTTTGGCCCTAGGCAGTAGATGAGTGTGGGAGTGCTAATCTTTAGTGACCTGTGTAGGCTGCTCCACCTGCTCACTACCCCAGGCTCTCCCTTTGCCATTTCCCTGGCAATGTAGATCCATGGAAGGCAAAATGTCTTCCTTGGGTTGCACCAGAGGCTGTGATCAGGCTCACATGTGAGGCAGAGAGAGCAGGTTGGACCCTTGTGGGACCAGAGGCACTGCACATACTCTAGGAGGATGCTGAAATGCTGTGACTTAATTGTAAGCTGTGACCGTTGCTGGAGACGTATACTGCTTCTTTCCCTAGCCACATTTCCATCTCAGTGCTTCATCCTGACCTCATTGCTTGGCCTTCCATACGTGGCATCTGACCTTTCTTGGGTGCCAGGAACATTGTACAATTCCCCATAAAAGTTGTAGGACCGTCTCCCTAGAGAATGATAGACCAGTACTAGGTCTCCAGAAGCATAGATTCAGCTCGACACTCTGTTAAGCTGTTTCCATTCATTTCTTTAACCAACAGAGTCTTTCCAAACACAGGAGAGCTGTCCTCATGGCCTGAAGGAGTGGCTTCTTGGAATAGAAAACCCAGCACTTGCCTATATGCTAAGATTCCCCTATAGAGTCTCACATGATGCAGGTTGGAGCACTGGCTGCTCTTCCAGAGGACCTGGGTTCATTTCCCAGCACCCATATGGCAGTTCACTCATATCTGTAACTCCAGTTTTAGGGGTTCTGACACCCTCATGTAGGTTGATGTCATTATGCAGGTGAGAGCTGGCATGTTAGATCAAAACTATGATTGAATAGTAAAAGAATAAGGCAGGGACAAAGTTTTTGTAAGGAGGGAGAGAAGGAGAAGGAGGGAGAATCAAAATGGAGACTGAAAAGGATGACTCAGATCCCTGTGGTCCTGAATTGTCAAGGTAGCTGGGCTAGATTTCTGTAGACAAATTTATCTTATCTAGGTGGGCGGTTTATATCCTTATCAATTGGTTGTAAGTTAATTGCATGAATGTATTGTACATTGAGTATTTAATATATAAATCTGGTTGTTGGGCTACAGTTTGTTAAGTCTTGTTATTACCAGGTAGCTGGGACCAGAGTTTCAGGCTGGTCAGGGCTGGCCAGGGTGACTAGCAATGGAAGCGAAGAGAGCACTGGGGCCAGAAGATACCTAGGCTAACATGACGTGGTGCCTCACTAAAGCCAGTCACTGCTGAGATAAATTAATGTTAGTTCTATATGGCTCTATGGTGCCAGAACTGATACTTGCCCAGGTCCAAGAGTACCAGGGGCCCAGCATGGAGCGGTGACACATGTGAACCAGTCATGCCCCTTTTTAATTATACCTCAACACCCTCAGACAGACAGACATGCATGCAGGCAAAGCATCAATGAAAAATTTAAAAATCATATTTAAAAAGTCTCACTGGCAGATTGGCTCTAGTTAGACATAGTTGGTCCCTGCCAGTGTTGGCTGGTCCCCGAGAGCATCACCTTACTCTTGCCTGGGAGTCTGTGGCCTGCCCTAGTCATTCATTCATTTGCTGGAATGACGGTAAGATTTTAGAGAACAGACTGATCTCTAGATGATAAAACCAAACAAAGACCCTGGAATAAGCGAGACACCGTTTCTTATTTGACGATTTCATTGATTTTTGAACCCAAGCTTTAAAACTAGATCTCTTTTTCTCTAGGCATGTTAATGCCATGCTCTGCTTCACCAGGCTGCTGTCTTCTTCTCTGGGCCATTCTTACATGTGGGGCTTGAGTTTAATGTTCTCTTGGCCCCTCCACAGGGTACTTCCTGACTGAAGGAAGGCTGGCCTGTGCCTTAGCCAAGTCCTCATGGCAGAGCTAGACATGAAGAAGGGAGGTATGGGAGCCTGCAGCCGCCTCCTTCACATGGGTGACAGTGCAGCGCTGCTTAACGAAGCTCGTGGTTGATGAGGATGCAAGAAGAAGGGCTTTGCTGCGAGATTTCAAAGCCCAAGGCTGATAAAGTATGAAACAAGGGAGGTGTTGCTGGCTTTGCGGAGTTCACTGAGGGAAGGAGAGCCACTTATGAAAGCCCTGATGCCGGGGTCCTGGGAGGGTGCCCTAGCTGCTCTTCTTTCTGGGTTCTCTCTTGAAGGTAAGCTGACTGAGAAGAGGTTTTTTAACTGTAGTGTTCAATAAACCATCTCTGTTTGACTGAGACTAGTGTCTGAGTGGTTTGTGTGGTAGTTCCCAGATGCTAACACTAGGCCTGTGTTAGCAGACAGTGGCTGTAATTAAACAGGCAACAATTAAAGCAGGTGAACAGGAGTTACTTTTACACTGCAGCACTGCCCCAGCTATCTCACCCAACACTTCACCCAGTCGAGATACAAAATCCGCTTTCTCACTCCCCAAAGTGCTACAGCTGTCAAGGGGTCGTTGGGCTCTCCCTCTCTCGCACCCTCCCCTAACCCTTTGCCATCAGGGCCAGTGTTTTGTTTTGTTTTTATGCTGCCTGGGTGAGGCCCAGGGCCCACTCTCCTCAGTGCTGCTTGTGGTGAGGAGCAGCGACAGTGCTCTCACTCTCATGATCCTAGGACCAGCTCTCTTGGCTGCCACAGATATCGAGGGGTGAGGTGAAGAGGGTATGAGGTCATCGTTCCCACACCCATGATGCCTTGTGACAGACAAATGGCAGGGCCAGTTCTTCCGTGCTCACAACCTTGGGCCAGCTCACCTGCACCCAGTCACCAGGGCCAGCTCTATTGTGCTGCCTGGGTGAGGTGCAGGGCCCATACTTCTAAGTGCTGCAGCTGATGAGGGGTGGAGCCAGCTTTGCACAGCCCTCGGAGAGCAACACGGTCCCAAGCAGCAGCCCAACCAGAAATGTCCACACGGTCTTACGTAGTAACGTGAGCCACACAGACCCCTGCTGCTGCATGGCCACAGACCCAGACATGGCCCTCATAGGCAGGACAGGCTCGGACTCCACCATGGCCTCAGGTAGTAGGGTGGGCTACTCTCAACAGGCCATTCCTCTTCACCCTCGAGTCTCCAGTTCTGCATCTCTTCATGATGTTCACTTCTCTCTCCTTTCCACCTGTGTACCACATGCTTGCACACTGTGGTGGCTCCCACTGTGGGTGGGCCACACAGCAGCAGGTCTCTGGGAATCCTCCGCTCACCCATATGCATTGTGTCTTGCTTTTTTTCAGTGTTGTGATTATCTTTGTCCAGGTTAATCACAATGAAGAGACCAGAACACTGCCTCACAGTGAGGGGGTAGCTAGTACTTCCAGGCTCAGTGGACAGCAGCACACCGGTGTGCTTCAGTGGCTGCGTTTTTACAGTTACGTCCATCTTTTTCTTTACCTTGCTATTTTAAGGTCTCTGCTTTAAGTCAAACATTGAGACTGGATGGACAAACGTACAGATGGATGGATTTGTGCATGCTCACATATATGTGCGCATTGCAGAAAGCAATTGGGATAAGGTAGGGATTGTGTCCTTTCTCAAACACTGCCCACTATTTTGCTTTGTTCTTGGGAGGATACCCCATGAGTCCACATTATTATTTATTATTTATTAGCACAGCTTGCACTGTCCCACTAAAGCAGTTCTGTGGCTCAGTTCTGAGGCTGGTGGGATACATATTTTTTCCCTATAGCACTTGAGATTGAACTTAGGGTCTTCTATATATTGGGAAAATATTCTACCACTGAGCCACATACTTAGTGATATTTTAACATGTTACTTATTCCACAAATGTTTCCTAAAAGCCTGCTAGAAGAATGCTAATTTAAAAAAAATCTTTGTTTCTATAGACAAATTATAGACTATTGTGTTATCCCTACATTTGTATGGAACTCAGGACTGTCCATCAATGTTTAATTCACATCACAGAAATTTCGTGTTCATAATTCAAAACTGTCACTGTTGTCACTTACTGCATGTTTCTGTTTGTATCCTCCCAGGTTGCATGTAGACTGTGGGCTTCCTGTAGATTCAAGGAGGGACTTTGACATTGTCAGCTATGTTGGCAACTGATACTTTTCTTGCTTTGTAAATACAAATTTTAGTTTCATCACCATTAACCAGAAATGTTAAAATACCTTTTTATCACTGGACTATATTTTTAAAAATTTCTTTAGACTTAAACGCTTTACATGTATGCTATGTATCTAAATCCTTAAAAATAGACACACACTGCCCTCTCCTGGTGTGTCTGAAGACAGCTACAGTGTATTTATATATAATAAATAAATAAATCTTTAAAAAAATAGACACACATAACTTAGTACAAATTTTCAGGTAGAGTGGTTTGTACTCTTTTGCCACTGTGAGACGGGGTTAACTGAAGGCCAACATATCAGATGTCCTTTCTCTTCCTGATAATTCCTTAGTGGAAGCTGAAGCCACAAGCAGGGGGTGTTGAGAGCAAGAGCCCAAGGTGCCTCTTGAACAGATTCAGGAGAAGCACTCTTCTGCCTTGGCACAACTTAGTTTCTAGAGATTCTTATTTCTGCTTCAGACATGAAATATCTGGCTCTCAACTTTAATCCTCCTTCCTGGACACAACACTCGTGTGGAGACATGATATTTCCATGTTTACTGAGGTTTAAGAGAAGCATTTGAAGGCTTTGGCTGTTGTCATTTTATGCACACCACTGCCAAGGCCCTGGAACAAACCCCAGGCAGGGACTCCGAGGGTCAGCCCTTCCTTTTCAGGTTCATGGATTGTCCTTCAGGTTGAGACTGTCCGTCAGAGTCACAGATGTAGGCTTAAGGATTCTTAAAAGCTTGAGCCTCCCTTCTAGCCCACCACCCACCAGAGGTAGTGGAAAAGAAAGGTTAATAGGGAACAGGGTTGTGGACCTGTTTAGACACAGATCTTTGAGGGTGTCAGCAGTCCAGTCCTCTAGCAAAACACCAACATGAATCGGCAGCGGCAGTCCAGTCCACTCTCACAAATTGGCTCAATCCAGAAGAAACTGTGAGGCTCCACCAATTGGCCTCAGTCTGAGGAACTGGCAAGAAGCTGCTGGAATATCACGAGATGTCACTTTGACGAGTTGCTCTCTGTGAAGTCACGGCAAGCAAAGATCGGCAATGTGATATAACGCAGAACAATACAAGAGTGTTGTCAGCGAAGACTAGTGAGGTGGAGCAAGGTGAACCAATGCCAGAGCCCCTCCCCACTGTCTGTGGACTCATATTTATATTCTTTCTAAACATCATGTGTCCTCTTGCCTGTCTACTTCAGCAAAATATCCTCTCACCTGTATCTGCTTCAGCAAAATATCCTCTCACCTGTATCTGCTTCAGCAAAATGTCCTCTCACCTGTATCTGCTTCAGCAAAATATCCTCTCACCTGTATCTGCTTCAGCAAAACATTCTTTCACCTGTATCTGCTTCAGAAAAACACCCTTTCACCTGTCTGTCCCAGTAAAACATCATTTGGCATAGCAGTCTCTAAAGAAACCAGGAATGTCCACTTCACACAGAGCTAAAGGAACCTCAGAAAACAAGCACTGACATGGATGGCTGCATACATTAACAGGAGGAAAGAAGCTTCTGAATTCATACAGCAGGCACTGCTGTTACTCTTTCTCTTAAGATTTGATAGAGAATTGTCAGACTGGTTAGAGCTTTTTTTTAATAGATACTCCTTCAAAATGGCCACAAAGACTATTCAGAATGCTTGCAATGGGAAGAGAAAGCTGAACACAATATAGTTAAGGATGGATTCACAGCTGATCAGGAAAGTTGAAGGAAAGGATAGAAAACTACAAAAAACAACTGGGTTAGTAAGGTAATTCAGTTGCATGTTGGTAAGGTAAGAACTTCGTAGGCATCTGAGTGGGATTCAGGCTTAGCCTGAATTCGAAGGCCCAGAAGAGGGCACTTAGAAGCTTGGGCAGCATAGACAGGTAGGGAGTGTTTGTCTTCTGCCAGTGACTCTTTTATAGGCAATTAAGTTAGTGGTTCAGATCAGATACGGACGTGCAGAAAGGGGGAAATATTGTGCATGTTGAAGCAGAAGGCTCACAGATTAAAGCAGAAGCCTCATCAGATCAGTGATCATGATTCACTACTGAAAACTCAGAAACCCAGAAATCCTGGTTTCTGTGGCTATATAGTCACTTCTATTGTGACTCCTCCTCCCCTCTCTCCTCCTCTTCCTCTTCCTCCTCCTCCACCTCTTCCTCCTCCTCTTCCTCCTCTACCCCCTTCCCATCTCTTTTGTGAGTTTCCTGTCCACTATCATCTGCTCTGTTGTCTTGGCCATGTGATTGTTCTGACTCTCTCTCATCTGCACCATCTGACTCTTCTTCCTACTCTGTCATGTCTGGCCACAGCTCTCAGCACGTCTGTGACAGGTTTGGTTGTACTTGGGACACACTTGTGTTCTATGTGCATGACTTTATAGATGATCACAATACTTAATTTTTTTCTTAAAATAAAGAATGCAGACACCAAAACTAACTAGCTCTGGATGGATTGGGCCATGTGTGACTTTTAACAGATGAAGGGTTGTCTTCATTTCATACCAAGCTCAAGGAACAGGTATTGAAGTTTTCCACTGAGAAGCCCTGGTGTGCAGGCAGTAAATTTATCCTGCAATGCAGAAATTGAAACTGCCTCATCATATCTGGGCCAGTTTTCCCTGCCTGTCCTGATGTACCAGACAGGGAATGAAGTTGGAGACCCAACAGGTAAGAGAGGAAAAGTAGCAGGGAGGAATGAAGAACTGGGACAGGAGAAATATGTGAGGGGGGCTCATTAGCAGGGAGGTCTGGCAAAGGGAGGAAGGATAGCAGAGGGACACAGGAGACTCAGGCCTGAGCTGTGACAGGGTCTGACTTCCTGAACCAGAACCATCATTTATCTCTCAGTCATGGGGAACAGAGATACAGCTGGGAGGAGCAGACAGAAGAACTGTAGCTCTGGTGCTTGGAGCTGAACCAACCTAGTCCCTAGTCCTTGTGGTCTCTGGTGCTCAAATTCCTGCTCTTCTACCTCTAGATGCTGTGATGCTAGACTATCATCTTCTTGTAAGGTCTGTCCCTACAACATTAACTCCTTTCCTACTTCTGATTTTTCTCTACCTGGATGTCTCATGTAACCCTATATGTGTTATGTCCGAAGTGGAGTCCTTCCCAACCCACAAAACAAACAAAAACCACCCCAGCCTTGCTCAGTTTGGCTCTTCTCATGAGCCCCACATTCATCCTTTATTTTCCTAAGGCTCCAAATTTTACAAATTTGTACATTCTAAGTCCCCGCTTCCTCAGCCCCTCAGTCCTGTACCATTCCCTGAGCATCTTACCTGACTTAGACTCCGTGAAGCCTTCTAGTGTCTCATTACGCTATCCCCTACCCACCAAGTAGCCAAAGGATTACTTTACAAAGAGGCCTGGGTCATGATACTCTTTCCTCATTTCATTTTTAAAGAAACTCGTAGTCTCTACCACACCAGAAGACCTTTAATGGGAGCCCCTGTTGACCACTTGACACCTTGGTCTTTAGCCACCCCTTAATAATGAACTTCTCTTCTAAGCCTGAGCATTTTGCTCACCCACTAGAAAGTGCTTCCTGCAGTTTTTTTTTTTTTTTGTTGAGCCCAAACTCCTCACAAAACAAAGGCACCCAAGAAAATAAGATAACATTCTGTCTTCCCACTTGTTAGTAGAGTGGTCATGAGCAAACAGCAGAGGATCAGTAAGTTGGAGTGGCCCAATGTCTGTGGGTCTCTCCACCCTTGTGGATCACTGGCCAACACAATCCACAAGGGCAGTAGGAGCAGAGATGCCAAACAGGGGTTTTAGAAGCTCTTGTGAATATCTATGGTGAACAACCACAACTGGACCGGCTTGTTAGTAGGCAGATCAACTTTACTTAGGGTGATTGAAGGCTTATAAAGTTTTGGGAGACTGAAGGCAGGAACATCCAGGATGGGCAAAGGTTCATTGGCTGGGGGCTCATGGTACCTGGAATGCCTCATTAACATGGGGAAGCTTTTCAGGAATCTCCAGTGCTGGCTGAACAAGCTTTGCCAGGAGAAAGGAACTGGTCCTATAATCTAGTTAAGGCTACATGACATTCCTCAGGTAGAGGCAAATATGGGGGCTTAGAACTCCCTGGACAAAGTGAGAGAAGGAAAAGCTCTGCTAATGAAGGGAGACTTCCATTACAGATCAAGCCCCAGAAGGCTATCCAGTTAACAGTAGACTTAACTAGCAGAGTTTTCCCACAGACATCAGATGCCCATATTCCAATTGAGGAGCCTGTCCTGAGGTCATATATCTGGGCAGAGCCCTCACCTAGGCACATTCCTGTTTTGCTTCATGCAGGAACCAGATCTTGGCCTGTGAAGCCCCACCAGACCCCTCACAGACCCCATTTTCTTTTGGTATTGACGGTTTTGGTAAAACTGTTAATAAAGCCTGTCTCAGAGGATTTTGGGGTGGTTTTTCTAAATGGGCCACTTTGATCAGGCCTTTGAGAAGCAGGCGTCAAACTTTAGACTTAGTTCAGGAAGAATCTTAAAGTTGTACCCCTCTTAGGTATTAGTGTTGGTAGCATCTCTATTTCCAGCTATGCATGCTGAAGGGAGACAATGATCAGACAGCATCAATGCCCACCATCCTATACCTCACTAGGAGAATTGTCTCTTTTCCTCCAGCTCCTAAGTGCCCCCATCCTGGCTTCCTCCCACTTGTTTCCTGTGACATGCTCAGGCTGCAGAATTCTTTTCTCTGTTGTGATCTAGACGACCTAAGAATCCAGGCGTGACAGACGTCTTGGTTAGAGATCCCAGCACAGCCAGGCCCTTCACCATCTTGCAGCATATACTCTGGGAGCTTTTGCTCCACTGTGCCCCACAGCTTGTTTTTCCTGCTGTGCACAGGCCAGGGGAAGAACAGGTGTAGCCAAGGATGTTACTGCCCAGGGTCTCCTGCTTCTCAGGCATTATGATTCCACTTAACAAACGTCTTGGGGATGTTTGATAGCTCCCAGCCAGCAGTCACACTCTATGAATTATTTATGTCTGGTTGCCTCTCAGAGCACCAAACACAGCTGCCTAGAATGGTCAAATCCTTTCCCAACGAAGCACACAGCTGGAGAAACAACCAAGCAAAAGGAAAAATTACCTTGTAGTTACATTGATAGTTGTGAGTTGGATCTCAGACTTGCTCTTTACTCTGCTGGCACCAAGTGCTTGCTCAGAGGAAATGACCCAAAGTATAATATCTTCAGCCACATGTCAGTAACCTTTTCAAAATCTGAAAATTAATGCGATAAAAACTTTCCTTTTAGGAAGATAAAAAACACTTTATGAAGGACCCTGAATGTGCTCTAATGATCCTAGACAAAGAACTCCGTTTCTAGAAAACCGTATCTTCAGGTCTGGAACTTCAAAGTCTGAATAGTTCCAGGTGAGGGAAAGCAGAAAGGGGACAGACAAGTTGCATGACTACCATTCCAGGGATGGCACTGTCCACAGTGGGCTAAGCCCTCCCCACCAATCACTAATTAAGAAAATGCCTGGCCAAGATGGCGCCGAAAGCGAAGAAGGAAGCTCCTGCCCCTCCCAAAGCAGAAGCCAAAGCGAAGGCCTTGAAAGCTAAGAAGGCAGTGCTGAAAGGTGTCCACAGCCACAAAAAAGAAGATCCGAACGTCACCCACTTTCCGGCGGCCCAAGACCCTGCGGCTCCGGAGGCAGCCAAAATATCCTCGAAAGAGTGCACCCAGGAGAAAAAGCTTGACCACTATGCTATCATCAAATTCCCACTGACCACCGAGTCGGCCATGAAGAAAATAGAGGACAACAGCACGCGTGTGTTCTTTGTGGATGTCAAGGTCAACAAGCACCAGATCAGACCGTGAAGAAACTCTATGACATTGATGTGGCCAAAGTCAATACTCTGATACGGCCTGACAGAGAGAAGAAGGCGTATGTTCGCTTGGCTCCTGATTATGAGGCTCTAGATGTTGCCAACAAGATTGGGATCGTCTAAAGTGAGTCCAGATGGTTAATTCTAAATATATACTTTTTTCCACCGTAAAAAGAAAAAAAGAAAAGAAAATGCCTTAAAGGTTTTCCTACAGCCTGACATTTTGGAGGCATTTTCTTAATTGAGGTTCCCTACTCTCTACTGATTTAGCTTGTGTCAAGTTGACATAAAACTATTCAGCACAATTGACTCTGTCAGCGTGACACAAAACCATTAAAATCACCATTAAAGTCTCACCTTTTATCATCCTCAAGATCTCACATTAAAAATATAAATAGCTATAAGAAATACTCAAGTTAATAAAAAAAAAATATATAAATAGCTTTAAAAGTCCCAGTCTTTACAAATTCAAACACATTAAAAGTTTAATTTCTTTAAACCAGCCAATCTCATTTAAAATCCAAAATCTTCCAACTGTAGGGCCCTATGAAATTAAAATAATAAATACTTTCTTACTTTAATGGGGAAGAACTAGGGCACAGTCGCAATCAAATCAAATGAAATCCAAAGCTTTAAAAATGTAAATAACTCAACTTCCAATGTCTAGGAGTTATTTATGATCTTCTGGCCTCCTCTAAGGGGCTTGGGTCACGTCTCTGGCTTCACCTTCTGAACACACACAGCTTGTCTTCTAAGCTCCATCTTCTCTACTCCATAGCTGCTGTTCTTGGTGGCCATCCTGTGGTACTAGCAACTCCAAAGGCTGGGGTCTTCTGCTGCAACTGGGCTGCACTGTCACCATTAACTTCTCATAGGCTCTCTTCGGTGCCAGACCTCAACTGCAATAGTGGGCCTTCAACTGCCACCGAGGCTGCACCCTCACCGATGACCTTACCTCGTGCTAATCCTCATTTGCCCTCTGTTGCCCCTTCATGCCATCAAAACAACCACCTGGGTGACTCTTAAACTACCAACTTCATCTGCCAGCATGAGGTACAACTTCGGCTGCCTCTGGAATACAACATCTGTGTGCTATAGGAAACATTTTCCCGAAGATTTTACTTCAACGACGCTAGGTTTCACTTTAGTTCTGGTATCTTGCTAACCACAGCTGGTTCTTCAGCTCCAGCTAGCCGGAAACACAGAATCTTAATTCAAAATAACAAATGGCCCTGATAGAGTCTTTAAACTTCCTTCTGAAACTTCGCAACCCAGGCTTCTATCTTCTACATTCTTATATTCCAAGCCCCCACAGAACAAATTATCAACCACTGAACACTCAGTGACTTTTATTTTGCCCAACATTCAAAAATCCTTTCACAATCCTTCCCAAAATGACATTGTCAGATCTGTCAATATTTCACAATTCTGGCACCAACGTGTCATAGTTAGATTTCTATTGCTACTATGAGACATCCTTTCATGACCAAAAAGCAAATTGGAGAGGAAAGGGTTTATTTGGCTTACGCTTCCACCACTGTTCATCATCAAAGGAAGTCAGGGCAGAAGCTCAAGACAGAAACTTAGAGGCAGAAGCTGATGCAGAAGCCATGGATGGGTGCTCTTACTGGCTCACTTTTCATTGCTTGCCCAGCTTTCTTACAGGATCTAAATCACCAACCCAAGGACAGCACCGTTCACAATAGCCCTCCTCCATCAATCACTAATTAAAAAAAAAAAAAAAAAAAAAAAAGTCTTGCCGATGGCCCGATATCATGGAGTCATTTTCTTTTCTTTTTTTTTTTTTTATTATTAACTTGAGTATTTCTTATTTACATTTCGAGTGTTATTCCCTTTCCCGGTTTCCGGGCCAACATCCCCCAACCCCTCCCCTCCCCTTCTTTATGGTTGTTCCCCTCCCCATCCTCCCCCCATTACCGTCCTTCCCCCAACAATCACGTTCACTGGGGGTTCAGTCTTAGCAGGACCCAGGGCTTCCCCTTCCAGTGGTGATCTTACTAGGCTATTCATTGCTACCTATGAGGTTTGAGCCCAGGGTCAATCCATGTATAGTCTTTGGGTAGTGGCTTAGTCCCTGGAAGCTCTGGTTGCTTGGCATTGTTGTTCATATGGGGTCTCGAGCCCCTTCAAGCTCTTCCAGTTCTTTCTCTGATTCCTTCAACGGGGGTCCTGTTCTCAGTTCAGTGGTTTGCTGCTGGCATTCGCCTCTGTATTTGCTGTATTCTGGCTGTGCCTTTCAGGAGAGATCTACATCCGGCTCCTGTCGGCCTGCACTTCTTTGCTTCATCCATCTTGTCTAATTGGGTGGCTGTATATGTACGGGCCACATGTGGGGCAGGCTCTGAATGGGTGTTCCTTCTGTCTCTGTTTCAATCTTTGCCTCTCTATTCCCTGCCAAGGATATTCTTGTTCCCCTTTTAAAGGAGTGAAGCATTCACATTTTGATCATCCGTCTTGAGTTTCATGTGTTCTAGGCATCTAGGGTAATACAAGCATTTGGGCTAATAGCCACTTATCAATGAGTGCATACCATGTGTGTTTTTCTGTGATTGGGTTACCTCACTCAGGATGATATTTTCCATTTTTTTAATTGAGGTTCCCTTCTCTCAGATGAATTTGACTTGTGTTGTTGGCATAAACCTATCCAGCACAGCCACTTTGATATTGAACGTACCCATGTTAAAGATGAAAAGGTAGTACTAAAAGAAGAATTTGAGGCCCCCTATATACATCCAATGGGAAAATGTAGATCCTTATAAGGTTGGTTTTGTTTTTTTACATCAAATTTGTAGCAAATGTTACTATCAAGCCCCACTCACTGGACCAGAGTGGGGTGTTAGCAAAAACCTTGCCACTCATCTATCCTTATAAGGTTTAATGGGTCCCTGGCTATGCTCCCTGGAGACATTGCTTGTTTGATGCCACTCACACACACAATGTTAATGGCATTAGCATTGTTCAATGGTTCACCAATGGCTCCACAGAATGCAATAATACAATGTTCTGGCGTAGACCAAATCTCAGACTAGTTGAATGACCTTTTATCATAAGGACCTATGAAAATTGATAACTGTCAATATTTTTAGAATTACCGGTTAATCTACTACTGTCCTCAGTAGAGTTGGTAAGGATAAAAGGTTTGCAGCCTCTTGATTTAGACAGGATTTAATGTCATACAGATTACCAATGCATGTGCTTGACAGCAGCTCCTTGTAATGAAAGCAAATATAATTGGGGATTAATTAAGACCTGTGGCAGTTTCCAATTAACTTCTTCTCTAATCAACCTAGCAATGGCTGCATTTCCTTGCTGCCTGCCCCAATGTTCTGGATCCCGAATGGAAGACACACAGCCGGAATGGAAGACAAGACACGTGGCCTTATATTTTAATGTGCCTTAAACACCTCGATGGATGGGCCACTCACAAACCTCCATGTGGCTGACACCTCCCCTCCAATATTCCTGAGTTATTACTCACTAAAATCTATATTCCATCGTTGCTGCCTGAAACCCAGTGAGTGGGGTGCTGGGGCCACTCTTCCCTGGCTCGTACATGTTGTCTGTCTTTCTGTCCTTTACGTCTCAGGCATGGTAGCTACTCCTTTCCCAGCATGGCTGCCCTATCTCCTTCTTCCTCCCTCCGTCCCCTTGCCTGGGCATCCTAAAGTCCCACCTCTGTCTCCCTGCTCAGCTATTGGCTGCCAGCAACTTTGTTCACCAATCAAAACCAGCTGGGGGCAGGGACCCTCAGTGGCTTATGTGCAGATTGTTGGGCAGTTTTCAGGACTAATTGACATAATACATGAGTTAGACCAAATCCACAACAAAGACCCACCTCCTAAGTGCTTGGACATACAGTGATATTGTGGATGTGGCTTAGTTATGTTGGGACAACCTAGAAATGATAAAGGCTTATCATCAGATGTTTATCCTAACATAACTGTGGCAAAAAACCAATTAAATAAACAAGCAAGGCATTTCGAAGCTTCGATCCCTTTAAATGGCTGCTATGTTCTTCCTTATTATTTTTATAGTCTGGTGTCCAACATTGCAGCAAATTTCCTCTGGACCAAATGTGGAGATTCATCATGACATCTAAGAAATAAGAAATAAGGAGGTGTGGGGAGTGGATGAAGTCCCAAGGGAATGTGTATTATTGACTTGAGGATGGCCGTGTGAAAGACTTCAGAGCTTCAGGCCTGGCCTTCTTCTGGGATGTTCTGGTGATTATATTTATTTCCGGTGATTATTTTTATGAAACTAAGTCCAGTTATGGGAGAAGTCTATTGAAACTAAGTCCCAAATCCACTGCTTTTTTCCTTCTAGTGTGTGCAGAAAGTAGCAACTGAAGCGTCCTCTATGCTGATGTTGCCTGAAAATATCAACCTCCACTTCCTGCAGCATTCTGCAGCCTGAGTCTGGCTTCTTTACAGATATCCTGTGCCGGCTACTTTTATATCAATTTCACACGAGCTTGAGTCATCTGAGAGGAGGTAACCTCAACTGAGAAATTGCCACTATAATATCAGGCTATAGGCAAGTCTGTGAGACATGTTCTTAATTAATGGTGATTGACATGGAGAACTGAGACCATTGCAGGTGGTGCCACCACTGGTGGTCCTGAGCGCTTTAAGGAAGTAGGCTGAGGAAGCCACAAGGGGCAAACTAGTGAGTAACACTCTCCCACAGCCTCTGCATCAGCTCCTGCCTCCATGCTCCCACCCAGTTTGAATTCCTGCATGGGTTTCTCTCAGTGGACTGTGATTTAGGATATGTGTGCAAGCCAAACACTCTCTTTCCTCCTCGGGTCACTTTTAGTCATGGTATTAAAACAGCAAAAGAAACTCTAACTAACACAGGTACCACATTGAGATTAGCTAACCTGCCTTTTCTTTGGTCCTATGGTATGTAATATATGCATGAATTTCCAGGCTGTGACTGGTAGTGTCCATCAGGGTGCAGAATCTAACTGATCCCAGCTTTGCTGTATCCGTATCTGTCATTTCTTCATTTCCTGTTGCCTCAGTCAGGTCAATCCCAAAGCCATACAGGTCGGCAGATCCTGTTGTGGAAAAGGTATTTGAAGAGCAAGTAATAGTCAAGGATCTCTGTGAGAACAGGACCGACTGAAGCAAGTGGAGATAAATGAAAAAAGAGTCCAACCCCAACAGACAAATTGCCCTTTAATTAGAAGTAAGAAGGACAGCAGTCTCTCGGCATAAGTGGAAACTGTGCCAGGGTACCCGGAGCTTAGAGCTCTATAGGGAAGAAAAGGGAACTTTGAATGGGAAGATTTTCATTTATAGATTTATTTTCAGTTTTCCAAGCTTGTAAATTTTGGTGGAGATCCTTATCACATAGCATCCTTGCCAGGAGTTCTCCTGGGAAGTCCAATGACATGTTGACCCTTGTCAGGAGCCATCCAGCTTCTAAACCCTTAATCCGGTTTCTAACTGCCTGCTGATAATCCCAGTGTGTCAGATTCTCCTGCAGGGAATTTCTCAGGTTCCCAAGCATTTCAAATGTATAACTTTTCAGGTTCATATCTAGAATATGTTTTTAAAAATCCTATAAATAAAATAGGGACTCCAAATAGGCAGTAGATGTATGAACAGGTGTTTAGCACCATTTGTCATATATCCTTGAGGATATATCATACATCATCCCAATTAAGTAAAACTGTGAAGACTGACAAGCTCAGTTGCTGGTAAGAAAGCATGCTATATGCTCAGAAATTCTACTCCAAGATATATATCTGGCAAAAATGCAAATACATCAGAGTCAGGTTCAATAAGGTGAACTATATGGAACAGCTTACAAATTACCTTCCAGCTCTCCATAGACACAATTTATAAGACATTGTGGCATAATTCTATAACATAATGCGAGCTAGAAACAGAAAAGACTACTGAAACATTAGCAATACGGATGTTGAATGAAAATAGTCAGATATACAAAGAAAAACGTTTGATGGTCACTCCTGAGTATCCAGAGAAGTGGAAATACACTGTGCCTTGATTTGGAGAGACACACACAGATACTGGCCTCAGGCTCCTGCCATGGCTGCCACAATAAGGAATCAGCAGTTGGCCTTTGCCTTGAACTTAACAGGTAATTCTTCCCCACAGAAAGTCAAGAAAAACATCAGCAGCCAGATCTATCTGTTCCCCAGTCTGTGTAACGGCGTCCTCTTCTGCTGACCAGCCACTGAAAGTTGAAAGACAAGGTGGTGGGCAAGAGTTACCTTTTGTGGGACTACGATGGAGACAGGGGATTCTATAGATATTTTGAAGGTGACATCTCATCTATGTGCCTCTGGGATCTGAACCATGGCTCTTCTGGAGCGATCACTATAAAGAATGCTGGAGTGAATCTGTGATCAAAGGCTGCTGGGGTTCCATACATGAGGAAGAACTGCAGAAGTCCAGTAGTCACACTACCCATTACAAGTTGGCCTTTATGGTGATGCTGTAGCTATTCGCCAACAAATCTGTCTCGGGCACCATGAACCCCAGAGGCAGCATTACCAGATGGATGAAAAAAGAGGAAACTGTAAGTGACAGCTATTCACCACAGATAGGTGACATGGGGGCGGGGGCAGGAAGGTAGAGGACATACAAAATAAAATCACAGGTATACTACATTAATTCTACTACAGAAAAACCAAAGCTATTGTCACTGGGCCGAAGTCTGTGAAGAGTATTATAGATAATTGCCAGAAGCCATCTAGGAGAAGCTAAAAGCTAACAGGTGATCTTCCACAATTTCACTATGGACTATAAAGACATGATGGATTTGCCCTTCTAGGCAAGGCTGAAGAGAAAACATTTGAGGAAAGATTTCTGCTATTAATATGCTTTCCCCATAATTATTAAATATATATAGCAAACACTAGATATTAACTCACCCTTTCGAGCAGATTTTTCAGAACAATGAAGATGTACTGTCTTTTTTTTTTTCTTTTCTTTTTTTCGGAGCTGGGGACCGAACCCAGAGCCTTGCGCTTGCTAGGCAAGCACTCTACCACTGAGCTAAATCCCCAACCCAAGATGTACTGTGTTATGGTGATGCTATATAGACAAGTAGATGATTTCTTAATTATTAATGATGCTCCTATAAGAATTCCTAAAATTATATTAGTAATTATTAAGCCCTTCATAATAGGACTGCTATTAAGTCTTTTCTGATAGTCAAAACTGCAATGAGAACTCTGATAGTCTTCAAGTGTCACGAGTTAATTGCTTCTGAGATAAAGCAGGCATTTAAAACTTAGAACACATTCCAAGAGGTTGTAAAACAACTAATCAAAGGTTATTATCAGAGAACTAATAATTCATTGTAGATGCAAGGACAGAAGATAAAATATTGACTTGGTTTATCTATACACGACTTGAATGACAACTTAGTTATGGTCTTTAGCCTCTCCATAAACCTGTAGAGATAGTGACAGACAGTGAATGTTATGTAAACATTCCCTGTTGTAAACTTCTTATTCAACTTATGATTTGAATTTATGTTTGATCTTCTAGTGAACATTTTGGGGAAAAAGGGAAACCCATGTGATCTGTTCTCCCAGAAAAGGTACAAAAGACTAGAAATGATTGCATTGAAAGGCATTACCAGGGACTAGAGAGATGGCTCAGTGGTTAAGAGCACTGACCTCCTCCAGAGGTCCTGAGTTCAAATTCCAGCAACCACATGGTGGCTCACAACCATCTGTAATGGGATCTGATGCCCTCTTCTGCTGTGTCTGAAGACAGTTATAGTGTACTTAAATATAATAAATAAATAAAATCTTCTTAAAAAAGAAAGAAAGAAGGACATTACTACATCAGAACAGGAGGAGAGAGCAAGGTTAGGAGAAGACAGCAGAACAGACTACCTTAGAAATTAACAGGGCACTTAGAAATTAGGAGAGCAATATGCAGAATGCAGGAAAAAAAAGAGGTACAAAAAGGAAGCTGCAGAGGGGGCAGAAAGAGCAGAAAAGCTTCTCCTTATCATGGGACAGAACAGATATTTTCTTAACAGCAAGGTAGGCTTAGTCTTACTAAAAAGAGCAAAGCTTTCCTCTTACAGACTGGGGCTTAATTCATTTAGCAATAAAAGGATACAAACCATGTCTTTCTCTGGGCAAACAAGGCACTTGTTATCCTGAAGGATAAATGTCTATGTTCAATTTAAAGATGAATCTTTATGAGGAGTATCTGGTTTAAAATGTCCAGATAATGTCTATTAATGTCTCCAGTTCTGTGCATTGCTGTCTATATGCAGGTGAGGGCAGGCACAAGATAAGGCAAGGCCTGTGATTGGGCAGTGAAAAAGTAAGGCAGGGACAAGGTTTTTAAGAGGCCGGAGAGATAGGGAAAGGAAGAAGAACCAAGGTGGAGGCAGAGAAGGACAACCTAGATCTGTGTTGTCTTAATGGCCACAGTAGGTATGAATACTTCTTAAGGGATGGATAATTATAGGACAATTATCTTATATATATTAATTGTCTTATCTAGGTGGGCAGTTTATATCAATGTTAATTGACTCTGAGTTTATTGTGAGGACATTTTGTGGAGTGAGAATTTATTGATATAAATCTAATTGATAAATTATAAGCTTCTTAGAGTTTTGATTTTAACAGGTTACTGGGAGTTGTGACTATAACCACAGGGGGAGAATGCCGGGGATGTGAGCAAAATATGCAGCAGAGAGCTGAGAGATAGATGACCGAAGCGGAGAGATCACTGCAGAACCCAGAGAGCAGGCAGGAGTGTGGGAGGGAAATTGGGAACTTAGCAGGTCAGGTGGAGATGTTTTGCTGATTGAGATGAAAATACCCCTCAGATGCCATGTGGCCCGCAGTGCCAGCCATAGCGGGGATTGGTGCTTCCACTTCTATTATTTACCACTACAGGTGGTGAACCAACATGTTAGTCAAGAATCCATGAAAAATTTAAAATTATCAGCCTGAAAGTTAGAGTTTTATTTTCTAAGTGGGAGAGGGGTGGCTCAGAGACTCAAGCATAGAAACCTTGAAACAAAGAAACACAGGGGAAGTCTCTGCTCACCCCTGCTGTGAAAAGAGCCTGGCTACACTGGGTCAAAAAGCCAAGAGTGTGGCTTAATTCAAAGACTGGTTTATTTGCTTTTAGAATAGATTCATATACAGAGTTTGCCCGAATCACGTGAGAAATTTTGCCCATGATTCAGAACTAAGTTAGAAAAATTAGATGTCTGTAGCATCAGGCATAGTGAATAACAGCCGCATATTATAGAAGTTGCTGTGAGTGGAGGTCTGAGGCTCCAGGTAGAGAGCTCAACAGATAGATGGTATAAAGATACAGTGTTCTAGTAAGTCTTACAGGATATTCATATTCTTTCTAATGTGGGCTCCATGGGAATTGTGGGTTAAAATCCTGGTTTGACAAGCTGCCTGCTTCTTATTAGCAGGCATTAATAGAAGTGTGATTACTTTGCTTTTATTGTTAGAAGGAGAAACAGATTTTGCCCAAGTCACGTGAGAAATTCTGCCCATGGTTCACAACTAGTATAGGGGGAAATGCAATGGCTCCAAGCAGAGGGCATAATACAATATTTTAGTTTACTTCATTTGTTTTAGATTGTTTTAATTTTCAAAATGGGTGTGATTTTGAGATTTGTGATAATATTATTTCTCTGGAAGAGAACACAAGATACAAGCCTTTCTGGTTGCCAACTGAAGGATACGCCGATTTGGGGAAAAGGTTTTGGGTTTGTGCTTTTAGAAAAGGTGATTGGGCTCTGGAAACCTTCCAGAGCTTTATGGGTCAGATTTGATAGAGGGAGAGCTCCTGAAGAACTAGATTCAAGAAAATAAAACAAAAAAAGAACAGAATTTCATCCTAACCACTCTGTACACCCTACACAGACGAATACAATCCATACAGATATTTTGATACTAAAATTTTGTTTTGAGACTTATATATTACAGAATTACAGTTTGGTGACTGTCATCATCAGACGTGCTGAACTGACTTCTTGAACTCCTGATCTCAGGGACTTTCAGCCGGATCCAGTCAGGACAGACATCAGAGACTACAACAATCGTTGGATGGCCTTCTTAAGACCAAACAACTCCCCTATTTTCCCTACCCCCCTTTAAGATATCTCAACACCCATATTCAGTCTGAAGAAGTTGTGAAGAGTCGTCAGCCCAATGTCCTGGACTTGGGGGGCTGAGGGTGGTTGTTCTGAAGTTGTCTTTCTGGGAAAGTTAGAAATGGTCATAATTTAACCTTGAGAAATTAGCTAGAATTCATCGTGCAGCCATTATCTCATTTGGTAGAAATCCTTATATTTGTTATTAAGTTGAAGCCATAATCTCTTACACTGCTACAGAATTTATTTGATACAAATTTAGGTTTTCATTGCTATAAATTTCTTATTGATATAAAATTATGATTGATGTTGTTACTCTCTTATAGACATTTAAGAATACAAGGCTTAGACCCAGTCCTATAACTGCTGTTATAAATTGATCTGAGATGATTAAGCTCTGAGTTTGCTGTTAGGGTGTTTTCAAGATAATTTATTAGAAATAGCTGAGTAGTTAATGAACAATGGTCCAGATTACTTTATATAGTTTTCAAAAACATCGGAAATCCACAAAATGTGACATTTAACATTATTTATTCTTTTGTTGTTGAGACATATCTGCTCCTACCAGAGGGCCCAGAGAATAGCCATCAGTAGTGTGGGATAGAAATTGGGAACTTAGTGAGTGAGACATTTTGAGAGTTTTGGGCCGGAGAGTCTGCCAAGCCTGGCTAGCTAAATGAGACCGCTGGCGCCATGTGGCCCGCCGGTGCCAGCGTTAGCATGAGTTGGTGCCCCAAATCCTTTTCTATTATTTATGACTACAAATATGGGGTCGGGAACTCCAACTCAGGTTCTCATGTTTGTGTAAATAAGCACTTTACCCCTAGACTGTCTCTTAAACTTTGTCGGAAACCATAAGAGAAGTGGGTACAAAAAGCAAGTCTAAAACAACAACACAATTAGCTGAAAGGTTGCGCAGAAAGCAGATTGAGTTGACCACACTGTCTAGCCCTGGACATAGGATCTGAGCTTCATTAAATGTGGAGGACTGACTTTAGCCAAAGCAGTAAGACCAAGTTCTTGGTGACCTCTGCCATTTGACCTGCTTTTTCTTCATTATTGACTCCTCACATCTGTTTCTGGCCTTCAGTTGCCTTACAAAAAGAAACACCAGCTCCACTTTTTAAATTTTGGAAAATATTCATGGCAGCTGTGTCACATGGCAGCAAAGACTGAGGTGAGAAATAGAGTCTTTGGAAATTGCATTTTCAGTGAACATTTTCTGAGTCAGGACAGTGACTAGTTTTCTACAGCTTTGGTGAAAAAGAATTAACTTCTGCTTATTTTTGTTCAAGTTTCTGTTGACCGCTGTTAGAGTTCAAAGACAAACATTGTAATTCCACAGTGCAAAGTGTGGAAATTAAAAAAGAAAAGGTGAAAGAATACAAGGGAGAAAAGTAAGAAACTAGAAAAAGGTTGTAGCAGGTTGGCTAAGAGCAGGTCAAACATTAGCTACTCATCTGTAGGAGCCCAAGGTAGAACTTTTGCTACAGGACTTAGTCTAAAATATTACTGCTGTCCACCAATGGTGGTCTCCAGTATCCTTGCAATGCTTTGTGCAACTTTTCTAACTCAGAAGCATCTTAGAGAGCCCCAGCTCTTTGGGTGTGTGACACTAAATCTTCTCTGTTTGGGGTCTGTTGAATCTGGGTAAGTAGTCATCCCCCAACCCCCGCCAGAAATCCTGAATGGCATCCTCATTATGGAAAGGCTCAAGAAGTAAATAAAACAAGGCCCAGAAAGTTTTTGCTTCTATAAGGCAAAGGACACTGTCAATAGGACAAAACGTCAACCAACAGATTTGGAAAAGGTTTTTACCAACATCTGATAGAGGGCTAATATGCAATATATACAAAGAACTCAAGAAGTTAGACTCCAGAGAATCAAACTTTAAAAAAAAAAATGGGCTACAGAGCTAAACAAAGAATTCTCAGTTGAGGAATATTGAATGGCTGAGAAGCACCTAAAGAAATGTTCAACATCCTTAGTCATCAGAGGAATGCAAATCAAAACAACTCTTGAGATTCCACCTCACACCAGTCAGAATAGCTAAGATCAAAAACTCAGGTGACAGCAGATGCTGGCAAGGATGGAGAGAAAGAGGAACACTCCTCCATTGTTGGTGGGATTACAGATTGGTACAGCCACTCTGGAAATCAGTCTGGAGGTTCCTCAGAAAATTGGACACTGCACTACCTGAGGACCGAGCTATACCTCTCCTGGGCATATACCCAAAAGATGCTCCAACATACAACAAAGACACATGCTCCACTATGTTCATAGCAGCCTTATTTATAATAGCCAGAAGCTGGAAGGAACCCAGATGCCCTTCAAAAGAGGAATGGATTCAAAAATATAAAACAATGACTTCATGAAATTCATAGGCAAATGGATTGAACTAGAAAATATCATCCTGAGTGAGGGGGCCAATCACAGAAAAACACACATGGTACACATTCACTGATAAGTGGATATTAGTCCAAAAGCTCGAATTACTCAAGATGCAATCCACAGACCACATGAAGCTCAAGAAGAAGGAAGACCAAAGTGCGGATGCTTCAGACCTTCTTAGAAGGGGGGGGGGGACAAATATACTCACAGGAGAAAATACAGAGACAAAGTGTGGAGCAGAGACTGAAGGCCATCCAGAAACTGCCCCACCTGTGGATTCATCCCATATACATTCACTAAACCTAGACAATATTGCAGATGCCAAGAAGTGTTTGCTGACAGGAGCCTGATATAGCTGTCTCCTGAGAGGCTCTGCCAGAGCCTGACAAATACAGAGGCGGATGCTCCCAGCCAACCATTGAACTGAGAATGGGGTCCCCAATAGAGGAGTTAAAGGACTGAAGGAGTTGAAAAGGTTTGCAACCCCATAAGAACAACAATATCAACCTAGCAGACCCTCCAGAGCTCCCACAGACTAAACCACCATCCCAAGAGTACACAGGGATGAACCTATGGCTCCATCTACATATGTAGCAGAGGATGGCCTTGTTGGACATCGATGGGAGGAGAGGCCCTTGGTCCTGTCAAGTCTTGATGCCCCAGGGTAGGGGAATGTCAGGGTGGGGTGGTGGGAGGGAGTGGGTGCATGGGTTAGGGAGAACCCTCATAGAAGCAGGGGGAGAGGGGATGGGATAGCAGGCTTCTGGAGGGGAAACCAAGAAAGGTGATAACATTTAAAATGTAAATTTAAAAATCCAATAAAAGAAAAAAAGATAAAGGAAACATGGAAAAAAAATAAAGTTAACATGATGTTTAGTTTTCTCATAAAGACAGCCCTGTCTAGTTTCATGTGTGTTTTTTCCCTTATATAAAATTTTTGCATGATTTTTTAAATAAAAGCCTTATAAAAACCAAAATGACCACAACGTGTTAAAGTTGTATCTTAGGGTTTTTCTGCTGTAAACAGACACCATGGCCAAGACGACTTTTATAAAGACAACATTTAGTTGAGGGTGGCTTACAGGTTCAGAAGTTTAGTCCATTATCATCAAGGTGGGAACATGGCAGCATACAGACAGTCATGGTGCAGGAGGAACTGAATTCTGTGACTTCATCTGCAGGCCAGTAGCAGGAAACTGACTTCCAGGCAGTAAGGATGCCCAACATCTTAATGCCCAAGCCCGCAGTGGCAGACGTACTCCAACAAGGTCACACTTCCAAATAGTGCCACTCCCTGGCTAGGCATACTCAAACTACCACAAGCTGTCTTCCCAATGTCTGCCCTAAATGAGACAACTGTTATCTGGACTCTGTAGTTATTAAATTTATTCATTTTATCTTTTGTTCTGATTTACTTTGGATGTTACTGTTAGGCATGCTTCCCTGATCATGACTTTCATTCTATCCCTATGCATGACAGGATAAATAGTCATTCCGTGTATTAGACTTTTTCTAACTGCATTTTTGTGGTGCTTGGGATTAAGTGCTTGTACATGCTAGGAAGATACTTTACCATTAAACGATAGCCCCATTCTTTGGGTTTGATATTTTGTTTTGAAACAATGTCCTGCTTGCCATGGTGTCCAAACTAGCCTTCAATTTACAATATACATGTCCCAACCTCCTGAATAGTTAGGGCTACTGGTGCAAACCACCGCATGTGGCATCAGCTGTAATTTATGACAAACCATAAACTGACCAGTTTAAGCAAAAGTGATAGGTACCTCCTCTTACCTATCACTGCTGCCATGCGGTAGAACAGCTGTGATGACCAACACATCTTAGCCTGCAGTTCTGGCAACAAAATTGTGGGATGATGTCATTACGCAGGTGAAGGCAGGTACAAGGTAGAACGGGGCCTATCATTGGATGAGAAGGAAGGATGGGCAGGAGAGAAGTTTGAGGGAAGAGGAGGAGAATGGAGGAAGAAAACGCCAAGAGAGCATGGAGGCAGATGTTAAGATTCCACTCTGTACCTTTAAAGGTTGTTATGAATATTCTGAAGGGATGGATGTGTACAGGGCCTTGTATGCTTAGGTGGGCAATTATATCTTATCAATTGGATCAGAGGTTTACTGTGTTGTTCTTTCCTGTAGCGATTTAAGTTTAAGAGAGAGCCTGGGCCGCCACCGTGCAGGGCCCAGTGGGGGTAAAAGACAGCCTTTTATTTTTATAATTTTACAGCAACACAAAATCAACAGAAACATACAGGAGATAGCTAGTCCTGAATGTAAATGGGTTGTTAACAGGATCTCTGTGGAAATTTCCCAAAACCCTCCCCTGACTGTCCCTGCTACTCCAGCCTCAGCCAGGCCCGAGAGTGCACGAGGCGCTGGCTGATGAAAAGTCGGTCTTTTTGGCGATGCCCCTGCTCCTGTGAGAAATGGAAGGGGTCGGATCTTTAATCTGCTAGGCCCTTCCTACATCCAGGATGGGCGCAGTAACATCTTCTGCTGTGGTGAAAACAACCGGACCGGTTCTGTTCCACGGAATCTGAAAGCGCACAAGCAGCACATTTAGGGGGAACTCTGTTGCGTCGTCTCAACACACGCGGAGGAAATAAAGCTGAAGCAACGATCCTCTGCTGCTCGTCCTTCTTTGGGTGCTGATTCATAAAGATCTCCAAATCTGTCTCGGTACAATTTTCGTTTAGATTGGAAACTGTGTAAACTTTAGATAGACAACTGTTTAAGTAGCACAAGCAGCATTTCCTCCAAGAAATGCTTATGTCCCTCTGGTTGGCACTTAAATTTGTTAGCAAAACTAGATTTAATGACCCTCACCTCAGCGTTCTGACAGCATAGCAGGGATGAGAGTAACACACACACACACACACACACACACACACACACACGACAACAAAGTAAACGCGAAGTTGTCCCGGCCACCGGGACGCCAAACTAAAAAGGTTTAATTTGTGCTCCCACCGAGGGCTTCGGTCAGTGCGGGGATAGCAGGATGGACGCTCTGTGACCCGCACCAGGAAGGTCGCCTCGCGCACGCACGTGCTCCCAACCGTTACCTCCAACATCCGGGCACAAGAGCAGCCAACGGTCCCCGCCGGACCACTGCGGTGCACACAGCTCCGCAGCAGCTCCTCTGAACAGCCGTGGGTGACATGATCTCCTCCAAGGTGGCACCAGGAGAGGAGGAGGAGCAGCAGGAGGCACCGGCCGAGGTGGCGCCGGCTGAGGAGGAGCTGCGGGAGACGGAAGGACAACTGGAAGCCGTCCCTCCGGACGAGGCGAGCCCAAGCTGGGCCACCGGGCCGCCGTTGGAGCGCCTGCCGCCCGTGGGTCAGGAGGCCCCGCCGCCGCGCCGCTGCCACACCGACTGCCTGGAAGCCCCGCTGTCCAGCTGCTTCCTTCGCCTCGGCGCCCTCGTGGGCGCGAACCCATGGCTGTTCCTGCTCGGGCCTGTGCTGCTGACGGCGTCGCTGGGCACCGGCCTCATCTTCCTCCCGAAGGAGAAGGAGAACCTCGAGGAGCAGTACACGCCGATCGGCAGCCCGGCCAAGGCCGAGCGGCGCTTCGTGCAGAGCCACTTCAGCACCAACGACTCGTACCGCTTCTCCGCCTCCAGGACCAGCTCCGAGACCAACTTCGCGTCCATCTTGGTGGTGTCCCACAGAGACTCGCTGCTGGAGCCGGAAGCCTTCGCGGAGGTGAGCAGGCTGGACCGAGCGGTGCAGGCGCTGAAAGTCGTCCAGGAGAACGGGACGCAGATCCTGTACCCGGAGGTGTGCGCCAAGTACAGCGTCGGGTGCGTCCCGCCCAACCCTCTGCTCTTCTCGTGGCAGCAGAACTCGTCGCTGAACCTGTCGGAACTCACCTTCCCCATACACAGCGTGGCCGACCACCTCATCCACCTCGCGGGCTTCTTCGGGGGAAACGTCCTGGGCTACGCGACGACCGGAAACCGCCAGCGGCTGGTGGAGTCGCGGGCGATGCGGCTGCTGTATTACCTCAAGACGGAGGACCCCGAGGACCGCGACCGCAGCCAGGCGTGGCTGACTCACTTCCTCGACCATTTTAACGACATGAAGAGCGACCTGGCTCTGGAAGACATAGAGGTGCCCGGAGGCTGGGGCTCGCAAGGGAGGCCAACGAGGGCAGAGACAGAGCGACCCCCGGATGGAAGCCGGGAGCTCTCTCTGCTGCGCTCGGAGGGCGTCGCATCGCAAATGCATCGGTATCGTCCGGGTCTGCAGCCTGCATCAGTCACTCCGCTTAGCATAGACGCGAATTTTCACATTCGGTGTAGGGTTTGGCTTTCCAATTAAGTCACTTGAAAATTATTTCTTTTATGTGACCCTCCTCTTGTTTCCAAGAGCCCTCAAAGCCCGTTCGTATCGAGTGAAATTAAAAGGCAAAACTTTCGAGTTCTGCCACGCTGTATTAGAAGGTGGTAACTAGCCCGGCCCTTTTCAGGGCAGTTATAGGTAGGGAACCTGGCTTAGTGCTGACGTCCATGTCGTCTGACAAATTTCTGGACCAGCAATTCCAATATATAACCCCAGTGAATACTTAGCGGAAGGCCAAGTGTTTCCTAAGGAGTTACTGACGCAATTAAAATATAAGAAGCTAGCAACCTAACACGATTTATAAAACGCCACACTTTCCACAGTTGTTAAGGAGGACAGGGTTTCATAGTTATGCATAAAACTCAGTTTTGGTTTGTTTAGGTTTACGGTTAAGATTCTCACCCGATCTTAAC
The DNA here is from genome assembly GCF_021556685.1 of Rattus norvegicus. Lineage (NCBI taxonomy): Eukaryota > Metazoa > Chordata > Mammalia > Rodentia > Muridae > Rattus > Rattus norvegicus. The sequence continues at coordinate 113,459,234 of NC_141543.1, forward strand.
GAAAAGGCAAAGAAATGATTTTGATTTTGAAGGAAACATTGAAAAGCATTATGCAGATTTTCTGTGAAGAAGCAAATGTCCCACTTTTTACACTGCCCATCAAGCTGAAGCATCTGGTATGCTTGTACTTTTGACAGAATCTGTAATCTGAATTTATTTCCTGGGCATGTTTTTGTTGCAGGTGGTCTACTTTACATCCCTTTCCAGACAGTTGGAGTTTGAGGCAACCTCCAAGACTGTGATTCCTCTGTTTCACTTGGCATACATTTTAATCATACTATTTGCAGTTGTATCATGCTCCAGGTAAAACTATTCTTTTTTACTTATTATTTCATAGTAAACATATTGTGATAGAACATACACACTTTACAATATTTCATTTATGTGAACAATTTGGTAATATTAATTATATCCATACTGTTTATCCAACACAACTATCTGCTTCACAAGTTTTTCCCATCATTATTAACAGATACTCCATATTCATTATGCAATAACCTAATTCCTCTCCCTGAGACCCAGACAAACTTTATTCTACTTTCTATCTCTGAATTTGCTGACTTTCCCTTTCCGCTCTTATAGGTTACTCAGTCTAAGGCATTTGTTATAGAAAGCAGAACAGATGAAGAAACTTCTGTTTTAGTTCTATTTTCTTTCCTAGTTTTACAGATTTCAAATTATTGAGTTTTTCTCTTTTAAACTGGGTATCTATTGTCAAATATTTGCCTTGTCACTTCATTCCATAAGTTAGTGTTGTATTAGTTACTTTTCATAATACATGGTGATAGAAACCATGACTAAAAGAAAGTTAAAGAAGAAAGAATTCATTTTGGCTTGTTTCTTGAGGGATACAGTTGATCATTAAGCAGGGAGCTGATTGATCATGTTTCATCCACATTTCCACATCTGTGGGAACAGAGAGTGAGGCTACAAACCTCAGAGCTGGTCCCAGTGATGATGCACTTTCTCTAGCAAGGCTCTACCACCTAAAGCTTACATAACTTTCTCAAAACAGTACCAAGTGTTAAGGAGCTGAGGACCAAGTATTCAAACACATAAGCCTATGGGGGACATATTTCATTCAAACTAACACTTTCTGTCCCTGATCCCAATAGGCTCATGGCCATCTTTTTTTTTTTTTTCCGGAGCTGAGGACCGAACCCAGGGCCTTGTGCTTGCTAGGCAAGCGCTCTACCACTGAGCTAAATCCCAACCCCTTGGCTCATGCATCTAGTCCAACTTTAAATATTCCCACAGTAATAACTAGATAAAACCAGTTAAGAGCACTTGCTGCTCTTGCAGAATACCTGGGTTCAGTTCCCAGCACCCCTCATGGTGACCAACAACTGCTTATAACTCCAGTTCTAGTTGACCCAACCCCCCTTCTCGTGACCACAACTGGGACAAGATTATACACGTAAAATCAAACTTACAAATCTTTTATTTAAAGTCCTCATAGTTTTAACTTTTAGCACTGTTAAAAAGCCAAAGCCTCATCTGAGACTTGAGTTAATTCCCTGTGATTCTCTGTTAAAAAAATAAATTATATACTTCCCTTATAAAATGGGCCTGAATACACATTACCCTTCCACAAAGGAGGCATGAGGACATAGTAAGGGAATAGTAAAGGGAAGGAAGACTGAAACCCAGAAGTGCAAACACAGAACTTCATAGCTGTATGTCTGGAACTTCTGTTTCAATGGTCTTAGATGCCTCAGCCATTATAGCTGTGTTGCCTGTAGTCCCTCTCTTGGGCTGCTTCCCTTCTCTGTGTGCAGTTCTCCTTGGATATATGTCTCCCAGTTTTGACATCTTCGACATGTTAGGATCTCAATTACATTCACCTTTATAGCATCACACAATGGACTTTCAGGCATACATTGCTTGGCCTCAGTGAAAGACACATCCCTAGAGCTTTCTGCAAAACCCAGCTGGATAGACTGAGGATCTTTCAGTGGCTTGGCTGCTGAGTCGCCTCTCCTAGCAGGTCTATGACAATCTTACAAGGCTTTGCTTTCCCAGATGTTTCTGGAGTCACCTCCTCTTCCTGGAATGAGAACAGGTAAAGAAATTGTTACCTTTTTCATATGTGATCAATGTCATTGAATTCCTAGTTGTCATACTCATATTTAGGGTCTAACCTATTTTCTTTTCCCTATAATATATTTGTAAAGGTAGGTATCAGTCATTGTTTTGAAGCACTTTATAGCAAGTAAAGCCTAAAACCTGGAGTGTATTGTAAGATTTTAAAATGTGTGTTAGGGCAGCGAGATGCTTTAGAGAATTTTGTGTTTCTCATGCAGAGGAGCCATGCTTAGTTCCCAGAACTCTGTTGGTGGCTTATAACAAGACAGCCTCCCTGACTGCTGCAGGGTTAGGGTTAGGGTTAGATGGATGTTACCCTTATACAGATATGCATTGCGACCTGTGGGATGATAAGGCATAGATAGTGTCATACTTTAAACATGTCCTGTATTTATCTTCTTTTCTGTTCTTTTGACAAAAAAAATAGGTTGGTCATTCAGAATGTGTTGTGTTCAACTTTTTCTTTTTTCAAATTATCAACCTTTCTATAAAGCCCATATCAGAAAGACATAAGCATCACAAAAATCATTTAAAACAATGTTTTCATACTTTTAGCTGCAACACTCACTGAGCTAATTTGAAATTGCAGACTATGTATACTATGTTTATATCTTGAAGTCGGGGGTTGGAGGAATAAAAAACTGGATACATGCTCCGTTTCAGTTTGTCCTTGGCTGTGGTTTGAATGAGTCCTGGTTCATGTGTTAGAAAGTTGGTTTTCAAGTATTGTGATATTGGGAGATTTTAAGAAGCAAGATCTATGAAAAGCAGTAGGTCACTTTTCATAGAGTAGGGGATGCTGCTCTCAGAAAGTTCTCATGGGACCCCCATTATTTCCCAAAACAGGAAGTTGTTATGAAAACAGCAAGCCTGGATCCTAAATCTATCAATTTTCCTATATTTCCTTTTGTTTTTTCTCTCTTAAGCATTCCCACCACAATGACAAGTACCATGTTATAACACAGTGAAAGAAGCCCTTGCAAAGATGCTGCATCATCCTATTGGACCTTCAGAATTGTGAACTTAAGTAAATGCTTTTCTTTTTATAAAGTATCCAGCCACAGGTATTTTGCCATAACAACCGAAGATGAGCCAAGCCACCACCTATTACCTACTGTATTTCATCCATACCCAAGTCAGAGTTAAGCATTTGTAGTGCTTAGCAAATTTCTATTCTGAAATGGTAGTCAGTGGATTAGTGCTCAAATAGTTACATAAAAATCACCCAGGAACGTTTGTAGATTCCCCACTTCATTGTCCCCACTATTTCTTTGTGAGTTGTTAATGTAATGGTGTCTGTTAGTTTAAGGTCTCTGGCAGAAAGCTATGGAAATTGTCAGCCCAAAGACTTCTGCCTAGGTGTCTAAGTCAACAACCAATTAGTAGGATTTCAATCTGGAAGCCACCATCATAAGTTCTTATTTTCCCTCTAAATTTACAGGTTGGACTGTATAAGAAACAAAATGTGGGTTGCAGTCTTTGGAGTGTTTTCTGTCGCCATGTCAGTGGTGAGTGGCTTTGGCCTGATGCTGCACATTGGGGTCCCATTTGTGATCATAGTTGCAAACTCACCATTTCTTATTCTTGGTGAGTAAAACAAATTATGAAGCCATGTTAAATCTATAGATATGTTCAGTGGATAAGGGAATGCATTGTGTTTAGCTGGCTCAAACAACAGAACAAATTATCTGTCTTCAGAGTTGGAAAAATACAGTGCCCTAGACAAATAGAGATGGCCATTCATTCACACATAGAAAACAAAATAGAAACCCCAGAAAACACAAGATGAAATATATCAAGGGATACACACTAATCTAAAAAAAACAAAACAAGTGTTCTTTTTTTCTTGATTAATCAGTACTGGTGAGATCATTTTGGAATGTTGTGCATAAATGAAAACTCTCTAGATTCTGCTGTAGGAAAAGTATAAATTGGTTTGCATTCCTCCAAGTTTGGAGCAAATCAAAGACTTAAAAGGGGAGAACTACAGACAAGCAATTTCACTTCTAAAAATTTATCTGATAAATGTAATTAATTATAAGTAGAATAAATGTTGGTGTGTTTTGAATAAGAAAATATTAAGAGCAACCTGATCCCATATCAATGTGGAATTTGTCAGATCAGACATATTGAAATGTTGAAACATATTTAACCTTTTAAAAGACAAATATAATTGAATGAAAATTTCTCATTATAAAACAACTTACCTCCCCCGCCCCGGCATTGGGTAAAGAGACATTGGTGGTGGTGGTGGTGTTCTTATATCAGTCAGGGGCAGGGCAGATGGCAGTCCTTTGTTCATCATAGCTTGATGCTTAGTTTGGTGGCCAAAGCTGTTTTATGCCTAGGACACATAAACTCAGATCAAATCCAGGCAGCACGGTGTGGAAGGAGGACGACTGAGACCTGCATTCAGCCATGCCATCCAAAGATCTGCCCTCTGTTGCACCTCACAAGCAGGCCATAAACATCCACTTGCTGGAGGATGTCACCCAGGGTCCCACCAGCCATGTGGCCAGACTATAGTAGGAGCCACCACAATGTACAAGTATATGGTGGACAGATGAGAAAGAGAAGTGGAGCAGCTTGAGCATCATGACAAGAGGCAGAGCTGGAGACTTGATGGTGGAGAGGAATAGCCTGTTGGGAGTGGCCAGCCCTGCCACCAGGGGTCATGGTAAAATCCCAACCCAAGCTGCTGCTGAGATGAGGGCCATTTCTGGGTCCTTGACTATGCAGCAGCATGGATCAATGTCAATGTCCACGGCTCATATAACGAGTAGAGAACATGGGGATGTTGTTAGTTGTGGCAGCCACTGGAGGCCACATGGATGTCCAGAGGCTGTGCAGAACTGGCCTGCCCCTCACTGACTGCAGCATTCTGGATAGCTGGTCCCATCTCTCACCAGCTGCTGCACTTGGGAGAGTGGGCCCTGTGCCCTGATGGGAAGCACAGTGGAGCTGGCCCTGGAGACATGGAGTGTAGGTGAGCCAGCCTCAAGGGCATATGCCCAGGAGAACTGACCCTGTCTACTATTGATGTGGCATCGGGTGGCCTAGCAGGAGCAGGACTAGAGAGCTCACCATGGTGGTGTGGATAAGAAAGAGCTGGACCACTGACTAGCTCAGCTGCCACCCAGGGCTCTGAGTTGGCCAACCCCAAAATCAATATCATCTATAAGTGGTTGGGATGCCTGAAAGTACAAGTCCTGCTGATCCAAAACTGCAGGATCTCCATGACACAGGGCAACAACAGGATAACCAGGAGGAGACCTGGTGAGAATCCAGTATTGATGGTGTCACAGAAACCAGAGATCTCAACCAGACCAATGATTTGTTGCAATCAAAGTTTACAAATGAAAATGTGTGGACAGAGGGATATACTGTGGGACACACTGTGACACACTACAGAGTCCATGATCATGTTTTCTATGATTTCTGGTTTTTGTTTGGTGTTTGTGTATTTTTAATTGGGGCAGTGGAGTTGCAAGGCCAAATGGCAGGTATGAGAGGATGGGGAGATGAACAAGAATGGGGTGCATGACATGAAACAAAGAATAAAAGTTAAATGGAAATAGAATAATATTTACATAGAACAAATTCTATAAAATTTTTTAAAATGTTTTTCAGGATTATCCTTGAAAGGGAGATTATAGTGTTCTTTTTTATGCTGTTTTTGGAATTTATTTTAGAGTAAGAATACACACCCATACACTCATCAAACTATGCAATTTGAGAAAAATGTTTTCCCTGAAAATAGTAAATGGTTTTGTATTGTACATCAATTTAGCCTTGTTTTTCAGAGCACACCCTCATTTATGTACAGTCAGTGTGCCCACAGCTGTAGTTGGTGATTTTCTTCCCAGCCACTTTGTTCCCTGAAATAGTGACTCTGAGACTTAATATCTCATTAATAAATAAGCCATAAGCTTTGGCTCTCTCCCTGAGTAGCTCATATCGCAATAATCCAGTTTATTCTAGGCTACTTTCTTCCACTGGTTCATTACCTCTTCTCAGGTTTATGTGTCAGTTTCTTCCAGTGTTTGGAATCTCCCACACCTGACTATTTCCCAGAATCCCAAGCTCCTCTGCTGGAACTCCCACCTCCTATTTCCTGCCTCAGCTCATTGGCCTTAGGTTTGTTTTTAATTGACACAAGATGGCTTCCATAAGGTTCAAGAGTTTCTCTTTCCACACAGACATCAATAACTATAGTTAAGGGAGATGTGTTTACTACAAGCCAGTCTGTATTCACTGTATTTGCACAGTTTGTATCCACAGGAGTGTGTGAATAGATTTGTATATGCATTTCAGCAACTTAAGAACTGTGAGGAGAATTTCTGAATAAAATAATAGTTCTTAAACACCTAAGAAACCAATGCATCCCATTCTTGGTCCTCAGTGTCTCTAATTGTTTCCCTTGTTCAGCTGGAGACTTGAGAGCTGCTAGTCATGTGGTGCCACCATACAGTCTATGACACTTCCTCTATCTTTGTGAAAATTTTGTATCTTTCCACCTCAGTCATGAGCATGAATATCTGAACTACAGGCCAGCTTATGAGTCCCAGTATCTCCCCAACCCTAACTTGTACTCTATGAAAAAGAGTAACGATCAGCATTGCAGTTCCAAGACTCACTGTAAAATACATTTGGGAATAAAAACACAAGTACATGCAGTCTCAACTGTAGTCTAAAATGAATTCATTGGTGGTAGGACTGGACTGTCTAGTCTCCTTCCTTCTATGTCTCCATTCTTTTTTGACATTAGTAATGTCAAAGCTCTCTCACATTCTTCAGTTCTGTTTCAAGCCAATCATGAAATTGCATCATGGAAAGGGTTTTGAAGATCTCAGTTTTGCACAACCCTCTCATCTCAAGACCAATGAAACCTTGTGTCCACCACATGCTGGGTGTCCAATAGAGACCAGCAGGGATAGTGTACGCCTGGGTGTATTTCTAGAGAGCAGGTGCTATAATACAAGTGGCACTACTTACATGGCCTGATGCTACCTATAAACACACTTGCCAGTTTGCATTTCAAGTAATGTTTGATAGACATATTTGTATATTGGTTGAAATGGCTTGTGTGATCAAAGATAGGTTGCTGATACTGCTTCAACTAGTATGAAATGGGCATCAGGTAGGTGTCCTCGGTTTATCATGAAGACCCCTGGTTACACAGAGTGTGCTGTGCACAAACAGCAGGTGTGTACAGAGCTAAGACTTCTAACAGAGGAATGAGTGACAAATTCTGATATAAACTCAGAAACAGCCTGAGCAAACAGTGTTTAAGCAGAGATTTGCAAACAGCCAATAGAAAATGTCCAGTGTTTTAACTTGTATATTATTAATATACTTGAACATCTGTTCTTTTGTTATAGGTGTTGGAGTTGATGACATGTTTATCATGATTTCTGCCTGGCAGAAGACCAGCCTCACGGAGAGCGTAAGCGAACGACTCTCCAATTCTTACTCAAAGGTGGCAGTGTCCATTACAATCACCACCATCACCAATGTCCTTGCTTTCTATACGGGAATCACCAGCTCTTTCAGATCCGTGCAGTATTTTTGTATCTATACGGGAACAACCCTGCTCTTCTGCTATTTTTATAGCATCACCTGTTTTGGAGCAATTATGGCTCTGGATGGTAAAAGAGAAGTTGTGTGGTCGCGCTGGCTGGAAAAGCCAGACCAAAAATATTCCTCATTTAAAAAGTTCTGCTGTGTCCCATTCGGTTCGTTTCCAGATGAACACGGAGATGATAACCATCCCATGAATTTGTTCTTTAGAGACTATTTTGGTCCTTTTCTCACAACTTCCAAAGCCAAGTTTATTGTGGTGCTAATATACATTTTCTACATCATCAGCAGTATATATGGGTGCTTCCAAGTGCAAGAAGGGTTAGATCTTCGCAACCTGGCAAGTGATGATTCCTATATCACACCCTACTTTAATGTCGAGGAAGACTACTTTTCAGATTATGGTCCAAGGGTTATGGTCATTGTTACAGAAACTGTCAACTACTGGGATAAAGATGTAAGACAGAAACTGGACAAATGTATGACACAATTTGAACAAAATGAGTATGTAGATAAAAATCTCACAGAGTTTTGGTTGGAGGCATATATGCAGTATATGAATAACACTGGAAATAATCCTAATGACAAGAATACCTTTATGAATAATATTGCAGGCTTTTTAAACTTTTTCCCTGTTTTTACATATGATATTAATGTCTCCTCATCAAATGAAATCACTTCTTCACGAGGCTTTATCCAAACCATAGATGTTTCATCCTCTAGCAATAAGAAAAGAATGTTACTAAAGTTGCGAGGCATAGCTGAAAACTGTGAGGTTCCCTTGATGGTATATAACCAGGCATTCATCTATTTTGATCAGTATGCTGCGATAATAGAGAATACTGTTCGAAATGTCATGATCGCATCAACAGCTATGTTCATCGTTTCCTTACTGCTGATCCCTCACCCAGTGTGTTCCCTGTGGGTCACCTTTGCTATTGCTTCTGTGATTGTGGGAGTGACAGGTTTTATGGCATTCTGGAATGTTAATCTTGATTCCATATCCATGATTAATCTTGTTATTTGTATAGGGTTTTCTTTTGATTTTTCTGCACACATCTCCTATGCATTTGTTTCCAGTAATGAGCCTTCAGTCAACAAGAAGTCTATTGAGGCATTATACTTGTTAGGTTACCCAGTGTTGCAAAGTGCAATTTCAACGATAATAGGGGTGTGTGTTTTGGCTGCAGCTAAAGCCTACATCTTCAGAACTTTTTTTAAGATTATGTTTCTTGTTATGTTTTTCGGGGCTGCCCATGGCCTAATTTTTATTCCAGTATTCTTAACCTTTTTTTGAAAGTTTGTTTGAATACACAGTAACAAATAACCCTAACCAGTTATATAATTCTTGATGGCCTGAATCCAGTCTAATTACAAAATGCACTAATTAAGGCTAGTCAGTAGAAAAAGATAGAAATGAAATTAGAAGGGGGTTATGGGGTAAGAAGAAGCAGGGATAAGGATAGGAGGGAAGGGAGGGTCATGTGGGATGTAAACAAGGCACATTGTATACATGTATGAAAATGTCTCAATGAAAACCGTAAATTTGTCCAATTGGTATATGATAAAATATGAATGATTAATGTATAAGTGAAAACATAGAAAATGTTAAAAAATAAAAATAGTCACTATCTAAAGACATTTCCTTGATGTGGAAGTCCCATATTAAATTGTTCTTTAACATATTCTGCAAAAAAATTAAAATTTCTTTACCAAATTAGGAAAAGTGTTATGTTTATTTTAACATCTACAGTAAGTCTTCGATTCTCTATTGCTGTAGTAAAGACCATGATGAAAATCAAGTTTGGTGGTGGGAGGATGGGACTGGGAGGAGATGAAGGGAGAGGAATATAACTGGATGGGGAAGTGAATAAATTGCCTGGGGCCATACAGGAGGAATGACAGGGCTTTAGAACTCATAGGAGGGGCATGGCCCAGAGGACTCCATGTTCTGAGGACTTCGTGCTGTTATGCAGTTTTGCTCTGCTTGTTGCCTTCATATCCCTCTTAATCTAAGAATTGTATGGAAACTCTAAGGGGGCTTCCAGCCCCTCACTGGGCACTGTCACTGGCACTCAACAATAATGCTTGACCTCTTGATTCAGGCATTGCTGCTGGAGCAGACTAATGATTCAGTCACCACCTTAGTAAAGAACTTTGGAGATGTAGTTCGTCAGCAGTGACCTTAGAAAGCATTTGGAAAATAAAATTGTTGATGAATCTAGGTTAAGATGTTTTTGCTACAGGCTCTGATGTATAAAATCTCAGCTGTTGTATGCTGCCTGGATGGTGATCCAGTGTCTGAGAGATCTTGGAGGTCCAGGTTAATTGAGACTGCTGGTCCTCCTACAGGGTTGCCCTCCTCCTCAGCTCCCTCCAGCTTTTCCCTAATTCCACCACAGGGGTCAGCAGCTTCTGTCCATTTGGGTGCACAAATCTGCATCTGACTCTTTCAGCTGCTTGTTGGCAGTCATGATAGGCCCTTTTGTGAAATGCCCCACAGCCTCAGTAATGGTGTCAGGTCTTAGGGCCTCCCCTTGAGCTGGATCCCACTTTGGACCTGTCGCTGTACCTTCTTTTCTTCAGGCTCTTCTCCATTTGCATCCTGCATTTCTTTCAGACAGAATTATGAGATGAGGCCTCCAACATATATACAGCAGAGGACTCCCAGGTCCGAGTTAGTCAGAGAAGATGCACCTAACCCTCAAGAGACTGGAGGCCCTAGGAAGTTTAGAGATCTGGTGGGATGGGTGTGGTGGGGACATCTCTGTGGAGACTGGGGTTGGGGGAACAGGGAGGAGGTATGGGATATAGAACAGATGGGGTGGACCAGGAAGGGAATAAAATCTGGAGTATAAAAATAAAAAAATCCCACTAAAATCAGGGACTAGACAAGGCTGCCCACTCTCCCTACTTATTCAATATAGTTCTCGAAGTCCTAGCCAGTGCAATCAGACAATGAAAGGAAGTTAAAGGGATACAAATTGGAAAGAAAGAAGTCAAAATATCACTATTTGCAGATGATATGATAGTATACTTAAGTGACCCCAAAAGTTCCACCAGAGAACTAGGAAGCCTGATAAACAACTTCAGCAAAATGGCTGGGTATAAAATTAACTGAAATCAGTAGGCTTCCTCAAAGAATAAACAGGCTGAGACAGAAATTAGGGAAATGACACCCTTCACAATAGTCTCAAATAATTCGGTGTGACTTTAAACAAGTGAAAGATCTGTATGACAAGAACGTCAAGTTTCCGAAGAAAGAAATTGAAGATCTCAGAAGACGGAAAGACCTCCCATGCTCATGGATTGGCAGGATTACTATAGTAAAAACAGCCATTTTGCCAAAAGCAATTTACAGATTCAATGCAATCCCCATCAAAATCCCAACTCAATTCTTCACAGAGATAGAGCAATTTGCAAATTCATCTGGAATAAAAAAAAACCCAGGATTGCAAAAACTATACTCAACAATAAAAGAACTTGGGGAATCACCATCCCTGACCTCAAGCAGTATTAACAGAGCAATAGTAATAAAAACTGTATGGTATTGGTACAAAGACAGATCAGTGGAATAGAATTGAAGACCCAGAAATGAACCCACACGCCTATGGTCACTTGATCTTTGACAAAGGAGCTAAAGCCATCCAGTGGGAAAAAAGACAGCATTTTCAACAAATGGTGCTGGATCAACTGGAGGTGAGCATGTAGAAGAATGCAAATCAATCCATTCTTATCGCCCTGTACAAAGCTTAAGTCCAAATGGATCAAGGACCTCCACTTCAAACCAGATACACTCAAACTAATAGAAAAAGTGGGGAAGAGTCTTGAACACATGGGCACAAGGGAAAATTTCCTGAACAAAACACCAATGGCTTATGCTCTAAGATCAAGAATTAACAAATGGGACCTCATAAAACTGCAAAGCTTCTGTAAGACAAAGGACACTGTCATTAGGAGAAAATGGCAACCAACAGATTGGGAAAAGATCTTTACCAATCCTACGTCTGATAGAGGGCTATTGTCCAAAATATACAAAGAACTCAAGAAGTTAGATTGAAAAAGCCAAATACCCTATTTTTTAGAGTTAAAGAATTCTCAGCTGAGGAATATCGAATGGCTGAGAAGTAACTAAAGAAATCTTCAACATCCTTAGTCATCAGGAAAATGCAAATCAAAACCACCCTGAAATTCCACCTCACACCAGTCAGGCTAAGGTCAAAAACTCAGGTGACAACAGATGCTGGCGAGGATGTGGAGAAAGAGGAACACTCCTCCACTGCTGGTGGGATTGCAGACTGGTACAACTACTCTGGAAATCAGTATGGAGGTTCCTCAGAAAATTGGACATTGCGCTACCTGAGGACCCAGCTGTACCCCTCTCGGGCATATACCCAAAAGATGGTCTAACATATAATAAGGACACATGCTCCACCATGTTCATAGCAGCCTTATTTATAATAGTCAGAAGCTGGAAAGAACCCAGATGCCCTGCAAGAGAGGAATGGATACAGAAAATGTGGTACATCTGTATAGTGGAGTACTATTCAGCTATCAAAAACAATGGCTTCATGAAATTCATAGGCAAATAGATTGAACTAGAAAATATCATTCTGAGTGAGGTAACCCAATCACAGAAAAACACATGTGGTAAGCACTCACTGATAAGTGGATATTAGTCCAAAAGCTTGAATTACCCAAGATATAATCCACAGACCACATGAAGCTCAAGAAGAAGGACGACCAAAGTGTGGATGCAAGTGCGGATGCTTCACTCCTTAAAAGGGGGAACAAAAATATTCATAGGTGGGAATATGGAGGCAAAGTTTGGAGCAGAGACTGAAGGAAGGGCCATTCAGAGCCTGCCCCACAGGTGGCCCATCCATATACAGTCACCAAAACTAGATAAGATTGATGAAGCTAAGAAGTGCATGCTGACAGGAACCGGGTATAGATTTCTCCTGAGAGACACAGCCAGAGCATGTCAAATACAGAGCCAAATGCTAGCAGCAAATCACTGAACTGAGAATGGGACCCCCATTGGAGGAATTAGAGGAAGGATCGAAAGAGCTGAAGGTGGCTTGCAACCCTATAAGAACAGCAATGCCAACCAACCAGAACTCCCAGGGACTAAACCACTACCCAAAGATTATACATAGACTGACCCAGGGCACCAACTGCATGTGTAGCAGAGGATGGCCTTGTTAGGCACCAATGAAAGGAAAAGCCCTTGGTCCTGCCAAGGTTGGATCCCCAGTGTAAGGGAATGTCAGGGGGGGGAGGTAAGGGGGTGGGTGGAGAGGGGAACACCCTTATAGAAGAAGGGGACGGGGAGGTGATAGGGGGCTTATGGACAGGAAACCAGGAAAGGGAATAACATTTGAAACATAAATAAATATCTAAAATAAATAAATAAATAAATAAATAAATAAATAAATAAATAAAAAAAAATCTTAAGGAACAATTTGAAGTTCAGAAGGGCATACTCTAGACAGTTAAGCCAAGGACTTTTTTAAAGTTAGGGGACAGGAACAATGGTAGCACTGGCCGACCTGACTCACTAAGGCTGAACTAATGATGGTTGATTTCTAACACCCATTTTTGCTGTCAGCTTCCTGATATGATTTAATAAAAATTGCTGATGAGTAGATATACATTCTGAGGATTTAAAATTTATGTTACTGACCTTTATATAAAAGTTTAGATTTGTGATTGCTTTAAGTCTCTTATGATATTACTTTTAAAGATTAAATAATAAAATAATCTTTTCTTTGTAAGCACAAACTGCTGCCTGCCAGTAAAGGTAACTGAGAAAACTAAGCTGCTTGCTCATACTTTGTTAATCTACAACAAATTGCTTAGTTATGAATGTACGTGGGTTCTTGGGAATAATTTCTTTTCTTTTTTTTTTTTTTTTCTTTTTTTCAGAGCTGGGGACCGAACCCAGGGCCTTGCGCTCGCTAGGCAAGCGCTCTACCACTGAGCTAAATCCCCAACCCCAATTTATTTTCTTTACCTGTACTACATAATGTTATTTCTTGTAAAGCTATTGAGAAACACACTTCTTTCATAGTTATTTACTAGAAGAAAAATGCAATCACTTTTTAATCTTATACTGCTTGAAAGGTTTTTCTGGAATATATAAGCTATGGGAGAAAAAAACCAAGTTGTTGGAACTTTGTTCCATCCACTGACTAGGTATTTGTATTTATATATATATATATATGTTTACAGAGCATGAGGGTTCTATAGCTAAAAGACTTAGAATTTAATGTGATCTCTGACCAATAGCATAGAGGTCAGCTGGTCATAAAGTACATGTGACATCTCCCCTAAGGATGGGTAACAGTGCAGGAGATAAAGAGTCTGAGATAATCATTCTTGGGAATTTGGGTAAGGTCTGCCTCTCTAGCAATAGGTAGGAGCGATTTGCCTCCACAGATAGCTCTAGGTCATTAATAAAATCCATTCTCAGCCTTTTGGATAGAATGCGATTTACTTTATTGAGAAGAGGTCCCTGTGTGTTTGACATTCCTAATTTCCTTAATGATCTTTGGGTACAAGAACCTTTGTGTTTGCAACAAAGTGTTGTACATCACTCCTGCAAGTAGAAGAATTAGCCTCAGGCAAAGATGAGCTCCCTATTGGGCCATGCAATGCAAAATTGTTAGTCCTGAAACCACATGCACGCTACTAACGGAAACGGACCCAGCCAGTTTTATTCATGTATTTGAACATATTTATTCACACATACTTGACAAGAAATTGGGTGAGAAGAATTTGGGGAAAGAAGGACATAGGATGAAAAGGGGAAAGTGATGTAGTATATTTTAATTAAAATGTATAAAAATAAATTTTAAATAAAAAGTAGCTCAGAGGTTAAGATCAGTTTGGTGTTGTTATTGAAGATCAAGCTTCCATTCCCAGAAACCCTGTAGTAGTTAAGCATTTGCTGGGCCTCCAGTCCTAGGCATCTCCCACCTTCTTCCCTCTGTTGGTACTGCCCACAGACACATGCAGGCAAACACCCATGTGTGTATATAATGAAAATAAAGCCTAAAAACCAGAATTCTGTATAGTGATGTCTCAGCCCTGAGACAGACAGAATACGGACAGAGCTAATTAAAACGGAGGCTTTCTGGTTCCTTCCTCTGAGCCAGCCTGCTCACCGTGAGGTTAGAATAGCTCAGCAAATCTGTTCAGACAGGTGAGCTTTCTGAATTTGTGTTCCCTGTCCTCTGTATATGTGAGAATCGTGGCATTGACACATCTGTTAGATCATACGTAGACCAATCATAACAGCCAGCAGTCTACTTTTTCAGTGGCATTTACTGGATTTTCAGCTAAGTCATATGTATATGACTTTGAACTAAGAATACCCTTAAATATCACTGCTTTGACATTGTGACAACGTTCAAGAGAGGATTTAACTGAGCATGCATGTGTAGGAGCAGCAATACCTCTGTGCAAATGTATCCAGACTCTCTCCATAATCCCAGTGACTCCTACTTTAAAGAAAGGCATTGTTTTGGAAACAATTCCCATGCTTTCCTTTCCTGCTACTGGAAGTGAAGGGGCAGGGTATCTTTCTCAGTTCTCCTGTCTTGGCTGATGTGATGGCTATTCTTGGTAGTCAAACTGACTACATATGGAACTAACTAAAACGGAAAGGATTTGGACGCTGTGTGGGAATTTTTCTCAGTTGTCGCTTTTGAAGTGAGAAATCCCTTCTTTAACCTGGATTTTCTGAGGCGGTGAAAAGCACCTTTAATTGGCAACCCACGTATAAAAAAGATACTTAGTGGTAGCTTTTTCTCTCTGTCTGCTTGTCCTACGTCTGGCTGGCAAGTTTTTAGTTGTAGTAGTGGTGTTGGGGGAGGGGGTGTTTTGTTTTTGTTCAAGGTTTGCTTGTTTTACTGGCATTAGAGCCCACATCTCTGGAATTGTCATAGATACTGAGACCAACTGAGACACAGAGCAACTTATACTGAGCTACTGCAGGATTCTGCCACTTGCCATTGGTGGACAGCCATTGTTAGACCAGTTAGATCACAGTCTGTGAGCCATTCTAGTAAACCCATTTTCTTCACACAGACTCATTCTATCAGTTCTGTTCATCTAGAGAAGCTTCACTAATACGGTTGTGAGGGTTTTTATGTTTTTTACTTTCCCACGGAGGAAGATGTGACAGCTGGAAAAGTGCTCCTCAGTGTTTGTCACTGAGTCCTGCTTTTCTCCAAGGCTTGTCTCATACCTACCTGGTGAGAAGTAGCTGCAGTTTATCTGAACCCAGCATGAAGCCACAAACAGAACTCTTGTTTCCTAAAATCTCTCTTTAAGTGTTAGGACTCTGGGCACCCTTCCGCTGTGGGACAGATTAATAACTCCACTGCAAGTTGAGTAAGGGGGCTATGCAAGCTAACAACCTTGATCCCAGGGGACGTGACTACTGAGTGCTATAAAGAGAGCTCCGACAATCTCTGATATCAGGACCCAGTGAGTACAGATCACGGCTTCTAAAAGCGGAGGAGCAGGCGGCTGAGCAGCGGAAGCTAGTGGTGGGACTTCCCCTGGGCGGGGCAGGAAGTCAGCGGGGTAGGCTGTTGCAGGACACTCACCAGTGCAACTGAAATACAAATCACTGAAGATCTGGAAAATTTCTGGCTCTGCACTGAAAGTGTGGGCCTGGAACCACGCTGCGTGACCTTCAGAACATTCAACCCCAAGAGCGGTGGTCACGTCACTCAAGACTTACTGACCAATCAGAGCCTTCAGGAGGACCTGCCAGTCAGAAGAGGAGGCGTGTTCTTCCGGGTGCCTCGAGGCAGGTTTTGCTTAGTAGCTGAGCAGGCTTGAGCCCTGCGTGCTACTCTGTACCCTGCTGTTGTACGCAGTGAGGCGCACTCAGGGAAGCTTAGAACTTGGGAAATGGTGAGTACAGGTCACTGCCAACAGCAGGAGGAGCAGGGGGCTGAGCACCGGGAGCTGGAGTGGTGGGTGGTGATAGGAGGAAACCGGAGGCCACGTGAGGCCAACCACGAGGTCCTTTGCGGTCCTAGCCACTCGCTGGCAACCTCTGAATAACTGCACTATGGGGGCTTCATCTGTCCAGACCGTGTGGAACAGTGGCTTGTGTAGAAGCATCCTTGGCGGGATGCCAACCACGGAGAATCCCTAGTTTCTATAAGTTCTGTCCTTAGCATTTACATTAAGGTGTACAATCCATTTGGAATTAATTTTGTGAAGATTGTAAAAGGCATCCCATGTGTTGGGTCGCAATCCAACAGTAAGCCGTGGTGCAAAAGAGTAGAAGTGATGATGTAAAGAATTCACTAATGGTTAGGATTTAGCAAGTCACACCAAGTAGAGTTTACCTGAGGGAGGGCTGCTTGTAAAACACCCCACAGGTAAGCAGTGTGCTAACCAGGCCTGTTAGAGATTAAAATGCTAGGATACACGTTTGTTCACCAAGATGTCTAGAAATATGGTTCCAAGCCATAACAAAGGAAACAACCCTGATTTACAACCAGCCACCAGGCCCATCCCCATGTCAGAGAGCAGGCCTCTAACAAACTGCTAGATGAGGCCTTACAGGATCACAGTAACATTAATGCCCGGTGTGCCCTAAAGGTTCAGTTTTCTTCTTGAGAACAGCATAGTTCTGCCACATGGGCAGGATGATACCGTGTGACAACTATTTGAAAGTTAATGAAAATAAAAACAAACCAAGCAGAACACTGTTTCGTTGAGCGCTGGCCTGATCAAGCAAGGCTTTCTTTCCCTGAGGTCCACATGGACTGAGGATGACTCAAAGGCCCTGGCCCCAGACCATGACCAGTTCTCCCAAGCACACTCCTGGTTTTAAGAGAAGGAGATCTATTTTACCTCAGTAACTCAGGGTCTTAGGGAGGGGTTGCATCCGATTCTGAGAACACAACTCTTCCCACCTGGCAGGGCTGTGGTTATCAGTCCCAAGGCTTGGTCAGGAATGTTCTTGAGGTACACTGACTTCCCCTTGTGCAGCACTGTTTGGTTGGACGTCTCCTGAGTGTGTCCCATTGTATGATGTTTCTGCTAACTTCATAGTTTCTTCATCTTTCTGCTGATTTCATAGATGTCTCCCATTTCCTTCCATTCCCCCCAGGTAAATGGTGTACAAGATGGCATTCTTCTTAAGAAGACTACTTAGTATAATGCATAGTTTGTGCAAGACCTCCCCAACCCAGGTTTATACTTTCCATCTTGTCCTTTTCCTATGTTTTTACCATCTCAGACCTTCCACTTAGGGCCCAGTCACTGAAGGATGGTCTGCTGTTTTAAGGCACTGATGTACTTAAGAAATAATTTTGGAAATATTTATGGTGCATAATTCTCCCATCTGTCTAAATGCCTAGAATTCCAGTCTGTGGTCCATATTTAAATTGTTCAAAACATAACCTGGAACCTGAATCTAAAAGAGATTTAAGGGTACAGTATATGAGGAATCCAAAAATCAGTCCTAGGCTGGCTTCTCTTTTAGCATTAACCAGTGTAGCTGACTTTTGCTACTCTGTAGTTTCTCTTTATTCCCCACCCTCTTCACCCCTTAATGCCAGATAGGAAAGAAACAAGGGTAGAGGAGAAAAAAATGCTTGAATTGGATTTCTTTCCTTTTGTTTCCTCTTTGGCCACAGCTACTAACAAACCACAACCAACCTCCCTAAAAGACCAACAACCCGCCCACCCTGCCTCTTGAGGTACTTGGATTTACATAAGCTCCAAAATGTTACCGGTTGCAGATGTCACACCATCACAGAAATATGTAGCTGGCAAAATCATGCTTCTGCTAGAGCATGAGGCAAATCATAGTCAGGGGCTGAAAGAATCAGAAGTAACTTCACATCTCTACATCTGGGATCATAATGAAAGCACATTCCTATCATGTTTCTGGTTGTTTGTTTTTTCTTTAGAAACCAAAATTCCAGTATTCTCAAAATTGTCACTACAAACCAAAGTTGGATGCAAGCTATTGTGAAAGAGATTTATAAAAAGAGAATTAAAAATAAAGAGGGACCTATGTAAGAATTGAGATTACCGGCCACATGAGTCTTTTAATTGGGTACGGAGTGATTTCTCCCTGGGAAGGCATGTCTATGTCTAGAACAGCTGCATCTTCAGCCTTTCAGAACACTTAATCCTGCCTCTAGTTCTTAGAAGACAGTCTGGCAACTCCTGCTGGGCTGGCCCTGACCAGTCAGTGAGGAGGAAGAGAGACCAGAGAATGAGTGTCCTCCTACATCCCTGACAGTTACAGGAGAATTAGAAATAAAGAGGAACCTGTATAAGAATTGAGTTCATTGTCCACCTTTGAAGCTGTTGTACTCACAGCATGGAGGGGACAGGAAGGAAGGAAGGTGAGAGCTTTCCTGCTGTGAAAGTAGTTGGCATTAGTAGTGGGTAGTCAGATAATCAATTTTAGATAGTCAGTAAATGTCCAAAATGACATTGTTGTGGGTTCACAGAGCAGGGCAATAAAGAATGTAAATAAGGATCTGAACTTATTTCCAGAAACCATATTTTTGTAGTTACACTAGTTCAACCACAGCAGAAGATCAACCAAACCGGCATGGCTGTACCTAACAGGAAAGCTATTTTTCCTGTCTGAAGGTGCACAGCCTGAGAGGAAAGGTGTGAGTGTACTTGGTGTGCTCTAGTACACATGTCTAATCCCTGGAGAATATTGGAACATAGAGCCTGGTTCAACTTTTAAAAAAACTTTGAGATTATAATTAAATCATTTCAACTTCTCTTTTCTCTGAATGTTTAACAAATCCGAGTGGACCTGGCTGTCAGGTTCTCCCAAGCATCCCTCAGTCCCTACCTGTCACAGGTATGGCTGGTATATCCGCCCTCTAGTTTAGGGATTGTGCTGCCCTTGTCTCAGCGGCCCTTCCTTAAGTAATTTGGTTACCTGGTCTTTTTCATCTATCATTTACCCTCCTGACCTCTTAGCCTGGCTCCCCCATCCCTTCCACCGTCTCCTGACATGGCTGTGGGTCACGTCCACCGTGGACTCTCCCAGATGTCCCTGCCCCTCACTATGCTCTCCCTTTTATCTATAATAAACTTTCAATTCCACTGTACCTAGGGGCAGCTGTGTTCTTTCCTTTTTATTTCTTTTTTCATTCACCTCCCAGTTATTGTTCCTTGATTCCAAATTCCTTTTGGTTCAGTTGTTGTTACTATTTGAGTTTGAAGTTTGGTTTCAACACTTTTCAGCTAAGAAGCAAAGGGATGGCTGCACTGGACATTGAGTGTGTAATAGAATGTGCACACCAAGCACCCTGTGCCTTGGAAGATGAACAGGTGCTCTGGAAGAGTAAAAGATTCTACTAAAATGAAATTTCACCAGGCTATGGCTCTGTCTGCCTCTAGGGTGGGGTGGAAGACAGAACTGGGAAGGCCAGTGCTGTCTGAGTCATTTAATCTCTACTCCTCCAGTAGGGGAGCTGCTACTGTCCTCTGGGAATGCTAGCTATCAGGAGGAGCACCAGTGGGAGGGACCTTGCAGGTTCTTTCATATTCACCTCTGATGGTGAATGTGACAACCACCAGAAAGAGCAGGTTGGGTAAACTATCTGACTGGACTTGGATGGACAGTGAACCAAACTGTGGTGCTGTTGGTAAATATGGTGACCTTTCCACTCCCACAAGGACAACAAATGGCATGATTCAGGGAAATACAATTCCAGGTACAAAAGGAGTTTCTCAGATACAGAAGTTTCTCGGGTGATGTCTTCATTTTTAATAGCTGAATAGTATTCCATTGTGTGACTGTACCGCATTTTTCTGTATCCATTCTTCCATTGTGGAACATCTGGATTGTTTCCAGCTTCTGGCTATAACAAATAAGGCTGCTATGAACGTGTCCCTCTGGTATGGTGGGACATCTTTTGGCTATACTCCTGTATTAGTCAAGGTTCTCTAGATTCACAGAACTTATAGGTGGTCTCTATATAGTAAGGGAATTTTTTATGATGACCTACAGTCTGTAGTCCAATTCCCCAGCAATGATCAGCTTTGCATGGAAGTCCAAGGACCCAGTAGTTTCTCAGTTCTACAAAGCAAGCAGATGAAGAGTCTTCCTTCTTCCAATGTCCCTATGTTGCTCTCTAGCAGAAGGTGTGGCCCAGATTAAATGTGTGTACCACCATGCCTGGATCTGGGACTTGCTTTGTCCCAGATGACCTTGAACTCAGAGATTTTCTTGCCTTAGTCTCCTGGGATTCATAGCCCCTATGCCTCAAGATCTCCATACCAAGATCCAGGTCAGAGACTTGTATCTCCCAGCCTCAAGATCTGGATCACAGGTGAGCCTTCCAATTCTGGATTTTAGTTCATTCCAGATGTAGTCATGTTGACAACCAGGAATAGCCACTGCAATCCACTCCTTGTCAACTTGACACAAATATCTCATGTCCACACGAAACAGTAACAAGGTTATGAATACACCTAATATGATGTAACTATTCCTCGTACAATCGCAAATGCGTTTGTAAATTTACAATGGGGCAATGTCCCTTGGGAACATTCTTTTAGTATCTCAACTTAAATACCAATTGGTGTTAAAGAAATTGGTTGGGGATTTAGCTCAGTGGTAGAGCGCTTGCCTAGGAAGTGCAAGGCCCTGGGTTCGGTCCCCAGCTCTGGAAAAAAAAAAGAAATTGGAAGAAAGCACAAATAGCTATACAAACATGTTCTTAACAAAATAAAACAGAAGCATCCATATTACTCTATAATCCTTGTTTCTGCAACTGGCTATGTAGCCATAGATGGTGTTTATAACTAACTTCCTCTACTACCCATTCTGCATTTCCTCCACCATCTACAAGAACCTCAGCAGGTTTTGGCTCTTTTCCTAGAGGAGTGACCCATACCTTCATTCCTGATGGGTCTGCATCCTTTGTTATCCTGCTTGGATGTTGTAGCTTCCATTTGACTTTAATCACAGGACATTGTAGAACCAAGAGATGCCCTAAGGGATCTCCTGCACGCCAGACAGAATCCTTCTTACCTCCATTGTGGAGAGGCAGTCCAATTTCCCTATAGTAATCTGGATTGATCACCCCTCCTAACACTGTTATTCCCTTTTTAACCTGCTAGTTTAAAGGCATTAGAAGCCCAAAATGACCAGGGGGAAGTCTGAGCTTCCAGTTCAATGGAATGTTTGTTGTGGCTCCTGGTAGAAGCACTCGCCCCTCTGGAACCAAAACTTGTAGGCCAGCAGAACCTAGAGTTGTGGGGAAAGGAAGAAAAAATTTTCCTAAAGAGTCACTAAGAGTGATAGTGAGTAAAACTAGTCCCTATTCCACCCCTTGATTCCTGGATCCATGGATCCTGGCCATGGGAGAAACTACCATATAACAGACACCGATTCAAAGCATATACTGCCTCTGAAGAACTCTGCCCCACTCCTCCATGCTGCTGCCACCTAGTTGGCACTGTAACTGTGTCTTCAAAAAGTCATTCCATCTTTCTATCAGACTAGCTGCTTAAGGATGATGGGGAACATGGTAAGACCAGTGGATCCATGATTGTGGGCCCACTGTCACACTTCTCTGGCTGTGAAATGAATTCCTTGGTCAGAAGCAATACTGTGTGGAATACCATGATGATGATGGATAAGCCGTTCTGTAAGTCCATGGATAGTGGTTTTGGCAGAAGCATTACATGCAGGGAAGGCAAATCCATAACTAGAATAAGTATCTACTCCAGTAAGAACAAAATATTGTCCTTTCCACGAAGGAAGTGGTCCAATGTAGTCAATCTGCCACCAGGTTACTGTCTGGTCACCTTGAGAAATGGTGCCATATCTGGGACTCAGTGTTGGCCTCTGCTGTTGACAGATCTGGCATTCAGCAGTAGCTGTAGCCAGGTCAGTCTTGGTGAGTGGAAGTTTGTGTTGTTGAAACCAAGCATAACACCCATCTTGGCCACCATGGCAACTTTGTTCCTGTGCCCATTGAGCAATGACAGGGATGGCTGGGGCAAGAGGCTGACTGTCCACAGAACAAGTCATCTTATCCACTTGATTACTGAACTTCTCCTCTGCTGAGACACAAATATCTTCATGTTCTTTGCCCATTTGAAGAGATAAATCTACATATTTCTTCCCTAGATGTCTTTCTCATCAATTTTCCAATCGTGATCTTTCCAAACCCCTCACCATCCATGGCCAGCCCATGAATCAGTGAACAATCATACTACGAAGATTTTCCTTCACTTGGATCTTTCAGGGTTCATCCGGAAAGGGGTTGTAATGCTGCACTTCTGGGTGGTGCCTGCATAACATGCAGAGCCATCAGTAAACCAGGTCCTAGTCTTCTCTTCTTCTTCGCCGATCATAGGGAACAACCCATGAGACTAAAGGTGCATGCTTGGCGGCAGAAGACATTGTAACAGGAGTAGAAACCTTAGGTATTTTAGCAATGCCCAAGAGTATTATAGCTGAATCTTCAAGTAGATCTATTTCCAATTTTCTGGGTAACTGTCGGACTGATTTCCAGAGTGGTTGTACCAGTTAGCAATCCCACCAACAATGAAGAAATGTTTCCCTTTCTCCACATCCTCACCAGCATGTGTTGCCACCTGAGTTTTTGTTCTTAGCCATTCTAATTGGTGTCAGGTAAAATCTCAGGGTCCTTTTGATTTGCGTTTCCCTGATGACTAAGGACTTTGATAATTTCTTTCAGTGCTTCTTGGCCATTCAAGATTTCTCTGTTGTGAATTCTCTGTTTAGCTCTGTACCCCATTTTTAAATTGGGCTATTTAGTTTTGTGGAGGTTAGCTTCTTGAATTCTTCATGTATTAGCTCTCTATTGGATGTGGGGTTAGTGACGATTTCTTCCATCCTGTAGGTTGCCAGATTTTGTCCTATTGACTGTCCTTTGCCTTACAGAAGCTTATCAGTTTCATGAGATCCCATTTATCAATTGTTGATCTTATAGTCTAAGCCATTGGAATTCTGTTTAGGAAATTTCCGCCTGTGCCAATGAATTCAAGGCTCTTTCCCACTTTCTCTTCTCTTTGATTCAGTGTATCTGGTTTTATGTGGAGGTCCTTGATCCTCTTGGACTTGAGCTTTGTGCAAGGCAATAAATATGGATCTATTTTCATTTTTCTACCAATTAGACCAGCACCATTTATTGAAGATGCTTTCTTTTCTCTATTGTATGTTTTTTGCTTCTTTGTCAAAGATCAAGTGTCCCTAAGTGTATGGGCTTATTTCTGGGTCTCCAATTCTATTCCATGGATCTACCTGCCTGTCTCTGCAGTTTTTATAACTATTGCTTTATATCACTTTTTTATTACTAATGCTTTGAGGTCAGGGATGGTGATTTCCCAGAAATTCTTTTATTGTTGAGAATTGTTTTCACTTTATTTTTTTGTTATTCCATATGAAGTTGAGAACTACTCTTTCTATCTCTGTGAAGAGTTGAGTTGGAATTTTGATGGGGATTGCATTGAATCTATAGATTGCTTTTGGTGAAATGATTGATTTTACTATGTTAATTCTACTGATCCATGAGCATGAGAAATCTTTCCATCATCAGAGACTTGCAGTTCTTGTCATACAGATCTTTCACTTGCTTGGTTAGAGTTACTCCAAGATACTTTATATTATTTGTGACTATTGTGAAGGGTGTTGTTTCCTTAATTTCTTTCTCAGCCCATTTATCCTTTGTGTAGAGAAAAGCTACTGGTTTGAGTGAATTTTATATCTTGCCACTTTGTTGAAGCTGTTTATCAACTGTAGAAGTTCTCTGGTAGAATTTTGGGGCCACTTATGTATACTGTCATATCCACAGTGTACCTTGAATTCTTCCTTTCCTATTTGTATTCCCTTGATGTACTTTTGTTGTCCTATTGTTCTGGCTGTAATTTCAAGTGCTATATTGAATAGATAGGGAGAGAGTGGGTAGACTTGTCCTTGATTTTAGTGGGATTGTTTCAAGTATCTCTCCATTTGATATTGGCTGATGATTTGCTGCATATTGCTTTTATTATGTTTAGGTAAGGGCCTTGAATTCCTGGTCTCTCCAATACTTTAACATGAAGAGGTGCTGTGTTTTGTCAAGTGCTTTTTCAATATCTAATGAGATAATTGTGGTTTTTTCCTTTGTTTATATAGTGGATTACAATAATGAATTTTTGTATATTGAACCAACCTTGCATCCCTAGGATGAAGCCTACTTGATCGTGCTGAAGGATGGTTTTGATGTGTCATTGGAGTTGGTTTGCTATAATTTTATTGAGTATTTTTGCATCAATGTTCATAAGGGAATTTGGTCTGAATTCTCACTCTTTGTTGGGCCACGTTTGCATCTGTAGCTCCTGACCTCTTTCCTAGGTTTTCCATTTCTAGTGTTTTCTCTATTTGTGATTTCTTTATTGTTTCTATTTCCATTTTTAGGTCATAGTCTGCTTTGTTCAATTCCTTTACCTATTTGATTGTGTTTTCCTGTATTCCTTTGAGGGATTTTGGTTGTTGTTGTTGTTTCCTCCTAAAGGGCTTTTACATGTTTAACTGTGTTTTCCTGTATTTGTTTAAGTGAGTTATTTATATCCTACTTAAAGGTCTCTTTTATCTTCATGAAATGGGATTTTAGGTTAGCCTCATGCTTTTCAGGTGTGTTGGTGTATCCAGGGCTTGCTGTTGTGGGAGAGCTGTGTTCTGGTGAGTCATAGTATATTGGCTTCTGTTGGTTATGATGTGTTTGCCTCTTGCCATCTGGTTATCACTGAGATTGGCTGCCCTGGGTGTCTCTGTCTGGAGCTTGCCTCCTGTATCTCTGGATTGCTGCAGATCTCCTGGGAGACCTGCAGACCTGCCGTGTTGAGAGAAAGAGAGACAGACTGGAAGGAGAAACTGAGCCTGATGGGAGGTAATTGTCAAAGCCTAAGAAGGAGGACTTTAGTGTAGACCCTAGTGGCACAGAGTACATCATTTGGATTGGATAACAGAGCTCACTAAGTATGACTTAATTGAGAAAACAAAAGAGAGAAAATAAAATGTGTTCAATTTGCAGCATAAATTCAAAAAATTTCCAAATTCATTGTTCAATTCTGTACCATGTCTTATTTTCACTCTTTGTTTTCTCAGTTAAGGATTGTGTATTGGCATGCAAAATAAATTCTGACAGCAGTAAGTTGGGATTTTCCACAGATAACAACTAAAATAGTTAAAAGCATGTTGTGTTGTTATAGTTGATGTAAAATTGCAAATATTTAATGTATGTGTTCTGATACATTTATATATGATACCTGGAAGCAAGTATCCCATTATCAGAGTTCACCTAAAAATGACAGAATTGCCAGGGATTCCAGCAATCTTCTCAGTATAATTGCACTTAAAACTAGCATTGAGAAGCATCAGAATTCTCACATTCATTGCAGTTGTGTTCATGGTGGCCTTCATGTGAGAATCACCTCAATGCTCATTTGTTGAGAACCTGGGTGCGGGGTGGGGGTAACGCAGGGCAAAACGCACAAAATCTAGCTGAAACATTCACCTTCAATGGGTTTTTATCCTGTTCTTTTAGGTAGTATGTAGAGAAGAGAAGTGAAGTAGCAAGCTTTTTGTACCAAGAATTATACAGATGAAAAGCTATTGTGCTATTATAGTATAGACTGTGAAAATGTAGAAAGTGGCTTTATTGGATGGCATGAAAGCTCTCTGCCAATGTATCCTGCTGCATGAAAAAGTAAAAATGAGGTTAAGAAACAGACTGGGTATTTTGTTTGAATTTAAAAAATGACAGTAGATTACAGTTTTGACAGTAATTTACTTTACAGCAAATGACTAAATTACAAAACAAAAAAGGAGTAGTCTTAAGTATGTGATCATCTCTATTTTCTCTGCATTAAATAACCTATCCTAGATAGTAACACCTTAATTTTTTCATTTTGAAGAATGTGTTCTAACATTTTTATATAACAGTTTGTTTATCTTTAATATAGTTAATGTAGCAATTCTGTATAACATATTAATTTCTGTTATTTGAATAGTTATTCAAACAGTTTTTCTTGAAAAGAGGCAAGAATATTGCTTTGGAATGAGATGAACAGAAAGCTCTGTAATTCCACATTTCAAATTCATGAAAGTTAACACAGGTCAATGACCTGCTTTTGTTTCCTGTATATTATGTATTTCACATTGCTGAGAGGAAAACTGATTTCACAGACCTAGACTGGGCCCAAGAATGAGCCCCTCATTAACTCCTGTGTTGCAGGATATTTGATCACATCGTGAACCCCAAGATTGTGTTATTTCCTGAAGAAAACAAATAACCTGTTTTCTAGTTGTGATATGGCTGAGTCCATAGCACACGCCTTTAATCCCTGTGTCTGGAATACACACTGGCCCTCAGTACACACTTTTAAACCCAAACAATGAAGGAAATTTAGTTTTAGATGGAAATACGCTTGCTTGAAAGTGATGTCTAATTGAGTGGCAGATAAAGTGATGAATCAGAGAAAGAGGAGAGAGAATATGCTATGCACCACCATCAAGAGAAGAGACAGGAAAGAGGGGCAGCATAGAGGAGCAGCACAGCGGGTGAGCAGAGGAGACCGTTTTACCCAGAGTTTACAGAGACCAGTTGAAGAGAGAACAAGCTAAACACGGGTGAAGATAGAACGAGCCAGAGAATGAGGAGCCAGAGGTTTAGAACAGATTGCTACAATTAGTTTGAAGATAAGCAGAGCAGTTCATTCGGAAATGGAAGAAGCCATGTTGAATCATTTACTGTGGAGAGTTTAGAGCCAGAACAGATGAGTGCACCAGCCATCCATAGTTCAGAAAGAAAAAGAAAGGGTGAGTTTATTTAGGAGTCTCAGAGGCTGAAAACATTCTAGACCTAGATAAGATTGCACAGAGCCTAGAAGCTTCCAGGACTAGGCCTAGGTTAGCAGATGAAAAGTAAGCCTCTGAGATTACAGTTACATCAGGCAAATAAAAGATACTTTTACACTCCTGTGTGATGGTCACCCTCCACACAGACAGCGGGAGAACTGTGTCTGTCAGATTCATGCTGTCTCTCCTGTCTTCACCATTTCACTTTTCTTTGTTCATTATTGCTTCCCTTCTTTGCATTTTCTTTTAAGCAATATTGAATTGATGTTTTAATTGAAGACAGATTCTTCTCTCATACAGTATATCCTGACCACTGTTTCCCCTCCCTCCAATCCTCCCAGCTACCTCCCACCTCTCCTATCCTCCTCTCCGCTAGATCCACCCCACATCCCCATTTCCTCTTCAGAGAGCAGCAGACCTCCAAGAGAGGACAGCCAAACAGGACAAAACAAGATAGAAAAAGACAAGGTGAAAGCCTTCATATTGAGACTGGACAAAGCAAACCAATAAGAGAAAAAGAGTCTCAGGATCAAGCAAAAGAGTCAGAGATGTTCCCACTGTTAGGAGACCACAAAAACACCAAGCTGACAGCCATAGCATCAGCAGAGGACCTGGCACATGGCACAGACCCATGCTGGCCCCATGCTTGCCATTTAAGTCTCTGTAAGGTTCCTGGAAATCCAGACAATGTTACTCATGTGTCCTCTTCATGTCTGGGCCTCAAGTTAAACCAAACGTGGGTTGGCCACTCAAACAAGTTTGTCCCTTCATGCCCCAGCACATCTTGCATGAAGAACCAATTTTCGGTAGAGGGTTTTCGTAGCTGGGTTGGTGTCCAGGTTTCTCTTTCTGTAGCCTTCTCTGTCGAGTACCTTCTCTCCTCCAAGAGACTAGAACGTAGGGTGAAGCTTGACCTCACATTCAGTGGGGCTGTGTAGAATTTGTCCTCAGCGATGGGGCCCTGCTGTCAGTTTTCAAAGAGCCAAGTTTTGTCCTAGCATCATCATGGGTTGTTTAGGGATCTTCAAGGGACCACCTTGGCCAACAGCTCAACTGAATGTCACCCATTCTGAACATTGAAGCCCTGCCTGGTGTCAAAGGATGGTCAGTTCAGCCTCTGTATCCTCCATTATGAGTCCTGGTTAGGGTCACCCTCATGGATTCCAGGAAGTTGTCATTACACTGGGTTTCTATACTCCTTAATAACCCCTAATTCCAGCTCTTTCTCTCTGTAGTGTGCTCTCTCCCTTCATCCACCCCCTACCCCCACCTGATCCCTCCCACTCCTGTTCCCATCAAACCCCAGGCTACTCACAGAAACTATTCTATTTCCCCTTTAGAGAGAGATCATGCTTCCCCACCCCATAGCCCTCCTCTTTACCTAACCTCTCTAGGTTTGTGAGTGTAGCTTGATTAGACTTACCTAATAGATAATATCCACTTATAAGTGAACGCATACCATATCTGTCATTCTGGGTCTGGGTTGTGTCACTTAGGGTGATTTTTTTTTCTAGTTGTATTCACTTGCCTGTACATTCATGATGTCATTAAAAAAACTGCTTTTGCACAAATATGCCACCATTTTTTTAATCCATTCTATGGTTGAGGGACATCTGGGTTGTTTCCAGTTTCTGGAAGCTATGAATAAATATACTATGAATGAACATAGTTGAGCAAATGTCCTTGTGGTAAGATGGAGCACCTTTTGGATAGATGCCCAAGAGTGGTATAGCTCGGTCTCGAGGTAAATGGATTCTCAGTTTACTGAGGAACCATAATTCTGAGGGAATACTGATTTCTGTAGTAGCTGTATTAATTTGCACTACCACAAGCAGTAGAGGATAGTTCCCCTTCCCCATATCCTTACCAGGATGAGCTGTCACTTGTATTATTGATCTTAGCCTTCTGACATGTGTTTTGATTTACATTCACCTGATGGCTAATATGGTGAAGATTTCTTTAAGTCTTCCTCAGACATTTGAGATTCCTCTGTTCAGAATTCTACATTTAGATCTATACCCCCTTTTTTTTTTCTTTTTTTCGGAGCTGGGGACTGAACCCAGGACCTTGCGCTTGCTAGGCAAGCGCTCTACCATTGAGCTAAATCCCCAACCCCTATACCCCATTTTTAAATTGGATTTTTTGTTTTGGAAAACCTTGTTCCTTGAATTCATTCGTATAGTTTCTCTGTTAGGCCTCTATGCAATATGGATTTTATTTTTAAAAAAGATTCCCTTTCCTTAGGTTGCCTCTTTGTCCAGTTGACTGGCTTTTTGCCACTTCCAATCCATTTCCAATTATTGGCAAAGATGAGAAACAGGGTACACGGCATCAGTGTTGACCTGTAGTTTCTTTTATTTTTTTAAATTATAATTTTATAGTTGTTTAAAAGCCTTATAGGCCTGTCTTTCTCCTCTTATTAATGGTGCCATCTATATTGTGATTTTATTCACTATAATCTAATTATATTATTGTTTCTCTAGTAAATGATAGACCTTCCCCATGCTTTTGCCTTCTGAACATTTACTATACATGTTCTGAATATCTTGGGTTTTTGATAGTTTGGGGGCTTTCTGTGGAGAAACAGTTTCAGTTTCCTCTTCCTGATCCTGAAGGCCTCTCCTCATTTCTTGGCAAATCTGTGCTTTCCAATTCTTGCAATCACCAATGTTTGGGGCTTTGCTACTGAAGTGATTGATATGGGTAACACATTGAATTTGGGTTTTAAAACTTTCTCACATATTATTGTCTCTGTGTCCTAATTAGCTTTTTAGAGCCCACAGTCATCTGAGGGAGCCTCACTTGGGGGCATGGCCCTCATCAAAATGGCTGGCTGCTGTGTCAGTGAGAGACTGTGTGGGGTGATGATTGATGTGAGAAGGCTCTTCCACTGAGGGTGGCAGGATCCCTAAGCAAGTGGGCCTGGGCTGGGTAAGAGAGCTGGCTGCGCGTGAGACAGGGACCAAGCAAGGGGGCAAGGCAGGACACAGTGTTTGTCCATGGTTTTTGCCTTCATTATTGAAGCTTGAGTTTTGATCCTAAGCTCCCAAAATGATGGACTGTGATCTGACAGGACCCAACAAGTGAACCTGTTCATTACCTGAGATGCCTTTCCTGAGAGGATTCAATCACAGCAGCAGCAGAGTATCGAGCTAGAACAAAAAGACAACAAAAGAAGGTACACAACAAATGATTTTGCTGCTGGACAGAACCTCTGAATGTTCTCTTTTGGAGGAATGTAGAAAATATCAGGACCTGAGATTGCAAACAGCATAGAAAGCTGTAGTCAGAGCCTAATCAGCTGTTCTTGTAGCACCTGGAAAGTTGGAGCATTGCCAGTAATGCAGACAGAAGTTCAAGACATAGGATTTCAGTCAAAGATAGACTCCATGAAAAATTTAGCTAGCGGGGCTGGAGAGATGGTTCAGCGGTTAAGAGCACTGACTCTTCTTCCAGAGGTCCTGAGTTCAATTCCCAGCAACCACATGGTGGTTCACAACCATCTGAAATGGGATCTGGTGCCCTCTTCTGGTGTGCCTGGAGACAGCAACAGTGTGCTCATATACATTAAATAAATAAATCTTTAAAGAAAGAAAGAAAGAAAGAAAGAAAGAAAGAAAGAAAGAAAAATTTAGCTAGAAATCATTTGTGTGGTATTTTGACCCAACATCTTTGTTATTCTGCCCATAATCAGAGAAATTAAAGCAGGCAGAGTTAAAAATCAATGGGCTGGAATCTTAAATGGAATATGAAATCTCTTGGATGAATATTGCCAGAGACACATTCAAGACTGCAATGAAATAAAGAAAGAAACAAGTGAGGCAAAATAAATACAAAGTCTGTGTTTTGTAGAGACAAACAGCTCTGGGTAGTTTTACATGGCAGCCAAAGCTGAAACAGATCCCTGAATTTTCAAAGATTATCACCATGAAAGAGAAAGCCCTTGCTCAGGATTGGAAGCCTAAGAAGATGCCTTAAGGGAGCCACTCCCTCCTGCTAAGCCTTCAGTTAATGGAAGTGGGAGAAGGCAAAGTGATCCCCAGTCCCTGCAAGGGACTTCATACAAAACCTGCTACACCTGTGGTCCAAGCATGGCAGGGTCCATCCCAAATCCAAACTTGGCAGGAGCACCCAAGTTCTGGAAACAAGAAAGATGCAAAATTTAAGATCAGATTCTTCCCCTGTGGTTTCAGTTCAGCACTGTTCCAGCCATTCATATTTGGCAGAGTCAGAGCCCCAGTGAGGGAGAAAACTGTGAGAGGGCATTGCATGAACCTATGAGCATGAAGCCTGAGTTGCATTTCGAGACCACAAGATGTTGAGATACCTAAGCTATGAGACATCTCTCATGGGGAGCTGCGTATAGAGAGTGGAAGAAACTAAACTGAGAGATGTATGAGAAGTCGCAGGGATAGGGCCATCTAAGCGTTTTGAAACTGAGGCCCCATGTGTCTGAGGCAGAGCTACAGGATTTGTTGTTTGCCCTGCTGGGTTTCTTGCTTCTGTCCAATCTTTCCCTCACTATGTACACATTTCTCTCTGTTGGAATTGGTGGGGTATTCTGTGCCATTGTATATTAGAAAGATATAACTTGCTTTCTAACTTTACAAGATGTGCTAATCAAGAGATTGTCTTGAGTGTCAGAAGAGACTTGGAACATTTGAACAGTGTACAAGCTCTTGCAGACTCTTACAGCTCTTGCAGATCATTGAAGTTAGAGTAAATGCAGTCTTATCCTGGGGTGACCATTAGCCTGTAGTGACCAGGGTCAGGATGTAGTTGATTGAGTTAAAAAGCTCCCAGATAGGATGATGCCTTTAAACACTTGTCTCTCCTTTAGGGTTTCTTTTGGGGAGCTTATAGAGGTGTTAGTAAGAGGAGCCTTTCTAGATTCCTTACTGGGAATGGGATTTGAATATCTCTAGACTCAACCCATTTCCTGTTTTTTGTGTTTAGTGTGTTATGGTTGAAACTGATCAGTGAGCTTCCTTCTCATGCTGACTCTATCCCTAAATCAGTAGAAGCAATTCGATGCTAGGCTATTTTGTGGGCCTGGCATTTTTATATTTTTAGTTTTGTTTTATTTACCTTTTGAAAACAAAGTTTCACTCTGTAACCCTGGCTGTAGGTATATAGAACATGCAAGCCTCAAATTTAAAGGTCCACCTGACGTTGACTCCATAGTGCTGTGATTAAATGTGCGTCAACATGCCCAGCTGTTTGTTTTTTTTATATATATATATTATTTGTTGATATGTCTAGAATGTAGGTTTTGGTGAATGTCGGGCGTATTGTATTGATCTTTAACCACGTTGTAAATATTCAAATTTGTCAGGGAGAATATTCTGTTTCTCAGGATGCCATGTATTCATGACATTAATACTGCCTGAGCTTTACTGCCGAGTTTTTTGAGTCATTGGATTACAGATTCATAATATTCTTCATAACTATTTTAATTTTTTTAATGAATGTGGATGTTTTCCCTGTATGTATGAACATGTATCCCATGTGCCTGGTCCTTGTGGTAGTTGGAAGATGGCCTCAGAATACCTGAACTTGGAGTATAGTTGTGAGCCCCCTTGTAAGTGGCAATTGAACCCAATTACTTACAAGACTAGCAAAATCTCTTCACTGCTAAGCCATCTCTCCTCCCTATGTTGCTTTTTTAGAATCAACATTTACATTTCTAATATTGTCATCTGTCCATTTGTAACTGTATAAACATGTATCTCCTTTTAGTAAGATCTTATTAATGTTACAATTTCAACTGGGACACTTCAGGATTCTGAAAGATGAATACAGTAAAAACCTCTGACTTCTTTTTCTCTTTCTTGTTTGTTTGATTTTTTTTTACAAGGGAGACAGGGTCTTAATATGTACCTCTGTCTGTCCTAGATAAGCCAGGCTGGCATCCAACTAATGCGATTCACCTGGCTCTGCATCCGGAATGCTGAGATTAAAGGAAGGCATGATTCAGTACATCCAGTTTGCCCATCATTTTTGTTGTTAGTAACTGTTCATACAATTTCTCTGATGAGTGCTCAGTACTGTTTGCTTGTCTGTCTGTCTCTGTCTCTCTCTCTTCCCTCATATACGTGTGTGTGTGTGTGTGTGTGTGTGTGTGTGTGTGTGTGTGTGTTTGAATTTCTCTTGCAAGGGTGTATCCTATTCAAAGAATGAAGAAATGAGACAGAGCTGAACCTCATTATTCAGTTTAATTCTAAGATAGCTTGGTGATTACATTAGCACCTCTGGGTCTGAAATAAGTGGAGGAAGCACCAGAGGTATATGAATATATTGTCAGTGAAGTATCCATTTACAGTGTTGTCTGTATCATGGTTTCTTTTGTACACATGTGTGGGATGTTTTAGGATGCACTGACCTATGATGATGTGCATGTGAGCTTCACTCGAGAAGAATGGATTTTGCTGGATCCTTCACAGAAGAATCTCTACAAAGATGTGATGCTGGAGACCTACAGCAACCTCACTGCTATAGGTAAGACAGTGAATTTTCTTTCACTTTTTCAAATAAGGAAACAACTGTTTCTTTGTTACTGATACTCTTCTATAATTTCAAGTGAGAACAAGGAAGAATGAGGTGAATAAATCTGGTTCACTGAAGATAGTAAGTTACATTTTCTCTAATTTCCAATAACAATTCATACCTTTTCTGGTACTATATTTTAGGCTACAATTGGGAAGATCATAATATTGAAGAACATTGTCAAAGTTCTAGAAGACATGCAAGGTAATTTTCATGTGCAAGTCAGTATGAATCTGTCTGTCTGTCTGTCTGTCTGTCTCTCTCTCTCTCTCTCTCTCTCTCTCTCTCTCCCAGAACAATTTAGAAGATATTCCCCATTTGAGTAGACTTTCTCAGTGTGATTCAAGTTTATAACTAGTTGGTATTCCAACTTCATTGGGAATATATCCACAAACTCACACTGCAGAATATCTCTATGAGTACTAGGAATGTGGAAATTCTTCTCTGTTTGACCCAGTAAATGTTGCAAATTCAGTATGCTAATCTAGAGTATTTCTCCCTGAGAAACAATTTTAAATGTACACAGAGTGCTAAAGCTCTGAGCTCTCTCAGTTTTCTTCAAATATGTGAAAAGCCTCATTGAAAAAGGGCACTACAGATGTGAGCCATGTAATAAACGCTCTTACCATTACAGGTGTCTTCAAAGATGCAAAACAACCCATAATGAAGGGGGAACCATGGTGTAAACAAAGTGACAAAACCTTAAGATTCAATTTGTCTTATTAACTAGACCAAATTGTAAAATTAGTAATACAGATATAAAGATAGGTCAGTGCAAACAGTGTGGTAAAGTTTTCACACATGCCAATTTTCTTTGCAGGCATAAAAGAAGTCATGATATAGAGAAACCCTTTGACTATACTAAGTGTGGAAAAACCTTTGCACGTCACAGTTATCCTCAAAGGGATGAAAGAATTCATACTGGAAAGAAACCCTATGGAAGTATTCAATATGGTGAATCCTTGGCACATCGTAGTAGTTTTCAAATACATGAAAGAACACATACTAGCAAGAAGCTCTACAAACATAACCAATGCGATGAAGCCTTGTCAAATCAGAGTAATCTCAGAAGACATAAAAGAACACTTTCTGAAGAAAAGCCCTACAAGTGTAATCAGTGTGATAAAGCCTATTTATTGGACAGTCATCTCCGAATACATAAAAGAACACATACTAAAGAGAAACCATTTGAATGTAATCAATGTGATAAAGTCTTTGTAAGTCACAGTAGTCTCCAACGTCATAAAAGAACACATACTGGAGAGAAACCCTACAAGTGTAATCAGTGTGATAAAGCCTATTCACAAAACATTCATCTTCAGATACATAAAAGAACACATACTGGAGAGAAACCTTATGAATGTAAACAATGTGATAAAGTCTTTGCCCGTTATAGTAGTCTTGAAAGTCATAAAAGAGCACATACTGGAGAGAAACCCTACAAGTGTGATCAATGTGATAAAGCCTATTCACAAGACATTAATCTTCAAATACACAAAAGAACACATACTGGAGAGAAACCTTATGAATGTAAGCAGTGTGGTAAATCTTTTGCATCTCAGGTTCAACTTCAAAGGCATGAAATAATTCATACTGGAGAGAAGCCTTACAAATGCAGTCAATGTGGTAATGGCTTTGCATGTTATAGTAGTCTTCACAGGCATAAAAAAACACATACAGGAGAGAAACCCTTCGAATGTAATCAATGTGGTAAAGCCTTTGCATGTCAAAGTAGTCTTCGAATACATATAAGACTTCATACTGGAGAGAAACCCTACAAGTGTAATCAGTGTGATAAAGCATATTACAAACAAAGTCATCTCCAAAAACATAAAAGAACTCATACATACTGGAGAAAAACTCTGTGAATGTAACCAATGTGCAGGTCATAGTGATCTTCAAAGTCATAAAAGAACACAACTAGAGAGAAAACCTGAGTGTAATCAATGTGGTAAATCCTATTCACAACCACAGTCTCAAAATCCATAAAGATCACATACTTGAGAGAAACTCTGTGAATGTAATCAATAATAATCCTTCTCAAAAGCATGTAATCTCAAAACCCATTTAAAAAAAACCCACATACTGGAGAGAAGCCCTATGAATGTAACCGCTGTGATAAAGCATTTGCACATCATGGTTATTGTCAAGTACATAAAATAATAGATACTGCAAAGAAACCTTATCAGTATAAAGATGTGGTAAATCCTTTGCCTCTCATGGTCGACTTCAAAGGCATGAAATAATTCATACTGGAGAGAAATCTTACAAATGTATTCAATGTGTTAAACTCAGTGCAGGTCAAAGTAGTCTCTGAATATATAAAAGAACACATAACTAATCTCTTGGTCATATTCTGCTTCCCTGATGCCTTCAAAACACTCAGTCAGAAGCCCTGAGTAGTGGGGACTCTAGGTGACATGAAGGATTGTTCATGGGGGAAATTGGGCATTTGAAAGAGCTGCTGAGTGTGAATAAACTATTAGGGAGAGGGAGATTTGGATATAAATGGAAGAGAATTAAAAGGCCAGAGAGCAATACTTGAGGGTGCAGCTAAGCACAAGCTGGCTCCTGCAGTATTCTCTGTATCCACTCATCTGTGGTGAGTCAACCCCTTCCAGGTCTTCCACTCTTTACATTTCTGGGCAATTGCATGTACCTGTCAGTGACAGCACCCTTCAGGCCCCTGCTGTGGTCTCCAATTGGACCTTAAATCTTCTCACCCTCCCTGTGTCATCCCTGTAGCCTGCCTGCCTGGTAGGAATACTAATATTCTCAGAGACATTTATATCTCTCCCGAAGGACAACATCAAGTGAAATAGTGGACTGTATAAAAATTCAAATTGCCCCTGCAATCTCATTCTAGGAGAAGAATGATTCCTGCATAGGAAAATTTCTATGAAAAAAAGAAAAGAAAATTTCTCTGCTGAATAAACCTCATCTGAATACCTTTCTGGAAAGAAAGGAGCTGAGAATAGGGGAGGGATTTATGTAGAGGATAGAATTTGTTTCCTGGCTTAGATAGATTATTTCATTGTTCATATCTCTTGCCTTTTATGTAGACCTGTTAGGACCTCAAGGATGAATTAGTTACATTATGTCTTCATCACTGGTGTAAATTAATTATACCAAATAAATATGTTAGTACGTTTTCAGTTTTCATTAATAATTGCTTTTTTCCATTGCTTTTTATCTCTCTTTTTCATTATTATTTTATAAAATTACACCATGAATCTCTGGCTGGCCTGGAACTCAATATATAAACTAGGCTGTCCTAGGACATTGAAAAGATCTTCTCACCTTCCCTTCAGATCGCTGCATTATAGGTAGGCAAGTCAGATCTACATAATTCAATTTTTCTAATTAGCTTATTTTGGATGAGTGGCTGAACCTGGTTAGGGTAACCAGGACACAGGCTCTGATTGTAACTCCAGTAACAGAAGAAAGCTCCCTTTCAAATGCAGCTCTGTCTTCCAACTATGAGCAAAGTTGTTTTACTTTGTCATTGAGTCTGTTATAACTCATCAAAAACTAGGGCAGAGTTTTGTTCTTATTCTACAGATAGTGAAACCCAGGCTCACAGAGAAAAGTGGTTTTGCAATATAGTTGAGTGCAGCTGTTTATCTCACTGCCCCATCATTCCAATAAACCATCAAGTGAAGTTGAAACAGCCTAAGACAGGCATGGTTACACAGGCCAGAAAACACGGTGCTTAGAAAAAGAAGGCAGGGTTGGGGATTTAGCTCGGTAGAGCGCTTGCCTAGCAAGCACAAGGTCCTGGGTTCGGTCCCCAGCTCCGGAAAAAAAGAAAAAAAAAAGGCAGGAATTTCAGGATTTCAAGGTCATCCAAGGAGAGAATGGTCAGTGGTATGCTAAGTAGTCCACAGAACAATGAGACATTCTGATTAGCTCAGGCCAATATCCATAGTTTTCCCTGCAGCTCATGGAGTTCAGGTCCATGGCATCAGCAAGTGTTAGCTGATGTATTTGCCACTCTGTGTTTTCTGTATCCTTGGTCACTTCAAAGTCAGACCCCTGTTGGTCATTAAGGATTTGAAATTCCCTGCATATCAGCCAGATATGTTCCGCCCCACAGTTGCCTAGCAACAGCCAGCTGTGCCTGACTATATAAGGGGTTGCTTGCCCCCTCCTCTTTCTCTTACCCCCTCATACTCTTTGTTCCTCTCTGTTCTTGCCCCCTTCTCACATACCCATGGCCGGCCACCTTTCCTCTCTTCACCTCTTCTTCTCTCATTAAATCCCTCCACGTGAAACCATGTTGTCTACGTGTGTTCTCTCCGGGCATGGGCAGAGATTCGAAACCCTAACATTGGTGCTGAGACTTGGGTGACACAGACGGGGTTTATGATCTCCCTGTGACCACATGGCCCGCTCCAGGCTGCTGTGTTCTGCAGGCCACAGCAGCAGCCAACAGCATGGTCCACAGGGTCTCGGCCACTCTCTATGGGCCTGGCGCTCGCACATTATGCAGTGGGTAGGGATGGAGGAGCCGCACACTCCTGCTGCATCACCTGCAGTTCACCTTGGGTCCCAGGCGCAGTCACAATCACCATGGGCTGGGCACTGGCTATGGTGAGGAGGACTGGAGATGCACGCCGCTTCTATGCACAGGGTCGGAGGTCCCTGCTGCGTGTCCTGCTGTTGGGCCCTGCTGTTACATCTGTTGTTGCTTCTGCGTGCATCACAGGGATTCAATCACAGCTGCTGCCTCAGCCACAGCATCTACACCATCTGACCTCCACCACCTGCTGACTGCTGTAGGACTCAGGACTTCACCACTCCAGCAGGCCTCCCCATCACCATGATGCCCTGCTTACAGCTGCCTGCCCCGGAGAGTGGGAAGAATTTGAAGAAAGATGGACATAGGACGAAAAGGGGAAAGTGATGTAATATATTTAATTAAAATGCATAAATTAGTTTTTAAATAAAAAGTGGCTATAAAGATAGCTTAGCAGTTGAGAGCATTTGGGTGTTGCTATTGAGAACCCTTGTTACATCCCCAGAAACCTCATAGTAGCTAACCATTTACTAGGACTCCAGTCGCTGGCACTTCCTGCCTCCTTCTAGCTTGTGTTACTACTGCATGTGTACACACACACACACACACACAAACACACACACACACACGTGCCCCGACCCGCAGGGCAGTCGACCAGGGTCTGGGGTACACCTAGGAGAGAATGGGGGACAAGAGACGCAAAGAACGGACAGCAAGTCAAGAAGTCTGATCAAGCTGACAATTTTTAATTTTTCTCAGGCTGAAGATATACTGGTAGAAGCAAAATGTGGGGAGGAGTTGGGTGACCACAAAGAATGGGCCTGGCTTGATAACCAGGATATTGGCCAGGTAAATCAGCCAAGCGGGGGAACAGCAGGGTGGGTTGCTTAGTGACCTGACCGTCAGTGCCTGACCACCAGTACTCAGTGATCTGACACCTAGATTTATGCTATCTATTGAATTTATGTAGAGCTGCAGGTGCTGCTTTGATCTAACCTAAGGCTATTGTTTTTTGTTCTATCATAAGGCTAAAATATAATTGCTTTTTAACCTGAAGAATATTGCTTATTATTCCAGCATAAGGCTAGAACACAATTGCTTTTTAACTTGAAGGCTGCTTTCGCCATCTCAAGGCTGCTCCCAACACACACGTATATTGAAAATAAACCTTAAAAAATATAATTCTATAGAGTGATACCACAGCCCTAAGACAGACAGAATACTGACAGAGCTAGTTTGCAAGGAAGCAGCTGTGGCCTTCCTCTGAGCCAGCCTGCTCAGAGGCTAAAGCAGCCATACTGTGAGGTTAGAATAGCTCAGCAAATCTGTTCCTCTAAGGAAAATTGTCCGCAGTTCAGATAGGTGAGTTTTCCTTGATGTTTTCTGAATTTGAATCCTATGTATATGTGGCACCTACCTGTTAGATCATACGCAGATCAATCATAACAGCCAGCACTGGCTCCTAAGCAATATTTCAAGGTTTTAACTCTTTACTAGGTTTTAACTAAGACCTTACAGCATTAGCTGAACAACCCAGAGGCATCTCTGTCCATAATTTTTATAATGTACATGTTTCTGCTGACTTTAGCTAAGAATATCCAGAGATATTTAACCTCTGCTTTGACATCATGACCATGTTCATGAGAGGATTTAACTTAGCATGCATAGGAATTGAAAAACCTATAGAGAACAAATTCAGACTCCCTCAATAAAATCCCAGGGTTCCTTAGTTGAAGAAAGGCATTATTTTGGAAATGACTCCTATGCTCACCTTTCTTGCCACGTTGGGGGTGGGGGGAGGCGGGGCAGGGTATCTATCTCAGTACTTCTGACTTGACGGATGTGATGGCTGTTCTTGGTAGTCAAACTGACTACATGTGGAACTAACAAACCAAAAGAATTTGGGCGCTAGGCAGGATTTTTCTTAAGTATAGCTTTTGAAGTGGGAAATCTCTTCTTTAATCCGGATGTTTTGAGGTGATAAATCCACCTTTAATCTAGGCCATAGCTTCTGGTGTGAGCCTACATATATAAAGGACACTGAAGATGGCGGTTCTTTGTCGTCTTGTCCTACTGGTCTAACAGTGGCTGTCTACCAATGGAAAGTTGAAGAATCCAATCGTGGTTTAGCCCATGTGGCTGGATGTCTCAGTTGGTCTTCAGAAATACCAGAATTCCAAAGAAGTGGGCTCTAATTCCAGTAAAACAAAACAAAACAAAATAAAATAAAACTACCACCACCACCACCACAACAAACTTGCTAGCCACCAGTTAGATGACAGCCTGTGAACCATTCTGATAAATATACTTTCTACCTACATAGAGAGATTGGTTCTATCAGTTCTGTTCATCTAGAGAAGCTTCACTAATACGGTTGTGAGGGTTTTCTTGTTTTTTTTACTTTCCCACTGAGGAAGATGTGACAGCTGGCAAAAGTGCTCCTCCTTGTTTGTCACCTGTTTCCTTCTTTTCTCCCAGGCTTTTCTCATACCTACCAGGTGAGAAGTAGCTGCAGTTTATCTGAACCCAGAACGGGACCACAAAACAAAACTCTTGTTTCCTAAAATCTCTCTTTAACTATTATTATTCTGGGCACCCTTCCACTTGTGGGACAGATTAATAATAACTCCATTGCAAGTTGAGTAAGGGGTTATGCAAGCTAACCGCCTTGATTCCAGGAAGAAGGGGAAGTGCCTAAGGTCTGAGTGCTGTGAAGGGAGCTCTGAAGTCTGGACCTGGTGAGCACAGGGTCACTGCCCACAAAGGGCAGGAGCAGGCAGCTGAGCAGTGGAAGCTGAGTGGTTAATCATCCCCCGGGCTTGGTGGGAGACAGTTGGGTAGGCTGTTGGAGGACAGGCGCAAGTGCCACTAAAACGCAAATCTCTGAAGATCTGGAAAAGATCTGACTCTGAACTGAGGTCTGGATAGGAACCAAAAGTGCGGTGTCTCTTCCGCACACTCAGCCCTTAGTGAGGTGCTCATGTCACTCAAGACGCACCGGCCAATCAGAACCTTCAGGCAGGCCTGCCAGTCAGATGAGGAGGCAGGTTCTTCCGGGTACCGTGAGGCAGTTTCCACTTACTGGCTGGCTGAGCAGGCTTGAATGAATAGATAGATGAGCTCTGAGGCTTGCAGTTGGGTGCTGTGAGGTGCGCTTGGCAAGCTCCGAAGTTGCGACATGGTGAGGACAGGGCCACTGCCAACAACGGGGAGGAGCAGGAGGATGAAAAGCGGGAGATGGAGTGGCGGGTCTTTCCCGGGGCTGGGTGGGAACGGCGGCCAGGTTGGGCCATTCATGAGGTCCCTGGTGGTCCTAGTCACTCACTGGACCCAGCAGTAGCCTCTGAATAACTTCACTATTGGGGCCGCATCTATGCAGAGCATTGGGAACGTGGCTTCTGTGTAGAAACATCCTTGGCAGGATGCCAAACTCAGAGAGCCCCGGTTTCTCCTAAGTTCAATCCTTAGTATTTAACATGGTGTACGAACCAT
Source organism: Rattus norvegicus (assembly GCF_021556685.1). Classification (NCBI taxonomy): domain Eukaryota; kingdom Metazoa; phylum Chordata; class Mammalia; order Rodentia; family Muridae; genus Rattus; species Rattus norvegicus. The sequence continues at coordinate 113,501,350 of NC_141543.1, forward strand.
TTGGAGTTAATTTTGTGGAGATGGTAAAAGGCATCTCATGTGTTGGGTAGCAACGCACTATTAAGCTGTGCTGCAAAAGAATTGGTGATGTAAAGGATTTACTAACGCTTAGGAGGTAGTAGGTCGCACCAAGTAGAATTAGCCGAGGGAGGGCTGCCTGTTAAACACCCCACAGGTAAGCAGTGTGCTAACCAGGGCAAGCACAGATTAAAATGCTAGGATACAAATGTTTATTCACCAGGATTGTCCAGAAATAAGGTTCCAACCCATAACAAGAAACTAAGCACATCCCCTCATCAAAGAGGCCTCTAACAAGGAGCTTGATGAGGCATTACAGGATCGCAACCAACATTAAGGCCTGCTGTGCCCTAAAGGTTCAGTTTTCTTCTTGAGAAAAGCAAAGTACTGCCACATGGGCAAGATGACACCGGATTACAACTATTTGAAAAGGAAAAACAAAAACAAAAAACAAAAAAACAAAACCATTGTTGTGTTGAGTGCAGGCCTGATCAAGCAAGCCTTTCTTTCCCTGAGGTCCACATGGACTGAGGATGACTCAAAGGCCCTGGCCCCAGACCATGACCAGTTCTCCCAAGCACACTCCTGGTTTTAAGAGAAGGAGATCTGTTTTATCTCAGGGCCTTATGGAGGGGTTGCATCAGATTCTGAAAACACAACTCTTCCTAGTGCATGGGGCACTAGTGCATTGTTATTGGTCCCAAGGCCACTAAAGGCTTGGTCAGGAATGTTCTTGAGATACCCTGACTTCCCCTTGTGAGGCACTATTTGATTAGACTTCTGAGTGTGTCCCATTGTATGATGTTTCTGCTAACTTCATAGTTTCTTCATCTTTCTGCTGACTTCATAGATGTCTCCCATTTCCTTCCATTTCCTCCATGTAAGTAGTGTACAAGATGGCATTCTTCTTAAGAAGCCTACTTAGCATAATGCATAGCTTGTGCAAGACCTCCCCACCCCAGGTTTATACTTTCTATCTTGTCCTTTTCCTATGTTTTTACCATCTCAGACCGTCCACTTAGGGCCCTGCCACTGAAGAATGACCTGCAGCTTTAGGGCACTGGTATACTTAAGAAATAATCCTGGGGATATCTTTGCTGAATAACTCTCCCATCTTTCTAATGGCTAGAGGTGCAGTCTCCAGTCCATGTTTAAATTGTTCAAAACATAACTTGGGACCTGAACCTAAAAGAGATGTAAGGGTGACAGTATATGAGGAATCCAAAATCAGTCCTAGGCTGGCTTCTTTTTTAGTATTAACCAGTGTAGCTGGTCTTTGCTACTTTGAGGTTTCTTATTTTCCCACCCCTCCCCCACTTTTACCCGCTAACACCAGATAGGAGAGAAACAAGGATAGAGGAGAAAGAGATGCTTTGCTTCTTCTTTGAACACGGCTACTAGCAAACCAAAGCCAACCTCCTAAAAGACCAACAGCTCCCAACCCTGTGTCTTGTGTGTGTGTGTGTGTGTGTGTGTGTGTGTGTTGGGGGGGGGGGGTCCTCGAATTTGTGTATCCTCCAAAAGGTTCCTAGAATTTCAAAAGTCACACCATCACAGAAATTGGGCAGCTGACAAAACGATGCTGCAGCTGGAGCATGAGGCCAATTATGGTCATAGCTACAGATAGTCAAACAAATCATGGTTGTGGCTACAGATAGTCAAAAGCAGCCTCGGGGGCTGGGGATTTAGCTCAGTGGTAGAGCGCTTACGTAGGAAGCGCAAGGCCCTGGGTTCGGTCCCCAGCTCCGAAAAAGAGAAAAAAAAAAAAGAAATGAGAAAGTGTTTAGGGGTTGGGGATTTAGCTCAGTGGTAGAGCGCTTGCCTAGGAAGCGCAAGGCCCTGGGTTCGGTCCCCAGCTCCGAAAAAAAGAACAAAAAAAAAAAAAAAAAAAAAAAAAAAAAAGCAGCCTCACATTGCTATACCTTGGATAAGGAAAGCACATTCTTGTAATATTTCTGTGTTTTTTAAAGATACCAAAATTCTAGAATTCTCAAAAATGTCACTATAAATCAGAGGTATTATAAATTTTTTAATTAATCTTTCAATTGTGTGTAAAGTGATTTCTCTCTGGGGAGGCATTTTATTTCTAAAACAGCGGTATCTTCAGCCTTTCATAAAAAAATTTCTGAGACAAGCTGTTTTGACTCAGGTTACCTTGATTCTGGTCTCGCTCCCCAGGGCAATGACCTTGCTTTTGTCTTGATTAAACGTCCTAAATCCCTAGGTTAAAGGGATATATCTTAACAGAGATTTAAAATTACCCACTTCAGTCATGTCATTAACTCTCCAAAGCAGCAACAGGAAAAAGATTTGCATGTGGAGCATGGCTTCTGCCTTCAGACCAGAACAGGAGCAACACTTTACTGTGTGCACTGCAGGGTGAAACGGTAGGCAATGGGTACATCACAGACTAAAGTTTAAGGGAGTCAGCTGCAGGGGTCACCATTGTGAAGAAGAACCTGATTCAGGCAGGGTGGTGATTTTGTAAATTCATGGCATGTATTCATGGATATTAGTGAAAACAGACCAGATTGTTGGGTGCACGATTTGAGCTAATGAATACTGAATTACCAGTGAGGGGACTGTCTTATGGAGATATGGACAATCTCTATTGACACAGTTAAGTATGCTCAGAGGGTTGAGACACAGGCCTTTGGTTGTAGCCATTTCATCTGCTAGGGAATGGCCTGTTCTTTTTTACAGTCAGTATAGCTATGCTTTCCTTTTTCAGTTATATTTACCTTTTTAAGAAGTCAATTGTCGGGGCTGAGGTGCGGGAGCGGGGCTGCGCGGCTGCGGAGGTAGGGAGCACGGCGGGCGGCGCGGGGGGGGGGGGGCGGGAAGAAGTCAATTGTCGGTATTGCTTTTTAATTTTCATTTTCTTAATGCATCACTGTTCCAATCTCTTGTTTCTTTTCTCCAATGACTCCAGGTCATTTAGAATTTTATCCCTTTTTCTCAAGTGTTTTATTTGTTTCTACTTAGAGCAATCTCTTCTGTAGCTCAGGCTTGCCTCATCCTATGTAGTTAAAACTTGTTTTGAACACCTAATCCTGCCTCCCCTGTCCAGGGCCTGGAAGACAGTCCTGCAATTCCTCTGGGCTGGGCCCTGACCAATCAGTGAGGAGGAAGAGAGACCAGAAAATAAGTGTCTTCCTGACTCCCTGACATTTACAGGAGAATTAGAAATAAAGAGGGACCAGTGTAAAAGAATTGAGTTCATTGTCCACCTTTGAAGCTGTTGTACTCACAGCACAGAAGGGACAGGCCAGGCCAGGAAGGAAGGTGAGAGCTTTCCTGCTGTGAAAGTAGTTGGCATTAGTAGTGGGTAGTCAGATAATCAATTTTAGATGAGCAATAAAAGTCCAATATAGAGCATATATATCATAGAGCAGGACAATCAAGTTTCTAATTAAGGATCTGAACTTATTTCCAAAAACCATATTTCTGTACTTACACTAGTTCAACCAAAACGGAAGATCAACCAAACTGGCATGTCTGTACCTAACAGGAAAGCTATTTTTCCTGTCTGAAGGTGCACAGCCTGAGAGGAAAGGTGTGAGTGTATTTGGTGTGCTCTAGTACACATGTCTAATCCCTGGAGAAAATTGAAACATAGAGCCTGGTTCAACTTTTCAAAAAAGTCTTTTATTATAATTAAATCTTTTCAAACTTCTCTTTTCTCTGAATGTTTAACAAATCCGAGTGGACCTGGCTGTCAGGTTCTCCCAAGCATCCCTCAGTCCCTACCTGTCACAGGTATGGCTGGTATATCCACCCTTTAGTTTAGGGATTGTGCTGCCCTTGTCTCAGCGGCCCTTCCTTAAGTAATGTAGTTTACAGTTGTATAAATGAGTAAAAGATATTCTACATAATCCATTTACCAATATACAGTTAGTGTGTGAAACTGAGACTGATGTGAAATAATGGACAAACCCATAGAAAGAAGACTTTATTATATATCTGATGACACAGAATACATTGAGTCACATAAATGATATCTCACTAAGTATGACTTAATTGAAAAAACAAGGAGTGGAGATCAAACGTGGTCCAGAATTGAACAATGAATCTGGCTGGGACACAGGATTGTGTATTAGCATGCAAAATAAACTGATAGCAGTGAGTTGGGCTTTCCCACATATATCAACTAAAAGTAGTTAAAAACATGTTGTATTGTTGTAGCTGATATAAAATTGCATATATTTAATGTATGTATCCTGGTACATTTGGACATAATATCTGCACCCAGGCAACCCCATTGTGCATTGGGTTATGGATAGGGAGGTTGATTCTAACTGCATGGAGGGTGGACATTTGCCCAGCTGTTGTACTGATTAAGGCATATTAAAGTATAAAGGCGGTGCATATCTTTCTTCTGGGAGCATAAATGGTCTAAGACAGGTAAAAACAGGATTTTTCAATGTTTCTGACTACATGTTTTCTGTATTATAAGTTTAAGTTTTTGATAGTTTGGGGACTTTCTGTGGAGAAACAGTTTCAGTTTCCTCTTCCTGATCCTGAAGGCCTCTCCTCATTCCTTGGCAAATCTGTGCTTTCCAGTTCTTGCCATCACCAATGTTTGGGGCTTTGCTACTGAAGTGATTGATATGGGTAACACATTGGATTTGGGTTTTAAAACTTTCTCACATATTATTGTCTCTGTGTCCTAATTAGCTTCAGTCATGAACATTTTAGAGCCCACAGTCATCTGAGGGAGCCTCACTTGGGGGCATGGCCCTCATCAAAATGGCTGGCTGCTGTGTCAGTGAGAGACTGTGTGGGGTGATGATTGATGTGGGAAGGCTCTTCCACTGAGGGTGGCAGGATCCCTAAGCAAGTGGGCCTGGGCTGGGTAAGAGAGCTGGCAGAGCGTGAGACAGGGACCAAGCAAGGGGGCAAGGCAGGACACAGTGTTTGTCCATGTTTTTTGCCTTCATTATTGAAGCTTGAGTTTTGATCCTAAGCTCCCAAAATGATGGACTGTGATCTGACAGGACCCAACAAGTGAACCTGTTCATTACCTGAGATGCCTTTGCTGAGAGGATTCAATCACAGCAGCCGCAGATCAGCAAGGTGCTGCAGCAAGAATCGTAGGGAAAAAGTAATTTGCTGCAGGACAGAACCTCTGAATGTTCTCTTTTGGAGGAATGTGGTAACTATAAGGGTCTGAGATGGCAAACAGCATAGAAAGCTGTAGACAGAGCCTAATCAGCTGTTCTTGTAGCACCTGGAAAGTCAGAGCATTGCCAGTAATGCAGACAGAAGTTCAAGTCATAGGATTTCAGTATAAAATATACTACAAGGAAAATTTAGCCAGAGGTCATTTGTGTGGTATTTTGTCCCAAAATCTTTCTTGTTCTGCCCATTCCCTGGGGAATTAAGGCAGATAGAATTAAAAAATAATGGGCTGAATTCTTAGATTGAATATTGAATCTCTTGGATGAGTATTACCATTCAGGAGTCCCCTGAAGAAAAAAAAAAAAAAAACAAGTGGGGCTTAATAAATGAAAAGTGTATGTTTTGTAGAGACAAACAGCTCTGGGTAGCTTTACATGGCAGCCAAAGCTGAAACAGATCCCTGAATTTTCAAAGAGATTATCACCATGAAAGAGAAAGCCCTTGCTCAGGATTGGAAGCCTAAGAAGATGCCTTAAGGGAACCACTCCCTCCTGCTAAGCCTTCAGTTAATGGAAGGGGGAGAAGGCAAAGTGATCCCCAGTCCCTGCAAGGGACTTCATACAAAACTGCTACACCTGTGGTCCAAGCATGGCAGGGTCCATCCCAAATCCAAACTTGGCAGGAGCACCCAAGTTCTGGAAACAAGAAAGATGCAAAATTTAAGATCAGATTCTTCCCCTGTGGTTTCAGTTCAGCACTGTTCCAGCCATTCATATTTGGCAGAGTCAGAGCCCCAGTGAGGGAGAAAACTGTGAGAGGGCATTGCATGAACCTATGAGCATGAAGCCTGAGTTGCATTTCGAGACCACAAGATGTTGAGATACCTAAGCTGTGAGACATCTCTCGTGGGGAGCTGCATATAGAGAGTGGAAGAAACTAAACTGAGAGATGTATGAGAAGTTGCGGGGATAGGGCCATCTAAGCATTTTGAAACTGAGGCCCCATGTATCTGAGGCAGAGCTACAGGATTTGTTGTTTACCCTGCTGGGTTTCTTGCTTCTGTCTAATCTTCCCTCACTATGTACACATTTCTCTCTGTTGGAATTGGTGGGGTATTCTGTGCCATTGTATATTAGAAAGATATAACTTGCTTTCTGTGTTGGTACTTTGTCTAGGTTTGCCTGACTCCCTATAAAAGGGGCTCTCTTTCCTGCTTTCTTGTGCTTGCTCTGTCCTCTTGCCCCTTACCCTCTCTCTCCATTCCCCTCCTCCCTCCCTCTCTCCATGTGCTCCTGAATGGCCTCTCCTCCTCCTCCTCCTCCTCCTCCTCCTCCTCCTCCTCCTCCTCCTCCTCCTCCTCCTCCTTCTTCCTCTCTCTCTCTCTCTCTCTCTCTCTCTCTCTCTCTCTCTCTCTCTCTCTCTCTCTCTGCCTTTCTCTATCTCTACTACCCTCTCAACTCCCCTCCCCATACCCTGATTGAACTCTGTTCTATCCTATGCTGTCGTGTGGCTGGTCCTTCAAGGGTAAGGGATGCCTCAGCCTGGGCCTACGGAGGTACCCCCTTCCCCCACACCTGACTGCACATTCACCAAACATATTCCCTCTCTCCTGTTTATTTTTATAAAACACAGCATTCTGATTTTATAAGATGTGGCAATAGAGAGATTGTCTTGAGTGTCAGAAAAGACTTTGAACATTTGAACAGTGTTTGAGCTCTTGCAGACTCTTAGGATCTTTGAAGTTAGAGTAAATGCAGTCTTATCCTGGGGTGACCATTAGGGTCAGGATGTAGTTGACTGAGTCAAAAGCTCCCAGATAGGAGTTTAAACACTTGTCTCTCCTTTGGGGCTTTCTTTGGGGAATTTATAGAGGTGTTTGTAGGAGGAGCCTTTCTAGATTCCTTATTGGGGATGGGATTGGGTGTCTATAGACTCAACCCTTTTCCTGTTTGGTGTGTGTGTGTGTGTGTGTGTGTGTGTGTGTGTGTCTAGTGATTGAAACTGATCAGTGAGCTTCCTTCTCATGTGGTCATGCCTTCCACATTATAGACTCTATCCCTAAATCACAAAGGAGGCAGTAGAAACGATTGCTGTACAGTGCTAAACTATTTTGTGAACCTGGTTTTTATTATTATTAGTTTTAATCTTGTTGGGTTTGGTTTTCCTTTTGTTTTTGAAGACAATGTTTCTCTGTGTATCCCTAGCTGTTCAGAAAGTAGGTATGTAGAACGTGCAGGCATCAAATTTAAAGTTCCACTTCACTCTGGCTCCAGAGCTCTGGGAGTAAATGTGGGTCAACAGGCATGGCTGTTTGTTTGTTTGTTTGTTTTTATATTATTGGTTGATTAGCCTGAAATGTAGATTTCAGTACATGTCAAACATATACTGTTGTATTGTTCTTCATCCACCTGAATTTTGAAATCTGGCAGAGAGAATATTTATCAGGATGACGTGTGTTCATGATAATACTGCCTGAGCTTTCTGAGTCATCAAGTTGCAGGTACATATTATTCTTCCTACCTGTTGTGTTTGTTTGATTTTTTTTTAATGAATGAGTATTTTGCCTGTATGCTTGAGTATGCACCTCATGTAGTCAGAAGATGGCCTCAGACTTCCTGAACTTGGAGTAATGAATAGTTCTGAGGCCTCTTGTAAGTATTGGCAGTTGAGTGCAATCATTTGTAAGTCCAGCAGGAGCTCTTCACGCTGAGCCATCTCTCCTGCCCTGTGTTGCTGATTTAGGACCAACCTTTACATTGCTAATATTTTCATCTGTCCATTTATAATTGTTTAAATATGGATCCCTTTTAATAAGATCTTATTAATGTTACAGTTTCAACTGGAGCACTTCAGGATTCTGGGAGATGAATATAGAACTGGAATGAGTACAATTCTTTGAGGGAACTTCAGTAAAAACCTCAGTTCTTTTTCTCTTTCTTGTTTGATTGATTTTTACAGGGGAGATAGGGTCTTGAAATGTACCTCTGTCTGTCCTGGATAGACAGGCCGGCATCCAACTCAATGAGATACACCTGCCTCTGACTCCTGAATGCTAGGATTAAAGGCGGAATCTCAATATCTCTCTCTCTCTCTCTCTCTCTCTCTCTCTCTCTCGCTCTCGCTCTCGCTCTCTCGCTCTCAGCATTTCTCCTGCAAGGCTATATATCTTACTCAAAGAGTGAAGCAATGACAGAGCTGAACCTCATTATTCAGTTTAATTCTAAGATAGCTTGGTGATTACATTAGCACCTCTGGGTCAAGAAATAAGTGGAGGAAGCACCAGAGGTATATGAATATATTATCAGTGAAGTATCCATTTACAGTGTTGTCTGTATCATGGTTTCTTTTGTACACATGTGTGGGATGTTTTAGAATGCACTGACCTATGATGATGTGCATGTGAACTTCACTCGAGAAGAATGGATTTTACTGAATCCTTCACAGAAGAATCTCTACAAAGATGTGATACTGGAGACCTACAGGAACCTCACTGCTATAGGTAAGATGTGAATTTTCTTTCACTTTTTCAAATAAAAGAACAACTGTTTCTTTGTTACTGGTGCTCTTCTGTAATTTCAATTGAGAACAAGGAAGAATGAGGTGAATAAATCTGGTTCACTGAAGACAGTAAGTTATGTTTTCCTTAATTTCCAATAATATAGCATATATTTTCTGGTACTGTATTTTAGGTTATAATTGGGAAGACCATAATATTGAAGAACATTGTCAAAGTTCAAGAAGGCATACAAGGTAATTTAATGTGCAAGTTGTTATGAATATGGCTTGAAGAAATTTTAATGTGTCCTAGAAAATTTTTAAAAAGCAAGTATAAAAAAGCATTTCTTAAAGTATGTTGATGATTATTAAATTCTCAAAAATCGGGGCTGGGGATTTAGCTCAGTGGTAGAGCGCTTACCTAGGAAGCGCAAGGCCCTGGGTTCGGTCCCCAGCTCCGAAAAAAAGAACCAAAAAAAAAAAAAAATTCTCAAAAATCCATGAACCTCAGTGTCAGGTGTCTGATTTGTGTTTGCAAGGCATTCCTCTGAGAAAAAAGGAAATAATGCCTCATCAGAAATTACCATTTACTAGCCACATTGCAACTGCCCTGTAGACCTGACAAACTATTTAGACTCATAATACTCACATATTTTTTTTTTGGTTCTTTTTTTCGGAGCTGGGGACCCAACCCAGGGCCTTGCGCTTCCTAGGCAAGCGCTGTACCACTGAGCTAAATCCCCAACCCCATAATACTCACATATTGCAAAACATAAACATTGAACAGGTGCATATGTCCAAAACCCTCTAGTAAGGAAATATTCCATCCTAAAGTTGGTGTTGCTCATATACCTGTAGTAACACTGCTAAGGTTAGTGAGAGGGGCAGTTTATGAGAGTCAAGAATGTTGTTAGGGAGAAACCTTAATCCCCATACCGTATGTCTTTGATGAAGAAAATGTCAAACTGTGTGAATGCAATGTGGAAATCTTCATTTCTTATCCTTCTTTTAATAAGTATATCATGCCTCCCACTGGATGCAAGCCATGTGAGCACAGGGCTATTGAAAGAAGCAGTGTACCTCTCTCTTTCCCAGAACTATTAGAAGATATTCCCCATTTGAGTAGACTTCCTCAGTGTCTACAAGCTAATAATTAGTTTTCCATTTTCAACGAGAATATATCCACAAACTGGCACTGAAGAAAATTCCTGAGTACTAGGAATGTGGAAAATTTTCTCTGGCCAGTTTCCATTGTAAATTCTATATGCAAATGTAGTGTATTTTGCACTATAGGATAATAAGAAATTGATGAATGCACTCAATGTGGTAAAGCTCAGAGTTCTTCCAGTTCTTTTCAAATATGTAAAAAATCTCATAGAGAAAAAGGACACTACGGATGTGAGCCATGTAATAAACGCTCTTACCATTACAGGTGTCTTCAAAGAAGCAAAGCAACCCATAATGAGGGGGGAACCATGAGTGTAAACAAAGTGATAAAACCTTAAGATCTGATTCAGACTGAATTGTAAAATTAATGCCTAAAGATAAAAAGATTCATTGGTATATAGAATGTGGTAAAACTTTCACATGTGCCAATTATGTTTGCAGACATGAAGGAAGTCCTCCTGGAGAGAAACCCTCTGAATATACTCAGTGTGGTAAAGCCTTGGCCTATCACAGTTATCATCAACGACATGAAAGAATTCATACTGGAGAGAAACCCTATGAAGGTAGTCAATGTGGTGAATTTGCATACCAGAGTAGTCTCCAAATACACAAAAGAACATGTACTAAAGAGAAACCCTACAAATGTAATCAATGTGATAAAGCCTTTTCACAACACGGTTACCTCAGAACCCATAAAAGAACACATACTGGACAGAAGCCCTATGAATGTAATCAGTGTGGTAAAGCCTTTGTATATCGCTGTTATCTTCGAATACATGAGAGAACACATACTGGAGAGAAACCCTACAAATGTAATCAATGTGATAAAGCCTATTCTCAGCACAGTCATCTTCAAATACATAGAAGAACACATACTGGAGAGAAACCTTATAAATGTAATCAATGTGATAAAGCATTTGCATGTCCCAGTCATTTTCAGAGGCATGAAAGAATTCATGCTGGAGAGAAGCCCTATAAATGTAATCTATGCGATAAAGCCTTTGCATGCCAAAGTAGTCTCCGAATACATAAAAGAACACATACTGGAGAGAAGCCCTATGAATGTAATTATTGCGGTAAAGCCTTTGCATATCATGGTCAACTGAAAGTACATAAAAGATCACATGCTGGAGAGAAATCCTATGAAGACATTCAATATCATGAAGTGTTTGCATATCACAGTAGTCTCCAAATATATAAAAGAACGTATGGTGGAGAGAGACTATATGAGTGTAATCAATGTGGTAAAGTCTTTGCATGTCCTAGTAACCTTCAAATACATAATAGAACACATACTGGAGAGAAACCCTACAAATGTAATCAATGTGATAAAACCTTTTCACAGTACAATAATCTTCAAATACATAAAAGAACACATACTGGAGAGAAGCCATATGAATGTAATTATTGTGGTAAAGCCTTTGCATATCATGGTTATCTTCACATACATAAAAGAATGCATACTGGAGAGAAACCTTACCAGTGTAATGAATGTGATAAATCCTTTTCACAACAGAGTTATTTCCAAATACATAAAAAAACACATACTGGAGAGAAACCTTATGAATGTAAGCAATGTGGTAAATCCTTTGCCTCTCATGGTCAACTTCAAAGACATGAAAGAATTCATACTGGAGAGAAACCTTACAAATGTAATGAATGTGATAAATCCTTTTCACAACAGAGTTATTTCCAAATACATAAAAAAACACATACTGGAGAGAAACCTTATGAATGTAAGCAATGTGGCAAATCCTTTGCCTATCATGGTCAACTTCAAAGGCATGAAAAAGTTCATATTGAAGAGAAACCTTACAAATGTAGTGACTGTGGTAAAGCCTTTACATGTCGTTTTAATCTCCAAAGACATAAAAGAACACATACTGGAGAGAAACCTTATGAATGTAACCAATGTGGTAAAGCCTTTGCCTATCATGATTATCTTCAAATACATAAAAGAACTCATACTGGAGAAAAACCCTATGAATGTAGTCAATGTGGTAAATCCTTTTTATGTCACAGTAGTCTCCGAATTCATAGAAGAATACATATTGGAGATAAACCCCATGAATGTGATCGTTAAAGTAAAGCCTTTGCAAGGCACAATGATCTTCAAAGGCATGAAACAAATCATACTAAAAAGAAACCCTATAAATATACTTAATATGGTGACGCCTTTGTACATTTCTATGGTCTTCATTGTCTCAAATCAGTCATACTGGAGAGACACCCTATGAATGGAAGCAATGTTGTTAAGCCTTTGCTCTTCATAGTTATCTTTAAATGCAGAAAAGACTACATACTGGAGAGAAACCTTCTATTGTACTCAATGTGATAAAGCCTTTGAGTTATGAGGGCTGCTTAGATCCAACACACCTCAAACACCAGGTCAATGCAATTCACAAGAATTCATTGTAATCAGGCCACCTCTGATCTGTGGAACTGCAACCCCAAGCCAGAATGTTATAGAGCTTTTTTTTTTTTTTAAGATTTATTATATCTAAGTACACTGCAGCTGTCTTCAGACACACTGGAAGGGGGCATCAGATCACATTACGGATGGTTGTGAGCCACCATGTGGTTGCTGGGAATTGAACTCAGGACCTCTGGAAGAGCAGTCAGTGCTCTTAACCACTGAGCCATCTCCCCAGCCCCCTGTTATAGATTTTTTTTTTTTTGGTTCTTTTTTTCGGAGCTGGGGACGGAACCCAGGGCCTTGTACTTCCTAGGCAAGCGCTCTACCACTGAGCTAAATCCCCAACCCCTGTTATAGATCTTTTAAGTTTGAAAATCAAAAACATCTGTGCCAAGTTACAATTAAATTTTTCCACCAATCAGGATTTGGGAATAGGGGCTTTCCTTATGTTGTTGATTATATCAACTGATACAGAATGTAGATTTTACAGTCTGACTAATTACGTTAATTTGTTCTTTTATGATTAGGAATACATATATGCTCCAAGAAGTAGGATTGCTATTTTTGGAGGGTTGGAAGGATGGAGAAGGGTAGTAGGAAAAGGAACCAACAAAATAGTCCAGTGCTGGCTTCATAAATGTCAACTATCCATGTATTATGATTTCCCTCTCTATTTTGTTTGTACCTGAAAATTCATATGGACAAAAGTCCTATGAATTTTAAACAATAAGGTAACTCTTTTAGATTTCACAAACTCTTCAGTTACATGAAATAACTCCTCCAGGTGTAAAACTTCGTGCGTGTGTATCAGTGCCTTTTCCGTCGCTGTAATAAAACATAATGTCTAAGGCAACTTATAAAAGAGTTTAATTTGGCTTATGGTTCCAAAGGGATATGGGATCAATATGTAATTGGCATCACAACAAATGTTGTACATGGCAGTAAAGCAGGAAGCTCAGTGCTCACATCCTCATCCTGCAGCATGAAGCAGAGAGTGGGAACTAGAAATGGTGTGTGACTGTAAATGCTCAAGTCCACCCCAAGTGACATATGTCCTCCAGCAGGGCAGCATTTCCTAAATCTTCCCAAGTGATACTACCAACTGAGGATTTATTTCTTTCACTTCAGTCTTACATCCTTGCTTTCTGTTACATGAACCAATTTATGCTAAAGAAAACTCTGCCTTTAGATGCCTCAACACCTGAGTTATAGGATGAATGCCTACACAAGAAGGGCATTTATGAGTAAAAATTATTTAACAATTTGTTTTAATTGTCAGTGTGCATGCGTGTACTGGTTCCCAAGAAGATGAGAACCTTTGATCTTCTTGTAGCAGGAATTACAGGATGTTGTCAAAAACCTGACCTTGGTCCTTGTACTGACTGGTTCTGTGTGTCAACTTGACACAAGCTGGAGTTAGCACAGAGAAAGGAGCCTCCCTTGAGGAAATGCCTCCATGAGATCCAGCTGTAAGGCATTTTCTCAATTAGTGATCAAGGGGGAAGGACCCCTTGTGGGTGGTACCATCCCTGGGCTGGTGGTCTTGGGTTCTAACCTCAGAATAATGCTGCTTTGCCTCTGAGCAGGCTGGCTTAGAGGAAGGCCACAGACGCTTCTATGCACGACTAGAAGGAGGTTGTTTTAACTAGCCTTGGTTGCTGCCTGTCTCAGGGCTCTGACATCATCATAGATAATTTCATTCTTTTTTTAAAAAACATTTTATTTATTTACCTCCCAGCCAAGCCCCACCCCCAAGTGAAGGGACAGGGTCATCAGCTCACAGTCAAAATTTCTGACCGATTCAGGGTTTTCTTTTAACCTTTTATTTTATATTTGGTGGTTTCCTATACATGACCATGCTCAGTACCTTCAGAGTCCAGAAGAGGGCATCAGATTTCCTGGAACAGGAGTTATAGCCAGTTGTTAGCCAACAGATGAGTGCTGGGGATAGAACCTGGATCCTCTGGATCAGCACTCAATGGCCTTAAACAGTGAGCCATTTCTCTAGGCTTGAGGTTCTGAACCCTCCTAATGCTGTAACCCTTTAATACAGTTCCTCATGTTTTAGTGACCCCCGCCCCAAGCCATAACATTTTATTGCTAATTTATAACCATAATTTTCCTACTGTAATAAATTGTAATGTAAATATCTGATATGCAGGATATCCGATATGAGAACCCTGTAGAATGGTATATTTAACCACCATGACCACAGGTTGAGAATCACTGATCTAAGCTATCTAGTTTTCATTTCATTTTTAATTGAAACACAATTACACCACTTTCTTCTCACCACTCCTCCATCTTTTCCCAAGTTCCCTGAAGGGCCCTGCTTAACATTATAAACCCCATTTTGCTTTTAGACTCCATTTTTTGTTTAACCTACCCTTAGATTGAACTCAGCTACTGGAAAACCCCCAACTTGTTCCAGGAATTGAGACATCCCTAGCAACAGCCGCTTCACCCCTAGTGACAATTAGCTCTTAGGAGGAAAGCACCTAAAGTTCCAGGCGTCTTAATTGTTCATACCAAGCTGAATCATCACTAGCCAACAGAAATGCACCAAGCTGCAATTTTCAAATGTTAACCAACCATGTAACTGCCAAGTTGGAAAGCCCCTTACCCTGCTGTGATCATAATAAGAAGGCAAGGCTTTACCAACTTGGGCCTTCCACACCCGTCCATTGCGTTGGAGAGTTGGAGGGTCTAAGCTTGAGCTTGAACAAAGACTCTTTGCTTTTGCATATGAGTTGGATTCCTGGTGGTCACTGGTGGCCTGTGAGGACCTGTGGTCTAGGCATAACACCCTTCTCATGTCCTCTCCCTTATAAAGTTTCTATATGCATTGTATGAATAAGGGTGCAGAAATATGTGAATACATCATGGTGAGTAAATTTTTTCTTTTGTAATGTGTATGGGTTTTGTTATGTGTCAGGGTTAATCACCAAACCATGTATTAGGTATTCAGTTAGAGAGTTCATCCTTGCCTGATGCTAATTCTCCCACATTAAGGAAGTTCTACTCCTTAATGATGAATGAGTCTGATCCCCTAATGATCTAAGCTGCCTTGGACAGAAAACACAATCAGGAATAGAAAACAGAAGCCAGAAAAGTAGCTCAGCAGTTAAGAACACTGAAAACTCTTCTATAGCATACAGGATCCATTCCAGCACAAATATGGTGGTTCAAACTACCCATAATTCCAGTTCCAGGGGATCTGACTCCCTCTTTGACTTCCCTCACCACTAGTTATGAACTAGATATGCAGACATACTTACAGGCAACACACACACACACACACACACACACACACACACACACACCACACACACACACACACACACACACACTCAAAAACGAAAGAGAAGAACAAAGCTTAATAACAGAGGGAAATGAGCATTGGAGAAGTGAGAAAATACCTTTAGAAAGTCTTTCAGTTGTTAGCCACTGTTCTAATATTATCATCATTTTCAAGAACAAAAATTATCTCGCATGTAAGCATACACCATTAGTCCTGCCACCAAGGAGACAGAGGCAGGATGATCACTCTTGAGTTTGAGGCCAGACCTAGTAGTCAGTTCCACAGTAAGACCCATCTCAAAAACAAACAGTAAAAGGTAAATATAATTTTAATTTGTGTGTAAGACTGAGTTCTGTTGCTATGCAGGGTCACTGTGATCACAGAAGCTCTTATTAATAAAAGCACTTAATTGAGGATTTCTTACAGTTTCAGAGGTTTAGTCCATTATCATGGCAGGGAGCGTGGCAGCTTGTAGGCAGACATAATGCTAGAGAGTAGCTAGCTGAGTTCTGTATCCAGACCATAGGCAGGAGAGAGAGAGAGAGAGACAGAGAGAGAGAGACAGAGAGAGAGAGACAGAGAGAGAGAGACAGAGAGAGAGAGAGAGAGACAGAGAGAGAGACAGAGAGAGAGGCAGAGGCAGAGAGAGGCAGAGGCAGAGAGAGACAGAGAATATTTTCCTAGCATGGGCTTATGAAACCTCAAAGTCAGTCCCTGCTGAATTCTTATCTGGTGAGTTCAGTAACCTGAAATGGAAATGAAAAGGACTCTGACTACTTGTTCTTCAAGCAAGTGGCCCTGAATAGCTTAAGCCATCTTTATTTATACAGAATTTCAGAGCATTCAAACACATATAGAGTTTCAGATTTTCTTTAATCATTATTCAAGACTCTCAACAATTACTTACTAAAATTCATCTTAAGTTCCCCTTATTTTCTTGTAGTCAGTGATTAACCTTTTCCCATATCTGAGCACAACTGTATTACAATCCAAATGATAATGTCATACCTAAGCACAACTGCATATTGCAGGCCAAAGTGACTTAAGTGCTGTATTGCAAGGCAAATGATTATATCTAGTCAGGCACATCTAGTTGGTGCACAGGCTTCATACATACAGTTTCATACAGTTTCAAAGTAAAAAGACGATTAGAATCCAAACAAACTTTTAATAAGACTATAACTGTCTTATTCAGGGTTTATATTCCTGCATCATGATCAAGAAGCAAGTTAGGGAAGAAAGGGTTTATTCAGCTTACACTTCCACATTGCTGTTCATCACCAAAGAAAGTCAGGACTGGAACTCACACAAGGCAGGAACTTGGAGGCAGGAGCTGCTGCAGAGGCCATGGAGGGGTGCTGCTTACTGGATTGCTTCCTCTGGCTTGCTCAACTTTCTCTCTTATAGAACCCAAGACCACCAGCCCAGGGATGGCACCACCACAGTGGGCTGGACCCTCCCCCGTTTATCACTAACTGAGGAAATGCCTTGCAGCTGGGTCTCATGGAGGCATTTCCTCCAGGGAGGCTCCTTTCTCTGTGCTAACTCCAGCTTATGTCAAGTTGACACACAGAACCAGCCAGTACAATAACCTTTGGATTTTATCACCTTCGAATTCAGTATGCTCACCATGTATTATAAGTTGTCTTTTATGCCACGATTTGTCTTCGTTTTACAATATGCTCCTGCCCTACACAACTTTTCTTTCATTTGACAAGAACTGACAGAAACTGACAATCAATACTTTTCCATTAACTTATACTGTTTCTTTTATGTAAGCCCTTACCCAAGGCAAAGATGAATCTATCCAATTCATATTTCCTTTAAGAGCACAACACATTTTACTTACTAACTTATCCTAAGAGTGAACTAACTTGTCCTGAGAATGATCTCTCCACTCTTGATCTTTATGCCCTATCTCCTCTAAGTGAGTTTTGAACTTTCCCTCTCTGCAATGTATTGGCATGCTTACGTCCTCAGAAGAAATAGTTGACATTTCCAAGCCCCCTCCTTTTTCCTCATATATTCCTATCAATTTTGAGACCATACAATAAGGGATCTTCTGTAAATGTGTTAGTCATGTCTTTACTTAACCTTTTGAATAAACAGATCAGAGCTCCATTTCCAAAGGAGATGCAGTTGTTCTGGTTATTGTTCCCACTGGTTCTTGTCAAATGGGAGAAAAACTTCAAGGAACCTTGCCTCAAGGAGGTCATTCACAGAACATCCATGCACCTCTCCCTGGAGAGACAATATGGCTCCTACCAGGCCCCAGTGACATATATTCTCCAAGTCCACAGCTACTAATTCTTTCAAACAGTGCCACCACCTAAGCATTCAAGTATATGAGCCTATGGGGGCCATTCTTATTTAAACCACTGCATTCCATTCCCTAACCCCCAGAGACTTGCAGCCATATCATAACGCAAAAATGCTTTCAGTCCAATTCCATAAGTTCCCAAGGTCTATAACAGTCCCAACACCACTTTTGTCTGAAGTTCAAAGTCTCTTCTGACATTAAGGGCAATCTCTTATTTTATCAAATTATATCAAAATATAAAAGCAGATCTGTAGGCATTAATTTTTTTTTCTTCTTTTTTTTTTTTCGGAGCTGAGGACCAAACCCAGGGCCTTGCACTTACTAGGCAAGCACTCTACCACTGAGCTAAATCCCCAACCTTGGCATTTTTTGTAGCCTATTTTAATAAACATTCAACCTCTCCTCTTGCCCACCACCCACCAGAGGTAGTGGAAGAGAAAAGTTATTAGGATATGGAGGAAGTGGACCTGTTTAGCAATAGTTCTTTGGGGGTGAGCTAGATCTTCTTTGTCAGCAGTTCAGTCCTGTAGCAAACACCAAATACGACTCAGCAGGTACAGACAAATCCTTTAGGCAGGCAAACTCCACAGTTGAACCAGCAGCTACAATCCTGAAGAAACTGCAAGACTCTCCAACCAGCCCAAGGCAAGAGGATGGAAGCAGCTCCTGCAGGAACCTTGTGAGCAGTTCTTTGGCAAGCTCCTCTCAGTGGTAGCATTACAAGTGGAGCTCAACAACGCTGTGTGAGGCGAACCACTACATGTGTGTCATCAGCGAAGAATAGCAAGTCAGAGCAGACCAAACCAAGGACATTCACAGAACATCCATGCGCCTTTCTCTGGAGAGGGAATTTTCCCTCTCCCTCTGTCTGTGTGGAAATATTTATACTCCTTCATCATGCATCCTTTCATGTGTCCACTCCAGCAAAACATCCTTTCACCTGTGTCTGTTCCAGAAAAACATTCTTACACGTGTTGACTTTAGCAAGACATCGTTTCACCTGTGTGCCCTAGCAAAACATTGTTTGACATAAATGACTTTCAGAAGAAACTAGAAGTTTCCACTTCACAGATCTCTTAGAATGATTTGTATAAATGTGTTGCAGTTTTCCTCTTATACTGGCTAGGTCCTAAATAATTGAGACTGGATATTATATTTATTTAACAATCTTTAGGGGCACAACAACTGAGCAGTATTACTCTATTTTTTTTTTTTTTGGTTCTTTTTTTCGGAGCTGGGGACCGAACCCAGGGCCTTGCACTTCCTAGGCAAGTGCTCTACCACTGAGCTAAATCCCCAACCCCATTACTCTATTTTAATCCTGTAAACTAACCTGGCTATCTCCCAGCTAAAATCTCCATAATACTTGCATTTTAGTACTGATCTGACTCTCTCTGCTCCAGGTATTTTCTCATGATATCTTCTGGACTCTCTCCCCATAATTAATCCCCACTTCCCCCACCCCCCTCTTACCTTCTCCCCTGGCTGGGAGGAAGTCCAGCCCTATACTCTCCACTACTCAGTCACTGGCTGATCAGCTAGCTTTATTGGGGAGCAATTTTTACATAACATTAAGATAGGCAATTCTTTAAATTTTATCTTGGGTATTCTGAGCTTTTGTGCTAATATCGATTTATCACTGAATGCATATCATGTGTGCTCTTTTGTGCTTGGGTCACCCCACTCAGGATATTTTCTAGTTCCATCCATTTGCCTAAGAATTTCATGAAGTTTTTTAATAGTATTGTAGCATGAGTAGTATTCCATTGTTAATGTACCACATTTTCTGTATCCATTCCTCTGTTGACTCTGGGTTCTTTCCAGCTTCTGACTATTATAAATAAGGCTGCTATGAACATAGTGGAGCATGTGTCTTTGTTGTATGTTAGACCATCTTTTGGGTATATGCCCAGGAGAAGTATAGCTGGGTCCTCAGATAGTGCAATGTCCAATTTTCTGAGGAACCTCCAGACTGATTTCCAGAGTAGTTGTACCAGTCTGCAATCCCACCAACAATGGAGGAGTGTTCCTCTTTCTCCACATCCTCGCCAGCATCTGCTGTCACCTGAGTTTTTGATCTTAGCCATTCTCACTGGTGTGAGGTGGAAGCTCAAGAAGGAAGACCAAAGTGTGGTTGCTCCAATTCTTCTTAGACAAAAATACTCACAGGAGGAAATACAGAGACAAAGTGTGGAGCAGAGACTGAAGGAAAGGCCATCCAGAAACTGCCCCACCTGGGGATCCATCCCACATACAATCACCAAACCCAGACAATATTGCAGATGCCAAGAAGTGCATCCTGACAGGAGCCTGATATAGCTGTCTCCTGAGAGGCTCTGCCAGAGTCTGACAAATACGGAGGCGGATGCTCCCAGCCAACCATTGAACTGAGAACAGGGTCCCTAATGGAGGAATTAGAGAAAGAACTGAAGTAGTTCAAGGGGTTTCCAACCCTATAGGAAGAACAACAATATCAATCAACCAGACACCCCAGAGCTCCCACAGACTAAACCACCAACCAAAGAGTACACATGGAGGGACCCATGGCTCCACCCACATATGTAGCAGAGGATGGCCTTGTTGGCTATCAATGGGAGGAGAGGCCCTTGGTCCTGTGAAGGCTTGATGTCCCAGTGTAGAGGAATGCCAGGGTGGGGAGGTGGAAGGGAGGGTGGGTGGGTGGGTGAGCACCCTCACTGAAGCAGGGGCGAGGGGGGATGGGATAGGGGGTTTCCAGAGGTGAAACCAGGAAAGGGGATGACATTTGAAATGTAAATAAAGAAAATACCTAGTTAAAAAAAAAGATAGGCAATTCTTCAAACAAGGATGAAACCTTATTCTAGCAGGGGGACACAGAAATCAGCATTTGAATAATACAAGGATAACCTTTACACAATGAGCAGTAACATTGTTGCACAGATCACATACTTCCAACTGCACAATGGCACAGAATATATTTATGTTACCATTCCAATGCAGAGAAAAGGGAGCATAGGGGAGAACCACTGGACCAAAGCAAGACCTAAAACCAGAAGGGCAAGCTCAGAACTTTGCATCTTCATGTCTGATATCAAAATGTTCTTTAGCTCTCCAACTCCTTTCAGTTTTGTTGTCTGCAACATACTTTTCTCTCTAGAGCTAGTTCCAAACCCAGGCCGCAGCTTTCCTTGGTAGGTTTCCCATGGATTTGGCATTTCCAATATCTTGTGGTCTCCCTGGCAATCTAGGCTTCACCTTCACAGCTTCCTGCAGAGGCCTCTCTGGGCCTCTGGACCATGAAACCCTGCACGCACATTTTTTTCTCCATGACTTTCCTTAGTTATCAATCCCTTTCTTATATTCTTGATTCTAAAGCCAGAACCATGTGGCCAAATCTACCAAGTTCTAATGCTTACTGTGGCTGGATCATGGCCCCCTTGTTCAATAACAGCTACATCAGCTTTCTGTTTTCACTAGTTTCCTTCACTGCTTAAGTTTTTCTTTAACCCCTTTTTACAAATTGGAAAGGTTAGCTGGGTGGGGTCTTGCCTTGGTGCCAATGATCCCTTTATTCCATTTAGCATCAGGCTTTTTTTTCATCTGTTTATTAACTTGAACACAGGACTCAGCTCTACTACACTACCTGGTGCCCACTTTCTCCTCAAACTGTACACTTTGTATTTTCCCTTAATTCGCTTGCTCCTTTTCATTATAGATCTTTATAAAGCCAGTCCTCTACATGCCTGCACCTTTCTTCAAAAAATGTCCCATGGTTTTTCTATCTCCAATCTCCTGTGTTTGATATTTTATTTTACTTCATTGAAGATGGGTTAGAGGGGCTGAAAAGATTGTTTAGTGGTTAAGAACACCAAACTCATTGTAGTGGTGAAAGACCCCCGGAGCGGGGAGACCCTCACTCAAGTCTCCGGATGACACAACCCCCTAAGAACTCACACAAGACCGTCCTTGTGGGGTTGGGGATTTAGCTCAGCGGCAGAGCGCTTGCCTAACAAGCGCAAGGCCCTGGGTTCGGTTCCCAGCTCCGAAAAGAAGAAAAAAAAACAAAAAAAACAAAGACCGTCCTTGTAATCACATGAGGTTTATCGATAGCAACCAGTACACTGGGGTCGAGACTCGTATCCCACGCAGGGGCAGTGGAGTTCGACCCCGAGAGGCTGGGAGAAGAGGTATTTAAAGGGGGAAACCACAACCCGAGGGGGCAGGGATGGCGTTATGTTTCCTAGGAGAAACTCTGTTTTTCAAGATTGTTTCCTAGGAGAAGCTGCTTCCTGCTTCTCAAGATTGTTTCGATAGGAACCAGCAGATGTAGCCTTAGGAAAGGCTTCCTGGAACACACAATTCTGAGACCTAACCTGTTTCTTCTGCTCTAAACTTTGTGTCTAGGGGGGCGACTTTAAAACTTTTACCTTTCAGTGGCTATTCCTGGTTGTCAACTTGACTATATCTGGAATGAACTACAATCCAGAATTGGAAGGCTCACCTGTGATCCTGATCTCAAAGCTGGGAGATACAAGTTTCTAACCTGGATCTTAAGGCAAAGTGGCTATGAGTCCCAAGAGCTTCAGGCAAGGAGATCTCTGAGTTCAAGGTCACCTGGGACAAAGCAAATTCCAGACCCAGGCGTGGTGGTACACACCTTTAATCTGGGCCACACCTTCTGCTGGAGATTTACATAAGGACATTGGAAGAAGGAAGAGTTTCTCTTTTTTGCCTGCCTGCCTCATGGGACTGAGCCACTGCTAGATCCGTGGACTTCCATTCACAGCTGCAGCTGATCATTGCTGGGGAGTTGGACTACAGACTGTAAGTCATCAACCAGTTCTCTTACTATATAGAGTCTACCCATAAGTTCTGTTGAAAGACCTCCGGAGAGGACCTTTCCCTCAGGAGGAGACCCAAGCGCCCAATGACTGAGCCGAGACCACTCAGATGCAATCAGCAAAAGGGTTTATTGGAAAACACAGGTACCTGCGGGCACACAGTCTCTTTGGAGGACTTGCGTGCCCAGCAAGACTGGGGACGGGTTTTTATAGGGTTCTGGGGAGCAGAAGCAGGCATACAGAAGCAGATGCATGGTTACAGGGACTTGATTGGTGGATTCAAATGAGGCGCGGATGCATGGTTATGCAGCAAAAGAGTACGTGCAGGCTGGGGCGTCCGGAATGTCAGGGGCTAGGGGCTTATCCCTTCCTGCCAGATGGCCTATGAGTCAGCACTGATAACTCCCGTTGGTTCCTGCATTCCTTTTTCCTTATCTTTATGGTCTGTTAGTCTTAACGGCAGGGCAGGCCCCACAGGGCCTGGGCTCGCCCCAGCCTGTTTTGGCTCTGAGTCTGTGGATCTTACTTTTATAGTTGTGGACCTTAAGCTCGTATAATTTTCCTTTTAAGGGGGGGGTCTTTCACTGTGACTCTGGAGAACCCTGACTAAGACATTCCTCTTCCAGAGGACTCAGGTTTAGTTCCCAGCACACCCACGGAAGTTCACAATTTCTGTAACTACAGTTCCATGGGAAGCATAAGGCTAAATAGTTGGGTATAAGCTAACATCTGATCCCTACTTATACTAGAGAGAGGCTGTTGATATAACATATAATAGGAAATAACTTTTGATCTATTCTGTGCTAAACTGAAACAATCAAATTCAAATAGAGTTGTCCTGTCTTGCGTTTCTGTAACTGCAAGGCTTTATGGCACTGAAAAGCTCTCAGGGAGAACTTTCCCTCGGGATGGAGACCCTCTAACTCCAAAGACCAGACCGAGACACCACAGGATGCAATCAGCAAGAGGATTTGGTTTATTGTCGGGATACACAGGCACAGGCACCTGCGGGCGCTTCAGTCACTCGGGGGACTGGCGCGCCCCACGGAACCAAGGATGGGCTTTTATAGGATTTTGGGGAGCAGAAGCAAGCATACAGAAGCAGATGCATGGTTACAGGGATATAATTGGTGGATTCTAATATGGCAAGGGTTTAGCCCGGGGCAAGTTTCCTAGCTACCTTCCTGAAACATAAGGACTGACTCGGCCCCCCAAGGGTTCAGCCCGGGGGCAAGTTTCTTAGCTACCTTCTTGGAACATAACGGCTGACTCGGCCCCCCCACCAGGGTGTGGGACCTCTCCCGGGGCTTTTCTCATTGTCAGGTGCTCAACGGCAGTCCTCCTGTTGCCAGGCCTTCAACCAAACACATCCTGCTTGGCAGCCGCTGTGTACTCAGTGTTCTAACCTTTCCCTGAACCAGTCATCTTAAGTACAGCCTTGCAAAATGGCGTTACTGCTGCTAAGCTGGGGTCTTTCAGCACCAACCTTAAGGAAGAAGATATTGAGTTAAAATGAACTCATTATGATTTTAGCATAATGTTAATTTCTTAGCTTCCATAAAATTTGCTTGCTTTGTTCCTCCTTCACTATCCTTATGCAGTCAAAGAAGACTTTTGAAAAGCTGTATAATCAATGAATAAAGTTTCTGGGGAAATGATTTTGTGTTTAAATAAAGCCTGTGAGAGACACAAGTTGTCAGAGTAGGATAAGTCATACCTAGATGTGTTTCCTCTCTGTCCTGTCTCTCATGAAACAAAACTGAATGGTGTCCCACATCTGATTGCTCCCTTGCGGCTCTTGAATCCACCCTGCTCCAGGCCCTGCCCTCGGCCAGGGCTGATCCCCTGCAGTATTTTACATTTAAATTGTTATAGAGTTAGTTATAAAGCAGTGGCTTTCAACTTTCTTAATGGTTCGGCCTTTTAATACTGTTCCTCGTGTTGTGATGACACCCAACCGTAAAATTATTTTGTTGCTACTTCATAGCTGTAATTTTGCTGTTATAAGTTGTAATGTAAATATCTGATATGCAGCATATGTGGTATGCTACCTCTCTGGAAGGGTCATTTGAACCATAAAGGCGTCAGGATCCACAGGCTGAGAACCTACGTTATAGAGCCTAATATGTGTGTCCACGGTCTACACAGACCAATTGACTCATTGGCTCAAACTCCATGATTTCAAATAATAATCTAAGAATATTATGGAGCAGGGCATTTTACATATGCTGTAGGTATATTTCATCAAAGTAGAGAAATCTCTGTTACAGACTTTGGATAAGAACTCGTAACAGTTACCAACAGTGACCGCACCGAGCTTAGCATTCCTTGTCCATTTACAAATTAGCCAAAGAAGACGGAATACGCAAGTCAGTGCAGTCACTGTTGGTAATTCATTCCTAAGAGCCATGTAACATGTAGGGCTATCATAGTCTCTATTACTATCATAATGTTCATCCATAACACCCATATTCTTTGGCAAATTTGTAAATCGAAAGGTGTTGCTAGTGGGCCAAGAAGTTCTACACTAGAAACTTTTATGTCTTGTCTTTTAGAAAATGAATCTAGGTTGCAACATCAGCAGAGACACCCAGTTGGACCGAAGGCTGCCAGAACTCCAGGTATGAGACCCTTTGTTTAACCACAGGGCACACTGGCCAGGAGACCAGAGAGGAAACAGAAACAAAGGAATAAGATATCCACCCAACAAAGACAAACTCAAAAATCAGCATCTAGACTGTAATTACCCCAACTCCAAATGCTGATACTCCACTGTAAGACTACAGCCAACAGCAGCTGAAGCACAAACACACACACACACACACACACACACACACACACACACACACACACACAAAACACAAAAACAATTTCATAAAGATGATGGAGGTTCTTAAAGAGGAAATGAATACATTCCTTAAAGAAAGGCAAGAAAAAAAAGTTGGAGGAAATGACCTGAAAACAGAAATAGAAGCAATAAAGAAAAAACAATCTGAGGGAATTCCGGAAATGAAAAATCTAGGTAAGCAAACAAAAACTGTAGACACAACCATCACCAACAGAATGAAAGAGAGAAACTCAGACACTGAAGATACAATAGAAGAAATAGATAATAATAGTCCAAGAAAATGACAAATCTTTAAAAAATGCCTGTTTAAGGAAGGCTTTAGCCATCATAGCTATCTTCAGACAATTTGTCTTATCCAGGTGGGCAGTTTAGATCATTATCAAACGGTTATGAGTTTATTTTGTGGACGATTTGTGGATTGAGGATTTAAGATATAAATCTGATTTCTAAATTACAAGCTTTTTGAGTTTTGATTTTAACGAGTTACTAGAAGTTGTGACTAGGGGCAGATGCTGGGAATGTAAGAGCCTCGACATAGGCGGACTCTATGGAACTGGCGAGGCGGTGACTCACCTTGGGAACTAGATGACAGAGTTGCAAGAGGGCAGCGGAAGCTGGGCTCAGAGAGTAGCCAGCCGCAGCGTGGGATGGAGATTGGGAGCTTAGCAGGTGAGAGGCTTTGCTGACTGAGATGAAAATACCCCGCAGATGCCATGTGGCCCATGAGGCCAGCACTAGTAAGGGATAGTGAGGGGTTTTTTTTTATTTTTATTTTTTTAAATGGAACGCTTCACGAATTCGCGTGTCATCCTTGCGCAGGGGCCATGCTAATCTTCTCTGCGTCGTTCCAATTTTAGTATATGCGCTGTCAAAGCGAGCACGAGAGGTTTTTGGTTTTTTTTTTTTTTTTTTCCTTTTTTTTTTTTTTTTTCCGGAGCTGGGGACCGAACCCAGGGCCTTGCGCTCGCTAGGCAAGCGCTCTACCACTGAGCTAAATCCCCAACCCCCCCCCCCTTTTTTTTATAATATTTACCGCAACAGCCCCTAAAACTCACTCAAACTCAGAGAGATCCACCTCACTCTATTTCCCAGGTGTTGGGGTTAAAATCTTGCACCACTAAATGTTCTGTGTGTGTAAATGCCATGGTGTGCATGTGGCATTCAGAGGACAACTTACAGATGTCAATTATAATGAGTTCTAGAGACACATGACAAGGCAAGGCCTATGGAGGACTCATGATGTTTGGAGGGAGCATAAATAGGGCTCAATGGACTGAGAGGGACTTGCTTGTAGAACTAGCTTTGCAACACTTCTTAGTCTCACGCCTTTGCTGATCTTTGCTTCATTGAGAGAGGCATGGGGAAGAACTTCTCCTGGTGTCTCTGGTGGTCCTCCTCCCCCTTGCTGACTTCTGCCGATTTGACTGAGACCTGGCTGTTTCTTGCCACCACCACTACTCTTCTAACACTGAACTGCTGATCTGACAACACAGATGGCATTTGCTCTAAAGAACAATTTCTAAACAGGTCCACTTCTCTCATACCCATTATCCATTTAATAAGAAAGCTTATTAAAGCTTTCTTTTCTACTACATCTGGCAGGTGGGGGCCAGAAGAGATGTTAAAGCATTTAAGAACCTATATTAAAAGTTAGTTCTGAAAAATTTTAAGTTAGACTTTCTCTTACAATAATAAAATATATACAGTAATAACACTTATGAAACCTGTCAGGTAAGATGTACATTTATGTATTTGGCAATTTTGGATAAAGTACTCTACTATCTATCCTATCCTGGTGAGTTCAGAGGTCTGTACCTAAATCCTATTTTATCATGACTTGCATTACCAACCTATTAACATCCTTTTATTCCTAAAAACATTTTCTCAAATCCTAAACAACTCAAGCTTAATTGTGAGACTTTAACTATCTAGTCTTCTATCCATTAGAGACTTTAGAAGGAATATTACCAGAATATGTAGGAAGCACAGATAAGCAGCTTCCAAAACTATAAAAATGACAGCTGGGTGTCTGGACAGTTCCCCACAAAATTCTCTATAACACTGGAGCATCAATTCGCAGCCTTCTGGTTCTGAGTATCTGATAGACAGGACTTACAAAGGCCTTGCCTTACCTAATCCTTGCAAAGCTCAGCAGTCCACTTCCCTGCAACCCATTTGTCCATTTTGGACTGCATTTTGTCTGCAGTTGAAGCAAGGCTGTTTCTTTTCCAGTGGCAGTTTACCGTATTTGAAGCGAATTCCATAAGGAGATTTTTCTGTGCTCATCATCTTCTTTAAAGTGGAATGGGATGCTGCCAGGACCTACCGTGCCTCATGGTCAAAAAATAATCCTCTTAAAAGCATCTTTAAATGTCATATTCTGTGGATCTCTGAGGTTTTTGAAGACCATCTATTTATCTAAGTATATCTGAATAAGGCAACATATTTCCAGATATTTACTATCTGTTTGACCTTGGAAACAATGTCTGTAATAAACTATATCTGATATGACTATGAATTTTATTGACTATTGACTTGCATTTCTTAATTATCCTAAACAGTTTGCAATAGCAGCTTTCAAAGGACTAGAACTTAACATTGCACTTTTTAAAATTACATAGGTATAATATACCTTTAAAAGAGTTGATACATAGTATGTTGAAGCAAAAATAACCTCAATTTTGCATCAGTATACAAAGATCCTTATCAGTGTAACAAAAGATAACCTCAATTTTGAATCAGTATACAAAGATCTACACCCATGTACGATTTTTGGCTTGTAGTAGCTCTAATAGTTTAAGAGTAGATTCATTAATCTCTCCTTTATTTCTACTATTCCTATATTATTCCTAAATCCCCCTTTTTATTTTCATTCCCTCCCCCCACATAAGAAAGAAGGATAGAGAAAAGAAAAGAGGGAAATCCCAAAGTCTAGCTTCCTATACCTTGTTTTTCCCTAATCAAGACCATTAAATAACTTGTAACCAACCCCACTAGACAACAAACATCCATAACACATCGAATGACCACCAAATCATCCACCCATCTTTTGGGAATGGGTGTCATTCTTTTAAAATTGCTTCCTGTTGATTTGGGGGTATCATTTTCCTTTTTGGGAGCTCCCCCCCAATTGGGATAATGGTCAGTCTTTTTTTTTTTTTGGAGCTGGGGACCGAACCCAGGGCCTTGCGCTTCCTAGGTAAGCGCTCTACCACTGAGCTAAATCCCCAGCCCCTAATGGTCAGTCTTAAGAAAGTTAATTGTAGCATTTGTTGTCCAGTCTCTATAGTCTGAGAATGTTTGGACTTTAATTAAAGTCCTGACTGGAAGTCTCTGATGCCCGACCATCTTAGCTAGCCATTTAGAAGTTGTCTTGGGTGCAGATTTTTGAAGAAACAGCATTGAAGCAGTCTGAGGTAGGATCAGGCAGGACACTGGAATAAATATGCCTCAGCCTCTCAGTATCACCGAGGGTGAATCTTGTCAGGGCTGTCGTGAGTTCATTGGTGTCTGTGAACATATAACTTTCATAGGTAATCTATGAAAGTTCAGCAATAGCAATGTATGGAATTTGTGATGTGCACAAATCAGTTAAAGATGATTCTCTGCTCTCAGCTCAAGCAGGCAAGGAAGTTGGTTTGGATTGTATAACCAAATTGTAATATGTTTCTATCTATGCCATTTAAAAGGATGGCATGACAAATTCTGAGGATTTTGTAGCCAACAAAATGTATTGGCTATGCATAGTTGAAGTACTGGCTGGAGATCTCAAAGCTGTTGCCATGTTAGAGGGATCAGCAATACTCCCCTGTTTTATTCTTTTTCTTGATTTTTTTTTCTTCTTGTCTACAGCCAAGATCTTCAGGAGTCTCCCACTGTCATATCTGAGTTTTATCCATTTGGAAGGAATCCATAGCTTCTCTTTTCCCGTGGAAACCTATACAAAGCCTCTTCCCCAGCATAATACATTTTCTTCCTTCCATTCAGAAGTAAAGACATCCTTAATATACACAGGCTGCTTTAGTTCAGCCGTTATTTTCCATAATCCAATGTCTTTCAGCAGCTGTTTTGTTGTTGTTGTTGTTTTTTAACATTTAAGAAATTTGAAGTCGATAAAGTAGTACATAATCTGGGGGTTTCCATATCCTCCTTCTGTTCTGTTGGCATTTCCTTTAAAGCCCTGTTAGATCTCTCCATATCTATTTGACCTGTAGGATTGTAAGTTATATCTGTAACATGTTTCATGCCATAGTATCTAAAATATCGCTGTATTCCAATTTAATCTGTAATGGCATCTCCAAGACATCATCTCTAGTAAATGTGCAATCTCAGAATTATCTTTTTCAGAGTTCATGGCAGAAGCCCATTGGAATTCTGAACGTGCATCAGTAGTATGGCGCATCCACACACATATATATCTTAATTCCCCAAACTCTACAAAATAAAACATAAAATCTATTGGATGACATTACTGTAAGGGAGCATCCATAGGTAGAATCTGGATTATTAACTCAATATATTGCATTTTCATGGGCTGCCATTTTAATTCTTTAAATTAGATTTTTCTCAATTGAAACTACCTCTTTTGATGTTATTGTAAATTCCAAATTGGATTACTATGAAGGTTCCCTATTTTGATGTAAAGAATCTCCAATTTCTGTTCTATTGTTTCCAGTCTAGAACCTAATTTCTCAGTCTCTTCTTTTTCCAAGTCTGCCTTAATTTAATCTCTCTTATAAAGGATATCTAAAATTTCAATCATTATTGAAAAAATAATTATTTTTATGTTGACAAATATCCAAATTATACGTAATCCAGGTGCCCTGTGACATTGTGTCTTCATCCATTTTAACACAAAATATTGTTTCTTTTAATCTCTAATATTCTCCGTAAGGACTTTAATTTATCACTTTTAAACTATTTATATCAACGATGTTTTATATTCACTCTCTTTCCTCTTTTATTGTTTTAAACTTGATACCTTACCAAGTGAAGTTTGGGGCTTTCCAGTCCTTTTGCAGCTTTGGCAAGAAGTTCCTTTTGCCCTTTTGAGCACCTGTAGGCTCCTCAAACCAGGCATAGTCTGCAATTACTGCTGAGACAGAGCAAAAGCTACATTACTTAATCCCCTGCTGTTAGGCTGCAGGTGTTTTAACCCTCAGAACGAGCAAGACTCTTTTTAGGACTTTTTAGAAGTTACCATCAGCATGAATGGTTAGTTAGAGAGCTAGAATGTCCGGAGACCCTCAGTCTTTAAAGCCACACCAGAGTCCTTCTCTGTCTCCTTTCAACCAGCTCCAGGCCAGGAGGTTCCCATCAGGGTTTCTCTCCAATATGTGTTCTTTTTTGGATTTTGAGATCACCATGGTTGTGACTAGGACTTACCACATTGATTATATTCATACGGTTTCTCTCCAGTATGTATTTGGGGAGGATTTTAATCTAGGCCACAGCTTCTGGTGTCAGCCTACATATATAAAGGACATTGAGGATTATAGCGCTTTCTCTCTGTGTCTGCTTGCCCTACTTCTGGCTAGCAAGGTTTTCTCTGTGTGTGTGTGTGTGTGTGTGTGTGTGTGTGTGTGTGTGTGTGTGTGTGTGTTGTTGTTGTTGTTGTTGTTGTTGTTTGTTCGTTAGTATTTTGTTTTCACCTTTCCACAGAGGACAATGTGCTGGCTGCCAATAGTGCTCCTCAGTGTTTGTCACCTGTTTCCTGCTTTTCTCCCAGGCTTGTCTCACCTACCAGGTGAGAAGTAGCTGCTGTTTACCTGAACCCAGCATGAAGCCACTAAACAAATTTTTGTCTTAAAAATCTCTTTAACTATTATTATTCTGGGCACCCTTCCACTTGTGGGACAGATTAATAACTCCACTGCAAGTTGAGTAAGGGGGCTATGCAAGCTAACCGCCTTGATTCCAGAAAGAAGGGGAAGTGCCTACTGAGTGCTGTGAAGGGAACTCTGAAGTCTGGACCTTGTGAGCACAGGGTCACTGCCCACAAAGGGCAGGAGCAGGCTGCTGAGCAGTGGAAGCTGAGTGGTTAATCCTCCCGGGGGCTGGGTGGGAGACAGGAGCAAGTGCTGCTGAAATGCAAGTCCCTGCAGATCTGAAAAGGGTCTAGTCCTGGACTGGAAGTCTAAGCCAGGATCCCCTCACTGTGCTGCCTGCCTCAGCACAGTCTAAACCTAAGGGAGATGCTCATGTCACTCAAGACGTACTGACCAATGAGAGCCTTCAGGCGGACCTGTAAGTCCGAAGAGGAGGCGGGTTCTTCCGGGCGCCGTGCGGCAGGTTCCGTTTAGTAGCTGAGCGGGCTTGAATGACTCCGTGTGTTGTGCCGTGAGCCCTGCTGCTGGGCGCTCGGACAAGCTCCGAAGTTGCGACATGGTGAGCACAGGGTCACTGCCAACAACGGGGAGCAGCAGGAGGCTGAGCAGCGGGAGCTGGTGCGGTGGGTCTCTCCGGGAACTGGGTGGGAACCGGCGGCCACCTGTGAGGTCCTTTGTGGTCCTAGCCGCTCGCCGGACCAACAGGTAGCCTCTGAATAACTTCACGTGGGGGCTGAGTCTGCAGAGCACTTGGAACAGTGGCTCGTGTGAAGAAATAGCCTTGGCGGGATGCCAAGCTCGGACCCCGCCCCCTAGTTTCTACAAGTTCTTTCCCAGCATTTAACATGAAGGTGTACCATCCGTTTGGAGTTAATTTTGTGGAGATGCTAAAAAGCATCTCATGTTTTGGGTAGCAGTGCACTTTAAGCTGTGATGTAAAAGAGTAGAATTGGCGATTTAAAGGATTTACTAATACTTAGGAGATTAGAATTAGTATTTACTAATACTTCGTTCACACCAAGTAGAATTTACCTGAGGGAGGGCTGCCTGTAAAACACCCCACAGGTAAGCAGTGTGCTAACCAGGCCTGTTAGAGATTAGAATGCTAGGATACACGTTTGTTCACCAGGATGTCTAGAAATACGGTTCCAAGCCATAACAAAGGAAACAACCCTGATTTACAACCAGCCACCAGGCCCATCCTCATGTCAGAGAGCAGGCCTCTAACAAGCTGCTAGATGAGGCCTTACAGGATCACAGTAACAGTAAGGCCCGGTGTGCCCTAAAGGTTCAGTTTTCTTCCTGAGAACAGCATAGTTCTGCCACAAGGCAGGATGATACCTGGTTATAACCATTTGAAAAGGTAAAAAAAAAAAAAAAAAAAAAAAAGAAAACATAAAACCAGACTTTCTTTCCCTGAGGTCCCCACGTACAGAGAATGGCATAGCTCCTTCTGAAACCCAGTAACTATATTTGGCAGAGCAGTAACTCTTGGGCCTAGGCCTTGGGAGCTTTCCCGAAGGCTCTCAGGTATGGAGATAAAACAGAGCTCTTTCTCTAAAACCAAGAATATGCCTAGGAGAGCCTGGGGCCAGAATCTAAGGGAGGGGTTGCATCAGATTCTGAGAACATAGCTCTTCCCAGTGCATGGGGCTGTGGTTATCAGTCCCAAGGCCACTAAAGGCTTGGCCAGGAATGTTCTTGAGATACCCTGACTTCCCCTTGTGTAGCACTATTTGATGGCTTCTGCCTTCAGACCAGAACAGGAGCAACACTTTACTGTGTGCACTGCAGGGTGAAACAGGGTAGGCAATGGCTACATCACAGACTAAAGTTTAAGGGAGTCAGCTGCAGGGGTCACTCACCATTGTGAAGAAGAACCTGATTCAGGCAGGGTGGTGGTTTTGTAAATTCATGGCATGTATTAATTCATGGATATTAGTGAAAACAGACCAGATTGGTGGGTGTACAATTTGAGGAGGTTGTGATGAGCCAATGAATACTGAATTACCAGTGAGGGGACTGTCTTATGGAGATATGGATCTCTATTGACACAGTTAAGTCAGCTCAGAGAGTTGAGACACAGGCCTTTGGTTGTAGCCATTTCATCTACTAGGGAATGGCCTGTTCTTTTTTTGGGGGGGTTCTTTTTTTCGGAGCTGGGGACCGAACCCAGGGCCTTGTGCTTCCTAGGCAAGTGCTCTACCACTGAGCTAAATCCCCAGCCCCGGCCTGTTCTTTTTTACAGTCAGTATAGCTATACGTTCCTTTTTCAGTTATATTTACCTTTTAAGAAGTCAATTGTCGGTATTGCTCTTTAATTTTCATTTTCTTAATGCATCATTGTTCCAATCTCTTGTTTGTTTCTTTTCTCCAATGACTCCAGGTCATTTAGAATTTTATCCCTTTTTCTCAAGTGTTTTATTTGTTTCTACTTAGAGCAATCTCTTCTGTAGCTCAGGCTTGCCTCATGCTATGTAGTTAAGACCTGTTTTGAACACCTAATCCTTCCTCCCCTGTCCAGGGCCTGGAAGACAGTGCTGCAATTCCTCTGGGCTGGGCCCTGACCAATCATTGAGGAGGAAGAGAGACCAGAAAATAAGTGTGTTCCTGACTCCCTGACATTTACAGGAGAATTAGAAATAAAGAGGGACCAGTGTAAAAGAATTGAGTTCATTGTCCACCTTTGAAGCTGTTGTACTCACAGCACAGAAGGGACAGGCCAGGCCAGGAAGGAAGGAAGGTGAGAGCTTTCCTGCTGTGAAAGTAGTTGGCATTAGCAGTGGGTAGTCAGATAATCAATTTTAGATGAGCAATAAAAGTCCAAAATGGCCATTTTCTTTTTCTTTTTTTTTAAGGTTTATTTATTTATTTATATGAGTACACTGAGTACATTGTAACTGTCTTCAGACACACCAGAAGAGGGCATCAGATCTCATTACAGATGGTTGTGAGCCACCATGTGGTTGCTGGGAATTGAACTCAGGACCTCTGGAAGAGCAGTCAGTGCTCTTAACCGCTGAGCCATCTCTCCAGCCCCAAAATAGCCATTTTCATAGAGCAGGACAGTCAAGTATCTAAGTAAGGATCTGAACTTATTTCCAGAAACCATATTATTGTAGTTACACTAGTTCACCCAACACAGAAGATCCTGACAAACCGGCATGGCTGTACCTAACAGGAAAGCTATTTTTCCTGTCTGAAGGTGCACAGCCTGAGAGGGAAGTTGTGAGTGTACTTGGTGTGCTGTAGTACACATGTCTAATCGCTGGAGAATATTGGAACATAGAGCCTGGTTCAACTTTTAAAAAAACTTTGAGATTATAATTAAATCATTTCAACTTCTCTTTTCTCTGAATGTTTAACAAATCCGAGTGGACCTGGCTGTCAGGTTCTCCCAAGCATCCCTCAGTCCCTACCTGTCACAGGTATGGCTGGTATATCCGCCCTCTAGTTTAGGGATTGTGTTGCTCTTGTCTCAGCGGCCCTTCCTTAAGTAATTTGATTACCTGGTCTTTTTCATCTATCATTTACCCTCCTGACCTCTTAGCCTGGCTCCCCCTTCCCGTCCACCATCTCCTGACATGGCTGTGGGTCACGTCCACCGTGGACTCTCCCAGATGTCCCTGCCCCTCACTATGCTCTCCCTTTTATCTATAATAAACTTTCCATTCCACTGTACCTAGGGGCAGCCATGTTCTTTCCAATTTTTTTTTTATTTACCTCCCAGTTTCTGTTTCTTGATTTCAAATTCATAGCCACCTTTTGCTTCAGTTGTTACTGTTTGAGTTTGACTGAAGTTTGGGTGCAGCACTTCCCAGCTCTGAAGCAAAGGTTATGGCTGCACTGGACATTGAGTGTGTAATGGGATGTGCACACCAAGGACCCCGTGTCTTCAAAGATGAGCAGGTGACCTGGGAGGGTAGAAGATTCTACTAAAGATTCTGTCTGCCTGTAGGGTGGGGTGGAAGAGCTGTCTGAGTCATTTAATCTCTACTCCTCCAGTAGGGGAGCTGCTACTGCCCTGTGGCCAGGCTAGCAATCAGGAAAGCACCTGTAGGGGTTGGGGATGTAGCTCAGTGGTAGAGCGCTTGCCTAGGAAGCGCAAGGCCCTGGGTTCGGTCCCCAGCTCCGAAAAAAAGAACAAAAAAAAAAAAAAAAGGAAAGCACCTGTAGGAGGGACCTTGCAGGTTCTTTCTTATTCTCCTCTGATGCAGTTCATCAGAGAGCTGTGAGGGAGCCCACATGCCATGCCGCACAACAGTGATTGTGGCAGCCATCAGGAAGAACAGGTTGGCTAAGCTATGAGGGTCCAGTCTGATGGGACTGACGTGGACTGTGAACCAGACTGTGGTGCAGTTGGTACATGTGGTGGCCTGGGCAGAGGGCCTTGGCCTCTGAGCCAGCCTGGGTGTGGATTCCCTGTGGGGGAGGAGGCTCTGCAGCTCTGGCCCTAGGAAGCTGTATCACTTATAACATCACTGCCCAGTGTGCACACACAAGCACTGCTTTTGGTGTACAGTGGGAAGACAGATTTCAGAAACCAAAGGTCTGGTTTCTAGAAGTTTTGAACATTGCATTTCACATTTAGATCTGTGTGATAAATTGTATAAATCATTTTGAAACTGGTAGGAAGGAGGTGATGGGGATCATCCTTCAGCAATATTTGATTAAAATCCTTTAACATTTCCACTACCACTGGCTGCAATGAATGGTGTGATTCAGGGAAGTTCAGGGTACGAACTGAGTTTCTGATATGCAGAAGTTTCTCAGGTGTGCATGGCGGTGTGCAGGTGAGCAAGGCAGATCCCACATCATGTGGCATAATCCACGTGTCAGGAAACAGACATTAAATTATCCCTCAACATTGTTTTCTGTGTGGGCTCAGTGTGGCTGGGTTTGGGTGAGATCACAGGAGGCATGGGGAGCTTCACAGACAGAGCAGCTGATCACCTCCATACAGAGAGAGCTTTAGAGCATGGGGCCTTTGTTGAAGAGAGATCAGAAGTAGCTAGAGGGTTGGAAAGTCACAGTTTAGGGGTCACTGAGTTAGTTGAGTGGGAGATGTGAAGTTTGTGTTTATTTAATTTTCACTATTTTGTCAGTTAAGGATTGTGTATTGGAATGCAAAATATTCTCTAACAACAGTAAGTTGGGATTTTCCAGATATCAAAATTGGTTAAAAGCACATTGTACTGTTACAGTTGGTGTAAAATTACACATATTTAATGTGTATATTCTGATACATTTGGGCATAGTACCTATACCCAAGCAACTCCATTGTACAGAGTTCTCATAAAAATGGCAGAGTTGACATGGATCCCAGCAATCTCCGTATATTTTCTATGCAGTAGAAATTAGCATTGAGAAGCGTCAGAATTGTCACGTTCATTGCAGTTGTATTCATAGTGGTGGAAATATGAAAATCACCTCAGTGCTCATTTGTTGAGGACAAGCTAGGTGCCTCAGGAGGACACTGAGCTAAAGGAATGGAGACAATAGCAGTGGTTAAAGAATCATGCACTTGTGGGGTTGGGGATTTAGCTCAGTGGTAGAGCGCTTGCCTAGGAAGCGCAAGGCCCTGGGTTCGGTCCCCAGCTCCGAAAAAAAGAACCAAAAAAAAAAAAAAAAAAGGATCATGCACTTGTAAAGACGTTCACAGTCAGTGCTATATTGGTGATAAAACTGTATGATCACAGCGTAAGCAGTGTCAACCACTTCTGTCTCCCGTCTGATTTTAATCTTTACTGCACTCTTATTGTCAGATGATGTGAGAGCTGCAGCCATCTTATCTACACTGCACACAGCCATAGACGGAAAGCACGGAATCTGGCTGAGTCAGTCACCTTCAAAGGGTTTTTCTAATGTTCTTTTAGAACGTTATGTGCAGAAGAGAAATGAAATATCAAGCGTAGCAAGAGTTGTTATAGATGAGAAGCAAATGTGCTATTATGGTACACTGTAAAAATGCAGAAAGTGGCTTTACTTGGATGGCATGAGAGCTTTCTGCCAATGAGTCCTGCTAAGTGAGGAAGCAAAAGTGAGGTTAAGAAGCAGATTGGCTGTTTTGTTTGAGTTTAAATACTAATGATAAATTACAGTTGAACAAACATGTAAAAGTCTTAGATAACTGACTCACCTCTTTGTTTTCTCTGGATTAAATAACCAATCTCAGATAGTAATACTTTTATTTTTGCTTTGAAGAATGTTTTAACATTTTTGTGCACCACTTTGTCTAATGTATTGATTCTGTATAACATCGAATATTTATCTTTATTATTTGAATAGTTATTCTAACATTAGTTTTTCTTGAAATGAAATAAGAGTATTCCTTTAGAATGGGATGAACAGAAAGGTCTGTAATTCCATAGTCCAAATGAGCGAAAGTTAACACAAGAAATTGACTGCTTTTGTTTCCTGCCCGATACGTATTTCATATTGCTGAGAGGAAAATTTCTGATTTCACAGATCTAGAGTGGGCCCAAGAATAAGTTTGTCGTGAACTCCTGTGTTGAAGGTATTTGGTCAGATTGTGAACCCCAAGATTGTGTTAATTACTAGGAAAAATGTGTCTAGTTGTGATGTAATTCAACCCATAGCACACACCTTTGATCCCTCTGGCTGGAATACAGACACACCCTTAGTACACAACTGTAAACCCAAGCACTGAAGGTAAAGTTAGTTTTAGAAGGAAGCACCTGTGTTTGAAAGTGATGCCTAATGAATTAGAGAAAGATGTGACAGAATAGGATAAGCCCAGCTCTAGAGAAGACAGGAGAGAGGCAACATAGGAGGAAGGTGCAGAGGGTGAGAGCAGGAGGCAGTTTTACCCGGACAGTTTTACAAAAAAAGGTTAAAGAGAGAACAAGCTAGACACAGGTGAAGATAGAACAAGCCAGGGAATGAGGAGGAGCCCGAAGGTTAAAGCAGAAAACTAGAGTTAGTTTTCAGAGCGATTCAGTCAGAAGTGAAAGAAGTCAGTTTGAATAACGTGGAGAGTTTAGAGCCAGAACAGCCAGCCAGAGTTCAGAAAGAAAGGGTGAGTTTATTTAGGAGTTAAGTCTCAGAGGCTGAAAACATTCTAGACCTAGATAAGATTGCACAGAGCCTAGAAGCTTCCAGGACTAGGCCTAGGTTAGCAGATGAAAAGTAAGCCTCTGAGATTACAGTTACATCAGGCAAATAAAAGATACTTTTACACTCCTGTGTGATGGTCACCCTCCACACAGACAGCGGGAGAACTGTGTCTGTCAGATTCATGCTGTCTCTCCTGTCTTCACTATTTCACTTTTCTTTGTTCATTATTGCTTCCCTTCTTTGCATTTTCTTTTAAGCAATATTGAATTGATGTTTTAATTGAAGACAGATTCTTCTCTCATACAGTATATCCTGACCACTGTTTCCCCTCCCGCCAATCCTCCCAGCTACCTCCCACCTCTCCTATCCTCCTCTCCCCTAGATCCACCCCACATCCCCATTTCCTCTTCAGAGAGCAGCAGACCTCCAAGAGAGGACAGCCAAACAGGACAAAACAAGATAGAAAAAGACAAGGTGAAAGCCTTCATATTGAGACTGGACAAAGCAAACCAATAAGAGAAAAAGAGTCCCAGGATCAAGCAAAAGAGTCAGAGATGTTCCCACTGTTAGGAGACCACAAAAACACCAAGCTGACAGCCATAGCATCAGCAGAGGACCTGGCACATGGCACAGACCCATGCTGGCCCCATGCTTGCCATTTAAGTCTCTGTAAGGTTCCTGGAAATCCAGACAATGTTACTCATGTGTCCTCTTCATGTCTGGGCCTCAAGTTAAACCAAACGTGGGTTGGCCACTCAAACAAGTTTGTCCCTTCATGCCCCAGCACATCTTGCATGAAGAACCAATTTTCGGTAGAGGGTTTTCGTAGCTGGGTTGGTGTCCAGGTTTCTCTTTCTGTAGCCTTCTCTGTCGAGTACCTTCTCTCCTCCAAGAGACTAGAACGTAGGGTGAAGCTTGACCTCACATTCAGTGGGGCTGTGTAGAATTTGTCCTCAGCGATGGGGCCCTGCTGTCAGTTTTCAAAGAGCCAAGTTTTGTCCTAGCATCATCATGAGTTGTTTAGGGATCCTCAAGGGACCACCTTGGCCAACAGCTCAACTGAATGTCACCCATTCTGAACATTGAAGCCCTGCCTGGTGTCAAAGGATGGTCAGTTCAGCCTCTGTATCCTCCATTATGAGTCCTGGTTAGGGTCACCCTCATGGATTCCAGGAAGTTGCCATTACACTGGGTTTCTATACTCCTTAATAACCCCTGATTCCATCTCTTTCTCCCTGTAGTGTGCTCTCTCCCTTCATCCACCCCCTACCCCCACCTGATCCCTCCCACTCCTGTTCCCATCAAACCCCAGGCTACTCACAGAAACTATTCTATTTCCCCTTTAGAGAGAGATCCATGCTTCCCCACCCCATAGCTCTCCTCTTTACCTAACCTCTCTAGGTTTGTTAGTGTAGCTTGATTAGATTTACCTAATAGATAATATCCACTTATAAGTGAACGCATACCATATCTGTCATTCTGGGTCAGGGTTGTGTCACTTAGGGTGATTTTTGTTTTCTAGTTGTATTCACTTGCCTGTAAATTCATGATGTCATTAAAAAAACAAAACGGGTTGGGGATTTAGCTCAGTGCTAGGCAAACGCAAGGCCCTGGGTTCGGTCCCCAGCTCCTGAAAAAAAAAAACAGAAAAAAAAAAGAAAGAAAAGAAAAACACAAAACAAAACAAAAAAACAGTGGAGTGATATGTAAATGTGCCAGATTTTGTTTATCCATTCTTCAATTGAAGAATGTCTAGCTTGTTTCCAGTTTCTGGCTAGTATGACTATGCTATGACCACAGTTGAGCGAGTGTCTTATAGTAGGATGGAGCACCTTTTGGATAGATCCCAAAGAGTGGTATAGCTGGGAATTGAGGTCTAAGTTTCCTGAGGAAGTGTTGATTTCCATAGTGGTTATAGTAGTTTGCACTCCCACAAGCACTGGAGCATTATTCCCCTTTCTTGTATCCTGGCCAACATGAGCTGCACGTGTATTATTGATCTTAGCCATTCTGACACATGTAGGATGGATTCTCTAAGTATTTTATTGGCATTTCCCTAATGACTAAGATGAAGATTTCTTTAGGTCTTTCTCAGCCATTTGAGAGTCTTCTGTTCAGAATTCTCTGTTTACATATATACCCCACTTTTTAGTTGGATTTTTTTGGTTTAGAACATCTATTTCCTTGAGGTCTTTATATATTTTGCATATTAGGCCTCTATACAATGTGGATTTGGTAAGAAAATAAAAATAAAAAGTAAACCTTAAGCTGCCATTCCTTACGCTGCCTTTGTCCAATTGACTGGCTTTGTGCCACTTCCAATCCTTTTCTGACAAAGAGGAGAAAAGAGTGCACAGAGGAGTATTTAAAAGTCTTATACGTCTATCTTTCTGTTCTCTTTTATCAATGGTGCCATCTATGGTGTGTGATTTTTATTCATTATAATCTTATTATATTATTGTTTCCCTGGGAAACAGACCTTCACCTGTTTTGTGGTTTGTTTTT
Source organism: Rattus norvegicus (assembly GCF_021556685.1). Lineage (NCBI taxonomy): Eukaryota > Metazoa > Chordata > Mammalia > Rodentia > Muridae > Rattus > Rattus norvegicus. Next base: position 113,542,266 of record NC_141543.1, read on the forward strand.
TGTTTTTGGTTTTTTTTTTTTTGTTTTTTGTTTGTTTGTTTTTGGTTTTGGTTTTGGTTTGGTTTGTTTCTTTTTCTTCTGAACACTTACTATATTGTGTTATGAGTTTCTCGGGTTTTTGATAGTTTGGGGACTTTCTGTGGAGAAACAGTTTCAGTTTCCTCTTCCTGATCCTGAAGGCCTCTCCTCATTCCTTGGCAAATCTGTGCTTTCCAGTTCTTGCCATCACCAATGTTTGGGGCTTTGCTACTGAAGTGATTGATATGGTTAACACATTGAATTTGGGTTTTAAAAAACTTTATCACATATTATTGTCTCTGTGTCCTAATTAGCTTCAGTCATGAACATTTTAGAGCCCACAGTCATCTGAGGGAGCCTCACTTGGGGGCATGGCCCTCATCAAAATGGCTGGCTGCTGTGTCAGTGAGAGATTGTATGGGGTGATGATTGATGTGGGAAGGCTCTTCCACTGAGGGTGGCAGGATCCCTAAGCAAGTGGGCCTGGGCTGGGTAAGAGAGCTGGCTGCGCGTGAGACAGGGACCAAGCAAGGGGGCAAGGCAGGACACAGTGTTTGTCCATGGTTTTTGCCTTCATTATTGAAGCTTGAGTTTTGATCCTAAGCTCCCAAAATGATGGACTGTGATCTGACAGGACCCAACAAGTGAACCTGTTCATTACCTGAGATGCCTTTGCTGAGAGGATTCAATCACAGCAGCAGCAGAGTAGCGAGCTAGAACAAAAAGACAACAAAAGAAGGTACACAACAAGTGATTTTGTTGCTGGACAGAACCTGGGAATGTTCTCTTTTGGAGGAATGTAGAAAATATCAGGACTTGAGATGGCAAACAGCATAGAAAGCTGTAGTCAGAGCCTAATCAGCTGTTCTTGTAGCACCTGGAAAGTTGGAGCATTGCCAGTAAAGCAGACAGAAGTTCAAGTCATAGGATTTCAGTCAAAGATAGACGCCATGAAAAATTTAGCTAGAGGTCATTTGTGTGGTATTTTGACTCCAAATCTTTCTTATTCTGCCCATGCCGTGGGAAATTAAGGCAGATAGAGTTAAAACATAATGAATCCAACTCAATTCTTAGACTGAATATTGAATATCTTGGATGAGTATTACCAGTGACTCCTTCAGGATTATAGTGAAAAAACAAACAAACAAACAAAAAACAGAAACAAGTGGGCAGAAATAAATGCAAAGTCTGTTTTGTAGAGAAAAAACATGGCAGCCAAAGCTGAAACAGATCCCTAAATTTTCAAAGAGATTATCACCATGAAAGAGAAGGCCCTTGCTCAGGATTGGAAGCCTAAGAAGATGCCTTAAGGGAGCCACTCCCTCCTGCTAAGCCTAGGATCAACCTTTACATTGCTAATATTTTCATCTGTCCGTCTGTAGCTATTTAAACATGGATCCCCTTTTAATAAAATCTCATTAATGTTAGTTTCAACTGGGGCACTTCAGGATTCTGGAAGATAAATACAGAACTGGAATGAATGTACAATTCTTCGAGGGAACTTCAGTAAAAACCTCAGTTCTTTTTTCTTTCTTGTTTGTTTGATTTTTACAGGGGAGATAGGGTCTTGAAATGTACCTCTGTTTGTCCTGGATACACAGGCCAGCATCCAACTCAATGCAATACACCTGCCTCTGCCTCCTGAATGCTAGGATTAAAGGTGGAAACACACACACACTGTCTCTGTCTGTCTGTCTGTGTATCTCTCTGTCTCTGTCTCTGTCTCTGTCTCTCTCTCAGCATTTCTCCTGCAAGGCTATATATCCTACTCAAAGAGTGAAGCAATGACATAGGTGAACATCGTTATTCAGTTTACTTCTGAGATGACTTATATTAACACCTCTAGGTCAATAAATAAGTGGAGGAACTAGCAGAATTATATGAATATATTGTAATGAAGTATACGTTTACAGTGTTGTTGGGTCTATGGTTTCTGTTATACACATGTATGGGATGTTTTAGAGTGCAGTAACCTATGATGATGTGCATGTAAGCTTCACTCGAGAAGAATGGGCTTTGCTGGATCCTTCACAGAAGAATCTCTACAAAGATGTGATGGTGGAGACCTACAGCAACCTCACTGCTATAGGTAAGACACTGCGTTTTCTTTCGGTTTTTCAGATAAGAGAACAAATGTTTGTTACTGCGTTCCTCTGTAATTTCAATTGAGAACGAGGAAGAATGAGGTGAATAAGTCAGGTTCAGTGAAGATAGTAAGTTACATTTTCCCAATTTACAACAATAATTCATACCTTTTCTGGTACTGTATTTTAGGCTATAACTGGGAAGACCATAATATTGAAGAACATTGTCAAAGTTCTAGAAGACATGCAAGGTAATTTTCATGTGTAAGTTGGTATAAATATGCTTCTGAAGAATTTTTAATGTGTCCTGGACATTTTAAAGGAAAACAGCAGTATATGTAACACTTCTTTAAGTATGTTGATGATTATTAAATTCTCAAAAATCCATGAACCTCAGTGTCAGGTGTCTGATTTGTGTTTGCAAGGCATTCCTCTGAGAAAAAAGGAAATAATGCCTCATCAGAAATTACCATTTACTAGCCACATTGCAACTGCCCTGTAGACCTGACAAACTATTTAGACTCATAATACTCACATATTTTTTTTTTTGGTTCTTTTTTTCGGAGCTGGGGACCCAACCCAGGGCCTTGCGCTTCCTAGGCAAGCGCTCTACCACTGAGCTAAATCCCCAACCCCATAATACTCACATATTGCAAAACATAAACATTGAACAGGTGCATATGTCCAAAACCCTCTAGTAAGGAAATATTCCATCCTAAAGTTGGTGTTGCTCATATACCTGTAGTAACACTGCTAAGGTTAGTGAGAGGGGCAGTTTATGAGAGTCAAGAATGTTGTTAGGGAGAAACCTTAATCCCCATACCGTATGTCTTTGATGAAGAAAATGTCAAACTGTGTGAATGCAATGTGGAAATCTTCATTTCTTATCCTTCTTTTAATAAGTATATCATGCCTCCCACTGGATGCAAGCCATGTGAGCACAGGGCTATTGAAAGAAGCAGTGTACCTCTCTCTCTCCCAGAACTATTAGAAGATATTCCCCATTTGAGTAGACTTCCTCAGTCTGATACAAGCTAATAATTAGTTTTCCATTTTCAATGGGAATATATCCACAAACTGGCACTGAAGAAAATTCCTGAGTACTAGGAATGTGGAAAATTTTCTCTGGCCAGTTTCCATTGTAAGTTCTATATGCAAATGTAGTGTATTTTGCACTATAGGATAATAAGAAATTTATGAATGCACTCTGTGTGGTAAACCCCTGAGTTCTTTCAGTTCTCTTCAGATATGTGAAAGACCTCATAGAGAAAAAGGACACTACAGATATGAGCCATGTAATAAACACTCTTACCATTACAGGTGTCTTCAAAGAAGCAAAGCAACCCATAATGAGGGGGGAACCATGAGTGTAAACAGAGTGATAAAACCTTAAGATCTGATTCCTCTTCACAACTAGGCTGAATTGTAGAATTAATTTCTATAGATAAAAAGATTCATCAGTATAATGAATGTGGTAAAGCTTTGACATGTTCCAATTATCTTTGCAGGCATGAAAGAAGTACTACTGGAGAGAAACTCTGTAAAGGTATTCAATATGGTGAATCCTTTTTACACAGCAGTCTCCAAATACATAAAAGAACACGTACTAGAGAGAAACCCTACAAATGTAATCGATGTGACAAAGCCTTTTCACATCACAGTTATCTCCAAATACATAAAAGAGCACATACTGGAGAGAAGCCCTATGAATGTAATCAATGTGATAAAGCCTATTCTCGATACAGTTATCTCCAAATACATAAAAGAACACATACTGGAGAGAAACCCTATGAATGTAAGCAGTGTACTAAAGCCTTTGCATGCCATGGTCAGCTTCGAAGGCATGAAAGAATTCATACTGGAGAGAAACCTTACAAATGCAATCAATGTGATAAAGCCTTTTCACGACAGAGTCATCTCCAAATACATAAAAGAACACATACTGGAGAAAAACCCTATGAATGTCATCAATGTGGTAAAGCCTTTGTATGTTCTAGTCATCTCCAAATCCATAAAAGAACACATACTGGAGAGAGACCCTATGAATGTAATCAATGTGGTAAAGCCTTTTTATGTCACAGTAGTCTCCGAATACATAAAAGAATACATACTGGAGAGAAGCCCTATGAATGTAATCAGTGTGGTAAAGCCTTTGCATCTATCAGTAGTCTTCAATACCATAAAAGAACACATAGTGGAGAGAAGCCTTATAAATGTAATCAATGTGGTAATTCCTATTCACAACCATGTATTCTTAAAAGCCATAAAAGAACACATAGTGGACAGAAACCCTATAAATGTAATCAGTGTGATAAAGCCTTTGCATGTCATAGTAGTCTTCAAAGTCATGAAAGAACACATACTGGAGAGAAACTTTATGAATGTAAGCAATGTGGTAAAGCCTTTACAAATCATGGCGGACTTCAAATTCATGAAAGAACACATACTGGAGAGAAGCCGTATGGATGTAATCAGTGTGATAAAGCCTTTGCATGTCACAGTAGTCTTCAAAACCATAAAAGAACACATACTGGAGAGAAACCCTATCAATGTAATCAATGTGGTAAAGCCTTTGCATATCATAATTATCTTCGAATACATAAGAGAACACATACAGGAGAGAAACCCTATGAATGTAGTCAATGTGGTAAAGCCTTTTCATGTCATAGTACTCTTCAAAATCATAAAAGAACACATACTGGAGAAAAACCCTATGAATGTAATCAATGTGGTAAAGCCTTTGCATGCTTCAGTAATCTTCAAAACCATAAAAGAACACATACAGGAGAGAAACCGTATGAATGTAATCAATGTGGTAAAGCCTTTGCCTGTCACAATGCTCTTCAAAACCATAAAAGAACACATACTGGAGAAAAACCCTATGAATGTGATCAATGTGGTAAATTCTATTCAAATCTACATAATCTCAGAATACATAAAATAACACATACTGGAGAGAAACCCTATGAATGTGATCAATGTGGTAAAGCCTTTGCATATCATGGTTATCTTCAAATCCATAAAAGAACACATACTGGGGAGAAACCCTATGAATGTAATCAGTGTGGTAAAGCCTTTGCATATCATAGTAATTTCCGAAACCATAAAAGAAGACATACTGGAGAAAAGCCCTATGAATGTAATCAATGTGGTAAAGCCTTTGCCTGTCACAATAGTCTTCAAAACCATAAAAGAACACATACTGGAGAAAAACCCTATGAATGTGATCAATGTGGTAAAGCCTTTGCATATCATAATTATCTTCAGATACATAAAAAAAAGCATACTGGAGAAAAGCCCTATAAATGTAATCAATGTAGTAAAGCCTTTGCATGTTATAGTACTCTTCAAAACCATAAAAGAATGCATACTGGAGAGAAACCCTATGAATGTAGTCAATGTGGTAAAGCCTTTTCACAACCTATTAATCTCCAAAAGCATAAAAGAAAGCATACTGGAGAAACCTTGGAAATATAATGAATGTGATAAATCCTTTTCACAATACCATAGTCTCCAAATACATGAAAAGAATGTGCTGGAGAGAAGAAGCCTTATGAATGTAATCAGTGTGGTAAATCCCTTTCATGTCCAACTTCAAAGGCAGGAAATAATTCATACAGTAAAGAGAGCCAAAGGTATCTCCAAAGATATAAAAGAACACATACTGGAGAGAAAACCCTGTGAATGCAATCAGAATGGTAAAGTCATTTCAGATCAGTACTTTCCAAATTCATAGACGAATATATGCTGGAGAGAAACCCTGTGAATGTTACCACTGAAGTCAAGCCTTTTCATTACCAAGTAATCTCCAAATATATAAAAGAACTCATGTATGTAACCTATGTGGTGATGCCTTTGCCAGTCACAGTGATCTTCAACGGTGGTGGTTTGGATATGCTTGACCAATGGGAAAGTGGCACTACTAGAAGATGTGGCCTTATTTGAGGAGTTGTGTCACTGTGGGGTTGGGCTTTATGGCTCTTCCAGCACTGGACACTGCCATGCTTCCCTCCTTGATGATAATGGACTGAACCTTTGAATTTGTGAGGCATCCGCAATTAAATGTTGTCTTTTATAAGAGTTGCCTTGGTTGTGGTGTCTTTTCACAGCAATAAACCCCAAATTCAGACTGAAGGCATGAAAGAAATCACACTGGAGAGAAGCCCTATGAGTGTATTGAATATGATAAGACCTTTGCACATTTCTGTAGTCCTCATAATGAAAGTATTCTTATGGAAGGGAAACTCCTATGAATGGAAGCCTTTGCCCTTCACAGTTATCTCCAAATGCAGAAAAGAATGCAGACTGAAGAAACCTTATGAATGTACTCAATATGGTAAAGCCTTTTTGTTATAAGGTCTGCTTGATAACATACCTCAAAACACTAGACCAATGCAAATGACAAGTTTTTTTTTATTGTAATCAAGCCTTTAGGATTTAAGGGTTAGAGCTACTGATCTATATCTGACCTCATAGCTTTTAATATTGAAATTTTAAAACATCTATGAAAAAATATACTTGAATTTTTCAATGAATCAGAATTTAGAAATAGGAGCTTTGTAGGTTTATGGGTTCCGTGTCTGCTTTGCCACTGGGGTCAGGTGCTCAGGGAGGCAGGATGTGGGAAGTTTGAGCCCACTTACACCATGCTGCCACCAGGCAGGTGTCACGCTTGTAGGGAAGCTGCTGAACAAGGCTGGGGTGGGTGTGTGGAGGAAGCACAGTCAGGTACAGGACACAGCTGGATCTGGCTCCAGGGTCCCTGGGCCTGCAAGGAGCTGGGCTTTTGGACTCTTGGGCATCCGGGTGATGCTGGAAGCTGCAGTAGAGCTGAGAACAGAGATAGTCATTGGTGGTGGTAGGCCTGAGTATGGTGGTGGCCACCACTGGGAGCACAGAAAGGCCTGAGGTAGGTTAGGCTCTAGGCGAAGAGCTATACGGCTCCCCAAGGGCGGATCCTGATGAAAAGAGACAGTCCATGGCTTTAAGACATTTATTGTCATGGCGGGAAGTGGATGAGTAAGACCTTACCCGACTTCTCAGGGTGGACCTGAGATTAAATACCTTTTGAAGGGAGGAGTGTCTGGGAAGGAAAGTTCATTGGCTAGACCTCTAGTCCTTTAGGTACCTCATTATAATGGAGATTTGTCTTGAGGCTACAAGACCTGACATCCTCTACCTGTGGAGGGACTTGGTGTTCCCCTTACATGACTGATGGTCACAAATCTGTGGAGGGCAGCATCTAGTGATGGACATGGTTTCCTGAGGGTCAGGTGAAACGCCTATCGTCCCTTTCAGGGTCACCGGGGATTCAAACCTTAGCTCAACCAGAAACCAGGGTGCCATTCACAGGGTCCCACAGAGCTTTCCTTTTGTGGTTGAATTGTATCAACTGATACAGAATGTAGGTTTAGGTTTAAGCTAGTGTTGGTTAGAGTTACTATACAAGGTTGGCAGCAGGGAATGGTTTGGGTTACAGGGTTAGGTTAGGGTTATGGGTTAAGGTTAAGGGTTGGGATAGGGTTAGGGTTACTTTATGGTTAGCTTTAGGGGGGTTAGGGGTGTTAGGATCAGGCTCACAGTTAGGGGGTTAGGGTTAGGTTAGATTTAGGGGTTAGGGCTACTTTATGGTTAAGGGTTAGGGTTAGAGAATTAAAGTTTACAGTTAGGGTTGGTGGGTTATGTGTTAGGGTTACAAAGGACTAAAGGGAAAAAACGTGAATTTGAGGGAGGAAATAGGTGGATTTTGATGGAAAGGAAGGGATCAAATGATATAAATATGGTATTCACATATAAAGTTCTGAAAACATGCAAAAATATCAACGTGAAAAGTCTCAAAGTAAATAAACTGGAGGGTAAGGAGATCTAATTCCATATACATTAATGTAATTTCAAAAAAATTGTTAGGTCTTACTTTAAGAATCATATACCTTGGGTTGGGGATTTAGCTCAGTGAAGGCCCTGGGTTCAGTCCTCAGCTCCGGGGGGCGGGGGGAATCATATAGTTTAATGAATTGGAAAACTAAAATAAAACATAGATTTCTATATGTATATGACCTACCCAAAGTAAATCATGAAGATATTTAAAAAATTGAGCAGCTTTGTAGAAAGCAATATAAGTGAAGCAGTGATCAAATATCTACCAATTAAAAATTACCCGACCTCCAATTAAATGCTAACACAAATGCTTCTCAAACTATTCTATTAATTAGCAAAGGAAGGCTATATTACCAAACTATGAAGCTAGTATCAGCCTGGTACTAAAACCAGATTAAAAAAAAACTAAATAAAAAATTGCTGACCAATCTCCAATATAAATATACATCTATGCAAAATTTCTTTAAAAATTCTTGCAAACTCAATTCAATAATATATCAAAAAACCACTCACCATGATCAAGCTGGTTTGTTCCAGAGATGTAGTGCTGGCTCAATATGTCAATAAATTTCACACATGATCTTTTGTTTTTTATAGAATAGAAATCAAATGACAAGAGATAGGCATGGAAGGCTTTTGACAAAATCAGTATCAATCATGTCAAACATCCAAAGAAGCTCAGAATATAAGAAACATATCTCACCATAGTAATGTATATGGCAAGCCTGTAGCTGACATTATATTAAATGGAGAAAACAAGGGTTCCTGCTTTCCTGACTCTTACTCAAGATGGTACTGAAAAATCTTAGAACAATATAAAGCAAGTAAAAGAAAGGAAGAAGTCAAATTATCCCTATTTACAGATGATATAATTCTATACATCAAAGACTCTGAAGACTCTACCAGAAAACCTAAAGAAAGGATAAATACTTTCAACAAAATGGCAGAATACAAAAATGACATATAAAAGTCAGTAGCCTTCTTACAAACAAATGAAAAATATACCGAGAAAGAAATCAGGGAAAGTAATCCCATTCATAGCACTTTAAAAATCCAAGTTAAAAATGTCTTGAATTAAACCTTGCTAAGGAAGTGGAAGACCTCTATAATGAAATCTTTGGATACTGAAGAAAGAAATTAAAGACGCTAGAAGATGGAAAGGCCTTGTATGCTCATGGGATGGCCATACTTTCAAAATCAGTCTACAGATTCAATGCAACCCCAAGAGAAATTAAGGGGGTTGGGGAATATTGTCAAAATACATTAATACATGCATGAAAACACTATAATAAATCCAATTATTGTGTATAATAAATATTAAAACATTTTTGAAAACTTTACTATAGATCCAAGCTATTTTTAGAAACACACACACACACACACACACACACACACACACACATATACATACACACACAGAGCAAAGCTCCAAAACACTGGTCAGGCATATGGAAGCCCAGCTCTGGTGAGGTGGAGACAGGTGGAGCCCTGGGATTTGTTGTCAAGACAGCCTATCATACATTATTGATCTCAAGTGAGAGACCTGACTTCAAAGACAAGATGGATGTTACCTGAGGAACAATATACAACGTCAGCATTTGGCCAAGAGATGCATGCACACACTGTATGCAGATGGTGGATAATTCAGACAAAAAGCTGTGGCACATGCCAGAACATAGGTGCCCCAAGGATTTTACACAAAAGGAACTAACCCAGTTGCCAAGAGACAAATATTACATTTTATTTGTACAAGGAGCCTAGAGGCATCAAATTGGTAGCAATGGAAAGTAGCATGGTGGTTGCCAAGAGCTATGAGAGGGAGAAGTGAGAGTATTGGGTGTAGCATTTCAGTTTGAAATGGTAAAAGAATTCTGGTGATGGATGGGAATCATAATCCCACAATACTGTGAATGTACTTAATGCCACTCAACTATTAACTTAAAAAGATAAAAATGATAGCTTTCATATTATGTATATTTTACAAGAATAATAAATAAAAGGTCCTCCCTCACCATAAAGTGATAGGAAGGCTGGGCTCTGTATAGCTGCAACTCAGTAACAGTGATGTTACTTTGCTCAGTTTCTTAACTGTTTCACTGCATTTATATATGTGTATCTTAAAAATAAAGTAACATTAAAATGTCTACCAGGGTCTTTTCTAAAGGATCTGTTGAAATCTCAAAGGAAACTCCTTTGAGCATCTTAGTGTAATGGAGGAGGCTGTTGGCTGTGAGGTGCAGAGAAGGAGGCGGAATCTTAGAGAAGCCCGAGTGCTCTGCACGGCACTAACTCCCAGGCAGTACTTACTTAGTTCACTTTCCTTTATAAAACTTTACAGGATGAAATTTTATGCCTATCCTTTTGGGTTGATTAATCACATGTACTTGCACATGAAGTCAGCATTAGATGCTTCCTTTGTCTGCAAATGTCTTTTTCTTAAGGTTTGTCCCTGAGGCTGGGGTGTGTGAAACCCCTGGCTGCACTGGTGGTGGCCTGCAACATGAAAGAATCTTTTCTTCACTAAATGTTTGTGTTATCTTTGGCTGTGGGGAGATGTTTAAATTCATGTTGGCATAAGAAAATATGCTCAGTACTTGTTTAGATACTTAGACTAAAGTTTCATGTAACAAACATCAGTTTCTGACTCCTGGAATGGCGAGCTGCCTCAAGACAGGGTAAGCGGTAAACAATACAACACTTAGAGTTCAATGTTGAGCGACTCAGATGCCAGCTCTGAGTCCCAGACCAATGCAGTGCTAGGCAGAGTCCTAGAACCTTCATCTGCAAAACTGACTAAATAGCCGTACCTTTCAGGATTGCTGCAAAATTAGGGGTGAAACAGGTAAAACTATGCAGGCCCTGTCACCTAATGCACACCAGATAAACAACCATTAGTATTTCTGTTACTGGTGTTAGTGTTGTTATAGAGCCTATGCAGAGTAGATGAAAACAGTAACTGTACGGTGTTAAAACTATTTTTTTTCACACCATTAGGAATAATGAGAGTCCAAGACTAAGACAACTCTAGCAATTAGGATTTTGGGTTGATTTCAATGACACCATTTCACTTGGTCTTGCTAACTTTTAACTTTGCTAATTTTCAACCCACCTTTTTATCTTTTTTAAAAAACAAAAATTTTCATATAAAATACAATATTAAGGCAAGCTGACAGCTGCTTTTTCTTTTTTAAATTATTTTCCTTATTTTTAGTATGTGTGTGGGAGTGTGGGAGCCCCTCAGAGACTAGAAGTGTCTGGTCCCCTGGAGCTGGAGTTAGAAGCAGTTGTGAACTTTCCAGTGTGGGTGCTGCGAACCAGGCCTTGGTCCTCTTCAATGGTAGTCTATGCTCTTAACCACTGAGCCATCTCTCCATCCCCATAACTGCTTCTCTTAGTGAAGAAGGGAAAACCTGTTTTAAAATTGTATCACATTACCTGGTATGGACTATCACAAACAACAGATGCTGTTAAAAAAAAATACAGGTTGTGATTTAGTAATTAAGATCTAGACGACATGCACAGTGCAACCTCTAACTGACCTCAGCCTTCTGTCAGATTTGCATCAGATGAAGTAATGGAGCCAGCCCTCGGGGGATGTTTTCAAAGATTGGACACAGTATTCCCCACCAAGTTTGCAGAGCAAATACACCTTGTCCCAACTATTGTATATTCAAGCCTGTGACTTTCCTTAAATGTGTTTTACTGTTTGTTCTAATTTGTTTTCTATGCTGTGATAAACATCATGATCCACACCAACTTGAGGGTTTTATTTATTCTGTCTCACGACTTATAGTCTATCATGAAGGGAAGTCAGGGCAGGAACCCTGGCAAGCAGGAACCTGGAAGCAGTAATCACAGCGGAGACCATGGAGGAAGGCTCTTTACTTGCTTGCTCCCCATGGTTGGCTCAGCTTGTTTTTTCATACGACCCAGGACTCCTTACCCAGGGATCACATTACCCACAATTCATTGGGCTTCCTCACATCAATAATTAATCAAGAAAATGCCCAACATACTTGTTTACAGGCCGATCTGATAGAGGCCTTTTCTCAAGAAGTCTTCTTTGAAGTTGAGGCTCACTTGTGTGAGGTTGAGAATAAAAAAAAAAAAAAAAAAAAAAAAAACTCACAACAAGAGAAAACCCAGCATGCTGTTCTCTGACATTTCCTGTATCTCACTTCCCTTAGTTAGAGTGGGGCCCAAAAGCTTCTGAATCACGTTGGGATGCTTAAGAACACTAATGCAGTTACACACTTTTCTCCCATTTAATTTATCTTAGACATTTTATTCCAGCAAACCTTCAGAGGGCAGAAGGGAAATTCCAGTCACCCTTATCGATTTTACCCTGCCCTGCTGTACATCAGCCAATGGAAAAGTTTTAGTGCAGGTTTTTTTTTTCTTTTAAAGTTCAGGGGCACAGTGTTTTTGAACAGAAAGAACTGCAGTACATCCATTATTAGAAACCAAATAGCTTTGAGAATAGGTTTGATGTTTATTTTTTTAAAGAGCATTTTTTAAGATTTATTTTATGTATATGAGTACACTGTAGCTGTCTTCAGACACACCAGAAGAGGGCATAAGATCCCATTACAGATGGTTGTGAGCCACCATGTGGTTGCTGGGAATTGAACTCAGGACCTCTGGAAGAGCAGCCAGTGCTCCTAACCGCTGAGCCATTTCTCCAGCCCTTGATAATGTTTCTTAATAAATTCATCCTAAAATTACAGGGTAAAACAACACTTGCTTCCAAAATGTA